>NC_138913.1:8538136-9825173 GCF_965231255.1 Vanellus vanellus
TCGACCAAAGGAACGTTCCATGCCATGCCACGTCATGCTCAGCATATAAAGCTGGGGGAAGAACAGGGAAGTGGGAGATGTTTGGAGTTATGGCATTTGTCTTCCCAAGTAACTGCAACTGGGGATGGCTGAACACCTGCCTGCCAATGGGAAGCAATGAATGAATTCCTTGTTATGCTTTGCTTGCGTGCACAGCTTTTTATTTACTTTAAGCTGTCTTTATCTCAACCCACAAGTTTTCATTATCTTTTCCATTCTTCCCCCCATCCCACTGCGGTGGGGGGAGAAGTGAGCCAGCATCTGCATGATCCGAGTTGCCGGCTGGGGTTAAGCCATGACGTGCATATTTTTAAACTCTGTTGCCATCAAGTTAGACTACCAAAGCCATGTTTCGATACAAATAGGACCCACATTTCAAATATGCTGATCATCTCCACTGACTTGGCTGGAATTCGGATGTTCATAGCCCCAAAAATTCAGTTCGCTATGTGCCAAAATAGGAGTTAAGGCTTAAATTGAGGCTAACTCAAGGCCCTTAGCTTTGATTGTTTTGGCTACGGAGTATTAACTTGTAAAAATTCGGTGCACGTGCAGTGTTGGATCAGTAGCACTCTGCTGGGCTCTGGCGAAATCCAAAGGAGCCCACTCTGTTTTCACCCACTCCATAGCAGAAACAAACAGCCAGAGGCTTACTCTGGGGTGTTATCCCACAAGTCGATGTTCCTTAAGCAGCAGAACCCATAAACCCAGTTCCCTACAGATTTGTGTCTTTTCTCCTCTGATCCCCATGCTCCCTGCTAGCAGGAATGCCGTTCCTCCCTCCCTCCTTCCCCTTCACGCCTCCTCTGCCCCCAGGCGTGAACTCTGCAGGTAAGAAGCAATCTCTGCTGAAACCAGTCCGGAGGCAAACACGCTTCCCAGCAAACAACTCCCACAGAACAAGCGTACGGTGCTGGAGTTCATCCTGCCTTTTCCTCGGGGACTAATCTGGATCTCTCCTTCTCAATTTGGTGCCAATTTTTACTATTAGGTTTTGGGAATACAATTTACTTTCTATCTCGATTTCAAAAGTTGCCAGCAGGTAACTGGAGATGAAAAAGACCCAACAGTCACATATGCATTGTTTCTTTCAGGAGCTAGCTGAAAAATAAATTTTTGAGACACTATTTTTGACTAATATAGATCAAATAAAATAGCAGATATGTATTACGGGAGCACAAATATGTGCTTAAGATAAGGTTGTTTCATTGCTTCCATTATGAACTCCATTTCCTGAGCTGTCATCTCTTCTTCACTGAAATTTTTCTGCCTACTGAGATTTCTATGGTTGGAAATAAGAGAAGCAATACTCCCTGCACGCCTTACTGCAGGGGAAGGGGCGAGACAGCTGCCTGAATCATTTCCGGCTGGCCTGCTAATTCCTTCTTCGCTTATCCCACTTATGGGAACCCATGTCACCCTTGCAGCTACTGCAGCCGGAATAGTAGCTTTGACTTCATTGACATTTATTTTCCGTTTTCAAAAGCTGACTGTACAAACTTTCAGATACAAAATATTACCAGTTATTTAGCTCTACACACGAAACCCATTACTTCCAAAATGCTCTCTCACAAATCCAGCTGTTATTCCTCCTCAATCAAGTTTCTACTCAATTCAGCCTATCAAAAGAAATTTTCCAATTTCTCTTCTGTGAGCATCACTTCCCCACTCCCATTCCACCAAGCGCAATCAGACATTCGTACCGCTCCTCTCCATACCCTGCCAGTCTTGACGACTGATTCACATGTCCCTGAGAAAAAGTCATCCCTCCCCACTAACAATCATTACCTCTTCACCCTCTGTCAGGGACACGGCTGTTAGAGAACAAAATCACTAACATCATCCTGGCAATCTGCAGTTTCTTTATGCATCACCAATGGCTACATCTAAGTGACGGAAACTTCCAAGGAGCTGCTTCGAAATGATTGTGCCACGTTACCCGGTACGTTATTGCGAGACTTTTTTTTGCCTGCTTCCTTCGGTACTGCTCTGCAGTCCTTAACGCGTTAGTCCAACGCATGCACACAGAGCTGTACTTTTATTTCTGGTTTATGTTTAATGAATGAAGCACACTGAAGTGGCACTGGGATTCAACCAATCCAAACAGCTTGTTCTCAGGATGCTAGCCTGAGCTTCAGCCCCTTACGCTTAATGTTGTACAAGGGACTACTTGTAGAAATGCAATGAAGATTGCCTCTTAATTGTGACTTATTTTCCTTTCATGTACAACATTGCCATTCAAGAACACTAGTGGGGTTCCTTCCTTCTTTTCCCTCCACTTAACCCATAATGTGCAACGACAATTTCACCAGGTTAAAAAGGCTTTTATTTGCCTTTTTGTTCTTTGTTTTAAAAGCTTAGTGTTGCCCGATGAAATTCATCCTGTGAGCGGGAACATGCTTAAAGGACGGGCAGAGTTTTAAAAGCTCCGAGGCTGCAACTGGAACTACAACAGGGAGTTTTATTTGTGATAAATATTGCTGACTCCATTTGGTCTTTTAGCCAAGGCTGATATAGCTCAGTTCACTACTTCCAGGACCTCTGCCAAAGCAGAGCTTGCTTTTGTTTAACACGCTTAGCGTGGTTTTATTGTCAGGTTGGTACTGTATCCTCAGCCCTACTGGGGAGCTTTATTTCAGTACCAGTTTGTTACTGCCTATGGTCCGCTCAAGGTGGAAACCAGTTATTTTTTGCTTAACCATATGGGATAGCAAAATGAAAGGACAACTCGCTCTTTCATTGCTCCATAGTTCTTGCTACAGTAGTTGAATAATTAGTTTCAGGGTCAAAAGAACTGGGCGTTTGATAATTTACTGGCAAATGCTTTGATTGACCAGCAAAACGATTTTTGACTATAAGCTCATGGTGGCAGCTGACACAAACACTACAGCCCCAATTCTCTTCCCTTTGCTGTAAACCAAGAACAACAAAAATAAAGGGGGCAGATTAGCATGGAAAGTGACACCGGAATCAAGGTCTATTTTCATTACAGTAAAATGAGAATAAACCTATCTGTCCTATTTTATCTCAGTCTCAGTGAACCAAGTTAAAATTTAACCAATTCTTTAAAATCACAAGTCTCTCCATTTCACTTTTCCTTCCCCAAATATCAGTTCCAAACAGCATATGCCAGATGCGTACCCTGAATAAGGTACACAATTACCTTCTATTCAGAGCTACTCCCTGTATGCAAGCACCCTAGACATCTTTGGACCAAAATTATAAACTAGTATTGATGGAACAGTTTACTTTATCTTTTATGTTCACACTCAAGGATGGATCAAAATAATCTCTAACAGTCAGATTTCAAAAGAAGTTGGTGTGAGAGCTCCCGCTGGGAACAAATGACAACAACTAAACATGCAGCTCTTTCAAATACACAGACTGATATCCAGCATTGTCTATCATTCAGAACAGTATATTTTTTTCTTTTTGCTTCCATTAAAACTCCAAAAGCCTGTGTTTACTAGTCTCTTTACAGCTTCCTCTACAACGTACTGTGTTGTCTTCCGGCCAACATCCATGTAATCATTAGATGAATTACCCAAGCATAGAAATGACTATAGAACAGATGCTCCTTCTCAAAAAGACCGAAAAAAAAAAAAAAAAAAAAAAAAAGAAAAACCCACATTCCTACAATAATTCCTACAATAATGTAACATGCTTTTTCATATATCTATTATTTTTGTAAATACTGCTGCAACAATAATCTTGCGTTTCCAGTGCACCTTTTTCTTCAAAAGAAGCAAAAGAAACGTATTCTGAAGGTACTAACAACTTTTTCTCTCATGGCTAAAATGCTGTTAATACCGGGTATAGAAGAGGTCAAAATAATATTGAACATTCAGATTGTAAATAAAGAAAATATGAAAGGTAACTTTTTTAAAAGTGCTCGGGGAATTTAGGAGTTTGCAGCCCCGTTTTCAAAGCACCTTCAGCTGGATGATTCCAAAGGGACTGATGAGCAACGGGAACCTACATCCTGCTGGTCCTCCATGAGAATTGGACCTTTACAGTTATTATTTTTTTAACAATTTAAATTTTCATGCCAAGTCCAGTTTGCAATAATCATTGCTGATGAGAAAGCTGCGTTTAATTTCCTGTGAAGATGACAATGACAAGAGTACTATAATGACCCTTTTATAGATCCCGGAACCCTTACCAACAAAAACAAGCACCTCCCCAGTCACTTCCATTCCCTGCCCCTCCTTTTGGTTGTCTTTGGGAAATCTCCCCGCTTGCTGTTCCCAAAATGTTTTCTTCAAAACAGGTAGTGCTTAACATCTGGGGAACCTCGTGTTTCTCCCTCTTCTACGTGATCCGTGTAAAGCAGCAATCACCAAAAGCAAAGAAACCCTCCCTCTCTTTTTATTTCTTTTTCCATCTGTTCTTGATGGGTACACTATTGTAGACAATAAATGGTGATATTAGCTGTTAAATCTTGCTGAAATGATTTCAACGACACGTAATTCACAGTTGACATTTTTAGAGGTTATGTCCTTGCTCCAGCAAAATATTCACTGAAGCTGGTTGGGTTTTACCCCGAAAGATTCATAGAATCATAGAATGCTTTAGTTTGGAAGGGACCTTGAAGATCATCTAGTTCCAACCCCGCTGTCATAGGCAGGGACACCTTCCACTGCTAGGATCTGGCTGCCAGTGGCTTCCAAAAATATTGTGTAATTTTGTTTCATTTTCCCTTTTTGCAAAGCGCTTTTAAGAAGTCAGTTTAACAAGAAATTTCATTGTCTAATGGGCCGTGACTGTTCATGATAGGATTTCATTTTAAATTCAGTTCATTATGCTGTCATTAGGGAAGATATGACTTGTCTTATTGCATCTTATCATTTACCACGATTTTTATGTCCATTATTAGTTTGGATTTTCAAAGTAAGATATTCGCTCAGCACCTGATTAAATGCACAGCAGAAGTCAAAGAGGAAGATGGATTACCTTATGGCAACAAAGCAACGAACTGAATCTCAACAAATCTGGTCATTTTCCAACTCTGCCCCATTCTTACTCTGGACATGTTGTTTCATCCTTTGTGGTAAAGCTCCTTGTGAAATGGAGAGACGGATACTACATCAGTCCCACCATTTAGCAGATCATTTGAGATTGTAAATGCTTCAGGCAAAAGTCCCTCATCCTGCATCACGTGCAACACAGTGTGGTAGAAACGCAGCCTTGTTGAGCCCCTTGATGCTGTTCTAACTCAGAAAGGTCAACCGCCATGACCAGTTTTGTATTCCTTTACACCTTGCTCACGCTCACTCTTTACCCGCTCTTTGCAGCTCATTCCCTTCAACATCGCTTCTTTAGCATCGGAATGCTAGAAAACATACAATTTTAGCTTTACGGACTTCCTTTGCTTCCTGTGTCAGCCATCACTTCAGCCGCTGACCATCCTTTGCTACAGAAACCACTGAGGAACCAAGGTCAGCTGCATTTCTTTTAAGACAGCAAATGTCCCTTTAAAAACAGCTGGATACTGTCACGGTGTCAAGGCAGCCAACGGCCATTCAAAAATACAATGTTAAGTCTCAAGAGACCTTAAGGAGAAATTAAACTTCTCTTTCTGCTGCACTATATTTAGAACAGAGAGACAGCTAGATGCTGCTTACTTAGATTTATAGCTGTGCTCAAACCACAAAAAAGAAATAACATGAATAGACACTTTAAGAAAGATGTTTCACAGATCTTTAACTCTCATTTTCTCGGCAATGTCCTCTTAAAGCTGACCAACCTATGTTTTGTTGTGGCTGGAAATGCAGATCAGTCACTCACCTTTTGGATAAGATTTTTAAAAGCAACAAGACATTACAGGTTCTATGGTGCCTCTCTTAGCAGGACAGTAACAGCAATATTTGTATATCTCCCACTGGCTCCGGCAGCAATCTTCAAGGCAAAAGCGGGAACACAATGTTGACAAAAATTCATCCCCAAATTCAATAGAGCTAGCTAAAGCTACTCAGGAAATCTCATCAAAATGAAACTTGATTTCAATCAGAAAAAAAAAACAAAAACAAAAAAAAACCAAAAAAAAACCCAACCAAACAAAAAAGTGAATTAAAAACAAATTGAAAATTAGGTTTTTCAGCTTTTCATTTTTAAGTGGCATTTTTAATTTTTAAATGGCTTTTGTTAATGTTTAAACAAAACTAAGCCCCTACGCACTTCAAGTATTTTAATTCGCATTCAACAAATTGCTTCAGGTTAAAAAAAGCAAAGTTTTTCCAAGCCTGGCCACTGTTTCTCCATTCACTGAAAAACTGAAAACCACCAACGATAGCCACCTTGTTTTGATCCAAATTGAGTTTTTTCCCCCTTCGGTTTTTACTTTGGCCAAAACACTGAAAAAAACCTCCACACTTGCCAAGTTCTACTCAAACACAAAGGATACGGCTGAGTGGTCTGGAAACCTCTCTAGGACTGGAAGATGAGAAGTGCTCCAGTACATTTGTTTGTACACGGTATAATAGAGTCTGTGGGCACCACATTTCAGGGCCACATATGTTTGGGATATTCAAGTATGTTCCCCAGGCAGTTGCTTAAGCTTGTTGCGGCTTTTAAAGTACGGGATGCTTTTTTTAATCAGGTTTTCATGTATTAGGACGGAAGTATCAGAGCTAGACAAGATGGAAATTTGTTTGATGCCGAACTCTTTCAAAAAAATCTGATCCACATTTCTTAGAAGATAAGCTGATGCAGCAGAAACATACCGGCAGCTTCAAATGCCATCTCGCACGAAACAGCAGATCACATCAGTATGCACTTTTAGATCTATTACAGCAATATCAGCAGTCCTTGATTTCTCCAAGTGGTGTTATTTGTGCAGGTAGGGCAGGCTGTCACAATCTGACAGGTTTAGATTATTTCACGGGGGACATCCCACGGCAAGGCGCCGCCGGTAATTGATTGCTATCTCCCCACAGGCGAGGCTCACCGAGCTGCCATCACACGAGCTCAGCGCCTCGCTCCCTGCCGAACGAAGCCGGGTTAACGCAAAATCAAAAGTTACCGTCTTTGTGCAATCTTCATTCACAAGCCGTAAATATAGAGCAAAGCCCCGTTTATTGTTATCGTTTGCATTTTAAGCGCCTCACTCTTTTACTGCCAATTAAAAATAAATTTTGGAGAGCTTTAAAATCTAAAATAAACTGTGCTTTTTTATTGCAAACCAATCCTACGTATTGTAACCGTGCCCCATACTGAGCTGACGCTTCACTTGGAGAATCAGTGGGTCAAGGCCAAGCGCAAGCAAGTATTCGATACAGTTTTGTCCCTCAGTGATTAATTACCACTTGTGCCTCTCCACTCCCGTCTGGGAGAACGATGCTCCAGGATTTTTTGCCTGCTAATAAAGATTTTTAAATTTCCGCACAACTTAACTCTTGTACTAATGATTTTTATCCACATTTTTGCTGCATTTAGAAATTGCTAAATCAGAGAAAGACAAAAAATAAATCAATAATGGCAAATATATGCGCATACTCGTGCACTCGTACCCCCCCTCCGTGCGTGTGTGCACAGGCCAGCGCATACCTGATTTACTAGATTTGCCCAGAACATCTGTTTTCATTTACGTTATGAGACATGGGTAAGTAATGTTCAGAGACCCTGCCCAGCCCTAATCCCAATAATTTCACCTATGGAGGGAAAAGGTTTTATGCAGGATCTTGATCTTCAGCTAAACCCTCAAACAAGTTTCGATGATCGCATTCAAAAGTAATGGCTCACAGCTTTTCAAAACAGCCTTTGAGAAATACAACCTAAAGGTTTGCCTTAAGTGATTTTTCTGGTCTGCAGAAAGTGTTGTTTTTCTCCATGGCTGTGCTCGCCTCCTTCACCATCTGCAGTCAGCCTGGTTTTAATTGTTGCTGTACCTCTGTGACTGCAGCTTCCCTATTGCTTTGGGGTCTGTATTTGATTTTTAGTGTGACTTGTGTCAGACAGCATGGAGGAAAGAGGAGGAAATCTCCTGGGAAACTGAAAGGAATAGGCCTATCTGGAACAACTGTTATTGATTAATTTTATGAAGAAAATGAAGACACTGCTAGTCCCAAAGATGCTTTTACTCCAGCATATAATACAGTAAGCAAACGTCATTTCAGTTGTCTGGCAAGAAGAGAGAAAAGCAGAAATGTTTTGCGCCTACATTGACAAATCCCTTAAATTCAGAAACCAAAGCATTTGAAGATCAATAAAGAAAAAACCCATACTTCCTTAAAGACAACCCCCCAAATCAATAGTTTCAAATGTAAATAAATGAGACAAAACTGTTAGTCCACATGGAAAACGTGCATTGTGCCTAACCGCAGGACAAACTGAATGAAGAGGACAACAGAAGGAGAAAATATTATCTCACAGCTCAGCCCTGAAGTGTTACCCCTGAGGATGGAAATCTGCTCGTCCTTTGACCCAGAACTCCTCCGCAATATTTGGCAAGCGCTCATCTTACGTGGGACCACTCCTGGTTTCCAGCTGCCTGGGCTTGGGCGCTTGCAGTCAGATTGGCAGGACTCGCCGAGTGCCATCAGCTGCAGCTGACATCAATTACAGCTGTGTTTTAAAAGCTAAGATATCTTATTAAAAAAAAAAAAAGGGAAAAACAGGAGAAGAAATAATAATAATAAAAAAAATCTCTACATTTCAGTCTATAAACCCCAGACTGGGTGACATTTCCTACAATTTTAGACCTGACCTTTCCAGGTTTCAGTTCCCCTGATGAAAAACAACAATGTCACCCGCTACTCTGGAAAGCGTTACATGAAAGTAAGTTCATTTATATCTATAAAAGCACTAGAGAAATGCAATGAGTAAGTGAAGTTTTATTCAATGCAGCATTTGGATAGTCAGTAAAAATTCAGTGTTCGAGGCCACACACTGAATGTGGGGAGTGGAAAGAAAAACCGTGTAAATCCCCACAGACGACATGAGAGCAAGTGGAGACGGCAATAAGTGATAATTTATCAAAGACCAGAGACAACGCAAGCAAGGAGTCAACCTGAAAGTTCACGTCCTTCCTTAATTCTGAGCTTTCTCATCTGTACATTTGACTTTTCATGAAACATTCTTAAAAATGCTTTTCTTGCTTTTAGTACTAAAAAAGCTATTTCAGTCAAGTTGACTGAAACAAAACAACTTGAGAGGAAAAATAACACATTTTGCATGTCAGGGAAATCCAGCTACTCTGGAGATGATTTATCACCAATTACTATGGAGATGATGTGTCTGAAATTGAGGTCTCTCTATCAGGGAAAAAATGCTTGTGTCATTACTAACAATAAACAGAGGACCGAGTCTATCAGTGGCCACTGGGAGGCACTTCCAACACCACACAAGAGTTAAAACCTTGGATGCTCAACCTATGATGTTTCTTCAGAAAAAAAACCAAAACAAAACAAAACAAAACACGCTTAGGCCATGGTCAATAATTCTTTAACTAAGCATAAACAAAATTCTGCAACTGATTCTCGGTTACATTAGCAGGGCAGGAAGATGATGTGACAGTGAAATACTGGATGTGCCCCACATGTCAAGGGGACATCCAGCACGTCATGAGATATGGTTTCCGCTACAGTCCAAGTACATTTCCAATTTCTGTGCTGGATAACAGTTACAGCAGTGACTATCACCTAGGCCTATGGCAATCACATACCCTAAACCAGTCACACACTGGTACTTGGTGCCCTTTCTGCTTCCATGCTTTTAACATTTGATTTGCCCAGCAAAAATTGACTGAAGACGTGCTCCATCGTGTTTGTAACCCCAAACTGTTTATAAAGATCTTGATCTCCTCACTCCTGATCTCACCTAATGTTATTGACTATGCATCAGATACAGCCTTTTCTTTTAGTGGGACCATCCAGATAAGAATGACAAGCCCCATCACATACCTGACATTTAACTAAGTGTAAGGGACAGCAGGAATACTGCTGCATTTCTGCTGTTGCAGGGTGATGTTGCCCTGTCCCCGTACCACCAAAGCTCTGCACAGCTACACTCCTGCACTTCCCACCTGTGCCACGCTGAAGCCAATGGAGCCCAGTCTGAACACGAGTGTGTCTCACTGCACGCTGGGCCAACAGCACTACACGGGGGGAAAACATAATTCCCTACCGTGTCGCAGTAGATCTAAGCCTTCCACCGTCCTTTGGAAATAGAGTTGGAGTTGCAGGTGGGCAACGAGGGTAAAACACACCTGAAGACACTGGAAAGACAAAAGTGGGTCTGAAGAAAGCAAAAACCGCAGATGAAGTATACAGACAAAAACTAAAGACCAGACGCTTTGCAGCCTAGATACGTTTCATCTGCCTATCACAAGGTACAATAAATGCAGAATTTCATCGCGCCTCGTTTGCAGACCCGCTCTTCCTAATGCGAAAGCACTTCAAAAGCAACTCATACATCATGAAAGCCTGAAGCCTTCATGGCTTCTTGCCAAGATAAAGGTAGGTAAATGTCATATGATTTATTACTTCGAATGAGCTTTTGCCCGTCACACTCATCACATTAAATAATCTTTAGCATTGTTGATTCCAGTGAGTGTTTTCACAGCGCGTGGGCCCATTACACAACATCTGACTAAGGATGGCAGCAACTGGGACTTAATTATTTCACGAGATACACCAACTTAACATCACCGTCTTGTTTTCAAACCAGAGACTGGACTGACTCCTGACTAACATACACACAGGAGATTTCCTTCCCACCACTCTGCCTGGCAAATGTAAATAGGCAGGAAGCAGTGGGCACAGCTGAAGGTTAAACCCAACTTTTCTCTTCCTCTCCCGCTGCCACGGACTCTGCCTTGTGCCTTGTGGAGGCCACCCCAAAGCTCACCACTGCCCAGTGTGGGAAAAGGCGTGAGAGCAGGATGGTTGTTATGTCCACGTTGTGCGGGGCAGCTCTCTTCCACTCTCTCTCACAGGCTGTATTTTTGCCAGTCTCATTTGACCTTTTTTTTTTTTTTTCAGTGAAGTGGCTTAGCCTACATAAAAGCAAACTATCCTTCAAAGCTGTCTATTTTGGTGGTTTTTAGATTACATTCTCTCTTTCAGTGAAGTACAAACACATGAGCAGTCCCATGCCTTAAGGTGCCTGGTTTTGTCTTCTGCACCTGCTTCTTCCTCTAGCGTAGCACAGATTCTGCTGGGTTTCTCCAACTACGCTTCTGCTGAGAAGCTTTCTGCACAAACTGCAGAAAGTTCTATGTATAGACCCATCACTTTATTAAGCAAACCTCTTTGGAAAAGACAATGCAGTGGGTCTATTTGTGTTTGCGTGTAGTTCTTTTTTCTAAATGAATTTGTGTTCCTATCCTGGGGTCCAAGGATCCATTTTTTGCCTTCATTGCAGCAGGGCAATAGATGTTTTGAGACACCTCCTATCCAATAGACCTTACAATATCATCCATTCCATCCATTCATTCTTCCAGTGATGTAGGATGCCTAACGTCCAAACCGCAAGACACTATTCCTCCCCTCTGATCCAGTTACATTCTGGCTCAAAGCTCTCTACTATTCCTAAATTATCAATTCTATCAATTAGTTATATTCTAGTGAAGTACCTGTTTTCTTCTTTTCTTTTCTTCTTTCTTTTTTTTTTTAATCCTAAACACTGTAATGTTGGGTGGACTACTTGCCAAAGCTACATGGTCTCCATGGTCACCGTTTCATTCCAGCCAACTGGCACCAGAGCAAATTACCAGAATCGGCGCCATATGGGCCATATAGTACGTAGGCCATAAAGTAGTCTTTGCTTTCTCTAACATTTTATCACTCTAAAATTTGTGTCGAGCTTTGGCCGAAGTTCCAGAGTGCTGGAATTTTATTTTCCTATGGAGTAAAAGTAAACCCGTTTTAGAGAATTATTTTCTTTATGGCATGGAAAAATTTGCACCAGGAACTTGAAGAAGTGCAAGAATGGCAATTGACCAAAGGATGTGAAGAGACTGGTCGAGGCAGCAGGGATTTCTTTTGAAAACGTGCTGGCCTGTAATAGCCAGTCCTATTTCTAGTTCTTCAGAAAGTATACAAATTGATCTGTAACATTTTACTTCAGCTGAATGTCCCTTCCATCCCCTGCTCTGATAGCTATTTTAAGAGCAGCCATGCTGTGACAGTGTCAGATTTTCTGTACCACGTCTACCATGCCCCTATTTCAATTATCATGTTCCATAGGACATCAGCAGTGAACAAGTTTAAGCAGCTTTTTCCAGCACAGTTCTGTGGGCGCACACAGGCACAAACAGTGATGACATCTAATTCATTCACACTATTGTTGTGTGTAATGAGAAACAAAACTCAAGGGGGTTCAACATGGGAAGCGAACGCTTTAATTGTAATCTGTAGCCCTCCAAAGAACTGAACGTTCTTAATATAAAAACAGCTCTGACAGAGCAGAGCCATATTGCTATTATATTCAGTGTTAAAATCTGACTGCTACTGGCACATTATGGTTTACTATTTAAATCCACTATGCTCAGAAACCTCTTCCCTTCTCATCTGTCTCACTTTTTCACTAAATTGCTCTCCTCTCCATTGCTGAAATGCTTTTTGAATACGTTCTTCTGAAAAACAGGATGGGGGGACATACAAACAGAAAGTGTCTGATAACAAGTTCCTTCTGGCATTAATTGTGCTCATACTAACTCGTTCTTATTTGCAAGGTATATCATATGCTCAATTTCTGATCCAGCATAATGTCCTTCTAATAAATTAAGTCTGCTTTTTTAAATGACAGCTTTTATCAGAAAACGCTTTGTACATGGTACGCGTAGTGTTCCCTATGCAATGAAAAGAAACACAATTTAAAAGCTGACAATAATTTTTCATTGCAACTCCTTTTGGTCACAGCCATAAAGTTTGCATTCAGAAATAAGCCTCCAGTGCCCACCTCCCCTCCTCTGGGCTAGCTTTCATTTTTCTTCCTGCACCATGGTCACAGACTCCCAGGATGCAAACGCACGTGGACGTTCAGTAGGAAAAGACAGTGACGTGTCTTGGGGCACAAGGACTCAGACTGAAATCCCGAAGCACCAGCAGAGCCCTTGCAAGTACCTCTTCTCAGATCCAGACCTGGAGCTTTTATCTGAAAACAGCACTATTCAGTCCCAAATTTTTCATTCTCAGTTTCTATTTTTTTGACAAAAAAAGCAGGTAATTATGAAGTCCCAACCAACATTAGCCCTGTAAAGAATATGAAGTCATTTTGCATTATAGTTGCTGGTAAGATAAAGATAAACACTGATTAACTCACAGCTTAAATAAGCACTGCTGGTGCTGATTGGGCTCTGGTTACCCACTGATCTTCCCCATGTTATGGTATCACCTGAATGATGATAAAATGTATACAACAGCATAAAAGTGAAATCCAGTCTCTACTTCGCCTGGGAAGGCATAGCACCGAGGAGGGAAGTAGCTTTGAGCTAAGGAGACCAAAACGCAATTCTTAATTTCTAAGGTCTAAGTTGAAATATGTTATGACAAAAAACATCCCATCTGATCTGCCGGTCACATTCTCCATACTGCAGATTACAATACTGTTGGATGAAACAAGCCAACACTGAGCACGCTGCTAACCCACTCAGTGCTACTGCCCAGCAGCATCCCTATCCAACTCAGTGCCTTCAGGTACCACAAATGAGAGGGATACGGTGCACGTCCTGGTCTACCTACTGCACAGGAGGTGAAGGACTGGCCCCAGCCTGCACACCAGCTCTCTGGCTATCAAGTCCATGTTCGCAAGTGTGTCACACAGTCTTTCAGAGTGTCCCAGGTGCTGAAAGAACTCTCTTTCTTTCTCCCTCAGAAAGCACATTTTTTTCCTCCTGCTTCTGGCAACCCTAACACAAAGTTACCCTTTATCCCCATTTCAGGCTTGTCTTTCCACTTCCCTCCCGCCTGTGTCATTGCTGGCTCAAGGGCTGTCCTCTTACATTTCCCCGAGAGCCTAGCATTTGTGGAGATACCTACATCAAGTCTCTTCCATTAACTTTCACCCAGTAAAAGTCAAGAGCGCCCTGGCTCCTCCTGTCCTGCACCTCTCCACCGGTATTCGCAAAACTATGTCTCTGCCCTCCTTCAAAACCTTCCTGAAGCTCCCCTGTCCCACAACATCCCCCACACCTCTGACCGATCAGGAAGCCACCCTGGCCAGGCAGCAGCCCGTCCTGCCAGCGGCAACGCTCCCGCTTTCCCTTTTATACCCATTTGTCTTAGATCATGGGATCTTTAGGCACAGGGGATGTTTTCTGTTATGTATTTATAGCATGTCCAACATAATGACTGCTGTTCCTCTACAATACCAGCGGCAATCTATGTGAACATTTTTATTTTCTTTCCCCTTTCATTTTCAGTTTGTCGCTTGATAGATGCATTATACAAAATGCTTCAAATACGCCCCAGAAGAATCCTCCCTTCCACACATGGCTTTCTGTTTCCTTATTTAAATGACGCAGTGCTGATCTGCACAAGAATAGCATTTTTTTGTAAGAGAAAGGAGGACGGTGATATCCGCTTTTACACCTCCATCCCAGAAGGACCCTGTGCTCCTTTACCGAACTTTTGTTAATGTCCTCATTGCAACTTTTCTGCCAGACATATTATCTGGTCTTCACCGCGTGTGACCAATTTCTATCACTTGCAGATTGCTTACTGTCCTCTCTCCCCCCAGCTCCTTCCCAGGAGCAGAGCCCCTGCAGGCAGTGAGGACCCCACATGGGCAGCAGTGATGTGAAGAAATCCTTCTTTCCAGCGATCATTCCCCTGAGCAGTGTCCTGCAGTTTTACTGCTCTGTCTGGCATTCTTTGGGAGTACCAGATTGATCGGTAGGAACTGAATCAACAACGCCTTGAGGAACATGGCCCGTGTCCAGATCTGTTTATGAGTTACCAAGTCATTAAAAGAATCATCTACCCTTTTCCAAATGCTGCATCCCGACACGTGCTGTCCCATCAACAGCAAAAGGTGAGTCACTAATGACTACCCCGTTGCCCTCCCAGTGACAGGGATTACCTGTCCCACTGTGTTGAAATAGGAATCATATCTTTCTAGATTCAGATATTGATTAAATTGTCACCGTGCTGCCCAGTATATTCCCGTTACTACAGGTTTGGGCCAGTCTTTGTCCATACTCGTGCAATTTGTACAAGTTGTTTGACCAAGAGCTAAGCTAAGAAAGATATGCTCACTGGAAATTCTTCCCTTAGAGATGAAAAAAATATGAGCAAGTCCACAGGAAACAAAACAGGCAATTGTAATAACACTGAAATCATCAGCTCAGAGGAGAGCAACCACTCTCCAATAAGCAAAGCACAGCAAACATGCCGTTTGATTGCATTAACAACAACAAAAAAATAGAATTTAAAGCCACGGGTAACTGGATTAAAAAAAAATAATTGTATCAATTTCTAAGAAACCGTGTCTATCAGTTCAATTATGTTACGGTGACTAATAAAAGTAATATAAAAAAGGAACAAGATGTAGAGCACTCTATCATAATTCCATGGAGGTAAGAGAAAGGAAGTACTAAGCTAATTTAATAATGCAGTTGTAAAATATCTGTGTCTGGGTCTGCAAAGGGATTACCAGGCTCACAGGGACAGGAAAGCAAGAAGTCAGCAGGACATCTGAAAGAGGGGAGGGAGCGACATCTTCCTTCCACAGCAGTGCTTTTTGGTTCAATGGGGTGCCACATTATAAACTAAATTACTATTTGTGACAGTCAGTAGGAAACATTTCACATATAAACAATTTTGCTGAGATAAACCTGCCAAAATGTGGTGCACTGATTTGTATTTTTAGCTATGGATAAAATGATACCTTGGAAACTCAATACCAATTTAATATGTTTATATAAAGAAAAAAAAAAAGCAGTTATTTTGAGGCTGTTGAACTACACTACTTATGTGATGCACACGCTTTAAGCCCATGTTTCGCACCCGGCCTACTTCCTCATCAGAGGAGACCAACAGCAGCAAACTCAGTTACAAGACACTATGAACTGCGAGGAACTGGTGGTGTGGGTTTTAAGAAGTCACACCAGACAAAACGCTCTCACTTGGGACTAAAGTGGCAATGCAAGCAGAAAGCAGAGCAACTCCATTTCCACTCTGCCAAGTGTCATCACACCTGCAACTCAGTGGGATGGAAAACATTTGGTCAGGGGCTCGATTGCCAAGAGAGCCAAGCCGAGACCAGCATCCTTCTCCTTCCCTTAAAGCTGTGGAGCTTGTGGTCGATTATTAGAAAGCAAAACATAAAAGGGAGGATGTAGGTGCATGCTAGTGTTAAAAAGAAGGTCTTTGGGGACTAAAATTTCTGAGACATCCAGGGTAGATGCCTTTAATTCATGTAAGTAAAGACATCACTTAGAACGACAAGTAGACACACAGAAGATTAAACTCCCCATAATGATGCAGACTTTTTCCTGCCTTCCATTTTGCTGTTCATAAGGACCATTTTGTATTGCTTACTCAGAAAACAGTTGAGAAATTATGTGTAATAAATATTTCCTTAAATTGAGCTGGCAGAATCTATTTCTTCTTTTAAAATATATTGTTCCCAGTTTACTTATTACTCTGTGCTGGGACTTGCCTCTTAAAGAGAAATATTGCTTGAGGGTCTACTCCTCATTTAAACAAATGCTATTAAGCCAGAGTGTGAAGATAGTACGGAAACTACCGAAAGGCTTCCCTGGCTGCACTAAATCAAAGCTAATGGCTTGAGATAAAGTAAGTGGAGTTGTTCTTCTGTTCTTTGTCAGTATTAATATTTTAAGTTACAGGTCCTCACTAGACTCTCTCTGCTTCTATCCCCCTTTCTTTCGGGCCAGAAATTCCAGAAAGCTTCTCTTACGCACGCCTCACGCTTTTATTCCTTGTGTTTGGCCGTTGCTTCCAAACTATCTTGACTGCCTGACATTTACTGAGCTTGGAGTAGTGCTCCCACGACATTCAATTTTTCTCCTGAATGCCATGTTAATCACAAGCAAGCACCGGGCCAATTGCAAGCACAATTTACCTGGAATATGTGGTCTGGTAAACTAATTAGGGCAACATGGAGTGCTAATGCCCTGCTTCACAGAGGGTAATAACAGAAGGAATGAAGAGCTTTCAGGAGATTTTGCTGTTGAACTACAAATTATTTCCTGACCTTTAATTATTTTTTTGCCCTTCAACAAGCAGAGTTTCCATCCCCGTAGCCCACATCTCTCTTGAATGCACCCCGGAGTTAAGTATTCTCACGACTCTTTCCCACTCTCTTTAACTAGAAAAATCTCTTCAGAGTTTCCTTCCTGAAAGCATTAGATGGCCTTTTTGGCTGTTTCTGAATAAAGGGTTTCTCAAAGACCACAAAAACTTTCCCCCATATATTATAGTGCTTCAACCGTTTCCAATAATGCAATTAGATCTGGGTGAATTTTTTTCAGAAAGCAGTAAAACCATTAGAGAGCGCGGCTTTAGGGGCACAGAAATACCCATAAATTTAGCTCCAGTTTAGGGAACAGATTACCTTGCCAAATTGAAAGCAAGGAGACACTTTGAAAAATCTGAGCAGTAACTTTCTTAATTTGTTGGGCACCAAAGTCACCCAGCTTGGCAGCCGTCACGAAGCAGTTGCCTACAACTAGCAGCTCTGGACTCTTTGGTGGAGAGGAGAGGGAGAAGGGAGAAGATCGATCAGGGATGGACAATGGTCAGGAAATATCTACAGTGTAGCTTAAAAAACAGCAGCTTCATGTAAGTTAAATGTGGGAGGAGGACAAGCCAGGACAGCTTAAGAAAGCCTGGAAAAAAAGAGAAGTGCTTAGAGAAGAGGGTGTTTTCTTTTTTTAATTAGATAAATTATTTTAAGTAGTTGAAGTTATAGGGAAGTTACAAAGAGCAAGAACAAGACGAGACATTTACAGTAGAGACTTAAAGAGAGTGTATGGACCAAATCAGAGAGATCAAGGCTCACAGCAAGGTAAAACTAGTAAAAGATGTGAAGAACAACAAGAAATCACTCTAAAGTAACATTAGGAAGAGAAGGAGCACCAAATCAAAAGAATTTGTCAATGATGAACAAAGGAAAGCTATCTTGCAGAGGGGAGCCCTGTGATTTCAGTGGCTTTTCTGAATCAACCTTTACTTAAAATGTCCCCTTGCAAGTAAATGATCGGCACAATTAGTGCTCTTGGGAAATGAGCAAACTTTTGGACAGGCAGGGCCCAACGAACAGCTGGCTGAAGCAATCGACGAACGATTAGCATTCATCTTTGCGATCCCATAGAGGAGGGTTGAGCTACTGGAAGACAGAAAAAGAGATCAGCATAGTGCAGTTCCTTAAAGAGAGAAAAAAAGGAGTAGCTGAGAGATTTATAAATCAATCAGATTAACTCCAGTGCCTGCAGAAACAAATCAAACCATTTGTCAGAATCAGGAAGATAACAAGGAGATGAGATGCAGTTGGTTGTAGATTTGTTAAGATGAAAGCATGCCAAAGAAATATGTTTTATTTCTACAGCAGGTAACAAAAGTTCTGGAGGTGAGAAACAGTAGATACCATCGATCTCAAAGTAAGGTTTTCACCACTGTTTTACTCGCCAGTCTCAGGAACAAATTAGGGAAAAAAATCTTATTAAAACTTTTTCTATGTGATAGGTAAGCTGGTGATAGGGTGGCTGTATCCAAAGGGTGATCATCCATGGTACGATCTCGATAGGTAAGGATATACTGATGGGTGCTGTAAGGCCTCTCCTACGTCTCAAATTGTTCAATTTTTTCATTAACTATCAAGGTTAATGGAACAGGCAGCATGCTATTAAATGTTCAGGTGAGAGGAAGCCTGGAAGGACTGTGGTCATACTGAATGACATGTCCAGAATTCAAATTTTTTTTAAGAAATAGCAAAAATTATCTCTGGCATTCAACCAAGAGATGTACGCTGTTCCTTAAATTAGGCAGAAATAATCAACCGCTGAATTCATTTGGAAATCCTTTAAAGAAATAAAATTAAATAAATCAGAGGGTTGAGGATTACCAGCTGAAGATGGGTTGTGGAAAAAGCAAGCACCCTTTTGGAAGGGTTTAACGGGAGGATACTCTGCAAACCACACCCCGTAATCCTTCCTCTCGGTACCTTGCTCAGCATTAATAAGGTCTCAGGTAAAGCAGTCTGACCACATTTGTGCCATATGGGTACCAAGTGATGAAAGGTTAGGGGAAAGCCAGAATGACCAAGAGTCTCACAAAAAACACTGCACAAAGACGGGACTCCATGGATTTTTTCATTTGAAGAAGAGCCTGCTCTGCTGTGGAGAGATCCGGAGGTAATAGCTTTAAATCACAGCAAAGCAGATTCATGTTGAATGTTAAAAAGCTCTCCAATGGGAAAAATAAAATTCTGAAATAGATTGCCAGGGGAATTGCAGTCTCCACCCCGGGATGTCTTTAAGGCTATTAGAGAAACTCTGTAAGGAGTAGCACTGACGGAGCTGATCTGCCTTAGGACGTGGAGCGCGAGCTAAGCAACCTGTCCTCCCGATTCATTTGCCACAAACCTGTAATCCAGCAGGTTTGCTGTCTGAACACACGCTTGTGCAACGAGAATAGGAAAGCAGAGCCTCGCTGGCGTCCTCCGAGCCGGGCGCTGCGGGTGATGCAGAAAGGCGGGAGCAGAGGGTCCAGCCCAGAGCTGCACCCCACTTCTCTGGCTCGGAGGCTGTCATTTTGGGGAGGGCACAGCCTGCTCTCCACTCCTTCCTCCTTTTACAATAATCAAATCTCCTTTTATGCTAATTAGGTAAGACTAATAAAATGCAATTCTTTTTCAGGCGCTCCCAGCTAAGGCCGTAACGCGGTGGGTTGTCTTTTGGTTGCTCTCCCCAGGTATTATGAAATACAGATAACAGTTACGCCTAAGGCCTTGGGATATTATCTAGAGACACCACGTACAGCAGGTGAGGATGCCTCAATAGGAGGCCTATCAACCAAGCAGCACCTCCTGTGAACACTGCGAGCACCACGTTCATTTTATGTCCTGTGCAGGTTATGTAGATGATGGTCCCCCACTGTCCCTGAGAGGGCACGTCACCTTCCCCCGCTTTGCACTAGTGTCATCTGAAAGACTGTAAAAATCCTGAAGAAATACCAAATCCTCAGGTTTTTTGGAGCAGGTTGTTGTTTGGGGTTTTTTAAACAGAGGTACAGCACTGACCTGGGAGTAAACCATTTCCCTCTTTCTCACTTTGTTCCAGCACCAATCGCATCTCCGTGTATTTTGTTGCTGTGGCCCCCAAACCCCTCATTTTCAGTGATCCTCAGCCTCCTCTCAGGCAGTTGTTACAGCTCAAGGACGACTTTTCTTCTGGGAGATGTGCTTGCTGTTCACTCCAAATTGACGGAAAATGAATGGGTTGGCTGAAAACTAAAGTAAACAAAGGATTATTGGAAAACAACAAAAGAATTTTCAGGAATTCAGAGAATTTGATACTGCTAAGAGTCCAGATACAAACAAACCAACCAGAAGAAGCACAAACTCAGCACGTGACCTGAGTTACCGATGCGTGAAGCACCCACGGGGCAAAGGAATTACTCAGTTCTGGCTGGTGTTGAAAGCAACTAAGAACTGCCTAAAACCTTATTCCAAGTCTTATTATCCCAAGTCTAGTGTAAATCACTAAAGCAGTAGAGCAGCGTACTAATCCTCTCTTTTGTATGAACGTGGAACAACTCCTGAAAGCAAAGCCAATGGCATAGATTTATCATGGGGATCCGTGCTATCCTGTAGGGTAATCCTGAGCTAAAAGGGATGAGCATCACGTACAGCCCTGTCCTTGCTGGAGACACCAGGTTCCTCTTCCCTACGAACACGCTCTCTCATGTAGAGCAGGTGATGAAACCACTTTTCTCCTCTGAGAAAATTTTTAGTCTTTTTCTTTGAAGTATTTTAGGGTTTGCTCTCTGCAGGTAGTGCCACAGCAGTGCTGTCCTGGTTGTGCTTTGTGCCAAGGGAGATCTGGTGTGCTTGAAAAAGGCATTTTTAGAATGTGTCCGAAGTAGCCTAAGCTTTGAAGCACAGCAAAATAGAGCAGCTTCTTTGAGGATCCAAAATTTGCATATGTATGATTGGCCTGAGACGCTGAACCCTTTCCGAGTTCCGAGACATCTGTGGTTACGTGGTAGCTCATAGAGATTTTCAGGAACTTGAGTGCAAACTTGCAATATCCACGTCTCGATTTAAGCTTTTTTGGGTCTACCTGGGAGTGAAAAATATCAAGACACATTTTCACAGTTCCACCACATCTAACCGAAATACAGACCACACTGTTTTCGATGTGAGCGAGTGCTCTGGCACTAGCACCCACTTGAATTCTGCTCCCCCGGCTGAGACCCCTTCCCCATGATGGCATTCCCACCTATCGCTCACAGTTACACAAAACTTAAAACTTCACTGCATACATATCGAAACCAACAATATACCTTAATGCAGTTGAATAAAACAGCTCTTTGTGTGCGTCATAGCTTGACACTGCCTAGTGTTAAAGAACTTATTTTTCACAGATACTTATCTCTGTGAAATCGAGCCACCAGGCTCAGCTGTGCATCATGAACCTTTGCTGCCACAGCTGCCGGAGGTTCTTCTTGATTTACTGTTAGAGACTAGAGGATTTGGAGCACAAAACTTTAGCTGCTGCCACAGCAAAACTCAAAATGTCAGGGAGCAAACAATATGACCAATGGCAGCAAAATTACACGATATTTATGATTTGCTGTGCAAAGCAGTAATTCTAACCAAGGAGTGATCCTATTTTCCTTTATGGTCTAATCTATACACTCTTGTGCATGAACACCAAGACAGTAACTAAAACTTATTTGCAAACAATGACCAGGTATTTGGCTCCAAATGAAGGAAATCTCCTTTTTTTTTTTTAAAAAAAATCTGTGTCTCCAGCTTGGGAATTTAGCTGTAAGAAAAAGCTTTTAAAGAGAAGCAACTTCTCGTGACAATAATGTTAATACACTATTGTGCTGCCTTCTGTTGCCAGCCAGAAGACCAGCTCAAGAGGCAGAGAATGCAATGCTTTAGGAGGCAGTGCATTGGAAATTATTCCACATTTTGCCTATTCATGTTGATGGGAAGGCCTTCACACACATTTGAAAGAGCCCAAAAGAGAAACCCTGTGGGAGGAAACACAGGACTGTAAGCAACATCAAAAGTTGTCCTAAAGCTTTAAAAGAAAAATCGATGCCCCAAAACAATATTATTCTTCTTAACAGGTTTAAGGGAAACGTCATCGTTTTATTAAAGTGATCCATCTGTTCCTTCAGGATTGGCTCTGTGGCCGTGCCCAGGATTCAAGCTGATGTTATGAGGTACAGTCCCCAATATAAACCTTAAAGAAAATAGCCACCAAATGTATTTCTCCGTCAGTCTCTGAAAGATGTGGTCAGACACAATCATATGGAGGATACTATCAGCTTTAATACCACCGTCTCCAGCCTGGTGGAAGGGTGCACCTGTCTGTACCAAACAGGATTCACCAGGACACACAGTTGAGAAGAAACTGAAAAAATACTTCAGAGAAGTTGCAAAAAAGCATCAAATACAATACCAGACAGGCTTCCGGAAATTTCTCACCTTTTACAGCACACAAGTCTCAAGAATCTTAGTTGGTAAAAGCAGAGCTTTAGAGTAAGATAAAGCCACCGATGTCTTCTCTGGGCCAGACTTCAAAGGAGCTTTCTTCACCATAGCATCACGTGTACCTATGCCACTTGTGGGATCTGGCCCTGAGTGGGATGCTTATATACAAGACGGACTCTTCTCCAGACCCTGTCTAAAGCAGAGGAGCATGCTTGTCCTGACATGACTGAGATAAAGATTCGCTACGGGTTGCATGGAAATGCTTACTAGACTCTGCACCATACTGATAGGGTAAAATTCCACTTAAAAGTCAGTCTTCAACTCATTTAATCCAATAAAACTGAAAATTTGCAGTGGCACAAAATACCTGTGTTGGGACAGAAATTGAAGCTTATGAGTCAAATTCTTATATCCCTAAATTTAGGTGGGGTATAGAAATTAATATTTGCTGAGAATCTGGCCTGGAGATGGGGATATAATCAGCCTCTGAAGAGAACGCCATATGTGCAGTCAAACATTTTGCATCTCCCTTTCAGAATCTTTAACTTGACACTGAAATCAGAGTTAAACGAGGTGCCACCGGTGCCTGCGGCACGCGGGACAGTGTACACCCGCAGCCCACAAGCCAGCCCGCAGGTTGAACAAGCATCGTTTCACTGGTCCCAGGAACGATTCAGGAGACAGGCCTTCCCTCCGCTTTGGTTTCTCACAAACAGCCTGGCTAAGGCAGCGCTAAATAAGGCACACTGGCGGCTACGATAGGCCTTTCCTCCTTCAGCACGAGAAAGCGGGATGAGGGAGGCTTAATGAATTTAATGATGCCTTTCTACACAAAACGCTGAGCTCGTATGTGCGGACCCTCCCTGCTTTAGACTTCTCCTTCGCCTCCACAGCGTAATTCCCAGAGGCCTCTCAGTGGCCTTTCCAAGCCTTAGTATCAGCACAGCAGTTATCTTGTTACACGTGAAGGATAATGCTATAATGGGGACTTGGGCTTAAAGGAAATTAAATGTGAGTCTTGTGTGTGCAAAAGAGACAGGCTTTTGTTTGATAAGATGTACTCTGCACTTAGCATTGTTAGTGAGCAATTATTTTAGAGGCTCCGGCAGCCTCATTTATCCTCAGATGACACAGCTCAGTCAAGTGTTCGGTTCCAGGCTTACATTTCATAGCAGGATTTGCATTTCTTCCTTCCAACCTGTTGTCAGGGCTAAAAGCAAGAAGCTCCGTGAACTTCCTTGGGAGAAGGGGTGCCACAACCTGCTCCTTCCCACGGGGGAGTTTACAAGTGCCAAACCCCAGCATTCCCCTCACAGTAACGCAACGAAGACTTAGTTACCCTCGTTACCAAACTGGCCTCATTTAGACCAGACTGATCCCCACCCAACCAGCACATTGCTCTCTCTGTTGAGAGATGTGTTTCCAAGTCTCTCTCTGTTGCAGGTGTCTCGTGCAGTTTTGGGCCAGTCATTTAGGGTGATGAGCACATATAGCACATCTATAAAATAACAAGAATAATACCCTTTCACACAGGATATTTATCCTTCTAAGATACTCATAATAATAAGCAGATCTAGTGAACTGAAAAGGATCTCAATTAAACAGAATAATTTAATTTTCAACAGTCTCTTGATGGGAGGCAAATTACAGTGAAATGTTAAAGAGCAAGAATTACCACTTAGTTATGCTTTTCTCTCTGTAAATATCTTTACTATCTATGATATTTTTTACATAGGAAATCACTAGCTTTCTTATTCTGAGATGGAATTAACTTCTGATATTAAAGTCACATCAGTGCATACTCCTGTCCTGTGCTCCGCGACTCCTCATTGCTTCCTGGAGCATGGCTATAAACAGTCATTTCCTTCTCATTGTGGCCTTCAAGATAAGAACTATTTTAAATGCTGAAGTCTTCAGCTTACTTACAAACAAAGGTTTCTGCGCAGACGTGAGCGACTTAGCCAGACTGCTCGAATCCCCTATTCCCATCTCATGAGACTCGTGTGTCTTTTATCATCTCAGAAGTGCCAATCTAATGCACCTAAAACTGGCAGGCACTTGCACTTCTGCCTGCTGGCATCCCCCTCCCGTGGGAACCACGTGAAACAACGTCTGGAGAGAGACAGGATGTAATAGAATATCTTTGGTCAACGGCAGTGTACTTAGGGTGACATTTGGCCCTTGGACTTTCCCGCTGCAAACTGACACTTCGGCTTGATTTACTTTGCCATTCTTCCGTTTCCCTCCTGGTCATGACTACTTGTTTGGTTTCACCAGCAAATGAGCGTTTGGCTTTTGATTTTACTGGGGACCAGAAATTCAGTGCCTGCCCTGACTGGTCAGCTCTGTCATCCAAGTATTCAGTGAATATTAACCTTTTCCAACCCTCCCGCAAGCAAATCTTGCCCGGGATCTTGGCAGTAGAAAAGCTGTGATTTGATTAATACTAAGCACGGGGTGGCTGTGGAAGGAGCATTTCTTGTAAGGAAAATCAGCTCTTGCTTGTCAGTAAATGACTGCTAATACTCTTTCCCTATTAAGGCAGACTACCGCTTTAAAACTTTTATGTCTTCCATATATCATGTTTTTGGAAGAAAGTTTTGCTATTTAAATAGCTGCCAGAGTGTTACAGGCTTATATGATTGCAATTTACAGTACTTCATAAATCAGAAGACCTAAGATGCATTGGACAGATGAGCCTTTAAATTGACATCCTGCCTTTTTATGAACATTAAAAGGCTTGATCTCATGACATATTTACGCAGAAGTATCCCTGCTGCCTCGTCCAAATTGTTCCTAAAGTATAAAGTACTTTACATGAACGAATATAATGACGGCAACCTGAAGCTTTGTACATTAAATTATCTAAGTGTTACAGCTTGTCCAGAGGGGTTTGCTCAAGACCAGGCGAGAGCTCTGCAGCGTCTGCTGATCCCACATGAAAATGGTGGAAGTAGTTACTTTGCCCTTTAAATAAGAATCACGCGCAGGAATCCCATCCATCCCAGGAAACCAGAGACGACCTTGAAGACCGGACAAAATACATTCATCTTCACCTAAACAAGAGCTCACAGAAGGTTGGGGCACCCTACCAACAGGACCAACTTCCAAATCAATGCGTCTTGATGCGGCACTCTTGCAGTCACTAGATGCAGGCACATCAAAAACAACCACATGCCTGAGTCACGCCTCTCTCCCAGCTGCCTCAACTAGACAAAAGAAATCTCATCTCCATTGACACCCTGGGTGGGTGTCTTCAACAGACCCTCAGCACCACTGACCTTGCTGAGGCACCAATCGGTTCCTGCACAGCCGCGCCTGTCTCACTACTGATGGTGCTATTTTCTTACAGCCAAACTGGAAAATGATGGTAACAGTTCTTCCTTCCAGAGTGGCTAAAGATGACTATGGAAAACACAGAATTGATAGGATTTTTTTTTTTATATAAGCTGGCTTGAAAAGGAACATGTAGAAGTGTTCAGCGGAAAGAAGCTAAAGGGTCTAGTACCTCTGACTTGACAGTGAAGATGTCAGAAGCAGTGGAATATGCCCCAAAATAAAACACTGACACTGAAAAACAACTTCTCATTCTTACCCTAAATGTTTCAAATCATCAGGCTTACTTTCCATATGAGAGTGATTTCTTTATACTTCTGGAATGCCTATATGGAGTGACATATGTGATAAGAGTTGACTTTGGATGCTGGGGTACCCCAATTCAGGTTTACTCAAGTCTTCCATCCTGGGAACAAAGATGAAGCGAAACAACTGCAGGGACCCTCCCAGCAAAAGGAACAAAGTAATTCACGTGAGCAAAACAGAGCAGGACCCAACACATCTTAGGTATCTCCAAGGGTCAAAAATATGTGCTCTTTTTCTAATTTACTTGGATCTTCCTGCATCTCTCTGCAATTGAAGAGTGTCTCTTCTGCCTCTAGCTGACAGGGCAACCTGTGCAAGCATCCCAGGTAAGTGGAAATGCACAACCCTCTGAAGCTTCGAAGACCACATTTCAATGCAGAGACATAACACAGTGCTGGATGATGTCAAACACATTTCTAGAAGAGTAAGCAGACTTTCTTGTAAAGCTTACTATTTTGAGAACACAGCTTCAGTCAACGCTCTGGCCCAAATCCTCCAAATGCATACGCACACCAGTAATTTCATCTAGCTACGGAGCTCGGTTGAAGAAAATGAGACTACTTATATATATACACAGCAGTGGAGTAACATACTAGCTATTTTAAGAAATATGTGTTTTGGAAAAAACGGGAGGGTGACAACCACAGGACAAACTCCTTTGCATCAGAGTACATCTTGAAGTTCACGGACACAGTAAGTTCCCTCCGGGACCCCAGTTTACTGTATGCAATTGCTGTGCGTCAGGTATTTTCAGGCTTTTGCCTCAAAGTTGCCATGCAAAGTCTCTTTGCATAGCTGGAGACCAAATGTTTACTGACTGGGATTACCTCAGGAGAAAAATAATTTTGAGCCCCTCAGCGTACAATTCAGCCACAAACCTATCTGATATATTTCAAGTAGAAATCAGAGTTGAACATTTACATACTATTACTTAGCTGGGCTGGCCATCTTTTAACTACTACGTATCTCCCAGCAAAGCTGGAGCCAAGTATTTCAGAGCTTCTTTCCAATCAGAGGGCAACAGTCCACTTCTCATCATGAAGATAAATGAGCAAATAAGCCGGAAAAAATCATCACATCATTGGAAACAACCCCAGGAGGTAGACGACTGCCTTAAATGATGCGACTCATATTGGCTGTCTCTGAAACGATACCAAAGAAATTATTTGGTTATTAAAAAGCACCAAGCAAAAGCAACCACCCTCTGGACTTAGATGTTGGCTCTAATCAAATAACATTCATGCACATCCCTTATCACTCAGCCACACACTCAAAGCTGAAAGAACAAAAGTAATCAACATTAATAATAAAATTTTAACTTGCTCCTGGTAAACCTCACTCACTTTTTCAGTTATACTTCCCCACTTAAAAAGGTATTGCTTAAAGAAATCATATCCTCCCTCTTCCCTCCTGCCAACAAGCACGGTTAGCAGAAGACGTGTAAAATATTACGGCTATCGTTATTGTTCTTGTACGAGCCAGCCACCCTGAATAGCTCCCTTCCCGACAGCAACAGAGCCGAATGGCTGCAGCCAAGAGAGGAGCGAAGAACAAGCTCTGCTATTAGTTATGCTACTGCAAACGCCAGCAGAAGCCGAGCCTGTCGTTAACATCAGTGGAATTATTGTTACAACCAAGTCGTCTCGTGGTCGGGGAGTGGGTTCATTTTTCTAAGCACCGTGGAAAAAACAACACCTGCTCACAGACTCTTCCCCGACCAGGATGTGCAGAAGTTGTACGGGATCACGGTACGCCCCAGTCTCAAAACATGGCTGAATTACGGACGAGGGAATTCAGGCGCAGAGAGATGCTGGAAGACATTAGGTATCCAAATGTGCAATGAGAAGACTGAAATATGAATGGATTCGTCTTCCTCGCTCTCCAGACAGGCAAGTAGATCTGCATTGCCTCCACTACACAGGGAAATTACAGTGTAGACAAAAAAATGCAATGCTTTTGAAGGTATTTTTGACACTCGAGTCCGGGTCTGCCCTATCTAGTCTCAGGCACCTGACTGAGGCTCTTAAATAGTGGCTATCTAGCAAACCAAATCCCCTCTGTAGATGCCCATCTCCCTCCATTGACCACAACACTCCCGACCGCAATCACCTCTGTTATGCGTCAACGGTTTGATGGCAGAATTTCATCCTCATATCCCCCAAACGCGGCCACATCCTAATTAGCCAGTGCTCAGCCAAGTGGCCGTGCCAGGACTGAATGGGAGCCAGGTCTGGTCCTGCTCCCAGCCACCTGCCCGCAGAATGGCTCTGCCCCCATGAGCAGTCCTACCCAAACATCCCACCCGCCAAAATAATATGTGTGTTCTGTCCCTGCTGCTCGTTTCCACCGGGCAGCAGACAACTCAAGCAAGATGGCTCCTGTCATGTTCCACCCATTTGTTAGTCAATGAATGTAACAATCGCATTCGCATGATTAAGTAATCTCCAGATATGGCATGAAATGTATAAACTCGAACCCTGAAGTACAGTCCCAGACGCACCTATCTCATCATATTCATGTCATCACGATCTTGCTCGTGTCCCCAGATGTCCTTTTTTTACAAAATTAAACATGGTA
This sequence comes from Vanellus vanellus, assembly GCF_965231255.1. Taxonomy (NCBI): domain Eukaryota; kingdom Metazoa; phylum Chordata; class Aves; order Charadriiformes; family Charadriidae; genus Vanellus; species Vanellus vanellus. The sequence continues at coordinate 8,567,030 of NC_138913.1, forward strand.
GAGGTGCAAAAGGACCTTTCTTTCCTATAAATATGAGTTCAGACAGCAAGCATAAGGGAATACAATACATTTCATAACAAATATACACCATAAGAAACTGTATAATCAGTGCAAATTCAGTGGATATTTTGTATAATTCGGTAGCACAGAGATAGCAAACAGAACAGAAAAAAAGTAGGAATACCAGTGCAGTTTCTCCTGATCCCGATACGGAAACTCAGCAAGGCAGTCAGTGCACATGCCCTTTGTATTTAGCGCTAATTAGCAAGGTTAATCCAATATCTATCTTGATCTTCCTAACTGCTGTGAAGCACCTTCATTGACTGTGTAACAGTTTATAAAACACTGCCAATTTTCAATTATCAAAATCTTGACTGCAGTTGCCCCAGCATCATGACACAGTCTTTAAAATCATGAAATAAAAAAAAGTTTACAGCAATAAATAACTGCATTTAACAATCATTTGTGGATGATGTTTGCTTTTCTGGGTATGAACTAACTTCTGATCTTTGAAATGTGGGGTCATATTTGCTTAACATTTTAAACTTTTCTCTGGCTCAGGAAGACGAGAGCCTAACCTTTTCTTTTCTTTTCTTAACAAAAGCTGAGATTTGCCTAAAATAATGTGATTACAGCAGCCAAACTAGTTTTTATTGTTGGGGTATTTTCAGTTGCTCGACCAGGTGATACGGCTGCAGCAGAACCACTTCGATGGCACCTGTTTCGTTTATTATTGCCGCGATACCGTCAACCACCACATTACCGCCTATTTGCTGTAAAGCAACCCCAGTGACACACGGCTGATGTCAGGTCCCTCTTCTGCTGCACCTGCACATTGGGACAGCTGAGTCTCCGTCCCACAGGGACACAGCGGCAATAATGCAACACAATGGGAAGATGGAGAAAAGACATTTTATTCCCTCTTTATTCCTGAGAAAGTAAGGCACAGCAAAAAAAAATACACAATATGTCATTGTAGAGCTTTTCTATTAAACACCGTACTCACGCTCAGAAGTGGCTGGACTCTGGTTAGTCCTTCAGTTGTGGCCACAGCGTGTTTGCTTAAGCCCAGCACAGTGTCCAGGTCTGAGGTGGCTCCCAGCCGAGCAGATCCGAGTTTGGGCAGCATTGTCTCACGTTAGCCCATCCAAGACCGTACTCACTGAGGAGCGGGGACTCCTGCCAGACAAACTGTCACAGCCACTGGCGTACGCAGGAGCAAACCCGCAATGCTGGGGACATCCCTCAGCACGCCCCGCTCGGCTAGGTGCTGGCCAAGCCCTGCGCACGGAAGGGCCAGGCACGTGGGCAATTGCCAGCAAAATGCGTTTCAGCATTACTGCAGGAATATTTTGTCCAGCTTCTCTGGTGAGTGTCGCTGTGGCTCCATGTGGCTTGTTCCCAGGGCCATGCTGCATGTGTGCAACCTGCCGGAGTGTGACCATCAAGCCCACACATCGCACCCACACGTGCGATACCTCCCTAACTGGAAGTCTCTTGCTCTGATCTTTGGAGGTCTCTCATGGAAAAGAAATCTTGAGGACAGGAAAGCAAATATTTCCAGGATGTTCCTATCTGGAGCTGTTCCAAAGAGGTTCTTGGAGGGATGCACGGAAACTGGACTGCCAAAAGATGGTTTTCCCCTCCAAGCCAGCCCTGAGGGCACAACAGTGACTGGTGGGGTCCTCACCCCAGCACCACCAGCCCTTATACCTTGTCTCTCATCAAGGCACAGAAAAGGGAAGGCAGGACTCTACACAACAGGGGAGTCCTGGAAAAGGTCGAGTTATTTGTATATACATTGTCATGACAAAGCTTCACATCAAGTAACTCCACACGCAATCAAAATCTAAAGAACATTTTCCCGAGCTCTGTTTTCCTCTTCCTTCCCACACTCAAAGTTTATGTCCTTCTGACAATCAGAAGATACAAACCTTCTGTCATTCCAGCGCAAACTTTATGAAATTAAGTGGTTTACATAGCTACAGCCAAAGGTTAAATTCACATATTTTTCTGCTGACTCCGCTAGTTTTAACCTTTGAAGTTTGGTTGTGAAAATCCCTAGCCTATCCACATTAAACAAACAGAAAAACTCAGAAAGCAGTTCTATTTGGGATTACTCAGGTATGTTTGAGAAGGTATTATGTTTGCCTGTCTCAAAGCACTGCAAAAATGGTTTGCCTACCTGCAAAAAAAACAAGACATCCCCTTCCTATGCACACTCACACACGTGCACATCTGCACAGGGGCAGGACAGAGGAGCAAAGTTCCTGTGTACCTTCCCTATTTTAAAGATAAAGTTGAACAATTCCTCTACCAGCCTACGTAATGTGCCACAGCCACAAGTACTTTCCTGTATCTGGAAATGCGTCTGGAACAGGGATGGCTCCCAGCAGGTCCAGGACAGGAGCTGGATGCACCGGCACCCCAGGACAAGCAGCAGTCCTACATGGACCTGTGAGAGCCGAGCTGCTCCAGGGAGCTGGTGAGGACCTCGGGGACACAGACTTGCAGAGAAGCCATCCTGGTCAAAGCTACCTGGAGGAGGGATGAAGAGATGACAGGGGAGAGAAGATTTGGGGTATGTCTTCAATTGAGGAAAAATCTGTTCTGAGCATCAGGTCAAATAAACACACAAGAACCTTAAGTCTAGACTAAGGTTTTTATTGTATTTGTGTGGCCAAACTCAAGCGTGGGAGAGCGCTGAGTGTTCACAGCTACTTACAAACTCTTGTGGAAACCCTGTGCTGCCCTGTTCCTCATTAAGCGTCTCTTCTCTCATCAGCTCAAGAGCATGTTTGTGCTAATAAAGACAAGGTCTTTGTTGCTCATCCCATGTGGCACACGAGAGGGGCAGAGCTCTACAGAATGGGCATCTTGAGGATTACACCTCGCAGGAGGAAGTGGTGGTGCAAGCAGGAGTTATTTTCCAGAAGTGTGGTGCATCTAATTACATTCAATATTCAGTAGTGTGGGCTGCCGTTCAGAACAACAAATGCATTTTTTTTGCCCAGTTTCAGTGCATCCATCTCCTTAATTTTTAGCATTGTCCTGTTGGGAGCTTCAAATGCCTATAAAATCGAACATACCTGAATTCTGCAGAGACCTGCAGCATCAGGAGCTGAAGACAATGTGCCCCATGGTCCAGATCCTCGGGAGCCCCAGGCCCACTCTGATACCTGCGCAGAGCTTGAGGTGAGACTGGCCAAGGGCACAAGTGTCATCGCCTCCTGCTCAGAAAACATCCTCTTTATAGAAAACATAGGTAGCAAACAATCAATTAGAGGAACAAAGGAAGAGTTCAGAGCCAGGACTAGAAACGCATCTGCATCTGTTCCTCTTTTGTCGTGAGTGTCACCTTGTGCTTCCGGAGGGTCTGAGCCTGCTTTTGATGCATGAGCATCAGCGAGAGCTGCGTGCACGTAGCAAGGAGAGAGTGAGAACCCGTGAGCAAAATCACTCAGCATTGCTGGAGCACATCTCGGGCTGATGACATGCTTTTGACAAGGGAAGAGATGCAGAAGCACACCCGTAGATGCAGCAGATAGCATATGTCAACATCAGCGCTTCCCATGTTTATGAAGAATTTGATTGAATAAAGGGCCTGGCAATAAACTACACGAGTGATTCCAGATTGCAGCACGCATATCCATCACATGCCTTTTCTCCCCCAGAGTATTATATTTCACCAAATTGGTGACACGTGTTAAGCGCCGCAGACTGTCGACCACCCACGCAGAGCAATGGTTCCCTCGCCGCCGTGCCTTCCCAAGAACAGCGATTCCTCCGGGTTCCCCAAAGCCACCGCATTTCACGTAGGTATGTTCCTCTGCCTTTAGTGGGAACGCAGCATGGGTACATGAACCTGCGACAGTAAAACGTAATTTGTTCAGATCTTTGCCTTCAGGGTGAACGCTGAGATGCTGCCATCAGCCAGAAAATTTGTGATCTAATTTAGAAGCAGCGAGGCATGTCTTTTCTCTGAGGCTTTTGGAAAACAGAGCTGGGTTCCCACTTTTACATGATCTAGCAAATTTTCTTTCTTTTTTTTTTTTTTTTTTAAGTGCTAAACAATGGTCATCTTTTCTCGACAGGGCAGCGAGCTGAGACAGAAATGAAGGCACGCTAGAGAGGGCTGCTGGCTGGGCATGCAGCCCCGTGCTCCAGTTGGGATGGCGGGTCCTGCACTGGGACACTGAGTTTGGTGCTGGGGTCCCTCAGCCCTGCATACCTCAGCTGCTGTTGGCGACAGTCATTCACAACCACCAGAAAGGGGGAAAAGTGGGGTTTTGCGATTCATTTTTGCCCCAGCTGCCCCATTAAGTGTTTTAGATGGCTATTCTACAATTTTCCATGCACTTTCTCCTTAGCCGTGCAGGAGCAGTGCAGAATAATATGGCTATAATGAGTGATAGGAGGTTTCAGCTGCAATTTTAATGCACAGCATCCCATTTCACCTGTTTAACCCTGCCTCCTGCAAAGTGATAGAGATGGGCTTAGAAATATCACACAAACAGGCCAGTGATCTTTTTTTCCCCTCTTTTAGAAAATTTCTGGTTAAAGTCTGCTTCTTCCAGTCAAGCTAAAAATACTGCGGGAAGAGTCTTTCATTGTGAAGCAGCACTTGGAAAGGTTTCCTAAAGGTCACAGACTGGGACTGAGAGTTTGAGCTCCTGAGATTTACACTTAGCTCTTGCGCTGAACTGTTATGTGTTACATAGCTTTGTTCTCCTTTGCCCCTGGTGTACTCTGATGGGTGAGAAACGCAGGGTCGGAGACACCAGCACGTCCAGCTTGTCTGTCCCCTGTCTGACTGCAGCTGGAGCCCGAGGTGCCACCACACAACCCCAGGACAACAGGCTTGCGAGTGAGGCATCATCTTAGCCCCTGGTAGTTTGGATGAGGAACCTCTTTCTCAGGGAGGGCTTTCAGGGGTGGCACTGCCCCATCTCTAGCCAGTCTCCCATGTGAAACCTTGTGCTGGCTCTGTCCCCAGGAGCTAACCCAGCAGATGAGCAGTACAGAAGTATGATTGACACCAGAGCTGGATTTGGGGCAAAGAAACATAAAGATATCCCACACCTTGGCAGATCCATCCCTTCTCCTAATGGGAAAAACTTCCCCTTTCCACATTTTCTTCCCAGGAGGAACTCCCTAGGGACACCAGGAGACTTAGCAGTGAGATGATGCACATCATCTTTGCTCACTAAGGCAATGTTGTGGTTTTGGCCACAGGCATTTCCTATCTTCGCCTGTCACCCAAAAACGTGAGTTTTACTCAACATCATTACCATTCCTCCTGGCTCGCCTGGGATCCCCTCAGTGCAGTGGAAGAGACACGGAGATCCAGGGCCAAAACCGAGAGCTGAAGAGGAAACCTCAACCAGCTCCTTGCTCCCACCATGGCGGACTGTCAGGAGTTCCGTACTAACCCAATTAAGCAGAAGCGCTGCTGCTTTGGTAGGGATAACGCTTTAGAGGCAAAGGCACCGTCTCACAAGAGCCCAGCTGCTGTCAGGGAACCCGCACCCCTTCTCCCCGACTTCAACACAGCATAACACCAGCGGCTGCTTCAGCGTCCCCCGTTCGGGGCTTTCAAGCTAGGCAGATATTCAGTAGATATGGGAAAAAAAAACCACCCCAAAACAGCCTAAACCAAGCCTCCCTCGTGAATACTAATTTCCAAAAACAACTTCTTAACCATGCAATACGAAGGTTTTCAAGGTTGCTTTTTTTTTTTTTTTTTTTTTTTTTCCCTATTCTTCCCTGCAACTCAGGAGGAAGACAAACACGATTCCCGGTCACGTACGGCGGTAACCTATTACCAAGCGAGAAGTAAGCGTGGGCTGCTTCTTCGGCAGCACCTCCCACCCACCCCACCGCTGGCAGCGGGCACCCACCAGGGACGCGGCCGCGCACCCCCTCCCACGCCTACAGCCTCAACCGCGGCGCGGCGCGGCGGGGAACCCATTCCGCCCGCGAACCCGCCGGAACCGGGTCCAGAGCAAACACTGAAGTGCTTGACGTCGCCCGGAGGCCAGCGGGCGCCCGGTGCTCCGCACCCGCGGGATGTTTTGGGGGGAGATTCAGGGGCGGCCGCCCGAGGGGCGCGAAGCGGGGGGGTGGGGGGGGGAAGAGAGCGGGCGGGCGCTGCGGCGCGTCGACGGGGCGCGGGCGCCCCCTGGCGGCGGCGGGCGGCGGCTGCAGCGCGAGCCCCGCTTGGGTCTCGCGCCCCCTCACAGCAGCCGCCGCCGCAGCCGCCGGGTCCGCGTTTTCGCCTCGGCTTTGGGGGAATATTAAGGTGAGAAGGAGGGGGCATGGCCGGCGCCCCGCTCGGACCCTCCTCCGCCGGCTTCACCTGGCAAAAAAAGGGACAGAAAACCTTTTCGTGGCCGCAGCCCACACAGTGCCGTGGCTGTGGTTTCCCCGGAGGTGCCAGGGAGGCCAGCAGTCACCTACCCACCGCCCTTTGTAATAATTAAAAATAATATTAAGTTACCAAGCCCCTCCAATGGAGGAAACGGCTGCACGTTGTGCCTGGGGAGGCTTAGGATGGATATTAGGAAAAATTTCTTCACCGAAAGGGTTATCAAACATTGGAACAGGGACATGGTGGAGTCACCGTCCCTGGGGGTATTTAAAAGACAGGTTTTAGTCTTAGATGGTTTAGTGGTGTGCTTGGCAGTGTTAGGTTGATGGTTGGAGTCGATGATCTTTAGATCTTTCAGACCTTCAAAGGTCCCTTCCAACCCGCCGTCCACAGCTGTGCAAGCCAAGGATGTCCCGGCAGCACCCAAAGCACCCTCATGAGTGAGGCCGATTTCACTGGTGGCTTCAGCAAGCGGGATTTCTCTCCTGAGATGGACGCCTTGACACCTGGAAGAGCTGAGACCGCTTGTGTTGCATTTATAGGACACTTTGCCCAGTCACTGAGCGCTGTCCTGGCACGGGGCTGAGCATACAAGCTGGGGCGGTGGGCTGGGTCCAGCTACTTCAGCCCCATTAGCGACTGGCTGGTAGGCTAAGGCATGGAGATGAGTTTGGGCGTTGGGGCATCAACACCTCCTCTGGAGAACCAGCTGCAAGCCAAGGTGATAAGTGGATGAGAGCTGTGTAATGGCCATTCCTCAATGGACTTTATCTCATCCACAAATCATCAGCGTAAGAGCTGGCAGAAATGACTGTTATAGGCATTTATGTTCAATTCCTGCTCCACGGGAACTAAGCTCTTCCAGCAATTAAAGGGAGTCAGCAGTATCCTGGATAGCGTAAACATTTGCAACCAGTAATTACAGATATCACTTCCCCATCTGAGCTGCTGGATGACTGCTGCCACCTGATAACCCTCTGCTTTTCCACTTTTTTTTTTTTTAAAAAAAAAAAAAACAAAACACAAAAACAAACATTTCACATTGCTTGAGCAATCACAACCCGCCATCTGAGACATACTGGACTGTATCAGTGTTTAAAGCATATCAGTAAAGATAGTGTGAAAGATACCGGTTTAAGCCACTCATGTACAATGGTGTCATCTGATTCCATAGGCCAAAGGACATATATTAGGTCCTCAACTGAAGTCTTGACTACGCAGCACTTGGCTTTCAAGGTGAGAAGAGCTGGAACATAAAAATGGGAGCTCCTATTTAACTCTCAGCCCTTCCCTGAGGCTCCCCCATGGCTGATCTGAGTCCCTCCCCAACACCAAAACCTGGATGTACAAACGAGCTGATCCGTAGGGTCTGGAATGAGTATGATTTTGGGCAAGTTGCCCTGTGGCTCAGTTTCCTAACCGTAACATGGGAAGACAGATGACTGCTGCAGGGGCTTGTGTGATTCTCTGATACGTTCTCTGAAACTTTTCCCTTCCACTTTTCACCCATCTTAGGGGACAAACATACGATCACAGCGCTTTGCTGCCAGCAAAGGAGACCAGAGAGAAGATGCAGAATAAGCCCAGGAGCAGCCTGCTCACCATATTGGCACAAGCTGGCTTGCAGTTGGGAAGCTATCAACTGGCTTTCGCAGATGCGTTGTACAAACATTTACATTTGTCTGCAGACCCCATTTGTATTTGTCTGTGTATTTAAGACTTTCTGTTGTAGCCAGTTGGGAGGGAAGAGAGTGATCCCAGACCACACAGTGAGTTGCCAAGAAGTTCACAACCCAAAACAGGATGACAGCTAGCATGGAACCAGGGTATTCAGCATCACCAGGGACTAAAGTGAGCATGAAGCCAACAGGATTCAATGCTACATAAAGGTCAAGCTGCACACTTGAACGGTGTCTTACCTCAGAATTGCTTTTTGGGGAGTGTTAGCCTAACATCAGTGCTTCCTGAGGATGCACCGAATAACCAGTGCTGTTCCTGTTTAACAGGTGGGTAAGGGAGACACAGAAGAAAGGGCTCATTTGCCCAAATATCACTCCACATGTCCCACCAGCAAACTCCACACCAGCATTACACCCAGGAATTCCCAGGCCTTAAATCTGGCTTTTCTTCTAGCAGCTTTCTGCCAGGGAAGGCGACTTAAAGACTGAAATCTCACCCAAGTTGAGCAACAGAGGGTTTTCCCAGTATAGGAAAGTTTTCATCTGATGTAAAACGAAAGCTTTCCAGAAAGCTGAATTTCAGGGGAAGTACTGACATCTCAAAATTTATTTTTAATCACTGTTAAGGGAAAAGCAAGCTCTTCCATGAAACAAAGACAGAAGTCTTTTCTGTTTCCATAACATTGACCCATTTCATTTCCATAATGTCAAAACATCCTAAAATATTGTCTTATGGAAAACAGTAAACAGATCGACCATTTTAATAAGCCAAAATGAGATAAATTTACACAAGCAAGTCAGAATGATTTGTTTTGACTTTCTCCTTTAAAAATTGTCAAATTGCCAGAAACCTGGTGATTTCAACACCAACAATACTGCCTTTCCTACAAGGTAACTCTTCCAGCCTGTGTTTTAGACCAGCTCTGCGCGTAACAGCAAGACTGATTTGAGTCCCAGCTATGCCCGTTGCTTTATTGCTACATGGTCCGAATCCTACTCTTCTGGAGCTCCCGGAAGGGAGACAAGGCCTGCGGTGACAGAGCTGACCACGATTACAAAGTGTACAACACCCGTGCTGTACCTTTGGAGCTACCTTTGCTTTGTCTTCTGCTGGTCCCCAGGGACCGAGCAGCTAAAACTAAAGAAGCTGGCACTCAGGTGACAGCTCAAAAGAAAATTGTAGCCATCAGAAGTAAGAGCCCGGAAAACAATCATTACCATCTCTGTGGAATCGGCAAGTGCACATACAGCTGAGACCGGTCACTTCAGTCTTGACTTCTAGAGCTGTACCAAACCACTCAGACAGTGCTAATTTGTAATTACGAGTGGGTGATTTATTGCACATTGAGAGCCTTGCAAATCAAGCTGAAAAACCGGGCCTGTCGGAAGCTGTCTGTTAATGTTTCCATTTCTTTCTATGTTTACTGCTACTGAAGAAAGTGCAAACTGTGCTATTCCACATCCCACCTTCCTTTCACATGTCATTTTCAAGTATTTCCGCTCCCATGAAAGGGCTGAAAAATCTGGGTTTTGATGCTGTGGGTCACGGCTCAAAATACCGCCCCCCCCCCCCAAGTCTCTTCCTCTAGAGAACACAAAAAACCTCTCCCTGTCTACCACGGTTCACGTCCCACATTTCAGAAACACACAAAACTTCAAATACACACAAAGATGAGCTGGTTACGGCTCCCAAAAGCAGGGAGGGCAACCCGCTACAACCCAACACAGGCTCAGAAAAATGAGACAAAATTTTAAGTTCCACAAAACCACTTGCCAGTCTGTCTGCGGGCAGCCTGGCTCCCTGCACACATCACATGAGTTCCCTGCCTGCTGCTGCACACCATTTTGACAAGGGAAAGATCCTCTCTTTGACACTTCGCTTTCTGTCTCCCTTGGCTGCAGGTTTCCCCAGGGTGCCCGCCATTGCGTGCACCGCTTCCCCTGTCTGAACCCACCACTGCAGTATTAGAAGGTTTCTCCATCTTACAGAAAGACAGCAAAAGAGAAATCCATTAAACATGATTAATATATTTATACAAGGTAACTACTCCCGCCAGCCAGTCTGGTTGCCCTAAGGTGGTTGTAGGAAGGACCACAAAGGTCCGGGCACATTTTCCCCATTGCTCCGTCTGCCCCGTGAGGAGCGTTGTGGCACTTCGCCACTTCGCCACTGTATTTGGGAAATTTCTTCCTGACCCCATCAAGTTGTGCCCTGAAACATGAAAACAGATAAATTTAGAGATTACAATTTTATTTCAAACCATATCTTTTGTTTTCATAAATGTCTCCTGTTTAAGGTTCTTGGCTGCTTGCATACTAAATAGCCTGCCTTGTTTTCACTTTGCCACATCTTTGTATTATATTATTTTTACAGCTGACAAGCACCATTAGACTATGGGAACACTGAAGTGTCAAAAGCAGATTGAATTTGCTGATTGCTGGAGTTCTTTGTGCTGCTCGCACAAAATTTCTTTCCCCTATAATACATCTGTTGTTTGTATATTCGATAAAGTTAATATCTGTGAAATCAGTCATTTCCCCTAGCTCTAAGTTATACCGCAACAGACAGAAGATTGACTTCATTGTATTGACAAGAGAGAAGTCTCAATGCTTATTATTTGTGGTGACTTGGAGAGATTACAAAAGCACACAGAATGGCTTTATCGGGGGACTATATTTCAATAAAAACTGATAAGGGATGTATGCACATTAGCAGTGGGAACAGTTAGTTTTTAACAAACTTCGACTTTTCTACTATTTTGGGGAGGAAGAACTAAAGAAAGAACATAAATCAATGTATCGTTCCCTTCCTCTCTTCATGCCAGGATCCTGTTTAACACTGATCTCATGTGCAATATTTATGTCTACATAAATAATTCAGGAACTAATTAATCCAATTCTTTTATAATTACCTCTTATAATGGCATACAGCCCAAATCCCAGCAGCTTAATTGCTACTTAATGGAGATATTTATGACACCAACACCAGTAAAGAGTATAGGCGCTCTCACTTATTTCAATTAGGGATGAGGCTTAAGCTACTAAACTCCTGATTTGGATTTTAAACACCTCTGAAGTTCTGGCGTTTGAAGACACACGGGTTTTTCACTTCAGAGCAAGAGGCTTCAACTCTCCTATTTCACATGTGACCATATATCAGGGCACAAGAGTCAGCACCTATTTACTGCAAGAAGACAATACCGCAGTACCATTTCTCTGACGCTTTGACTCTTGCAGTAGGGCTGTACTGGATTTTGGCCCCATATTGCTAGATATGACCAAGTTTTCCCAGGCTGACTTAACACATCGCAGACATAACCAGAGTGCAGATCACCCTGAGCTCAATCCATAAGCCTTCCTCAGTACGTGGGAGCAACCTGAATGTTAGGGGCATCTCAGATGGGAACAGGATACAATGCACCATGAGTCCTGTCTTAATGAAGCACCCCAAGGACCAAATGAGGCGCTTAGCTGAAGAACATCACTCAAACATGTGACTGCAGAAAAGTATTGCATAGATCTGGGAATGTTAGAATCAGGTGATTTTTTGTATAATACTTACCCCAGTCAGACAGCAAGATGTGAAGGAAATCTCCAGCTTTCCCAGTCTTCTCACCAGTGCCCTTATGCAGGTTCAGGAGTTTATAATTTTCCTCTGTGGCCAACATTGTAGTGACCCAGCATGTCAGAAACCTGCTTGACATGGGTAACATCTGGTGCTTGACACAGCTGCCAGCGCTGGTCCCCAATTACATCTTCACAAACATGGAAGAAAAGCGTAACATGGCCAACAAAAGCATGCTCAAATGTGCTCCTGCAACTCTCATGGGGCCAGCCAAAGCCACGTGAGCAGCTAGCAAGGAGAAGGCCTGGCTGCTGAGTGCTAAGTGTGGGTCAGCATCGTGCAGCAGGATGCTCCTGCAGAGATGGCAGCCCCATGCCCAGCAGCACCACGCCACCCTGGATGGTCCTGCAGAAAGGAGGAGAGAGCTCTGAGATTTTGCTAGTTTTGAATAGTTTGAAGATTTTTTTTTTTTTTTTTTTTTTTTGCTTATTTTCCACATGTGGATACAAAGTTTAAATAACAGCAGAACCTTGCAGTAGGTGCAGGTAGCAGCTTAGAGAGTATTTATGATAGTTACCTGCAAGAATTGGATAACCAGCTTTGTCAGCTGACAGTAGATTAGAAAACACTTGGAAAAGTAAATAGCATATAAAGGGATCTTTCAGGCCATAATCCTGTGGAGGTTTTGCTCTATTCACATCTGTCGACATTTTGATGTCTGATTTATTTTATGGGGTCAGGTTAATAAGGGAATTAAGATCACAAGCCGAGCATGAATAATCAGGTGTCACTGGTCACATCCTCTCATTCTGTCATTTATGTCTCAATAGGGGGAAACTGCCTTGATTTAGAAATAAAGAAAGGTTAGCTCTCCCGGTGTCAGCTTAGCAGGCCTGCGATTTTCCCATCATCCCTTCAGAGGAAAAAGTGAGAGAGAAACCCTGCAAAAGGAACAAATGTTTAATGAGCTATCTAATTTGGTAGTTATACTCTTAAACATGATTTCAAGTTAGTATGATATTTCCAGAGCACAGTTTGACACACACTGCCTGCTACATGAACATCTTGTGAGGTTTTCTCACACATCACTGAAAAAAAAATGCTCCTTGAAAATAGGAGAGCATTCCTTGGAGCGCCATATAGTTAAATATGTGGTGTCTTTTCCTTTGTGTAAGTTGCATGTCTCTTGGGCTGGCTGCGCACATGCCCTGGCATAACTCAACCTCCAGAGTGAGCGAAGAGGGAGAGCCTGGAGCAGCACCCCGCTCCCTTCCTCTTGGGGATGCCCCATGCTCATGGCCTGTCTTAAGCAACATGCTGCAAGATCAACCTGGGAAAGGTGCTGGTATGTGGGTAGCCAGAGGCGAGCGTGGCGTTTCTGAGCAAAGCTTTGTCTGCATGGGGTTGTTGCATCAATCTGGTTTACTTCAGCCTCAGAAACAATAAAGTTTAGGCAGTACAAACAACTATAGGGATGTTTGCATTTTGTATTCAAAGGACTGCATTTAGTTCAACTTGAATGCCTTCTCGATTGATTTAAATTAAGGGAAAATAAACAGTTCTTAAATGAAAAATGAACACCCACAGATTGGCTGGCACAGGTTTAACTATACTCACAGAAAAATCACTCCTTATACCAGTGCAATTTTCACATTGTAAAGAAGTTCTAAAATGTTAATGGCTTTCAACTTGCAAAAACACAATGCCCTGAAACTTTGTGCTGTTACTTGTAAAGTGTGCTGTACCAAAAAGTACTTGATAATTAGAGGGAATGTGCTCGTATGAATATAGAAATCTCACTTTAAAGCATTTAAAAGCTTAAAAATACAGCTTCAACCTGAGAGTCACTTAGTTTTTATGATTGCTTTTATCTTTACTAGCAGCTAAAGACATCCTCTGAAGTCTTAAACTAGTCCTAATCTAATGTTTTAGTCAGTGTATTTTCATGAGACCTGGCAAATTTATTCCATTGTGCTGCTACTAACTGGTGGATATTTAGGCATTAGGATGCAAAGGAGCGACTCCTACAACTAGCATTTCACTAAGGAAGGTTCCATAACTACACCACGAGATTGGGGATTAGGATTCCTGGGTTTCTTCTGAGCTGTAGGACAGACATAATGTGCTGTTCCTAAAGTGAGTCACTTTGATTCCCTTATCCACTGAATGCACAGTAATGTTGATAAGTGTGTCAAAACATGGTCAATAAAGGGGCAACTTTTGGGGCATTTTATCCCTCATCTCCATGCTCACTTTAGAGCATTTTACTGCTGGTAGAGTTCTTTGAGATTCTCAGGTGAAACACACTGTTAAAAGTAATTTTATTGGTGTTTACAGGTGGTTAATGAATGAATCCCTTTCTCCCTGACTTAAGTCACAAAATTGGGAAGCTGAATTTGAACTATCAACACTGGATAAGAGGTAGGACAAAGGCCTTTACAAGGAAATTAAAGAGAAATTGAGCTGTTACTAAAGGTCTTTTCAAATAAGCCCTTTTTATTTGGGGAGAAGATTACGTTTTCCTGTAACTATACAACTTATTTAGAACAAAAATTAAGGCACCTCCACTCTAAGACCCAAAGACTGAAAACCTCTCCACTTCCAATAAAATCTTCCAGCTTTGTTTTTTCAATTAAAAAACAAGTGAATCTGACCTTCTATGTAGATGTTCCTAGATCCTTCACTTCCAGCTCTTGATAAACAGGGCAGACAAGCATCAGAGATCACCTGAAGAAACATCACACAGTGGTCAGAAGAGGTCTCAGAGGGTCACCACTTTAGTCATCTCGCAGAAATCCCAAAGGGTAGCTTAGAGGGAGCATCAGGTTTCCTCTCCCATACCTGCAGCGAGCTGGGTAGATAACTCTCGACGGATTTGGTGCTAATTTCAGCCTCTTGTTCTTCTGTTTTGTAATAAATCTGTCCCCAAGGACAAGGATAGGAACAAGCCCCTCGGAGAGTCACATACTTTTTAGCATTAAAGCCCTGCTTGTTACTCTTAGGATAACTTCATTACGAGTGGGACTGTACCAGGACTGGGTTGTACTACTACAGTGCTGGTGGGGTGTGTGCGGAGCAGTGCTGATCTCATGTCCTGGCTTGTCCTGGGGCACCAAATAACCACTATGAAAATTCAGGACATAGGAACAAAACTGAGCACTGTCAAAACCTTTAATGAAAAATGGGAAGAATCCCATGCCAAGATAGCTCCCATGCCAGGATAGTGTTCTGCTGGTGTTCTCACTGCAGTCTGCGACATGCCAGGTGGGCAGCCTAACCTTTGGCTGCTGCACATGCCAGTGTAGTCTCGAATGCAAGAAACGGTTGGGTTGAAATTTTCCATTGAAACAGCCCTATCTGCCTGAAATGTTCAACAAAACACTTTCTAGAAAAAGATATTTTATCTAAAAGAATGTCTTGAGTTTAGTAACTCCACTAACTTTGGTAGAAGTCTCCTTTCTGAGGTGATAGTGATTTATTTGCTCTATTAAGCCCAATGACAAAGCACACGGTGCTTTCAACGGGACCAGAAATTAGACTGTCTGCAAAAAGGCAATGGACAGAGGTTCCACCTCAGTTACTCTAATTTAAATGCAGAGAAGCTCCTGTGACTTCTTTTGTGTTATTTCAGCTCTAAAGGAATGAAATGGAGAGCAGAGCTGTGCCAATGAACAGCAGCACCTCAATTGCTTAGGCTGAAAATAGCAAATAGTTTAAGAAAAAAAAAAAATCTATCATGGAATTCCCAAATATATTTGGGAAATTACTGATTCATTTTTCAAAAGTAACATAAATTCTTTTCATTTAATGAAAAGAAAAACCACAAATGAAAAAAAAAAAAAAAAAAAGAAAACCCCATGCAAAATTATTTGCTGCTTCTCACTTATTTTAAGAATATTCTTACCTGGCCATGTACTTCCACATTTCTCTCAATGTACAATTCAGCTAATAATAAATACCAATATGTTATCCCCTGTATTTAACAAATAAAATGCTATGGTAATTTCACAATCAACAATGCCTGTTGTTAAGGATTTCATTATTAAATCTGATTGAATATGATTAAGTATGGCTCATGCTTTCCAAAATGGGTTGCATGATAGATTTAAATGAACTCATTAGTGGTTAATGCAGCAAAGCGCTTTCTAAATGCTAATGTTTGGCTGCCTTTGGCTCGTTAATTAATTTGAAGATTGTGTAATTATCGGAGCTTTCAATTAGCATACGTCTACTTCTTTTTATTCCCAAATGGCAGTTGTTTACATGTAACTATTGGAAATTCAATTATATTTATAATAAAAATAGGACATCAAACTGCCCAAACAAGCACACTCTGCATGGGAATAGCATCTTTTCCTTTAAAGTCTTTTTTTATTACTCGTATTTTCAGAAAAAAACATAGGCTCAGCAGCTTTCTCTCAGCACAGAGAAGGGATAGTAAAGTGCGTGGCTTTGCCAGATAATTACATACCTCTGAAGAGTTGTGTAAGATGCGCGCGGTCTGAATAGGGCTTGGAAAGAAACAGCAGCAGTCTGGCTTCTTTTCTCTCTCATTCTCTGTATAGATTTGGTTTGGTGTTTGGTTTGGTTTTGGGTGTTGGTTTTTTTTTTTTTTAGTTGTTTTGTTTTGTTCAGTACATTGCTTTTAAAGGCCAGCAGCCATGAAATGAGGCAATGAGGTAAGACGACCTAAATGGCTTATCCAGAACAGATGAGCTGGCAGGTATGTAGGGACACGGCACAAACCTGGGTTGCTGGTGGATGTGCAGAACAACAGAGCCGCAGGCTTCTGTGCAGGCTGGGAAAGTGACACCTGTTAAATACACTGTGCTGATACTTAGGGCAATGAACGTACTGGCAGCTCTCCTTTAGGTGGCACAAAAGCATGGAAATAAACCAGAAATAGCCTCTTAAGCAGATATTAGGCACAATGATGGGGCCATAAACACAACAGAAACTGAGAACTGAACAAAGTTCAGACACAGTCAAAGCTTGTGTCTGTAAGAGAAAGATGTGGGTTATGAGACACGAGCCCTTCATAAACATCAGCGTGGACTCATGAGAGGTACCATAGGGATAACTCATGTCTGAGATTCCTATAGCCGTAAGACTCTCAGGTGGAAGAAGACCAGAGCTTCATCTCCTGCAGGCTTTATGAATGACAGTAACTAAAAAATTAAATCGACTGTAGGGATCATTTCTCCCATGCTTTTTAAAGGCACATCTGATTTCTCTAACAAGTCTGCATGGTTGTCTTCACATCACACACTGAATTAACATCAGTCCTTACAACATTTAACAGGGAACTTGTTTGTCATCAAAAGATGTTGTTTCCACTAAATATGGGATTCTCTGCTGTAGTTATCCAGGGCCACAAACAGCCGGAGTGGCAGCACAAGTGTAAAAGACAGAAAAACAAACCATGGGCTTCATTAGCATGCATGCCATTGCCTGAAAGGAGCCCTTCCCTGCCAGCAGCTGCAAGAGCAACAATGCATTACCATATGGAATAATTAAGCCCAATAAGTAACTATTACATTTTCTAGTGAAATAGAACAACTTCATTTTCTCAAACAGTCAACTTGGATATTAAAAAAAAATCCAAAAAAAATCCATGACTTAGATAAATCATCTGATGAGTTTGGTTTTTAAACTGCTATTAATCATGGATGTTTATGCTATGTACTTTTACATGGATCTTTATTATTCAAAAATGAGCAACTAGGCAGGATTAAGTCCGCCTCCAAAACCTCAAAGCCCTCGATCTTCATGCAAGGGAAAAACACAAGGAATTATAAAGAAAAACGTGTCACCCTTAATTTCTTACCTACTGCTTGTTTCAACACCAAAAAAAAAATGTTAATTCTTTAGTTTTCACTGAAGTTGCTGACTTGCCATGCAATTCCTTTTTCAGACAGAGGTCTAACTCAATCAGTAGCAAGGGGATTAAAAAAGGTAGGGCTTCATTGCATTAATAATAGACAGAGAAATAGGAATGTGGAGATGGGTATCTTAGAGGAAAAAAATCCCACATCCAATGGCTGCAAATGCCTGTCGCCAGCTTTGCTGTCACAGGGAAACACAGGCATATTGCTGGACAAGATACCCAGCACTCAGCCAATTTGATTAATGCCTGCAAATCCTCTCAGCACCTGCTTCTCATCTCTAAAACACATGAACTCAGGTGTTCGCAGCGCATCCTAGAAGATGGCAGTGACCCCAGCAGCACCTCGCTGTTGTGTGCAAAGCCACCCTCTTCTTTCAGCCTCCACCACCAGCTTTGAGGGAAAGCAGAGACAGACCAAGGCGAAAGTTCCCGCAGGAGCGGAATATACAAGATTTGTTGGCTGTGCTGGACTGCTGCTGCTGCTCCCCAGAACAGCAACCCTCAGCCATCGGGTTGCTGGAGAGCCACGAGGGTGCTGCGGAGAGTTTCAAACGATGTTGCAACAATGCCTGTTTTAAGGATTTGACCCCCTCTGTGGCAGCAGTGCGTTAGTGTTTTCAGGCAGGAGATTAAGAATTCAGATAGTCTTAGAGGTGAGCTGCTGTATGGAACTGTCATCTCTTGAGGCAGCTGGAAGAGAGAATCACTGACTCAGCAGATGTCAAAAACCAGCAGAAGATGCAGGAATATAATCAGACCCATCAGAGAAACAGACCAGTGAAGAGTATTATTGCTGAAAGATGCAGGGACAGGCAACAAACAGAAAAATCAACAGAGCTTTTCCTACAGCCTCTGACGGGGAAGGCAGGGAGTGAGGAGGAAGGAACCAGGCTCCCAGGCAGCTCCTGGCACCTGTGGCCTCTTGGACTGATGAAAAATAGACAAAATAAACCACACACTTAAACCGTGGCATTGGCTCCAGGAAAAAGTGCAGCACCGTTTAGCAGGACACCATGAAAACATTACAGGAAAGCACCAGATTTGAATGAAGAATTGCAACCGCTGTCTGAGGTCACACCACGTGTCTATAGTGAATTTTACAACCAAAAGTCACAGTGACAGGGACAAAAATTTTGTTGCACTGAAGTTTTCAGGGATTTGGCTACTGACTTTCATGGAGCTGGCAGTCAGCCACCCTAGAAATATCTATAATACCGAGAGGGAAAACTCCTTCAACCCTCCTGGGGTACGACATTCATGGATGAAAAAGGCAAAACGTGGCATTGCTCAAATACCCTTCCCTGGTGTCGGTTAGAATGCTGCCTTTGATATTAATCACGCAGACATGACTAAAATCCTGCGTTTAAGGCTAATGACCACGGGCTGTGCCCCAGGGAGCTGGGGCAGTGGGAACAGGCAGCACTCCTGCAAGACAAACTGTGGCAGGGAAACAAGAGGCAGGTCTTTGAGTGCATAGTAGCCGACCCCAACCTCCAACGACAGCTGTGCCTGTGGAAATTTCCCTGTCATTCTGCAAAGCCAACAGCCTGGTACTCTTCATGAAGTCCTAACCTTTCTCTCCTTCCCTCCTCTACACCCTACACACACACACACGCGCGCGTGCGCACGTGTGCCTGCTGTAACAGCAGACTTTACTTCGGAAGAGCACTCCATCCACCCCTCAGTTGGAAGGACTGTGGTCCCAATACATCGTCTCTTGTATCTGCCTTTCAATCTCCCTTTTTCCGTACTTGTGGCATACTCCGGCATCTTCACTTCTGCAGATAACGAAGGCCTGTACACTACCATTTACTCAGCGGACAATGAATCTGACAGTCTAATCTTAACTTCTTAACAGCTGTGTTTATTTACTAAAGTAGTAAATTGTTTCCTCTAAAGCACAGAGGGATTGGTTTGAACAAACTAACATCTCTGCAATTTGGTAAGATTTGGTACTCGCACATGCTTTCTCTTGAAACTATACATTTTTCTATCACTGAAGTATCTGAATTATAGGCAATCTTGGGATCCAATCTTTGTTTTAATGACTCCTCCGGCTGCTGTTTTGTGTAGAGGAGGCGGCAGGCTGGAAGTACAGTAAATTGGCTTACAGGAAATGGGAAATGATAACACCACTTATGTTCTGAATCTTACTGACTACATTTGCTCCTGTTCCAAGACACTTTTCTGTTTCCTATTTGTAGTTCAGTACAGATAACACAAATCTTCGCAACGCCACATTGCTCTTTTAGCCTGTCTCTGCACTTAAACCGGACACTGGTTTGTTGTGTGCAAGCAGCAATGCTCTAGGTCAGAAGAGGTGTTAGGATACCTCAATGATAGCCCCACACCCGCACCTTGAAACTTAAGCCCTATTAGCCCAGACCTAGTTGTTATCTGAGTTTCTGGAAATGGCCTTCAATAGAAGGCCAGTCTTGCCGGGATGTGTGGCAACAGCTCCTGAGCTGCAGGGCCTGCCACCGTGCCCAGCTTGCACCGCTCTGCCGGATGCTCCTGCTCTTGCCCCAGGACCGTGGCTGCTCAGGAGTCTGTACAAAGCACAACTACTGCCTGAACACTGGGGAAAAGAAAAGAAAACAAAATCCTGCAGGTTATTGTGAACTAAGTATAGCATTCCTGCAGCAATCCCAGCTGGAGTAGCAAGTTTTGGAGAACAGTGGAGAGACAGAAATCTAATGGGAAAATAACACATCTTTCTTGCTCAGCAGCGGTGATAAAATAATGCTAATAAAACCTCTTCTTCTATTCTCCACTTCTCCTTGGGAATATGGAAGCAACTGGGAATAAAGTACACATCTACTCCCTCCACCACCGCTGAAGACTGTTGGATCCTTAAAATCTCTCTTTCAATTAGGGCTGACAAAGGAGATGCCTTTTCTTCAGACTTACTGCCCACAGCAGCAGCAGTTGCACTCAGGCCCCTAAGAGGAAGGGGTCAGGTCGCTCCCTGATACAGGCAAGAGCAGAGCTGGTAACAACCCAGAGCTAGAAGTGATCTGCATACTGAAAGTACAGTTTATACCTCTTAACCCCTTTTCAGTCATTCCCCATGTACCCATAGACACAAGCGCACCCTCAGGCGCCCATTTGCTGGAGAATACATCGGAAATCTCAGCATGTGTCAGGCTTTCGCCATGGGTGCAGGTAGATGAGGCAGTTGCACTGGTCTAACAGCCCACCCTGCTGCTGGGCTATCCCACTGCCTCCATCTCTGCTCTTCAGCCCTAGGAAGGGAAAAATATAAAATAAAACCAGCCAATGGTTTCTCTGCTGGGTCAGTGAGCTGAAGCAGCTCACAGAGAGGAAATTTGTTCTCTCCTTTTGGAGGTTTTAACTGTTTCTGTACCCATGAACATGTGCTGAGGCTGTCTTACCTGGGACTGGTAGATACCATCTAAGTAATACACCTGGAGCCAGCAGCTTTGGTGGCCTTTCAAGGGCTGTTTCACAGCAGTCAGGGCTGCAGCCAGCTGCGACTGCTAAGCAGAGTACCTGAGAGAAGTTTCAGATACTTGATTTTTACAACTTACAGTTTTTCCTTCAAAATGTCCATTTGGATTGAAATTATTTATATGCTGTCTCCGTTGAGAAATTACACTTCGGTTAGTTTGCAGGTGTTTAGGATTCTCCAGTTCTAAAAAGTGGTAGGTGTTTAAAGCTTTTTATTTGCAAGAGATGTGGTTATTTTTGAATCCTTGTGGCATTGGTCTGTTTAAAAGCTCTTTGAGAGGCAAATAGCTCCGTGGTCAGAAAAGAGCAGTATGTAGGTCTCTGTGAGATAGAAGCAGCCTTAACTGAAATATATTTTTATCACATTAAAAAACATTTACTGCCTGAAAGCATGTTTAATATAAAGCAGCAAAAATTCATTCTCTCTTTTTTAGTACTCTCACCAAGTGTATTAGCGTACCACCGGAGCATTTTTTGAATTCACTTGTCTGTTTTGTTTCAGCTCCAGCATCACGTACATCTCCAGTTCCCACAGTACCCTTCCCCATTCTCACTATTTCTGTAGCAGTATTGGTTTGGAGGGTGGTCCCAGGTGGAAACTGTGGGCAGATACAACCCTCAGCCTGGTTCTTCATCCTGTTTTGGGGGAAATGCCTTTGGAGTAGGGAATTTTATTCCTAGCTTTGCCATAGACCTGCTGGGCAACTCTGGACAAAACCTGTCACTAGCTGAAAGCCAGGAAGGGGGAATGGTGCAAACGAAGGCTTGTAGAAGAGAAAAAAAGTTATTTACCTAAAACTTCCAAAAGCCATGGGGTCCCATCTTTGCTGGGACATCAGTAATACAAACCCATAAATTACTGAGCCACTGTTTGTATTTGTTGTAGCAGAATTGCAAAACTGGGAGTCTTATTTCATTTTCACAGTTTCACCCCCCCCCTTCCTCTCTCATGCCAGAGACCATATTTCTTATAAACAAGATTCTTATTTCAGTATTCATTAGATTGTTTGTCAAGAAGAGCAGCTGGTGTTGATGAATTGATTAAGATGCACTGAGGATGGTTGAGCCTAAAGAAGAAAAGACACAACAACAGATTTCAAGTATGTAAAAGGCTGCTGCAAACAATAAAGAAACAGCTTTTTCTCCCCCCGCCCCCTCCCTTCAGGGTGGACAAAACAGTAAGTTTCTAATTGCAACAAACTAGATTTAGATTAGAGAGAAAAGTGCTTTAACACTAAGTCTATCACAGTATTGGAATGGATTGCTCAGGAAAGCCTTTGAGACCAGATGAGCAGCTGTCTGAGGAACAGGCGTGTGCAGCCTGCCGAGCTCTCTCAGACCCGCAACCACCATCCATTCCCCTTACCTTCCTCATTATTTGATGACCCCATTATTTTTAAGCAGAACCTCCAAAAGCAAAAGTGTTCAATTTGATCCTGCTTATTTAAAAGTCCTCCTAAATAAAGTGGAATAAAATAGCTGAAAAGCTGGAGAAACAGAACTCTCTTAATTCCTGTATCCATACATATAGAAACTGATTTAGCCACGAATGACACAGAAAGCCATGTAACGGGCTGATGTTCAAACTAGCAGAGCACTATGAGCACAGATTTCTTATCCATATTATTTCTTCCTTCTTATTTGTTATTTCTTGTCCAATTCAGAGGCATAACTTACCTGCAATGAGAAAAGCATCCAATGGAAACACTGAGTTGATTTACCTACCCAGCCAAGCAAACAGTAATAAGCCAGGAGATAAATAAATAAATGGGTCAACAAGTATTTCGTGCTTGAATGCTCCAGGTAAGAAATCATATAGCCAAAACGCAAACTTGGAGGCATATCCGCTGTCCAGGCAATAGCAACAAACTACACCTCTATTTAACTGACTTTCTGAATGGGAACAGGAAATTTCCCTGCTTTAATTTCCCTGCTTTAACAACACATACAGTGCAAAGTTATAATTTGTTTTCTATAAAAGCTATGCTGATAGATTTCCTGTAAAATTAGCTGCAGGAACTGAACTGAAATACAATATTTAATAGAATAAAATAATAGAATATTTAATTCAGCACACACAGCAACATTTACTGATTTGAGCATGAGATGGTAAACAACGCAATTGCAACAAACTAACACACTCCTCCTTCTTTGCCCTGGGAATTGGCTTCTGGCTTCAAATTACTTACTGCTAGAAAGCAGTTTGTTCCTATCCACCTAATCAGCATCTGACTTTGCTGCAGTATTCCAGCAAACTGAAGATAGATGAGATGTGGCAATAGAAAGTGAAAGAACGGCAAAACTTTCAAATAACAATTTAAAAAGTAAACTAAGCATCAGTAATTGCAATTCTTCACTATTTTCCTGAGGTAGGAATTTCCTACCTGAAAAATGATTCACTTACAATAAATTAAGGGATATATGTCAGAATCTACTGTGGCTCCCAATTTAAGTATTAGGAATGCATGGTTATTATATCATAAAAAAGTCTTTTTCCATATTTATAAAGTGTAAAGCCACAATGCAGTTGAAGCGTAACAGCTAGCAGACATTATGCTCCTAGTAGCTTCTGTAATTGCAAATTACAATTGCAACAGCACCACAACTCCGCAAGCAAGAAAGAGGTTGTAAAGACCCAATACAGCTTTGGAGAACCCCCGGCCATGTTCATATGGCTTACACCCTGGCCCTACCCCTTCAGATGTTCTTGACAATAACATTTGAAGCAGGGACAAAGATAGAAATTAAACTAAATGGAGCCTGCAGATTTAATGTGTTCTGTCAAGTAACATGATACAACATGCAAGAAGAGCAAATGGTGCCTTAGATTTGTCGTACGTGCACTTCTATATGGTGGAATGGGAAACGTGATCTTTAACAAATGGATTTTTAATATTTGTCAGAAAAAAACCCTCCATCCACCAACATTTCTTCTGAAAAGTGCTCCCCTAGATCTGCTGGCACTGAAGTAATTGGAAATTTCCCCTCAGCGTTGCTGTGAGCAGGGACCTTTCACGAGAACACCTGATCCCAGCTGTCACCAGTCCAGTGAAGAAGCCTTGAAATGGTCAAGAACATGTCATTCAGAAAGCTCAACATGCAGCTCTCTCAAGGTAACAAATCAGGGTCCTCAGCACCTAGAACAAGCCAGAAAAATCTCTGTGGAAACAAGAAAACAGCCTGTTGAAAGTACTTGACCTCTACTGAGACTTCTTGACATCTTCTTGAGAGCACAATCTTAATTTGTTATCTGAAGAATGAATCTAGGAGCTGAACATTTTCACACTGTCGATTAAGAAAACCTGGTCTTTTTTAATCCTTAAAACTATCCTTCCTGGTACCGATTTTCAGTTAGAGAAATAAGAAATCCTCTGCACTGCAGATTTCCTGGGTCAGCTTTCCTTAAGGACAAATTGTACTAACTGGAGCATCATCATTCTCTACAGGATCATCAATAAATTCCTCTTAAATTATTATTCTGTTACAGCTGCCCTGTGCTGACATCAGGGAACCAAAGATGTTGCTTAGACTTCCATTAAATCATTTCCCTACAAGGCAGGGAACGCGGACTTTATGAATATCTGAGATCACGAGTTCCTACAGAATTACAAACCCCAGATCATTTCGGCATGAGGATAACTACACTTCAAAGGGAAGGTCTGGGCAGTAATGGCATAATGCACCTACCTGGAACACAGTCTCCTCCTCACAGAACAGAGGTGGGCATCACTACCATAGAAGCGTAACATCTACGTAGTTCAGCACCACTCTGTGGTTCCTGCATCTCCAGGTGGCCATACCCTAGAGGGGAGCATTTGCGCTAATGACGTTTGTTCAAGACACACAGACTTTCTGTATCGTGACATTAGTTAGTACAGTCTGCCTCAAAACCATGAAATTGCTTCAATATTGCTCTCTCAAAATTCAAATGACAGAGAAATCCTGAACGGCACTCAGATGCCAGGTGAAGGGAATCCAAGACTGGTTTTACACTTGTAAAATGCAGTCCCCCCTCCATTTCAATCCATTACGTATGTTTTTCAACAGCAAGTTTCAACATATTAAAATAAATTGATTTTGGTAACATTACTGAAATAAGAAAGCTATTACTTTTGAACATATTACAGCAAATAAATAGTCTACATGAAAAAGCAGTTAATTTCACCATAAAGTTCTAGTGACGTTGAAAATAAACCATCTGGGTTTGCTCTCTTGGATTGTGACACAACCCACAATTCTAAGGGAATTAAAACATCGTTACGTATAGATGGATGCATGTTGTTTCATGTGTAAATCTAAATGGTTTCAAATATGTGAAATACAGTAACACAAATAACATTCCTTCCCAGAATCAAATTGAATCATCCCATAAGAACAGCTCTCTCCGACGCGAGATTGTGTTATTGTACAGGAGCCTCCTCCCACGCCTCCAGAGTCCTCTAAACAGCTGGAGAGTAGCTGTGAATGTCACCAGGCCCAGTTTCTCTTCCACAGGCTTACGGGGAAGGAGAAGACGAAGCACGTAAAATGCGCAGCTGAGAATGCAGTTCGACTAAATCAAACACATCACGGTAAATGATGGCAGAGGACAGCTTCACTGTTTTCAGAGGATCTACTATGTTCGTAAAGAGTATGGAGCTGCACAATGTATTACCTCCCACTGCTTCTTCCATACTGCCTTATGTGAAAATGTGCCAAAATAAATATTAAAAATAGCGTTTCAGTCTATCACTTCCCCAACATAATCATCTGCAGATCTTCCGTACCGAGCACTTAAAATTACATTCAGCCGAGGTAATATCAAAATATATTTTATTCTGGACCTCTTTCAGATCTGATTCAAATTACAGTTGTCAAAGCAATACAATGCAAAGGGAAACTGCAACAGAAAATGTGCCTAGAAGGGATATAAGGGCCTTGGGGACAAATCATTGTGATGTAGAACCAAAATACATCATAAAGTGTAATTAACATGGTCCAGGACAGTATAGAACATCTATATCAGTCTTCTTTAGACAATAATCATGAAAACTGAACAATAAAAGTCCTTTAAACAAGTACAAAAAACTGTCATGGGCTGGTTTACACTTTTACAACAGTTGTAATTTAACTGGATAACTGAAGAAATGATGCAGACATTTTAATCCAGTGCTATAGGTAGGCTCACAGAATTAGACCCAAAGGATTTGTAACTCCAAATGAAACCATTACAACTACAATGTCAATGTCAGGAGAGAGAGAAAATTACTTCTGTATTCTAGAATTACTGTTCTGCACACTGCAGTCTGTTGAGGACAAGATTGCAAAGTACACTGGACTAGCAACAACATGCAGACTGGTTTCTTGTATTTACCCACAAATGTCAAAAAACATTATGAAGTAAAAATGAATGACTATTTAAAAAAGAAAACAAAACAAAAACATGCCTCAAGTTATTGTCAAGCTTCAAACTTAAAGGCAGAGAAAGCGAATTATGTACTCAAAACTACTGATCTGAAGCACTATTAACACTAAATCTGCAATCCGCACGAAACGGCAGATTCTCCTGGTTCGTCTGCCTTCCATCAGACTGACAGTGAAGACAGTCACACTTTCACAGAATGTGGTATCTCAGAGCTTTCTCTAGAGGGAGAAGTGAAGACTGCTCCATGGCTCTCTCCCTACGGAAAATGTCAGGGATCTTGATGGAGATTTACTGCTGTCTCCCGAAGCCATATTTGCTTCTAACATGCCACAATGTTGCTTCTGCTTTCTTCAGACTTCTGGAGAGTGTGAAACTGATCTCACCGGGGAACGGCTCTACAGGACTTTGTGAAGGGAGAAGCTATCGCGCTTGTCAGTGAAAAAGGAACACTGGGCTAAATCTGGCAGGCCCTGCTCTGGCAAAACCCCCACCGATGCCAAGGGGAGTCTTGGCTCGAGGGAGATGCGGCTCGTTTTACTTCCGCGGCACGCTGTACGGTACTACACAGACCCAATGCCGCCGACGCTTGTTCTGTTCTGGCAAGGTTTTCTCATGAAGTGAAAGACAATGGGATTTCTGGTTAAGTAAAGATTGGAAAAATCGGGTCCCAAGGCTCCTCTTTGCTACACAGACAAAAACATACAACCTTTTATTTACAAGCTGAAAAACCCAGTTTGCGATTTTAATGAAACTCCTTCATTCAGCAGAACCAAATGCATCAGCTGCTAAGATTGCTCTGTAGGCAAACTGGCGTGACCGCCCTGTGCCACCTACTATTCTTCCTAAACACAAAGAACATTTCAAGGTACAACGTCCCATTAAATACCCTAGCATGAGGTAAGCAGTGTAAGGAAAAAGGAGTGCTTTTTAAAATGAAAATTAATTAAAATTGGTAGAAATCTTTGGCCTTTCTCTCAAGATGCATTAAAGTGTCATGAAATCAAGAAACATGCTTCAAAATGCCATGTCATTCTGACTCTGGTAACTATTACCTCCCTCCACCCAACCCAGAAAAAGAGGCACTTTTAGTGTTTCATATAAGATTTCCAATCATCTAGTAGACACGCTAAATAACCCTGCACAATTGTAGTCCCAGAATAAACTGAGTTTATCAACATTACAAAGAGTCTAAAAAAGCTTTTATGAGGACCTAGATATTCTCTTAACTACACTAAGAAGTCCACTGGTTGGGAATCTTTACATCAATTTAAAAATGCAGAAAAAGGTAAAGTAAAAATAGAAAAAGAGGAACTCTACAGAAACCTGGACCTAATGCGGAAATGAGAAATGGGATTCTGAGATGGATGCATAGAAAGACAGCGAACTCGAGCAGTTCATTTCTTATTCCATCATTAATTCTGAGCCCAGTTTTCCCCTTCTTTTTATCCTCTATTTGAATGTTTGCCCATTACCATGTTGAACTGGAGAAAATAGGAACGGTAATGTACGCAAAGGCTTATGCACACATTTGCCTCTACACTTGGAAAACAGGCGCAACAGAAGTACTCGGTATGTCAGACTAAGCATGTGCATACGTTTATACAAAGTTAGGGTCTTACTGACATTTGGCATATTCAATTTAAAGGAACAATTTGGATCGTCTACCTCACTATTGAATACGAGGTCTTTGTGCTATAAAAGATAATAATTAATGTCATGGTTCTCTTTTTTTTTTTTTCTTTTTGCTTCACATAATCACAGAACCTAGCACACCTTGCATGCATGCATTTAACAGTGTATAAAACAAGAGGCGAGAAGAGGTGTGTGAGCAGGAGCAGCACTGTGGCATGCTAGTAAAGGACAACAATAAAATATCTATTGGCCAGATCCTTTGCTTTGCTTTGCTTTGCTAGTGGAAACTGGCCTCGTTCCACTACAGTGGGGCACTGCTGATTAACACCAGGTTGGGGGTCTCAGCCTGCGTGTCCAGAGCACTTGAGTCAACAGATCTGACGTTCCTGCCGGTCTGTGCTTCAAGCACCTGAAAACCCTGGACCTGTGATACTGAAGCTCTGTTTTATCTATTTCTGAATATGTGATACTATGCTTAAGCAACTAGAATTACAACCAAAACAGCTGATGATTGAGAAAGAGGAAAATGGCAATACCCTAAAACATGGCTGTGTGATTTTGCAGCTATGTCACAGAACTCCACCACAATTGTTTCGATTGGCTGAAAGAATCATCCAATAACTTTTATGAAAATGAATAAACTGTCCATATTAAAATACAAAAGTACTATCAAGAATCACTTCTGACTTTCAGATTTAAATTCAGTGCAATTGACAAATGCATTGCTAAACGAAAAATGCAGCTTAAACATACTCAAAACATTTGTGTCTATTCCTGGGAGCACAGTTTAAAATTATTGCACAGAATTTTTTTTTTATTTTTATTTTTTTTTCCATTAAATGACAGAGGTCAGCCACAGTCATGGACCTCCAGCAATAGAAGCAATATTTCAAGTGCCAGACACTCAATATATTAGGTTTCCTACATATTGTAACTCACAGGGTAATTGCTCTAAACATTTGTAATATGTTTCAAAACCCTAAAAATAGCTGGCACCGAACCACCACGGATGACTGTCTTTATAGATATGACTTTTTGTTGGTATTAAATGCTGTGTATGATAGTATTATAATCCTGGGGTATATATAAAGAATGTATTGTCGACTTCTCTTTACCACTGGCAAATTGCTACCCTACCTTAGCCAAACTCAGACTTGCTTCAAGTCCTGTTTATTCCATGGAAATAGCAGAAATCAATGCCTCAAGAACAATGGTTAAAATGTCAAAGCTGCATTATCTCAATTAAATCAATTTATACCTAACTTGGAGGGGAAAAAAAACCAAAACAAAACAAAATAAAAAGTTAGAGACTAGCAATCATAAGCCACAAAATTATTTGTGATTGAAATAGTGTTATAAAACTGATAACTTTGCAAAGATCTGTAATATAAACCATTCCTTATGTAAAATGCCTGTGACATAAATTTGACAACCTCTCTTTTTATAAATTTACTCTCTTGGAACCTTATGCAAGACATGATGCAACCTTTTTGACTACACATACGCGTAAACACAACCTCATGCTATCATTTACAAATAAAATCACTATCAGTATACTTTTAATCACATGAGCAGAAAAAGGTTTGCCATATACATCTGTCATTGTAAGAAAAATACTTGATATTGTAAACAGAGTAAAAGACACTATATAGTAGTGATTATTAAAAAAATAGCAGCTTACTTCTACCCTATATTTGGAAAAAAATGTAGTCACAAGATACAATAAACTGCAGGACTGGAGCAGCAGGGGAATTAGTGCAAGTATTCATCTTTTAAATAAGCTGAATCACTGCTATTAAAATAAACTTGAAGCAAGTCCTCTGTTTAAGATTTTTTTTTAAATCTAAGGTAGTAAACATTTTGCCTCTTAATGGCAGTGTTATCAAATATATGCCAAAGATTTTATTTTAATAAAGAAAAATTACATGAGATACTTTTAATACTGGAGTTTGGTTACAATTATACATCTAAGCTCCTACAAATAATGATGGGCAACTCTCAGAGAAGCTGTGGCATGAACCCTTGTCCAGAAAGATCTTAACCTCTTAAAAATGATCCCCCAGCTCTACTTTGCTCCTTTTCACAATAGTGCACAATTTAACCATATTTCAAGCTATGGCCTTAAAGCAACAGAAGATGCATATTTTTTTCCTCTTTTTTTATCCTTTTTTTTGTTTGTTTTGCATCCCTGTATTTTTCTTTCTGTATTTTTGTGCCCTTCTGTTCTTAAGTTTGGCAGAATTATGTCCCAAATAAGAAACTACTGCATTTCAGCCATGTCACCAGAAAATAAAACATAGCATTATACCCATTACTGTCATACTTCGTAGATGAGCAGGACGTGAAATATCACGCCTCAAAGCAGGATTTTTTTTTTTCTTCTCTCTCCATAATCCCTTTTCCACCCTCCCTCTGTTCACAAAATTGTGCTCTGGGAGCCACAAAATGTACCAAACATTATCAGGTTCAATCTACCTCTTCAAAGAATGCATTAAAATACGTTTCAAAGAAACATTTTTTTCCAAGGTGAAAAAAATATAAACAAGAAACTAATTCACTCCCTTACTTCATGCATCCGTAAACTTAACCAAAACAAAACAGAAAACCCAATGTTTAAAAGCAAAGAAAAAACTACTGCTGCAGATTTCTGTAAGTCCATTTTCTCTGTACACACAAACTGCTCAACTACTGAGAAGGAAAACAAAAATTCCCCACAATCCATTGTCCTAAATGGATTTAAAGGGGGGAAGGGGTAATGAAGGCTGCCATTAGTATCTTCTGAATTTGGTATGTATATGGGTCTGCTCTTGTATACGGTATATTTTTCTCTCTCTCTCGCTCTCTCTCTTCTGTTTTTCATATCCAAAACCTTTAAATGTTATTTTGGGGCACAGCAGATTCCAGCACTTGGTGAACAGGATTCACAAGCTGTGACAAAACTCTGTCATCCTCTTCAGGGTGTAATTTTTTTTTCCTTTTTTTTTTTTATATACAGTATATGTATATATTTCTTTTACGTTTGGCTGTAGTGGACTGGCCATGGTTCAATTGGGACTATAGCAGTACATGGGTCAGGGACAGTCATTTTGGCTATGTACACATTCATAGTCGGTCCATGGCTTCCAACTAGTAGCGCTATTTCCGTAGGTCTAATACACAAACCTGTAAGAAAAAGCAAGAAATCGAACATTGCGCAATATTCCACATTTATACAACTCTCTGTGAAATATCTGAGCAAAACACATTGTGCAAGCTTCCTCTTGCATCTCTTGACGCTAGAGGGGGTGGGAAATCACCAGGTGAGCGCTTTGCTTATGAGCACCCAGCCAGACCTGCTACAGGTACCGCTGCCTAACGAATCACTACCCAAACAGCAATGACCAGTTAATGTTCTAGTTCTGTCAGATATAGAAATCTACTGGTAAAACACAGTCATATAAAAGCTATGCTTTTAGTCATCAAACAGTTCACCTGTGCCTCTATTTGCTTAGTTATTATTACTATAATAATTATTATAATAAGTATATTTAAAACCGAGGTGATGAGGAAGGCTTTTGCTAGCAAACAATATAAAACAAAATAAACCAAATAATTTTAAAAGTCTATACTTATAAGACTAAAATTAGACCAAAGAACAACCAAATTTATTTGTCTAGAGTTTAGCCTACTTAAAATTCAGAACTTCCTGTTTTCTGTTCTGAACTCTACCAAAGTGATCGTGCTTACCAGCATGGAGCACGCAGGACAGGAGAGACTCTGGCCTCCAAAGCTACCAGGATTGCTTTTTGCTGACGTTTGTTACTTTAAGCTACAGCACATCAAAATACAATTCCTTTATCGCTCCTATTTTATTCTATTTTTGCTTTTCCCTGGGCTCTCTTCTCCTTTCTTTTAAAACCATGGCAAAAGAGATGCAAGCAGAAAACCAACCATTGTACTTGTTATGAAGACCTGCACATTAATATTGGACAATGTCAGAAGAGCTAGGAGGTGATGCTACAGTACACCACTATGAGATGATAGTGGGTGTGTTCACGGTTAGTTAAACATACTATTTTATTCCCTGCTTCTTTTAAGCGATGTAAGCAGACTAGCATTTACATATAGTTCCTGTCATTTTTGGGAATTTTTTGAGTATTCGGAAACGTGTACTTTGTTTTGCTGCTCTTGCTGTTGAATGCAGTGCAGAAGGTGTTTCATTCCCATCATGCATTACAGTAATATCACCTACATTGAATATTTTCACTCAAAAAGAGCAAAGAGGCAGAGATGAACTTGTTTCCAGACTGTAATGAAAAGACCAGCCACAATGAACACTCTTCCACAGAAAGCCCCAGTAGGGACAGAAAATTTAAATTAGAGGCATCTTCACCTTCTGAGGTTTTTGGAGTGTTTAGAACAGTAACTCATTAAGCTGGAATAAAGACATATTCTCCTTTCAACATTACAGCATCCTTATATGTCAAAATCTACATGTGAGCTGGCTGTATTAAACTTCAGCTACAGAAGGAAATTTTGTCTCCATTGTTAGTCAACAGATTTCCAAAAGCTGCTTGTTGCTACAACGTCAGACAAGTCAAGCTGCACTTACTGAACCATCTGAAGCACTTGCTCCAACTTTGTCTCCTGCTGCATTCCAGCAAACCTCAAAAATCCCTCCTGTTCCCCGATAACTGTGAACTAGGGCACCTGTCTAAAAAGGGACAAAACATGTAATTATTATCACAAAATCCATGCAAATAAGTAAAATTTGTGCAACACGTAAAACTTCCCCACTGCTTTTAAAAGCTGAAATTCTCAGAGGAAATGGTTCAGATGAGACTCGTGGACAACCTCAGCGCTGAGTTAAAGGACGTGACAAACACAATTATCGCTTCTCAATCTCTTGTGTTTGACAGGCAAAACTGGGAATGGGCATGACTGCTTCCAATTACTAGAACGAGCCTTTCAAAAATTAATATCCAGTTCCCAGTAGTGAGAGACTACATACATCTTGACGAACAACAAGGTCTTTAGACTTTCATTCACAATCAGCCCTTTTGTTGCCAGAAATACAAAACAAGTAATAGTGTCCTTTCTTAGAAAGTTATGTAGAAACATTTTGTCATCATCATCTTCTCTCACTTCACATTTTCTTGTTTTACAGTGAAATTTGTATGTCTACATCCAGTCATCATTTTTAACAGCAAACCTGTTTTATGAATAGTTTAAAATTCAGAGTTAACAAAGACAATTTTTGGATGCAACATGTTATTGGAGACATATTGTTGAATATGTTTTGTTGTTGGGTTTTTGGGTTTGTTGGTTGTTTGTTGTTTTTTTTTTTTTGTTTTTTTTTTTTTTGTGGCAGACAAGCACTCAAAAGAGAGAAATTAAGTGTACATCCATTAACAGAAGTAACCTTAGAACAAAGAGAAAGTGAACCAGCATGTTAGCAAGGGCAGAGCTCTTTGTGGCCGAAACGTTGGAAGGGTGCGGATGGAAATGCTCAAAACAAAAACTTCTAAACAGACAGAAGAGCTATACCTGTGTATTCCAGATGTGTACACATTTATCAAAGGAGCCGCTGGCCAGGTACCTGCCATCAGGACTGAAAGCTACACTGTACACAGGTTCTTGATGTTTTGTCAGAGTATGAATACAAATTCCTCTGTCTACATCCCATAACCTAACAGTAGAATCAAAGGATGCACTGTCAAGGGAAAAAACACAGATTAGTTTATCAATTAATCAATTTGGCATATTTTTGTTTCTAATATAAACATAATACGATAAACTCTACTACATGCTTCAAAACATTCTGTGACCCTAAATACATAAAAAGTGAAGTAAAAATAATGCTTAACAGAAATTTAAAAACGGGATTAAATAGTACCTTGCTAACATAAGATTGGCATTTGGATTATTTGTTCCTGGTCCTGTAGGACTCCATTTGATAGTATAAATTTCTTTGTTGTGTGCTTGTAAATCATGGACACAACTGTCTTGTTTCATACTCCAGATCTATGATAAAAATGGAACAAAAAAAACAAAGACATTTAGCACAATATTGTACTAAAATGCATTTTACATCTTTCTTATTTATCATTTGCAGTCTGATTACTACCTTTTAGACTGCTCAAAATAATTGCTATGACTGCTGAGTTTCTAGAGTAATTATTACAAACATTACTGCACTACCCTCCATTCTCTGACTTAAAAGTACCTGATGGGGTTAATGAGTAATAAAGGTATTGTCTATAGAAACCAATCTGGGTGTGCTAACTATACGCACCTTGAAAAGTGCGAGGATTTTAACAAATGCTAAAATGAGAAGAGCAATATGTCTACGTTCATGTCTGAGTTGAAAAAATATCACAGTCCTATTTTTAAATGAACTTCTTGTTACACAGATTGAGTGAAATAAAGGGGTAGTAGAGAAATTTTCTGTTTTCATACAAAGCCATAGATGCCTACTGCAAAAACCATTACGGCATGTTCCTGGCTTATTAGGATTTGCATTGCCAGGGGTTTGTTCAGTACTTTGTACAAAAGAGGACTTCCTTCGGACTCCAACTCCTGCATGATAACCTTCACCAAACAAAATAACTTTATTCTATTACGAGTTTGCATTGCATACAGAATGGCTTTTAGAAGGCTTTTATATCTTTTCTTAAATGTGAAACTTGATACAGTAGTTTATCAGCTGAATGTTTTTTTAATGATATCTGGTTTAGTAGTGCTTTTAGCTCACCTTTTATTAGAAAAAGTTAACAGAAACATGCTTGAGCCCAACTGTATTTAAGATGCAATTGAGGTCTATGTTTAAATGAATGATGCTTTTTAGAACTGGTGCCTCACTGAAGGGGAAATTGATTTTCAATCAGCAGACAGAATTAAAATTGTATTTCCAATTTAAATTGATGGGATCAAAATATAGCTTTTCTTCCCAAAACTAGTATAAATGAAAAGAGTCCATATTAGCTGCCCTAGAGAATATCAAGTTGGCATCAAAACAGAGAAAAATAAATAAATAGATCAGCAGGCATCTTACGCATGCTTCAAAACTTGATATTTGTTCCTACTGCCACTGAAAAGTAAGTGATCCACAAGTAATCAGTGATGTGTAGACTTATCTACAAGCAATCCAGTTAATCCTGAACAAAATGATAAAATTCTTTCCAGCCTGGGCTGAATTCAAAACAGCACCCAAGAAGTTAATTGCCTGAATTGCCTGGGTCAATACTACTGAGTCAGTCTACTCACCCAGAGGCAGGAGCAGCAGCCTGACCTCTAGATTGGAATTCATCTCACCTGAGTTTCAGCTGCCTCAGTATTACACACCAGCTTCAGACGGCTATTTTGGCTACATCCATTGCCAATGGAGAACGACTGATGCTCTCGGAGATTTACTCACTACACTTGACTTAAGACACTTAGGAAAGGATGAATTGCTGTTCAGTACTGCTAGACACTCTGTAGACTAAAGATGTCTAGACATCTAGCTTTAGACCGGAGGCTTAATGCTTAAATGTTTATATTTAGGTAAGGTGATTTCCACTGCAAGTGCCTGACTGCGTGCCAGCACAGAAGGGGATAACTGGCTACCCATGCAGCCATTCCCTGTCTCTGATTAAGCAACGATGAGCTAGAAGGAAATAACTGTCCCTCGTAGGATAGCACTGTAAATCATATCCTGAAAATCTACTAAACATAGGGCTAAATACCCACTAAATACAAAGCAGTACGGGAGTAATGGAAAAGCATTTGTACCATGGAAACAGCACAGGCCTGTCAGGCACAACCAACCTCATTTCTTCTCGTGTATCTAACCTGGTGGTATTTTTGTATGAATCTCTAGTGTGCCTTGAAGTCATATCTATAAGTTACAGTATCCTCTGCATCCACAGGTTTGCCCCAGTTCTACAAGAAAGCATGTTGCTATGAATTATCTGGAGGAAAAGTGCAGGTGCAATTGAAAACTGCAGAATGACTCCTGTTGAGCTGGAAAAACCAAAGAGTACACACAGTCTCTTCAGAAACAATATGCCAAAGATTTTAACTAGAAAGAAGGGGAAAACCAGGAAAGGAGCTAGTCACCCATTCTTGTATGTGTTACACGACATGCATTCCAACTCTTCCCTGCAACCAAAAGCAACCACCAAGTGTGACAGCTTAATGTTTAATGACCTGATTCTGTAAACAGCTAAAAGTACCTAATAAATCATGCTCCGAGTCTCAGAGTGGCAGCCTGTAACAAGTTCTCTGGACCAAAGCTTGGCTCTGATGAACAAGGATTTGCTAGGATTGCCTAATCTTGTTATATTAAAAAAGAACAAATATTGGACAACACGGGAAATACAGTGATAGTGTTGGATTGCCCGAGCGAATGGTGGGCACTGCAGAGTCCTACACAGACAAGAGCCAGTACCAGAACTCACGTTACCTTTAGAGTCATATCATCAGAGCAGGATGCCAGAAGATTACCAGTTGGATCCCATTTGATTGCGTTTACTTCATTCTAAAATTGAACAGTGAAAATAAGTTGGAGTCTTCACTTCCATTACAAATGACAGCTTACGAAAGATAAAGTTGGACAGAAGTTATGAGTATTTGTATCATCATCAGTATTTTAACATTTAATTTTCATTCCTAGCTTTGCCTTACAACAACAACTTTTTGCTACCTGTTCATCACGTTTTCCCGTGCATGCTCTTTTACAACATAGGCTGTGCATGGCAAAGTCTTAAAGTTACCACGTTTCTTCTTTTTCTAAAGCTCACTTTTGCTGTGCCATCCTGGCACCGGTAAAAAAAGCCGCATGCGGAAGCGAGAATTGTTCTAATAATGATAGAGACTACAGTTACCACATGACCTTAACTACAACTACCTGCGTATGTCTATCTATTGCCTGTTGCCAAAGACCAACCGTTACACAAGTGCTGTACACTGGCAAAAATACTGGGCCCCCGATCTCTCATTAATAAAAAAATACCGTATAGCCACCCCCAATTTTCCAGTACTTACTGTGTGACCCTGGAAGGTTTTGATGGGCCTATCTTGTCCTAGTTTACAGACGTGAATACACATGTCTGTACTGCAAGAGGCAAATGTGTTGTTACTCTGCCAATCAACATCTAATGCTGGTGCTAAAAGAAAAAAGAAAGATATTTAAAACTATGGTATGCATTCTGCGGGAGTTTGATTTGCAAATTTAGCGTGCACCACCACAGAAGAAATGCCAACAGGAAGCAACCATTAATTTTACAGCAGTACTAAAGATAAAACACTATGAACAGCGAGAAATGCAGCCAAAACCAGTCTTACACAAAGACACGAAACAAAATTTAATAGAAGTAATTAAAACGCGGAACATATCTGAAATGAAACAGTTATACAGAAGACAGTGCAGCAGGACAACAAGCTGTAGTTATCTATAAATAAACCTCAGCATGAGGAACAGGTTGCCACAACTTAACACATCGTCATGCATGAGCTCATCTCCACTAACAGTCCGTGCTTGTGCTGATAGATGGCAGCCAGCAAAAGGTAATGATTTATTTCCTTTCTTAATTCCAGCATTATAAGGTGCAGTAACTTGAAGCTTAATCATGGACAACATATTCCATTTGATCAAGCCAAGATATTTATGGCAGATAGCACACAGAATTGCTTGGAGTGAATCAAGAATTGATGTTTTTGATTGTTGTCGTGCCACTGAAAACGTAGTGCGAGCGGAATAAAAAGTGGAAACGAGACACATTTCTTAAAGGCCCTTCAATGACATGTTCGTCATCCTCTCTAGTCTATTTTCCAGCTGATTCTGGCAGGCTCGCACAGCATGCAGCCCACAGAGCAATTTGTCTGACCTCCCGAGAGGCTGCACTCTCATCCCAGCTGGCCAGTGAACAGCCTTTCAGCTGGTTTGTGGCCAAACAAATTGGGGACAGCACAGTGGGCAGCGCAGAACAACGGGATGCGGAGCTGGGATTACTGTAGCAAGATGACAAATGCAGTCCTTAGCTGATAAACACAAATCCTTCGTGGCCTGCCCACTTGATTTGTCTGCTACTGTACTACAGAAAGTCACTAATATTTGGATTATCTCTTATGACTTACATAGAACTGCAATAAAATTGTGTGTTATAAAGTTATAAAATCAGAACAATTCTATCTTTATTTACATTCTCAAAATTCAGAAGACTACAAATACAGGAGTCAGTATCCAAAGACTGCCTGTAAGACTTTAAAATGGTGTAAAGAAGCACCATAAACTTCAGATTTTTTTTGTTTAATAAATAACACTTTTTTAGTCTCTTCAGATGACAAACCTGAATGATCAAAATCAAGACTTACCAGAATGAAAAGGAAACTGCTGCTTGGCTTCGCCAGTGTGGGCATCCCAAATAATTGTGGTCTGTATTAAACAGATAAATACACAATAAACTAATATGTACAAATTACTTATTTCCCCACAACTGTCACCATTCACATGTATCAGACTACCTAGCCTGCTCCCCATAGCCCAGACCTGCTCCCAGTTACGTATTTCTAGTGTTTCACCCAGTACTAATAGAAATTGTAGATTTACAGACAACAGTGGAGAACCTTAACATGTTGTAATATTAGAAAGGTGTTTATCACAATATCTTGGGGCCTTGAAGAAAGGAAGGAAGGGGTTGTGGGCTTTTCTTTTTTATAAACAAAAATTAAATAGATTTATCTCTCTAGTCCTATTTATATTCATGTAATCTACTCCACACACCTATTTTAACTTCAAATACTTGTAGATTCAAATTGAAATTTCAAATACTCAGTTGTCCCTAAGGAGACCTTTATATAAACAAGTAGTCTTGCAGTTAGAAATTGAAAAGATTTGATTTAAGGTTGTAATTTTGTTCTGAGTTCTTCTCTGCCAATACTTCTAATATCTTCCCGATGAAAGAAATCTTACATGACAAAATTAGCATTTTATAATCACTATGTTCTACACCAACATTCCTGACCTACCTCAACGATCAATGAAAATTTTGACACAGAATTTGGTGGAAGCATGAACTGACCACACAAATTATTTATGGAAAAGAAGCGTAAAGTTGAATCAATCTTTCTGCTAATGCAGAATATTTTTCAAAGCACAACCTCAGTTTCTTTATCCAAGGAGTTTTATTGACTGAAACAATGAGGCTTCTATCTCCTTCAGAATATTTTTCTGCAAATTAAAGCTGTACCTCCACAAAGATTTAATAACTGGCATAAGCCATTAAAGCTGCCAAAAGAAGAAACCCATCCTTTCCATGCTTTGAGATATTTACTTCTCCTTCCTCTGTGCCAGCACGTGCATTTATAAAGCTGGGCACTAGAGCAAACCAGGTTAAATGTGTGTAGGAAAAAAAAATAATAAATAAAGGAGAAAATCTGTCACTGTAACTACAGTGAGACTGCCAGTTAAGTATTGCGGGCCTGTGGTCTTACTGAGCTTGTACTTTGCCAGTCTCACTAAGAGAATGACTGTGTTTACTTCTGCACCTTGAATCAGTTACAGAGGAAAAATTAAACTCTTCTTACTCTTTGAATAGTCTATTGTATTCTCTGAGTTCATCTTAAATCTATTCTTTGTCACTAGGTGCCCTTCCTACCATTCACAAAATCTCTCACACTAACAACAGCTT
The DNA here is from genome assembly GCF_965231255.1 of Vanellus vanellus. Taxonomy (NCBI): domain Eukaryota; kingdom Metazoa; phylum Chordata; class Aves; order Charadriiformes; family Charadriidae; genus Vanellus; species Vanellus vanellus. The sequence goes on from NC_138913.1 coordinate 8,606,689, forward strand.
TGAATTTAAAGACCTCGTGTGCCTTTAAGTTTGTTTAGAGATGTGAAATAAAACATAGTTAAGCAACGAGCTTCATAGCTTTACACTACTGGCACCTCTCCAGTCGAATATGTTGACTTTTCTTATGTTCCAGCTCTAGCCTTTTTAATCATTCTCAGGCTTGACTGATATCCAAATCAGCCTGAACCTGTTCCTCCAGTATGATTTTTTTCCTCAGGTTTTGCATAAAGTGCTTCACTAAATTTTATATGATTCAGTTTTACAAAGTTTTAATGTTCCTGTGTTCAACGCACTTACTTTCCAACTTACGCTAACCTAATTGGGAAGACATCCAGGGACACTGAAGTATAATAAATTAAAATATCTCAATAAACTACTATAAAACACAAGGAAACTAGCTAGTATAACATGTTCTTTGTAAGTACATACGTACGTCCCATACCTTTTGTTTCATTTACTTACTTTCTATAGCTTTGCTATTATGCTTACAATTAGATTATAATGGTGAAGGAAAGAATTTTAATTTTACCAAAGATTATCTCACCTTGTCCACTCCTGCACTTAAAATGAAGTTTCCTTTCTTGTTCCATTTTAACGCAAATATAGGACCTTTATGTTGCCCTAAGGTGCTGGCAAGATTACCTGAAAATTTATATTGATATGAATACATTAAAAAAATAAAAAACTATGCTGTGAGCCACAATACAGGAAAATGTACTGGAAATTAAAAGTATTTCACTTACCATCTTTAGTCCATATCCTTGCAAAGCCATCGTAAGACCCGGTTGCTAGAAGTGTACCTTCACTCTGCCAGCAAAAAGGTTGGTTTATTTATTTATTTTGACTGTATAACTCAAAGCTAAAGAGCACAGAGCAAATTTCAGGTAGAATACATCTACATAAGATTTATATTTATTCCATTGACTACAACTTATTGAAAAGAAGTCCCCGAAGTACAATACAAGAAATACAATGCAACTCAAAAATAGAAATATTTCAGCAGCCGTAGCAGAGGAGGCATAGTTGCTGTCACTTAAAATTTGACTATGCAAAATTATAGGTACAATTTTCTCGGAGCACTGCCATTTCTACTTACGTTCCAATCCAGTGATGTCACATCTTTGTTGCTGGGTACATCCTGCCCTCCTTCTCGTATACAGTGTCGAAGTACCAGCTGCGTAGACCCACTCGTGCTGTTTTCGCTGAGGTTCCATATCCGTGCTGTCGAATCTCCAGATCTACAAAACAGTCAATGAGAATAGAACCCCTTCTCTCAATTAAGTCCATTTAAAAAAGTATTCCTTTTCAAGACAACAGCCATTGTGGCATTTGATGGAGAGGGCGTTAGGGCAGGTATTATTTGAAGCTGTTACCACGAACATACAGAAGTATGCCAATAAGCATTGATATTACGTGCGTAAAGGGTTAATGCACATACCCTGAGGCCAAAAGGTCACTAACGGGATTCCAGGCACAGATGAATACTTCGGACTCATGGCCACGCAGCACCACTGCCTTGTTGGGAGGGATTTCAACATCTCCATCTACTTCCATCATATCTGTATGATTATCTGTATTATGAGAAACAACAGTGTAGAGAGGTGGATTTTAATATTTTGGGACAATACATTGTAACTACTGTGCGGTTCATGTTCTTCTGGGATGAGCATAACAATTAATTCACAATTTACTGGATCAAAATTTGACAAAGCTGGAATGTCCTTTTATTTTTCCAGTTCCAATTTATGAAGTACTATAAACAGATGGGGAGTTTCAAAAAAGTGAGAAAGCTCTTAGCCCTTCTAAACCTCAGCATCCAAATGGATTTAATTTTGAAACTTCAAAATTGAGGCCAAAGTTCATTTTTTTTTGCTATGTTAAGAAATAAACGCTGATGTTAAAAGCAGTCACATTTTTCAGGCACGATACTGCACAGTACAATATGTTACTAGTCTATCTTGTGCTTTAAAAATACATTTATGACACATTCCTTTTATAAAATCTCTCTCTTCACCAATGGCAGTCAAACAGGTTTTAAATCTACATCTCAGACACTTCATTTACAAAATGGCTTTAATTAATATAATAACATTTGGTGATACAGTAAACTGATACGAGATCTTTTTAAACTGCACTGGCAATTACGATGGAATTGTGGCAATACATAGCTTTCTGTGTGGAAGTGATGTTGAATCCATATTGTTCTGTAAAACATACTGGGGGTAATTCAACTGACAAAACAGTTTTCTTGGCAGCTACCATCAATCATTTTCTATTATTAACAATAAAGTCACACTGAGTGTAAATGCAGAATACAAAAATGCTGAACAGTTCACCTGCTCCGTATTTATTCACTGTGGTTAAACAAACCGTTTCACATCTATTGCTTAATTTAAAATTAAGGGTTTCTGTCACTGTTTGTACGTGAGAGAAAACAGAAAAGGCTATTAGAACTGGCATATTTTTAAGAAAGAGCACCATATAAAACACTGCTTCAATTAAAGAGAATCAATGCCAGTATAATTTGGTGTACCAGCCAGTAGGGGTTGCTGGTATATCACATTTAACATTGGCTGAGATCTGAAGTTTGCGCTTATTCTATCCAGTTCACAGTTAACAAGGTTATATTCTTTTGAGATTTTTAAATGAAACCATCAAAGTAGAGAGCTTATTTGTTTAAGCCAAAGATTACGTGTCCAGTTTATTTATCATATATAATAATGAAAAAAAACTAGTAAAATCCAGCTGTAAAATACAAAACTTGTACATGGCTTGACAGGAATATTTTCTCAAAAATGTCTTTCCTTCAGGTGCTTTTACAGCAAAAGCTGTAATTCCCCCTCTCAAATGTGTAATTTAGACTTCCAGAACAATATTTCCATAATCACATTTTAATCTCTGATCTGAACTTTTCTATAATAAGCCTAATTGTGAGGTATGTGATGACAAGTAAAACTCACTTGTTCCACCAGTCACAACTAAAATGGAACCAGTAAATAAACCAGACCTGCAAGCACTTGCATCGAGTAATTCTGAACAGCAAACAATGAAAACCGATGGTGGTAAAGGAGACAAATGACACTGGATTTGTCTCAGCAACCATGATGTTCTCAGCAACCATGATGTTCTCAGCACGACAAGGAAGCGTGTCCTACAGAGAGCCGGTCACAGCTCTCCGATTCATGGGGTTAGCAGAACCTGTCAAAAGTAGTTTGCGGAGCTTCACAAGCAATGCCCAGTTTTAACCAGCTGCGGATTAGCAGACTCCTCGCCTCATTACTTGTACAGGGGCCAAAGCTGAGGGGATGCAATATTTAAAGAGTTGTCTCTGATTTTTTTTTTTTTTTTTTTTTACCCTCTTTCTGCAAGAGCTCTCAGGAGGCCCTGTGAAAAACCTTCCAATGATGGGAAATGAGCAGTACGGGAAGTGAGATGGGTCAGTGGAATATTGTGTGTTAATGAATTCAGAAGTTTGCATCTCCTCCTGCAATTCCAAATATCAAACTGGGGGCAATCAAGGGTGAGACACCATCTGTTAAAGTGTCACCTATGACGAAGGTATTCTCTGCAAGCTGAAGGGTTACTAGTACATCTACACATTCACCTCATTGTCTACCAGCTCGTACTACGATAAACGACAAGGAAATGATGTTAACGTCAGTTAAGGTCATTTTGGTCTCAACCTACTTGCTATAGTATGTGCTCCATTCTCTTCTCCGTTTGCAGTATTTTCTCCATTTTTCGCTGATCCCTGTTGGTTAGTCGCGGCTGCAGCTGCAGCAGCTGCTGCCTGCTGTTGTGCAAGTTTATCTCTGTAGGCCTGTTGTCTTGTCTGTACCACATCAGGCATTACTGCATCTATCAGTGAGAGAGACTCTATCGGCCTACCATCAAACAAGGTACCATCCTAAATTACAGCAGAGGGAGAAGACAAAAAAAGACAACACCAAGTACAAGTTAACATTGGGGGCAACAATTCCAAGGAAAACTAAAGCAAAAGTTTTGATTTCATCTAATAAAACAGTTTACAAGTGGTACTGGATGTGATAGCTCATCATCATTGAGGTCGGGATTGGAATTTTAGCCTAAAGTTACGTGGCCACCATAACTGTGTAACAAAAGCCACTGCAGACGCTGGCAGAGCTTCTGGAATCAAGTTCTATGCTTCGAGTTTGCTAAATCGTCTGCTAAAGCAGAAAATTCTGTAAGCTATCTATGAATATGATTTCAAACATGAGTGGCTGCAACAAAATCTAATGGTTTGTTTGAAGAGCTGCAAACATTGCCAGTCGGGTCACTGGCTTGTGAAGTTATTCTATCTTATTAGACTAATACTTTCCATAAACATATTATCTGGAGAGTTGACTAGTTTTCTTCCTTTTTTTAAACAGTGCTGGCATGCTTTCAAACAACAAGGAAGAATTTTATCCTGAAATGGACAAGACCCAGTTAAAAATACCCGTATACATATGCTAGGGCTTTGTAAGGATCTATTTTTAGGAGCTAGAAGGATTCCTTGTGATAAATATAGGGTCTCCTTCTTCTATTCCGATCACTTGCTTTAGTTTTCTGAGGCTTCCTAAGGGAAAGGATTTGCTTCGCTGGGACTATGAAAACTACACATAAACAGAAAACTAAGGGAGACTGGAAAGAGAGCAGAATTAGTGAAAAAAATTGTTTCCTTCTGCAATATAACTGACACATACAAAGGCTGCTAACCTTCCAGGCATAAATGAGAATGGAAATTGAGGGTATCTGCAGCATCAGGCAGGAAGATATATCGCTTTCTGTACTGCTGGAATAACCATTTAAACATCAAATGTAATAGATCCTGCTCAAGATGAATTAGCCAGCAGAGGCAAAAAGCAAACTGGCATATACCTTCATCCTTCCTGCCACAAATTGAAACCCTCTCTATTTGGAAGCCTTGCCCTTGGGCTCTCGTTACTTCATTTTAACGACATATCACCCAAGCGAGAGCTGCATAGTGCTCTCCCAGCTCCTTAGCGCAAGTCTACAAAACCAAAAATTAAGAGGTTATTTGTCTCAATGATTATCTTATTGCACTTGTCTGGATTTACTACAACATTATATTAGGGTAAAAACTCTACAGACAACGGACCTTTAAGCAATGAGCCAGAACACCATGCCTGGTGTTGTGTGGCTGCACTGGGCAGAACCCCTACCCAGTTATGTCACTCCATTCTGGTTCCACCACTGGAGTCATGGTGAACACCAGCAGTAAGGAATCTGAAGTAAAAGTAAATAAATAGGATACAAGAGAGTTAAGGAAAAATACGAACATTCAAACTTACTGCAAGCAAGGACATAACGCTCCTGCAGGCAAAGCCTCCTTACCTCATTAATACTGACTTCTGCCTCTACATACTGCAGACCTTTCTGGATGATGGAAATCAAAGCAGCTGGTGGCACCAGAGCACCATTTATATTAGATTGGCTGATATGGCTCTCTATACCAAAGGTAAATGCTGAATGGGAAAACCCTAAAGACAAGGCAAAAACATCAGAATTGATTTATAGACAATGCTACTTGCCATACTGCTGTAGCAACTTCTTGTTACAAACCTAAGCAAATTACACAAAGTTATAGCATGCTAATGAACTGCAAAAAAAAAAAAAACATCAAAACGCTGCTGTTGTTTCTCTCTCATGTTTCTAGTTTAAACGTACAAAAAGACAAAAATGAAGTTGATATATAAACACAACAATTATTAATTATGGTATCATTGGCAAAACATTTGTGCATGAGTAAATATAAAGATATAAAATAAACAATTTGCAATAGAATTTCTCTATATATTTATATATTCTAAAACTATATATAAAAATATTGTATCATATATAGTATTTAATAAAATGTGTATAGTTGCTTGTTATTTATTTGATCGCCCTGAAAAGGTGAATTTAAACTATAGAAAAACAGTTGTTTCAGCAAATTAACTTCACTGTCACCAAATGTTTTCTTAAACTTTTTTTTTTTTCCCCTGTAAGGTAACCAGGAAACTGCCTGCAAACTTTCAGATGAAGAAAAGGCAATTTTGTAAGTTTGGCTTCTGTGACAAAAGCAATCTGCAACTGGAATAAGAACATATAATAGTTTTCGGTAAATTCAGGCAGAACAATGACTTTCTACTTTCTTCTGACAAGCAGAGACTGAAAAACTCTGCCATCCACCATTGCTTCTGGCGCTTCTTTTTCTCAATTTGAGAAGTCCATCAGCAGTGGACATAAGCAGTAGACAGGTGTTGCATAAGTGAAATGTATTTTCAAGAAGTCTGAAGTTTGTTTTCAAGTTTGACAATATTAATCTGCCTTTTGCTCTTCCTCCTAAGAAGCAGTAGGCTTTGGGCTAACCTAACACCGAAGGACAAAATCCTCCAAGAAAGCGCCCTGCAGGGAGGGAGGCTTTTGAGAACCCAAGGGTCATTCCTGTAAAAAATCCGTTTATCTGTATTTAGATTCAAATGATATGCATCACACTGTCACAGTTGCCACTTCTTCCTTTGAAATACAGCAACATCTGCCCTCCTCCTGCAGTCATGTACAGGCAAGAAATTTGGCCACGCAAGACCAGTTCCCAGGAGCACCATCACTCCAAGACAGAACAGGAAAAAGCAGTGTTTGGTGGTCATCCTTTTTTCTTCTTCAAGTGGCCCCAAAGAAAACGGTGCAAAGTGCAATCATCACCCTGTAGATAAAAGTGATCTCCAGGAAAACGCATTTCTAGCAATCGAGTGAGTCCTTAGTTGGTTGACTGCCATCTGAAGACTCCAAATGACTAAATCTGATTAAGTTACAGGAGGTAACTTGGCAGGAATTCATTCTCTTATTGAGAAGAAACACCAAGAAACAGTTCAGACAGAAGCACATGCCTACTGGCAAAATAATTAAATGAGTCTGCATTTGCTAAAGCCAGTTGCAGATGAATAGCAAATAAATTATGCATTGTTTAACAACCAGAATTGAAAAAACTCACCTGACTCTTGCAAGTATCTATATACCAGGAAGTTAACCTCATCACTGCTTATACTCATCTTTATTCCCAGTTAAACCATGAGGTCACAACAAAGGACACAACCCTGAAAATAAAAAAGTAGGTCAATTAAATATTTTTAGTACCTAATATATATTTCTCAACAAATGCTATATTTATAAAGTAAGTAGCTCCCCAGCAGCACAGACAATGGTTTTATTTTATAATGCAAATAAGTCTACCATAGTCATTAAAAAGTCATTTGTCTCACCACAACATAAAGGTCAGTAAATTAAATATTGAAGGGCTGGATTCTCAAATGATGCAAATTGGTATGGACTGGGGAACTATGCCGCTTAATACCAGTATTAAAAAGGCCTGATTTCACAGGTTTTTAAAAAATAATCAAGTGAGTTTCATTGCATCAACATTATTGGTACGGAACACATTTTTCAAAATGTGGATTTCTCTCTGTCTGGCTAACAGAGACAGAGAACTTGGTTTCATGTTGGTACCCAGGCAAGTTCTCTCTTTTACCTTCTTATCCACTTCAATTTTCAGGTACTCCTGCTCTAGTTAAAAGGTGAAATATGGGCTACAACACCGTATCTGTGCAAAAAAAGCCCAACTATTTCCACTAAAAATTAGAAAACATCTCAGCCATACACTTGTGCTTTGCAAAAGGAATTCTTTAAATTAGAGACAAACTTTAAACAGAGCGTTTTTAGTAATATTTCTTTATGCTTTTAATAAATGCTTTAAAAAAAATATTCATTCCCCTTGATTTTATTAATCATAAGTATTTAGCAAGACAAATAATGTATCAGACTATCATAGATTTGATGACAAAATTTGAAAGGATGAAGCAACGAGAGTCTAAAACATGAAGACGAAGAGACAGAATACAGTATTTTTTCCAACTTTAAGCCTCATTCTTGAGAATATTCTCATGATGTTTCAATGTTTGAAAATTAAAATCCTGATCTTTCCATGATATCAAGTAAACAAGTAAAAAAATCAGCTTCCAGAACAGCGTATGAAATAAGGTCCATCTCCTATTCGCAGTATCCACCCAAAACGTCTCATCAGCAGACCTTCAAGCTTTTCACCCAGCTACCATCACTTTCTTCTATGGAACTGGAGCCTGAGAAGGTAATCAAATTCCCTACTGTTACTTGACAAAGTTTGACCTGCATGTGATGTAAAAAAAAAAAAAAAAAAAAAAAAAGCACTGGAGAACATGTTTTCTTGTATTGTTCAAAATAAAAAGTTTTTGCTACATGGCTGCGTGGTCAGGCCATTCGCCACTGGTGCTCCGAGTGGGAAAGTGGTGAATACAGCAGTAAGCAACAACTAAAAGATTATGATCGGCATTATAAGGCTGCCATACATATTCTTTCTAGGAATCTTTTCCTAGCAAGATTTCCCAAAGAAATAGGGCAAAATTACCATGCTTTCTTATCATCTAACTTGTGAATTCTACCAGTCAATTGCAACCAAGTGGCAAGAGCTCTGCAAGATGTGACTTTGCTACAAGTCCCATAATATTGTAGAGGAAAGACCCAGTTAAATTCCTCCAGGAGGGGAGAGGAAAGGCTACAGGGTGACCTTGGACATCAAAAGGAGTGTGTTTGCCTGAAACCACACACGAACCCTGGTGAGTTGATGAGCACATGGACACCCCCAAAACCATCTCAGCCGCACGGCCACCCGTCCAGCTAACAGCCGGGGGCGGGAGGGAGGGCAGCATGCACTGCCCACTCGGTTTGGAGAGGGCAGAGGAAAAATGACACAGTCCAAGAGCTGTGCAGGGAGGGCTCGGACCCAGCTGCAACCAGCAGGACCCGAGTGGGAGAGCCGGGGTTATCCTGCATGGGAAACGGGGGGCTGCACACGATGCAGGACATGTCCGCAGAAACCCAGATCTCATGCTTATAGAGCAGCCCAAGCACACTGCACGGCCAAAGGGGGAAACATGGGTTTAGTTTCTTAAGGAAATAAATAAAAATGCAGAGCTACTTACATCCTATTCGTTTCTAATATTGTTCCAGTACAATAACTTCTAGCTAGTGCAACACAACTGGTAAAGGCACACTGATACTACCCCCACCTCACCCATCCACAGCCCCCAGCGATGCCTGGCGTACACGGTATGCCTGCCAAATTACAGGCTCATTTATCAAGCAGTGCATGAAATGAATGTCATTTTTAGCCATTTCATGCATTAGCAACCAATTCTACCATGTGCAGGACCAAACACCAATTTCATTCAGCTATGTTTTGTTGTCATACCTGGTGCAAATCATCTTTATTTAAGACTGCTAGTTACAGAGGAGTTCTGTAGGAAGAGGAACAATATTCTCCTTCAGAAAAAAAAGGTAATTAAATTCAAAAGGCCTTGTAAAGAAGTCTTTTTACATTACATACACACTCAATCGTAGTATTTTTTTCATGGGTCTGTTAATGATTTTTAAAATCTTGCTGCATCAACCAAAGAGAGAGCTCAAAATGCAGAAATCAGCTCGAAGTGCTATTTGCTACATGGAGACGACCTGCGTTAGCGATATAAAGAAGGCTCCCCACTCAACGCAGAATTGTGGAAATGCCACATAAATTCATGTGGTATGTAGCTGGACAGCTAAAGAAAAAAACTAACATCTTGCTCGTCTGTCAAAAGTGTTATTCACCCTGCCCTTCATTTTTCAAGGCTGGTTCAAAGTGTTTTCCACAAGCTGCTTTGGTAAGTCAGGACAAGTACTGCCACATGCCGCCCTGCCCGGCTATCAAGAGATGGCAGTGCAACACTGGCTTTTGTGCCATAACAACTAGAAAAACCCAGAAATGCGGTCAATAAATACACGGCTTGCCTGATGAGGGCAGGAAACTGAAATGGGTGCAAAAGGTTCCAATTTTTTTACCAAGATTATTTCTTTATCCATTTTTTCCGTGCTTATTTAAATTACCTGAAAACTTGTTTCTGTATTTACCCCCCCGTGAGGGGCCCAGCCACTCAGCCAGCACCCTGGAGACAACCCTCACCCGGCTATCGCGCAGCCAAGACGTGAGGAATTATTAGAAGAACAAGCAACAGCAAACCACCCTCCTTCCCATCCCAAAAGCAAACTATCATATTAAAGAGAAAATACAGTAAAAGTACAGATCGGAGAGGACACAATAATTATTTCCCTTCGACAAATTTTGAATCGATACTGGGCTTATGGTGCCCACCCTTGAAACCAGAGGCAAAGCCACACGCACCCCGACAGCGTGGCCACCTCCAGCCGCGGGAGCAGACTTTGCAGCGAGCGGAAGAAGCAGCTCTGAGCCACGTGAACCCCATTGCACACGATGGGGAAGCTGCTGCTGTTTCCAGCCCCAGGAGCTGTGCTGCCTTCCCTCCTTCTCGCTCATAGAATCCCGGGAAGGAACCAGCGGGAATGACCCAAAACAGTGGCAGAGAGGGGATGACGGCGAAAAGGAGCAGAAGTGGGATGGAAGGGGGGATCCACCATCCCCAAAGCCACCAGCCACGTTGCTCTCAGTGTTCAACACGCACAGCAACCCCCTCGCTTCGTGCTGAAGTTACAGCTTGCCAAGGATGTCTGCCAAAGAGACATGGTAATGGGAAAGAAAATAAACCCGGTAACCTACGAACTACGTGAACTCCATTTTCCCTAATGGCCCAACATGGCCCCAGGGCTTGTTTGGGAGGTGACAGAGAAGATTTCTTAAAAGTAGCGTCATATAAATGGAAAGGGAAACATGATTAGCGGAGGAAAGGCTGAAAAGAAGAAAATTATAGGAGAAAAAAAAAGAGATTTATGTATGCACCCATGCATGTACATACATACCCCACATACTAACAAGTCTGGTTTATTGCTGGTTTATTTCCCCCAAATCTACCATTTCCATGTGCAGTCAACTACTTATTTTGGACTCTTAATAGATATTTATATTGCTCTTTATTTTAGGTACAGCAATTAAATAACTGAAAAGACACAGAAAAATGAGCCAAAAATAAGTAGAAATGACATATAATTCCTCCCAGTCTTAGATTTCTAGCCTAATTTGCAAAGGGCCCATTAAAAATATCTCATGGTATTTGCACCTGTATGTCCCAATCCATTCTGAAAATGTAACAAGATCCTTGAGGCCATTTTTCCTGGCCCGTATAAAAACTCCAAGTCTTCCTCAAAACATTCTGCGGATTTACAGGAAATACAGCAAAGTACAGTGCACCCACACGACTGTTTTAGCTCCGAGTGTGCTTTTAAAGGAATGTCTCCCACATACCCCTGATTTTGTGTTACACCTTGGAGCAGTCACAGTGCCTATGAAGTAGATTCCTTACTGGTAAAATGACAATAAATAAATAAAACTAAACTAAACTAAAATAAAATAATAATAAAAAAAAAAAACAAAACCAAAACACAAACAACAGGTAAAAAAAAAAGGATGTTCACGAGGGCTTACAAACCATGCCCAAACTGCCCATGGGCACACACCAGGATTGATACTCACTGCTCAAAACAAAGTCCACATCAGCGCGCCTCTTCTCAGGCTCTCAACCCACAAACGTTCCTGTGATGCTCAACAATGCCTTAGTGCCAATGAAACTGTATTACAGTGTAGGTAACCCGTCACCCTGCTCTCCCTCGATCATCCGAAACCACTGAGCCACAGGCACTGGTTGTCTGTAGGATGCCCTTCCAGGAGGATGAGCCTGTAACAGTGGATAACACCACTGTTCAAACTAGAATCAATATAGTATCATGATATCCCAGGTAATTTTTAATGTCGCTATAGGAAGCCCCTGAACTCCTGAAATTTATCAGGTGTAAAAAATATCAGCCACAAAATAAAAGTCAACTCTCTATACAGATGCTGGCCTCAAGATCTACTCAAGAACTAGACACGCCACAGGTCAGGAACAGACAAGATGCACGTCTGTGCTTTAGACAAACCGACCCACTCATTCCAACTCTGAATCCATGTCAGAAATCACAGAAGTTGCCATTTGGAAACTACTTTTGTCACAGGAAATGAGGTTTCTTGATCCAGAGCCAACACACAGCTTCCACATAGCAAAAATGTGCCTGTGTTTCTGTAACATGCCTACCGTACCTCAGACGGCCCGGCACGGGGGTCTCACGTGGGCTTCTCCGCCCCTTGAGGACCTTTCACACATTTTCATACTCTGGGTAAAATTTACAAGTAAAATCCGTTATAACGAGATCAAGTTCCACTATCACAAACACCAGACCTGCAGGCTAATGGGTACCCAACAGTACAAATCTGATTGCGTTTCTGACAAATTATTATTCTACACTGCAGGTTTACGCTAACTTTGTATCTTCTTCCAGGTTCACGCCAAATGCTAGAGAACAGATGCCGCCCGATATGGCTCCTGGCCTAATAGGTTTTTTGGTTGAGTTGTTTGTTTGTTTGTTGGGTTGTTTTGATTTTTTAAACAAACCTGAACTGCCAGAGAAAGTTTATAGATCAGATTAGCACTTTGTATCTCTTAATCACAATTTTATAACGCAGAGTAGATTTACTACGGTTGGATTTATTGTCTCATCAAACAACAGCCTAAGACAGTAGTATTTCGGCAGTTTTCGGTGGGCTCTAACACATCTTAATTAGGTAGGACAACAGAAAAACCTGGCAGGCTGCTGTGAATAATAATTCCCCCAAACACACCAATCATTAGTTTGATACCAAATATGATACGTTAAAGGGAACAGCTAATGCTTTGGGTAGCTCTGAAAAATGTTTAATGTTCAGATCTAAACAGACAGACTGCTACACATTTATCCATGGAAAACAGAAGTCTGGCTACAGAAACAATAAATCTCCTACAACAGAAATATTGTCACTAGTCCTTTTATTTTTTCCTCTCTCACAAGAGATCTGGACAAATGTTTTGCCAGCATGTGTGCACGTAGACAGTGATACCATTTTTTTTTTAATTGCTGCTTAAGAATCGTCCTTTTTTTAATGGCCATAACAATTAAAAATAAAAATAATAAAAAAAAAAGGCAAATTGTATGACCCAACCTGGGAATAATTTTTTTTTAATTCTATCCAAAAAACCTGCAGGTGCGTAAGTCCTTTGGAAAGTTTTACTACAATTCTGCTTTACATCTGTATCACCTCCCTTCAAAATAAAAAGGAAGTCCTGCATGTGATAAGCGATTCCTCTTCATTACGCTTTGCAACCAACACCGGGAGTCCCTCAGCCTGGCAAACCTACCTGCTGAACTCGACAGCTCTGTCATTGCCGTCACGGTGGCTCAGGGAACAGACAATACCCCGTAGCCCAGAAAAGTGCCGGTACGCTAAACCCCACCACTTCTCCAACTGCATCCAGGTCAATTAAGAGAGCGAGGCACCAATGCCACCAAGGCTGCTTTGATTTATCAACTCAGAGGTGCTGAATAACGTGAAAAGGGTGTTATTGAAAACCAACTGCTCAGACCAGGCAAACTCCCAGATTTGTGAGGTTTCAGCAGGACTTCAGTCAGCCACCAAAGCCGTCGTGCGAGTAGCTTGCAGAACTGGAGTTTTAATCCGGGGCTCCACAAAACGCTATTGCTGCTGGCTGCTGTTTTATTACAGCACTCTCCAAAGGCTCCCCAAGACGTGGTGGGTCTAACCCAAATGGCTGCTGAACTCAGAAAGACTACATCCAAGGAAGAGTTAGGTGTAGCTCTTTAGAAATGGCTCATAAAGGAAAACTCCCAAAATAGATTAGTGGCTCCTGTATGCAGGAATGACCAGTGACCAATGTTGTACGCCCTTCTGCGTAAGAATCTATTAGACATCAATTTCAATCAAAATGAACATTTTCCCCTCTTTTAAAAAGAAGAAAGCAGAGTTGAGTTTTCTTTAACTTTATCAACTAATTGCTCTAAACACTCATATTTGCTCTTTCACATCTTCACTTGAGAGATGGGGTCCAATATCGTATTGGGCACAATACAAATGAGCCCTTATTAAAGTTCTCCTACTATCTGACAGTCTGCAATTAGGAATTCTTTCTAACCTTCTGAATTTAAAGGAAAAAGGTTTTTTAAATTAAATGCATAAGCTTTGTTGTAATATATTTCAAAATGAAAGTTATCTCATTTTCTGCATTTTTACCTGTGTCTCTAAATTGCTATTATTTAAATGTGCCCTTTTTTATTATGATTCAATAATCTATGTCAAATGTGAACTTGCATAAAAAATTATCTGTAATTCTACCTAATGAACCTTCTTACTGATTTCCCATATGAACAAGCTTTGCTAGTTTTCCTTCTAGCAATTTAAAACAAGAGACGCTTCTCATGTTCATCTTTAACTCTACTGCTTTGCTTTTAATCACAAGAATACAGCTTCATTTCTGAATACTAAAAAAAAAAAAAAAAAATTTTTCCTTTCCTCATCTGAATTGTTTTCCGTAGCTCAGGCAATAAATATTTGTATTCTGTACTTCAGCTTTAGTGACCTAATTTATGGCAACAGTCTCTGTCTTTCCATGCCAATTTGAGAGTATGAAGCATAAAAGATGACAAAGCCAGTTTGAAATTTTCTGAAGAAACAGAATTACAACCCTGAAAGGGAAGGGGGAAAAAAAAAAAAAAAAAAAAAACCCAACAAAACAACGAAAGAAAACCACCCAAAACCTTAGCTAAAAATAACAGTTACTGTCTACTTATCTGAGTACTCAGACCCCAGAAATGCCAAGCACAGTCCTGAGTACTATTACAAAATAAGCTGCGGATGAAGCCCACTTGTTGGTTTTGCCTAGAGCAAAGTAGTATTTAACTACTGAACTATGAATCTCCTCCCCAAAGTCATATGCTGCGTGACCCAGGAGACTGGGATTCCGGATGTTGCAGCAGAGACACAAGCGACAGTATATCCAGTATCATATTTCCAGGGCTACGGCTACAAAGCTGCAAACTTCTATGCTTTCTAGAGTTAAAAATACATCTTCCTGGACAGCTATAGGGCATCTTGCAGTGATTCTTGGCAACCATATTTTGTAAATCCCTAGACTGACTAAAGAAACTGGGATATTTCTGGTACTGACACTTTATTCAACACTCTTTAGGTTCTTAAACCTCTTTTTCTCCTTGTTATAGTGCAACACAAGAAGAAATAATGTGTTTTGGGGAAATTTTGCTCCTTATTACCTGGATCAGAATAGCAAAAAGGCATTGTGTATTAGTATTTTAAAGACTTTTCAACTGTTTGGGGAACAATGAAAACAAACATTTCTTTCCAGGCACAACTTTTCTGCATGATAATTACAACCTTCTTGAAATGGAGGTAGTTCTGATACATCTTTCTTCAGAAGCACATACGATATTTCTTCAAAATTTAAAAGCCAAACCCAGCTGCTCCGAACACACACCCATATGCCAGGAAAACCACCAGCAGAAAACCCTGCCTCAATTTTGACTGCTTCATGCAAGCCATCCCTCCCTGATTCCCCACAAGATGCCAAACCCAAACATCCCATCTCACTCTCCTGAAGGCCGCCAAGGAGAGGCTTTTCAATCACAGAGCTCAAGCCCACTGATTCAGGCAAACTAGGATTAAATGAAAACTGTCCAGAAGCAGTTGTTAAAAAGTTCAATCACCACCTTCTTTCAATACTTCAATAACTTTCAGAGCACACCAGGAAATATAACCAAATATAAAATTCTCTTTAAGCAAACACCTAATCCAGACCAGAGGCAGTTTTTGGAAAGGAAGACCCCACAGCTTGATGGGATGACCTTCAGGGTTAGACTGTCCTACCTGCACAAAAGCTGGGCAGATGTCTATAGCGGCAAAACTGGAAAGGTGGCATTGCTAAAACTGGTTAGAAACAGATAACTTCTGACCAATGACCAGAATTAGCACATTTATCTGGGCAAGCAGCGGTGTAGGCTTGGCCAGTATGGACTACTTCACAACATGACCTGCAAAGTCCACCTTCTACGCTCTGCATGCTAAATATATCTAACTCTGTAATGGAGAGGGAAGTACCAGAGAAATACTTGTCATTACCCCAGGGAGAGACATCTGACCCCCAAAAGGGAAAGTCATCTTATTGGAGGGGCCATCACAGGAACAGTGGTAACGTCAAGCAAGCTGTAGAGCTTCCATTCGGAGGCCATTAGATGGATGTTCCTTTAGACAGAGTCACAATCCTTCAGGAGTATCTAATTTAAATAAATTAAGACTTTGCAACCAAACTTATAGAACCTGACTCAATAAGGCTTTGTAAAATTGTTAAGTTGGCTGTACTAAGTGCTAAAATAACAGCCTACTAATATTTTCTGGATAGCGGTAGGTTGGTGGAATCAAGTGCAAGAAAGATGAAAACTGGAAGAAGTTGTTTGGGGTTGTTGCGTTGGTTTTTTTTTGTTGGGTTTGGGTTTTTTCCCCTGCTATGTTGTTTAAAATCCCATGCAATATGTCTCTTAGGGATGCACCCAGTTTTATGCATGCAACTATACGACTGCTGATCTCCTGCATGGCATTAAAGCCTTAGCAAAAAATTAATTATGGATGAATGTGGGAGCACACCCATTAGTCTTCACTTGGATCAAACTGTGTAAAAATTTCAGAGAAAATAACTGATTAAGAAGAGCTCTTGAGTCAGTCAAAATGAGCTGTAACAAGAGCTTCTGCTGAGACTAAGATAGGGGAGGGGCAACATCCAAAAAATGTCTTCTATTTGGGACCACGCACTATTGAAAATGAGCACAATTACTATGGTTCAAGCTTTTTGATCAAAAACGTGAAGAAATTAAACAGTTAAACGAAGTTAAAGATCTCCATACTGTGCTAAGTTTCTGCTGTCAGCTGATTTATTCTCATTTTCACCGCTGGAAAACCCACCAAATAACATAGCCTGGAAGTCTGATCAGGAACATTCCATTTTTTCCCAATAGGTTGTTCCTGATGTTCCCACAATAGATCATTCAGGGCTCTAAGGGACTGTGTCAATTGAATTGAATGATGTGGTCGCCTGCTGGTACATAAATGCAAAGGCAAAGCTGAGGGGGTTTATTTTCAAAACAGGAGACATTGATCCCGTGACAATGTTCCATTACCCTGACTTTATTTCTATTAGAGACAGTGATTACATCTACATCAATCGCTTGAGCTGATGGATATTGGTGCACTAACAGTGATACAGTTTTTCACTATGCTGCTGCTGACCTGCATACTGATGGCTTACAAAAAAAAAAAAAAAAAAAAAAAAACACAAACAGATTCATTCTGAGCTTGGACTAATGCTACTTATCTGTCAGTGAAAACATACTGAAGTTTGGGCAGACTTTCACAATTAGCCGGTTTTCAAGTGTCTCTGGTTTGGGGTTTTTTGGTGTGCTAGAAATCTTATTGTGGAGCAGTGATTAGTGACCGTGTAGCCTGGAACAGATTCTATTTCTTATGATTAAAATATTTATATTGCTACCTGATGGTAATAAAACAGCATATGCCGTTCTTACAGGCATCTGCGGAACGACACCTCTGCACTCCTACAACAGCATCCCTATCTTGACTGGGGATCTCTTCATGCGAGTGCATGGACTCCTCTTCCATTTCCCCGCACCATCGCCCTTTTACAGTTTCTATCTGCTGTACTTGTTATCTTTCCCAAGCTGGTGATCCATCTTCTGGCTTTCATCTCTTGATCTGACATATGATCTTGAGCCCACGGTCACGCATTTGCCCTGGTTTTCACCTTTTCACCACGCACTACCTACACATACCTACACTACTCTGCACTCCCAAATCCATCTCTCCAGCTGCTCCCAAGGGCACTGATTTTAGCTATACTTCCTCACTCATTTCTTTTTCTACGTTCTTCTTTCAATACTTTTCCATCACAACACACGAGTTGCTAACATTTTGCACAAATAAACCCTGGTGGTTGAAAAAAAAAAAAAAAAAAAAAAAATTCAATTTGTCTTCAACAACGGTGATTTCTATTCCAACTAAGCCCTGTTCATTTTAGTTGTCCTTGTTTGTTTAGCCTTGTGCCCTGAGTCACGCCTGAAGTGCCTGCAGGAGAAAGGCCTTTGTCTGACTCGCTTCGGTGTATTTACTGCAGTGGGTTCCCTCAGTCTTGATTAAGAAGTTTTTTTTAATGCTGCCATAACAACAAATTGAGTTGATTTGGAGTTACACCTATGCAGGGTAACAAAGCACAGCAGAGACTGGAGTTCGCAGCATCTGACCGAGTGCAGAAACTGGGACAACACCACACCTGCCAGAGCCAGCCCGCATCTTCTCGTGGCAGCCCTCTGCACCACGTGGACATCTACAGCTCACCTTAGCATAAGGTTGGGTGGGCACCTCCTTGCTGAAGTCCATTCCATACTGCACATCTCCAATTTTTTCCAAAACCGAAAGCAAAATAGGAAGACCCCCAACCTTGCTCTGTGACGTGCCCTGGTACTTGCGAGGCTGAGGCTGCAGGGACCCGAGCAGCCCTTGTCTAAAGGATCCGAGAGCATTCGGCTGTACAGCAAGGAATTTTGCTAGAGTCAAAGTTTTGAAGTGCTCATTAGAGGCCACCACCGCCTCATGGTTTTGGATTGGGTCCTTTTTGTGAAATGTTAGATTTGTATGTTTTGTTAAGTTTGCAATCATTACTCAGGTAATTACACTAAATTCCTGCAGGTCTTTGGGGTCTGGTTCTTCTTTCCCACTGAACAACTAAAGACAAACGCACTTACATCGGTCTGGATGCAGACAGATACATGAACACGACCTCTTCCAATAAAGGATCCACTCATTCTCCCTGCCCTTGGTATGTGAGCCCGAATGCTCTCACCTCAGCTTTTTAAGCACCTACAAAGCTAATATCAAGCACAGGTTTTATTTTCAGCATAGAAGCTGACAGAACTACCCTATAAAAAATACTAACCACATAAACACAGCAAGAGAAACATTTTCTGCAATGGAAGAAAAGGTGCTCTATGAACCCAGATGGACTAAATTTACAATGCTGAGCATCTTCCTGAATGCCTACATTACTTTAGGAAAGATCTTGGATTGTCAGGCATAGCATATAACTTCTGCAGTCTTGGGGCTACAAATATGCAATTTGATTAGGAGGAAAAAAAAAGAGACGGTAACGAGGTGCTCTGTGAACAGAGCAGGTGAAGAGGGTTTGATCTGTTCTAAATGCAAATAAACCCAGCTTATTTCCCCATTGTTAAGCTTAGTTTCAAATGCCTTTCCCATGAGAAAAGAAGTTTTGGAATTATGTACTCTGGCAGCATCTAGTTTGGGGATAACAAATAATTTTTCGGAAATTCCTTTGTGAGTGTGTGAAAGCTGCCAATTTTTTCCTGAGGCAGATGTTTTGTTGAATACTAACAGCTCAGAGTCCACTGTGCCTGAAAAATGAAGGATGAAATGCAAAACCACTGTAAGAAAATACCATAATGGAGTCAAAAAAAAAAAAAAAAAACCACCCAAACCTTAACAACCTCACAGGACGCAGAGAAAATCCTTCAGTTACAATTTATTACGATTTCAAGTCAGGAAAATACAAACTGTTAACAAGGAAAGAGATCATCTGCAGCTTTAGTGGCCATTAATCAGCAGCAGCTACATCAGAACCTGCTACTTACTGAAGAGGAGGCCAGATTGATTGATTTATTTCTCAAATTGGGATGAAGAAAAAAGCAAACAATGTCCTTTGGATAGGGAAAACAAATTAACTATACTAAGAATGCAGGGGTTTGTTGGGTTGTTTTGGTTTTGTTTTGTTTTGTTTGTTTTTAATAAAAAACCCTGACTACTTCTGACTACCTGGGACAAAGCCAATATTAGTCATGAGTTGTGGACTGACAGCAAACAGGTAGATTGGTATTTATGAATGTTAATAGTAGAAATACATTGTGCTTTAGACACATTTTTCTCTATTAACCCAGATATTAAACATGTGGAGAATCTAACTGCAGTTAGACAGCAGAATTTGGTATTGAAAATATGTGCTAACTAACATTCATCATATTTAGTGTTCAAAGTTCTCTACAGCCATGAAATATATCCTAAAGCCTGGAATAAATTAAATGTAAACTAACAAGTTCATTCTAGTCCCAAGATGTTAACCTAAAAGATTTAAAGATGTGTAACTCATGATTGACTGCAGCATTATGCATGAATGTAGAGTTTTAAAGAAGGCTTAAGAAAGTTTACCCTCAGATTAAAAACTCAACTCCTTCCTTTACCCAAGCATTTTCACATCCAGCCCTGTTTACTAAAGCAGCTTGAAATGAGCCTGTGCGAATCTGCAGGTAAATAACCATTATAAGCTCAGGACCTCAAAAAAAGAAAAAACCCCACCTTTCGCAAAATCAAAAATAATAGATGACATGCTTCTGCAGTTGGTCATGCGAATGTAAAAAAAGAACAACATGCAAATCTATGTTAGATATGTCTACTCCCACACTCCCCCACTATCGCTGCTTCATTAGACTGCTAATCTGCAAAACAAGACATCCTTTCCTCATCACCACTCCACCGATACCACCTACAACACCACTTTCTTTTATTCCCAAATAAACCCAAATGCAACAACAGCATTAAGAAGTGCAAAGCACAGCTCTGAGTCTTAACAAGCTGTCTTAGAACTGTAGCACATTTTTGTTCAAGAATAATCAAATTGCAGTGTCTGAGCTTAAATGACAGAAATCGGCTACCAATGCAAACAAGATCAAGTGCAAAAGGGCAGTATGAAACCGTCTTCAGCTAGGCTTTTTTTTTAATTAAAGACTAATTAGCAGGAAGAAATTATTAAATCAGAGCATTCCTCAGAAAAGAGAGATGTGCTAATTAAAATGAATTTAACGCTTACAAGCTTATTTTAGAAAAAGGACCATTGAAGTGGATCAGAAACCAACTGTACTTATTTTATCACCTCAAGATTTAACTTCAGGTGGACTTTGAAATTAGGCAGCTAAATTTTCCAGAAGCACCTAAATCACTTAGAAGCCTTACCAGAATTGACTTCTAACAAAGAGCAGGATGTGAAGTACTTGCCTTTTCTGGGGACTTCCTAAGACCAAGTTGACACGTCTCTCCAAACCAATGAAAGAAATGAAGAAACAAACACCGTCTGACAAACATTATTTTTGGTATTCAAAGAGTCAAAACTCTTCTTATCTGTTGACTTTAAACCAAGTATTACAGTAAGAGCTTAATATCCATGATCTTAGCCCTCCTAAGGAGCCTGGGCACAGCCACTCATGAACACGAGCAATTGCAGCTGCAGACAGGTCGCAATGATTCATTGTCTTAGGCTGTGACACAGCATGATCAAGGTACTTGTCCTGTTTTCTAGTTACAACCTAAAATAACAAAAATGCGAGACCAATGTGAAATTCTCATTTCTCCTTTCACTGCACTATACACCAATCTGCAATACAGATATGATCTATTAAGAAGTAATAGAGAAATAAAGTAACAGCAACCCAAGCAACATGTCAGAGATGCTGGACCAGCCGAGGCAGCTGCGTGCCTGAGACAGCTCTGGAAATGGCAGTCCGGAGGCAGGTTATAAAGGCTGTGGGCATCGGTCGTGAGGGCAGAGTACTGCTTTACTTTTACTGAAATAAAACACGGGGCATTCCTGGGCCACCATTCTGTCACCGTTGGTCTCTCACGGCTGTCATTGCCTCTGCCACACACGGTCTAGGAGGTTTCGAGGCAATAACCAAAGAACGAGAGAGGTAATGAAGTGACCCGCATAGCCCATGGCTCAGCTTCCACTGTGGGACTGGACACTCAACTACACAAGAAGTTGAGCCGCAGACACAAGAGCCTCGTCTGGACACAGGTAGCTCCAACAAAAACACCTCATCCCTCGTAACTATGTAACAAGGGCCCGATTGTTCTCCAAACCTGCAAGTATCTCTTTCCATAATTCATATAATTTTCAGTTTCGCTACAATAACCACCTTTAATGCAAGACATTCAATTGCCGCATCTCTACATCCTACTCTCTACCACATCTCAAAGTTTGACCATGTAAGTTGTCATGAGCAAAAACTATACTGTCTCGGCCTCAGTGCTATGTATTTTGGCAGAGAATGTCTCAATCTCTACTAGCTATACACGAATTTCCATGAGAAATAGTATTGATTTTTCTCTACATTAAATGTAAATACATTTAATGAAAAACTCACTCATGCCTCCAAAGGTTGTCTAGACATTAAGGCGGTCCCCCTTCCTGCCTTCAGCATCTGCTTATTTTTTCTCCAAATGAAGCTATATCAAGAGTCTTTTGGAAGAATATTAAGAATAGCCTATATGCTGAGGTGATATGCCTCTAATACATAGAAAAGACATGCAACACAGTCATCATCCTTGACCAGATTTTCCATACACTGCAACATAACCCTTTCTTTTGCTGGGACCTGTTCCAATATCTGAATCATCAAGAGCAGTCTTTTCTTTTACAAAAAGCCCTGAAAAAATTAAAACAAGCTTCTTTCCTTGTCTGTTGAAAATGGAGTATTTTACCTAGGTCAGATTATCCTAGACTAAGGACAACTTTGAATGAATGCCAAGTTCTGATACTTCATCAGCGTTTAAGTCTAGAGGCATATGTATACTGCTGTGAAGGAAAAATTCCCAAAGATCCGATGAACATGCCTACCATAACACAGCCCCAGATGGCTCCTACACATTGTGAAGTCACCTGTGTCTGTAGAAGGAATTGTATTGTTGATCTCAGAAGACTAGAGAAGCATACCAAATGTTCTTCTTGTTTATTTGGAGCTGTACAGAGGGTCTGACTAGCAAAAGGAACCTGAACACACCTGTAGACAGATACGCAATGAGTTTAAAAAAAAAAAATATTGAAAGATGGTTTAAAAGAACACTATTTTTGCTTTTCTGTATAGCACGTGGGATATAAAAAAGGCTATACCAAAGCAGCCTGTTGTGTATAAAGGTTTTGTTTTGTGAGGAAAGCATCCTTCCAAGCGGTATGCAAATGCCTGCATGAGTGCCTATACACACACCTAAAAACCTTAAAATTTAAAACTGTTGGCTTTGTACAGTAGGAGCAGGAGAATCTACGGAAGAAACTCTTATCAAATAGGCTGAAAATCAAAAAGGATCCAATTAAGATAAAACTTTCAACCCCGGGACATTTCCTCTCCTTTCTGACTGCTTAGGCCAACATCAGGCATCCGTTCTCACCAATTTTTGAATTAATTCCCTTTGAAGCAAACTAATGAAAACCTGAAGATACATCATCTGTCCAGTAAGGATGCCCCCCCCTCCGCCCCCCCCACATTAGAAGGTGCTATTTTGGATTAAACAGTCTCCTCTACTGGTGCAGTTGGAAACGTGATCATTGTTTTGTGTAGAGAAAACAGTTTTGCTTAGTCAAGTTCAAACATGGGCAGAGATGGAAATAACTCCACGTCTTATAACCGCAGGCTACTATTACATAGGCAGCTGCACTGAAATGGTCTTCAAACTGTCCCACAAATGACCTCTACTCTATCTTTTGCAGAATTAAGCAATCACAGTAACTACTTTTGCTAGTTCAGATTTAAACAAATTAGATAGGACGGCTTTTCAAAAAAAGAAACCCACAATGTTAGGTTATCTTTACCTTACCTCAAACACTGGAATAACAGGTTCCACGCATGAAAAATTCTGCTCACCCATTTCCAGTAATAGGAGCAGTATTTGAAAATAAAGAGATGATATAGACAAGTCCCTGACTTCTCCAGATGACATTATACTTTAATAAGTACTGCACAAATTGCTCACAACATTTTGAAAAATTTTCAGTATTTCTCAGACTCCAAAGAACTCCCATCATCTTTCTTTTCTTACAATATTTATAAAGCTGTGATGTCTCTACTTTGTAGAATTGCCGTTTAACATTCTTGAGTAATGCTACTCAAAACTTCACAATGCCATTTCTCTCGTATCAGTCTGAAAGCCTATTTTCTCCCCCTCCAAGATTTAGAAATTCTAATGTAAGTCTACATTATTTGTGCATGCTCAAAGTATTATATAGGGCTGGAGACCATACAGTGTGAATAGTACCAAGCCCAAATATTTCAGATAGACCAAATGAATGCAATGACAGCAGAGAAAGTGGCTTCAGTCTTTACACCAATTCACTTGCGTCTTCAAATAGCATCCTTTTGCTCCCCTAATTTATCAGCCTCCAGAGCCTTTCCAACCAGTTCCCCCCGATATATCCAACACAGAAAGATCTACTACTAGATTCTTAGGTTGACTAGAGAATTCCGTTAAGAAATTCTTGCGTACCTCACCTTGTTTTTTAGAAAACAAAGAAAAAAAGAGTTTGTGAGAGCATACATAGAAACAGATCAATCCAGAAGAATATTTAAACATATTCTAGTCCCATTGACTTCAACTGCCTAAGTGATTCGTTGGAGCAGAGCCAGTACAACAGTTCCCCGCAAGAGCAAGGCCATAAAGAACAGTCAGCGATACCCTTCTCTATCTTGTGTGGGGCTACTTGCAAGATAAGGGCTGTTGAAACAAACTCCCTCTGTCTTTGACTGCCCTCTAGAGACCTAAGACAAATAGAGCTTTCTAAAACTTTAAGGGATTGTTTAGGAAAAAAAAAAAGGGGGGGGGGGGGGGGGGGGGGGGGAAGAAAAAAAAAAGAAAAGACATCTGCTACACCCACAAGACATTTGTTAAATTACAGCATGTATTAAAAATTCTACAGATACAAATGTGGTATAAGTTATCTACTGCTGAAAGAACAAATACTCAATTGTGCTCTTGCACAGTACCTAAACATGGCTGTTGGTAGACTGGTTCAGAATGAATTTTCCTTTTATTAGAAAAAGTAGAGTAATCTCATCTCCCTTGTAACTCTAGCCACGGAGAAGAGATAAGAAAATATGTTTAAGGAAAGTATGTAAAATAAAAAGAAATGATAGAGGGATTGCAGTTACATACATTTAAAGATAACAATTGCAAAATCGGGACTATACATTAAATTTAAGAAGAAAGTAGTAACAGTTCATGGTCTGGATATTTGCCCTCTGAACCACATATGAATATTTCCTTTTAGGAAGCCAAGACTTTAGTACTTGAAAAAAAAAAAAAAAAAAAAACATACTATAATCAAAACACGGTAACTTTTCCCCCTTTTTAAAAACTGATACACACGAAGGCAATAGTGACTTCACGCTTCAAGTAGACAATACAGTTTTTACAAGATGTTTTGTTAAAAGGTCTATTTATTAATATTTCCATGCTGTGATTTAATGTTATATCATAACTCTCAATGAAATGAATATGGATTTACACATGAGACAATAACAGCTCCAAAAGGAGCTGTTAAAGACCACTGAATAAAAGAACACTTAATGTAAAGATTCAGTGAACTGCAGAACCCGATACCCTTCAAATACTGTAAATGCATGTAATTGCAATTACTAATGCTAAATCGTACCAAACTCTCAGTCCACTTTTATGAGAAATAAATAGATAAATCATTGAGTGTCCTTACCAGAACTACTCTCTGAAACCCCACAAAACTGAGATGTGGCAGCAGTACAGCCCTTGGTATTACACCACCTGTAACACAAACCATATTATGATAGTTTCTATCAATATTTATTTTAAAGGATGAAAAAAGGATAAAAGCTATTTTTCTACCAGTCTTTTACTGAAAGCATTAAAACAACATTCAGTTTCCTACTGATTACAATGTATGTTTAGGTAAGAAAATAAACAAACAAAAAATTAAAGACCATCTTTTGATTACTTACATGGAATATGTTTTAAAAATTACAGCCACAGCTTCAACTCCCGCCTCACTCTCTTAGTTGAAAACAAAACCCTAGCACTGAAAGAGCATTAGCTTTAGTGGAGTTTCTGTTCTTTTTGGCTGCTCATATTGACAAAAGGGGACTTTATTAAAATCCAGATTAAAGTTTACAAATGGCAAAGCATTGATGCAGTATCTTATTTTAGTGTTAGCTAAAGTATACAACTAAAATGACTCAATAGTAAGATAAAAAACAGGGAACACAAGGCCACAATCAAACCAGCCAGTGTCTTCAGAATTGACAATTTGGATCTGAATCTAATACCAACAAATTAAAAAGAACATGTTATATGAAAGAATTCTTAGAATACCTTCACAGATTAAATTTCCCCAAGTGACTTCTAAATTTAAACAGTCCCTAGGAGTTAAGAACATGACGCACCTGTGATCAGAATAATTACTGATCCTACATTTGTATAACATAGTGGTTCCTACCACCAATATTCATTACAGATTAAATCATTAGAGAGTAATATCTTATGTGAACTAAGGGATTAAAGAGAAAGGTTTGAAGCTAAGAACACAGGAACACTGTCTGGGCATTGCAAGAAATGAATCCACGCATCAAAAAAATGCTGTTTGAAGCAGGACATATTTAACAGTAAAACATAACCCTGCCCTAAATGGAAGGGGTTCAGGAAAAGAACAAACTATTTTCTAAATACTAAACTCCGGTCACAAAGGCTCACCAAATACATTACAAGTAACACTGAAGGTCCCAAAGACCTCCTTAAAGCAAGGACTAAAGCCAAGGAAGGCAACTCATGCCTTAAACAGCACGTAGAATTTAAGACTTTCCATCATCTTAAAAATAATCACTGACCTCGAAGAAACCCTCCACTATTTAGTCTGTTACTAAGCTGAATAAGACTTGAAACTGTTTTTTCCTTGTTTTGATTGAGGAACTACAGAATATTTTGGTCAGCGATCATTTTCCATGTTTAAATTCCCAAAAGATTCAAATAAACTTCTCCTCCCTCCTTCCTGCAGAGCCCCCAACAGCTGAGTGGACATTAATCTCAAAAACTATGGGAAGGGCTCTGGAGGAGAGAAGGGAGAGTGCAATGGACACTGATGGCACTACACACCTCCACATACAGGGAAACTGCAGCATTTGTTTAATTACTATTTAATTAATATTTACATATTAATGGTTCTCTTTTTCAGAATGAGAAGATATAAATACTACGACCTAGAGGTGGGAGAAGTAAGTGCTGCAAAGTGTCACTTCGAGATCACCAGCTTCCTCATAATACAAGTCAGTTAATTCATTACTACATTTCTAAGAAAAACACTCCATCCAGTATCACCACCCTGGACTTGAAAAGCATCCTGGTCCTTCTCTGTAACAACACTTACTGAGAGTAGCTCACAAGATAAGTGAAAAGGTCCTGACCCTATATTAATGTAATTTTAATTCTCTGCTAGGCTATTATGTATTGCCTTGATCATTTCTGCAAACCTAACTGTATATATCGACTGTATTGCTAAAATTTAATTAACAAAAAAAATCAGAAGCAAAGTTTAAAACACTTATAAAATTTTAACTCCAAGAGGAATGGTAGTGCAAAAGGTCGTTAGAAGGGGATGCTGATACTGCCAACTAAACAAACAGAGGGAGCAATAAGTTTCAACACTTGCATGCTTTGAACTTTGTGCATTTTATGTTTGCATTAAGTATTTTTCATTCATTTAGAGTGAACTCTGTTTCAAGTAAATAACTGAGATTACCGCCAAAATGATGGCAAACAGGAGAAAGCACCAGGAGGCCCTACAGGAGAGCAGTGTACCGCCACACCCTCAACAGAAGCTGCTTTAAGAGGAGTTCCGTTCCTCTCCACAATTCCCCACAGAGTGTACACAAAAAAAACAACATATACAGAACACTAGAAATTCATCACTGCATTAGCCTCCCTCCAACAAGAGGAAACCTGTTCACAGTTAACTAATTTGCTGTGGGATAGAGACGGCTGAGAGGGCACAGCAAGAATTAAACGCGTGGCCCAACTTAACAGGTCATTTAAGAATAACGAAGTGGCAAAAGTAATTTTTCAGATGAATCCTAACAGCCAGCTACTTCTTCAGTCGCTTGCATCACACAGCGTGACAATCGAAGAATCCCCTAAACTGTATTTATCCTGGAAACACTTTCATCCTGTTTCAAATTAATAAATAGGAATAAAGTTTATTGCATACGCTGCAGACTTACACATTACATAGAGAGAACATTCACTACTTTTTTTTTTTTTTTTTAATATAAGTTAGTGACCTGAACAGAATCTGTAGCATGGAGGATAAAAAAATTCACACTTAATTTTATTACCACCCAGCCATGTGATGAAATGAAGCATGTCACAGGGTGCTCACCTATAATCACAGGGTAGAATTTCCCTTGCTATGCCCACTCTTTAAACTCATTCTGTGGCAATGCTGTGGATTGGGTTCTAGTTACACACTGTCTTTTATTTTTTCTCTCTTACAAAATGCCTATCTACACATATTTCAGATTCTCTGAAATGAATCAAACTGCAAACCTACAGTCTCATTAAAGAAAAAAAAATAAGAGTTGAGGAGGAGGGGAAGGGCTAAAGAGATTTACCTGCCCCAAGGAGAGGACAAGAATAGAAAACACTGCAAAAATGTGGATGATTTTGAGAACCCCCAACATTTTACATGACACTAACTGGCAAGCTTAACAACTGTATCTGTTACTAAAATGCTCAAACTCTGTAAGAGTTTGTGCAGTGTGGCATGAAGTCTTTAGCTCTGCAGCTTAAAATATCTTTGCATTTAAAAAAAACATATACAAAAATACACATTACTTCCCCATTTCGAAATTAATTACAGAGCAGCAATTTTATCACACCACGACCAATACATGTGATGATGCCGCATGTAAAGATATTGCGCTTGTTTTGGCACAGGACAGCAACAGAAATGGGAAATTTAAAAAGATTCTGTGAAAACGTCCCACTCTTTCTGGAAGTAGTCGATTAGTACGGGTGCAGGTGGCGGAGGGGTCCCCGGGGCCAGGCTGGGTTCCCCAGCCCGGAGGGTGTGCTCCTCGATCAGCACCGAGTCCTGTTTACCCATTTTCACGGGTGGAGTTTTCTTCCACAACCTTTTCGATTTTGCTAACTGAAAGAAATACAGGGAAGAGTGTGTCTTATACTTCTCTAAATTAAAGGAATAGCCAAACTAGACTGACTTAATCTCTTAAAATGATAGCTTTGTTTGCAACCCTCCCAAGCTTCTGGGCTGCAGGTTTCATTACAGGTTCTTCTCTTCCATGACTTGGAACTGAAATCCTTACTACTATTAGATTGGAACTTCTTAAGTCAATGCAATTTTTTAAAAGATAATCAAAAATGGATTTTTAACAAACAAGTAGCTTTTCTTTTTTGAATGACTGTCTAGGGTATTTGCTTGTTTTGGTATTAAATCATGTATAGTTAGGGGAAAAAGACAAAAAAGTAAATTATGTGCTCATAAAAAGTACTGATATGCATTTTATAAATTGAATGTGGCCCATCAGGGAGACAGAAATGATCTACTTTTAGGAAGTATTGTTTACTGCTGTCTTCCCCACTAGACCACCTGTTAATAGTATTTGATGTTGTTTTCTTTCTGTATGACTACAGCAACGACTGCTACTAAGGCGATGAAACGCGTGCGTACAGAAAAAGAATTCAGTATAAACTGACATTAAATAAAAATGTAAGTGTCTCACTTGAACTTAAAGCAATGCACGTATTTGGATCTTCAGAGAGCCCAATGCATGAATAAGGCCTTATTTTTAGTCTGGCCTATGAGCACAGCGTAATTTCTGGTGTGCTTCTCCCTCCATTTGCACAAAGCCAAACCTTACCACTGAGATACCTGGTCTGCTCGCGACCGCTTATTCCCGCTAATCCCTCTATTTCAAAGACCATCCAACCAACAAATGTCACCAGCAGAGAAACTGAAATCCCATTAATGCGTTAACAAAGTAAGGGTTGGTTCGTCTACAAAAACAAGATTTACTTTTCCGTTTTGCCTCTGCAAACAGCACCGCAGATGCTTTTTTTGCCACACCCGAGAGAAAAACACAACAGAAGAGGCGGCTAAGACAAAACCAAAGTCTTGGGTTGAAAAATTCATGTTGGTCTCTTAGAATCGCTCTACAAAACATAAGCAAATCTGTTTAATTTTCAAGTAGTATTGCACCGATTGCTAAATATTTTGTCGTAATCCAGCAGTTTACACACAGTACAACCAAACACAGCATCATAAAATAAACTGACAATAAATCATTTATCACATGCAAAGTTTAAGATCACAATTAACTGAATAATATTTGTGGTCACAAAGTAAACATGATAAAAGTGGTATTTCCTTGATAATAGCAGACATAGTAATTTCGGGAGAAAACAAACACAATCGCAGAGTAAGACTCCAAAACCTCTAACAGCCCTAATCCCACCAAAAGGCACTTGGAGCGAGACTACTCAGATACTGCAAAATATATGCAGGGAAGTTTGAGCATTACAAAAGCTTAGAAGTCTTAGGATCGTAACATACTCAAATAAAAAAATCCCCAGGAAAATTTTATCCCATAAGCTTATAGCCCAGACAACTACCATTTTCCATAAAGCTCCCCAGGTAGATGACAACCAGACATGGATTAAAATGCTCCCGGCAAGCGAAGCTTCAGCAGTATTGCATCTTCAAGTGTGACTGTACTACTGAACATTACGTGTTAGCAAAACAGTTATTCCAGGTTCCGAAAATGAAAGTATGAAGTTTAAGATCATTATCTGTAAAACACTAATGCTCTGCTTTGACTACCTCCAGGCAATGTCACAAGTGAACACGCGTGTTTCCTTCTCTTCCTTACCCACTGTCATTTCCGTAATTTGTCCTTTTCACGATTTAAGAAGTCATACATTACCAGTGCAGAGGATATTTTCAGAGTACATTGATGGTGCTCAAAAAGCCTTATATTTGACTAGCTGCTGCGGGGACATCGAGGAAAAAAAGCAGTATGCACATCTATATTAGCTTTGACTGGCGCATACATTGACCAGACAGGTTTTTGAGCATCATTGTGTTGTGCATTCTTCAGACGAGATACGTTTTTCAAATACTAAGTGAAAACAACACAAGAATTAAAGAACTGGAACAAAGTGACCTGCATTTCCTATTGTCCCATTATTCTTCCTGCATGGAAGACAGGCTTTTTTTCTTCCTTATGTTCCCTTTTTTTTTTTCCCTTTTGTATTTTGTAGCATATCTCCATGGAGCTGATGCATATTGCTGTTTTTTCATAGATCGCTTATGTACTGTCTACCACAGGACACTACTTGTATACATTTCTATGAAGTTACTTGGTCAGACTAGTTTGGAAACAACACATTGAAATTCTCATTCTGTCTGTTTGAGAGATATTCCAGTTCTTTGGCCTGGTTATAATTCAAACTGCTTGGCTTAAAGCCTTTAGGTTTTATATGTATATTCTCAGTGAAGGAAAAAAAAAAAAAAAAAAAAAAAAAATCAAAAACAGGAATGATTTTTACCAAACTGGAGGGCAGAAGCACCTAATTTTTTTAAAAGTTGCCTCCACTAGTATTGTTTCATGACTGGTGTTGCAAATACTACAGGCACTACTTCGCATACTTATTAAAAAGGATGTCTGGAGCTTGTATCTCTTTTTCCTGAAAAAGCAACTTTCAAAATGTAAGCCACACAAATGCACTGTAAAGCCAGTCATCTTTGTCATTCCTGAAAATCCTCAATTTTACCATTTCAACATGTAGTAAATAAGTCTCTCTGTCTTTTTTTTTTTTTTTTCCTCTTTTCTTTTCTTTCCTTGCCATTCTACACATAATCTATAGCAGCTTATCTTACGGCACCAACCATCATCGCTGTCACCATTCCCAGAGCAGAAGGCTGCTATGTACTTTACATGCCTGCCTTTGAATTCATGACCAGAGGTTCACCCACACCACAAATACCAAAAACGAGCACCCTTCATCTTTCCATTCACCCCCATCAAGCCAGGGCTACCACGTTCTCCCAGGAGAAAACCATGAGAGATGAAACACCGCAAGTGACAGCAGCCAAGGACACTCAGAAATAAGGTCTGCCCTCGCTCCTCTTGGACTGTGAGAAGGGAAGAGCCAAACTGCCACGCAGTGGCTGCGTCTTGTGGAAGCCTCAGCTCCTTTGGAATAAATATTAAGGTGGACTTCTGGGATGGAGATGGTCTTTAAATTTCCTTGGGTATACGTGTAAAAATAGTTGGACTTGGTCCTAAACTGGACCAAAAGCAGGTTGTATCATAATTATGTCATATCTAATTAAAGTCCGTATCACTAAAATAGAGACTCACTAATGTAGATACAAACGTCACTTGGCAGCCACAGCGGTTCTCAAACCTGCAGCTGGAAGATAGCTCAAGATAGGAAAACATAATAAAGCTACTGATTGAATAGCTTAATTTCTAGAACTTGGGTAATTTTGCTTTATTTTATAGCATTGTAGTAACACTTTACAAGAGAGAAAGACGGGTTCTTGGATTTCAGAGTTGCACTTCAATAGGTATATGGAGTTACAACAGAGATAGCTCTTGCACTCTCTGAGGAGATTCAAGTTAAATTCTTGGCTCAGGTTTGCAGTGAAAATAAACGGCAGCATTAATCTAGTCACCATTTATTTATAAATTACCTTAAAAATCCCCAAACCGTAGTTTACTAAATGACAGCCCAAAAGTTTGTGAATGCGTCCATCAGGACTAACAGCAAAAAGAAGGTGCCTGACAGAGCCTTTAAAGTAGCTCTTGTAGTCTGTGCATCGTCTGCTTAACGGTGACAAAAATCATCTTGGACACAAAGTCAACTGAACAACTCAAAGCAGGCTTACCAACGCCCGTGGTCCTGCTCTATGGAAAAGATTCTGACAAGGAAACAAGAGTCTATTTTTCTCCAATTTTGGAAGCATTGCAGCTGTGTATTGCTTAATAATTTAGTTTATTAAAGGCAACAACTGTCAAAATCTATACAAACTAATTTGTCGTGCAGCAATTTTACATTATTGGAATCTTGTTATAATCTGACTAATGTATGCTATCGCTTTCTAACCATGCCTATAATTGGTTTCTTGGCTGTACAGGCCTAAAGACAGTAATCCAAAACATCTTCCAATTACACTGAAAAATATGCATGTTTGCAGAAAGCTGCATTACTTAATTCTTAGATTCAATGGGCCTTTAATAATATGAGATTTAAAAAGTGTTTGCAAAAGGATGCTAATTTTTGGTGCTATTCAGAAAGTTACATATTTGTGTAGGAAAATACCATCTCAAGACCTGTAAACGCCAGAGAAGCACGTATTGAGATACTTATGGAACACGAGAATATCTCGTGAAACAAATGGTCAAAAATTCAGATGGAAGAATATATTCCAAGCCTATACATCCAAACCAAACAAGAAACCCAGCCATTAAAAAGTCCCCTACCTCAAAACCTATGTAGGTGTGACAGTTACTCATGAATTTAGCTTGTTTACTTCCAGCACATGCAACTGCCTATTGCCCTTGCCTGCATTCCTTCAGGGGCATTTGAAGTTCCTTGAATTTTGTTGGTAGATCAGCAGTAGTTCAAAACACGAGAACTTTGTACAGGAATCATTACTTAATATTTCCAGAGCACGGTATTTAACAGACGCTTTCATTGCAGTACCAGGACTGGCATATAGGTAATTTTTAAGATGCTTAAAGTGTTGCGTCCTGCTATATTAGTACTTTGACAAATATGGTTTACTATTTTTGATAGAAAAGATTAGCAAGTAAATATTACAAGGACAAGCAGGATTGCCTACATGCAGATATGCTTCTTAGTAGAGGAGAAAACATCAAAGTTACTCTTGAAATGCAGGAGAATTTTTTCAAATTTTTAACGTATTATAGATTTTCTTTCAAACTACTACAGAATCTTAAAATTTGTCTATAAATCTTGGCAGATTAAGTGTGCACCTTGTGATGGATTCTAATTATTACAGTGAAACCAACAAGACTGTTACATACGTGGGCTTGGTCAACCTGGTCTAATGGGAGGTGTCCCTGCCTATGGCAGGAGGGTTGGACTAGATGATCTTCAAGGTCCTTTCCAACCAAAACCATTCTATGATTCTATGATACAGGACTATGTGCAATAAGCACACGCATAGATACAGTACGCTCTGAGTCACATGGAACTGAAAATAAAACCAAGTACTGCCATGCAAAGAGAGTCAGAAAAATATACAGAGACAAAAACTGCAGAACAAACCACTGACAGTCACTCCCAACACGTCTCAAACCAACGGTGAAATGAGAGATACCATGCTTCAAGTGTCCAGCAGAGTGTAAATGTGGGCCTCGTCATCTGCCTTTATATACAGCTCTCATCACCGGAGCAGGCGAGTTCTGTAGCGGTGTCAGTTCTTCCTTAGAGTTTGTCCAGTTCACAGTGGTCTACCAGCTGCATTTTACCAATGGAGACTAACTGAGCCTTAAGCACTTCTTGAAATGGCCTGGATCCCGAGCAGTGCCCGAAACACCAATCTCTCCAGCTAAGCTCGCTCTATCAGTAACACAACGAGTTGTTTTAGAATCATAGAATGGTTTAGGTTGGAAGGAACCTTAAAGATCATCTAGTTCCAACCCCCCTGCCACAGGGACGTTTTGGGTTGGTTCTCTGCCCAGAGCTGTACTTTGCACGGTAAAGTACATAAGAGCCAGAAAAAAAACAAACAAACAAACAAACAAAAAAACACAGAAGAAAAAAACCACCCACCTTAAAATTGAAATCTTTGGATATCTGTAAGAAAATGGAAGCAATAAACTTGCTGCAGAGAGCCTGTCTATCCTTAATTGTTTCTTTCACAAATTTAACACTATGAATTACACCGAAAGACACACAGAGACACCGCTTTGGTGAGACCAGCAGCAGAAATAAAATACCAAGAGCTCACTACCTTTGGAAGGACACTGGCAGTTGCCAAGAAGGCTCTGAAAGCTCAAAGCCCCCGCACTATGTTTCCTCTATCATCGATAACCGTGCCCTCCAACAAGCAAACAGCCGGAGCAGCCCACCCTCCAAAGTACAGGGTATTAAAAAAGGCAGAAGAGCACATCTGCCTGTCATTAGACACATGGCACTAACATGAGTTTTTCCTCACACTTGCAACAAATGCTGAGAAGACCTTAACGCAGAAGATGCAGCATGTGGTGAAGGTACCATTGATGCTTCCACTAACAGGCAAGTTTCACAGACACCAGCCAGCAGGGTTTTAATCCAGCAATAGCAAACACTTTCTAGGATACAGCTTAAACCTCCTAGGACAGCTAGCTAAATGAATAACGTAAACTCTTTAGATAGTGGGGGAACAATTTTTGTTCCCCATGAGTTGAGCGCTCACAGCGAAGTTATTCACACAAGAGGGATGAGATGCTAAGACAATGCACACAAATTCCACAGCCAGCAGTTACAGCCTGGGGTATTGCGGCACAAGTTTAGTGGAATGCATTTGAAAATGTTTGGATAGGTGACAAAAGAGATGTGAAAACATCAAGCACATGCAAAGTATAATGCATCTCTCACAAAATCTTCCTGCCTTATTATAAATTCATGTAACAATTCATTAGAAGGACAAGTAGCACATACACTTAGTAATTTACACAGGAGTGTAAGTGAGAGAGAGAAGGCAGGAGGCAAGGTGAAAAGGTAGACAAGATATAATCCTAGGTGGAAATTTTTACCATCAGAGCAAACCAG
Organism: Vanellus vanellus; assembly: GCF_965231255.1. Lineage (NCBI taxonomy): Eukaryota > Metazoa > Chordata > Aves > Charadriiformes > Charadriidae > Vanellus > Vanellus vanellus. Next base: position 8,642,327 of record NC_138913.1, read on the forward strand.
AACATAACATCTCTTTAGCATAGTAACATGTGCTGTGAGAAGTGACATGCACTTGAATGTATGTTCTACTCCGATCCCAAAGGACCAAGCTTCTTGCGAGATGCCCCTTCTTGTCTTATTCCTCTTCAGTTTGTCTATGAGCCTCCAACGAGGCCTAAAAACTGTTCTACATTTTACTGCCCTACGTTTTACTGATACACAGAAAAACATGGAGTCATAGAATTGTCTACGTTGGAAGGGACCTTTAAGATCACCTAGTCCAATCATCTACCTAACGCTGCCAACACCGCTACTAAACCATGTCTCTAAGCGCCACGTCTAGTACCGATGCTGATTTAGGACTCACAAATTAAGGTAATATATAGGCAAGGCATCGTTGGCTTTCCTTTTAGGCCTTGGTTCCAGAGGGAGGCTTTTCTTAAAATAGTTTAAGAGCCATTACTTAGAAGTCACCATCCCCAGAAAGTGGTTTTGAGAAATACGACCAACTTTGCTTTCAAGCTTTTGATCACAAAGGCACATACACATGAATGTTACTGAAGCAAATGTTTCAGAATTAAACATATATGCAAAGAAGGATACGCAGCAGAGATGAATAATATATGCCTATAAATAAGCAGAAAAATAGACTTAAAATATCCACATAACTATTAATTAGTTATTAATATTAGATCTCTGGTCTATTTCCCTTCAAATTAGCAATTAACCACCCACTAGCAAAATGTCAATTGCAAAACAAGAGACTATATTTATAGTACAACCTACTTTGAGTTTTGAGAGACATATCTGCCACTGCTAAATTACAATACCCCTATTGTGTGCCTTCTCAAATTAACACCTAACTTTCATTATAGGCAGCTATACCTATAAAAGTCAGATTCTAATAGCCTTTATTACATCACATGAGCTGGTGCAAACATTTTCCCATATAGAATTCTACGCAAAGAGGAAAAGAAAAAAAAAAAAAAAAAAAAAAAAAGTAGTGTTAAGTGATGCGTTGGTATGAAGCTGGATTGGACACTGGCATAGCCGTTATCTTAGAAGGTCCTGTGCAGCAGTGGTGCTGGGAGGAGTGAGCGTCCAGGAGATGGTAATAAGAAATTCTGGATCTGATTTTATTATTTCCCATCCAGAGATTAGCTTTGATTGCTAGAACTACAAGCAATGCATGGTGAAATGCAATACAACACACTACCTCATCATTATACCGTATTCATATGGAGGAGTTGCCAACCAGGGGGAAACTACCTTTCTAGCAACGTATCTTATCAATCAGTGGGGGAAGGTGTATGCACCTGCATAAAATAACCTGTACAAAACCACACTGGGTCCACATCAAGTCCCCCGGTGACTGCCAGCTCCCAGAGCCAGAAGACACACTTTATATGTGGCTACCTACTGAAATGCGGAGGTCCCTCTATGGCCTCTCCGCCTTCTCTTCCATCATGGAAAACCCAAGCAGAGTACAATCAGCATGGGATGCCTCTTCTCTCCAGCTTTTGCAAATTACGTAATTCAGGCCTTCTCTGGCAAAACTAGGCCATGTTGAAGATTTCAGGGGAGGTCATAAGTCACTGCGGCGAGTTACGTTTTTAAAGAATATGGCTTATTCCACTGCGTTTTCTTCTGGTTTGCGTTTTATGATTTGCCTTGAAAACAGTACTCCTCCCTTTCTCTCTCCAGACACCTGACACTATCTGCAGAAAAAGCGGAAAAAGAGCATCCTGAAGAGGTTCACTGAAGATGGAGAGCTGGCAGGAGAAATCCTGGCAATACACGCTAAATTGCCTCAAGCCTTCTGCTGAGAGAGAAGCGGGACTCATTGTTTTGGGTATGTCTGCCATAGAGAGGAAAGAGAAATAGAGAAAGAATTACATAAACAGTTCTCTAAACAAACTTAAGACTAAGGAACGCCATCTCCTTAACAAGAGGTGACCTGTGCTCACATTTTTGTGGATAATTGTCTATTTTACAGTTTTATAGCAGATTAGTTTGGAATACCCAGAAATGCCTGCAAGATAAACTTGAAGCGAAACACAGTAATCGCTGCTTGTCTCTCCTCTTGATATAAAATCACATCACTTTCCATCAGCTTGCAGGAGCACACTCCTCCTAAGAAAGCCTTTTACAGAACTTCCTTCTACAGCTAGCTCTTTTATTCTTGTAGAAAATAAAAAAAATCCTCATCCTAGCCTCAAGATTTGCAGAAAACCAGAGACCCTGTGCCAGCTATTTAATTTCTTATGTATTTATGCATACCAAAGTATTTGTAAGAAGAAATCAATTGTAGCTGCAACTACACATTTTGCACGTTGCCGATTCACCTTTAAATCCATGGGGAGTGAAGAGAATCCTGAATTAAGATCACGATTCGCTATCTGGGAACAGGATTGTCTATGTTTTTCCATTTCCTAAATTTTCCTTGTATCTTAAAATTCACTTTAACACTGTAACTATTAAAAACTAGGGGAGTCAAAATTGAGAAAAGGAAAAAAGAGCTGCAAGAAGAAACAAAATACAAAGCCATCTGGGACCCAAAGCCACTTTCATCACATGGGATATTTTTATATCCATTGTACATTTTACTTTTTCTAATAACTGTCACACACGTAAGCAGGAAAGCTGCGAGGTACTTTAAAAGGAGATAAGAAAGAAAAGATGAACACGGTCCCATCCACCCCTTGCTGGGGTTTTCCTTTATGTATGCTGAAAATATTTGAACCTTAAGGAGATCATTAAAAAATTATCAGGACTAGGGTGGGCTTGACCAGCTAAGTGAAAGTGTCTACTATCAGCAAATTTCATTCAAGCAATGGCTGTGGGGATCCACATGTCTTATCGCCACGAATAAAAACTGAAGCCCAGCTATTGATAAGCAAATTTGCCTCTGTAGCTGTAACACTGCAGTCAAGCTCACATCACCTGCTTTACATCAAACAGTATCCAGTCAAGACCTAGTTTGCATCTTCTGATTTTTCTCCTATTCCAAATCAATGTACCACAACAGCTTATCTTAAAACGTGCAAACACCATCAGCAAAAGGAAAAGATTATGTTCATTTTAAAAGTACTTTTTAGTTACACTTATCCTAGGCAAAGCTGGCATTACAGAGGGAAGGACATTTGACATCATTTTTATGGTTTAATTATGCTTAATAGCAATAGGGAGAGAATTTTGAGTTTTGGGTATGTTATGGAGATGAAGGCAAGTGGTTTTCTGGGAAGTTCTGGCTCATACAGACCACTCAAAAGATGCACAACAAAAACTTCTTCAAACCACAGAAAAAGAACGAGCCAATAACGGACACTTAACTCCGGTTGCTGATAAATGAATACCCATTTCTGAGTACTGTATCTTCAGAGGATCATCTCATGTCCCACAGGTTCCCTGCCACTGCCAAGGGCTGCTTTCCACCAGACAAACCACAGCCTTCCCGGTCAGTCTAGGTGAATCTCTTGGTAGAGCATTCCCCTCGAAGATGCCAGGGAAGCTGCCTTTCCACTGACTTGAACCAAATTAATTCAGTTAATATATTAACTGAATTGAAATTATTATAACTGAATACTCTATGACATAACCACAGAAACAATAAATCCTTTGCCATCATATCCTTCACCTGAACTGCAGTTAAGAGGAGAGCCAAACCCGACGACCCCGTGCAGTACAGCGAGAAGCAGAAATGGTCACTCACTTATACAACCTCTGTGGATAAAGATGAGGGCAAAAGTGAGATTCAGGCTATGGAAGGCAGTCAGAGGCCAAAGAATGAGGTAGCACTGTCAAGTGATCATGGACTTTGACTTCGGCTCCTAAATCTGCTAGACTTTCACAAATGTTATTCAAAATATATATAAAATGTTATTTTCTGCCTCAGGTGAAGCAAACTTGTCTGTCTATTGAGAACAGCAACACGCAGGTGACAAAGAGGTTCACTGTAGACTTGCCACAACATGTATTATTGAGAAAATAAAAAGTTCATTTTGTCAAGAAGAAAACTGAGAGCACTTGCAAGGATTTAAAGGTTTGTAGGGCTTTCTAGGCCTATTGTACTTTACATTTATACATACATACTATATTTTTATCAGTGCTAGAAAAAGATAATAGCAGATCCATTTTTGTTCCTTTTTATATTGAGAAGCAAAGTATTTAAGTGTTAACTACCCCTGACAACACAATTAAAACCTGACCCAATTTCTAGACACAAACGAGCTGCGTTTTTCACAGCACAGCCATGCGTAACCAAGTTCATCTCTATTTACCCTGCCCCTCAATTCCATTTGCAACACCGAAATCCGAGGAAAAAAAAAACAACAACAAAACAAAACCAAACCAACAAGGCTACTACAAATCAGTGCCTCAGAAGAAAATGAGTGGGTACGCATGCAGAGGAGTGGGTGGCAACCCACGCAGGTGTGCTTCCAGGACTTGTAGAGAAGGAAAAGCCAAACGAGCCTATGTGCAGAGTTTGTATCGCTTCTCTGCGCTGTAAAACAGACACAAGTGAGTTACAAGGCTGCGAGGCCAGGATTATATAAAACCAAAAAACCTCTGGTAGTCATCATCTTTACTATCTGAGTATAAATCACAATGTGTGTTGATACAAACCCTTGTACAAACTCTGATGTGGTTATACTCACTTGGATAAAATGGAGCTGCACAAAAAGATCCACAAAACACATGCAATTAAAAAGCAACACATGCAACAGATCATGGGGATTTTACTCATTTCACTTAAAATTTTTCTATTCCACGCACCTCTCTTTTTGCTCAGGGAACCTTTACAACAATTAAAACCAGACATTATTATTACCACTATTTATTTGAACAGCAGCAGCATCCAAAAGACCCTTTTTCAAGATGGGGGCCCCATTGTGCTAACGTTGCATAAACACGTAAGACTTCATTCCTGTGCTGAAGAGATTGTAATCTAACCAGACAAGGTCGATAAACAACATAAAAGTAAAACGTCAACAACAACAAAAAAAAAATCTCCTGTGCAGGACTTTTGTTGTTTTGTTTTAATATATTTTCCTTAGACCATCTGCTACTCTTTCTTACCGACCAAGCTTCTCCAGATAGTCTGCATCACTGCTGCTGCTTTGTCCTGTTAGCACACTCCATTTAAAAAAAAAAAAAAAAAAAAAGAGAGAAAAGAAAAAAAAAAAATCCTCTTCTGTGGGAGGCAAAAAACACTGAAGAGCCTTCAAAGATAATGAAAGTGCCGAGATGTAACATAGCTTTTCTAGTCATTCCTGGAAGTGGTAGTTGTTTCTGAGTTAGGATAAATACAATGTTGAATATTGCCATCTAAATCCAGTAACAACTTCTCCAGTCAGTGAAATGAAATATTTGTGGTACTGAATGAGGATTAAATGCCAGCCCTTGGTTTACGTGCAAAAAACTAGATAAAGAGCTATGTAACAAGTTGATTCTGTCTTTGGAAAAAACAATTTGTATACAGCTAGTAATGAGAGAACACGATTTCTCTTATTTTCTAACCATACAGCAAACAGCCTCCTACAGATAAGCCCTTGCTCAGCCCCAGCGAACGCAGCAGAAATACGGGTACTGAGCTAGGTTAGAGCCCAGCGAGCAGGGAAGTGTTTCGAGGGAACAGGCTGAGAGAGGAAAGGAAAAAGCATCACAGGAACAGACACTTTTTCTGTTCTTGGCTCTGGCTGTTGGGCTGAGCCAGGGAAAGCCTTATTAAACAGCTGAAGCTCTAAAAATTTGCAGCCATTATCCTAGTGTGAGGCAAAACGTTACACATGCACTTCTGCCTGTCTAGGAGTCCTTCTTCATTCAGCAAATATTTAGTAGATTTAAGATTCCCCAAACAAATGATTTTTCTAGGTGTTACTAAAAAATCCATACAGCTTGCCTAGATTTGGTTAGAAGTGATAAATAGATGCATTTCCTACAGCAAAGTCCGCGCTTTACAGATCCTACAGTCACTTCTCTCATTGCAACTTAGTACAGGGGAAAGGAAGCAAAAACCCTTCTTCAGAATGCTCTGTTTTGGAGGGCTTTTTGGCATTCACCTATTACGACAGAAAGAATTGTCCCCCTCCCCCCTCTCAGTATATCCCTGGCTTTTTGACAGCATAGCTCTCTTCATTTAATATGGGATGTCTATCATGAAAATTCTTCTAGGAATACACAGCAAGTCAGGGAATGCTTTACCTATTGACAAATCCACTATACTTCAGGAATATGAGTGTTTCCCCCACCCAATTCTTCTACTAAGCTTCCTAATGATAGCACTCTTATCACAGGATTTCAACATAGGATAGCAGAGGCACTGTATAGCACACTGTGAATTTTAAGTCAAGATAGCCATGAAATTGCTCTTCAAATACACTAAAACCATGCACGTGTTAATGGCGTACTATTGTTTCTCAACTCTGACACAGTGTGCAGCAAGTTGCTTGTGCAAATGAGCCACAGCGTGATCTTCCGAATTGTCCGGAGTGATACTCAGCTCTCATAAACCATCCAAGGAAGGGCTACAAACACCTCTCACCCAGCAGTCATGTTTCACCCACTTCTGTTCCCAAACAGGCACTTTTATTTGACCTCTAGGCAATTTTCATGGGTGTAGCCAGAAGAGATATTTGAGGCAGGGCTAGATTATTTATATATATTTTTATATAAGTGTGTGTGCATATATATGTATTTATTATATAAAACCTACTCTGACATGCATTCATTTTCCAATGGAAGATTCCCAGAGAGGTAGCACTGTTCAAAACACAAATTACACGCTCCTAGAGCAAGAAAAGAAGGAAGCAAGGATGTTTTTCTCTGACTCGGATCTCCTCCTGGGATCTCCAAGTGTGATGGTTTGGGCCAGACTGGCCACTGAGATGAACGACAAATGCTCCCCCCGACCTCTCTCTCCAAGAAGAAGAGGGAGAGAGAGAGAGGAAGATTTAAGACCAGGACACCAAGCTCTTTTCCCTACCCAGAGCACTGTGCTTACAAACCACTGTGGATTTTCCAGCAGATGAGTTAAGCCACAAAAATATGTGGAATAATTATCTTTGCTTAAGCTGCAACGCTTTTTCTTCAAAAGCAAGCACTGGGGTTCCTAACTGATGAGTCTTGCATAGTTGAGATCTTTGTAAGTGGATGTCATCCCCTGCAGCTGTAACTTGGCACTTCCAGCAACTCTCCACTCAAGCTCTGCCTTTGCTGATGTTTCTCCTCTCATGCCTTGTGCAAAAAGTCCCAGATTCATCTTGGGGTAACAACAGAACCTTAGGAACCCCCAAAACAAGGTTTTTGCCATAGGTTTGCTATGTATAGATACCTCAAGTTCTCTTTGGAAGACTTTAAGATCTACGTATGTAACACTCCTTTCAAAGCATAAGTTCAAAGACATTTACATAACAGATTAAACTGTTTTCCAAATCAGACAAAAAAAATTAGTCCAAGACCTGTTATGTGCTTCTGAATTTGCTGAGCTATAATGTTCATATTCATTATATCGTTTTCTCCCAGGAGGCAGTTTCTGTCCCTTGTTCCTAACAGAAGACGTGATTTACTTCTATACGTGTCAAATTTGCTAATCTGGCAAAACAGAACACACCATAAGATTGCTGAAGTTGTCTCCAGGTTACGCATAATTAAGCTCTCACTTTTCAAAGACAAAACCTGTTGTTCCACAAACAAACTGTGCTTGTTAGGAAGACCACTGGGCTCCCCCCTTGAGTCCAGTCTGTATTAACAAGTATCCATCTCAAAACTAGCGAGGCTATTTTCCCTCCCATTATATTATGGGAAAATTATCCCAAAAATCTTACTCCCCTGATGGCCTGATGGATGAGATCTATTTTCTAATTTCCAGCCTGAATGTACCCCTTGCCAAGATACACACATTTATTTCTTCTTGTCCCACTGCTGTCTTCAGTCTAACACAGAAAACAGTTATACTCGCCCACGTCTTCATCAACTCCTCATGTATTTAGAGAAAGCAATTATATCCCCTTTCAGACTTCACTTTACTGGGATAAACCAACCAACCTCGCAGTGTCCTCTTGTGAGATGGACTCAGCTCTTCCCTCACCGTTTCCATAGTCCTCTTCTGCACCTGCTCCACTTTACACTCATCTTTCTTGAATGTGGTTTACCAGAGTAGTTCAGTGGTAGACACAGGGATTTAGCGGTGCTGCCTTCCACACGAGCAGTGTTAACACCTTCCTATTTCTACCATAAGTACCTCTTCACCTTACAGGTTTTAGGACTGCATTTTTCAGAGCTGCGAGGTACAAGTGAAAAGATATCCTTTGATTTTACTGGCTAATATACTCAAGTCTTTCCATTCGTCTGTCATTTTCAAGAGATGAGCACCCAGGTTGGGGCAAAAATCACATCTACCCAGAAGCGCACAGCCATGCATCATGTGCTATAAAATTTCAGACCACTTTTTCCACTCAAGTCCTGAAGATCATCTGGCTCTTCCTTTAGGATACTCTGTTCCTAATCTATACTGACAGCACCTCCCAACTCTACATCACTGGCAAATTTTGTTGCAAACCCCTACTTTTGGTGCCAAGTTCATTAGTAAATACATTAAGGTCAGCCCAAGACAAGATTCTTAAGACAACAAACTTCCTTTAGGCCCAGCACATCCCTCGTGAGCACAAACTGACATGACCTCCCTTTAACACCCTCCTTACCTCGCAATTCTTCTACGACATCTCATCAGTATGTTAACTAATAAATTCCTATGTATTGCTGGAACAAGTATAATACCACAGTCTAGACAGATCAGCTCTAGCTTATTCTTTTGTCTAAAACCCAAAATGAACAACTCTATGAATGAAAGACAACACAGATCCCACTATAGGTGTCCATGAAGCCCATGTGCTTAAGTCATGTATATTTTGATTATAAATATATATACAGACACACAAAATGCAGAGTGTAGCAACCTTTCCTCAGTTCCCCCCCAACGCAAAGCCACAGCTCCCATGAATTCCAGACACAGGGATGTTAGGACTAATATTTCAGAGGATCGCAGTTATGTTAAGCCATGTAACATTCGTTCTTCTTCCAAATATGCTACCGCATGTCCAACTGCAGATGAACAAAAAGTAGTCCGATGAAAATAAGAAGCAGTAACAGTCCAAGCGGTATTGCCAGCCTCAACGGGGTAATCTCTGCAACTGCCATGACACCGTCATAATGCAAGACAAAAATCAGTACTTTATTCAGTTTGGGTTAGGAGAAAAAGGAAACTCAATTGAAATACATGGACCACCATATAGAGGCAACCACAGCATATGTGACTGAAAACCAAAAGAGACTGTGCTCGTTCCTGCAGAGGTAGACCTGCTGCAACACTTCAGTCCGCTTCAGCAAAGAGAACAGTGGAAAACAACTGGATGGGTCAATGAAAGTGACTTCGCTTCACAGCGGCCTATTAATGACAGCTTTCAACTTCAGGCAAAACACAGGACACACAAGAGTCTGCCTGCTGACTGCGGTGGACTTTCAACCGGGTATCTAATAAACTATGACAGCATAGGAAATATCTAAGTAATACCTGAAATTGAACGATTCAGCACAAAAGGAAACTGTTTTTAGAAAAAGTTAAATATAAAAGAAACTGGGAATTAGGCTAGTGTAAAGGTATGCCAACAATCTATTCTAAGCTGCATTCACATTCACAAACTCACAAGCAAAGTAGTTGTTTGCTTATCGTAAAAAGCATGAAATTTGCAGGGGAAAAGGTAGTAATGATCTTGCCTAGAGAGGAGCACATCACCTCAGGGGTGCCAATGGTAGGAAATAATAACGTGTACAGTATCTTCTATTTAGAACAAAACCCTAGCATCTCTAACGCCGTTTCATTTTTGCAATTTATGTAATTAACAGTTACCTCCTAACAGTGCTTCCTTGGGATCAAATATCCTTACCTACTCCTCAGGTTACTTCCCATGTCCCAGATGGTCACTCTCCAGAGAACATCTTCTGTGCCTCAGCCAATTCTTGGTTAAATCCATTTTGATGGCTCATTAGTAGAATAATTTATCAACTGTTGCAAGAATAGCTGTTATAAATTTGTTTTCTATGTAAATCAGGTTCCATGCAACTAGGATGGAATTCCAGCCTTTTCAAATGCATTTTAATGTGAAATGCTGACATCAACTCTTAAGTTCATGTGATTATTTTTTCCGTTTATGTTATTAGTAATCAGTTTTTCTGGCACTCTTTTCTGTTCCAGTTCAATCACTCAGTTGAATTACTTGAACTCCCGGTGAACTGCACCAAAAAAAGGAAAATTAACTAATGCCTCATTTGATCTTGTGACCATAAAACTTGTGTTTTCATTCCCTCTTTAACCTTTGACCATCTATTTTTCCCCTTAATTTGTGTTATGTACCTGATAGTTTTAAATTTGTTTCTTTTAGTCACAAAAAAAGAATCCACTCTGACAGCTGATCTGCCTTCTATTCATTTTAACCATTGTTGACTTTATTCTAGATTCTCATTAATAAGCACTTCTTCATAGTCCATCATACATGCACATTATTTGACTTACTATATTCTCTTCACCAGAAGTGCACAGCTATTTTCACAAAAAGTAGCAACTATGCTAACAGAGAAAAGCAGCTTACAAAAGAGTGAAATGGCTGATTTCATAAAGGCTCATTTGCCAGTTTATTACTTTATTAAAGTCCTCTCCTTTTCATATTGTTATGATGGAGTTGAACTTAATTTATTCTACAAGGCTTATCTATTTTTTCTAAGCAGATGACAAACACCCGAATACATCATAAGACATTTTTAAAACACACGTAGACCCTAATAAAATATGGGCCATCTACAGCCAAAAGAAATGAAATGGGAAAATTTCATGAATATCATTAATGAAGACAAATATTCCAAATATGGCTCAACATTTGACATCAATACCCTCCATTTGTGCAAATATTAAATTTATGGGTGTTGATCCTATACCTGCCTGCCAAATATCAACCCCAGGAGGATTCAGATTCCCCATCTTGAATAGTTTTTTATGTATGTTTGTTAAATCACAGTAAGAACACCATACATGACCTTCCTGTCCAAGTATGGGTGCACTAAGCCAGTGACTACAATCTTTATTTCTATTCATATGGTGAACTGGAGAACTGGCACATAAATACAGGCTTCTAGATATGGCATCCATGTCAATGGTCATGCAGATGCAGGTTCCCCGGTCTTTGGTGGCCAGCAGGTCTCAGTTTCTCCAAAGCAAATAAAAGTCAGTATAGTCAGTATCATTCCTCCCAGCCTAGAGACTGCTGGTCATTCTGCAGCAATATTCTTTATCTCCCAGCATCAACACCACTCAAACTAAGGGCAGCTTTTACTTCTGTTGATTTGAACTAATATCAACTTTCTGTTGACAACAAGGAAACCTGGATCAAGAACCGATTGTGGAAATGACACATTAACACGATCTTCCGTGAAATAACCTTACTCTACTCTGGAAGGTAATGCTCATGTGCTTGGAACAAAAGAGCTTGTCCTTCAGTTTTCTCTATGGCATCCTACTTCACATACACCTTTTTCAATGTGCAACAAGCTTAGTCACTGTCAAGAACATTTAACATTGTATTTCTATTTTTTTCATATAATAGAGTGGGGAAAGGGTCATTTCAGGTTACACAATTTTACCATGGGCATATGGCAGTGAACCCACAGCAGAAACAAAATCTCTCTCTCCTCTAAAGCAGATGGCATGCTGATCAAGTAACATATAATCTAATGCTAGCTGCACTACTACTGCTGCTATTAAATATACCAGTATAAACCAGTATAAACTGGCAAAGACAGAAAAACCCAAGGCAGGGGAGGTGAAGGCGGAGGAAGACTACAAGGAAAAAAAAAAAAAACACAGAGTAAAAAAGCTGTAAGAGAAGACAAGCTATTGCAGCAGAACCAGCCTCTTTTCAGGTACATTTAAGATTTAAACCCAGAAATGGCAATAGGCAAGGAACAGCAACAGCTCTCATCCTGTTTTAGAGAACGTTCCCCTGGTTTGAGATACTGGCTGCCTTCCCTTTGCTCTTGTGATTGCGCTGCACTGGGCACCTGCCAGGGGCTACATATCCTGGCTACTTAGATAATTACATATTTATGAATCTGCCGAGAATTCTTAGTCAAAGCTTATTTCTGAACTGCAAAACGCTTAGAGAATCAGCAGAGAAAGTTCTCTGACAAATGCTACTTCAAAATACTGCCACCACTTCTTAAATATTTTTAAGGACAGCGGTTTCCCTTTCAGATGATTCATTCAGTAGTGAACTTTAACTAATGGTAGGAAAAGGAGACAAGGGATATTTCCTTCTGAATCAGAAAGGGATCTTACTAGTGTGTTTAACTTGCTTTCTGTAAAAAACCAGAAAATTAAAAAACCCTTCCAAAAAATGTATCTGCAGTAGTACATAAATTTTTAATGCTTATCACAGTATGCACCCTACCACACCACACAATTTTTCTTCTGTATCATATTATTAGCACTTCCTCTTCAACACATATACCACTACATCAGCTAATTCATGCCAATCCAATAAACAGGATTTATGGATGAACACTCTGAAATACAATTGTTCAGCTGTATCAAATTATCAGACAAAATTACATTGCACTTCACCTTCCTTCATAGATAATAGCACCCATTGATTTTAGAAGGAGCAGAACAGTCCAAAAGTTCATGTTGTCACTTAGACTGTTTCCAAACCTGCTAGAAATATTTTTTTTTTTCACTTTTAGAGCTTTATTCCATAAACGGTACAACCAACAGCCTCAACAATAAATTTCATGAGCGCTTTTCGGCCCTACCATTGAAAACACTTTCAAGCTTGGTTAGCTTTATGCATGCAAGTGCTCCTTATTTATATCACAAAAGAACTATTCCTACACTTGAAGATACATGTACACAGATGCGTATGTATTTGAAGAATAAGGGCGCTAGTCTTGCAGGATTATTTATTTTGAAGCAACTATTCATGTCACTTGCAGCCAACATCTTAAGTGCTGCCAAGTTTCATAAACTTTTGAAAGCAGGGGTCCCTGTTCTCAGTGTAATGAAAACCAACCTTCAGCCCTACCATCTTTCAAAGGTCTGCCGACCCGCAGATATTCTTTTGTACATACTTATAGCTGTAAGATGACATTCAGCTCCTGTTGAAACAAAGTCAATTCTGCAATTCCAGCGCAAACCCTGGAGCTAGCAGCAGGGACCTCACGCTGTCCTTGGCAGGCACTGGCAGAGGCAGGGCTTCCACACCAAACCCAGCTCCTCCAGTTCGGGGTACAGGCTCCTGCCCTCTCCCTTGCTTGTCTTCTTCTCCACGAAACCATTTTAACATAATGGACCGGCAGAATATTAATTGGGCAGACAGATCAGCATTTAGATGGGTTTAGCTCCTGTTGAACCACAAGCTAATAGTTATATTCATTTATTCCTTCAGCTGTCTTCTAAGGAGTGGTAAGGTCACAGGATGACACTACAAAAGGCATCACAAAGGGGTTTGAAGAAAAAAAATCTTGCTGCAGTCTTGGGGAAGTTTTTGCAGGCAATCTTCCAATCCCTTCACTGAAGGCCTTTTTCTTTGGAGTGACTTATTCATCCTCCCCAGCTCCTCCAACCACTCCTGCCATTTCTGGGCTAAATCCACTGGGTAGATAATCATGTTGAAGTGTTGCACCCATGGAATTTCCTGGCCCAAGAGACTCAGTGCCTGCAGAGTTGTTCTCCTATAACAGGTCTCTTACATGTAAGAACAGTTGATGTAACACATAATGGGTGGGTTATACCTTCAAAGCACAGTGTGATATATTCATCTAAAAGTAGACAGCACTGAAAAGAACTGATTTAAACCACCTACTATGTATTCCCCTCAAAAGACTGAGGACGTGACTTAGCTGTTGATGACCCCACTTTCCTGGAGACGAAGCAGCTTTGTGCTCACCGCCTATCCTCAGACTTTGCCTGTATCAGCTTGTAATAAATGATAACATCCTCTATTCTCTTCTGCAGGAGACCTTTTCAACTGATCAGTGTGTTGATCTTAGTCAAACTAACCATGTAGCAAAAGATGGAGCCGAGAACCTGGGCGCAGCATCTTCCAGGTTGCCTCTCGGAAGGCCACCACGTTGCCTTTCTTGCTTGATTCTTTCACAGCCCTTTTTTTGGTTACTTCCTGCGAAAGTAAATCTATCACAGCAAGCTGTTGTATGATAGTCAGAAACTGGTACTTCCTAGCTTTCTGTAAATTCCTGGGTTTTGCACGCTCCTTTCTATGTATGTAGATATACACCTATGTGTATATAGATACGTGCACACACAAGCACACCCATATATAGCCACACATATGGATGCACATGCACACACAGAGGCTTGCTTCAACGACGGGTAGAAGACAGAAAGGCAAACTGTTTTGCTTCTAAAACTCACAAGAGAAGCCTTGTAAAGTACGATGAAAATCTCCCTCAGGTAAGCTACCTGTTCCAAAACATAACAAGGAAATTAATTTGATAAAGCCTTTGCGGAAAACAGGATATCATCTTTTGCTTAGGCCAAAGGTCCAGCACTTTCAATTTTTATTTCCAACACATTCATGGGTCCTTGTGACTGTGGATTAAGTACCCAGTTATCAGCCTCTAAATGAACCTTCAAAATCCCAGAAAAAGTAGCATTATACACTAATTTTCCTTCACTTAACAGGCCTTTTTATCTTTCCTTTGAGACTCTGAGGAACAATACAGCTGACTGGAAGAATGGGAAGGAGAACTTGCATTGACTGAACACGGCCATACTCTCTTAGCAGGCTATATCACAGTACAAACGTTTCATTAAAAAACAAATGCCAGCAATTCTCATATGTTTTGAAGGAGTAACTGATATTTTACCCTATTTAGTTATCATTTAACATATGTGACGCAAAAAAACCCATCTTTTAATTACCTTTAAAATAGAAAAGCAAAGAAAGAACAAAAGAGGATGTGTAACTTTTGTGTTTTACTTTTCTCTTTTTTGAGTACTAAGAAATGGAACTGACAATCATGACTAAAAAAACTGAGAAATGATACTAGCACTTTTGATCGAGGGAATCAGAAATGCATTTCTGATTGAAATATATGTATTGAACACGGGTAGTCAAGTCAAACCAAGTCCTGTTTGAGAAAAGAATACAAACTGCTTTTTTGAGGTCAGTCTCTGGCCCATAAACATCAGAGAGAAAAACAACATAATAAAAACCTATAAAAGTCGTCTTTACTATAAACCAGATTAAGTTATGATTACATTTGGGATGATGAAGAGTATGTCTAGCTTGCCTCAAATCTACATCCGAACTGTTTCAAAGTTAATTAAGAGATGAGTAATTGTTTAGAAATCTCTAGAATAATAAAATATAACAACTTATAGCACAAAAGCAGCCCTTAAAGAAAAGAGTGGGGAGTATTTCACTTCACTACAAGTAACAGTTGAGTATGTTTTATGATCACCGTAACAACTAGCATGCCCTTGAGACTGTGCAATTCTGAATTTCTAATATAATTTGCAGGGGGAAAATTAGGACAAAATGCAGTAACATTTCAAGTACAGTCTCTCAGTATTTTAAAATTTTATGAAGTATAAGGACTAGGTTAATATGGAATGAGTCATGTTTTTAAGAGAAGCAGTAATACAGACCTGTATTTCAAATCACAACTAAAACCATGTTCAACTAATACAAAATAAAAAGAAATCAGAGTAGCTTTTTGATGGAAAAAGGTCAACAACAATAATGAAAACTTTGCAAAAATAAAAAAGGCTGAAAGCACTGCTAGTTTCAGTTTGGGAAAGTTAAAAGATCAGGCTAAGCAACCAGGTAAAAATGATGCCTTCTCGCTCAACAAATCTGTTCCCACCAGCTGAAATTCATCCCAAATCAATAGAAGCTTTACACATATCAACTCTGAGCCTAAACATCAGGGTATTAAATAACATACACATTTGGTGCAGATCTTCTGATTTCAGAGTTGTATTTGCTTTATTTAGTGCAAAATACATGCTGCATTACAGTTCACTCACAGAATTACTTACTGCCTTCCAAAGTAAAGCAGTTAAATCCAAGTAAACTCTCTTGGAGTGCCATTTTGCTCACATGAGAAAGACAGTGGAGTTGCAAAGGTATAAGAGAGTCTATAATTTATTTCCATATTCTTTGGATCCATACCCACAGGCAACCAATGGAACCCAGCACAGCTCTCGGATCCCAAACCGAGTTTTCAAAGCTAGTGGTTAGAAATACTATCCCTTTACTTCTGCCCTGAGCACAACGATCTAGAAATGCCTGAAATACAAAACTCAGGCTCGCACTTTATGCATTTATTTCTTAAGGCTAATGCTGCAATTACCATTCTTGTAGTACACCTCAACTGTGACAACACAAGATACCAAATCACTTATTTGATCAAAGCTGGAGCAGTAAGTTCCAGTCCTCCTCTTCAGACCTCATCTCTGCCTCCCATCTGCACAATTATCAGGAAGCATAACTAAACCATAAAGACAGCCTGCAAATACAAACCTCCAATACTCTGTAACATTGAGTAATGTTCCAGAGATGGAATAAGAAGATCGCATCAACCAAGCCCCTTTGTATAGGAGCTAAGATTTTATCTTCACTAGTCTCACGCTGCCAAACATGCTAAAGCAAAATACACCTGACAATGCATAATTATTTTTTTTTTTAATATATAGGAGAAGCTGTTAGTACTGAAACAAACTGCAGAGAGCATCCAAGTGGGGGCAATAGAGCACTCAGCTCAGCTACAGCTTGCCCCAAACAGGCTTTTGGCCAAAAGAGGAAGCAAAACCAGTTACCAACAGGATGAGCTGTGTTAATGTCAAGTCACACTTCTCACTTCAGAATTAACATGCTGCACTACTTTCCCCAGGATAAAATCCAAACGCAATCGTAATATTTTTGTCAAACAGAATAACGGTCTAGAGGTTTCTTAAAAAATTAAAATAATCCACTTGTGTACTAAAAGGCAGTTGTTCTAAAAATACTATTTGCAATACAAGATGGCTTACAGTATATCTGCAGGAAGGAACCACACCACGTTTAGTCATTTAAAAAGGTACTTACCATTGGCAGTGCATTGATATGCGGAAGTTTTCCTTACAGGTGCCTCTTGCCGCAGAAGGGTGATGCTGACAAGGAAATAAGGAGACAAAATAGGAAACATAAATATTTATTATTTTGAAAACAGTGGTGTTAACACAATAAAACGTTATCAAGTGTGGGCCTTCACGGTTCTTGAAGCCTACTCTGAGGAGCTGAGCGATGACTGCTGAATTTGTACACAGCCTAGAGCAGCAGCGATCAGGCACAGGAGAGCACACGGAGCTGGGGTTTTGCATATATCCTGTCGCTACCCACATCACACGAACTGCCCCTGCGGGGAGCCTGAAACACGGACCTTTGAACAAATAAGCCCGCTGAATGAATACTTATACCGTCAGACCTCTAGACAGTCGCACCCATTCAGCAGGAGCGTACACAAACAAAACAATTTGTCTATAAAACTCCTGCTGTTTGGATGTTGCCTTAGCTCTCCAGAACAGGCTTTGGGAAGTTAACTAGGCAAAGGAGGCAGATTACAGAATCTTCTGCCCATGCCAAATTTCTTCCGGAAATAAACCTCAGCTACTGACTTCTAAACACACTGAAAAGCCCCAACATTCCAGCAGCTTGACTTCCAAAATGGTTACATCCACTGAAAAGTAGTTAAAAAAAAAAAAAAAAAATATATATAGAAATGTGTTTTCCTAACACATACTGCACTAAACTCCATTTATGTACACAGGTGTGCCCATGCACCCAGATAGTCTCCTACAGTCACTCCTGCAGTGACCTCAGTAATTAAAAAAAACCCAGCTCATACTAGTTGCTGGTTACATTTGACAACATGTACAAAATAGAAAACTTCCTAGTGCAATATTCAAGAGAAATCTTTCCCGTCTTCAAAAAAAAACAAAAACATAATCCAAAAAATCTGTGCTGTCCTACATTTTACTAATATTCTTTACGTATCAAAAATAATTTTTTGCATCTAACAGTAAAATAGGTAAGTATAAGCAAACATGTTTTGATGTCCAAATACGTGTTAACTCCATCCACAGTAACATCCATTTTTACTCGGTAATGACAAATGAATTTTATTCACACTACAATTCCTGAGTAGTTGCTCTCCATACAAATACTTGCCAGACTACTTTTGCTTGTTAGGAAATAATCTAATCGCCCACTCAATGAGAAGGAAAGGGGACAGATGGACATGAGTGACTAATAAAGTATTATCCAACTATTTTTAGACTGAACGATGTACAAAGGATCTGTAAACTGTGTTCAAAAACTTTTACTATGAGTAAAGAATAACTACGTTTTTGGGGGCTCACAATCAACACAAAGTTCTCATGTGGAATTTTCAAGCTCAATCAGTAAGAAATGGTTTATTATAAAGCCATTTTTGGACCTGGCTAAAAAAAGAGCTGCAGCAATCAGGCTTATTTTATTCTTGGGATATCCCACCACACCACGATGGCAGGCAGAAACGTAACCTACACAGTGCAAGCAAGAGGCACTGCAGAGGATGCTGAAGAATGCAGGAATGATGGGAATTGAAAGAATTTACAAACATGCTCTTGTTCCCTTGCTTAGTTGTACCGATGCTGCAAAAATTATGTAAATAGGCTGAGGAAAACTCCGCTCCTCAAGTGGCAGAGTTTCCCATGCAGAGCTACTCAGAAAGTTTGTTTTTTCCACAGCCAGAGTTGCAGAGCAATAGACAAGAGAAAGCTTTACAGCCTCCCTCGGCAGACCCCATACACAAATATTACTTGCTTCTAGCAAGAGTTTCCCTTAATAACAGAACAACACACCAACCAAGCAATATTTACACTCTTCTTCTAAGAACAGACTAAATCATTATAAAAGCTGTATGCAGAGGAGGACTCTGCTGCCCTGAGTGTGCCACTTGGTTTGGGTTATTTCATTTGGGAAGGAACATGGCAAACATAAATAAAAGGATGATTGCACAAACATAAACCATTTTCTTCAATGAAAAAAGGCTTTCTTCAGTATACACTGCCCAAACTGTCTCCTTCCAACACCCCTTTGCCCTTGTGCAATCTTCCGAGTGCTGTACTTATCGTCGAAGCCAGAGAAGGAAACCTTTCCGTCTGATCCGTGGAAGAGGCTTCTTGTCCTTCGCTTTATAACTAAACAGGGCAGTGACACGGAAAGAAGCTGGAAGCAAAGACTCAAGAGAGCAGAGAATGAGAAAAGAAAGGGTTCACTGACTCTGCTTCATTCCTCACTCATGTTAATTGGTTGTAGGCTCCAGTTTTAAATAAGAGTGCTTGAAATGACACGTAAACATTTAGAAAAGTCTGCGATGTCCTTCTTCAGAATCAAGTACTGAGTACAAACGCCTCATCAGCAGCTTTTTTCTTTCCAAATTTATCCTATTGGATTTTGCCATTTTGGCACGTACCTTGAAACAATGCAGGTGACAGTTATAATTTATTGATTTTAGCCTATGCCTCACCTCTATAAACCACTTTTAAATACCTTAAACCATTGACCAGGTGTAGTAACAACTGCGCTATGTGACACTTAAAAATAATCCACCAGATGCCCTTGAAGTTGATAAAGCACACCTGGGGAACGCACAGTAGCTTGTGAGTTTGGATCCTTCACCTCGGAGGGGCTGGGGGCTCACCACTGACGGATGACGAATGCCTTCAGCACCGACTGCATACTGCTCCCCTCGACTTAAAGAAATGAGGTTTTGCTGCCTGTGTACTGAGCTGCTCCCAGCCTGCGCTCACCAGCTTCGCCCACCCCGGGTTTTTCAGCACAAGAACGACCCACCCGATGCCTGTGTCCCCTCACGACATCACACCCAAATGCCCAACATCATCTCCTCAGGAAGAGCATCCCGCTGCACTGCGCAGAGCGGCAGCAGCTCCTGAAGCCATAAACTCTTGAGACCTGCTTGCACGCAGAGGTGCCAAAAAGGTCCAGACAAACAGGTTGCACGAGGCAGGCGGTTCCCATCTGCAGGGCCAAAACTGACACCCCAAACCACCTACCAAAAAAGCAAATACCAATCCATGCTGCGAGCACAGATTGGGCTGCTGTTATCAACCGAGTAATAATCGTGTGGTACGAAGACGAAACCACAGATAAAAACAACCGTGGCACTGCACAGTGACAAATCTGGTTATAAACACTTAGCACAGATGTACACTAACGTTATTCCTTACCTTACCTGTTTCCAAACATAATCAGTTCAAAACAATGATTTCTCTAGAAGCTATTTACAAAAACGTTTAACCATTTTCTTCTAGAAATGCTGTCATTTATGCTATTTTCTCTTACCCATCCATGATACAAGGAATTACACTGGGTTCGTGCTATGGCTAAAACAATGTTGTGTGCGTGAGCTCTGAATCGCTTCTGTTCCTCATGTGAACTTGTGCGCTCATGTTTTTCTTCTAATCCTCTTAGGATCACACTGTTTATACTACTTTCTGAGATTCCGGTGCTATTTGAGCTTTTACAACAAATTTAGTCATTAGATGTTGTGCTTTGTGAATTACAAGAGCCTTTTAAGGACACAGTATCTTTTCTTCTAAATTCTCCTCAAGTATCCTGCTTTTATCTGGATTCAGTATCTGGAAAGAGTGTCCCAATCAAAACAGAATTAAAAATAACTAAATCCTGGATATTCCCCTCGGTAACTAGGCTGCAAAACGCATCAGACAATAGTCTTAAAAGCCTAAATTGAAAACTAATGACTCCATTGAATCTTTCCTTTCAGTTGGTTAATAGGCATATACAAAACTAGCAGTGATTCTACCACTGCCGTGCTTGGAACATAAACAGAGAAAAAGTTATTTCTTTTAATCACAGTTCCACAGCAATGCATGGCAATTTTTTTAAGCAATTCAGCACTTCTACAATAACATCCGTTTTTCAGATCTAACAGAGAAGCTGAACTGAGATAGATACCAATTCAAAAAATTCAAGAGAAACAAATACATGGGGGGGGAGGGGGGGGGGGGGAGGTGGAAATTGGGACCACACACAAGACAGCAATAAAAACTGTCATTACCTGCAACTAGTTGGTAGCAATAGAGTTCCTAGTGACAAGATGACGCAAACAAACTGCACCAACACTCAACTCTGGGGGGGGGGGGGGGGAACAGCGGCACAGCACTGGAGTACGCTCGGATGGAGGGGGCATCACTGAGGGTATTTTACAAGAAGCCTCAACAGGCAACACTCAAAGCATCCGAGACCTGCCCAGAGACATATCCACCTGTATTCCTAAACTCCATCTGAAATGGCTTTTCTCTGTCAATTGAGAAATCTTTATTTCCTGATCTTTGTTCTATCTTTAGGCCTCTATTATGTCAGAAATACGGAAAAACCTGACACAAGTAGCTTTCTGGATGTTTCAAAAATGAAATGCCTAACATATATATTCATGTAACTTAAAAGTTGCACAACTTTACACACTTCAGAAATACTCTTTCATATAGCAAGCACCTGTATGTCTACAGACATACATGAGCCAACAAAACAAAACAGGGTATCTGAGGGAATAAAGAATAAGAATTGGGTAAGCAGACAACACTATTCTGGGGAAAAGATCATGCAGATATAGGAACCCGTCTTCAAAAGTGCACAGAAAGAGGGTTCCCTATGCAAGGAGAACTATAGGGAAAGTCAGATCAGAGCAAATGAATATTGTAGCAGCTACATACAATTTTCAGCACCAATTTCTAATAAAAGTCAAAAATTGAGGCAATCACAGAAGATAGCTTACAGCTCCCTGGAAGCAAAGGAAGCTAAATTGCTGGAGAAGAAACCATCTTAGCCAGCTCTATTAAAAACACATAACGGAGAAGAGTAATCTTGTCAATACCAATCAGTCGGTACCACTGGGGAAGGCGGGAGGGTGAGCCGCGCTGCCGCACGATTTCACTTGCAAGGCATTTAAATGACATTCATTAGTAAGTAACCCAATTCACATAAACTGAAAGTTAAAAGATCCAAGAAAATGAAGTTAAATCCAGTCTAGACTGGGAAACAGCACAAGTAGTTATTACTCCAAGCGCTGAGTGTTACGTGAAGGGACAATGGCCTGTAGATAGTCACAAAATCCCATCTTCACAGATGGCTACATCTAGGATGGGGGCCCACCTACCTATGCAAATTCAAGGTAGTTTCTAATTGGTGTTGCTTATTTGTTTTCTGAAAATAGTGGACATGATGACTAGTGATACATTGATAATAATAGCAGCATATTGATAAATAATTTTGGCGGGTTTTATTCTAGGGCTGTTTTACATTTAAATTCCTCACTGCAAGATTAATCAGAGAAAAGACAGATTAACAGCCTGTCAAACTGGGTGCTGTCAGCAGACTCACTGCAAACTGGAAAGCAGAAAAAAAAACGTCTTTGTGTAAAAAAAAAAATAAATCTGATGTGCAGCATTTAGGAACTACCCTGTTATTCTCAGCAAGTTTATTACAGATTTCAAATACATACCTAAAAACTGAACCAAAAAAACAAAATATACCACTTAAAAAAAAATTAATCTGAATATTTTTTTCCCATTCCATTTCCTCAAGGTAGGAAGAGCCATTTTTCCCGTGACACTAATTCAGCCTGCTCCAGCTTGCCAAATCGACTCAGCCACACTGCTCAGTGACAACCCTTCCCTTGACCATGCAGAGTCCATTAACTGAGATGAGCCTTCACACCTGAACGCAAGGAGGCACCTGCTTTTGTCAACACGGGAAGGTGTTTGTAGGGAACTGTTAGTTGCGAGGTTACCTGGAGATTTAAATTGATCTCCCATTTGGGGATATGGAACAAAGCTCAAACTGCTTCCCTGGGAAAAATACGTTCTTCCCTTTCTCTGCTTCTGCTTACAGTGCCCGCCTTGTCTGTGTTTTTAAATATTCAGAACAACGTATTCCTCTGCTTTGGGATTAATGGTGGCCTTGCAGAAGAACCGATCTAGATTATGGCAAGCATCAGAAATCGTTAACAGAGGGGCAAAACCACCACTGTACATATTTCTTAAAGAGCTTAATTTATTGAATTCATTAAAATTCTGTCTCAAATGTGCCATACTTTGGGAGGTGGGATACATGTTTTAAGTAGATATCACATTTGGAACTGGGCTCAAAATGTTTAAAAACGGAAAATTCCAAAATTAACAAGAGGAGATGACAATATATTGTGTCATTTTCAACCCTACTGAATGTAACCACCATTTAAAAGTGCTGTCCCTCATTATCAGTACCACTACCACCCCTATTTTTTTGGGCAACTAGAAGCCAAACAGGGCATTCTTCAGATTAAAAGCTTGATCTACATTTTTGTCGAGCCAAGCTAGTGAGCTGCAGAGAACATTTAGACGATGCAGCAGGACTTGGGTTCTGCTGCAAGACACGGCGTTTGCAGATGGTTTGACGTCAACAGGCTCAAGAAGTCCCACTGTGGCCACTGACCCTGAACATCGCGTACACCCAGTGTTGTTGAAGTTGTGGCTCTCCTCCTATCCGAGAACACATTAGGAAGGCTGGTTGCCTTCTGTAGGAGCACCTTGCAGGATATTTGCCCTCACAGAAAATATCGGGTTTAAAAACAGATGTATACCAAAATGTTCTAGAAATCCACCTTATTGGTGATATTTGGCATGTAAAAGTAATAGCACAGCCTGAAGAAATGGGATCCAAGAATTCTTTTCATATAGCCCTCAAAATTATGAGTTACTTTTAATACTCAATAGCACTTAAAAATCCATAGGTATGAAAACGTTTTTTTTGAAAACTTAAAGTTATACCTGAGGTCAAAAGTAAAGTTTGTGGTGGAGCTTGGGCTCATATACTCCAGATGTTCCTGCGATGCAGCTCCCCTAAAATAAGGTGTTTATAATGTGTTCCAGATTCTTCCTAAAATTATTATTACTATTATTATTTTGTGCAAAGCCAGAGAAAAACATAAGACTCTCATGCTGCCAGAAAGGTAACACTGACTGCCCTGAAGTCATCCATTAAACGTATCGAGAAATAATTAATTTTATTTTCAAAAAATACTCCTCATCAAAAGCTGCTGTACTTCTGCTTACAGTCCCCTCTCACTTCCCCAGGAATTTTTAAAAACTGAGTGATATTTGGTCCACGATGTACTTGTGCAGTAGCACCACCTTCTATAAAAATTTGTGTTTTGTTCATATTTTCACACAAATAACCTACAGATTAAGCTCTTTCTATACAGGTAAACCCTGTCATTAAGCAGCAGTTCAAGTTGCCCAAGACCAATGAACACACAAGGAATTTTTCCCTTTCTCAAATCTCCGCACCCTACCACCAGTAGACAATACGATCTTTCCTCCAAACCCTCCCACCTCTGCCCTTCCCACGCTCCCATCATTTCTCTAACGGGGTAATTTTGCTGCATTACATGAGGGCTTTGACTCACAAGGAGTTAAAACCTACCCAGAGGGGGCTGCCCTTGTGCATGCACTGGTTGTCCAGCCATCCCTGCTAAAAGGACAACTTATTCTAACACAGTAACTACTGAACGGTGACAGACTGCAGAGTAGGGTATAGGAAAAAAGACTGTGCCTCTCACTACCATGGCAAGCTTTCCTGCTTCACGATCAGGTAAGCTATCCCTGCAGCCAGGGCTAAAAATTTCGAGGGCAGAGAGACAGCAAGTTCCCAAATAAGCTGCCTCTTAGAGCTGCCGTAAGAGCTCAGAGGGTGTAGCTCACCTGGAGGCTTCGGTTTAGTTTTATTCTCAAGTCACATCCTAGCCAAAACCTACCTGCTATTTCATGGGGACACCTTGGTACCCCTCATCTACCCACTCCCAGTTGGGTGCTCTTGCCACTTCCTTTCCCCTAAAAAATGGAAATTAATAGTTTTCTACCACTCAGCTCCTGAAGCATCTCACTGCAGGGTCAGAAAAGGCAAGAACTGGCTCAAGAGAGGATGAGGGAAAGCAGCCCTGAAAGGGAAGAAACGCAGGAACAGCACTGCCCTATAGCTCTGTCATCAAAATACACCTCTGTTTCCATGGTATGCCTGGTGCCTTGGATGATGATGGGGATCCCAGCACAAAAAAAAAAAAAAAAACCAAAAAAAACAACACACAATCTCACAGCAAACACAGAATGGTGTACTTGGTAATGTGAGTCACGCCAGAAAAAACACAGATGTTAACTGTATAAAAATATATATATATATTATTCTCTTGTCTTTTCAAACCATTTAGATACCAGAGCTGAGAAACTGTTTGCCTGTCACACTGACTGAATAGGGAAATAGTTGCGTCATTATTAGACTCACACATGGAGTAAGAGACACGGAAACCTGTTCCAAAAAATAAGCAGCCTACAGTGTAGATAAACATAGCAAAATATTTACTTTAGCAGTATAGTCAAGAATAGCATTTATTAAATAAATGGATTGAAGTCATTAATCACCAGCAGCATTAAACTAATCTAATCATGCCACTTGTTCTTTACCTTTTTTTTTTAACAACAGAACCTAACCATGATCAAGGAAAAAAAAAAATCAAATGAAAAAAAGAATTGATTCATCAATGACAGCCTATTCAAAGGATTTGATGAGCATCAGGAAATGAAGCCACAGTAGAGAGGTCTCACATAGAGATCATCACTAGGCTGTGAGTAATTGATAATAAAATAACAGTGCCCTTATTCAAGTATGCTCCAAGTAGTAAAGTGGGGCTACATGTATATAGTTAAACTATTAAACTATGTACCTCCCGCTCTAGGTGGTCTATTCTGAAATAAAAAAGCTTTCCATAAAAATACTGTTCATTAACATTTCAATTATGTTGAGTTTTCCTACTGTAGGAAAAGGTTTTTCCTTATTGCAAATGAGTAAGAAAAAAAAAAACCACCCTAAGCAAACCTAATTTCTTGCCAAAAAGAGTGAAGTCAGTATTTTTGCTTCATTGGAAGTAGTTTCTGTTGAATTTTGTACGGTCATTGCAGCTGTATAGCTGCATTTATAGCCCCTTTGAACTAATGTAATACACGTACAGACCAACACATAGCAGTTGGTTATCCTACAAACAAGTGCAACTGCGATTAACCTACTATGCTGCTTTGCAAACATTTTAAAAAGTCAAAAAACTTGCTAATGTTAGTTCCCCAGCACTTTGTAGTTTCCTTTACACAAGATACAATTTTGTTTGGATAAAATCTTTTAAGAGACCTGAATGAGACCTGGGCAGTGGCTATACAGGATCACGCAGAGGGCTCCCGGCCCATCACCCTCTCTCCAACAGTGACCCAATGGCAGATGCCCAAAGGAAGAATGAAAACAGCACCAACGTGATCTAGTCCCCTAAATAATCTTGCCCCCAGCGATTTTCAACTCAGATGACTTTTCAGAGCACAATTTGTTTGGTTTCTCTGCATTTAGTAACCTCAAAGAAATTATCTTTCATTAACTTTTTCTGTCCCATAAACATTTAGGATCTACCTCTTATGGTAAGCAGTTTTACAAGTCTGCTCCCTGTTTGGAAAAAGAAAAGCTTGTGTCTTTCTTTATAATTTTATATATCTGTCTCTTATTAGCTTAACTTGACACCCCTATATGAGAAAAGGAACCTCCGACCCCTATTCACCCTCTCCACAGCTCTCGTGACTCCACAAAACTCAGTGCAGCCCACTCCAACGCTTTAACTTCTCCTTAACCAGTTGCTGCATGAAACAACTACTTGGTATCTACATCACATTTTGGTATGACAACCACACACTTTGCATGGCATTAACCGAAGT
This sequence comes from Vanellus vanellus, assembly GCF_965231255.1. Classification (NCBI taxonomy): domain Eukaryota; kingdom Metazoa; phylum Chordata; class Aves; order Charadriiformes; family Charadriidae; genus Vanellus; species Vanellus vanellus. The sequence goes on from NC_138913.1 coordinate 8,669,223, forward strand.
CTCCCACAGCATTTCTAACCCTCCTGCCCTTTCTGATCTTTCTAGCATTACCATCTTGACAGAATGGTCAGTAATACAGATCCACTTCTATGGACCACTCATATACCACCACACCCCAAAAAAAAAAAAAGAAAAAAGCACTTAACACATTGTTATTGAAGGTGTTTGTCTATAAAAGTGTTCATCCAGGAATGCGAAGCAGGGAATTGAGTATCTAGCATGGTAAATGTTAAAATAACGGCATTACATTTCAAGACTATTTTTGAAAGAGCGTTGGCCAAAATGTGCTCATCAGCATAAGCTGACACCTTTAAACGAACTCAGTTTCTTACATATTAGTTTTTAATTCAGGAAGCTATTAACTTCTAAATCTTATCTCCACTTTTATCAGTGTCTCACCTTTCCACTCTTATTTTCTCTTCTGTTCTTCAGCAGAGCTCCCTGTAAACAAGGGTTAACAGCATCTTGTTTTCTCCATAATGGGTATGTCCCAATAGTAACTGTAAAGGATGCGTCAATGCTATCAAGAATGACTTGAACTGAAGTCTTCTTAAGCTTTTCTGAAGAACTGACAAATTCACCATCATGAAAAGCATCCCAGAAAAAAATGAGTTTTGTCAAACATGTTATTTATCATTTTCAAAATCAGTACAAAAATGGAACTAGTCACTACCCTCTGCATTAAATGTTTTTTTAATCTCAGTGAAAAAGTCCACCTGATAAGTTGGAAAGCTGTTCATGGAACAGGTCCCAGGTACAGGTAAGCAACATCTCCGACCAGGAGAAGAGACACAGCAATTTAACAGGAGCAAAAGTCAAGAGCTAGGTTTTAGAAAAATCTACTGAAGATGGTGTAACTGAAAACACATTTAAATAACCAGGAACAACTTCCCCAAAACCAAATCACACAGCTGAAGAATAGCTATGAGAAACAGCCTATGCTATGGGGCTCTTCTTATTTTAAGCAGGAGTAGCAAGGGCTCTGGAAGGAGCAATTCTGCCTAAGGAGACATCTAGTGTATAGCGTTTGATCTAACAGGGCACTTCTTGATTCTTACCTTGATTGTTTCACACCAGGAATTTGAAATTGGCTGAGCTGTGCATCCTGCAAATCTCACTGTTCAAACTATAATAGGCCAGAGATAGGATTTCACCATTCAGGAATTTAATTTGCAGAATTTTGCCCCTGCAGTTGACTGCAGAATTCTCCACAACTGCCATCAGGACTTCATGAAAAGAGTGGGTTTGGGGGCTTTTATTTTTTTAAAAAAAAAAAAAAAAACAAAAACAAAAAAAAAAAAAACACACACACCAGTGTGATCTACTAGACTGATCAGACAAAGTAACAAAGCCTCAAGTCTTCTCATCTTGGTCTTGGACAAAAAAACCTTCTTTAATTTTCCAACTTCTGAAAGAAAATTTACCCACACCTTCATTTTAAGATATGCTATATAGCTACCACTGAAATTACTTGCTCCTTGCACGTTTTTTGCTGCTCTGATACAGATTTACTAAAGCATCCACAGACCAGCCTGGTTTTCATTTTTTAAAAAAAGTTATGAATGTCTATAAATTTTAAAAAACTAAAACAAAAGAAGAAAGCTATGCCTCAATTTTCAGTTTGAAAATACAGATATTTAGTTATTTTTATTGATGAAGAACAAATTGGAGGTCTGTACATTTTGCTGCTTTTATGATCACGATAACACACACTCATTAACCAAGGAAACAACTGACAAATGCTCAAGTGAGGAGTATCAAACACACACATTTGTGAAAAATACTCCACCTAGCAGAAGTATTTCCCCTCAGTGTCAGACATATCAAATATTGGAATCTGGTTCATCTCCAAACAGAACACCGTAGATATTATTTCAGTCACACCTAGTCAAGGGGTTTCCTTGCCTTTTTTTTTTTTTTAAAGCATGCTTTTCAAGCATGCTTTTTTGCCGCGCTTTCCAAAGTCAGAAGCAGGATTTTAAAATGGAATAATATGATGTATTTAGCACTAATAGATACGCAGAACCTATACAGCACTATGTAATAAATGCATAGAACTTGACAGCCCAATAAGGATGTATCTTCCATCAGCCCACAAGTAATAACCACCTAGGTTTACAAGCTGCTGCACTTCAAAAGAGACTGTATACCAGATCAGATAAAAACAAGGTTCAATATATATATATTTTGTTGCATGACACTGTAGAGCTGCAATCATTTATCAGACGACTTCTTGTGTCTTATCATTCTTATCACTGCCTAAGGAACAAGCAAAATCTTGGAATTACAAGAATGTCTCGAACACTAGCACTTCTGACCCATTTAACACAGAGCAATGTATTTTACGCCAACTTTATCCAGAAATAAATCCACTTGCCATATTCTCACAGGAATACTGCTACTAGACTGATTTTGACACATTTTTAGAGAAGGCTCACTTGACCCTCTTGGACTGCATGTAGCAGGTTGTGTGTGCACACCACAGACACGCGGACTCTCCCCCTCCCACAAAAAATGAAACGGATGCTATTTTGCTAGTGACGTTTGTAGACTAAACAAGCTAAGTTTAAGAGCAATTAGCACTATTTGTTCTTTTGTCAAGTTAAGATAATTTCCTTGTGGCACTTTTAACTAAATAATTCGTTAATGCAATGATTCAGAAAACGTTACTGGTTTTCTCTTTTTGTTCCTAATAATATCCTCCTGTAAAATAGTAAAAATAAATATGAAACTACATTCATTTATTTCAGCCTGCACATGAAGAGTTACTTTTTACTACTTCAGTGTGTAAAGACTTTATTACATAGTTCTTAAAGCGACATGGACAATCACCAGTCCTCAAAATGACACATGCCAAAAACTCTTACCAAATTTTGAAGACACTGCCTCCACAGACCACCCATGGCCTCACAGGGCAAAGATGAGTGTGGATGAAGGCATGCAGCCACAGTGAAGTGCAAATATTTCATTTCAGAGAAGCAACAATAGCGTAACACGTTAGCAATACACATACAAAAGTGATCTACAAAACCTCCCATCACTGCATAAAATGCCACTGCCCCAGTACACACTATACAGGCAAAAACAGTAAGATAAGGACACAGACGTGAATTCTAGCAACATGGTGTAATGAAACTCAGTATATGCACATATATGATGGGAAATGGAAATAGACAGAGGTTTACTTCTCAGCTTGCAGTTTCAGCTTCGGGATTCAGCTTTTCGCTTTTGTTAATACCTAACAAAATTGCCAACAGGGCAATTTGATTTCACATGTAACTCTCCGTGTAAAAAACTCTCACGTAACACAATTTAGAAAGAGAGACGTATTTGCAAAATATTAAAGGCAACATTTGCATTTCTTTCGATTAACAAACCAGAAAGATGCTACTGAGGATCCAAACAGTCTGTTCATCCTTAGTTACCAAAAGACTTGACCTGCTGAGGTCATTTCAGCAGTCATATCTGAGGCACTCCACCCAAACCCTCCTGTGGGTTTTTTGTCGGTGTGTTTTTTTTTTTTTTTTTTTTTACTTTTTTGAATTAACCATTTCTCACCACTAACTATGAATTAACAAAGATATAAATCAAGTTTAAAAGTGAGACATTTCCTAATCTTCCCCACAGATAGCTACAGCACTGCCCTTGCTATTAATTAGCTGAATAAAATTACCAAGATTCAGATGGATTTCACTGTCCACTCACAGCCTGGGCATGCGTGGGAGCGTTCCCAATACACCTCTCGCAAAGGAAAGGTATGGCACTGCCTGAGGTAAGCAGCCGAGTTATTCATGGCCACAGAGACCCAAAAAGCCAGAATTGAGGCGTGCTGAACTTAAAAATTCTGGTAAAGACACAGTGCATAGATGTTTTTACGATATCAATATTAATTATGTTTAGAATTAACAGACATTAAAATACAAACCCTACAGATACCACACAATAAATTTTAAACCTCACTGCTTATTATTGTACCCAACTAGAACAAAACCAAAATAAATGACAGTGCCTAAAGAGACCTGGAGCGCAGTAAGTCCGGCTCCGGCACAGGCTGGCTCCCCGCAGCCAGGCTGTGGCTCCTGCCTGGTACCACTGCCTCACCGGGGAATCACGGCAGGAGGGGAGTGGAAAAGAAGAAGAGGAGAAAACAACACAGAAACATTTCTGTTTGTTTGGGGTTTTTTTAAGAAGTATTTTTTTCATCTTTGCCAAAAATTTCTATTAAAAAAAAAATATATCTTTTGTTACTTTAATTGAAATTCTTCACTCTGTTTTGACAACAACAGAGCCCCACTGCATCATCTTCGGTATGTGCACTGACTATTATTCTCTTAAGAAAACAAAGCTTTTGCAGCAATACAGTTTGTCTTGGATCATATCATTTTATGGCTGAGATTAAAAGAAATTGGTTGATATCAACCAGATCTGAGAGAAAGAGAGAAATCCAGAAGTCTCACTGATGCCCTAAACCAGCTGGCTGTGTCAGACAGAAGGGGCGCACGTGCCTCGATACACGCCACATTTCTTGGAAAAGCTCCTTCAGGGAAAGGCTGCATCCAGTCACACGGGAGACCCTTCAAGCATAAGAAAACCTTCAAAATTCAGGAACGCAATCTCAATTTACAGGAAATCACACATCACTACTTCCACTTTCCACACGGTAACTTATGGCTTGCTAGAGACAAGCAGGCAAAAATAATTCACGACCCTCTCTCATGTCTTTGAAAAGTAACCATGGTCAGAATGCAACCCAATATCAAACTATTTGCAGGTTCCGAAGTTAAAACTGGTCTTTCAAACTGACCAAAACCACACACAGAGGCAATGCACGCAGGAAAGTGCTACTCCGTGCGCTCAGCGAAGCCTTACACCAGGACCACTGACCCCCCAGTAGTTCAAGGCTGCACCGCAGGGCTGGCAGAGCTGAGCCCCGGGCAGATGGAACACCACCACTTGGGCCAGGGTGTTTTCTAAACATATACCACCTGTTAAGATTGAGTTTAAATTTTAATTTCAAATTCAATTTAAAATTTTGGCAACCTATACCAAAATCTGATTTAAGCTACTATAATAATTTCAGACAAATGAAATCTTGAAGCAAAACAAAGTTTTAAAGAAAGCTAAATCACTGATGGAACTGCTAGAAATCACACACACAGTGTTCACAAAGAGCATTTATTAAAAGTGTTAAGTGGTAAGCCTTTACAATGGCATAGAAATTATTTTTAATACCCCAACTAGTTTGTATTCAACTAGCTTCAGTACTTTGAATGTACTCTGTACATTCACAGATGAGAAGTTTATCTGCCCATTAGAAGATGACAAACGTCCACTAATTCTGAAATACTGAAGAACAAAATCAGTTCATTTCGCTACTTACAAAATAGCACTTTTTCCTAGTTTTAAATGCAAAAGTTTTCATAAATAGTCCCTCTTTATCCAGTACACTGCAACAGTAAAAACCAGTGAAGATTTTGTGCATTAGATACTCGCTTTCATCTAAATGGGGTTTGACACAGTAAATAAGAAACATGCTATTCATCAACCTGCAACTTCATAAAAAGTAATGAAAACTTAAATAATCTGTATAAATGAAGGCTAAGTGTTTAACAAAAGCACAGCAAAGCAGTAAATCAGCCTGAGTAGCAAAAGAAATACCAGTTCTACTACAACAACTCAATATTTGTAGCAAATCAAATATTTTAATAGATTTCAGCACAGTTATTTTCTTGACAAAGTTTGATTCCTCTAAATCCAAAACAAAATTACAATCAATTACTTCAAGCAAGGGCTTCCGCGTGTTGATTAAATTGTTTTCACTTTGATCAACCCTGGGCCGAGCAGACATTTCTTCTAGTAGTAAGCAGTCAAAGGTGTAAATTAAGGCTTGAAAGACCTCCTTAAAACAACATCTATAATAAGCCTTGACTTTCAAAGAGCAGTCCAATACTTTCAAAAGAAAAAGGTTTTAAATAGGGTAGCAAAGGCACGCGGCAATAGGTGGACTCACTGCTTCTCGATGCAAGTCACGGAAAACAAACCCAAGGAAAACCCTAGCAGGACATGCCCACATCCTGAGGTGGCTGGTGCTCCTTCAGACATAAAACAGAGAGCACCCAACAAATGATTAAGGGAGTTCTGCTCTGCCCTAACAGCCAGACAGATCAGGAGCTATTAGATATTGATATTCTGGAAAACTGTAGCTTCTACGCTGCTGAACAAAAAATATGGTTTATATAGTGATAGCATCTATTACAATTATTTGTACTGTGATGGCACTGGGGTCCCAGTGATTAAAAGCCCCAGTGTGCTAAGCAAAGATATAATATACCAGTAGTTTAAAGATAAAGGTAAATTCTGCAAAGAGATTTAACACAAGGAGCACAGAATCATGCCAGTGAAGCGAACTGGGCAGCAAAAGGGCTACTGGGAAGCAATGGACACCCCATACTGCACACAGATGAACTCTCAGAAATTGGGTGCGTAGCAAGGCTGCTTCTGCTTCGCAGGTCAGCCTGCACCTCTCCAAACCGCTACTACTGAGCGCTGCTGACAAACACCGGCTTACACTCTTTGACGTAGGGGCAGCCAAGAGGTCTAGAGGCTACGCAGAACAGAAAGGAGAGGGTCCTCAGAGGGCATCGCTGCCCTCCTGCAAGGTGACAGCAAGGCTGCATGCCACAAATCGATTACGCAGTGACAGGGCTCCCACTGGGGTTTACATTGAAAAACAGAAGAGATTTCGTAATATCCTCTATGCATTCATCTTTACACTAGGGAAATCAAATCAGCACTTGAGGAAAAAGAGCAGGCGCCGAACAATGTACAGTACCTGCAAACTGCGTTCTCAAGGTCTCAAGTTTTGGAATTGCTCTTTCTCCTGTCCTGATAAAGTACTGCTTTCTAAGCAAATTTTAACATATATCAGATTGTCAAACATCCACAGTTTCTAGGCGTGATCTATTTTGCAATAATCAATTTTGCAGCCTTATTTCCAATGATTGACATTAACACACCACAGATCACAAAATTAGAAATAGAGGTTAATATTTATGCATTACCAATAATTAGAAAAAGCAGTCTAATCTTCTTCAGGTTTTGGTTTGTTATTTTTAAGTTTAGCTTTATCATTTAATTCTAATCCAGCAAACATTCAATATTTAAATAAAACACAAAATTGTATCCAGACTATAGTAATCTTCAAGTAATTACACTGAGAAAGGAGGAGAGAATAGGAGGGCAATTGCCACATACAGTCGCCTACCTTAATTGTACCTGCAATTATTTTTGTATTCAGTATGCATTCAAAACTCATCTTTTTGTACTTCATTTCTATAATTCAGATGCAGCAGTGCCACACTTGCTCTCACTTCTGCAGGCAAGCGTTCCCCAAAAGTTCACTTTGGATATCATAAAATCTCAAGTTATTGAAAATTAACTTGTACATCTCATCCAGGAGTTTCTTTACAGTTCCTCCGCTGTATCCCCTCTGGAACATCAGTAAGAAACACCAATGACTAGACCAAGAAGACTGATTTTAACTACAAACAATGTCAGAAGAATAATAAAGTTGTTCCCATTTGTACAGTAGCAAATGAGAAATCAACAATATAAAACGTACACTATGAAAAAAATCTTTGAAACTCCCTTCTAAATTTGGGGTTCACTGTCTTACATACTTCAAAAATGTGAAGGACCCTGAAAGATCAATACAACCCATAAGATACTAACGTGCAGAAATCAATAAATTCAATTTGTTTTAATATGGTAAATTGTACAGTAACAAACAATGAGATAAAACAAACAGAACTTCCTACAAGAAACAAAAAAGGTTATAGATCAAGCATTTCTCAGCCTCCCATATCACCAAATAGGGAATGTGGCGAAAAGAATGCATGCCAGAGAAATTGTTTTCTAGTGGGTATTCAGGTTTTTCTCATTCCAAGTAAAAACTTTTATTAAAGGAATGTAATCTCTAAAAGACTGATCTCTGGGCTTTCCCTCCCCACCAACTTTTCAATTTTTAAAGAGCTTTCTGAAAATTTGCTTTGCATTGAGTATCACTGGTTGGGGATGCCAAAGGAAGAGGGCAGTACCCTTTGATCAGGAGATACTAGGAGATACGCTAGTTTTGGAAGGACTTTACTCATAGTACCTTTAAAAAAATCTTTAGATCATAGCACCCAAGTGTCATTTCAGATCATTCCTGGTTTGGAAACATTGTGGATTCGTGTTCTGCCAAGTCATTCCTTCTGTGAAGGAACTGAGCTCAGACACTGGAGTGCTTCGGCAGAATGTGCAAGAAGGCTCCAGCAAGATGGGACTGGCATCTAATTGCCACTCTGGCTCCATCAACTTGCTGTTGGATTCACTTTTATTCAGTTCAGTGCCTGAGAAATCTCCAAACAAGGCAGAATGAATCTGCCAAACCCTGATGTACATCCACACCACAAGGACACTTACTGGACTGTTTCTAAGAATGGGACACTATTTGGGACAGCTAACAACTCATTAGGGCCCCAGGAGAAAATATTCTTCTCCTAGGGCACTGCTGTGCCATGTAATAAAAAATGCTATGAAACAAAAATGATTGACTGCAATCACAAACACAAATAATTTACTGAACAAAAAATATCTTGCAGTGAAGAGACAATATAAATTACCATATGCAGACAACTAGTATGCCAAAAGGGCAGGGGGCTTGCTGCCCCACAAAAATAAAGCGGTAAATGCAGAAAGACGGTTACTGACGATACGTTTCGATTTTAGCAACAGAAATTTAAAGTAATCCAAAAGTGAGGATGTAATTTCCAAAAGGAAGAAACAAACAACACAGAAAAAGAATAATCAAGACTGGAGAAAAGGAGATTATCAAAGGCACCTGCTATCACAAGAATAGAAATGAGATCTTTAGAAGCCCTGAAGGACTCCTTATGGAAAAGAAACAAGAAAATCTATAAAAAACAAAAATCTAAGAAAGCGATCATTACTGATTTGATCATTTTGGCACGCAAACAGAGATGTACTAGAGATGGTACAGACTGCCAAAGGGAACAAAAAAAAAAAAAAAAAAAAGGGGGGGTGTCCTGTATTCACTTTGTTTATGCCATGCTAGACGCATTCCCCATCTTTGCTGCCTGTACCCAAACCCCTGCAACCTGTTGGCTCTGCAGCAGCTGCATCACTCTCACACTTCACAGCTACAGTGCTCCAGGAAAAGAAAGACACCAGGGTGTAAACATCTCCGTGAGACTAATGCATCATCTCCTAAAAGATTTCTACCGATTGCACTGTTGATGGCTCCAGCCCCAAGACAGTATTATTTCTTTATTCAGAGCAGAAAATGCACTGTGTCAAAACAACACACGAGTTTCACTGTGCTTTTCTGCTCTGACCAGAGAAATGTTTACCCCATCCTTCTCCCATGCCCATACACACTACAGGATACTCAGGCTCCCTCTCTAAAAGACTATATTCCCAGAATACGGATTGGCTAAACATATTGAATGCACTACTGACTTCCACAAAATAACATAAAACTAAAACCTAACAGTTTTTGTAACAATTTTACTTACAGAACTTAAAATTCCCTTAGAAGGAGGATCCTTGTTTGATGTCTGAATACTCTACTGTAGGTGTCTGAGGTACAGTGTCAATCTTGTTTTAAAACAAACAGAAATTCTATACATTTCTACTCATTTGCAAGATGATCAAAACCAGTGTGAACTTCTAAGTGGAGGACTTTAATTTTGTTCGTTCACCCCCTGCCTCTAATGACTCTCTTGAGTTCATGCAGGAACTCTCAAAGCCTTCAGAAAAACACAGAAGAGCCCGCTGGGTAGGGATGGAGAGAGCACACATTATTTAATAACTAGAAACTATGTATGACAGACCTTTATAGTTTTATTTTTAGTACAACATATCTGTTGGTAGGAAGACTGTATTTTAACACTGAGAGGAATGTAACAGGAACTTTATTTTAAGCATACAGTTCTAGCAGGTCATAAAGATTGTATCATTATCCTCCTTGGACAGTAATTGGCAATAAGAATACACGTTCTTCTCTTAGTTTTTGTTTCATTGATGAGTTGTGAGGAAAGAGAAATGCTGTTCATCCAACATGCTGTTTATTTAATATTCAGCTTTCTTGAACTCTTCTTATGCAAAGCACAAATGCCGATGATCAATTATTTTAGCAACCATAATTCAAGCTGAAATTTTACACTCTGTAAACACATTATCATGACCACCACATTATGCATTTGAAAAATTCCAGTTGCAGCAACCCATACAAATGAACACGCTGCATTAGGTTTACTGTAAAATTCTGTTCTAGCTAGATGTACAAGGGTTTTTTTCATAGCAGTAAAATGAATGAAGAATACATACGTGCCAAGTATTTTTCTATGCGGTATACAAATGCACACATTCATACACTAAAACATTCAAACACTTGCTTTAAATATTAATGAAAAATATTTATATCTCTAACAAAAAGTTATTTCAAATATTAAATTTTATGTTTTTAAAATTAAATTATCAGATAAGATAGAGAAGTCAAAGGAGAGCTGCTGTCATTTTGGTCCAAAAATTTCCTGTAAACTTCATCAGGTTGACGACAAGAAGAACCAAGTTTTCCCAAAGCACCTAGTAGATTTTTGGGAGCAATCTAGAACACCCTCACACTTAGTGGGCGGCCTAATACATCTTGAAATGTAAGTCTATAATTAAATAAAAATTTGCAAAATTCAGTTTAGACTTTTTATGAGAACACTTAATGCACATATAATTGGGGTGTAACACACATACTGCATTACATTTCACTGATACACCATAACTTTTCAAATCAACATTTCATGAAAATGCTTAGCAAATAGTTTGACATTTAACGCTGCAAGTAATAGTAAAAAGCTAAACAGGGAAAAAGTGGGCCCATTGCTGAAGGAGTTGGATGATTTAGCGACAGCAAAAAGAGATAAGGCTGAGGCTCATATTAGAGATTATTTGATACAACCTGACCCGTGGGACCAGAGGGGCTGTGTCCGAGGGTGCGGAGAGCCAATGCCATAGCGAGGCCGCTATCACGTTAGAGAGCTCATGGAGATTGAGGGGGTCCTTGATGACTGCAGAAAGGCAGATCCTGTGTTGTCTTCAAAAAAAGGGAGAGCAGTAGAGACTACTACCCCAACTTTAGCAAGGCTTGACACCGCCTGCCACAATATTCACATATCCAGTCTGGGATGTCGCCACCTGGATGGAGACCACCAGACGGGTAGAAACCTGGTTAGAGGGTTGGGGGCCACGGACAGTGGTTAACCGGTTCTTCAGTTACCGACCTGGAGGCCAATAACACGTGGGATACTGCAGCCATCTATCCCGCGACCTGGCCCACTCAACATCTCTATCAATGACCTAGAGAAAGCCAGGGAGCGTACTCTCATCAAGCTCGCAGATGATACTGGTTTGGGGGGAACTAGCAGCTACACTTGAGGGCAGCGCTGCCATCCAGAAGGAGTGGGAACCCCCTGCAATTCAGGCAGGACAAGTGCAGAGTGCTGCTCCGGGGAGGGAAGAGCCCCTGCATCATCCCGGGCTGGGATCGATGGGCAGCGAGCAGCTCTGCTGAGAAGAGCCTGCGGGTCTTGGCAGGGCAGCACACCAAAAAGCAGCCAGCAGCACCTTGTACTTGCTGGACGTCTTCATTTTACAATGGTTTATTCTGTCTATTCACTGCCTTTGGAGTATTTGACTTTCAAACCTTAATAACATTATTTCAGCAGTTCTTTAATAAAGTAGCCCTGGTAGAGAGCGTGACACCAGCACATCCATGTCCAGCAGGTACTGCTAGCTGCAGATTATTTGTTTCCAAAATGTGCACTCTCTTCAGAGAGAGCCAGTGCAGAGCCTTCAGCAAAATAACTGAAAATTGTGATTCCTGTGTCTATAATTAAGCCATGATGGGCACTTTAAGGGGCACATTCTACAGTGCATGCCACAAAAGTAAACACTATGTACATGAAAATTGCCACATGACGACTGCAAAGAGAATCTATGCTTGTTTGCCAAAGGAGTTTCTTGAATTTGTATTTAACTCTGATTCCCTATCAAGCATGTTAAAAATCAAGCAATTGCAAAGTCCCATAAATATAAGTCACTATTTGAATTTTCATTAATACGGTACTTAACACGCAAAACCAAATTAATTTATTTCCGCATGCAAGAATCTGAATGCGTTGGAGAGACAGCACATGCTCACACACGCTTGGAACCGAGCAAACTGTTACAAATCTACTGGAAAAATTGTATACTGGGCATATGTAATAGGCAATTTGTGAACACATAATTGCTATTTCTAACCCAAACCAAAGCAAATCTATCCAAGAAACATGTTCATATAAACACATTATTTTGTATACATATATATGCGTATATGTGCCCACACACACACACTTTAAAATATTTTATATAGAAGCACCATTTGAAAGCATGACAAACAAAGTGCACTGGGGACATAAAGAGCCCTGCTTCGTTTCCCCTAGATGCAAGGGAAGGTGAGCACATGCACCCACATGATAACCAATGACCCCCCCCTTGCCAAATTATCTTCTGCTGGGAAACAGAACAACAGCTGCACAAAAAGAAACTCTGAAGTTAAACCACGAGCATCCAGAGGGAAGAAAAAGAGGCAAGAAACTTCAACATTAATGTCTTCCCAAGCCTGAATAGCAGCCCTACCTTCAACCCATCCCCCCTTGCAAATATTCTAAGATATAACACTCATCACACTGAACTAAGTGATATATTTTAATTGTACAAGCACCAAGCTTCTAACATTTATGTAGATAAAAATCAAGTTCAGATTAAAAGGAATTCTCTTAAAAACTAAGGTTTAAACCACAATCTGAGGTTAAAGTAGGTTTCATTTGTCGGGGTGATGTTTATAGTGTTCCTAGAATTCTGAAATACCTGCAAAATTCCCCTCTTTTCTCTTTATCTAAGTATCTGCTTAATGTAAAATTTCTTCCAACAGTAAAACTCAATCTCCTAACATAAAAAATGAATAATTATCATACATATTCACAAATTAAGGTTTCAAAAAAGAACCTATGACATGTACCTGAGCCATACTTGGCAGATCACAACATACTCTCATATAATGATCACTTTGGAAGAAAAAAGGTTAATTAAAGCATATTAGCTGAAAGGCTGACACACACCATCATTCAATTTCCATTCCTCTTCAATAGAAATCCTCTTAACTAAGTCTGCACAATCAGAACATCTCCTCCTTAAATAAACACGAAGACAAGCGGGACCGTTTTACTTTTTGAAGTCTGAGTGTACATTCCAGGGCTCCTTATACTTTAAGCAAATGGCAATTAAAAAAAAAAGCTATTCTTGTTCTGAAAGTGTTTTCCTAGGCTTAGAGACTGTGATTGTACATCTTCAAAATGCTCAAGTACATACATACAAAAGATGCAAAACATCAGTGCCATTCATTAAAAACAATACACACTTTTTTACTGGTCTATATGCCTCTATCTCTATATAGACTATAGATTTAACTAGGTTATGTCTAAATTTTGCAATTCTTTCTGCATAGCACTTCTAAAACATGGCCTATTCCATCCATACTTACATACAACTGAAGATATTATCCAGACTTTCATTATCTCATGCTTGAGCTTATGCTGGTCCTGGCAAAAGCAAGCTTGCTCCACTAAGATCCACTTCGGATCCTTCTGAAAAGATCATTATCTTTTGTCTTGCCACATCTCTTTGTACTTCTTCACCAGCTTCACTTTCTAATACCTCAAACATAACACACTTACCAGGCTTCTTTTTAATAGCCAAGAAGGGCTTTTGCACTTTGCTTATCACTGATTTGGTACCAAAGAGCTGACTTCAGCTACCTCCAAATGGCTAATGATGCACTTGATATATTTTCAAATGAGCATCAGCATGCTTTCTCACATAGTGCTCATTATGAGAGGCGCTCCCAAATTCACAAGTCTCCTTTGAATTCCTTTTGAAAAAGTCTCCTTTTCCATGTCAGCTACAAAAACTGTGTGTTCAGTAGCTCCGGGTGAATTTTTCTTCCATGAATATATATAACGGCTTTCTGAATTTTAGAATTACCATGCTCCGAGGCAATGAACTCTGCAGGAATATTATTGGAAAAAATACCTAACCATGTTTATTTTGGACATCACTTTCTAGTTTCATTTGACACCTTTAGTCTTTGCATTAGAGTAACAACAATCACTCCCTGATTACTTTCACCATAATGCTCCCGATTTTTTAAGCCTCTCCCATCAACTCACTCAGCTGTTGCTGGGTTCCTGCCACCCAAACTGGAGACTACTTGTCTGTTTAATGAAACTCTCCCACTGCCTATTCTGACTGCAGAGATGACCTTACTTGTGAACCCAAGCAAACACTTCGCTAAGTTTCTAGTGAAGACCTAAAAAGTGGTAAGCTTGTTTTCTCGTTTGCAGGACAGGCTTCTGGAATTGTTCTACCTCAAGGACACAGGATGCCGAGTCCAGTGTACAAAGAAAGATGTCAGCACTACTAATTTCTGCTGCCAGGAAAAGAAAGATGTTCTATATTGTCCATGGCAGCAGAAGGGGAAGGACAGCGAGGGATACTGAAGACTGTCAAATCCTCCCTTGGCTGCTATGGTTATTCAGTCTCCACAACTTGTCGTACTACTGTGAAAAAAGAACTAGATTTTCTCTCAAGGGTTGAACTTTATTGAGGATGACGAGGTAGCTGTGACGAACCAGAAACCTGCAGGGAAGCCACAGCCTGGTTCCTGTGCACTTCAGTAGTAGGTCTAATGCAACTGTTAGAGTCTAATCTGCCTCCCAGTCCAATTCCTTGTTCTGCAAGAGCAGGGAAAAACTGATCCAGTTCCTGCTATAGGCAGCGAAAGGGAATGGCTGTGTAAGGAAGTTCAACATGCATGCCTCCATTAATTCACTAAATGAGCAACTTCCCCATGATACACACAGCACAGCAGTTACATCCTAATAAATGCCGATTTTTAACTTTATGTCAGGAAATCCATTTTTGGTACAGATTTGAAGTTGACTGAGACACAAATTAATTAATTGATTCTCTGGTACTGGTGTTCTTTCCTTGAGCATGAAGCTGTAAGAACTCTGGCAAACACACAGAAAGGTTTTATGGTTTCAATCCTCTATGGTTAAGTAATTTTATATCCTTTTCTGAGATGCCTCGCATCAGTTTAAAGAACTATTGCCTACTGAGTCACAGATATTTCCAAGGCCCTGTCCACACTTGACCACTGTCATTTTTCAGTCTACAAAAGCAGCAAGATAATCATTAAGTGTAGCATCAGGGAAAATAAAATCCATGCTGCCTCACTAAGTTAACATGGCACATCCAATAAAAATAATCACTTCAAAAATTATAAAATCATTCAAACAATTTTATCTTTGACATTTCCCATAGTTTCTCTTACTACACTTAGCCATTTTTTCATGTTTCTCTTAACAAGGCTTGCATGAGATGACCTAGTTTATTTGCACTCCTCCCAAACTGTGAAGTAGAATGTGTTAACATAAACCAAATGGTCCCAGTCATTTTGAAACAAGCTTCTCCTCTGCCAACTACTCACCCTCTGCCACCTCTGTCTACTGCCTTGACACTTTCCAGCCATTTTTCCTCCCAGGCCTCTTCTGCTGTCTCCTCGTCCTCAAATCTTGCCACCCCAAATGCCTGATACTTCTCTGCTTTTTTTCCTGGGCTAGTGCCACTTTCTTCTCCCTTGCATGCCAAGTCTTGCGACCCCGAGCAGTTGGATTCCACCTTACAACCAGTTGCTCCTCACCTCTAATGTCACCAAACATTGCCATGTGGGAACTAGTAGCTCAAGCTCCTGCAAGCCAAGTGCTGCTCATCGAGCACATGGTGGCTGGCTCTACCTGCTGTTTAAATGAACGTAGTTTATTTCCCAGCCATGCAATTGGCCAGTGAGCACAGCCCAGCACACACCATCGATTAACACCACGGCTTCCCATCACGTCTCTGTAGAGAGCAACTGAATGCCCTGGGCACAGGAAAAAGCCCAGCATGGATTTAGTGCCAAAACACAGAGGAGAAGTCAACAACATATCACCTATCCCACTGCTAAACAGGAGAGTCAGAGCTTCATAGAGTGATCCAGTGAAGGTAAGTCAGTGCCATCCCTGGCATACGGTATTACTCAGGTTACTGTCTTCATCTTTGTTAAAGCAGTATCTATAGTAAGATAACAGCCCAAAAATTACATAATGAGGGAAGGAAAAAAAAAAAAAAAAGAACAAAAACAAAATCAAACAAGCAACAGTAGTGAGTAAAAGGCCTTTAAAACTTTTCTACTGTTGTGGATTTGTTCTGCTATTCAGAAGAAAAATAGTATTAAACAACCTTGCAATAGACTGCCTGAAGCAAGCTATTTTCGAGTTTCCTCCAGTTTAATGACTACCCATTTCCTCACTCCAGAGGCATACCTAGAAGTGCCACAGGCCATAGAGGAGCAAACAAGCGCCTGTGGTAGTTCGGGGAATGCTTGGTGAACGCTTGCCCATTAAGTGCGAGCCTGAAGGACAGATTGCGAATTGCCAACGGGGGATGAAATGAGCAAATCATACAGAGAAGTAAGAGTCCGCCATTCACACAAAATAACTTTCATTTCTTTAAGATTACCTTAACTGCACATTCCTATGTCAGAAGTTCACAACCAGAAAACACCATGGAGTTTTTTTTCCTATATTAAGCAAACTCTTCTCTCACTTATCCTCAAGTTTAATGGAAGTTGTTTCAGCTGTTGTGAAGTTTCAGAGGACACCAGATAAATCCGCAGGAGCCTGGGACCAGGGACTACCACCATGCCAAGAACACAAAGGAACTAAATCCAGTGTATATGACCCATGGCTGTGGCTGTAAAGTACATCTCACCCAGCAGCCTCATGAATAATACATCAAATCCACAACAGTAGATTGGTCCACTGCAGAAGGACCGCAAGGACAAACTTCAACGTGCTTTTTCCTTTTATATCCAAAGACTGAATGGCTTGAGAAGGATACTAGAAAAATGTGTCTTGTTCCAGTACTGGCTACCAGAGGTGGTTTCTCCTCACACTTTGCACTGCAATAATTTGAAATTCTTACAGTGACAAATACTGTTCCTTGTGTCACAAGGGTTTTTGTTTGTGGGTTTTTTTTTGTTGTTGTTTTTTTTGTTTGTTTGTTTTTTAACCACAAACATGAGCCTTTTCCTATTCTCTCTGCAAACACACTGAGGACTCCAGCTGAACCAGGTCAAGGGCTCTTTCAACTGAACATGAAATACCACAGCAAACCACCACGCAAGACAAAGTGAGGACCTGGTACAAGATTATGTTGCCAGATTAAATTTGCACAAAAAAAGCCCAAAAGAAGCAGCAGTGATCTGGCATACACCAGGTTTGATCAGACACTACCTCTCCTCCAAAGGCAGTGTATCGGTCATGTCATGCCATTGCTGATTTCCTGGAAATAAGACAGTCAAAAAGCACACTGCTGACTCATCCATCAGCATGAACGTGGCACTCTGGCCTAAATCTAGTTTTGTTTGGGTTTTTAGGTAGTTTAGGCCTCTACTTCAGACTAAAGCAGGACAGATTGAAGAGAATGCAGATGGGATTGTTGTTTTCAATTTGGCTATGTGCTAAGGGCAACTACTGCAAGAAGCTTGAACCGTGGTGTAGGGATTTGGGATTCTTCAATACCTACCCTCTGAAACTGTACAGCTGCCTGCAGTTGTTGCTCAGGATAACTAGAAAATACCAAAATCTCCTACTGCCATTCAAAGCTTATGATTTCCAGGAACATGCAGCTCAATGAAATACAACAGAAAGTTATCGCTGATCAAGAACACATCCTGCCTCATATCCAACAACATGCTGCTACACGAGGCAGCCCAGAACCAGAAGTCACAAGCAAGGAAAATTAATTCAATCCCCTCCACACAAACACAACACTTCACGTGCTGGACTGAACAAGTCAAAGATTCAGAGTCTCTCCCAGTTACCACACTTCACCTGCTACTCTTCTTAATTCTTTGGGCAAACTGACCCCTCCCCCCACCTCAAGCTGTAACTGAAAATTATAATTAAACAAGACGATGATATAGGAAGAGAAATCTGGTTTCAGTCAGTATTGAATTCCTGCATGTTGAGAAGGAAGGTAAATTTCATTCTGAGTTTTGCAAAAATAACTGCAACTGTTCAGCATAGCTTCCTGAAATTTTGCTTTTACTAG
Source organism: Vanellus vanellus (assembly GCF_965231255.1). Classification (NCBI taxonomy): domain Eukaryota; kingdom Metazoa; phylum Chordata; class Aves; order Charadriiformes; family Charadriidae; genus Vanellus; species Vanellus vanellus. Next base: position 8,687,535 of record NC_138913.1, read on the forward strand.
CATGTTAAAAAAAAAAAACACATTTCACACAGAATCACAGAATTATCAGAGTTGGAATGGACCTCTAGAGATCATCTAGTCCAACTCCCCTGCTAAAGCAGGATTGCCTAGAGCACATTACTCAGGACTGCATCCAGGCAGGTCTTGAAAATCTCCAGGGAAGGGGACTCCACAACCTCCCTGGGCAGCCTGTGCCAGTGCTCTGTCACCCTCACCGTAAAGAACTGTTTCCGTGTATTTGAACGGAACTTCCTGTGTTCCAACTTGTGCCCATTGCCCCTCGTCCTGTCACTGGGAACCATTGAAAAGAGCCTGGCTCCATCCTCCTTCAACCCACCCTTTAGATACTTGTACGCCATAATAAGGTCTCCCCTCAGCCTTCTCTTCTCCAGGCTAAAGAGTCCCAGTCTTTCAGCCTTTCCTCATAAAGGAGATGCTCCAAGCCCTTCATCATCTTAGTTGCCCTTCGCTGGACTCGCTCCAGCAGTTCCCTGTCCCTCTTGAACTGGGGAGCCCAAAATTGGACACAGTATTCCAGTTGTGGCCTCACCAGTGCAGAGTAGAGGGGGAGAATGACCTCCCTCGATCTACTGGCCACACTCTTCCTTATGCAGCCCAGGATTCCATTGGCTTTTTTGGCGACAAGGGCACATTGCTGGGCCATGGATAATTTACTGTCTACCACAACCCCCTGATCCTTCTCCTCCGAGCTACTTCCCAGCAGGTCCACCCCTAACCTGTACTGATGCCTAGCATTTTCTAAATGAAATTAAAGAAGTAAAGGAACACACTAAAGAATGCGAGCCCAAACTTCCATGGCAGGTAACCAGGATAACACAAGACCGTTGTAGGCTCTGAATCTACACCATCTTCCATGCAGCTTGTTCACCGGTTTTTAGGAGAAGACCACCAAAAGTAACGTGCATGTGCTCAGCAGTACAATTCTGACTACGCGTTCTATGAAGGATCACAGTTGTAATACGCCTAGGTCTGAAACTAGACATATAAATGAGAAATACGTTATACTGAATATATGTAGCAAGTATAAAGCACCAGAAATTCTCTCCCATAAACACACACACACTCATTTTAATCTCACATAAATTGAAGCATGGTACTGCAACCATCAATACTATCACTTAAGTGGTTGGAGGCTGCTGTTGAATAATACAACGCATTAGCTCCCAAATAGAATTACATTTTTTGCCTTAAAATTTGACTATTTCATCCAGCTCAACAAGGATAAGGACAACAAGAAAGCCTCCAAAATATCAAACAGAAATTGCCACGCCAGCTTACTGTCTCCAGAACATACTCCAGAAATAGACCACTCTACAAAAACAACTTTGTCTTATAGATTTTCTAAAATTCTGACAAATGGGCAATCTTACGTGCTGCCCCTCAGATGTGGAAGACCACTCTTTAAAAAACCACTAGTCCACACCTAACAACGAAACTACAATGTATCCTGTATGCCCATGTTACCCATCATCTAGAAATTAATGTGGTGAATTAATTTGAGTAGTCCCCTAGCTCTCAACAGTTTTCAATGAAACTATTAAATGTTCTTCTCAGCTGAGTCCGCTGTGAGCAAACACGTGCTGAGAACTTACCTCTCCCTTTCTACTCTGAAACCTGTGCACTGGGTATTACTTAGACCTGGACCATTCATTCTCAACTAAAAAAAACCCTGAAACTGGCTATTAAACAGACACACCCACTGCAATCCAAAAGGACAAAAAGTAATTTCCTTCAATTGTGGTGTAGAGATAAGTAACAAGTAAGAAAACACTCAAATACAGTTTAGTTTAATGAAAGTAAAATGTTTCACATATCCTCCAGCAATAACCCCCAAAAGATCAACCTTCACAGCCTTTACTTGAATAATTTCTCACTCCAGGGCTGTTCCCAAAGCCAACGCAATTCCTCCTGTGAGCCATTTCCCCCCTTCAGTGATACCTACCCTCTCCATACTTAAAATCTACGTCAACTTGTATTTTTGTTAATTCCAGCCTGACCTGCTACAGAACATAAGAAACTGCCTTATCAGATCTCTCCACTAGCCACCCAAACCATTACCAGATTTTCTACCAGTCAAGGCTGGGATCAAAGCCAATCGCAATTGTCAGCATGAACTCAGACACAGGGGAAGTCAGTACAAGATGGGACTTCAAGCTATGAAATATGTCTCATCACCACATGGGATAAATGAAAACAGAAGTCCTTTCTCCTCTGGGAGCCACTTATTTTCATAAGAAGTAAAGTCTGATTTTAAAGGATCAATTTTTCTGGTTCACAGTCAGATCTATACTTCAGTACATGCAAGATGATTAATATCAGTTGAGGAAAAGGCATTATTTTGAGCTTCAGAAAACATAGCAATGCAGGGAAACTGGACCTGGAGATACAGGTACAGATCTGGCTGTAGTTTAATGTCTGGCCTACAACCAGGGCCCTAAAGAGCCTTCTTTACTCCTCTGTGTATCAAAATCCAAGTAAGAGTTTGTTGGATAACTCAAACCCCACCTCGATGCTCTGATTTTGAATTCTTCCTCGCTGAGCACAGGGGATTGGGGCTGCAGCACTGCCCAACACCAAAGAGGAGTCAATCAGCTTTCTGACCCCAGCAGAGTTATAGATTTAAACCATCTGAGGCCTTAAATCTAGGCAGCAACGAGAACAGAATTCCCTTCTCTAGTTATTTCTAAAATCCTCACGGTAGCATTACTAGAAAGACAGTCCAGGTCACATTTCTAATGCTCCGGTTGCTTGAGCCAAGTTGCTGCTAAAATTCATGCTGAACAGAGTGAAAACAGGACACAGGCAAATGCAGCTGAAAAACACCATCACCAGGACTCTGATGTGGCACACTGATGAGAGTCCAGGCATTTTAATTACATCACACTTATAGTTCCATACTATTTAAATAATTATTTGCATCTAGTTTATTTCAATTATTTGCATGCCTATCACAGGAGTTGGGACATTTTATTAAAAGGTAAAACAAATAGTACTTCACACAAAGCAATTTTATAGGAACCTTGCAGTGAATTAATTATAAGTCAATATAATGAACTACAAAATAAAAATTACCCCATAAATAATGAAGTCCCTCGGTCTTCCGCATACCACCCTCATTCCAGTAATCATACTGGTTCACGAAATAGTAGAATAATTTCCACCATTCAAATTAAACGCAACTATTTCATTTACACACACAAATTAGCATCTGTGTCCACAGAACATCAAAGTCAACATCCAGCCTGCAGTCAGGAAGTCACCCAATTTTCTGCTATGGTTGGACAGCATTCAAAATGTTACACTTTTCCATCTCAATACACAAATACACACATTGTAAAAAAATGTATCTTGGGGCGGGGGGGGGTTTCAAGCCAGAATGATTCAGGGATCAAAAAAATTCTTGCCCCACTCCTCCTGCTTGAGTTGTTCACAATTGATTTTTATTACGAAACTTCTAACAACCACCTTAAAAAAAAAAATCATACTAACAGTAAGGTCAGAATGTAGAAATTGGTGGATTCTCCACAGAGAATCTGATTTGGCATTAGACTTGAATAAAGCTGAACAGGTTGGGGGAGCTGGTTGTTAAACTGGAAATGGATGAAGAATGTTTTTTTATTGAGGAAAGGCAACACAAGAGAGGGAAGGGAGAGGTGCTGAGTTAACATTACTACCATCAAAGCTGATTTTGTTCAGGAAGTAAGGAGGAGTTTGAATGGAAAACAGTGTGGCGTTATTTTACGTTATTTTTGCTAAACAAGCAAAAAAATCCTGAATACAAATTCATGAGATGAGAGATAGGTGGTGGTCAACAGAGTAACTTGCAAATTTCGAGACAAATATAGCAGATAAACACCATGTGGTATAAACTGAGCACAAGACAGACATGAAACCATGAAAGAAAGAGTGAGGTATATCTTAGGGTAAAAAACCAAACCAAACCAAAGCAGTGATTAAGAACTCTTATTAAACCAGTCTGAAGTATTCCTGATACAATTTCTAAGTTTCTCTTAATTTCAACCAACTTAGATATTAGAAAGAGAAATATAGGCATCTGTTTGTGGAACTACACTATGTGGCACTTACACCTTCTATTTTTCTCTTGCTTCAATTGGTAAAAGCATTGATCCTGCAAGAACACATACTTGGTCACACTGGGGACACTATTACCGTGTTTAGACCACCAGTGACCAATTTTGAGAGGAGAGATTTCTGTCTATATTTTCCATTCATTACATTCTTCAGTATATTGGGGTTTTATTTGCTCACGCTTAACAGCACAGACAGGTAATAAATTACTCTCTTACTTTTGGATTTAAATCTAGACTATGACTCAGTTCCTTAGTAGCTTAGGACTGTACTACGCAAAAAGAGTGCTTTTCTTTTTCCTTTGAGAATTGTATTAAGATGCATTCACTATTTAAAAAACAAAACAAAAAACACAACAAAACAAACCCAACTAATCAAACAAAAAAAACCCTTCCACTGTATCATAAGCATTAGCGGTCTTTCAAGACCAAATTCTGCAGAAGCATAAGGAGGAGACATAAAAACCTTCTGCTATTTGGGCATCACCCTACAACTGACCCAATAGCACAAAGTGCTCTGCACCATTTGGACACCACTTGCTCTGCTGATGCAGCTCTCACTACTGCCAGTCCAATATATACTCACCACTGAAAGGAAAAGTGCAATTAATGGCCTGATGCAGGGATTTCAGTAGTCACGTTTATTCTATCATGCCCTTTCAACAAACGTAAGTAGATAAAAATCCTAAAACATTGAATATTGCTATACAACCACCTCCTTGTAAAAATACATTCAGAAAATTCTCCCATCACTTCACTTCCACTGCTCATTTCTTTTCCCTTGCTTCTACCCATCGTTCCACTACTCGCCTTCCTAGATCCAGGATTTATTAACTTGAGTAAAAGTGATTTCAGTATTTCTACTAAAGCAATACTCAGCAGATGTCTAGCATCTATATTTATACAACTCTAGAACTGGTAATAAACATGATTTTTTGTATTGCCACACTACATTTTTAATGAGACATCATTCCTTGTCTCTGTTTACCAAGAATTACAGTGGCCACAACTGAGTCCTTATCCCATATTATTACACCACATAAGAGTTTGGCGAGCTGAATGGAAACATCTCGTTATATATGAAGGAACACTTAATGGCTAAGGATTAGCGTTACTCACCCTGTGTCTGTGGACGGCAAGGCTACTCAGATGCATGCAGGAAGATATCTAAGGGGAGGGAGATGCCTGGGAAGGCACTAGGTGTAAACGCTCAGGCTTTAAAGCTTATTTCCATCCTGATCCCAACCACAGTGACTTTCACAGGACTGTGCCAAAGACATTTGTCCAAGACTGAGTGTGTGGTTCCTAGATGACGTCAGATGTCCGGGCAGCCAGCCAACTTCCTATGGAAGTGACTTCAATATTGCTGGAGTTCAATCTAATTGTATTTATCATATGATTACTTATGTAAGGAGCCAGCGGCTTGCATAGGTAGCCTGTATTTTTGAATATAATAAAATAAAATACATTTTGAAAATACAAAGAAAGAGATAGAGCGAGGTAAACAGAAATCATATTCAAATGTCATGCCCTCCTCTAAAGCCACTTACTCCAGAGACGAACAGACATTAGCCAAGACAAATTCCATCCTTGCTTAACTGGGACTTAGACAGCCTATGATGTAAAGCAGAGTATTTTCTCACCTGCAAATTTACAATCGTTCCATACCCATAATTATACCCTAAATGTATAAAGCCTCACCCCTTTTACTCACGCTTCATAATAGGTTCTCACTGCCCCAAGGCTTTTCACAAAATTTGTTTGGTTTTTTTTGTTTGGTTTTTTTTTTTTTTTTCCTTTGAGACCTTTTTTCTCTTAAAACTTTTCTGTGACATACAAAAAGCTCCATCCAACCAACCAAAAAAAGCCAAACAAATTTGAAGACAGTTATGCTACAGGTTACTGAAAGAACCATTTCTCTGCATGGACAATATAACATCAATACTTCCATGCACACTTTCATCTCTCTGCATCCGTTCACGTACTGCCTCATTTTTAACTGAAGTTATAACCACACACGACCAAACACAACTAAGCCCTGTCGTGCAACCAGAACGCCGATAGATCCCTGTCTCACAGGCAGTAAGCAGTGCCACATCAGGTGGCAGTATTCTGTAACATGCTCATGATCATAAAATAGTTGATTGTTAACAAACAGAAATAGGAAGCTGATGAAGTTCCTACTCTGTTATGGCGGGCACTGAACTTAATGCATGCACATAATCAATGTTCCGAGACAGGCTTTGAAAGAGAAGAGAAAGAAAGAGACTTAATGCAACTCCTTCCCTTCCTCTATACTCTTTCAGCCCCAGTACCCTCTTCCAGTCCTCAAAAACAAAATATGCATTTGCAACACCCCAGTTCAAATTTCAGACTCTGGCAGAGTGCTTCCAAGGTCTTTGCTGTCCTTTCTGATCACCCCTCTCTCCTAAATAACAGCTTGGAAGTTCAATGACAAACAACAACAGGAGAAGACAAAAGAAAAGGCTCTGTCCTTCAGCAGTGCCTTTGGGATTCACCATATGTCCAAAGGACTATACCAACCATAATGAGACTCCCTTTCTGTTCACTGCAATCCCACAACTTTTCCATGGAAATCTCTAATTTCTTTCCGTAAATTGAATCTGGACCATTCTCTTAAAAGAGTAAATAGAGCAGACAAGAAAATAAAAGAAAGTTAAATTAATAAAAAAAAAAAAAAAAAAACACAGAACACACAAAAAAAACCCCACACATCAAAAACACACACACTGATGAATCTTTCTCTCTGTGGTATTTTTTGCACAGTACATATTTGCAGTAGTGTTAATCACTCACCACTATAAAGTATATTATGCAAAGTGTTCAAAAGCATCCTGAAATTTTGAACAAAATGACAGGGAAGTGTCCATCCAGGTAAGCAATATACTAAGTTAGAGTTCTTTAGTATACCAGCCAATATTTAAGAATCTCAGTCCTTTCATCTTCATTTAAAAATGTTTTGTCATAATTTATCTAACATTTGTGACATTCAAAATAAACATTAACATTTTATTTTAAAGCTTATTCTGCTATCTTTACACTTTTGCTTGTGTACCAATCAATGCTATGTTGTCATTTATAGCTTTTTAATAATATTACACACAACCCCTCTACAGTAAGTGATTCACTAGCCTGAACAGTCTATTTTATTTGAAATGTAAAAATTAACCAGCCTTATGTTTTACAGAATAGCCTCACCCAACACAAAAAAAAAAAAAAAAAAAAAAAATCTGTGACACAAAGGTCATGTCTTTGCCAAACTTTAAGCACATGTTCTTAAACAGGAAATAAAGCTTTTCAAGAAAACTTTTTAATAGGTAAAAAACCCAACTTACTAATTTCCCTTGCTGCTGTTATCCCAACAGCTGACCCAATCCAGTTAATTTGGCAGGAAAGAGTCTATTTGATACAAATCTTGTCATGAAATATTTCAGCCTACTCGCAAAAAAAAGGTGATCCAATTTCCCAAGCCTAGTTGTTTTTACAAAGCTTTTCGCCATTGCAGCACATTTCCATTAGGATCATAATCCTAAGCAATCACATAACTGAATTTCTGCGAGGGCCACAACCCCACTTGCAGTTTCCTCTGCCCCATCCCAAGTCATCACCTCGCTAGGAAAGCCCTGCAATGGGGGAAGAGGGATGGACAACCCTACGCACTGGTGACCCTGACATTCTCCATTTAAAACATCAGGGAACAAAGAGTACTTCCGAGTTTTGTCAGTGATTGCCAAGACTAGGCCCAAATCAAAGTCCCAGACAAAAACAAACCCAAAAAGATTAGGAATCAAGATCTACAACTCCGGACTGGCTTTTAACCATGGAAAAAGCAACTTGTGACAAGCCTTACTTTGGCAAATTCTGACACAAATCAACACCTCTAGTTCAACCCATCTTCGGTGACTTTCAGTTATTTTGGTCTTGCCAATGCTCATGCATGGTGTGGCTCACACATATATTTATTGTACGATTCTTCTGGCAAATTAGTATAAGTAATCTTAATATAGTGGAACCACCTTTTATAATAAATAGCAATAAATAGGGCCTTACAGGATTCCACATGATGAAAATAGAATATCAGATCCAAATATTCTGCTTTTTAAGTACTTCTTGGTTAAATAAGATTTTAAGAAAAATAGGTCATGAATATAGCCCAGAAATCCTGAACTGCATCACAACACAACAGACACACAAAAGATGCTCCACAGGTAAACACAAAACATCAAGCATTTCAAAAATGTTGTTTGGTTTGGTTTATAATTTATTTTGTTAACTCACATTCTGCTTTTGACTTGGCATATTTTGGGACCACAGTTATGCAGGAAAAAAAAAAAATTAGATGTCATTTTTAGCAATTTATAACCACACAGATACACTCTTCTTAAGATCAGGCCCAAGGCTGTATGCAAAGATCTAATTCTGCTTTCTCTACATATATATTATGCTATGCAATATGATAAATATGTAAACATGAAGTCACACACTATATTGCAAATAGGATACAGTATTCTTCAGTGACCCAGGAGAATGCAGGCTACACCATGTTCTAGCTGTGATTCTTCCCACCCCATCCCCCCCACCCCCCTTCATTTCATTTCCATAATGGTCCAGCACTTATTTTGCAGACTTTTTATGCCATCTCCTACCTAAGGTATGTAAATAATTTAGTCAATAGTAATGCATTATGCAATTTATTTTCAGCCAACAGCACAGTCCTCGTTAGGTGCAATTCATGGGAAGAAGTAGTTAATTATGGTAATTCATCTACAGACCTAGGTGAGCAATTTCACTGTTATTCTGCTATCCTACTTAATATGCATATGCTGTATACGAGCAGTTAAACGGCAACTTTCAAAACTGACATCCCAAGCCCTGATTCTATAACGAGCTCTGAACCCGGGCTTTAACACAGAGCTACAGTAAACGCCACTTCTGGGAGGTGAAGGAGTCGATTTACACAAAACAACTTGTAAGATCAGGGTTTAAGGTAGTCTACTGAATAGACCTCTACAAGATCCTAGAAATAATTCTATGCTATTGTACTGCACTATTTGTGGGATGGTATGTGATCATATAATTAGAGATCATATAGTACATTCACACAAAGAATACTTTAGGGCTTGTTGGGGGGTGGGGTGGGGGAGAAAATCTTTAAAAAAGAAAATTACATTATCTGGAAATTCGGAGCTAATCTCAACAACTCAGAAATGCTACCAGAGCACTTTTCCTTCACAAAGTTTAGAGGAATACATTTCAGGTCTGATTGCTGCCAAGGAAGAATTAGTTCCAAACAAAACCAGCTGAGGTTTTCAGTCATTAAGATGTTAAAAGTCTAAACAAAATATTTAAGAAAATAATCTGAAATATGTGTCAATATTAAAAAGTAATAATAATAATTTATAAACTGCAGCTCTATGATTGCAATGACAGGGAACAAAGACAGCATTTGTTTCAGAACCAACACTGAAAAGAAGCGCTCTGGACAGGTGCAAGAAAAATACCACGGGTTTGGCAGCTAAACCAGAGGAGAGCAGTAAATGAAGGGCAGGTCTCAACTAGATGCAGCAGCATGGCAGTCTTCTGTAGAATTGCTGTTTGTAAGCCCATACTAGTTAACCCCTCTGTTTGGGGGAAGGCTCCTGCCTTTTCCATCAACCCGGTCCAGAGGCCACCTGGACTGTCCTCCCCATGGGACCTCCTTTGGGGCAGCAGCCCCAACAGCCTGCCCCAGCACCCACTTCCCTGGGTGCCTTGGCACATGCTTTTCAGCTGCCTTGAAGGAAGAGTCCTTGATCTTGGGGCTCTTCTTCACTGCACCTTGCCTCAACCCTTCTGTAGCCTGTCTCCAGACTTCAGAAACCGACTGCTAAATGACCCAGCCTCCGTAACTTTGAAGAGCACACAACTACCAAAGGGCAGCCTTCTGCCAAATCCCTGCCCTCCCGAGTGAAGCACATTAAACAGTGCAAAAATCACTGTAGCCCCACTCGCTCTGAAGAACAGGCAGCCAACTCAAGCCAGGTTTGTATGTGCAGTGCTGGTCTTCAGCCATAAACCAAACCTAAAAACGTGAAATGCCCCTCAATTAAAAGCTTAAAGTCATAATAACTTTAGATAGTCACTGCTTTAATGACAGAAGGCACAGCATTTTTACATGAGCGTCTTGAAGGTCTCAGTGGAGCACAGGTCCAAGATGCACAGAGACAGACATTCAGACAGTTTTAACCTTATATGCTTTGATATCGCCACAGGACTAAAACATTAGTGCTCTCTGGCTTGTTTATGACTGTCTACATATGCTAGAAAGTGTTTTGCCAAAACTCATAGCTAAAATAAAAACCAGCATTCAAGCAGCACTAAACTTCATAAAGCAAATAAACAACACATTGCAAATATTTAAGTCTTCCAAGCAAAGGCTTCTTCCATAAATTTCAATATTGAAACTGGCAACAAAACATTTCAGACAGTGAAACAAATGACTGGCTAAAAAACACTACCCTCATCATCATCATCTTTTTAAGCGGTTCATTTTTCTGTTCTCCTAAAATATGCATGGCACTCAAATTATATCCGAACAAATGTACATAACCCTAGCTATTTAAAACAAAAAAAAATGGAAACAATTAATTTAAATCTTTCTGCTTAACCCAAGACTAGAAAACTGTCAGGCCTGAAAATTAGTTTCACAGAGCCTTAATGCATCTGAAAATGGCTTACCTGCTAAACATGACAGGCAAATTCCAAAATAAAGCAAAACCCTTTCCCTCAACACACACACACACTAATATTTTTCTTTCCTGAAGGTTGGATCATTTCCAGAAAACCTGAATTGACTTCAATGGAGCGATAATATATTTCTTATTAAGAACATGTAGATTGCCTCAGAATACAAGAAAATGGTTCAACTAAGAAAGGACTTCACTCAGCTCTTTTAAAAATACCCAAGGATCACACTTAAAAGTGATTTTTGTTTTTTTTAACAATTAGGGCTTGACTACACCAACAGCTGTATCTGCCAATATATAGATATGTATTACACTAAACAGGAATGAGACACTTTCTTTCTGGAGTCATTAAAAAAAATGCGAACACACTGTAAATTCACATTTTTAACTTCAAGCCATGCTACCTAGTGAGTATAAATACATTCTTGTAAAGTTTAAGGGATTTATTAAAGTGGTAGCAGGATTTTCTTTTTAAATTAACCAGGGGATACTCCTCAGTGGAGAGTATGGTGAAAATAAGAAAAGTCCCAATATAAAAGCACAATTTACAATAGCAAAACCCAAATGTATACAACTTTAAGTACTATTCCCAAACTGAAGAGATTTCCCATAATTAAAACACCCCCTGAAATTTCATTTTCCAGCCAACGAAAACTTCCAAACAACATATGAAAACAAGACATTGTAACAGAAAGTGTATGCTCATCAGTATCACAAGCACAACTGTGCTCAGCAGGACTGCGACGTGCTTCAGGAGACACCTATACAGCTGGGGAAAACTCTCCCCAGAATGTTAGGACTTCACAATGTGCATAAGCATTTCTCATGACAAGACCTGCAATGCTTTATCTGCCCAGGGCACGCAGCTCTGACAAGCAAGGAAAATACCACTGGTTCTTAGTAAAAGGCAAAAAAAAAAAAAAAAAAAATTTCATACAAGCTTGTAAATTTCCTTAACTATAAATTTATAAATAAGAATCATTTAGGAAGTTATTATGGAAGACCTGCGCAAGTAGAATTGCCAGCACACGAAAGAGGTCAGGTCACCACTTATGTCTACTTTATATATGGACAAATCCAAGCAGACAAGACAGTATGAGTAACGCGATCACTGCATACAGAAAGGCTGGTGTCAGACGGGCTTAGCTATTCACTGGCCCACTGCAGTCTGCAAAGACTTTGTCTGATGGCAAAGCTGGTATAAGAAGTCCATGGCCCAACCTTACTGATTATAGGTTCATTCCTATGGGTAAACGATAGTTTACTGACACCTTAGTGGTAACAACAGAGACATTTGTGGAGTCATGCTGTAAACTGGTTCAGCAAAAACACTTGGATTTTAAAACCCCTCCAAAATAGCAGTAAGTTTTAACACAATCCTTCCAGAGATGATGTCTGCGGGACCAATAATCCACTGAAAGGCATGGCAGAGGAGTCAATAAACCATGACAGATGATAGAAACTTTCCAGAGAGAGAAGTTCACAGAGCTCCACTTGTAGCTTTCGTGCTGTGTCCCCATTCAACCAAGAGCAGGGTCAGCTTAGGGGTCCCACCACATTGGCTCCCATCTCCGACACTGGGACAAGCAGCCGCTTGCCTAGCTGTGCTCTGAAACCTATCCCTGAAGCGGCTCCACCAAAAGTGTTCAGCCTTTCCCCTCTCCCAAAGAGCTGCCAGGGTCTGGAAAAAAGTGCAGGAATCTTAAAACTTCATGTATGGTTGCATTTCCACTTTACTAGGACACAAACATGCCTAACTTTATGAATCAAGTAGCCTGATTTCAACATGATTCTTCATCATGTATGGGCACTATCAGCAAATATTTCCAATGTGAAGGACCATGTTTTGTCCAACATAAAAGAAAAAACAGAAGCACAAAACCCATGAACACAAAAGGAGCACTTGCCTAAACCAAAAACTCCAAGTAAGCAGAGGCTGAAAAATAAAACAAAAGCCATTGCACACTCCTACACAGCCTTTCACCAGAAGATCTCAGGGTATTGAACTGGTCTGAAAAAAATCCTGTGAAGTATTAAATCACTGGTGCATGGGTAAATTTGTTAATCCATTCGCTAAGGTCACACAGTGGCAGAAACAGCAGATAATCCTGACACCAGCTTTCTGTCCTAATCATTACGTGGACAGAAAATCTTCAGAGATGTAAACTAAAAATAAAGTAAATACAGTTATCCATTACATACAGATATATTAGGTCAAACCATAAAAGCAAAATCGTGGGTGTGGGGAGCAGAGGTGTGTCTCTGGGGATTCACCACAGATCTAGACAAGCCCATGAAAATTTACAGAGAGTTTATAATCAGAAAGTAATTCCATAATTCCCTCAGTTCAAGCAGTCCCTATGAAGGGACTTGTGCAGGCAAACTGTAGCCATGCTAAAAAAAAAAAAAAGAGTGAAAACCTTGAACAGTAACCATTGAACAGTAACAGGATATATTCCATTACTGTATGGTATCCACATTAGGATGTCAAAAGCTTGCCACTCATTCCGTACTTAGTTAAAGCAGTTTTTTTACAGATTGCCTGTAAGCCACCAAAACTGAGGAAGTCTTCTAATATCAGAGGGCAGAGAGACACACAGCTGACATTGTTGACACACAGTTAAGAGAGGTATGATAATTTCTACCAGCTTGACAATTTCTATCAACTTCAGTGCCATTTCATATTCAAGCATCCTGGTAATACCCACTATGGAGCTCTGACAATTCAAGACCATTTTGGTGAATGCTCTTGTATTGGTATAAAATGCACTGCAAGCACCAGTTTCCGAAGGGAAAAAGGCAAGACTATGCGCTGACAAAACGAGAAAAACTTATTTTATGAATTAAAAATACTGAACCAGACAATGAGCTACATTGGCATTATTAAAACGTACTAAACCCAACAAAATAACATAATCACGGTAGGCAGGGAAGACTAATCTTTGTTCTTCCTTAGTCAAAACTCACTACAATTTCAATGGGAATTCTCCCCTAGATATGGCTGGATGACTACATGCCAAGTTTGCTCCTGCAGCCAGTCTCTATTGCATCCATCTTAGTTACACTACACATATCCAGATTACAGGAATTTACAAACAGCAAGAGTAATTTAGAGGTGACTCACAAAACTGTGACCTCAGTAGAGATGGGGTTCACTATTATAATCTCAAGTGTCAACAGTTTTGCGGTAAAGGGCTTATATTTTAAAGACTTTCAAGCAAAAATCTTTCACTGACTTTCTCAAAAAGCACATCTTGCATTCCCTCTGTCCCAAGCACATCTACTTCAGAGGCAGAATACAAACCTGCTCTCCATAGGTTTCACTGGGCAACAAGGTACAAAAGTTTATGATGCCTTAGTCACTTCTGTTTATCTTCTTAGATTTTGGACAACAAGACACCAAATAAGAAGGGTGCTTAAATATCAAACCAACACAGTATTTCATACATTACAGAGTTTCTAGATGTGAACTCTTTAAGGACAATCTTTCAAGTTCGAAGTCGCAATTCCGCACGCTCCTCTGTGCAGCACAGGACAAAGGCGCCTGTGCGCACGTACCAGCTCGGGGTCTCAAAGCCGTGTTTGTTCACCCAGAACAATGGGGCATGTGACTTGTCAACACTACCCACAATAAAAACAATAAGATAAGGCCACCACTGATTTCAGGATGACTGGCTTTGTTTTTGCTAATTTTAAGTCACAATGTCAATAAAAATTTATTGCATAAAATCCCTTACTTTAAAAAGCCCAAAGCAAACCTCACAGCACACTGAGGTTTTCACTCAAACTTCCTCAGCTTTTTGCATTTGTACTAACACACCACCTTCCCCCAAAGCCTCCCTCTGACTTCATCAAGAGTTCAGTCAATGTTTTACGCCTAAAGCCAAGATTATTTTTATCAAATACAGGCACTGCCAAAATTTGTCCTCTCCGTTTCCCACCCGGCGTGCTTGTCCCAGCTACCCCTCTGCCCGCAGGCAGGCCCCTCGCTCACCTCCGCTCGCCGCCCTGCTCGCTGCCAGCGGCGCAGCCTGCAAAATGAGACTTCCTCAGCAGGTTTCGCTCCGCCAGGGACCGGGGCTGCACCGTCCAAACCTATCTAACCCCTCTGGTTCAAGAGGGCTACACAGGATCAAGTGCTATGTGTAAACTCAACTTAAGTTAGGGGAAAGGGTAAAAAAGCAGAGCAAACCTGGAGAACAGAAACAAAAAGGCACCGATTTGGTTTAAAGAACTGACAATGGAACAGATAGGGAGAATGCAAAAGAAAGTCCAAAATGACAAAAAGAAGAGAGAAAGCCCGGGGGTGGGGGTGGGGGGGACGGGACACGACAGGTTGGGGGAGACTAGAAAAATCAAATAAAGTCTCAGGAAGAGATAATAATTAAATGATGCAAACGGTCAGGACTGAGACAAAACACCCCGAAATATTAGATTAATTTGCTACATTCACACTACAGCACGGACAAGGAAGCAGAGGAGAGGGCACGACCATGCTGACCATTGGAAGGGGTTAATTTTAGAAAGGAAAAAGCATCATGATCTTACACCACTTGTGTTTTAATTATGCTGGGGAGGGCTTGGGGGGTTATTTTATTCACACAGAACAGCAGTAGGCCCAACAGCACGAGACTAACAAATAAAAGTAGGCAGCACATCGAAATACATTACAGTTCCAAACTTTCACCATTTACAGGAACATTAATGCAAATGAAACCTGACTAATCTGATCGCCGAACATGTGTTTTTAAAAACAGTGCATTTCTTTCTTTTCGTCTTGAAAAAAAACTCAGTTCCACAAGTGGGTAGTTACAAACCACAGCTGGGAAAGTGGGAGGCACATGAAGCACGCAAATAAGATTTTACATATTCTAACACCATCAATGCAGCTTTCTGGAGCTCTTCAGCAACATTCAACACACGCAACCCTTGCTGCTGGCAGTCTTGGCAATTTAAAACAACAGAGAATCTCAACCTACATAATGGACATACTTTTAGCCAGAGTCTGACACTGCATTTCACATACCCTCCGAGTCTCCCGTATGAAGTCATCCATAGCATCAAAGAGCGAGTAACAACACATCAAAAGTGTTTTCCCTAGCTACCTCTGAAAATTTCCATCCCTTTATCCCTCATATAATTTTTTTTGTTCTTCTTAGCATTTCCGTCAATACACACAGGATCTTTAAAAGTGCAGTTTTGCTCCCCAGTACATACAAGCAACCAGTATCTCTCTAACACGGGACCACAGCTGTGGTGAGCCTGGGCACAGGGACAACAAGAAGAGACTGATGGGAATATTCAGTTTTGTGTGGTTCTGTGGGCTGGTGGTGGAAGCACCGAGAGCAGCGGGTTTGTTTTTATGACACAAGCAATGCCCATTTATTTTACCAGAAAGCAGTATGTCTGGGAAGCCCCTGGTGCCCAGGTACCTCAATGGGATGACCGAACAATGGTCAAGGAGGATTTTGGTTTGTTTTCTTTAAGGGAATAGACTCTTAGAACTTTATTTCTAATGTAATTTATGTACTGTAAAAAATAATCTCACAAAGGGCCTTGATGAACTAGAAATAAATAATCCACATCAAAATAACCTTGCATGTGTAGACTGTAGAGGAACCAACTAACATGGACTTTGCCAACAGTAAGATAAACACATTGATATTTCTAATGTAATCAACAGCCATTCAGAATCTGTCTCGGAAGACAGTCACAGAAATACAAAGCATTTTTCTTACAACTCAAATGATTGTGAAAAATATTTACTATAATGGTGAAAGCCGTTAAAAAAAAAAGTTGGTTTCTATTAATCAGCTACATTTAGATATCCATTCTTGCTATCAGATTAAGCTTACCAAAACTGCTTAGTAGGCTGTTTCATTGTATTTTTGTTTAAGTTTTATCACAATGCAACATATTGAAGTTTCATATTCCTGACTTTTTTCATATTACACAGTGCTAGACATTTACAGTCCAAACAAGAGCCACCAGACTGTGAAATTTAGTTGTGCATTTGAAATAAAGTGAAAAATCAGGTACCACATCTGCATCAGCAAAACATTCATGTTACACAGCAAGTACAGAACCCCCTGATCTGTTGCATTAGCTATGGGAAACAGCTAATCCATTGCTACACAAGATATGTTTCTAGCACAATTTATTTGACGTCAACATTAATAAATGATTTGACCACACTGTTCCTCATTTTCCTCCATCCACATCTGTGCTAGCTTTGCTTTAAAAGTACATTAAAAAGTACTAAAACGGAACAAACATAACCCCAAAGTAAATATGTTACAGATTCACAGATATCATCGTGGCAAACATCCATATTTTTACAAAGCACTTCCTAAATAAAATTTATCGCTAAGAGTCTGTATTTAGGAATGCATATTTGTGTTAATATGCAAGCAAAAATTTCTGCACTAGAGAAGAATGTTGACATCCATACAAAAATTAGCTGTGATTCATTGTTTAACAGTTGTCTTCCCTTTACAGAACACCGCAGACTGTAGGACATATTGCCAAACTGAAAGCACCAATACTTCCTTTAACCTAATATAGGACAAATAAATACACTTCAACAGCTTCTAAATCTTGCACGTCCTACTTTTTTGACCCAGATCTCTTGTTATTTCCCCCATAGGTCTATGCAATATCAAAACTATTTTTTCCCACAATTTTAAACTTAACCTAAAAGAGGAAAAGTTCTCATCATTTCTGTGAGCTAAACAGACCTGGAAGTGGGGGAAGGGATAACAGACAGACTTGTCTCTGTTAAGAACAATTGGTATTTTAAGGTAAAATTTTCAGCCACACTTAACACCCTCCCAACTGCTGAAACTAATAGCAAAAATTCTCATTTGTTCCAGCAGGACTGTAAGTTAGACCAGTATCAATGATAAATGAAAAATAATTAAATCTTTTTATTGCTATTTTTACAAGGCAAAAATGTATTTTCAGAAGTCATGCTGACACTCGAGCATTAATCAGCCTGTCCAAAAAACACAAAAGAGCTATAAAACTTGTTATTCCTCGCCTCGGCCAGCCTGGACAACTCCTTCCAGGAAACCAAACTGTCTCTTCTTTGCCTGGTACTTTTAGGGACCATCGGGGGATTGAAATTCACTTCGCGTGTGCTCGCAATCAGGCGAATTCCCAGCTCAGGGTTTGCTGGCCATAGGTCACCCATGTGAAGAGCCTGAACTTTTAACACTGTTAATGTCAAATGGATGCAACTTTTAGGATAGGTTATATTTAGGGCTCTAAACCTTGACAATTTCTGTGGTTTTGGCACTGGGCACAGTATTTAGCACTACATTTTCATGAATAGTAAATATTTGACCCTTAACTCATAACCTTGGAAAAATGCTCCACGAATAGGCTGTACAGAGATCTTTTCTGTATGCTCTCTAGTCGCTGCCAGCAGGCACGTACAGCTGCGTACAAAACAGGAAAGTTTCCAGAGTCACTTTCACAGTCCTAATTCATAAAAATCTACCATCGGCCTGACGTCAGTGGGGTTCAGTGGCAGCTCTGCTTGCAGCTGGGGAAGCGACTGAATCATTCCCCAAACCCACCAAGGGGTTAAAAGGAGCACCAGCATTAGCTGCAGAGACAGCTGCTTGCCGGCCTTGCCAGGTTGACAAAACTATTGCCCGGCTGAGGGGGAAGGGAAGGCCTACTACTCACACCACAACAGCTAAAATTTCTAGTAACGCACCTCCAGCGATCTGAATAACACTCAGTGCATCTGAACACGGCACACAGCTCTGAAGAGTGTCTCTGTAATACACGCTTGCATTGAAGAGAGATTGAACTGAATCTCAGATCATAAAAGAAAAAAAAAAAACCACACAACTGTTTTTTCTCAGGATGATTCTGATTTTTTACTGCTAGACATTACTAATAAACAAGATTGCTCCTTTGCAACATAGAGACTTAAGAATTACAACAATAAACACAAGGCAGAGTACACAACACAGCCTTTTACTAATACAGCTCCCAGAAAGAAACAGAAAGTGCACCCTAATGGGAGTTTGCAAAAGCCAGCAAACCACACGCAACACTTGATTTTTAGAAATGCTCAGCACACACAGAGACGGCCAACTTCAAATGCAACTGTGAGGACTCCGCATCTTTGAAAATATGACTGTATTAATATCTTATTTTACAGATGTAGATGCCAGTTCATACTCTTATTAAGAGGCATGTTTGCCTCCAGGCGGAACTAGAAGACAAGTCCAGGGCCCACTATCCACTCCCACTGCTCTCGGAGCTGTATGGGGCATACACAGCACCAACAGGGCCACGTGCGACCAGGCTGACACCCAGTCTGCTGCGTTACCTGTCCTGAAAAAAGAACGCATTAGCCTGATAGCTAACTTGTTTAGAAGGACCTTAGTATCTCTACATAGCACTGAATTACTCCACATACACTTCCATTCAAAGACCAAGAGGGGACTCCTTGAAAGATGCCACGTACACTGGCTGTGAGAATTCTGTAAAACTCCTCACCACCACTTCGGAGGTTCTTTCACTAGGTGTTTCAGAAAGATATACCAATTCACCAAGCCTTTTTATTATTATTTCTACAGGTAAGAAAATATTCTCAAAAGTCTTTCTAGCAATCAGCCCATCCAAGAAAGCAAGCGAGCAGGGATAAGCTGCAACACGGGCAATTACACTCCTTGGCTAGCCAAGCCAGCTAGATCCTATGCATCCAACCGGTGTGTGCATTTTCCTCCGCGGTTACACATCCTTCGGCTTGGAATGACCACTTATTTCTTATCAAGGAAGAATTTTTTTTAAGGCTCCTTATCAATACAAAAAGGAGAGACTAAAGGATGTTACAGAAAACTACGTGGTAAAGTATTAAAAATCAATGTTTCAGTGTGTGAGCTGAGTTACAGTTCTACAGATCCTTCAGAACCAAAGGAAAACTCAACTTGAGCTCAAACATGGCCATTAAGACTACAGGGCATTTTGTCTAAACAATTTCAGCCATGTTTTCATTATGAGAAGGAAGAAAAGGGCCTTCCCATCTTGGATTAGATACCACAAGGCAGAACCCTAACAAGGAGTAGTAGTTCACAGTTTTCACACAAACCAGCAGAGTGATTTCTAGATCAGGCGTCTGTACTTTTTCACTCAACCTACCAACTCTCATGAAGTGACAGCTATGCTGCCTCATCTTCGCTACTTCTTACCTCAAGTCAGCTAATTCAATTTTGTGAAATTAAAAGAAAGCCAATATTCCCCTACAATTTCACCTGAAAAGATATTTCTTATTCCTCATTTCATTTTCATATTTTGTCTTGGAGGAAACCAATTATGAGATGAGTAAACCAGTCTCCATCTACTCTGGGAACACCAGCTGAATCTTTTTCTAGTAAAGTCACTCTTTTCGTTAAGCTACTTTAAAGAAATTAAGGCCATCTAACTTCATACTGCAGTGCTTAGAAAGCGGCATGTATTTTGGGACAGGGGTAGCTAAATCAATAGCAGGAACACAGGAACTGTTTCTTCATCACCTGTTAATTTGAAGGAAGTACATTAATGCTGCAATGCAACTCAAAAACACTGAAGAGAGCTGTCAATCATAGTTCCTAATGGAAAACTTCTGAGACTTCTTCACCTAACACAAACACATTTATATTTAAAAATGAGCATGCAATGAGTATATTCTCGCAGTAGTCACTTTTAGGAGCCAAACACGCATAATTACAGAGTGTGCATACACACTTTCACTTCTCTCCCAGCCTGCAGCTACTTGCATGAGCTGATGTTTAGGGCTTTAAATATAATTATTACACCCTATACTCTGTGTGCGTAGGCATGCGCAAACACAAACACACAAAGGGTGGTCTGTACACATAACAGTATCACAATTGTCAATATAAAGGTGAAATGGATTAGAAATGAGGTTACTTCAGTATGATACATGTCAGTATCGTAATATTGCAGTACTGACACAACACAGTCCTGCAGTACAGCCTTGTCCTTGCCCTCCTCTCCCAAGCGGAGACCAGACCACTTTACGACCTCCTTATCCTGGGTCAGAAGGGGAAGAGCTGGCAGCAGGTTTGTGTCTGTCTCCCCTCCGCTTGCCAGTAGCATCTTCTCCATCAAGGTGTCAGAATTCACACGGGAACCAGGATCCTGAGCAGCTATGGGTCTGGGGGGGAGGGAAGAGACAGGCAACGCAAGCAAAAACTGGGAGGGGGTGGCAATCTCTTGAGGCTCCAGATCAGCAGAGGAACAGGATCAGTGAAGGAAAGGTGTCACACCTGCCACAGCCTCAGGTTTCCCCAAAAACACTTAATAGCGCTGTGATACCAAAAAAAGTATCAGTATCACGAAAGATTCACATCCTATTGCCCACCACTAATAGAAAACACACTTAACTTCCGTGAGCAACTGCTCAGACATCTGCAGAGTTTATTCAACCGAACTAGACCGCTGATGTTCACAAAGTTGTGTGTGTTTCTTCACAGGACTTCCTGACTTCTGTGCGATTACATCCTTGTAGGATGTGGGTCTTTACTGCCACTACAAAATTTGTAACTGCAAACACATTCTGACTCAAATGTGAAGTCCATGTTAAATTAAATTCCAGAACCAAAATCAAGTTAGGTAAAATAACTCAGTTTGCTTTACATTATTCAGATCTGTTCTTCCTAACTAAAAAATATTACCTGAAAACAACATTATAAGCAATTTTGTCCATTTCCCCTAATCCATCCAGAAACTCTTTATGCTTAGGGCTGTAGCACTTTTTAGCATCAAACTCTTTCATGATGGGAAAATGACTATGAAGTACTGCTGTTGGGTACTTAGCACTTATACCATGCCTTACAACTTCAAAGCATTACACAAACATCAATAATTACCATATATAGAGTAAAACTGAAAGAAGTATTTGTATAAAAAAAATTCACAGGCAAAAAAAAAATCATAACTACCTGTTTGAAGGGGAAAAAAGCTTAAGCAACAGAATCTCCTGTAATTATCGTGTTCTTTATGCTACTACGCACATGCATTATGGCTTTGCACATTTAAACAAGCAAAAATCAGAAACTCTTGCACCATCTTAAAAAGAAAAAAAATTAAAAAGCCCAAAAGCCAAACCCCAAGTCCTTTCATACATTTAAATTACTTTTCCTTCACCTTTCCTCGTGGAGCGAGAACTAAGTCTTTTCTAGATGTTCTCAGTAACAGTTTGGGAGGCATACCACCAAGTTCCCAAGACACAGCACCACATGAACCCTGTTCTCATGGAGACAAATCCACCTTCCCCAAAGAAAACTTAAGACAGTGACAGTGTACAGGCTAGGCGATCATAGGTAAATACTACGATACGTTGTATTCCATTAGATCTTAACCAAAAGCAAAGGAAAAAAAAAAACACAACACTACAAGAAACTACAGAAAGTTTGCTGCGATCACTTACAGGGCACCACCTGCACCCTAAGCACCATCATCAAAACAGCACAGCCCTTTCTTTTGATGGCTAAGATGAAAAAACCTTCATACGCTCATCCATGAACACGCACCCACTTACTTAAATCCAAGGGCACACAAAAGGGTTCACACTCACTTGAAACATATTCCGAAAAGGCAGTTAACATACACGAGTCCAAAGGAAGGCCCCAAATCCACCATAAGCCTCATGAGGACAAGCCTTCAGGTTGCTCAGAGAAAGACGAGAGCCCAAAGCCGCCCACTGCACCCGAAAACTCAGGTACAACCCAAAACCCAAACATCAACTTTGCAAATGGTGCCCTCTCTCTCAAAGGGGCACCAGCCACATCCCCGCTGAACACCCAAAGGGTTGAGACCACCAGCGCCAAAGGACCTCGTTAATACGTACAATGTGCTCAGACATTTATTTTAGTAACACAGGACAAGGGGAGTCAGACAAGCACTGAAATGCCTATTATTTTCTTTTTTTATGCAACAAAGACTTGGTTGTCCTGATCATGCTTCTCCTGCTTTAATAATAAAGGAGGAGTATGTTTTGTTAGATTCCCCCCCTGCCCCCATCCTCCCCCATAAATCAGTGAGGAATTTGATTTACGCGGACAGGAAAAACGAGGAAGTTGAGCACACTGGAGAGTAGTAAAAACTTCACCAGCAAACTTCACTTTCCTACGCAGCAGCGACCTACAAACCAAACTTTCCTCCAGACTCACGTGTCATCTGCAGCAACAAGCCTCTGCCATAAAGCACGTATAAAGTTTGCTGTTAGGAAAGGGGGGGGAAGGGGGGGGATATAAAGCAAAAGACGAGGGGGGGGAGACTTTTATGCTCTCAAAGCTGCCTTAAAAGGAAATTCGGTGATGAAAGATTAAATTCACCTGGAACAACACGGTAGAACTTAACCCTTTCGGGGAAGGGGGGGGGGTTACAACAATAATAACAAGCCAGATGTCGTGTTATTGCAGAACCTATATGCTCTATATATCAAGAAAATATATACATTGCATCAACCGTGCAAAAAGGGCCGGGGGGGGAGGGGGGGGAGGGTGAACTCCGAGGAGCGGGGGAGGGGCGGCCGCCCCTCCCCCGCTCCTCGGAGTTCACCCCCCCCCCCCGGCCCAGCTTCCCCTCCCCCCCCTTCCCCTCCCCCCCAATAAGTAAATATGCTGGGAGGGGGAGGGGAAGGCGCTTCTCCACCACAAATCGGGCTAAAAATAGGCCGCTCGCCATGGCTCCCTTGTGCCATTCGCTGCTGAGGCCGGTGTGTGTGTGTCTGTGTCGTCGTCGTCGTTCCCCCCACACATTAAATCCTTTAAAAATATATAATATAAAATAAAATAAAACGAACCCAAGCCGGCTGGGGGGAGGGGAGGGCCGCGGCGCGAAGGGGGGGGGAGGGGAAGAAAGGTGCCGTTTAAGCTTTAAAATAAAACCATACCCAGACCCACAGGAGAGCACACACACCCCCCTCCCCGCACCCCACACGGACTAATTAAAAAAAAAAAAAAAGAAACACACACACACGGTGAAGGGGGGGGCCGCGGCAGGCGCCCATCCCCCCCCTCCCCCCCCGCCCGCCTCCAACCGCCACAGAGACAAAATGGCCCCCCCGGCCCCTTCCCGCCCTCGCCCCCCGGTCCTTACCTTGCGAGCGGCGGCGGGGCGGCTGCTCCCCCCTTCCTCGGGAACGCCGGCACGGGAAATTCACCCTTGTTTGTCTCTCCGCCTTTTTTCCTTTTTTTTTTTTTTTCCTCTTTATACAGCCATATATATGTACGTACGCATCTCTGTGTGTGTGTCTCTGTGTGTACACACGTATATGTATCGATGATATTTTTTTTTTTTCTTAAGGTGTCCACACCAAGAGGAGGAGAGGGGAAGAAAAAAAAAAAAAAACAGGAGGGAAAAAAAAAAAAAACCACCACACACACACAGGAGGAGGAAGAAAAAAAAAATAACCAGCCAGTAGTGCTGTGATATTCAATTATATCCCGAGCCAGGGGGAGGGGGAGGGTGGGGAGAGGGGGGGGTTAGAGATTAAGTCCCGAGGAAGGAGATGGGGAGGGGAGAATAAAAAAAAAAAAAAAAAAGTAATATCTCTGTATGTGTGTGTGATTTAGATTGAGGAGGAATTGAGGCAGAATGTGGAAGCTGTTACTAAGGGAAGGAGCCAAGCGCTCGGAGCAGCCAGCGGCCCTCAGACACTCCGCGCGGGGAGAGGGTGGCCAGCCGCACGGAAATGGGCGCCGGAGAAGGCGCCGCCGCCGCCGCTGAGGGGAAGGGAAGGGAAAGGAAGGGAGGGAAGGAGCGGAGCCGGGAGGCGAGGCCAGGCGAGGAGGAGCGGGGCCGGCCTGCAGCGGCCGCCCGGCAAAACAAACCCGCCGCCCTGGGAGCGCGGGGGGTTCGGCGGAGAGGGGGGGACACGACCGGGACACCCCCCCGGCCCCGTCCTTCCCCCTGGCTCTGCGGGCAGGCGCGGCGGCGGCCGAACGGGCGTGAGGGGAAGCCGCCCCGGGGTTGCCGGCGGCGGTGGCGGGGCCCAAACGGCTGCCCGGGGCCTGCGCTCGCCGCTCGGGCGGGCCCTGAGGGCCGGGGAAGGGCCGGCGGGCCGGGGAGTTTTTTCTAGGAAAGCCATTAATTGCGCTCCGCTGCTAAAAGCGGTTAGGTAAATGCAGGGTTTAACGTGGTGGGGTTTTACTTATTTTTGGGTTTTTTTGTAGGGCGTCGCGGTGGGCAATGGTAGCCCATACCAGGCGTGGGGGATCCGTCCTCACGCCCGGCTCTGTTACTGCCTCTACCTTATAATTTCATTTAATGAAAATAATCCGCTACAGTAATCGCATTGTGTCCAGCCTGGGTGCTTTTCATTCTTAGAATCGAAGCGCTATTTATCATTTATATCGCAGGTTTGTTCATTTTTTAAAGCAAGCCATGTTAATTGGAACCACGTCCGTCACTGGGCATAGTCCTTTCCATCTTAAAATGTTTTTACAATAGCATTTCAGGCGCTTGGGCGTTGGTCCAGCGCGCTGGTGTCCAGGCACTGGCACCCGCGCAGAGTCCTGGTGACCACAGACCACGCGCGGATCCGACGGCAGCACGGGATGTCGTTCCCGTTCCTGCCCAAGGCTCTGCAGGCACAAGCCCGGGTCTGACGCTGCCCCAGCGGGGCCTCCGCACCACCGTGCTGCTGCAGAGCTGGCACACCGGGAAGGGAGAGAGATGGGCCACAAATGGAGCTCTTATTTGTCTTTTCTTTTTTTTTTGGGGGGGGGGTTGGTTTTTTTTTTTTGTTTTTGGGGTTTTTTTTTTTGTTTTTTTAAATATGAACAGAGCTCGGCATTGCTGGAGAATGATGCTAATCCTAAAGCAACAGTTCTGGAGTTAAGGGTGGATTTTACTTCCAGCCTAATGACTGGGACGCACCATAGGCAGCTTTCGCCTACCTGAGCTTCATCTCACAAGCAGACGGCAGCCCTCGACTCTGCAAAGCCTTGATGAAAGCAGAGGGGTGGGTCTCTGGGCGTAGGATCACCTCACGGTGCTCTTTTTTATTTTCGGGGTCAGGCCCATGCACTTTTTCTCCTTTTATGAAGAGTAATATTTAAATACTTGCAGAAAACATTTTTTTTTCTTGCATTGCAAAGTCATTTAATTCTGAGAAAGCCTTGGGCCTTCAATCCGTTTGCTTGAAGAGGCCTGAGTTACATGAGGAAACCAAGTTGCTCTCAAAAGCCAGGGAGCACGTCTGTAACTGCAGACCACTTGATGTTCAACTTTTATTTCTGTAATGATTTTGATGATCAAAGTGGGCAACTTTCTCTTCCCAATAACAGTGTATAGGTTGTCTGCTTCAAGCGTGTAAAGATGCAATAATTTTTTAGGACCATATCCAGTCCAATTCCAAATTTTGACTGCTTTGCTGAAAGTCAGGACATTTAAAAGGGGGGAAAATGTGGCAAGGGACTCATTAACACCTTCCTACGTTATAATCTTAGATCCATCCATGCTTCTAAAGGAGTTTAACCTCTTGATACTCTGAATGATTAATTTCCCAGGTAAAAGAAGATAAGCAATAATAGTGGGTGGAGGAGGGGGGGATGGGAGCATGAACGTAGCCTAAGGCGAGAGGAAAGAAGATAAGACACCTCATATAGGGGACTGTGGAACAACAGGGGCTGAAGAAGGGCATGAGAAGAGCTGTGAGCAGGTGAGCAGTCCACGAAATAGGAATGGGAGGTGTAACGTTCAGAAAGCTTGTGTGAGAAATGGAGGAGGGAAAACCCCTCAAGTGTGCCTTGTTTGGCCCACAGGAACTACGAACACCATCTTCCCATCCATCTGCTGAGCAGCGACAGCGCGCTGAACTGAAGTCATCTGGCTGAAAGTTTCCGTGGTCTCATGTTCTCCAAATATTCAGTCACAACTCCGAGGTGTCAGGCTCTCGTTTTTAACATGCTGATGATGTACTTGACTGGGTGATTACCCGAGTATGCGCTCTGCTCTGCAGAATCTACGAAGTGCATTCTGGCAGATTTATGCTTTAATAATTTTACCCCATCCATTTTGTTCTGGTTTCCCTTTCTTTTATGAAGGCGAACACCTCAAAGGACTGTGCCCTGATGAGCTTTAGACTTTGTAGTTCTGTTGCCCAAATACGTAGCTGGGCTCACAGTTACCAGGGGCGCTTACAGAGTGTGCGGGAGGGAAGTTCTCGCTTTCAGAGGTTTCCAAGAACGGATGTTGGGTAACACAGGGCAGTTGAGCAGGTTATGGTTTACGGCGGGTTGTTCCGTGAGCAAGCCGAGCTTAGGGAGTTGGCTTTGCCTTGAGCCAGGAGAGGCATTTTTAAACAATAACTGTCATTACGTTTCCTTTCCCAGACTCCTAGTAGCGAGAAAGATGGGACCAAACCCTCACTTGCGGATGTAGAACTGGAGCGGGTCTGAGGTCTCGGTTCATCCATGTGTTTGAATAACAGTGTGCCTTCAACGTGCTTCAACAGTACCGCTGCTGTTCGCTTTCCATGGCTCTGTCTTCCCAACTGCTGGAAAGTCTTCTCACGGCCATATTTGTAAGACACAGCCTTAAAATAGTTGAAATTGCTTGTAACAGTGAGAGCTCGGCCTACTAAGCGCATATAAGCAAATATTTGCGATAACTGGACCAGTGTTTGCACAGCACCAAGCACACTGCCCGAACTCCATAAATAATAATACTTGGCACTCACAGAGTGGTTTCCATTTTCAAAGCACTTTAGTCATAACCCTTGGCACCTATATGGCCTTTTACATCTTTACAAGAATTAATTAATCCTCATAGTGTCCTGTGAGATAGGTATGCACTGCAATAATAACAATAACAACCATTAATAATTCATGCATTCTACTCAAAAATCACTTCAGGGATTAAAATGCATCTGCAATACTTGTTTTTTTATTAACATTTTCCAGCAAATAATAAAAGCCATGGTATTGTGTTAAATCTATATAATATCCATCCATAAATCTTTTGCAGATTGGGGCGAGGCTGAAGGCCCGGTGAGATACCAGTACATCGGCAGGAATTAGATGACTAACTTCAGCAAAGCAAGTTCAATCTCAGTCCACCGCGCAGTCTAGGTGCCAGAATGAAACTTGCCACGCATGGCAGTGCATAAATAAATAACAGCAAACCAGGAAGGCTCTTTGGTCATTTTTAGCTCTTGTTTATGCACAGGCTCCCCCAGTTACGGGACCCCATCCTATACAAACACAGCACCAAGAAAATGCAAGCACTTACTGGGTGAGAAACGGCAGTGACTCAGCACCACGTTGTGCAACAGGGAGAGCAGGGACAAGTCTGGCCAACACCGGGGCAAACCCTTTCCCTTGTAAAAATTACCATATTGCCTTTGATATGCAGGCAAGCCCCAGTCAAACCTGATATTTAAACAAGCGGAACGTAAACCCTGTTGACTGAAACAGAAGAACGGGCAGGCTCCCACCGGGGGAGCGCCCTGGCTCTGGGCTTGCCGGGGCAGAGGAGGGACGGGTGCTGGATCGGGCTCCCTGCGCAGACGGTCCAATTCCCTACGAAGATGCTTTTTTCGGTTTGCGTTGCAAAATGGATTAATGTAAACCACAAAGGCACCTTTAGTCCTAATAACGCTGCCACACCAGAAAAAAATGGGAAAGAGGAGAGAGAGGCACACCCGCACCCTAGCAATTTCCCCATGACTTCCCCACGACTTCTGTGTCTACAAACTCTAAGTCTAGAGCACTTAACAGTTAAGGCCAGGGGCTTTCATACTTTAGGACTTTTTTTTTTCCTCTTTAATGTGAGGAAGATACCAATTAAAAAAAAAAACCCAACCTTTAAATGATTTGTCTTTGTGTTGTACATACCGAGAAAGGAGATGGAAGTTCTCCTGTTCAAAGGGACTGGCTTTATTCTTTTTGCAGCTGTTGACAATGACTGTCTGCAGGAGCGGACATTTCGGGAAAGGGACTTGTTTCTGAGTAGGGAGCATCTTCTGCTGCTACCTTGGTGTACAAATCCATCAGTGGACACGTGGTAAAAACCATCTAATGCTGATGATTAACATCCCCGTAGCATCACTTTTTATTTTTACCAGTTGCTTTAAAGTATACACGCGCAGATAACGTTGTAGATCTCCACAAGGCAGAGAGGATTCGGTCCCAAAACAATCATCTCATTGATACACTTACCCAGATCGATCTCGGAGGCTTCTGCTTCCCAGAATAAACAGCAAGAGCGGAGGAACGGCATGGCCAGGTGAATAGTCCCTCATTCATAGACCGTTGATGAACTGTGTGATCCAAAGCCATGAAGTGGCTCTTTCAGAAATTTCAGGACACAAGTTACGTTGCTCAGAGCACGTTTAGCACTGCTCTGAATGGGTGGTGGTGGTGGGAAGCGTGAACTGGTTAGCTTTGCCCTGGTACACGGAGCTTCAGCAGGGCACGGGCTGCTCGTCCTGGCCATCCCGCACAGGGGCAATTTCACGTTTCTATTTTTAAAAGCTACCCACAGGCCTCCCCCCAAAAAAAGCATAGCCCACAGATGACAAAGTTAAGAACTGCTGCTGCGGGATTGGGATATGTACTAAGCAAAGCCATTGGCCTGATTGTCTCATCGCTGCTGACCTCCTCCCCCAAGGCCCTGCAAACCCTAAAGGCTTCAAGAGGAACACAAATGTGTGTGTGCACATGTCATACCAAGAAAAGCTTCCAAATCAGTGCTAGAGGAACATATTTTTAAAGGAAAAACAAGAGAAATGGAAGAGAAGAGATGGCAGCTGCTTCAGCCCCCTGCAAGCGAGGGCTCCTGCACTTCGTCAGCCGCTCCCAATGGGGCACATTTTCACTTTTTTGGGGCGGAGACAAAAACCAATGGGGTTTGTCGCTGGTGTCCCAGGGCCTCCTGCCCACGGAAGGCTGCCATTGTGAGCAGAGGATGCCACCGTCCCCCTGGGCTTCCAAAGCGGTTCCTGGCACAAGAGGGAGGACAAAGTGAAAGCCGTCCTGGGGCAACCAAGACGGCCCGATTAGTGTCTCAGTGAAAGCTCTGAATATCATCCCTTGCTACCCAGAAATCTGGCCTCGGGAGGATTTGCGGATGCTTCGCACAATTGTGGAGAAGAGGAGAAAAATGAGCGAACAACTTGGAAAGATGCTGATACAGACCCGACTCTGGAAAGCAACACGGGCTGAGCCCTGGCGGGGTTAGCTATTGCAGGTGCGGAGCCGTAGTTTCAGCGTGAACTGGGGCTGTTTCCTTGAGAGGCGATGCCCTGACAGCAGATACCATGACAGCAGGCAGGCTGTTGTTAAACAGCCTCTCTGCGAGCGCACCCAGCAATGCACGACCAGGCTGCCTCCGAGTTCCTGCAGTAATTAATTTAGACACAGCGAGCTGAGTTAGAGGCACGGGAACAAATTTATTTTTTGGCTTTAATTGCTCTCTAAGGATTGTTTTAACTTTTCTTTTTCCCCTCCTGTTTTTGCAGTTGAATATGTAAATATCCACAGTTCTTAAAATTGAAAAAAAAATAAAAATGTTACTTCTCAAATAAAAATACTGAAGACAGCCCTGTTAACACCATGGTTATGGCGAAGATCTCTTCACGGTAGGGTTGGAACTCAGATGTTACATCCTACAATGGCTAAGCAAATCCAAACTTGTTTTATTTTAACAAGGTTACGAAAAAGGGTGTGTACCAGCAGCTATCGCACACCTCTGAAATTTCAAGCAAGACGTATCTGGCTCTCGTATAAGATCAAACAGATTATCTCACAGGGCCAGGATGTGGTTGCAAAAATTCAGTATTGTAAGTGTCATCATGATTCATAATATAATCTATGTTACTGGGTATAATTACTGCAGAGTAAATAAAAGTAGAAAACGTATAATATTTTATTTAGCTATTTACCTTTATCTCTGTCACATGCTACTTTAATATTTCCTGGCAGTCCAGGAATCCAGCCAACTTGAAGAGGGTTCCTTTTTCTTGCCTATACTTAAAGCCCCTCTTTTCTTTCATTATGCGTACATTGTTCTGGTTCTTTATGTGAGCAGAGGACAGAGCCAGGACTGTTTGCTCCCTAATCACAGTCCTGAAAGACTCCTCATGTGGCCTTCAGCAAGCTGTTTATTATCAGGGCAGGAGCTTCCCATCTATAAAAAAAGAGAGGACTAACACAGCTACTAATGATGACGATATTATTGTTAACACATAATTATCTATCTCGCAAGAAAATTGGGAGGGTAAATTAGTGTTATAAAGTATTTTAAAGATGATAATATTATTTATGCGAGGGCTATACTTTATGTCCCTGAGGACAGCAATTGTTGAAAACCACCTTCTAATTAGGTTTTGTTAATGATAGTGTCAAAAAGGTTTAGAAAAAAATAATATCAATAGGTACATTCAAAAGTCCCTGATTTTTCTTATTATATTATTGCTATCAGCTGCTTTCCTGTAGACAGATATGCTATATCCACATCTACAAGATATTAAACGTTGTTTTCTGGCATATTAAGTGTAAAATAAATGAAGTACCCGGTCGTGCCAAAGCACACTCTGCAGTATGTTATAGACAACTGTGAAGTCAATAGAGGTTTTGCAGTTGTTGGGTTTTGTTTTGTTTTGTTTTTTGTTTTTTTTTTGTTTGTTTGTTTTTTTTTTTTTTTTCCACCACCCCACTGGGCTAGGATTTCATCCTGGATCTCCAGCCTTGTCTTCCACTGCACAGCACTGATGTGCTTAACCCTCAATTAAAGCACACCCTGGATTTATTTTATACAATCCCTCAGCTGTGAAAAGGTGATTGCAGGTACTTGTCAGAAGGAGCTGACGGCAGCGCAAGTCCAGCCAGAAGGACGGCTTTGCCAGAGCCTCCTGTATTTCCCCTTTTTTAGTCAATTATCTACATCTTGTTGAACATCCATTTCTTTCAGTTTTATTCTGGAGGACTTCTGAAAACGTATGAAACTTCCCTGAGCTGGCTGTAATCTTCATCCCCTCCAACATGCACTGCGACAACATTAACTGTGAACGGCTGCAGTAGATTAAGCAGCATATTTCCACAAAACACTTCCAATACGAGCCCAAATTTTATGAGCTGTGTGAGCATCCTGTGTAACACTTCTAGCAGGTACATAAAACACTTTGGGGTATATACAGAAAGATACGTTTGACTGGGTAGACCAGTGCAGTGGAAATAGCTCTCAATCTTTCACAGTGCGAGATGCATGCCATAACATGAGACCAAAACACACACACACACACACACACACACACACACACACACACACAAAAAGGGGGGGACAGAAAAAAAATCCAAAGCACACAGTGGAAGAATGAACTGAGAATTATTTCCTCAGCTGAGCCAATATTTCCTACAACACGGCTTTCTGTGAGTCAGCCTTTTTGTGCCACAGAACTTAAAATAGCAAAAGTGAGATAACAGTAGGCTTGTTGGAAATAGAAATTTTCAAGGGATAAAAAAAAAAAAAAGAAAAAAAAAACAAGTTTTGGTAGTGGTGAGCACGGCAGTGATCTGCTGGTAATAGATTACTGTAAGAATACATCCAATAATCCTAAAATGGTGACATTTAGCTGAGATTGTAAATCACGGTAAAACCCCGGTGGTGGGAAGCCCACGGCGGGGTTCAGCAGCTCCCTGCCCCTCTTGCAGCGCTGAGGGCACAGAGCGCAGTGCCCCGGCTCCGCTCTTTCTCCCTCTCCGATAAGCAGGAGTGGTTTCCTCCCAACCCCCTCCAGCATCTCCTTTAATGTTGCTTACGCTGCTGAGAGGCCCCGGGCTGGCGGAGAGGAACCCCAGGCAAATTCCACGCTGTTTTCACATAGTTCAGGACAGGGCTTAATAAATATATGGAGAGGAGAAGAGAGAATATTTCTAGAGGCAAAGCGAAGCAGGGGATGGGCTAGCAATTATGCAGACTCGTTGGCCACATCCCAGCCTTCGGTGGTTCCTCAAGTGCTGTGCCTGCCAGAAATGAGTTTAAAGCCTGGATGAAAGGAGTCTCCCACCAAACCCATCAGCTTCCCTATTTGCTTACATGATGCACGGCGCACCCGGGTAGGAGAGTTCCCGCCGAGAGCAAAGATCGTGCACCCGCCGGTAATTCTGCACCATCAACTAGAAGCAATTAGCATGCCAAAGGGGTGGAGCCCCACCATGGCCTGGATAAAAATGAAGATCATTATTAAAATGGACCCAAAAAATGAAAAAGGTGCCCCATGCGCCCCAGCTTTTGGCAGGGCTGGGGTTGTCTCTTCCATTACTGGTTACATGAAACCTCCTCTGTCTGCCTCAGGTTTCATCCGCTTGCTCATAGTCTGTACGGATAATTCCCTCCGTTCCCCTATTATTTAGGTTCAAAAATCTAACATTTGCTAACTTAATTGAACGCGGGGCATTTTGCAAAGAAGTGGCCCCACGCAGATACATGGCATTTGTCTTTTATTTTTCATTTCTTCTTATCAAACGCAGGTCCCATTCTGCAAGGCGCTGGGCAGAGACAGCTGCACCAGATGTGTAACGTAAGCAAACAAAGCCGAGGCGCTGGATACTGCCCGGCTTTACACAGCAGGTTATTTTTAAAGCTAAGAGCAAAACCTCCGTCTCCTGAGCCTCGTTGAGGGGAGGCTCGCTCCGGCCAGGCTGCATCTCGGCATTCAAACCCAGGCGTTCCCGTGCGAGTGCCTTCTCTCCCGCCGTTGCTCGGGAATTTTTGTTTTAAGAAGTCTACAAGGACATGAAAAAACCTATTCGTTTCCCACATCCTGTCATTAAGCAGCTGTACTCTGAACAATGAATGATGACAAACCAAAGCAACAGTTTTAACTGAAGTAGGATTACACTTGGCATTGCTATTTGTTATGTGGCTTAGTGGACAGCAAGACAAATGCGTACTTCTGCTACCCTCTCCCGCTGCCACCTCGGTCCCCTATTAATACAAAATGTCCCGAGTGGAGGGGGCACCGTAGCCAAAGCAGCCGCAGGATGAGACCTCCAAAAAAAATCAAATGACGCCTGGGCCAGCAAGGGCTGGGGGTCTGCAGTCTTGGATGGAACCTTTGGTTCCTCTGGGATGGATCTCACCTCTGGCACCAACCCGGCACCACCTCATGCTTCAGCAGGAAGGAAAAAAAGACTCACAGAAGGCTTCTGGCCCGCGGTGCTCTTATATACACCCAGGGAGACAGCTCTCCTGACCTGGGGGGGGATCGGCTCACCAGAGAATTTTAGCCAAACTCCTTATTCTCTACTGAGTAAGGTGAAAACATAACCAACCCCATGGCTGATTAATTACCACACAGTACTCGCAGAGGTTTAAGTAATATCACGCTTTGCTCGTGCATCCTCCCCAGCCTCGCTGGTAATGATGATACATCGCTGTTAACAGTAATGCCATTTAGAAACTGGAGGTACAAAAATATTCGCCGATGGAGCTGCCAGCTTTACACAAATTGATGTGAATGTAGAATCGCATTACTCTGCGCCAACGTGGTACTTATAAGCCGAGAGGCTCAGGCTGGTGCAGGGCCGTCAGGGCAGACGCCCCCACCTAGGCAGGCGGCTGCCGAGGGATGATCCCCCTGCAGCGAGGGGGACCCCCGTGGAGGGGCTGGGTCCAGTCTGCAGAGCGGGTCAGGACACGGGCAGGATCCTGCCCACACCACCTCCTCCCCGAGCGCGGCCCCAGGCTTGCACAACAGCACCCAGGACCCCCGCGTCCCCAGCCCTCGCCAGCTCACGGCCGGGGGGGGACACACATACCCTGCGCCTACAAAGCGACATGGAGCGATGTCTGCTTGGAAATGTTCTCGGTTCCTTCTGGACCTTCTTTCCATGCAAACACAAGAGCCATTCAGCCCGGGTCGCATCCGCAGGCCATCGGGAGTCAATGGGATCATTCATGTCCCGAAAACCACGCTCGCACTCGAGTTGTTCCTTTGGCAGCAGCCCGGGCTGACACTGCTGCGCGCTTCCAGCCCAATTTGCACGTATTCCACCTCCCGTGAGGTCCACGGGACTTCTGTAAACATAAATAATGGCAGTATTAAGGTCCCGTTTCAAGTCCAAGATTGCAAATGGTATTTCTATTTACTATTGAGCATCTATTTATTCATCAAATGCATTAGAAAATCCATTAAAGAGGAAATTAGGGACCTAATGACCTGCACCATCATTCGAACCCAGCGTTTCAGATACAGGCATCAAATGTAGTTCAGCGCTCGCATCTCATCTCGCCCGATGACTCACTGGAGGTGGGAAGCGTCTCGATGAGACCGCCTTATCCACCCTCCGCGCCAGTGACCGGCGGGCAGAAGCCACGGCGGTGGGGCTGAGGGCAGCTGCCTGGCAGGCAGGAGAGGCAGCGCCCGCAGGCAGCGAGGGCAGCTGCCCGCTCACAGCCGCTCTGCTGGGGACCGTTGGGGGAGAGGGGGGAGGCTGCAAAGGACGGCGTGGTCTGCCTTGGCACGTGTACGTATATAATATGTATATTTAGAAAGTGGGAGCAAACTGCAGCAGGTCTGCCTCGTCGCTCTGTCCGTCCTGCAGGCGCAGCAGGGACAGTGACTCCCCTCCGGCCCTGCGGGGAGGCACGGCTCGAGGGCGAGACGGTGACTGCAAGCAGCACTTCGCTCTGGCCAGAGCTGAGGTTTAAGCAGTAACGTACCCCCGATCTTCAGCAGCAGCTACCAGTTGGCGCGTCCCCAGCTCCCTCACGTTCTGCCATCACAGCGCTACAGCAAGGGCAGGATTTCTGACAGGACTTTCCAGCCCAAATCTCTCTCAAAGAGCCGACAGCGGCCAGGCCTCCCCATCTTACAATTTGGAGCGAGCTTCATAAATTGTTTGAGCGCCAGCGTTGTTGTATATATAAATCTATACGTGAACTGTGTCTTTGTGCTGCTCCATTTCATTAAACAAGCTGAACAATTCAGTAGCTGTTTTTATGCCTCCAGGCACTTGGGTCATCTTTGATTTTTACTTGTCTCGGAGTTCATGCTTGCAATGAATGGCTTTCCTCCCTGGCAGGACAACGAGATAAAGTAAACTGTAAATTCTTCCCCAGTGCAATGGCTCCCAGCAGCGAGGTCCAGGGCAGGGCTGGGGCTCCCCTTGCATCGCATCCCCCCCTTTGCCAGCGTCCCCATCCACGGGGTGCTGCACCGTCCCCAAAGCTCCACATTTAGTTTGGCGTGACAGCAGAAGCCAGACCAGAATTTAGCCCCCTTGACGCTGTCACATCCTTCGCTCCCCTTCCAGTATAACACAGCACAGTCCTTTCCTTCCTCGCCCGCACAGCCCCAGTGGTGTTTGCTTCCTCCAAATCCCAGCAAGGGAGATTTTGCAGCCTTTAAATGAACCGGAAAGATCTCAGCCAGGAGCTCTGTTCAGCAGCTAAGAGCTCCTCACACATCAAATCCCCATCGCTTTCAACAGGGCCTGCGATAGTTTTGCAAGCGACTAACATATAGCTGCAAAAGATTTAAAGCTTTCTAATAAATGCGGTGCGTCCCCCCTTCGCTGCACACAGACACACACAAACTGCATTATTCTAATTCCCTGCTAAGCTTTCTAACTCCTTCTTACATCATACGATATAATCAGCCATTTGGCCCTGAGTCAGTATTTCCATGAAGCAGAGTTAGTGTAAAAAGCTTTCAAGGCACTTGGATTGTTTTTGCTTCTGTAATGCTTTAAAAATGCTATATCTTGGGACCGAAGAACATTCAGTGAAAACACAGCATTTCTGGACGCCTTTCAGTTCTCGTATCAGAAACGCTGGTGTTGAGAATAAAATTGTTCCCGTATTTGAGCTTGGTACCAAAACATCAAATTTTTGTTTGTGAAGTTTATAAAAACAATTTACTATAGACTTGAATATATTAATCGCAGAGAAATGGAAACAGCTCGATAGGACTGTCTAGCACCCTTTGTGCTTTATATAAACAAGAATAGGTCGCTGTTTACCAGTGGCCATACCAGATGAAAGCAATTAAAGTGGTTCACATGTGTATTCAAAGCTCAGAGCCGTCTCAGTGCATCCCCATCCACCGCCCGGCGCTGGCGTTGCGTGCAGCCATTGCTGTCTATAGTATGCTTAGCCAGAAACATGCCCAGGTACCCTATACCTAGCCTATATATGGAATAAGTGTCCATACATACAAGGTATCTGCCCGAGAGCTGCTTGGGTTTCATGGCACACCACGAGTCGCCGCTGCCCTTCATCTCTGCGCCATACCCACAGCGAGCTGCTGTGGGATGAGCAGACATTCCCCCCCCCCCCCTGCTGCCAGGATCCAGCCCCCACCAGCTTTGGCCGTTCTTGGGGGCAGATGAGCGCACTGCGTGGCAGGAGATGCTGGCAGGCACCTGGGTACCCGTCCCCATCCACCAGGGTCAAGCCCATGGGTGAAAGAACCCCTTTAGAGGATCTTTGAGGGTCCCTTTTGGGATCCCCTTCCAGCTCATCTACAGGGATGAACTCCAGCTCAGCAGACACGTCCCAGCACCCTCTCCTTATCCGTAACCACACTTCCGTGCCATCAAACACCGGCATGGGGAAAGGGCTGACACATTGTCCATGCTGTTCGACCGCTGAAAAATGTATTTGTCATCCCTGCTTATTGCATGTTATTACTCATCGCTGCCCGGGTTTATTTTGCTTTCTGAGGGGTGGAAACGCTGTCAGACCAGCAACGAGGAAAAGCAGCGCACCGGCATTTTGGTGTATTTATGTCCATTGTTACCCATCCTCTTTCTTCTTCTGTTTTTAGAAGCCATCATGAAGCAAGAGAGCAATTTTTGCATTGGTTACAAAGATTACACGACACCAGTTGTAACCGCTGACAGGTTTAAATGTCATCTGAGAAAAGGAGCAGCGAGAAAGGCTGCGTTGTGAATTTTAATGGAGAGCGGGAGCTGATCGGATAGTGCTGCTTTGGGGCACTCTTAGGGAAGAACCAGAAGGTCTCTCTGCTCTGAAGCGATGCTCATAGCCAGCGGGAACAAGGTTTTCTGGCAAAATGGGATTTTTGTCACCAAAACCTTGAGAAAGACTGGCTTGCTTTCCTATGGAAAATTGTATTTTTTGGCTAAGAAAAAATGCTTCCCCTTTCCTTCACGGGGAGAGCACCCGAGCCCATCCTCACACCCAGTGAGGCATTGTGACTGGGAATATCTTCATTCCCATTTGAAAGGGCATCATGGGGTGACGTGGGACATACAGACTGGCCAACAAAATTCCCCAGTGTGAAACTCCCCTTGGGGAAATCTCCTAATCAGAACTTTAGGCTTCGAATTAAAAGGTTTTGCCCCAAAATCTTTAAGTTTCAGCTTTTCAGTAAAAACTACGTTCTTTGGTTTTTTTTTTGTTTTGTTTTGATTTTTTTTTTTTTTAAAGTCCAGTAGAAAGGCCTGCTAATCATTGCCCTTTCTTCTTGGGGTAGGGGTGAGCCACTTGTTACGTCTGAAAAAAACAAATAATAGCCCCCTCGTTTACATCTAAAAAACACTAAACTTTTTTGCTGGTTATTAGTAAACAATAAGTTTTATCTGCCTCTTACCATCTCGGTACGAAGAAGGAAGTTGAAGAGTTTTCTAAGAACTTCTTAAACTGCCAGTGAAAACTAGCATTAGAGATAAACTACGGTATCTGAAAATCAGAAAATAGCTTCTCTCCAGCTGTCTTATCAAGTAGCAGCACAGGGCTGTGGAGTGCACTTTTTGTGCAGCGACTGAAGAAAAAGTTTGGAGAAAACACTGGGAAGCGTGAGGCGTGTTTTGGGTACCCATTGATGTGCACAGTCTCCACCTGAGAAAGGAAATAAAATGACATCCCTAAGCTATATCAGAATTTATCCAGATTACCAGAATTGAAAATCGGAAGAAATTGCAACATTGTATTTTTTTTTCTTTATTTTAAAGAAATACCTACTGGAGTCCGCAGGAGAGCACTTGGCTGCTTCCAGGGGAAGAGCAGGGACCAGCTGTGGTCCCTCTGCCCGAGGTGGGTCGGCACTGTGGCCATCGAGTGCAGCACAGTGGTCTCCCTGATAGTTTCCACACATACATATGCAAAGCACCAGTATAGGTTAGGGGTGGACCTGCTGGGAAGTAGCTCGGAGGAGAAGGACCTTGGGGTCCTAGTAGACAGTAAATTATCCATGGCCCAGCAATGTGCCCTTGTTCCCAAAAAGGCCAATGGAATCCTGGGCTGCATAGGGAAGAGTGTGGCCAGTAGGTCGAGGGAGGTCATTCTCCCCCTCTGCTCTGCACTGGTGAGGCCACAACTGGAATACTGTGTCCAGTTTTGGGCTCCCCAGTTCAAGAGGGACAGGGAACTGCTGGAGCGAGTCCAGCGAAGGGCAACTAAGATGATGAAGGGCTTGGAGCATCTCCCTTATGAGGAAAGGCTGAGAGAGCTGGGACTCTTTAGCCTGGAGAAGAGAAGGCTGAGGAGAGACCTTATTATGGCGTACAAGTATCTAAAGGGTGGGCTGAAGGAGGATGGAGCCAGGCTCTTTTCAATGGTTCCCAGTAACAGGACGAGGGGCAATGGGCACAAGTTGGAACACAGGAAGTTCCGTTCAAATACACGGAAAAACTTCTTTACGGTTCAGGTGACAGAGCACTGGAACAGGCTGCCCAGGGAGGTTGTGGAGTCCCCTTCCCTGGAGATTTTCAAGACCCACCTGGATGCAGTCCTGAGTAATGTGCTCTGGGCACTCCTGCTTTAGCAGGGGAGTTGGACTAGATGATCTCTAGAGGTCCCTTCCAACTCTGAAACTCCATGATTCCGTGAAATCCACGTAAGAGCAAATCTGAGCAGATGCCAAATCCTCCATCCAACACCATTGTCTTTGCAGACACAAGTAAGCCACAATGCGTGTCTGCCCCCCAGCTCCCCGTGCCCACAGCACTTGCCCATGGGGCTGCGATGGTTTCCAGCCGCTGTGGCCCCTGTCCAGCTGGCAGAGGCCTTCTCAACCTCAGCTTGGCTGCCGGCCTGCTGCTTCCCTCACCCTCAGCATCGTCTTCAATATTCACAGTCCTCTTGCGGGTTTCTCAGAGTTACTGGGGCTTTTCCCAAGCTTAGCTGTACTCTTTTGAGCCCCTCTCCTTCACCTGTGCAGGCAAGCACTGTACCCCCAAACTTAGTGCCCAATTTGCTAGATAGTGACTGAAACCACAGAGCACATCGCTCGGATATGAAAGTATACAACCGCCCTGGGGTTGGCATCAGCTTTCCAGCCTGTGTGGCTGGAGATCAGTCCCCTCCTGTGTGTTTTGTTGCTTTTCATGGCTGCATCTCATGACTATGGCCATCTCCAACTGAAACCTGCTTAAAAAAAAAAAAAAAAAAAGCTATGGCCATAGGGAACCTGTCCTCTCCAGGGGAATAGCTGGGTGACCATGACAATGCCGGGTGACCGCAGTATACAGCACGTGCTGCAGCATCCCCCCCAAGCCAGCACCCCAGGCACCCGCTGGGTCTGGGGGTGCTTGTGCAGTTGTTCCCCCACCCCGGGGCTGCGGGCACTCCCCTGCAAACAGAGAGGCAGCGGAGGCCAGCGGACGAGGACCGGCCATCGACACCTCGCATGGTCCTTCCCCAGCAGGAAGGGAACGCGCTGCCGACGCGGGCAGCCCGGCAGCACAGCACAGACCGCGTGGGCAGGGGACACGCACGTCATGTAAGAGCTGCTGTATGTACAAGCTGACACTATAATATTTCTGTAACGAAGAAGTAGAGTCCCCTGAATGTAAACCTCAACATTTTTTGGGGGGGGGAAGTCTCCAGGGCTGCGATGACCCTGTCTAGTTACAGGTGCAGCACGCAGTCAGCCCAGCAGAGCCGGTTTATCCGTACACGCAGTCCGGGAGGGCTGGTGAGGGTCAGCACCGCTGCATGGCTTCAGTTCTCGTCCGAGGATGAGAACAGCCCCCGCCAGGCACCAGCCAGCTCACCGGGAGGGGGGAGAGCCGGGACTGAGCCCGGCGGTGAGAAGACATGACCCGTGGGCCTCTCCCGTGTTTAATCCCCAAACACAAGGATTTAGAATTGAAATCTCTCATCCAACAGCTTTGGCTAGCTGATGCCAACCCTACTAGGAATAACAACACTAATTTTGTTTGTTTGTTTTTAAACCAGACCTGCTTTTTTGCCTTTTAATATTTTTTTCTGTTCATTTTCCCCCTGAGCTACTGAAAACAAGCTTGGGAAACGTCAATATCAGACACTAAGGATAAACCCCAATTCGGCACTAACCAGGCACATGTTATGTCGGGAGACAAAGAAACCGAGGGATCTCACGGACCTGTAAAAGCCATTTCCAGACCCGGCAGTCTACATAAAGACAAAAGGTTGAGGCACCAGACTTCAGAGCGGCCTGAGCCCGGGTCTACCCAGCGCTTAGGAGAGGGGCTGAACTAAAGCGGCGAAGGAATGCCGACCCGCGTCGCCAGCGGCACAGAGGGAGGCGATGGCCCCGACCCAACCACCCTGTCTTCTCCGGCTTTCAGCAGGGGTTTGAGGCAAGGCTCAGTCGGAAGGCACAGCAAGACGCCACAGGAGTTCTCTCGCAGCAGCGTGCCGTTCAGCGCAGGGGTGGAAGGTGTGGGCAAGGACCGCGGCAAGGGTTTTCGGAAAGCACTGATGAGGGAGAAGCTGTATTTACTTTGTTGGAGTTAGTTTGGAGCTACAGTAGGATAAATGCGACCAAGACCTAGTTTAGTT
This sequence comes from Vanellus vanellus, assembly GCF_965231255.1. NCBI lineage: Eukaryota > Metazoa > Chordata > Aves > Charadriiformes > Charadriidae > Vanellus > Vanellus vanellus. Next base: position 8,729,155 of record NC_138913.1, read on the forward strand.
GTTAAAGCAAACGTATCTGACATTGACTTCAATAGACTAAATCCAGATTTATATTACATTGAGCCTAGAGCCAGTGAATACGCAGCGCAGTGATAATTATAGAGAGCAATATAGAAAAACAAATCACCGTATTAAGAGAAACAAATAGATGCTGGAAACGTGCCATGTTTTTAAACTGGGCTACAGTGACTTGGGCTGGTCGGTGCCTATTAGATCATCCTTATGTCCAGGCATTTATTTTCTGTATCTTAATCACGTCGAGAAGCTCAGGGAGAAAAAAGAAAGAGCAATTATCTTTCTCTTCATAGAATGGTGCATTTAAATAATAATAATAATAATAACGATAAAAAAAATTCCAGGCCAAATAAAAGCCACAGCAAAATCAAGGGAAAGGCAGATTCAATCTGACACAACTTTCTCAGGCTTTCAGAGAGCATTTTCTTCTGTGCTCAGGGCCTCTCCCCCTTAACACCTCCCTCCTCCAGTTTCCCTAGTCCACACAAAGCGAGAAGTTAAAGGTAAACATCTGTTTCTGCTTGCTAACCTTTCTTTTTTTCCTTAGGAGGCTCTTACTGCTGACAAGGGCACTGCACATATTTCACTCCGAAAGATCAAGCGAGGATAAGGGGAGCGGTTTCCTGCTCCAAAAAGCAGCCAGTGCCAGCACGGTAATGCTGTTTAAGCACAGCTCTTCGTCATCTCCAGCATGAATGAAAAGCCAAGGCAGCCCTGGGATACAGCAAGATCTCTTATAAATCAGGACAGCGAGCTGACCTCCAGCCCCAGCGTTGCCAAGCCACCATTTTTGGCCTGTTTGTCATCGCTTGGTCCCCCAGGCATTGTCTCTGAGAACGGGGGGAGGCAGAAGGAAGGGCCACGGGGAAATTCCCCCGAGGAAGCGTCCTCGCCCGGCACACATTGACGCAGCATCTTCCCCAGCCCGGCTGCATCCCTCCTGCCCCGGGGGCTCCGGTGCTGCCCCCTCCGAGCTTGCCTGGGTATGCAACGCCAAGTGACATTTTATTTAGGCTGCTTCAGAGGAGCAGAAAGGAAAGACACAATTTTATGCTTTCCATACACCACAAATCATACTCCTTCCACCTGTATTTTTCATCTCCAGCAGCACAGCAACAAGTACCCCGGGTTTCCGCGACCTCTCTTGGCTTGTCCAGACGCTGTGCCTCCACCCCATCACCCTCCTTCCGTGGCTGGGGCATCTGCCCACTGCCTCCAGCTGACCCGGCACAACCCTCACCCTCCGAAACGTTGGGCGAGATGAGATCATCCAGAGCAGCTTGTAAGACAAACATCCTGACAGCTCTCGCTAACATTTTCCACAGGTTTCTTGTGCTCCATTAGCTCTTGCTAGACCATATCGCAAAGCGGTCGCCGCAATTAATGGCTTGTGTACTTTTGCACACATGGGTTCTTACAATCCCTCTACTCCTCTCTAAACAGAGTCAAAACCACTGGCCCAAGGCAGTGAACACACTCAGTCTTGGCAATCGCTAACCTGTTCTTTTGACAAACTTCCCTCTGTTCCTCCCACCTATACATATTTCTTAAAAAAAAATAAATAAAAAATAAAAAAAAAAAAAACAAACAACATAGGCATCTCCTTGTAAGAAGCGAGGCATAAAGAGAAGAGCATAAAAAAGGTCATAACTCAACTAAAATTCTTCATCTCAATAGTGTTCCCACAAGGCTTGGGGATCATGGAATGCAGACCCAAATTTTCTTGCCTGGATCTAACTTTTAGCTAGAGCCGTGACAAGAGAAAAGTGATGGAAGCGAGAGGGGCTTCCCTACGCAGACGGCACTGAAAAGCAAAAGAGAAAAATGCAAGCTGTGAGTCTTTCCTAGCAGGACAAGCTCCTTGCTGCAAGGTCTGATGGAGATGAAGTCTCCTCAGAGGAGTGGCGGAAACCCTTTCGCACCAGTGACTCCGGCACAGAGGAGAGAGGACCCTTGTCACGGCTTGGGGTGGGCACTTTCTCCTCCAGCTTTGACCTTTGGAGAGCTCAAGTCAAAGCCTCACTTTTTTTGGAGTCATGAGGTGTTCCTCTGCCAAGCCCAACGGATCCGTGGTTCCATGTGCAATCACAGAAGGGTTCAGGCTGGGATGAGACACCCAAGCACCCCCCAGTCCAGCCCCATCAGAGCCAGGCTGTTCACATCACTGCTTCTGCCAAAGGATGCGTGGGTACCACACTGCAAATGCGCCTTCCCACAGCATCCCTCTGGGGAGCTGTGCCCAGGCAAGGCAATGCGACGGGCTGAGCCTGTCCTTCACGGGTAAGGTCTGGCCGGCTTCCACAGGGACCAGGAGGAAGGGCTCTTCTGGTCAGACCCAGCACGCAAACTATTAAAGTCACCTTAACAGTATGCCCATCATCATATCGGCCAGCACTATCGAGAGATCTCCAGCTCCCTCCTGGCCTCTAGCCACGCCACACTCAAAGGCAGACGCAGAGCCACACGTTTGCTCCATCTACATCCCAAAACAAGCAGTGCCACATCCCCAGGGATACCACCTCTGTTCTGCCACAAGGCATGCTGCGGCCACATCCTTTTCAATAAACAGGACTTTCATTTCAACACTCTTGAAGATCTCCCAGACACCTCCTTCCAGAGGTCACCAACGGCGGTGCCACCAGACCCTTCCCCTCCCACGGGCAAGGACCAGCACCTCTCCCTGCCCCACAGCAGCGTCCGACTACAGCCCCAGCATCTGCACCCGCTTACGGTCCTGGTGGTAATAAAATGGTCATTGCGGTGGGATGTTAATGGGCACATAAATAGTGCCAACGGAGTCGTTATTACTGGCACCGCAGTTCAGGCAGGCATCACCGATATTTACGGTGGAGTATGGCAGTGGTTTTAAGCAGTATTTGGGTTTAGGAGCCATTACATTACTTTGAAATATGCATGCTGTTGGTGGATGCTTAAAGCTCTGCTACACTGTGGCATAAACTTAGTATTAATTTTGGCTCCGTAGAGGAAATTGAAAATGGTGCCCGCGAAATCATTATGCTGAGTGAAATTCAGCAATAGGGGAAAAGACAGCCTGGAGGGAAATAAGAGAAAATTTACTTCAGGCAGCCAAAGACCTTGTGGGACTCGCTCATCCGAGGCCTCGGGACACAGAGGACATCAAGGGCAGCATGGTGGGATGTGGGGGGCTCTGGCAGCGGAGCCCCACACCGCAGCTGCACCTTCCTTAGTCCCAGCTGGTAGAAACCCCGCAAGCCCCTGGGGACAACTTTTCCCCTGTGAGGTATCATTTGCTGCAATTTTAGCCCTATTTATGTAACCTCTGTGATGGGGGTAAGGTGCAACGATCCTGGAGGGACTGTGCTGAGGACAAAGCTTGTACCTGCATCCCCAGGGCGGTACTGATGTCTGCCAGGGTCCTTCTGCCCCTAAGTACTGGATACAGGCAGTACTGGATACAGGCAGTACTGGAAAGGATGCTACCCAGCTTTTACAGGCTGTACCCTGATGAATTCAACCATTTTGTCCAGTCGGCCGATACCCCCATCTGCCAAACCACCATCACTCACGGTGCCTGACACAGGCGGGGCTGCACATCGCTCTCTGCGAACCCAAAGGGAAACATCGCACATCCCAGCCACCGCACGGCAAACTTCTCCTGCTAGTAAGAGACGTGCAGATGGCAAAAGTGGGTGGGCCCGCTTTTATATAGATATATATACACATAAATAAAAAAAGCCCACTTCAGCTGCCACCCCAAAAATATTCCCCCTGCGGACTCCGCATGCCCTGACCTCTCTGAAGAGAGCTGTGCAGAACCTCAATGACCACCCCTGGTCTGTAGGTGCGAGGGATCCAAAGTCTCTTTGAATGAGCATCAGAAATAAGTGGGGTTTATTGAACTGAGATAAATTCCTGGATCTCATCCATGTAGAAAGGAAATACTCAGAATTCATCTGAGAGTTGACTCAGACCTGCCCTTTCAACCTCATATCCTGACATCGCAACCTACCTATATAAAATAATAATAATAAAATAAAAAAAAAAATTCTCAAATCTCTACCGGGGCTTCAGCAAGTAGCAATACTGAGCCCAGAGAAAGAGGAAAAAACGCAAAACCTTTGAATAGCAACATGGGAACAACTGCTGGTGTGTGCTCTCCTCCTTTTTCTCTGGCTGCGGACAGCCAAACCCTGCAGCTGGAGCAGAAGCCAGGACCCGTCTCTACCTGGGCCCCACCGGGACCGCACGTCACAAGCATTAGCGGGGCGATGACAGCGGAAGCAGCTGTTCCCGCTCCCCCGAAGCCCACGCCAAGCCACAGGGACGGCTCCGCCGCAGCAGCATCCCCGATCCCCCCAGCTCATCCCCACAGCTGTCGGGGCGCAGCCCACGGAGCGATGCCAGCCGGGACGGGGGCTGCCAGCACCGCGGGGAGGGTCTGCCTGGCAAGTCCCGGTGGGGTTTTGGAGGAAAGCAGCAAGCAATCCGTGGATTTTCTTGCCCTCTACAAGGATTTGCAGGAACGGCGGTCTGGCTTGGTAGGGCTCAGATTAGTTTTCATCTGTATGAAATTGTGCTGGCAACACAGCTGCCCTTTATTTAACGCAGATTGTGTGTGCTCCCCACTCCCAGCCTGAGCGGAGCAAGCATTACCTCATTGACTGGATATAATTTCTCAGCTCCCTGACTTCAATAAAAATTCTAACACCTGCAAACTTTTTAAACAAATCATGTATATTGGAGCAGAACACCCCCCCCACCCCCCCCACCCCCCCCCCCCACACACACACATTCTCCTGAACTAGCAGCCATGCATCTTGAAACCAAATCCTGCAGAAGACATCTGGTGGATGCTGGTGTCGTTATTACTCGGCTCCCCTGCGGCGCCGGTGGCAGAGAGCCCACGGACCTGCGCCACAAAGGCCACTCTGTAGCCGGGCTCCCTCTGCCATCCCGAGCTCCCTGGGAATCTGATGGATTGCTTTCGAGAATGTCTTAAAAAAAAAAAAAATAAAAAAATCTCTGTTTGTAAACATAAAATCAAACAACGGAAAGCAAAAGGTGAATCCTCAGTTTGCTCCTGCAGGCGCCGACACCGAAGCAGCGTTAGAAGCTGAAGCACTTTTTATCATAGATCTGTGCACACCCGTACCAGGAAAAGTGTCTGCGCTGCGGAGACCCTGCGGCAGGAGACAGGGAGAGGTCTCCGGCTTACATTCCTGGGTACAATCCTCTGAAAAGCTGCTTTCCCTCCCCACCCCAGCAATAAAAAAAAAAGTTTATACTTGAGCTCTTGAGTGGCTGCTAACTAGGAGCTGAGCGCCGGGTGGGTTGAAAGCAGCGTGATGGGCCCAGAATTGCTTAATTCGGGTATGTGCAAACAGATTTGCTAGACCGGGTTCCAAGAAAAGGGCTATTCACCTAAAAAACCCTCTTCTTTTCCCGTAGACCCTTACGGTGCAATTCCCTTCCCAACAATAATGCGAAAAAAATGAGCAAAGACGCCGCAAACCCCACCTCTCTCCAAAGCCCCGCACAGCAGAAAGGCCCACGTGCAAACCTCATGAGCAACCTTTGTTCTGGTGACATTTCCAGCCCAGTCACTAGGTCAGAGAGAGCACGGACAAGTTTAATTAAACATCCAGACTGTCTGGTGTTGCTTTATTATCACCTGAACCTTCCCACTGCTTCTCAAGTGAGACCTGAGGCACATAACCCTGACAGCAAATTAACAAGTTTATCTTGGTTGATTGACCCAGACTTTGGAGCCATAAGAAAAAGAACAAGGGCTTGAAGTTCAGCGGAGCTCGGTGCCAAGTATCATTCCTAAATAACACTCCAGAGCTCAGCAGGAGCAGTTTGACTTTTCTTACCCAACGTCCTGCCGCCAGCAGCCTGCGCAAACCCTGCAAACGCTGCAATTAGTATCAGAGATAAACCAGATCCATTAGTAGATGGAAGGGGAACTCAATCTGTTTTACAAATGGAAATGAAGTAGCAGCCTCAATTATAGGATTTTTAAAAACATGCAATTTAGCAAAATGTTGATTTCCTTTTCGTTTACTTCGTTCTTTGTCTTTTAGATACTTCAGCTCAAGTAGCAGGCAGTATATTAACCGACCAGATTTTGGCAATGTATTTAATAATCAAGCTCAAATAAGTGCTCTTAGGAAATAATTTTATTTACAGTTCAGCTGGGGAAGAATATTAAAGCTTGAGTATTTGGGTAAAATTATTATCCTACAGTAATATATTTTGAAGGCATTTGGGCTGCAGATGACTAGTACCAGTGAGTCAGAACACAGCATCTGACCTTTCAGAAAATTCATTGTTTATTTGGGAAGTAGAGCAGGATTCGCCCTCCAGCTTCACCCAGCCAGAGTGGACAGTCACCGTCAGGGACAGCTTTAGCACCTCCCTCACCCCCCCTGTCCCCTGAGCCCCAGCAGGAAGGGGTTGGGGTTCCTGGCAAGCGGCAGAATCACTCCAAAGCCACCGCACTCCCTCCTCCGTACAGTTGCTTTATGTGTTTTACCATTCTGCAGTGAGGCTGGAGTTTGGGAACACTGCACAAAGATATTTTAGCATGTACATGCCTGTATAATAACTTTTTTTTTTTTTTTAAAATAGGTCCAGCCCACGTTACTGCTTAAATAATTGAAGGTGCTCAGCATTAAACATATTTTGCCACGCTTTCCCCATGGCACCTTTCCCACTCCAAACTGTTTGGAATCTGAACAGAGACTAAGCATTAACTAATTAAGTTTCTCAAAACAAAGGTTAATTAGTGTGTTTATTTTGGATTATGTATATATTGAATTATTAAACACTATATGGTGCCATAAAAAAAAAAAAAAAAGGAAGAAAAAAAAAAAGGCAGGATGAAAGGAGGAAACATTCCTAAGCCCAAAGAACAGCGTCTCCGGCTGCCACGCAGCTCTATTAACCGCTTGTTCACAGCTTCAGCACAGCGCTTCTCCAGCGACCACCATCGGGGCCCCTCAATAGAGATGTTCCTCTTCTCCCTCCAACCCCCTCTCTCTCCTTTTTGGCCCCAAGGTGGAAAGTTTGCAACATGCAGCCCATGTTACAAACACCTAAATTATACAAGTGTCTATAGACCAAACTAATGACTGGAGTCCAAGAGCCAGACCACACTAAAAGAAACAAGCTGGTGAAGATTCACCCCCTGTAATGGTAGAATCAAGCCACACAGGATACACGGATAAACCTCTTGCAACATCTAAGAAGTAGGAAGATACAACTTAATACCAGGCCCATTGTAATTACCTGAGAGCATGCAAATACACAGATCTGCCCCGAAGGAGGGCACGCAGGGCGCTATGTTGAAAGAACAAAGGACTCTAAAAAGCTTTCTTCCTTTCTCAAGCTGATTGTGTAGAGCAATACTTTGGATGTGCTTGGCCTACAGCAACCCCAACTGTGTCAGATTCATCCACCATAGGCATTTCCAACATGCCTATCGTGGGCGGTTAAGATCCACTTTGTCTGAAGAGTCTTGTGACAGCCAACATGAGATCCTTTCTTCATCACCAGAATATACCAGTCTCTGTATTTCAGCTCTCAATTCCTTTTCTACACAAACAGAAGTCCTGAGTCAGTTACAAAACCCACCTCTTCTTTCAAAGCAGCCTCCGTTGCTTCAGTGAGCAATAACCAGCTTGACGGCCCAAACAGCAAAAGAAAAGAAAAGTAAACTCACAGGCACTCCTCAGATGAGAGACTGTCCTTGAGTTGTGCTTATCCAGAACCCAACCAACACCTGGAGAAGTTTCCTGCTGCCCCAACATCAATATAATATAAACTTCAGTATACTATTACCAATGCAGTTTCTGAGGACGCTCTCAGGCGAGTTCTGCTGGCACTTGCAAGGGGGCTGAAAAGGACAGACCGGTGGGATGGGTGTCAGAGGCGAAAAAATGGGTCAGTTCCTGCTGCTTTATCACCTTGGGATTGTTGCAGCACTATCAGGAGGAGCAACCAGAGCTGCACCTGACGCCTTCAGAGGAGGCAGAAGTAGCATCAGCTGCTTGTTCTCACCCTGATGTCCTGTTCCTATCCTTTGTGGTCAGGATCCCTCCTGTGGTGAATCCTGCCTAGATTGCCAATTATTTGCCACCAGACTTTGTTGGATTCATTACCTGATCAGGGACCAAAATGGATAAACTCATTTTACAGCCACTGCTTGTGAAAGAATGCAAATAAAACGGGGTCTCTGTTTTTGGTTGCCCACCCTCTCCCCTTCTTAACATTTCTTCAAATGTATTTTATTATGGAAATATTCTTTCTGCATATCTAGGAAGGCAAACCTAATTACAGTTACTTTATTGAGGGACCTTATAGCAACACTTGCTTTAAAGAAGCAAGTTGCTAAAGCGAAAACTCCTTTTTTTATACTCAAATGTTTTTGTCCTGCTGTAGAAGAGAAAATACATCTTTGAATGACGGATATCTCAGAAATTTGATTTTATTCCACTTTTCTCCTTCCCTGATGGTCTTATGTTTCACATTCATACCCTTTGGGAAAATTGCCTGGGAAACTTTTCTGATGATCCGTTGAAGGTTATCTTCAGTAAATGTGATACAAAGTGAACCCAGATCTCAGGCTTTGCAAATGTTCATTATGTAAATTACAGGAGCTGTGAAGATTGAAATGAGGCATACAGATGCTGTTATGCACGAAAAAGCAGAGGGGAAACTTCAGATTTCCCTTCACTACAGAGGCGGTTGGTGTCTGCAGGCACTCTCCTCCCGACGGTATTTCTAGCATGAAAAGGTCTCAGATTCTCCCTGTTGTTATTTCAGAAATGAGTTGCTCTCTGGTCCTCAGTGTAGGTCAAGGACTGGGGTACATCTTTAAATTCATCACACATCTGGGGAGAATCGAGGGCCGCATGCAGCTGCAACCTGGATGGGAGGAAAGGGGGAGGGCATCTGCGCATGGCAATCACTCGCCATCGTGCAATTCGGAGCGTCGACGCTTCCCAGGGACCACTCCTTCCCCTCTGCTCTGTGAATGCCTGTCTGGTATGAGTCTTGTTGCTGGCCGTTAGTCAAGGCTAGTCCTGAAGAGGAATCTATCTGTGTTGTGAATTGCAGTGCAGAGACGCGCAAGTGGAGGAGATAAAGATTCGGCACTTGATTTCATGCATCCTTGGGCATATCACTTGGAGGCCAGATTTTGAAAGATGCTTGAGATCAAAGGATGAAGAAAGATAACCAGCTTAGTTTTCAGATCTATTCCTGGGCATGTATTTCCTTCACATTTCAGTAGGAAATGGGCACCCTTGTGCTTTTTTTTTTATTATTTTTTTAATTCTTAATGTCTTTGGGTAGCTAGTTTCATCATGAGAAGCCAACATACATTTAAATGGCAGACCTTAAATTGCACTTCGTTTCAGTTTCTCACCTGAAAAGAAAGGAGTATGAATCTCCCTTTCTTTGGTTTCTCGCAGGTTTTGCTCAGGTTTGAGGCATAATTCTACTCTAAGAAATTCTATCTAGTAAATAGCATTTATAGATACCCTAGGCCTGATTTCAAGAAGCGATGAGTACTCAGCAGCTAATGGGAGCTCCTGGTATTTTGCAGTGTCGAAATTCAGCTGCAGCGTCTCAAGCTCAGTTCCTCAAAAACGAAGGAATCAAAAACTCGAGACTGATTTTGGTATTTTTGGCTTAAAAGCTCATTAGGGAAGCTGGGATGCAGATACATTGGTGATGGGGTGGAAGGACAACGCCGAGTCAAATGCTCTCCCGGCAGGAGACTGGCCCTATCCGGAGTAGATCAAATGGGAGAGAAGGGCTGAGCCTTCCCCCACCAACCTCACTATAGATCTGCTCTGACCTGCAGCAACAAAAAAAAAAAAAAAAAAAAAAAAAGAAAGAAAAAAAGGAGAAGAGCAGTAACACAACACTGGAAGGGAAATTCCAACTCCCTGACCCCGGGACAACCTCACCCCCCAGGGTTAACAGAGCAACAAACAGGGAAAAAGATGAAATTGCCTCAAAATGAAAAAAGAAACAAAGAAAAAGATTTGTTGAGTCATCCAACAGTGTTTGCATCAAGATATTTTGTTAGCAACTGTGCTAAAAGAGTAAATGTAACATGTTCTGGTTTGGCTCTTCCTTTAACAGCGAAATTGATTTGCATTCACACATGGAAATCTGGTTTGCAACAAGGTTTTCTCCTGCCCCTTCTTGTCTTTCATTGTTTTCATCATGTATCTTGGCTGGAAAATCTGCTCTCGTGAAAAAAACCCCACACCGGGCAATCCTAGGGCTGCCCATTCCCCACCACGCACACGTTTTCTTCGAGAGGTTTTTTTTTTTTCCCCTGAAAGGCTGCTCTGGGAAGCAGGAAGGTTTTGCCCTTGGCCCCACCGAGCTCCTGCAGCCCTGCACGCTGGGCGAGGGAGCCTCGCTCCCCGAGGAGGAGGAGGAGGAACTTGTCCTCTGCGAGCCCCGGGTTTCGCAACGGGCGTAGGAAACATCTTGCGCTGGCCTTGATTTATGCAGAAATGTTAGCTAATCTCTTTTATGTAATCACCGATAGCTGTTTCTAAAGGCTAAGTCCCCAAAATGGAAGGCATGAATTAAAAGAGACAGATGCGGTTTGGCTGACTCTTTGTTCTGATTACGGCCTCAGAAATTCCCTGGTTCGTTTGTGCAGGAGTGCAAATACGTCGCACACCCCGACAGGAGCACACAGGTTATGTGCTATTCAGCCCAGTTTCACAGACCGATCCCGCTCACACCAAAGCCACTGGAATTGCTCCAGGTTTATTCTGCTGAAATGCAATCAAAGTCTGGTCAAAAGTTGTGTAAGACTGGGTTTTTCTTTACCCCGGATCGCCTTGCTTGGCACCGCCGCGGCTTTGGGAGCTACAGGCATGCCTCCCCCACCCAGAGCTGCCTGCCTTTGGTCACCCAGGTGACTCAGGGAAGGCAAAATCTCTGAAGAACCTTCTGCAGCGTCTCCAGGTTTATACTCCTCCGCAGCGTGCAGGTCAAGAGCCCGCCTGAGGCTCAGTCCCAGTCCGAATGCATAACAGCACCCGAAGGAGTGATGTTCCCGGACGCTGCTGATGCACAGACCAGTCAATCAAACACGCATTTGGAGGTGGGCAGGGTGTGAACAAGCCTGGTGAGAGACTCAAAATCCTGCTCCTGGGAGAGAAGAAGATACGGTGTCTGTTTAGCCATCCCACCTTCCCGGCTTAGAAATAAAGATGCCCCTTGTTTCAGGGACGAGGCTATTGCCTGGCTCACACGCACAGATGGAAGACCCTCCTCTTTATGTTCTCCCCATGGAATTATATTGCCGAATAGGGCTGCGTTTAGGTTCCCTTCCTCCACCAAAGGCTCCTCTGCTGTGACTGACTTCAGGGGTAGCCAGAGCAGTCCCGCGGGCCTTAGAGAATATTTTCCCATTTTATATAAACTGAGCACCGGCTTTGTAAAAAGGGAGAGATTTACGCTGGCAAACATTTCCAAGGAGCCAATATTTCCCCGTTACTTACTCGTGGCTTGTGAATACAAACCTCACACAGCTGGTACCTCTGCTAATGATCCCATTACAATATGTATTGAGCTGATACTATGTGATAGCTCATTGAGGTATTCATCCATGTCGGAAAGGATTTGTCCATAAAACCATCTCCTCTCATACCATCATAGGATGCTGCATTCATTCCTCCTTCCTCTGTCATCTGATGCTGCCTAATCCCATTCAGTGACATCAATCACAGGGGGAAAATAAGACAATTAACTGGCAATTAATTAAATTATAAACTGTAAGGAAGAGCAGAATATTTGTAAACCTTAACAGCCTTATTAACAGGCACATTACAAGCTAGTTGCACAATCTTATGGCTACAGATGTCTTTATACACCCGTGACATCACACAGACTTTAATCACGGGGTAACCGTCATTCACCTCAAAGGGCTGCGCAGCGGTTGGCGGAACCTGCCCGGCCAGCCTGGAGCCGTGACCGTACCGCTGCTTTGCACCTCCCCTCCCGCGGAAAGCTGGAGTAAAGGATCACCGGAGCACGCGCCTCGTGCCGCAGCGTGCCGCCAGCTGCGGCTCCTGCGGTGTCCACGCTGCCTTCAGGCCAGACGGGTGTGGGGATGGCGACTCTCTACAGACTTTCTGCACAAACCAGGCGTCTCGTGGGGTGCGCAGGCAGCGGGGAGCTCTGCCCAGCCCCCGGGCTCTTTGATCCAGGCTACGAGTATGTTGACTTGTAACAGCTCGGGGCCCCAGCCCAGGCCTGAGGTCGCAGCCATCCTCCTCTGGGATGGCCCAGGCGCCTGGTCATCACGGGTGGTGAGCCTCAGCTCCTTCCCCTGTCCCCTGCTCAGCTGGGCGGGCCGGTGGCTTTTCTGTCACGAGGACACACGCGCACTGGGCTAAGGCTGAATTCTGAAAACCCATCGGTGATGGTAACAACGGATTATTATTATATATACATCGCACATGCAATGTGGTTTTGGTTAAAGCGATTTCCTGTACGACTAAAAGAAAGTAAGGGGGAAGAAAACAACAGCTTGGTTAAGGCCCCCTCTGCAAAATCGCAGCGGCTGTTATCAGGCAATGGCAGAGGCCATGAGAGGCCTCATCAGTGAGGAGCTGAGCTCAAACGCATCCAGTAATGGTGCCTAACCTCTGTTTAAAAGTCACAAGAGAGGAGGAAAAAACCAACCCAAACCGGCCTACCCATGAGTGAGAGCATAAAGCCATAGCCAGCCCCAAATGAGGTACTGGGACCTTCAGCACTGCAATGGTCACATGGCCACAGTATTACTATATGGTCCTCAGGTCCCCCATCAATAACCTTCACACAAAAACCTCAAGGTACTCCCTTTACTATTTCTGTAATATTTTTGTCTTGGAAAGGTCCATCTAATATACATCAAACCCTTGACTTTTTCCGAGTCTATTTGTTCCAAAAGAAGTACCTTGTGAAGTGGAGTGAGAGAGTGACCTACTAAAGCAGGGAAATTAGACTGTAGAAGATGGATTGAGCCGTAAATCAGGTTTGCCTCCAACGGCAGGTATAGCCTCACTAGCTCTGCCATCCTCCCTCTCTCAAAATCAGCTGCATCCCAAATCTCAGCTCTGTTAACTCTGGTTCCAGTCCAGCGTTATTTCTGTAACATGTGAACTGGGATGACACGCACCCAGCCCATTCGTTTATTTGTGGACCGTGGACCGCTGACCGATAGCCAAGTGCTAATAAAAGCAGTGTTCTCCCTCCTGTGCCATTCTGCGCGAGGTACTGGAGGCAGGCTGGTCCTTCGGGCACACGGAGCTTGCTGTGCAGCAGCTTAACATTTTCATTCTTAATTTTGATGGAGCTGCATCGCCACATTGTTTTCTCTCCCAGTTCAGCTCTATATTTAGCCAGGGATTCTGTCCTCAGCTTTTTTTTTTTTTTTTCAGCGAGGTTGGTAGCTAATGCTGCTCTGCTGTCGGTACGCCTGCCTCCCTTGTCAATGCGCAGGCTGTTCTTGGGATGCATGAGGCAGTCAGATGTGACAGAAGCTGAGAGGTTTCTTTCACAGCTAGGAAGGGAGAGGAAGGAGCTGAGCGTTTCCATACCCACCCCAGGAGCTCCGGTCCTCGGGGAGGGCTGGAATCGGATGCCGACTGGCGCTGGGAACACCCACGTTCAGCTAACCTGACTGCAGCATTTGCTGTGGGATAATTGGCTCTGAGGAGGCATTACAGGAAAAAAAAAAAAAAATAAAATTAATCAAACAAGATGGGACATCAGACATTTTAAAAATAACCCGGGGTGAAGCTCCAAGAAACTGTGATGACCGGGGGCCAGATCCAGATTCCCTAACCCCAGCTCACGTCTGGGGTAATTCTGACCTCGGCGGAGTCGCCGGGGCTGGCGCCGAGGCCAGTGAGATCAGAATCTGGCCCACATCACTTGGCCTCCCGCTGCACCCCATGTTGTAACTATCCATGATGTTGACACATTCAACTTGCCACTCGTTTGTGGGACTAATTACACATTCGCATTTGTCTGCGCTCGCTCGGCTCCTAGCAACTGCAGTCACAGTCCTAATTAAAATAATAGACTGAGATTGGTAACATTACTGATTTAACAGGAAATTAGAAGAGTTACGTTTGCAGAGCTTAGGTAATTGACACCAACAGCGCTTTTCTTGTAATGTGCATTCTGTGATTGATTTTGTTCCCCAGTCAGACCTAAAAGCAGCTTGGGAGCACATCCCACCATCAGATTACAGTACAGAGGAATTAAATGACTATTACACCACTGCCTGCTCTAGAGCTGGCAGCTGTGGGCTCGAGCCTGGCTGTGAGCTTCCAAACCAAACATTAGACCTAAAATTATAAGCCTAATGTAAAACAAAACATGTTCGGCACAACGTGTTCAGTTCCCCTTTTAAGACCTTCCCTGCAAGGTGCTCATCTGACAGTGCTCCGGCCCAGGAAGAGGGCTGCCATCAAGACAGGCGCAGCTTGTGCGTCCTTGGTTGCCTCAAATACCAACTCCCTTAAAACAGATACTAAAGGTTCCTGTAGGCAGATGGAAAGGCTCTGTGCACACCACCGTATGACACTCTGGTCATACAGTGGTGGAGCTGAGAGCGGATGGTGATGGGGAATGTTTGAGGAGTGTAAGAAGATTTCATCTTCATGTTGAAGAGAGAAGGCTCCGCTGTGTGAAGCCCATCCTGCAGCTCGCTCCACATGAAGAAGTGGACAATATTGCAAGGCAGCAACATTACCCTTCTTAAGGAAGAGGAATTGGATTTCTGGAGATGGTCCTGCGCTTTCTCATGGTGGTGTAACTCAAAATGGGTCCATACTAGCTTCAGAGAGACGAATCACACTTTTTCTGTTGAGGAAGCTTCTGACTCCACAGTCTTCATATATGTTATTCATGAAATAGATCCTCACATTCTCAACAAAACAGGCTGTCATGAGTATAATAGAGCAATTGTCTCAAAAATGAGGTGGACTGGTTTGGTGTCAGTAGTTGCAGCTGAGGCTGGTATCTTGCTACCACCTCTCTCCCCGGAGCCTGGGGCCGCAAGGGCAGATGGTTTCTAATCCAACGTCCTGAATGTTATCTCCTTCAATTCCCTCCTGTTACAGTGTTGTGTCGTCCAGTAAGTTCCCCGTACTCTGTTGCGCTTGGTAGTCAGTTCCTTTCAGAGAGGCATGTACAGCCCCATTTGAAGGCACCAAAATGGAGAACCCATCTCTGCCCTTGATAGTTTCATCCAACTGATGGCCACTTCCAAAAATGTTCTGATCAACTCATATCCTTCTCTGCTACTTGAAGGCATTCTATGATCGCTACTAAGCAGCGTCTACAAACAGATGTTTCTGAAGATCACAGTCCTAAAAAATGAGGTGAGAGTGGAAAGTGCAGGGGGGACCTCAGGGGTGAGGACAGGTGGGTATTTGTAGGGTTTTACACAATGTCACCGCTGCAAGATGTGATGCCTTATTACACCCCTGTGGCAGGGCAACCTGCAACACATTTGGGGTGACTGAAAATCATTCACTGGGTTCAACAGTGACTTTCTGTACAAAGTCGCATGCGATGCTGACTAGTAGCTTTTATATACCAAGAAATATTATTTATATCTGTACATCTAGAGATTAAGACACCATCTTTGGAAGTGTACATAACTGCTGCCTGCTTCTGAAGAAATGCATCGCCTATAAGTTATTGTGAAAACCGTGTATGAAATGCCAAAATTGCATCAAGTTGCAAGAATATTAGTTACTTAATAGTCATATGCTCCTGTGGGCTCCTTTCTATTTGCAGACTCAGAAATGCGCTGGGAAGAACAAAGTACACGTGGTCCGGACTTTCTTGTCTGATATTAATCCCAGCACAACAGGGCTATAAAATGTTTTCATGAACATATATGTCTTCTACAGAGAGCTTCATGGAATAATACTGCCGAGAGAGCTGCAACGTAGGAAATACCCATCCATGGTTTATAAATCCTATCCATCTCGGCATGTCTCAGGGAGTACTATCAGGGCCCTGGAGAGCTAGTGCAAATGCTGCTCTTGCAGCTTGCATAGATAATTGTTTATAAAAGTCTTCCTTTCCTTCTGCTGTGCCTGTGAACGATTATATCCAGAAGGCAGTTGTGTCCGTCTTGTTTGGCTCCAACAGCTCCCAGAGGCATTGCACACAGGATGCTCCAGTAAAGCCCCTACCTTCCTGTTGGGCATGGACAAGAGGATTCGGCTATGCTGCAGATACTTCTCCCTGTGCTTTACCCCGCAAGAGCCAGCTTTCAGGTGGTAAATGACAGCCTGGGCTTTAATCACTCTGCGTGTGCACTGAAATGAATACTGAGGCAGTTGCTTCTGGAGTATTTCTGTATCCCACAATTTAGACCTCCCTGCTATTAGCAGATATTTGATCCCATAAATATTGGCCAAATGCTCAGAATGGATGCCTGCTGTTTGCAATGATAGCATCGAGCTAGCCTAAAAATTAAGTGCTGACATCTTCTCCCCGTGTCCCTCCTTGAACTGCGCTGCTGCCTGTTATACCCCACCAACAGGGCAAATTGGTCCCCGTGCAGGCGATTCCCACCAGTGCGAGGGCAGCACCCTGCCTGCAGCTCTGCCTCACGTGGAGCCCGTGGGGAAGCGCCGAGGAATTTGAATGGCCTGAGAAATTTCTATCCTATGGGTCTGGGTTGGAGGAGAAGCCTCAGCTCCAGGCACCGAGATCCACCCGTGCCTGACAAGCACCTAGTGACCAAGCGCTACAGGCAGGGACTATTTCTTGCTTAACCCTTTGCTTTGATCCATGCTGAGCAGAGGAATGTGTCCCGCACCCAGCACGCCCTCTCCATGGCTTCTCTCCCCAACGAGAAACACCACTCCCCGTCTCAAGGAGCTTCCAACCCAGGTAGGAGTCTAGAGGCAACGCATGGCAAGAGCCAGAGGGGAAAATGCGACGAGGCAGTGCTGCCGAGTAGGGCACCCAGCAGCCGAGCAGCCGCATGGCTACGATAAATTGTAAGCCTCATGGCAAAACCAAGTTGGAAACACATACAAAAGCTTAAAACAGCTCGTTTGAACATTGAAAAAGCAGGGGATATTCTGTTTGATCCTTAATGAGAGAGAGTGTGGGCACAGCACAACTGGGCAGCGAAGCGGGGACGTGGTGCGCCCCTGTGCTGGGGCAAAGCAGGTGAATAAAGGGGTGGAGGTGCGCCAGGGGTGTGGCAGCCAGCGGGACGCGAGAAGGAAGACGGTCTTTGGAGCTGTGTTCCCGATGGAGCGGAGCAGGTTCGGATGCATCAGGGCGACAGAAAAAGGACATTTCAGTGGCTGGGCTGCGGGGAAGGCACTGGCCATGCCGGGCAGGAGCGGGAGCTGGGCGGCAATGTGGAGAGATGCGATCCCGAGCACACATCGGCCATCTCGGACACAGCGCAGTGGTTCGGGACAACGCGGGGAGGCCCACGGTGCGCTGGGAACCGCGCGAGCCGCCCTGAACTCCTGCTCTGTCACCAACCGCAGCCATGCCGGGCGCACTGGGCCGGTTCGGGGTCCGGCCTCCTCCCACCCCGCCGACCATGGCGCCCTGCGAAGGGGCCGCCCGCCCACGCGGGAAGGCGTCCGCCGAGCTCCCACAGGCCTGCGGCGTCCCCCCCATCCCGCCTGTCCACACAGGCCGCCGGGCGCACAGGCCGCGCAGCCCCGGGACCTTTCCCCCCCGGGGAGGCGGAGCGGGGGAGGCCGCCGCCCGCCGCCATTTCGCGGCGCCGCCCGCCACAGGCCGGGCCCGGCCCCACCTGCCGCCCGCCCCTCCCCCTCCGCGCGGCGGCGGCGGCGGCGGCGGCGGCGGCAGCGGCAGCGCGCGCCCCTCCCCCGCCCCGGCCCGCGCGCCCATTTCCGCCTGGCCGGGCGCCGCACGGCGCGGCCTCCCCGCCCCCTCCTCGGTGCTCAGTCATTCAGACGGGGAGAGTCAATAACACGCTGACATCACCAGCGGCGCGCGGGCACGGCGCGGGGCTGCCGGCGGGGCCGCCGCGCGGGGGGAGGGGGAGGGGGAGGGAGGGGGAGGGGGAGGGAGGGGAGGAGGAGGAGGAGAGGGAGCGCGAGCGCGAGCGCGAGGTGGGGGGGGCGGAGCAGCGCCCCCGGCCCGACTGCCCGCGGCGGAGCGCCCGGGGTGGGGGGGCACTGAGGGGAGAGTCCCGGCGGTACCTGGCGGAGGGCAGAGCCCTTGGGCGGGAAAAATGGCTGAGGGGAGAGCTGTGGAGGAACATGGCTGAGGGGGGATCCTTGAGAGGAGGCGGTTAAAGAGAGGCCACTGAGGGGAGATGGCCGAGGGGAAAGGGTTGAGGGAAGGCCACTGAGGGGAGACCCGAGGGGAGACTGTTGAGGAGGGTTCACTGAGGAGAAATGGCTGCAGGGAGGGCGCTGAGGGGAGGTGGCCGAGGCCTGCTGCGCTCATCCCTGGGTGTCCGTAGCCTCTTCTGCGGCCACCAGTGTTTGCTGCCCGTTGTCAAAAGCACCCTACCCATCTCCATCAAAACACCTCCGCTTTCACACAAAACAAGCCAAGGGGAGCTGGTGGGGCTGTTCCGGTTGGGCCACGTCGGCCGCAGCCCCTCGCGCAGGGGCCAGAAATCCAAATAAACCTGTGAGATACCCTCCTTGCGACTAACGGGAGGGGCTCTGGGCTGACATCTCGACAACATCAATAATTTTTCCTAAATATATGGAGTCCGTGTTGCAACCTGTGTTGTTGCTGTCCCTGAGTCTGGAGGGGGAGGGTGATATAAAGGCATCATCAGGCTGTGTCTTCCCATTCCTATACCAAAGATAGAGAATATTATAAATTTAATAGATCTTCTTCATAATTCATAGCTTGCTTGTGGAAAAAAAAATCATAATAGCTTGGTGTGATATGTCAGGCATCTATAATTCATGGCGCTGAGATCACACAACCGCCATACAGTGGGAGTTTGCTCCACTGAGTGAGATGTTTGTAATTAATCTGTGAAAAGAAAAACAAAGGCAATAAACTAGGAAGGACAATAAATGAGGGGCAGATCCTGCCACCCGCACTGACGTGGAATAGTACTCAGCCAGAAAGCTTGAATAATCCCTGGCTAAAATCAATAAAATTAGCCAAGAAGTGGGGTAAATAGTAAATTTATCACTGGCTGGTTCATTACAACGCAGTTGGGTAGACACAGACCGTACTGCCCTTTCGGTTAATGAGGTGCCAAAAGCAGCAGGACGGCCTGTGCTTAAGCTGAGCTTGGAAAAAAGTGTGAGGAGACAAGAGCGCTGGAATCGCTCTTAAGGCCGCAGAGGTGGTGTGAGGGAGCACCGAGGCCATGTGGTGGGGACCAAAGGACTCCGTCTGTCCTCCCTGTCCCACAGGCTGGGGGATGCCTCTTTGGGGAAGGCTGAGAAGGTTGTGATCCTCGTGGAGCATTCGCGTCAACCTCGTTGACTTCAGCAGGGCTGGCGCATATGCTGAAGGGCTTTGCTGAACGGGGAAGTTTCCTTGAATCAGAGCCTGAGCGAGGATTCGAACAATTTGTGCTACTAACAAAGATGGGCTGCAGCGGTGGAATGAGCCAAAGTCGCTTCCTAATTGGAAACAGCGAGCTGGAGATCTCCAGAACCCCCTTCCTCCTGCTATTGTCTATTTTCATCCTGGTGAAGCTAAAGCTGGTAACTGCGATGCGACAGCTTAAAAACTCCCTGTGGTTTCTCACAATAGACCAACCGTCTACACTGGTTTTCAAACGATGCAGGGAAATCTTGTAAGACTGCACGGCCAATCAAGGAGGGGGGGGGGGGGGAGAAATTAATTTCTTCTAAAGTGGATGCTACGACAAGAATGGAAAAAGAAATCCTCGTCCTTCTGGGAGTTTGTCTAACATATGGCTTTAACCAAAAAAAGAAAAATGGTGCCAGGCCCATCAGACATACCTGTGTGTCACAATGAAATCATTTTCATCTGAGATAAACAAGCCGCAGGGTAGAGGGGCATCACGGTGAGGTAGGAGTGACTCTAAAAGGAAGCCCAGGCCTCGCTCCCAGGGAATTGTGGTAGTGCCAGTGCACGGATGCTGGAGGCCAGAGGCATTCAGTGTTTTGTTTACTCATTTGTGACTCCCCCCAAAAATAATTGGTTTTCTTTTGTTGCTTGCTTGTTTGTTTGTTTGGCTGTTTGCATTCTTTGGATTCAGTTTCTCCTGCAGTATGGCCTTAATTTGCATTGCAAGGATCCATGTTTATTTACGCATTTATTTCATTTATTTTGTTCTTTTTTTTTAAAAAAAAAACTTTTATTACTCCTAGGCTGCTGGCCCTGCAGCGGGACAATGGCCACTTGGTGACAAGGAGAATCAGGAGGTGCAGCCCCAATCTCCACTGCCCGTACAGCTCCCGCACCAGCCCGGATGTCTGTGTGATCTTGATTGCTGCTGTGCTTGGCAGGCAGCTCTGAGCCTGAGGCGGAGGGGGTACTTGTAGGGTGGTACCTGTAGGCTCAATATAGGGTTAACAGTGAAATTCACGAAATTCCCCTGTTTATTGTCCCCATAGCGTTCTTGCTAACCCAACCCGAGTTTGGGCTCTGTGAGTCTCAGTGATGCCCTCTGGTGACATGGACCCATGGGAGCTGTTGGCAGCACACAGGTCCTCCTCCAGTGGGGCCACGGTTTGTGGAAAAGTCACACAGGAGGGCACTTTCCCCGCTGTATACGTCCTCAGGGGAAAGTAGAAAGTGGGAATTTATTAGGTTCTCCAGCTTCTCAGCTCAGCCTGCTGATCACTTCTGCTGCACGAGTCCCTGCAAAATCACGGTGTTTCTCAGCATCTGGGAAATAGCTTAAGGGAATGCCAGAGCATCCGCTGCTTCACGCTGATGTTGTGAGCAGTCAAGAAAAGGGCCCCACGACCCACAGATTAGGTACCCTGATGAGCCTGATCCAGTTATTACGCAGCAGAACACACTGGAATTAATAATCTCTGACCTTAACTGGCTCTAGCATAGCTGTCCAAAAAGTGTGTGAGTGGGCTAATCTGCCCCAAAAGAGCAGTGAGAGGCCCGATGCGTTGTTGTGGGTATGACAGTGAGAACTCCTGGCACAAAAGACTGCAAGTGCAAAATATTTTCCTCTACATTTTATTGGTTTTGCCTGGGAGCCTTCTGTGGCAGAATAGAGCAGCCTGGTTACCTAACCCGTGTCTAACAGCGGGACCAGGGCAATGTTAAACTTCACTCTGCTGTTATTTCTCCTACCGTGTTTGTATGATAATATTCTATGATATGAAATCCCTGTTATAAAAGCAAGAGTGGACAGACAGGTAGAAGACTCTGTCTTGACAATCTTCCTTCCTGTCTACAGCCCAGCAAACACAACACAAGTTTGGATTAAATTACCCCAAAACAGCACATGCGAGTTTGCCCTGGATTTAATGCCTGGGATCGACAGTGCCTGCAGAGATCAGATCTAACAGCGGATGACAAGAAGTGTGGAGCAGCAGATGTGCTGGTCCGATCCAAGCCCAATGAATAACATCTGCACCTATCCACCCGGGTTTCACAGCATGCGCAGTGTCAAAATGTGCCTTGAAGCCTTAGCGAAAGGATTGATTTTCCAGCCTTAGGTCTTAAAACCTTAAGAAAAGCCCAAATGCTACCCTGCTCTCTCCTGGCTGGACTCCCTGGCACCTCTGCGGCCGTGGTCCTCCTGTTCATCCCCAGTCTTCCCTTCCCCTCACATCCCAGTGCTGGAGGTCCTGCCTCACAACGGCTTCAGCATGGAAATGTATCTTGGAGGTTTCGGTGGGGGCTACAGAAGAAAATGCCCTTGGCCACCTCCAGGTGAGGGAAGAGACAACAGTTTCAAAAAAAGGGATTTTGAATTTTCACAATCCCTTTTAAAAAAAAGGGAATAGGCAGGCAGAGAAAGCCAATCTGGGTGTATAAATAACCAGCAAATGGCAGGGTGTTCACCCTTCCCACACTGCGGATTACCTAACACGTCGCATCGCTCGCTACAGCTCGAGATGGGGGAGCTGCCAGCAGAGCAGTGCCGTGCCTGATAACCGGAACAGCCCACAGGATTGCAAGCTAGCATTCATGCTCCGAAACGTAAACAAGGCAGAGCCTCCTCTTTGCCGCTTCGAATGCAGTCACCCCCTGTCCCAGGGGGCTGGAACAACCCACCGCGTGAGATTATCCAGGCCAAATCAAAGAACAGCAGATGTGTGTCAGAGGAGAGTTATGGAAACACAAACAAAAATGGTCCAAGTTTCCACATTTTCTCAGGAATCAGATGTATAAAAAGTACAGGGATCCTCTCGCTTACCCAGGCAGTCAGGACCATGGCAGAGGGCTGTAAGCCCTGGCATGGCCTTCTGTGGTGTCATAGGACGCAGAGCTCACACCGCCCTTTGCTCATCAGGCCTCCTGGTACACATCGGCTCAGCGCCTCCTTTTCCTCTGAGCTCAAAACCTCCCCAAGTGTCTGCCCTCCCAGTAGGGCGGTGAGTTAGGAAAGAGCCAGCAAATCGGCGCAATCAATAATAGTAATAACGGCACCTTTCATCCAAAGGTCTAAAAGTGCTTGACAAAAACAAAGCGTGTCAGCAGAACTGCCACCTTGGACTTCCGGAAAGCGGACTTTGGGCTCTTCAGGAGCCTGGTCGACAAAGTCCCCTGGGAGGCAGTCCTCCACGGCAAAGGAGCCCAGGAAGCCTGGATGTCTTTCAAGACGGAAGTCCTAAAGGCGCAGGAGCAGGCTGTCCCCGTGTGCCGTAAGACAAGCCGTCGGGGAAAAAGACCGGCCTGGCTAAGCAGGGAGCTAGTGTTGCAGCTTAGGGAAAAAAAAAGGATATATGGCCTTTGGAAGGAAGGGCAGGCCACCCAGGAGGATTACAAAGAGGTAGTAAAGCGATGTAGGGAAAAAATCAGAAGGGCCAAAGCTCAGCTAGAGCTAAACCTGGCTTCTGTTGTCAAGGACAACAAAAAAAGTTTCTATAAATATATTAGCGATAAAAAGAGGACCAAGGATAATATCTGTCCTCTAGTAGATGGGGCTGGTAACATAGTAACTAAGGATGAGGAAAAGGCTGAGGTACTTAATGCCGTCTTTGCCTCAGTCTTCAGCAGTAGGACCAGTTGTTCCTTGAATTCTCCGACCCCTGAGCTAGAATACAGGGATGGGGAGCAGAGTGAAGCCCCTGTAGTCCAAAGGGAAATGGTGAGGGACCTGCTTCAGCACCTGGAGGTGCACAAATCTATGGGGCCGGATGGGATCCATCCAAGGGTGCTGAGAGAGCTGGCGGAAGTGCTCACCGGCCCACTGTGCATCATTTATGAACAGTCCTGGATAACTGGGGAGGTCCCAGCTGACTGGAGGTTGGCAAATGTGACGCCCATCCATAAGAAGGGCCGGAAGGAGGATCCAGGGAACTACAGGCCAGTCAGTCTGACATCGGTGCCTGGGAAGGTCATGGAGCAGATCATCCTCAGTGCCATCACACGGCACATGCAAGAGAACAGGGTGATCAGGCCCAGTCAGCATGGCTTTGTGAAAGGCAGGTCATGCCTGTCAAACCTGATCTCCTTCTATGACAAGGTGACCCACTTGCTGGACAAGGGAAAAGCTGTGGACGTTGTCTACCTGGATTTTTGCAAGGCTTTTGACACCGTTTCCCATAGCATTCTCCTGGAGAAACTGGCTGCTCATGGCCTGGACAGGTATACTCTTCGTTGGGTAAAAAACTGGCTGGATGGCCGTGTCCAGAGAGTGGTGGTAAATGGAGTTAAATCCAGTTGGTGTCCAGTGACGAGTGGTGTCCCCCAGGGATCGGTGCTGGGGCCCGTTCTCTTTAATATCTTTATCAACGATCTGGATGAGGGGATCGAGTGCTCCCTCAGTAAGTTCGCAGACGACACTAAACTGGGGGGGCGTGTTGATCTGCTTGAGGGTAGATTGGCTCTGCAGAGGGATCTGGACAGGCTGGACAGATGGGCTGAGGCCAATGGTATGAGGTTCAACAAGGCCAAGTGTCGGGTCCTGCACTTGGGTCACAACAACCCCATGCAGCGCTACAGACTGGGGGCGGAGTGGCTCGAAAGCTGCCTGGCAGAAAAGGACCTGGGGGTGTTGGTGGACAACCGGCTGAGCATGAGCCAGCAGTGTGCCCAGGCAGCCAAGAAGGCCAACAGCATCCTGGCCTGCATCAGGAATAGTGTGGTGAGCCGGACTAGGGAAGTAATCATCCCCCTGTACTCGGCACTGGTGAGGCCTCACCTCGAGTACTGTGTTCAGTTTTGGGCCCCTCACTACAAGAAGGACATTGAGGTGTTGGAGCGTGTCCAGAGAAGGGCTACAAAGCTGGTGAAGGGTCTGGAGGACAAACCTTATGAGGAACGACTGAGGGATCTGGGGTTGTTTAGCCTGGAGAAGAGGAGGCTGAGGGGAGACCTTATCACCCTCTACAACTACCTGAAAGGAGGTTTTAGAGAGATGGGAGCTGACCTCTTCTCCCTGGCGACAAGTGATAGGACAAGAGGAAATGGGTTCAAGTTATGTCAGGGCAGGTTTAGATTAGATGTTAGGAAGCATTTTTTCACTGAAAGGGTTATTAAACATTGGAATAAGCTGCCCAGAGAGGTGGTGGATTCACCATCCCTGGAGGTGTTTAAGAAAAGGGTAGATGAGATGCTTAGGGACATGGTTTAGGAGTGGTGGTGTTTTTATCAGGGTAGGTTAATGGTTGGACTTGATGATCTTAAAGGTCCCTTCCAACCTCACTGATTCTATGATTCTATGATTCTATGACAATATGCCCTCCTATCTGCCCCGTGAGGCACGTGAGCAGTATTACATATTGCATAGTGGGTGAGCAAGACCTGAGATGGGGGACGACACCTGTGGGGTGACAGTGGCAGACAACAAACAGCACAGCAGCCGAAGCCTGAGCAGCACCTGCTTATAATCACTTATCATTTTGAGTTGGCCTCTGCGTTCAAATCGGTTGCCAGGCTTTTGATATTGCCATTCTTTAAATAGAAACAGGATGAAGGCAGACACACGTTTTTTGTACCTGTCCCCTTCCTGCTCTGGACTCATATCCAAACTTCTCAGTTTAACCTTGTCTTTATGGTGTGTTGAAATCAAAATGCTCATGCGAACATCCTGAAACGCTGGGGATTTTCAGCTCAGATTTGAACTTGATGCTGTTCTCCCAGGCTTTGCAGCGCTTGCTATTTTTAACTTCATGTCAAAAAGTTGAAGCAGCACGTGGTAAGATGTTATGACTCTTAAAATTACTGTAAGAATGTTCCAGGGAACGGTACCAATTCATCAAAAGTAAGTTGGTTGCGTGAGATAACTCCGTGACCTTCAGTGGTGTATTGAATTTGTGGGTCACTGGCTATTAACGCTGCTGCAATTTCTTTAGCAATAACCCAGTGATTACGGAAAGGGAAGTAGCTATTAATATGGCAAAAGGCACACCTAAGTGAGGATGTTTACTCATGTAGACTGAGAGGGGGAGGGCTAGACACCCTTCAAGATGTTTTCTGTAGCTCTTTTTCTATGATACTAAAGATAAGGACCTGTTCTCCCATCCCCCAAGACCTGACAGAGTATTGCAGTTGGAAAGCAGTGCCCTGGCATTTGAAGGGAAGGATGCGAAGGCAGACAGCAGGTGAGAAGAGGCCTCTTCATTGGCCATGAAGCAAAGACAATCTGCTTACAACACACACAGAGGCTGACCTCTCTTTAACACCCAGACATATCAGGTCTGATCCTTGCTTCTGAGGCCCTCCCAGGAGTGTCCTGTAAGAAGTCATAGATGGTTTTGTGGCCTGGAGTGGCAGTGGCCCCAGGAAGCTGAGGGCAAGGGGCCCCTCTCTGTCTGCCATCTTGTCTCACCCACCATTTGTTGACCCACGCAGAGATGTCTGTAAGCCCACTACCTGCTTGATTACCACTGGTGGGACGTTTATCAGTCAGTTCAGCCTCGTGGTTTTGACGCTGGGATACCCCAGGTTAGACCCCAATGCTGTTCCTATGAGCCAGAAGTGTGCACAGCGGGAAAGGGGAGATTCGTGGCAAGAAACCAAAAGACAGGGAATTGCCCTATGATGGATGGATGGGGAGAGGAATATATGGCCAGAAGCATCTTCCACAGCACCAAACGGAAGTGCAGTGAGATTCTCATCCTCCCAAGCCTATGGACAGTGAGTAAAGGTAACCAGCCACAATCAGCATAAATTCAGGCAGACTACACTTTGTTATGCTTCATTCCTGCAGGAAGGTCTTCTGTTCCCCCTGTGGAAAGCTGCTGTATTTAACAAGCCCAAAAGTCTGCAAATAGACTATCTGCTCAGAGAAGCACTGCAAAACACAGAGAGGGACAAAGATCTGGACGTCAGGGAGGAAAGCAGAGAGGTTCTAGTGGCCCAGCCACACCAGTGATGGGAAGGGAAGAGCCACGGCTCTTCCTAATAGAGGAGGAGCTCAGGCATTCGCTAGTGTGGGTTGCCACAAAACCCTACCAGTCTCAGGCTGGTTAGGAAAATGTAGTGCTACCTACACTCCATTATCAGCAGGGTGGGCTGATTTATAGTCCCACATGCAGTTATAGCTTAATAATAACAATAAAGACAGTTCTCAGGCATTCCAGCCCACTACACCCACATCACCTTCTTGCCTTTGCTAAATTTGCTTCTGATTTACGGTCGCATAAGCAAGATGAAAATCAGTCACCTCAGTTTCCAGACAGCCTGGAGCTAACAAAAGGGGAAAAAAGAAGAGGACAGTTTCCAAAAATGGCCTGGGTTTATCTCTGCCTGCTTTCAGAAGCATCTACTTTGGAGCTCCCATGATTAGACTAGCTATAAGTACAACTGTCCCCACGGCTTTGATAAATACTGAACTCCTGACATCCCGCCTGGCAAGTTTTGTGAAGTTTCGTTGATGTAAAGCTCCTCAGTTTGTTTTGTGCTGTGTAATCATCCAGGTTTCTGGGACTATTCCCTGCAGGAACACCCTTCTGCTCTTACTCTCATCTCTCTCACAATGTACTGCTTAGTTTCTTCAGTTCTTCGCTCATCAACATTTTCTTTCCAAGATGTTGAACCTCAGCCATATTCTTTGCATTTAGTTCACAGGAGGGTTGAATCCTCATGGACTGCTAACAGCTATGCAGTTAATTAGCTATCCTCAGCTATTTTTTTCACCTAGTTCTGATGCATGCTCCTGAGAAACCAGCAGGGTTTGAGAGCCCGTAGTCCTGAGCATTAAAGCAAGCACTGCTCCCATCCACGTTGCAGGGCTTCAGTCACCTGCTGGGACTGATGTGGGGAAAGCAATTAAACATTTATAGTTCTGTAACCTCCTGGCATGTGTGTGGGGCAGCCTCCTGTGTCTGACCTACACAGAGCATGACTTGGCTGCATTTTCTCCGTCAACTTGGCTGCATTTTCTCCGTCACCTTGGCGTGGTCCCCAGCCTACTTACTCACCAGCAGACCTGTCTGTATACTACACCATTAAAACAAGCCCCTTAAAGGCTTAGGGTGCGAGGCAGAGCAGTGTGGGTAGACATTAGGTGACTTAGGGTTCTCGGCAGCCTAAAGTCAGATCCATACGCTTCATCTTGCTGTGGGGACACAGCTTCAGATAGTCACCAGCATTAGTTATCCCCTGGTGCTTGGTGTCGCTGCAGGCAGCCTGAGCTTTGGTGCTCCCGTGAAGCCCACCCTGGGAGGATGGAGGGGCTCTGAAGCCCCGTGGAGGGTAGGTTGGGTGGACTGCAAGTTTCTTGTGAATGCTTCACCCGAGGCTGCCAGGTTTCAGGGGAAGGGAAAGGGACAGTGGCCTGCCTTTGGGTTTTCTTTGGGTTGCTGTTCCACCTCGCGATGCTTCTACTCTCCCCTACTGGCATTAGCCGGGGGAGCTCTTGGCCCTCAACCAGCAGTACAGCTGGAGCAGGAGATCTAGATGTGCTAGTAAACATTTTGAAGACGGAAAATAAATCCATCCATCTCTGTAAGAAATGCTGCCCCCAAGAGAAATTTCTGATCATAGGCAAGGCTAAGTGCACAGGCACCAGTGAATTCACCACCATCATTGATTATTTCATTATAAATTGCTCACTTGCTTTTTTACATTTGCTTCTGAACAGAAATGAAACACCGGCTACTGAAAATAACAACAGCTAATACACCACCAAAAACCTGACTTGCATATGAAAACACTGGATTTTCCACAGGGGCTTTCCCACTGTTTAAGCTCCTTTAAACTTTAAAGTATGAGCTCCATTAAGATTATAAAAATGTACTGCCTTAGCTGCTGGGTTTTTCACTGTGCTGAAAGGAAGACAACTGCTCAGAGGCTGATTGAGAAGAACAATCTCACTCTTACAAACAGTCCTTCACTGACATTGTTAATTGGTGGCAGAGATGAGGATGTAGATGGAGGAATCGGGGACTTTCCAAATTGTAAAATGGGGAAAAGAAACCAGTCTGCTCCACCAGGGCTGGACCTACATAAGTCAGATGTCTCAGGATACCCAGCAATGGCCTCCTCAGTGATGCTGAAGTCATGGGTGGCCTCCTCCTTGTTTTGGAGTAGTTTTTTAGTGGAAAATATTGTGAAGGATCATTTCCTGAGAGTCCTTTGCACAAAGCACATCACCCCCCTACCTACATGGCAATAGCCGGTGTTCAGACACCACTAGAGAAAATTTTCCTTCCTGGGGCTGAAAGGAGACTGGGGAAAGGCAGGTGGAGGCTGAGTGAAGAATGTGAGAGTGGAGAACAAAGAGCAGAGCAGAGAAGTCATATTGGTCCTTGACCCAAGGGGCTAGAGCCTGGGCAGCCCTTCTTCTCTTATATCTGCTACCTGATGGCTTCAACAGTGGCTGGAGGCCAGCGTAAGACTTCCAGTCCCATGATGCAAAGCCCAGGAGCAATAGAAGCAGGAGACAGGACTGATCCTGGAAGAGCTGCAGAGCTCCGTGGCTTTCCAAGAGGGAGGTGGGACCTTCTTCACCCTCGTGGAGTGAGTAGAGAGAAAGCTATTTGGTATATTTGACCTTTTCTCAATATGAGTAGTTGGACTCACTGGTTTCTTGGGGGTCTTTGCTGGTCTATAAGGAGAATTTCTCCAGGAGACCATGATTTGGCCCATTAGTGTTTTTAATTTTCCTACATCTTGAGCTGAAGGTAACTGGAAGATAAAAGGTTGCGTAGTACTGTATGACCAACAGCAATCTTTGCACTGAAGCCGAGCCAGGCAACTCTAATGGTACAGAAAAGACGCTCCCACTTAGGTAGGACATTTTTGTCTTTGTTGTCCCATGGCCTCTTCCCCATGTGATGAGCCATGTGTGATTGCTGACTACACATCTGGTATGGGGCTGGATTTACACCGTCTCATTCTCTGTTTATAGGGGTGATCCATCTTCAGAAACACTGGCTACTGGATGCAGTTAGAGGAATATTGCCCACGATGGCACGTTCCATGGTTCATTCTAACCTTTGATTTTCTGGGTGACATCAAATGACGGGAATGGTTTTTTATGATCACCTGTATTTGTACAGGTAAGTACAAGAATGGGCAGGTAGATGGGAAAAAAAAACTGTGGTAGAGAGGAGGAAAACAACTCCACAAAAAAAGAAAGTAGGAGATAAAAAGGTAAACATTTCCTTTCTCCCTAAGGCGCACTCAAGAAAAGCCATCATCGTTTTGCTCAGACACTGGTATAACCTCATGTTTCCCACAAAACATATTTCCCCGAGATCAGTTTGCACGTATCAGGTTTTGCCCATGAATACTCATGAGACACAAATCAGCCCCTTTAATCCATGATTAGTATGTCACCCCACGCTCAGCAGTTGCATCATGATTTGGTGTTATTGTTGAATGGATGCTGTGCTATTTAATTGTTTTTTGCTTAGTGATCTGTTCGCTCTGTTAATATTTAATTCTCTCTTTCCATCCCTTTTTCTACCCCCAAAAGGCCTAAAGAATAGGAAAACATCTTTCATTTTCTCAGGCTTCATGTGCTATTGTAAGAAAATAC
Source organism: Vanellus vanellus (assembly GCF_965231255.1). Lineage (NCBI taxonomy): Eukaryota > Metazoa > Chordata > Aves > Charadriiformes > Charadriidae > Vanellus > Vanellus vanellus. The sequence goes on from NC_138913.1 coordinate 8,759,279, forward strand.
CTATTCATAATCTACTGTAGGAGATAATGATGATATACAGTCATAATGCTGGAATTCTTAAGTGGTTGCCAATGCTGCTTTATAGCTGAGAAAAAAAAATTGACCTGATTTGAAATAAAGCAGGTTAGTATGCTTTATTTGCCTTTTCCAATGGTTCGGATAATGAACAAATTGTCATCTTTACATATCCTCTGCCAGATTCTGAGCTGAGTGCTGCATGCGAGCCTGAATGACAGTAAACAATGCACTGCCTGGTGCTTTGCATGCTTTGCAGAGGTGAATTCCCGAGAACAAATTAGACCTTTGATTGATCCTTTAAACAAAAAGAAAGGAAAACAGTAACATTAATTTATACGAGCTCTAGCTGCATTGCATTTTTTATAGTGATCAATATTCTGTGCATTGTAAACAGCAGCTTTACATAATAAATAGCTGCATTATGTAATGCTAGTTAAATTTAGAAATGGTTATTTTATTACCTTTAGCGCACATAAAATAGAGAGTGATAGAGCCGGAGCCCAAGAGCTGCCACTGTCAGAGGATGCAGAAAGCAGCTGGGCCTGACTGTGTGCAGCGAAAAAAGCCCCCCCAGCCCGATAAAGCAACTCGGCTCCAGTGGGATGCTGTGGGTCGCCGTCAAGCATTTCGGTGTGGGGGGGTAGGGGCGGACCCTGCTCAGAAAAAACAGCGTGCTCAGGAGCAAAACATCTCCGCACAATAAAGACGGAAGATTTATTATGAAGGAATGAAATGTGCTACTTTTGTTCTCCCTGGTGTCCCCATAAAGCTTTTGTTTGACAGGCTAGTTTGGGCTCTGGTTAGCTACAGTCTCCTCTGTGTAGCTACTGGCTGCTTTGAGACCAGTTGTGTGCAGACTATAGATCAATTATCTTCCTGCTAGGGATAAACAGTGTTTTCCTTTTTCCTCTTCAGTAGCGTTCGCTATTATCCTGGAGCATAGGAGCCCTTTCTTTTCCTTCCTAGCCACACGCACACCCCCACACAGATGGGTTAGGGAGGGGATTGAAGAATTCAAATTTGTTGCATTAATCTTAATAGCCTGATCCTCTTGCAGCCTGCCGCTGCTAACTTAGCGTTCAGTGTGCTGCCCATTTACAATAGGCTGGAAGGATGAGCCCTTTTGTTATAAATAATTACGAGACATCTCAATCCAATAAACGCACTGAAATGAGAGCCTCTGAAAATGTGAGTTTGGAAAAATACAGCTGAAGAAGGAAAGTCCCCTTGTGAAATCTTCAGCTAAGCAGAAACACTGTTGTTTGGATGTTTCATAATGCACAAGGAGCTCCAATGTGGGAAATGAGGGGACTTTAATTAGGACATCAGAGCTGAGACGCTTCTGCTTACTGCGGTTGGCACCCATTTATCGGGAGGCTGAAGCGCTCTCAGAGAGGGCTGTAGCTGGAGCCAAGCTACTGATGGAGTTAAGTGCTCTCTGTGGCCTGCACTCTGCATTGCAATTATAGGGCTCTGAATTAAAAGTTCATCTCAAGCAGCATTACACTAAAGTAAAATGGCGATCTAGGTCATAATTTTACAAGGAGAGCCCGTATGTTGTTAAAGGACTGAACCAAAATCCTGATTCTGAAGAGCATACAGCGTTTTAAAAATACGGATTTGGACTGATACCAGGAATGTCTCTAATAATTACGTGTATTTGATTTCTTCTCAACTACTGTTCGCAGCTTTAGTATAAATAAGAATCTTGCCCAGCATCTGTTGTGCCTGGAAGTTTTCAGACTATTGAGCAGCACATAGCCGCTTCGGAGAAATAGTTAGAAATTGTTTAGCTGAGCCGGAGTGAGAGAGAAAGAGTTAAAGCTAAATCCCCTTTGAAAGTAAACTTTGCAAAAGCAGTGAGTTTTCTCAAAGGCCGACTGCTCTTGATTTACAAGGATGTTCCCAGTCCTGATTTCAATTAAAGAGAAATCCTCAGGCATTTCTGCAGTTCGGCGGTGTTCTTTATTCCACATTGTTATATATTGAGTAATAAACAAAACAAACAAAGACTGTATTCTGCAATGGACTACATACGTCCTGTGCAATCTTGGGGAAATCAATAGGTCAGAGTCTGGCCTTGGATTGCCTCAGTATCAGTTGTCAATAATTCCTCCAGCTTTAGTGGAGTTTATGTCTGTGTAGGTAAAAAATGAATGTGGAGATACAAATCCGTCTGTATATTCCCCTAAAAAAAGAGAGAAAAAAAATAGTACTAGAGACTCCACTCCTTTATACAGAAGGAGAAATAAATAAATAGGTAGCTGGCATTGTAAACTCTGATTTATTTGCCAGGCCTCCCAAAATCGTGAGAGTACATTTCAAAGCAAGCGTGTTAAGCCAAGCCTTGGGATCTTTTTCTTTGCTTTCTGCTTGTTGCGTCTCTCGCTCCTCGTTCCCTCACTGGGGTCTGTAGTTTGCAAGGACCGAGACCTTGTTTGTACAGTGGTGGCTGAGTCTCACATAACGGCATGATAGCGAGCACCGGGTCTTTAAATAGCAGTGGTGATGATGATGATGATGATAAAAAAACTGTTCTTGACAATTTGTTTTGCTTTGCAAGCGCTGAATTACTGATTTCTTTCCTCCCGCTCCTGGTAATGTTTTAATAACTGTGTACATTTTCCACCGCAGCAGGCAGTGCTGATGAGTGCCAAGGCTGAGCTGGGCGCTGGGGGGACAGGTTGGGTCCATGTTTCCTCCCAGTTACCTCCTGCCTCACCGGCCCCCGGGGACCAGCAGTTATGCTCGGCACCAAGCAGGTCCTGCCGGCGCACAGTGCAGGAGTTGAGCTCTTTGGATGTGGACACAGCTTTCGAGGTTACACACTTGGGCTTTGCATCTTGCTCATGCAGGAATGTATCACATGGAGATTGTGCTTGAAGGGGAGGGGGGTGTTTTCCATCTATTAATTAAAGCAAAGGAAAAGGAAGTTACGACAGGGGCCTTTGTCACCCGGTGAGGTCAAAGGGACAAAAGCCACATGCGATCCCCTGCCTCGGGAGGGGAAGAAGGCAAAGGATGGTGGTAAAAGCATCTCAGCTATGGCTGTGATTTCCCCGCAGCCCCAAGGCAACTCTGTGACAGAGCAAAGAGTCCAGGAGTCAAGTGGGCTCGGGGTGCCAGGGCTGTGTCCCCACCCTGGCCATCCTCCCTGCCCGCAGGCGAACAGGCAGCCTTGTACCTCTGCCTTAACACTTTCCTGGAGCGATAAAAATATTCAGATTGGAGACATTTTAATGTCTCCCTCTATTCCTGTTGTAACCGATTCTTGTTTTTAAATAGATCAGATTTTCATCCCCTTTTAAACCAGCATAAATCAGGACTTAATCTAGGCAACGTCACCTGGCTCTGCTGAAGCCCATGGAAATGCACTCGCAGGAGATCGCAGTCAGGCCTTGCGCTCACGGAAACCGCTCACCACACTGGGAGAGCAAAACTGTGCTCCAGAGGCATAAATATCATAACCCACCTTTTGACATGGGCTCTTCGGACCTCCCATCCCCTGTTAGAACCCGGCCAGAGCTTGCCCGGCGTGTGCATTGAGGCTCCACATGCCCTTTAATCCTCCCCACATGCTTCTTCCTAAGTCTTCATTTGTATGCACACACTCAGTAATCACTCATTCTGGCCATAAAACCTACAGGATTTTAAATTGAACTGAAGTCCCAAATGCTTTAAAAGAATTTATGTTGCATAATTGTACTGGTTTGCCTGAAAACAAACAATGATGTATGGCTAAAATATTCACTCAGGGAGATGACTCAGATCCTTCCCTGTGGCTTAGACCTTGCTTGGCTGCTGATGGTGCAACTTGTAATCTCTCCTGTAGATGCAGGGTGAGGGAAGGCAAACAAGCAAGTACCGCACGGAGCAGGGGGTGTAAGAAGAGAAAGCACAAGTTATTTGGAGCTTTTGGAGACACTCAACGCTTTCATTTGTCCTGAATCAAGGCCACGTTGGAGATTATGGAAGAGAAAACTGAGCCTCATCAGTATTACACACCAGCCCATCTGCGGGTGGAGGGTTGTGGCTGGTTCTGTGCTGGCTGGCGAAGCAGCTGTGTGCCCGGTGGCTGCCACCCAGAGGGACAGCCTGCAGAGAGCAGAGGACACGGCTGTGGGAGGCGGGTACGTGGGTCTGGGGTGGGTGGGTTTCCCACCCCAGGGTGCCCTGCAACGATGCGGCTTTCCATTCTGCTTGGCCCCATGAATGGGCAGGTTTGGGTGTATCATAGACCAAGAAGGTTGCAGGCAAATCCCTTGTGTCTGGATGTCTTGTTGCCAAGGGCTGTGCAGGTGATCCTGGCAGCTGGGCTGCTTCATCTGTACCGTAGAAATGTTTTTGCCATCGAGTCAGCAGTTCGCATAGTTTTTGCTGTCACTCTTCTCACTTTAAACATCTTCCCATACTTTGTTGTCTGTAATCATGCCTTGTGTCCCAAGGACATAATCTGACTGTTGGTAATTAAGTTAATTTTTGACCAAGGCTCCAAAAGATATATGAAAGCTTTACTTTGTGGATGTGACATTCAACTGGTGCCTTAATGTCCTTCAGCCGTGATGGCCAGCCCTCGGGAGTCCTAAACAGGTGTAGGAAAGGTCAAAGAGACCTCGCTTAATACGTTTGCTTGGTACGTACATAAAACAATTTGCAGAGGTGGCTTTGCAGATTCGGGGATTTTGCTGTTTTTCTGCTGTTTGCAGATTTGGGGATTTCCTTTCTGAGCATGTACTAAAACCACGGCTGCCACTGCGTGCAAACAGGCGTTTTCAGGATGTTGGCCTCAAGTGGATCTATCTCTTTCTTTCTGTCATTACCAGTTGGTCAGAGGACATCGAAGGGTCTGTTAGCACTGGAAGTGCAATGTGTGCTCCGGTGTAACTTGACGCACCTACAGCTCCGCAGCCCTGCAAGCGCCCTCCACCCTTAATTTTTCTAAACCCAAAATATCAGGTATGAAGTTACCATTATGGAGCGTACTCAAGTTGCATGTCTGCCTTCCATTCCAAGCAAAGCAAAGCAAAGCAGAGCAGTCTAATACCATCAGTTTGCAATGGAAGAGTATTAAAAATAGTAAAAAAAAAAAAAAGAAAAAAAAAAGGTTAACTTCATGGCAAAGAATAAAATAAGAAATAAAATAAGAAACTTTTCTTTTTTCTGCAGGCAGCGCCAAGCATCATCAGGGAATATATCAATTCGTAACAGCTGTGGGCAGCTATTTCTGTCTCAGACTTCAATAGTTTAATTGGAGAAGCATGGTAAAAGTTAACAGATCTGTGTCCAGCAAGGTTAATTCTGAGGTTAACAGATTATGATGAAAAAAAAAAAAAAATCAGCTGGTGTTTTTCTCTCTCACTATGAATACTGTAATTGCATTATTGCTACCGGAAGGGTAGTCAGCTCTTCTCAGTCTGTGGTCTCCCACTGTGGAGGGAGTAACCTCTGAAAAATCGGTTTCCTTTACAAACATACCCTTCTGCCTTTCTCATTCAATGCCTACGTAACCATAACGTCGGAGGGGTGGTTGCTAATATCGTGACTGCTTGTGATCGTGTTTTGCAAGAGTCATTCTTTTCTGTAAGTCCAAAAAGTAATTTTTGTGCTGTTTAATTTTTTTAAAAAGATGTTAAAACCCAAAAGAGCTTTCGAGCAGCGTTTCTGCAAAAGTACTTGTGATTCTTGCTTCCACCTTGTCACATCTTCTGTTCCGAAATGATTTGCACGGCTCTTCCACCCTGTAGCATTAGTGGCAATGGCAGCAGAAAGCCACTGTGCTTCTTCCAGAAGGCTGCGAGTCTGAACGCTCTCGGCAGCCTAAAGGAGGAAAAAAATGGCCCCGTAGGAAGGCAGTGGCAGAGAAGAATCTTTTGATTCCTGGCGCAGTGCTCTGTCCTCTCCAGGGGGCTGTAGCCAGTTCCTGCTCCCCAATTTTGATGTACATCATGAGAAATCGCTTCGTTTCCTGACTGTACAAGTGTAACTCAGAGAGGTCTATCAGCAATAGTAATTTAGAATTGAAATCTAAAACTTTCCAGCTCAGCTTTAAACAGATTGATCTAGAATAGGACTTTTGTAATGTGCTTTGAGAAACTCGGGTTAAGATACCTGAATAAGTGCTAAGTACTTGAAACTCTTCGTCAGTGAAATACTTGTTTCCATTAAAATGCTTTCAAAATCATGTGTGTTCCCTCAAAGGGTAACCAGGTTAAAAAAAAAAAAAAAAGACAAAGGAAAACAAAACAGCAAACACTGTGATTTTTTTTTTTCTTTCATTCTGGAATGTCCTTCCAGTTTTATTGTTTATTATGTATTATAATAATAGAAAATAAAGGAGTCTCAATAAAAATGAAATGCTTTGATCTATCCAGAGCGCTCTTCCCTTTGGCTTTGAGGAGAGTTTCAGAGATTTTCTTCTGAATCAGAATGAAGCCAGAGTCGAAGAGGGCAGGCTCCGCAGGGAGCTGGAAGAGGCAGCCCCAGCAGCCCGGCTTTGCAGTACGAGTTAGGTGCGCTGCGGGGCCGCCCCGGGGGTCTGCTCTGTTGCTCCAGCACCACAGAGGGAAGATGCCCTCAGTATTGCATTTGCAGTGCAAGTCTGACTCCAGTTGCTACAAGGAATATGGAGACCAGTTCATGAACTTAAAATAATGCTGTGTGGTTCTCTCAAGCTATATATAAACTGCCTGGAGGATTCATGTTGCAGCCTGCTCCAGCAGGATCTTGGTCTCCTAAGTGGGAAGGGAAGGGAAGGGAAGGGAAGGGAAGGGAAGGGAAGGGAAGGGAAGGGAAGGGAAGGGAAGGGAAGGGAAGGGAAGGGAAGGGAAGGGAAGGGAAGGGAAGGGAAGGGAAGGGAAGGGAAGGGAAGGGAAGGGAAGGGAAGGGAAGGGAAGGGAAGGGAAGGGAAGGGAAGGGAAGGGAAGGGAAGGGAAGGGAAGGGAAGGGAAGGGAAGGGAAGGGAAGGGAAGGGAAGGGAAGGGAAGGGAAGGGAAGGGAAGGGAAGGGAAGGGAAGGGAAGGGAAGGGAAGGGAAGGGAAGGGAAGGGAAGGGAAGGGAAGGGAAGGGAAGGGAAGGGAAGGGAAGGGAAGGGAAGGGAAGGGAAGGGAAGGGAAGGGAAGGGAAGGGAAGGGAAGGGAAGGGAAGGGAAGGGAAGGGAAGGGAAGGGAAGGGAAGGGAAGGGAAGGGAAGGGAAGGGAAGGGAAGGGAAGGGAAGGGAAGGGAAGGGAAGGGAAGGGAAGGGAAGGGAAGGGAAGGGAAGGCCTGTCTGCACTAGGCCACACACCGCTGTCTTTCTGCCAAAACGAGGGATGCCAAAAATTGGGGTGCAGCCAGGCCACACACCCTGTACGCTTGGGACCCTTGCTGTGTCCTGTGGTTGCAGTACCACCCAGGACTTCAGTGCTGAGCTGTCACCTGCATCCAGGGAAGAGGGAGGAGAGGAGATCCCTGGTTCTCCTGCCTTCACATAAAGGCAGGGAGCGGGGAAGAGTGTTTCTAGACTCTTTCTCCTCTGACCACAGAAATGCAGTCTCAGGTCTTCAGCTGTCACCGGTTAATCAACACCTTCCCGAGAGCAGAGGGGGAACAAGGATCTCACTCACAACGCAGAGCCACATCCCCATGCCTGGCTTCCTCCAAGGGGAATGCTGCCCTGTCCTCAGGGCTGGCAAGTCCAAAAGCATGAAAATAGCAGGGTTTTAAGGACGGACCTTCAAAAATTGTTTCCTCAGATATTACCTTGAGCGGTTTCTATGTGTATTCTTGCCAGCAAGCTCTTGTTAGAATATTTGTGGAAAATAAACTCCGGAGAGCCATGAGCAGAGCCAAGCAGATTAATTTAAGACAAGCAAATATTTGTGGGAAAGTTTGTGTTTGTTTGCACTGTCCGCCCAACACAATCATACAGCATTTTACATGAGTACATAATTTCGCTGAGGTACCTTTTGATCAGACAGATAGATCAGTTACCATGTAGTCATTTCCATGTTTTTCAGCTCTGAGGCACCAACAGAAATTTCGGTATTTCCTCCAAGAAGAATTTGGTTTTGGCTCTGAACTTCACTTGAAGAGTTAACGTTTCTGGAGCCATGACCTCAAAACCACAAATAGAAAGAAAAATAATGTAAGATAGATGAGCATGAAGTTCTGGAAGCCCTAAAGAGTGAAAAACAAATTTCAGTATGTTTTGTAACCATCCTCTTGAGTTAGGGAAAAGGGGCATTTCAGTAAAACTGCACCCTAGAGCCCATGGAGATTTGCTAGATAAATCACAAACACATAACTGAATGTAGGATGAAGGCTGGGTCTGTAGTCCTCCAGCTCTCGAAACAAACAACTACCTAACCATCGGAGCCGGAAAGCTGGTGTTGGCCACTAGTTAAGCCTCCTGGACTGGTCGCTGGACTCTACCAGCACTCATTCCCATGAGCCATTCCGTAAGCCTTGAAGCCCAGCAGTATTTTCCTCATTGAAATTCATCCGAAGTAAATGGAAATTTCTGCCAAATCAACACACTTGATTTGTGAAACAAATCCAAGCACATGGCTCTGACCCTCGGCTCTAGGTTAACATCCCTGCCCCGCCGGACCTTCTCCTGGCACCTCGTGGAATGCTCTCATTTAATCGGAGCTGTGGTCCAGCCACAGAAGAGGAGGGAAGTGCTGCATGTGTCTCATACCTGTAGCTTGTGTCCTGTGTCTTTCTTTCACCTGTGGGCATGGACTGGTAGATTTATCATATTCTTCTGCCAGGGAAGCTCGATCCCCTTTGCAGAGGGCAGATCTTATCAGATCCATTGATTTGCAGCAGGTGACAGCCTGCTCTTGATTTCCACAGCACCGGCACAAAAAGAAGTATATATTTTTTGCAGCATTCAACAAATACATCACATATAGGAGCCCAAGCAAGCCTCCCTTGACTTCCATAGGTTTTATGTCACTGAGTCCCTCCATTTTGTAGTGAAGACATTGGGCAAACCATTCAAATGCTGAAAATCCTCCCACGCCTCTTCGCAACCCCCCCATGAGGCGAAGACAACAGGCAAATCCTTCGCAGGCTGCGGGAAGATTCTGGGAGAGCTTCATTTCAGAGGTGAGCTGTGGAGCCTGGTGGTCCCAGTGACCATAGTGTCAACAGGGACACAAAGACTTGGCACAAAGACACTCTTGAAGAGAGCAAAGCGCCATGGCCTGTGTTCCCCCTTCCATGCCTGCAGAACCCCATTGAAGTGGAAATGTTCATCCCTTTTCCTCCTCATGTCTTTCCATCCATTGCTTTTCAGGTGGTTTTCTCTGGCTGTCCTCCTCTTGCTCACAAGGTTTCATTCTGGGCTGACATCCCTTTGGCATTTCCCACAAATTCACTGTGGCGAGAAGCCATTATTTGGCTGTACCCAAATAAAAGGACGGAAGAAACCAAAATTAGATCAGTAATTCTACATGTGGAAAATGCCACACAAACACTTCCAAGTTTTTCCAAGTCAGAAAAGAGAAGGGGAAAAGCCAAGCAGCCATGAAAATCAGGCCTGATTTTCACATGCTTTGGTAAAGATATCCCAGCATGGGAATCCCTAGATTTGCATGAAGAACTTCAAGTTACTGATTTTATTATCTCAGGAGAAGGGCTTAGATCTCAGAGTGAGATGCTGCTTCTGTCTGCAGCTCTGTGATGGAAAAACAGAATTATTCCAACAACCAGCTCTCGTGACGTGTACTGTCTCCAATTTCCTAAATGAAGGTGGTCAGAGTTGAATAAAGCAGATGGGGAAGTGAGGGATGCCCATGCAACATAAACTAAGATGGGGCGAGAATAGAGGGCATCATTTGTTATGCTTTATGCCAGTGTCATGGTTTAACCCCAGCCGGCAGCTAGGACCGCGCAGCCACTCGCGCAGGTCTCCTTCTACCCCAGAAGGGAGAGAAAGAGGGGAAAGGAAAGGAAAAAAAACCCCTCATGGGTTGAAATAAAGATGGTTTAATAGAACAATAACAGAAAAAGGAAAATAAAAATAATAATAAGAATGATAATAATGGTAAATAATAATGATAACAATGGTAAAAGAACATACAAAATAAAGTAATGCAACACAAGTCACTCTTACCACCCAATGAATTAACTGGTTGTCCAGTCCGTCCCGAGCAGTGATCATGGATTCCCACCTCCCAGCCAACCCCCATTTATATACCAAGCATGACATCTATAGTACAGAATATTCCATTGGCCATTCCGTTGTTCTGTCTATGCTCCTCAGCTTCTATGGGAAGCTGAAAAAAGTCCTTGAATAGTGTAAACATCACCGAGCAACAACTAAAACAATATGCATTATGGATAATTGAAGTTCAACAAGGCCAAGTGGAAGGTCCTGCACATGGGCCGGTGCAATCCCAAGCACAGATACAGGCTGGGAGGAGAATGGATTGAGAGCAGCCCTGAGGAGAAGGACTTGGGGGTGTTGGCTGATGAGAAGCTCAACATGACCCAGAAATGCACACTTGCAGCCCAGAAAGCCAACTGCATCCTAAGCTGTATCAAAAGAAGCATGCCCAGCAGGTTGAGGGAGGTGATCCTGTCCCTCTACTCCACTCTCGTGAGACCCCACCTGGAGTACTGCATCCAGCTCTGGGGCCTCCTAGATAAGAAGGACATGGACCTGTTGGAGCAAGTCCAGAGAGCCATGAAGATGATCAGAGGGCTGGAGCACCTCTCCTATGAAGACAGGCTGAGAGAGTTGGGGGTGTTCAGCCTGGAGAAGAGAAGGCTCTGGGGAGACCTTATAGCTGCCTTGCAGTACCTAAAGGGCTGCAGGAGAGCTGGGGAGGGACTCTTACCAGGAGCATAGTGATAGGACGAGGGGTAACAGTTTTAAACTGAAAGAGGGGAGATTTAGATTAGATATTAGGAAGAAATTCTTTACTGTCAGAGTGGTGAGACACAGGAACAGGTTGCCCAGAGAAGCTGTGGCTGCCCCATCCCTGGAGGTGCTCAAGACCAGGTTGGATGGTGCTTGGAGCAACCTGTTCTAGTGGGAGGTGTCCCTGCCCATGGCAGGGGGGTTGGAACTAGATGATCGTTATGGTCCCTTCCAACTTTAACCATTTTATGATTCTATGATATTCCTTTCATACCAAATCTGAAACACAACAACCACTAGAAAGAAAATGAACTCTCTCCCAGCTGAAACCAGGACAGCCAGGTGTCCCCACGTCCCACCCGTCACACGTGCTCCTTGCTACAGGTCAAATGTGTTTGCTAACTTATCGGTATGGTGGTCGCTGCACTGGGTGGTGATGATATTTTAATAGCTGGGTAAGTGTATGCACTGAAATGGTTTTGCTGTGGATCAGAATCTTGTGACTGGAAACGGGACCATGAAGTGCTGTATCAGACTGGAAGGTCGGAGTGTCACAGGGGTCAGTTTCAAGATGATGCCTTTGTTAATGGGGAGCAACGCTGCGTGAACTATCTCGGCAGATGTTCCCAAATTACGAGGAGCGATGAGCGACGCAACTAAATTGGCAAATAGGGCTTTAAAAGTTTGTTTAAGGGTAAAAAAAAAAAAAAAAAAACAAAAAACCCAAAGCGATAAATCCTGTCTCCTTGCCTGCAAGCACACAGGGCTTTACATGAGCGCCGCCGCCGTGCTCCGCTCAGGGCTGATGGGGCTTGCGGTATCCGGTTGCAATCGGGTGAAAGCGAGGGGAGGCACAAAAATAGCTCTGCTGCCCACACTCCCTCCCACGGAAAAGCACAAGTCACCCAGGAGCAGTCGCTTGCTGCATCAGCAGCTGCTGGAGAAGCGTTCGCTGCAGCTGCAACCTGCCAGCGCCCTGGGACGGGGACCGAGGGACGGCGTACGCCGTCCCTCGGTCCCCGTCCCAGGGCGCTGGCAGGTTGCAGCTGTGCTCGGGGACCAGGACCACACTCTCCTTAGCGCCCAAACCTTCATGCAGCAGAGGATTTCCTTTACTCCAGGTGCAACTGAAGCCACCTTTGCTCCAGCAGCTTGTGAGCGGGTCTCCGTTGCCCACCCTGTAGCCATCTCTCGGGGCACGGGATATTTCCCCTGCGTGCTCCCTGCTCCAGTTCCACCGAATCAGCCTCGAGCGAGGAGGTGTGAGATTAGCCACCAGCTTTTCCCCGGGCCATGTGCTGCCCTTCTGCCTCTCTGGGTTCTCATGGAGTTTCCAAGCAGGAGAAGGTCTTGCCCAGAGGCTGTCACCCCACTCCTGTGCCAAGTTTTTGGGTACTTTGGTTGTCATCTCTGGCACATCAGACCCTCAGGGGAAGTTTCTTAGAAAAGAAAAGATGATGCTGAGACCGACACAGCAGAAGCCTTTTGCTTTTCTCCATCCTGCATCCAAAACCTCTGCAAGGGCTGAAATCAGTTTGCAATATAAAGTGAGCTGTCCCCCACCCCAGACTTGAGTCCCCAAAGGCGGCACCATCCTGCTCTCAGCATCTTGTTCAGAGATCGAACGAGGGGACAAATTCAGTGGTCTGGGAGGATGCACTGGGACCTGTTTGTCTTTGGGAGCGAGTCCCATGTCTTCAGAAGTCACCCAGTTTTGTGGTTTTTTGTGTTTCATCCTCCAAGGATGGCGTCCCAGGGCTGTCATCCCCCCGTGCCACAGCCCCACCATCATCCTCTTCTCCATGCCATGGTCCGGGTTACCAAAAGACGATGACGTTGCTTGGATTACCCTGACTCTCTTACTCCTTGTGTAAGCACTATGGATATTCTTTACTGTCTTTTTCAATTCCAACTGAAGTTGGTGCCACAGGCAGCTCTCTTAGTAGATTGCTTTTGTGATTTATGCAGGTCCAGAAGAGTCCAAGGATCATTTATCTTCAAACCAGGAGAGAGATGAAAGAGTCATGGTAGTAAAATTTCCTGCGGAGCTAGATCTGAGCATCAAAGAGGGGAAAATGTCATTGTTTTACTGAGACGAGACGACGTGAGACAGGTTTTAATGCTGGGGGATTTTTTTAACTGAATAATTTGCCTTAAAAAAAAAAAAAAAAAGACGTTTTGGGAAATGAAAGGAGGGCAAACGAGCTTGGTGGGCACTGCTGGGAAGCTGTCTGTGGGGAGGGGCAGAAAAAGCCAGGTGGAAGCAGAGCCTGGGATGGGGAGGCAGCACCGGGCAGGGCCAGGCTGGAGCTGGTGGGTGTCCCTGTTGGGAGAGGGCAGGTGAGACCCTGTGTGGCCGCGATGCCCGAGCGCAGGCAAGGAAAAGCTGTGCCATCAGCCCAGTCCCACGGCGCCTGCACAGAGAGATGCGCTCGTGCGACACAAAGGTCTGCCCGAAATCGTGATGGGCATACTGTGAGCGCACGAGTCTTCACAGCAGCATGAGCGCATGTCACATAGAGGAAAAAAGAAAGTTCCTAATCTCGGTGAGTCGGTCTGCAAATACGGGAAATGCCGCCCGGCTGCACTGCTCCTCAGCACAGCGGTGCATCTCCTCGACCAGCTCCCGGGCCGGGGGATTGATGGAGCATCACCCAACCGCAGCAGTGGGTCCCGCTGGGCCGGGGAGCATCTCCTGCCCGCGCCCTGCCTCGGGGCTCACGACCAAAGCATGAATCTTGGGAAATTTGATCGCGTCAGAGGGCTGGAAGGAAACCGAAGGAAGGAGAGGGCTGGGAAAGGGTCCGTTTACATTCGCAGCAGATGCTATCTAGCGGAGGAAAATACTTTTATTTCCCCTGTGGACTGACGGTTGATTTTCTTGCGGCAGGCACTAATGGAAAATAATAAAACCCATTTTAGTCAGGCTGTATCCAGAACACTTACAGGTCAAGCCAGTACTCAAAACAGACTGTTATGGAACATAACACATTAGTTTGTCACCAGTGTCCACGGTGGCCAGGGAATTTTTACATTTGAAATTGAATTTTATAGGTTAAGGCCTTTCGTGGGTCTTGAAAAACAGTGCATCTCTGTAAAGTTAGCGTGAGCGTGGAGGCAATTACTGGGTGTAAAGATACACAACCTTTGTGTTTGTTACCAGTGCAAAAAAACAAAGGAGACCCGTGGTGGAAACTGTGATACGGCTATAAACCCCAGAATATCATCATTAATTGTTATGGACTCAAATATTTCAGTATCATATTCTTGCTGCTAAAACAAACCCACAAAATGCACAGGAGGCGTCTTTCATTGAAAATTATGTCCTCCCGGTTTAGAATTTAAAATTCACTGATGACTGTAAAGGAAGCTTGGTCGTAGAAGCCCAAGTTTCTTAGAAATGAGTCAGAAGTAGGTCATTTGTTTAGGAGAGATAAACTTATTTCAACATTCAGATAACCTTAAATATCTTCCATGTGGTTTTATACTTCACGGAACAGATAAAGCAGGACATGAGGTAGTGCCACACACACGCACACATGTGCACCCACACAAACATGTGCACACACACTGATGTCTCTGTTTTCTTTTCCATCCCCTCCCCTGGCACAGCCCTGTCCCCACCGTGCTCCCACCCCACTGACTCCGGAGCGCCGTGTGAGGGCACCCAGCATTTGCGCTTTGATTGACCAAATTAGAGACAAAGGCCACCAAAAGCCTGGCTTTGGGCATGCTGGAGGTTGAGGGTGGTTCACGCGCTGCGTGTCCTCACGCGGCCCCCATCCCCGGCAGCCCCAGGGGTGGGGGTCCCCCACGCCGTTCTGTGCCCCAAAGCCAGGCATCCTCCGCGGCGTGATTTTATGATATCAAATCCACGTGCCAGGCAGCTCTGGGCAGCTGCCGGTGGGACTGGTGGGACCTCTGGGACCAGTGGGACCACTGGGGTGAGCTCCTGGGTGGGAGAGGAAACCTCGTCACTCAACTCATTTACACACCACCACCTCTTCTGCCATGGCCAAACAGATTCCCGCTGACTCACATAGTGTCTGGATCGGGATCACAATTAATAACAGCAAAACCCTCAAGCCCCGGCTGCAAGCCTCCCCTCTCAGCTGAGCAGAGCCTCGTACGCGCAGCCGGTGGGCTGAGGCCATGTGCTCGCCCAGGGCAGGTGTGGCACGGGCATCCTTCATTCGTCTTAAATGCAGAGGAGCAATGCACCATTATCCCCATCTTCTAGCGAGGCTTTGGCACCACGCGCCGGAGCGCCCTACGGGCCTTGTACATCACAACAGTCCTTATCTGTACCGTGCTTTGTTTGTCTGTCACTCCCCGTCACATTTTCTCCCTTGCCTCACTAAACAGCATCTTCCAGGAGGAGGGGGCAAAGCCCCAGCCCCTTGCTTTGGGGCTGAACCGGATCGACCCTGCCGCTTTGCCTTTCTTGCCGAGTCAGCAAGCGTGCCAGTCAGCTATACACAAGTAATCACTATGTTTTTCTTTCCTCCCTTTATTTATTTTTGACCCAAAGCTAAGTGTGTGCCTCAGGAGTGAAGTGTGTTGTGTTACTAGTAACTGATGGTGGGTGGGAAGTCCATACGGCCACTCCGTTTCCCAGTAATATCCGCTGAAGTCTGGAATCACTATAATTTCTGCAGATTTTTCCTGTTATTCAGCTTTGATAAAACCCCCTCTCAGGGAGGAATTAATAGCGTGCCGTGGCTGCGCTAAATATTGATTGACTTTTTTGTCTTTATATGGAAAGCTGCACAGGCTGTTGGACAAGAATCTGACAACAACAAATATTAAATGTGCTAATGTTTAGATAATGACAAAGACCTCCGGTTCCTCACGGTTGTAATGAAAATGCCTCTTCTGTGCTGTGAGGTACTTTGATGGACAGTAAGTGCCTCTGCAGAGAGGGCGGCTGCGTGAGACCCTCTGTGCAGGTGGAAGCAGAAGTGATGGAGGAAGAGGTCCCAGGGCAGAGCAGCGTCAGAGCTAGAAATAGCACTTGTTGCTCTGAATTGCCCTTATGCAATGCTGCACAGTACCTGAAAACCCCATCGCTTTGCTTTTCCCCAATGCTTTTATTATCCTAAAGCTTCTAAAACCTTCCTTGTCCGTGAAGAGAAAAGATTACCAAGTAAAAATTAAGGATATAAAACTTGGGGGAAGAAAAAAAAAATCCATTTAAAGAGTGTATGAATATAAAAAATAATAAATTTCATGTCGGTAGTCTGCTTTTGCTGACTAGCAAATGCACACTCATTTCAGGGACCTGTGGTTTCCTACGGGTCCACGGAGCGCTCTGCAGCACTGCCGGGCCGTGTTCTGCAGCTCTACCTGCAAGCAGCATTTTGATCATCCCATTTTCAGATGACCAAAAAATCGCACGAGCTATTCAGCCCTGGGTCCCCGGCTGATGGAGGTGGTTTCCATGTCGAACCAAGCACCGAGTTTTATGTTTTGGATGAGATGACTTCTGTTTCCAGCTGATCCGCCCTGCTGAGCCGTGGCAAGCAGGCTACACCAGCTGCCGTCAGCGCGAAGGGCTTGGAGGAAGGACCCAAACAGTAAGATCCATTCGGCTGCTCCCTTGTGGTGTTGGTCCCCATGCTGCAGCCGTGGAAAACTACTGAAGGAAAATGTCCTCTGGGAGACGTGAAGGGTTGCTGTGCACCAGCAAGGAGAGATGAGCTAACACATGGAGGAGAGGGACTTTTATGCAGACCAGTGAATCTCCCTCCTGTAAAATGCAGTGATTACGGATGTCTCTGCGTACCAGCCCTCAAGTCATAGCAAGTTCCAATGGGAACCACCTTGGGTGCACATTGGGTGCAACTCTGCAGCCAGTTGGCAATTTCACCGGGTGCATGGACAGCCAGCACAGGGATTTGACTCCCGTGGGAGTTAAACATATGCAAGAGCTTCAGGATCAGACATGCTGATTTTTCCTCTGCTGCCACGAGCCTGTTGCACAATAACATGCCTTCAGTGCAGCAGATGGACCTCCACTTTCTGCATAGCTCTTGGCCCCCGGGGATGTTCCTGCCCCCCGCGCACCCACTCCGGGAGCTTTCCCACCCGCGGTCTCCTCTGCAGCCAGTGCAGAGATGCAGGCAAGCCTATAAAGTGATTTAAATGTTAAGTTGGTTGAACTGCTCCGGGAAATTGTCTGTCTCTCTCTTCCCTGACAGTACATGGAGTCTCCCCGTGCAGTAGCACAGTTTGGGTGCCGAAGGGGGTGGCCAGGTCCCCTCGGGATGGGCTGTCCCGCACAGGATGGTGTGTGGAGCAGGCTGGCACGCGGCGCTCTGCTCCCATTCCCATTCCCAGCTCAGGTATTTCATATCCATCTGATTCCCTTCATCACTAAAACTTTTTTTTTTTTTTTAAAGACTGTGCTACTGCTGACTCCACAAAGGTCTCTGCAACATAATGAGAGAACTTTTCTAATGACTCAGAGATTTCTAAATTAAATGTAAAATGTTTATTGCAGAGATGCACGACCATACATTATGCATTACTGTTTCAATACAATAACATAATTCTGGTAGAAATTATCCATGTGAGCTGCAATCAATTTTAGCTACTACTCTTTGCATGCTTCACAATCTGGTCATTCGGCTGTGGAAAAGTGCTTTTACTTGATTACTTACACTGTTGATAATCGCTGTGGCTTTTGGCAGTGCCAAGATGTTATTCCGCTCCCTGAAATTGCTAACGCTATTTGCGGAGGGACCAGGCGTAGCTGCGGCTGCTCTGCCAAACCCCTGCGGCTTCACCCAGCCCCGAGGAATGCGCAGACTCCAGCACATCCCTTGAAGGCTCATTTCAATGGCATGGGCATTCACAGGCTGCCACCAGCCTGCCTCGCGCGGCCAGGAGACCAGCATCATCCCCTCCCCGGCTCCTGGACTGCGCCTTGCAACGGGCCATGGCCGTGGCCCCCGTTGGAGCAGTGGCAATCACTGTTTTGCTGATGTGACCCCAAAATCCTGTACTCCCTTTGCCTGGTGGGCTTCAAAATTCACCTATGTCCTATGGGTTTTGCTTTGTTTCCAAACTGAGTGTGCCAGGGCAGCGATGGGGCGGTGGAAGTGTGTGCTGTGCAGCACCGAAAAAAATGAGTGTTCTTCATTTTATGTGATAAGAAAAAATCCCAAAGGGAAGAGATGCTGAAATAATAAGTTCGCAGTAGGGGCGTGAAGAATCGGAGGCATATATTTCCTGTGACCATATTTGGGCAGTTATTATACTACTATCTTTCTTCATGACTTTCGTCAGCGTGTTTCAGTACCAGAGAAGAATGCCTAGAATAACTGTGAGCCTAAAGGTTGCGTTAACCCCATGTGCTCACGCATTCCCACACGCTCTGCCAAGCAATGCCGGGTCCCCCTCCCAGGCTGGACAGTGGTGCTGCTCCATCACGCTCCTCGCAGGAGCACTTGCTCACACCACCACTGCATGGGGAAACTGCGGCTGGGGACCGGCAGCCTGGAGACGCCAAGTAGAGCATCGGCCTGGCCAAAAGGCTTGTTCCTGCCCCAAAAGACCTTACAAACGGCCTTGGCCATAGCCCACAGAGGAGACAGGTCCCCACGCTGACCCCAATGCCACCCCCGCTCCAGGAGTCATCCCTCTGACATTAACCCGAGGTGTCAACCACGTTGGTGAGAGCGGAAGGGCTCTGCCGGCGTTTGGCCACCACTGACTTTAGCGGAAGGACGTATAAATCAGGGAGACAGGAGAGCGAGGGCTGATGCTCGTAGCTACCAGCTCTCGGCTGCGTTGGGCTGATTTATTTTGCGTGGGAGCAGCAGTAGCAGTTTACGCCTTCTAGTGCAGATTACAAGATAAATCTGGCTTTCAATGAGACCCATTGGTGACTGACACTGACAGAGCTTTTAAATCACCGCAGCTGCCTGGATATAGCCATGGGCCAGATTTGGCCCTGCAGGTCAGGTTTCCTTTTGGCTGGTGTAAATCAGCACAGCTTGGATTGAGATGTGGTGTCAGGTTCGAGTGCCGGTCTCATTTTTATTTAAGTGTCTGTATGGTAATTCCAGCTCAGAGGGACACCTGAGGGCTTCAGCCCTTCTCTGCTTGAACTGCCAGCTTTTGCCAAGGAGGATCTACCTTTCACAGTGAAAACTTTAAGTATTGACTAAAAATCTCCTTGTAGGTGTCACCCGGATGCTCCTTTTAAGACCCGTCTCACACTGCCGAGGTCCATCCATACGAAGATTAATATCCTTCTCGGCACTAATTTCAATTATTAATATGCTTCAAAAACTTTTCTAATGACTTTGACGCTACAGACAGATTGTCAGCCGGTAGCTGTCCTGGGCTCCCTGAAAGTGCCAACACTATTTGCTCCTGCAGATAATCTGGTCTTGCCTGGATAAACTCTCCAGCATTAAGGTAGTGAGAACCTCCAAACAGGAGATGAAAGTCCTCACCATGCTCTGAGAGGCACTGATCTCTTCTGACGTACACCCCGCTGCCATCAGCAGGTTTGGCATTGCTGCCAGATGTGTGCTGCCATGACAGCCAGAGACTATCCTCGTTGGTGGGATGGATTTCACCTTCTCACGACCATGCACCCAGAGCAGGATCAGACCTGCAGAGTGGGCAGGGGCTCTCGCCTGCGCCATCTGTGGAGCTGATCCTTGGCCAAGCATGGCTGTTTGACATCATGGGAGCATAAGCATCATACCCAGACCATAAGGTCATTTCTAGACAGGTTTTATCTGGAAAAAATACACTATAAATGGAATAATCTCACCAAAGTACAGTATGTCATAAAAAAACCCTCTTTTGGAAATTAATTGTATTTTGCTTTTCTTAGCTTTTTGCATGGTCCAGGACACACCCGACGGTGTGGCAACAGTCCATGGTCTGGGCCAGGGAGGAAAAGGGAAAACACCAGCTTATTTCTCTGCCTCTTGCAACCACTGCTCTTGATGCCGAGAGCCTGACGCAGGCAGCCCCGGCTGTGCTTCCTCAGGTCACATTTCCACTTCAGCATGTTTCACATGGCTGATCTGTGTCCGTAGTTTTCAGTTCCACACAACGATGGTTCAGTGTGAGTTATCCAGAGAAAGGTACGTGTTAGCAGTATTACTGGGTATCCACTCGCTTCGCAGCCTGCTGCCTGGCAGGATGTACGCTTGGTTGTGGTGGGAACATACATCAAGGGTGCAGTCATCGCAGATGGTCAGTAAAGTCACCACCAGTAAAATGGGTCCATGGTAATTTTGAAGACTACTGTATTTTCTATAAAAGTCCAACAGTCCTGGAGACAACTGACAATCAAGGGCCAGAGCGCTCCAGTACCTCCATGATGGACATGGCGTGAAATCCAAGACAATTAGACAGCGAAGGAGATACTGTTTCACAGCTTCTTTACATCTCCACGAAGCAAAAGCTAAAGCCAAAAAGTGCTGTTGTTCCTCCTTGGGTTTGTTCCGAGAGACTGGCAACACTGAAGCGCCTTTACAAGTGGAAGGAAATATCCTGTGGGTTTGGAGTGCGTGTATTTATTTATTTATTTAGCCTTCGTTCTGAGGAATTCACTTTGCCGTACTTTAGATAAACATCCATTTAAAGCAGAGTTTTCTATGGTTGCAAATTATCTTTGTGGCTTTCATTACTATCCTGATTAGACCCCTGAGGGCAGAGCATCAGCTGCTGCAAGAGGACATCGCGCCACTGATGGGCCTTATGGCAATTAGCGCTAGTTGCAAATTTATCTCTTCATGTAACTTAGTAGCTAGATGGCACTGAAGGTATTTTGTGGCATCTACTGTCTCAGGTATGGCAAAGAAATGACTAATTTGCCTGTGAGTGGTAAATAATTGCAGAAATTAGTATTATTCATTTTTATCGCTGTTGGACCAAATTCTGGCTGCTGCTGTCGCTGTCTCATGTAGGTGTTGTGAGTACAATAACATCTCAATGTGATAAGCAATTCAGACCCTTCGCTATCCAGCCTGTCACATCCCGGCTCCATAGGCACCCAGTGGGAGAACTGGTGCTAACGTGTGTTAGTCACCTCTTGCAGATGGTCTGAATACAGCTAGAGACTCCACCTAGATACGAGGTAAGGCAAACATGGGATGTGCAGCAATTTAAGAGAAGAGTAAGAGAAGATTGAAAAAGGCTGGGGGAAGAAGAAATCGCTGTTTCTGGGATTGTTTATAATTTGTGACTGACTTGGCACAGGGCTTTCATTCCTCACCGCAGAGGGGAGTTGCCAAACTTGGGAGCAGCTCTGGATTTCAGAGTCTCATGATTTCATCTCCTTGGCTGCTGGTATGAAACCGTGGTGCTCCAGGACCCTTATTTATTTTATGATTCAGGCAGAAACTTCTCAGTCAGAATCACAAAATCATTATAGCTTGAACAACGTGTTCAGTGATTCAAGACCATTTCTCACCCACGTTAGCGCTTCCCGTGCTGCTCCGCTGACTCCACCATGGTTCTCCGCAGAGTTTCTCCGGCTTCAGAATTACCTTTTGGCACCGCTCCTGGTGAATGAAAATAGGAAGCTGGATTGCTTCACTAATAATCTTATTTCTAGTTTGATTCAATTATGCTTCTTTTCCAGTGGGTGTCAAGCGGTTGTTTTCATCTCACTGGTCTAAGGCATGTAAAATATGTATATAAGTTTGTGTATAATGGGCTCTGCAGAGAAATAGAGGAGACGGTGCCCCACTTGCTGTGAACGAGTCTGTGCCAACCGGCCCAGCACTGATTTGGGAAAAGAAAACCCACCCCAAGAGCAGCGGCGCTGGAAGGCTGCAGGTCTGTGCAGTAGCACAGAGTCTGTGCAGGTCTCGGGGACCGGACTCCAGTGCAGGTCACTGAGGGGTTGCTGGGGGCCACCAGAGCAGCTCTTCACCAGGTCTGTGATGTCTCTTGCCAGCACAGCCCGTGGCAAAACCCTGCACAGAAGGCGAGTGCAACTAATGGGCTATTTAGAAATAAGACTCAGCTTTACAGGGGGTGCTTTAGTCCCCCCATTCATCTACCTGAGAGCCCATTTCCCCCTTGTGCTCAGATGGGTGACCAGAGAGACCACAGTGTGAGGAGAGGACAGGGATGCCTTTTCCTGATTTCCCGCTGTTTTGGAGAATATTTCAGAGCTACCTCAGTGGATCCAGCTGCCTGACAGGAGACACTTATGACCTACTTGACTGTACTAAGGAGCAGTAGGAAGGAGAAAGAGGGTTACATTGCTGCATAAAAGGATCTGTGCATCTGATTGACCTAATTTTGGTCTTTCTTGCACTCTTTTAACTCCACTGGCTTCAGCAAAGGAGTGCTGATTTACACCAGAAGAAGCTGACCCGGTTTCCGTGGCCTGCTCTCGCTGTGCGTTGGGGCTGTGGTGACATTGCTATCATCCGCTGCCCCGTTTTCCCTCGGTTCAGGTTTCTGCAGGACCACAGGACCCTGGGAGCATGCCGGGTACAAACATGGACGCAGCCGAATTGGGGTGCGGGGCAGCGGGAGCCGGGCAGCCCCCGTTAGACGGGCAGGCAATTTGCAGACGGGTTGCTCTAACCAAAATTTTCCTTAAAAGTCCAGAGAGCCAAATCCTAGTGAGAATCCTCACTGCGGGCTATCAGGGCTGGGGGTCAACACATGGGGGAGCTTGGCTGGGTGGGTGGGGGATGCTCAGCCCGCTGCGGCTCCGACCCCTCCCGGCTCCCTGGACCACCACCCCGGCTGCCGGTCCTGTATCCGGATGCTGTATCTCTGTGATGGTGAAGGACGTAGAGACATGAACCTCTCCGCACACGGCAATCGCTGTCCCCTCCCTCCTCCTGCACGGCAGCTTTGAAACCCTGTGAGAGCTGCATCAGAGGAGCCTTGGTGTTGAAGTTTGTTAATTAATATGCTACAGTTAACTGTGTCAAAAGCTTTCTTCAGATCAAGCGAAACGGCTCCGCACATTTCTCTTTGATCGAAGGCAGCGAGGGTGTCGTCAGTGGGCGCTGGCAGCTCGGCAGTGTTAAAAATGCTGGAGCGGGCACCGCTTGCGGCAGCGGCTGGTCCTGGACTGCCCCTTCTGTAATCGCATATAAACCGCAGGAGATGAACCAACGCAGCAATGCTGTTGCTAAGTATCATCAGGCATCCTCCAATAAACGGGCAGGAGGGTTCCAGCTAAGCGGCTGCTAACTCTTTAGGACCATTTCCTATTATTTTCAGGGAACAGCGGCACTAGGTGCCCAGTGGGCATCGGTGAGCAGCAGCAAAAGCAGGGAAGTCTCCTTGCCTTTGCTTTTATCTAAAACCTGCCTGGTCAGATCGGTTAATTCAGGCTGGGTTCATTGGATGGATTTGAATGAAAACACCTGTGGAAAATATTGGAAAGAGATAAACATGCTTTATGTTGGAATGTTAATAGTTTGAAACAACCAGATACAATCCTTGAAGGATTGGAACTGGAAAAAAATAAATAAGAAGCACTAAAAGCCATTAGCTTTTCACCGCTCCATGTCAGCCCTGGCTCTCTCCTCTTCCATCGTCCCCAGTCTCTCAGTCAGCTCAGCAAACAGAATTTTTTTCCCTCAGTCTCAGCGTTGAACTTCTTGTGCTGGTTTGGCCTCAGCTGGGATGACGAAGAAAGGACGCAGGGTCTGATGTTTCATGATTAAATGGCGGTTTAGCTGCCTCAGGGTCATCGAGGGCTGACCGAGTCGGGCGGTCAGGGATGAGGTTTCTGGCTTGGCCAGCCTCGTATTACAGCTCCTTGTGTTGGTCTCTGTTTACAAACCTGGTGAGCTTCATTGTCTCCATTTCACATGGTTGGTCTGAGCTCAAGCTGGAGTTGTGGAGATGAACAAGAGCAGAGTTTGGTGCGGGTCCAGCGCACTCCTGTCTGGCCGCACGATGTTCCTCCATGTGTGCATGCAGGTATCAGGAGTGCCTGGGGTCAGATTGTTCTTCTGCTTCCAGGACATATATGCCCCATTTTAGGGGTTTGAGAGTGGGAGGAGAAATCCACTCCCCTGCTGCTTCAACCCCAGCCTGAAACCATCCTCATCTGCCTGTTGCAGAAACACAGCAAAATGCAAAACTGTTGTCGGCGCTGTCAAAACTCAGCTAAAAGGTAAAACTCAAGCCAGGAATGAGAAAAGCCTCAGCTTTCGGAGCCCTACACCTCCAGGAGGAGACCAAGCTGGCTTGCGAGGGGCAGAGGAGCAGATGCCGCGGCGCTGTAATACAGGCTTGCAAAGGTGTCCCTGTGTTTCCTGGCCACCTCCGCTTATTCTGGCTGACGAAGGCAGAGTTTTAGGCGCTTTATCTAATATAGCTATGCAATGACAACCTGGCGATCTCAAAACACCATGGTCCCCTAAAGAAACCCCGAGAAGCGCAGAAATCCACACTCATTCCAGTCCCCCGAGGGAATGGCGGTAAAATGAAGATTTAACAGCCCGGAATCGTTGGGTTTCCACATGGTCCCTGTCATTGGGAGTGAAAATAAACAAAGGGAATTTTTGCCCTCCGCACCTCGCCCAAATAAAACAGGCTGTTGGGGCTGGGCGTACGCTGAGATCGGATCGCAGGAGTTTATTACTGCTGGCAGCAACCTCGTCAGCCCCGGAGTCTGTGAACGCCTTAAAATATCTGCCTGGGGTTTCTGGAGCAGCTACGCATCCTTTTGGGGTTGGGTGAATTTTATGGCTATAATCAGACACCTCCATTACTCATTTCTGCTCTTTCTACCCAAAATGTCTGACAAGTTCAGCTGCTAAAGGCAATCTGTAAAAACCAGGGCCTGAACTGTCAGATCGCCCAAGTAGTGCCTCGTTCCCTGCCTCGTCGCTAATGAGGGATGGGGTTGTGCTGACAGATGCCGACCGGCCAGGGAAGAGAGGGAAAGGAGAGCTGAAGTGATAAACTCCTCAATTTAAAGTGACGTTTTCTGTGTTACCCACCACTCTGGCTCTGACAGCCTTTGCAGAGTTAAAAAAGACACCAGGGAAAAAAAATATTAAAAAATCCTTTCCCCTGCCTGATTTTCAGATATCTGGTCTATACCATTTATTTTTAATACTAATGTGACACGGTTTAATGTTCTGTCGATTAAATTAAACTGCCAGGGTGGTGCAGATGAAGCTTGAGCTGAATCCCCAGGTGAAAAATGATCTGCCGGTCCCAGCAGTTTTCCCGGCCGTCACCCTGCAGTGATGGACAGGGACCAGCTGGGCGCCGGGTTGGGAAGGATGGGGGAAGTGCAGGATACGGCTCTTCCCCATCCCGGCAGTGCTGTTATTTAATTTCCCCTCACGTGGGAAAAGCGCTGCGAGCAGAGTGATCCGGGCGCCGTGTCGGCCTCCCGGCTCTCGTCTCATGATGTGGGAGGGGTTGAAGTGGGGATGAAAATTTGCTGTGTTATTGAGAGGAAGTATTTGAGTTGACCCAGAGTGGTTGTCCTCTCCTGTATGTGATTTCTCGGGGAATTTTGCAGGAATTCCTCAGGAAATTAGGGAATAGAAAACTTCTGTCAATAGGAGGAGGGGGGAGGGAAAGAAAAGATTTTTTTCCTACACAGGCTGAGTTTTAATATTACTGTGAAAAATCAGGATCTGGCTCCACACAGCCCAGATGATGGGTGTTTCAGGAGGCCGGGCTCTACCTAGCCATAGTGGGTTTATCCCGAAAGACCCTGTGGATGGGAGAGGTGAAAAACCCGTTTCTCACGGGGCGTCTGCAAAGCCCTTGACGTGCCAGCAGCACGGCGGGGCTGAGGCTGCCCCGGTCCTCGGGCACGGGGGTGTGTGGGCAGGTCGGGCACCTCCAGTGAGGGCTGTATATGTATCTCCACTGATTGAGAAAAAAACAGTCTCCAGGGAGGCCAGACCATAAGCACTAAATCAACACGCAGGAAGCTCCTGCAGGACCGCCTCTATGGGAAAACATATAACCGTTGCTCAAGTAATTTAACTAATAGAATTAAAAAAACAAACACTTTGCACAAAAAATGACAGATGATCTACAAATAAATAACCTCTCAATATAAACACAGCAAGAAAAATTCATTAAGTGCCTTTTAAAAGCATTGGATTTGACTTAGCAGATCTTTTCCAGATATTCCTCTCCAGCAAACCAAAGCATCAAATAATAAGTGTGTAAAGGCAAGTACTATAATAACAATAATAATGCTGAAAATGCATTATGCATATTTTCCTTTGATAAAGGTCTCTGTGCTTTTATGAAATGTTCATTATCAGTACTTTCCCCCTGTATCTGAAGGAGAGAATCCAGCGCTTTAGAGTCTGAACATTTGAGTGTGCGTAGCAGAGAAGAGAGCTGACGGGACATTATTTCTCATAGAATGATGTTATAAAACTATCTTCATGTTCCCAGAAAAATTCTTTGTTATTTATTTGAAATTAAGACCAGCTCAGAAAAAAATTTCCTTTTTTATAAGAGATTCAGCTAATGTTCTGTTTTCTTGTAATTTATGTTAATAATGATTGCTCTAATCTTTTAACATATTTCAACAGTTTCAGCAGGTTTATGGGGTAAGATTGCTATTATTTACTTCAGTGACTGGTTTTATGTAATAACTGCAGCTTTCTGTGGAGGTAGATCAAATGCTGAAATGAAGCAAAATAAAATCTAACACTGATTCTCACCGCTCATATAAGAAGCAAAAAACCAAAGAGGGCAAAAAGGACAGGATATATAACACTCTACTCTATTTGGACTGACTGGGGTGGTGCTTTTCTATTTTATTTGGAATAGAATAGAATAGAATAGAATAGAATAGAATAGAATAGAATAGAATAGAATAGAATAGAATAGTTTAGCTTGGGCTGCAAGGCACCTTTAAAGGTCAGCTAGTCAAACCCCCCTGCAACGAGAGCAGGAACATCTTCAACTAGATCAGGTTGCTCAGAACCCTGTCCAACCTGACCTCAAGTGTTTCCAGGGATGGGGCATCTAACACCTCTGTGGGCAACCTGGGCCAGTGTTTTGCCACCCTCATTGTAAAAAAAAAAAAGATGTCTTCCTTATATCTAGTCTAAATCTACCCTCTTTTAGTTTAAAGCCCCTTGTCCTATTGCACCAGGCCCCACTAAAAAGTTTGTTCCCATCTTTCTTATAAGCCCCCTTTGAGTACTGGAAGGCTGCAATAAGGTCTTCCTGGAGCCTTCTCTGCTCCAGGCTGAACAACCCCAACTCTCTCAGCCTGTCCTCGTAGGAGAGGTGTTATGGTTCCCTGCTCCAACAGGTTCATGTCTTTCCTGTGCTGAGGACTCCAGAGCTGGAGGCAATACTCCAGGTGGGTCTCACCAGAGCAGAGGGGCAGAATCACCTCCCTCGACCTGCTGGCCACGGTCCTTTTGATGCAGCCCAGGATACTGTTGGCTTTCTGGGCTGCAAGTGCACGTTGCTAGCTCATGTCCAGCTTTTCATCCCCCAGTACCCCCAAGTCCTTCTCGGCAGAGCTGCTCTCAATCACTTCAGCCCCCAGCCTGTATTGATACTGGGGGTTGCCCCGACCCAGGTGCAGGACCCTGCACTTGGCCTTGTTGAACCTCATGAGATTCACATGGGCACGCTTATTGAGCTTGCCCAGGTCCCTCTGGATGGCATCCTGTTCCTCAGGCATGTGAGCTGAACCACTCAGCTTGGTGTCATCTGCAAACTTGCTGAGGGTGCGCTTGATCCCATTGTCTATGTCATTGATGAAGATATTGAACAGTGCTGGTCCCAGTACGGACCACTGAGGGACACCACTTGTCACTGATCTCCATCTGGACATTGAGCCATTGACCACTACCCTCTGGATGCAGCCATCCAATCAATCCCTCATCCGCTGAACAGTCCACCCATCAAATCCATATTTCTCCAATTTAGAGGGAAGGATATTGTGGGGGACCATGTCAAAGGCCTTAGAGAAATCCAGATAGATGACATCTGTAGTTCTTCCCTTGTCCACTGATGTAGTCATTCCATCATAGAAGGCCACTAGGTTGGTCAGACAGGACTTTCCCTTGGTGAGGCCATGCTGGCTGTCTCAAATCACTTCTCTGTCCTTCATGTGCCTTAGCATAGCTTCTAGGAGGATTTGTTCTGTGATCTTCCAAGGTACAGAGGTGAGGCTGACAGGTCGGTAGTTCCCAGGGTCCTCTTTTCTACCCTTTTTAAAAATGGGTGCAATGTTTCCCTTTTTCCAGTCACCAGGGGCTTCATCTGACTGATGTCACTTTTCAAATATCATGGAGAGTGGCTTGGCAACTACATCAGCCAATTCCCTTGGGACTCTGGGATGCATCTCATCAGGTCCCATAGACTTCCATGTGTTCAGGTTCCTCAGGCGGCCATGAACTGGATCTTCTCTTACAGTGAGAGGCGCTTTTGTCCCCAGTCACTGTCTGGTGGTCCATCCACTCAAGAGGAGTGGGAAGAGAGGTTGACAGTGAAGAATGAGGCAAAAAAGTTACTGAGTACCTCAGCCTTCTCCTCATCCGTTGTTACCAGTTTGCCAGTCTTGCTCATCGGGGGGGTATGCTTGCTTTGACCTTCCCTTTCTGGCTGACATAGCTGTGGAAGCCCTTATTGTTCTTTGTGTCCCTGGGTCTGGACAAAACATGGAGGAGTTCACATCAGGGAGCAATCCAGCATCGGTGTCCCAGGACAGGAACCTTCTCTCCTCTTTCCCTACTTCCTGATGCTGTGATTTTGAGGATACTCTGGGATTTTTAGCTCTTACGCCACTGAACACGAATGTGCCTCCTGACCAGGGCTGGCCAAAGCCTCCTCAGAGACTGGAAAATAGTACAACATTTTTTTCTCCTGTGGGTTGACATTAAAAATACCCAAACAACTCTTACAGAGGTGTTGCAATCAGTGGGGCTGGCAGATCGGTGCCCGGGAGAGACCTCCCATCCCGGGCACAACGCGGACAGAGCTGCAGGTACCAGCCCTGCTCTGAACCGCTCCAGTGCTGGAGCTCCAGAAACAGTCAGGGATCCCATCCAAAGTCCCATGAAGTCAAGGGGGCTCCTCTTAGCTTCAAAGCCAGGAAATACATTCTTAAAAGCTGAAACCAGTTTCATAAACAGGCCTAAATCTGGAAACCTCTAAAATTTATTTTATTTTTTTTTTCTTATATGATAATTAGAAACATGTGTGCCCAGCTCCCACTGCGTTTTGGAAGCATCTGCCGTAAGATGAACAAGCCCTGCCGCTCGCCGGGCTGGAAACTCCCCAAATGTCCGCAAATGTGCAAAAGCGAAGCCTAAGAACCGGCAGGACGAACATCGAGAGTTTCGGGAGGAGCGGGCCCCTGGTTTATGACTTAAAAGATGGCAATTGCAAAGGCTTTCAGATACCAAAGGATTTGGCAATGAGATTATCATAGCAATTAATGACACACGAAGAAACGATCAGAGGAATGTGATCTCTTCTTTCCCTGTTTGAAGATTTTCTGCGGGCAAAACATGATAGCTTTATTTATCCTCTGTCAGAGAAGTATTCAATTTTTTTCTTGCAATAAAAAAGGTCTGCAATGATTTCTTAGATTATTTCAGATATGTGAGATGAGTCATGATGGATTTGATACATCGCATAACACGTGTCCTTCCTGAGCAGTGGAGTGGATGAGCATTGCAGAGCGCAGGCCACGGGTAAACACGTTTGAACTTCCAAATGTTATTGAGATTTTAAATTTGAAACATTACAGTGGGAAAATGTGTAATAAACCAGGCGACTTTCCTCCCAAACGATGACCCTTATTTTTAAGCCAACTTCAAAGCTGGCTGAAATTATTCAAAGTGCCAATTCTGAGGAAAAAATTCAGTACTTCCTTTGCTCCTACCAGAAATATTTGCCTTGGTGCATCAAAATGCAGAAGTATAAATGGAAATCAAATAAACAAAGAATTCATTGAAAAAACAAGCTGTGTACTTACCCAAAACAGTTTGCAATCGTTTCCTGTGTTATCCTTGCAAAATTAAGAAATACTCGGAGCTAACCCTTTTGAGGGATTGCTACAGACACCACAAAGGAAATTTAACAGTAACTTGAAAGTTTTTTTGCTTTATGATGTTATTCCTCAGAAACTTTAAAAAGGGGGGTTGTTTTCCTTTTGCAGAAGCACAAAGGCAAAGATGGGATGCAAATAATTTTGTATTCAGATGACTGTCGTCGTTTCCCCTCACAGAGTTGTAAGATTTGTGCCTTTGGCACCTATTACTCTTGATAGCCATACGTTTCTGATGCTGTTTTTCAGCAGCATGCGTGCCGTCTTCAAAACTAGTCATTGCAGAAAAATCCGTGTAGTGGCAGGGATGATAAAATAAAATCATGATGAGCATGGATGAAAAATCTAACAGCCTGAATTCGGGTCAAGAGCAGCACTGATTATTTTGAAAGAAGTCCTATATTTATAAATCCTTGGCAGTGCCATCAACTCATTTTGTATCAGACAGTGAAATTTTCTCTGAGATGAAACCCTGATCCTGAAGAAAAATGCAGCTCTGTAGCACATGTACGTGCAATGGGTCTGTCCACGCCTGTTTAACTCAAGTGACCGTTTGCAAAATTGGCTTTTGCTGCCCCTGCTCAGCAAAACCTGGCTGCTGGCCATGTCACTGCCTGCACCAAGACCTGCAAGATGAGTTGCTTTGATGTGATCAGAAAAATCAGAAGAGCCTGGGGTGCAAGGCTGAGATGAGCCAGCTGTCCCCAGAGCGCATCCTCCCGGGGCTGCCCATGGGCTCTGGCCAGCCCCGCTATCGTCGGCACAAACTTGGGGGTTTCCAGCACTTCCCCCAGAGGGAAGGTTTCACAACGGGTTGAAGTTCAGAGTGAGGAAAGGTTTCCTGGTGTACTGCCACGTTGGCTTTTGCTTCGCTCAACAGCAGCTACCTCCATCCAACCACCCGCTTGCCCCTTGGATGTTTTACTCCTCAAATGTGGTCACGCAACCCTCGGCATCTCATACCCCATGGCCAAACACCTCTGACCAAGTGCTTCATCATTTTTCTTGCTCTTCCCTAATTCTGTCCAGTTTGTTGGCACTTCTGAGCTCATGAACTGCACAGGAATACAAGGATGATATTTTCAAAGCTGTCTGCGGGAATTGGATACCTCATTTCTTCTTTTGTTTTTTCTTTTTTCTTCTGTTGGCATTAAAATATGCAAGACAACTCTGAAAGCCTCAACCTATGGATTTAGGAGACAGGAACGTAGGTGAAGGAAGCACCCACCCCATGCAAGGAAGGGAATGCTATCGGTCTGGGCTCTATTCAGCCCTCGGGGTGACCATGCCATGCTGGGGTGTGCGGGAAACATTCCCCCAGGACTGCACTCAGATGCCCACACTCCTGGGGATGAAAACCAGAGAAAGGAGGGCATCACCACGCTTACGTTGCATGCCACATCCACAGCAGCCCTTCCCATTATCACACTGCATGTATGACGCTTTTTGCAGGTAGCAAGCAGGTACAGAAAACACAAAATTGTCTCAAATCTAAGAGTTAACTTTGCTTAAAAAGATACTGACAAATCACATTTCTCCGTACAAATCTGTGCAGAGCCAGAATCCTCCCCTGTGTAATTTCTGACTTCAATAGGCAAGGGCTGGTTGTGAGCCATAATTAGAGCTGGCCGGGGAACAACGGGTTTGTTTCATGGCAACTTCTGAGGTTTCAAAATCTGTTTATGTTCTGCAGAGGAAGCGAAATCAAAACATTTCTAATGTGAGATGGGAGTCTGTCAAAATGTCCATGTTCTGAGCAGAGAGATCCTCGTTTCACTGCGGGTCTTCCCCTGCCCTCTTCACCGCGGTGGGGGTACGGGGCCTGTGTGCAGCCGAGAGCAATTACGGGGTGGATACGCCTGGGTGCCAAACGCATCGGTGCTCAAAGCAAGCCGTGTGTTTCGATAAAAATAGATGAAGTTGAAAACACCGTGACCGCTCTTGCCTGAAATGTTTAGCTTGTTTGGGATCACGCTGACCCGGTAATGCATCGCGCCAGCAGCCTGGTGGGGCAGAGGCCGACCTAAATGGACACGCTCGTCTTCTGTTTGGTACATCTGTCTAGAAAGACCTTAAAAATCTGTTTTTTTTTTCTAATGTCTAGCAAAGACTTTAAAAATATCTGCTCTGTGGGGATATTAAAGGCCCGATGGCATACTTGGCAGGAGCGGACGTCTGCCCGGGAATCGCTGGCATTTCCTCTCCTGCCCCACGTGTTTGCTGACCGTCTGCGCCTCCACTTTTCCCCGTCCCAGAGTGGCTCGGTGCAGCTGCGTATTCAGTGTGTAGCTCACAAAGTGCTTTGCGATCCTTTCCGTGCTGGTAATCAATTATAGCTGGATAGTTTAGTCCTAACATCATCGTATTGAAGAAGTATTCTTTGACACTGAAACAAGACTTGAACTAGCTGATATTGGTCGTCCTTGACCTTGGAGCAGTTTAAGAAATAGCACCTCTCTATTGCTATGGATGAAGAGGCACTTGTCAAAACCACTATAGACCAAAAGACTGGGGTTTTCGTGCTGGGGTCTGTGCAGCTGGAACGATGTACAAGGGGGAATGCCAGCCAAAATTTCTCTCCAGTTGGGTAACACAATTTTATAAAACTTGCAAGTTTGTAAAAGTTTTGGACAAATTTGTGATATTCCAGATCAACTAAAACTTAAAAGCCTTTGAGATAGACATTATATCGACATAAGGGGAGGCCGCCTATGGGAACCGCCCGCCTGACCCAGCTGGATGTCAGCAACTCCCTTCCCAGCCTCCTACACCCAAAGAAATTTCCACCCCGACCTCAGGCAGCACGAGCCATTGCCTTCAGTGAACAAGAAAATGGTTTCAAATGGAGTTCCACTTTTGTGTACCAGCCCCTCGCTTCTGCTACTGGTTGATGAAGACTGCCACAATGAGGTCAACTTCTCTGCGATCTCCCAGATCCCGTGAACTGCAGTAAGGCAAAGGCAGTGGCACGTACAGGCAGAGAATGACTTTCTGGTGCTGACATCTGACATTTGGGCCCTTACATTACTGCTGAGCTGGGAGCAGTGGAGCTGCTGTTTGGGGGCGAGACACATACTTCTGCAAAGCAATACGTGACCTGAAAGTTCAGTTTCTTTCTAAATAACGTAGCCCCTTGTTTTGCAGCAAGGCAGCCAGGAATTTTACAATAAAGAACAGAAACCGTTCTCCTCTGCCAGATTTACCATCGTCACATGCTTAACCCCTTTGGCATGTGAAGGAAACTCAAGGGTTGCCTTTCCCATGCGAGTATACTTGGGTTCATTAACAGACTCCAAAGAACACAGGAAACGGGGAAATCGCGGTGCAGTGAGATTAAGCTCCTGCTTCCAGCTCAGAGGAGGGCGACTGCTGCAGAACGAGGGCTGCAACCCGCTTCGGAGCGTGAACTGCAGCCTTCTTCTGGGCTGGGGCTGATTTTGTTCGAGGACAAGAAAAAATACCTGGCCAGTTATACCCTTCCATGGCCCTTGTCTCCGAACCTGCGTGCAGACAGTGCCCTGCTGCCACAGGAGGTGACACGGGGCCGTGGGTAGCTCGGTGGCCCCGGGAGCGGGCTAAGCGGTGCAGCCTTTTGGGGCAGGTTTTTGGGGGCCTTGCAAAAATGGCACATCCTCTCCAAAGGCCTTTCTCCAGGCAATATTTTCAAGGGAAATTGTTCAAAAGTGGTGTTGAAAATGCTACCTCCTGATTTTCCCACCCCAGCCTCACTGAGTCATGGAATAGCCCTGGCTGATGTCCCATGAACCGGCATTTTTGCAAGAGAAACCTCTGTGCTTTACAGTTTTTCAGGTCCTCCCTTTATCAGTGATAAGGGACCAACCCCACAAGTGCTGTCTAAAGTCTTTTTAAATCAGAAACCTTGAGTTTCTCAACAAATTATATCCTCTGACTCTTCAGAATACACAGAGCAACGCTGATGTGTGAAGTTCAGTGGTGATATTCGAGTGCCGCTGTGAACCGCATGCCGTGGCAGCGTGCAAACCAGTGTGTCGTCGGAGAGCCAGCTAAAACTACTACTGGCTGCTGGGGAGCTTCCATAAAATAAAGTCATTCCTCCCACACTTAAAATAGCACAATCTAGATAAGGAAGGTAGGCAAACTTTTCCAAAAAGCCATTTGTCTTCTTATCATGCCCGTCATTGCTTTCCCCGGGGATGTACAGGCATTAATTCCCTTTACCCACAATTAGCAATTTTTATGACTAAGGTTCTGTTCTTTTTTAGAATATTTTGCACCTGAAAAGTCTGCTTAATTAGTTTTCACAGAGTGGTGAGTTTGACACCAAAGCAAAGGAGCAAAGTGAAGAATACAGATGGAAAAATGTGTCAACTCAGCAAGGGACAGCTGCTTGTGCAGGATGGGGTGCTGGGGTGGGAATGTGAGGGATGGTTGAGGGCACGTTACTCATCTTCAGAGCCAACAGGACTGGCCATCCCTAGCCACTGCCTGGAAAACACACGGTAAGCTCATGGAGGCTGACCTATGCCCTCTGTCTTCCCCAAGTGCCTCAAAGCCATGGGGAAGGCAGGCGTGTCATCAGCATGCTGACGGGCTGCCGCACCTCAAAGCATCTGAAAGTATGGGGAGATACTGCTCCTCTGTCCCTCTCTTGTACCTTCCTCTCAGAGGAAGTCAATGACTTCCAGCTCCACTGCACTGCTAACGTCCCCCAGCAGTCCCGCTGACATCAGTGACACTTCTGCAGCAAAATGAGATTTGAGATGACAAAGGGGCAAAAAACCTGGCTCCGGAGTGTGTCCATACTGGCCGTGGTTGCAGCGTTAATGGCAGCGGGTTAGCCTATTAAGAGAAAGCAGTGGAGTAACTTTAACAAGGGCACTCGCTTCCTAATAGCCTGAGTGCTTTCCTTAGTACATTTCAGTCTTAAAAAGCCTTTCTCCGAATAGGTCTCTGCTGGTTATATCACCAACAGAAAATAGCTTCGAGGGAGGAAGATGGGTTTCTTTTGCATGCAGACACACGCGTGTGTGTATCGCCCTGAGTTTGTCATGCCCGGACTTTCTCTCAGCTGTCAGCCTGGCCGGCGCTGGGAGCAGCAGCTATTCCTGGGCACTTCCCCGGGCACTTGCCAAACCGGAGAGACAAGTCACAGCACTGCGGGGTGGCGAAACAAAGGGAGTGATCCGAGTGACTTTGAGCCATGACTTACAGGAGACAGAGGAAAATGAAAGGCTGAGATCAGGAAAACCTCTTCTCCCAAAGCATGTCTATCTGATGCTGAAGAGCCTGAAAGTGTCTCAAAATTTTTCACTTTTTTTTTTTTTTCAGCTAGCATGTTTCAACTATGTTGACCCTTAGAAAAATTACCTTAAGTAAGCCCAGGCCCATAATCTTCGCCTTGCCATGAGCAGGCCGTTCTCTTTGAACAGCCTAACACTTATGGACAACTCTACCATCACAGGGAGACAGGTCCCAGCTCTGTTTCTTCACAAGCCCCCCAGAATAAACCAGTGTGTGCAGAACTGGGCACCACCCTCCCGTAACAGCTATGCGCTGTCAATGTGCTCCTTCCAGAGACAGGCTGAGAACAA
Source organism: Vanellus vanellus (assembly GCF_965231255.1). NCBI lineage: Eukaryota > Metazoa > Chordata > Aves > Charadriiformes > Charadriidae > Vanellus > Vanellus vanellus. The sequence continues at coordinate 8,794,740 of NC_138913.1, forward strand.
GATCCAGTGAGTCCATGAAGAACTTGTGTGTTATGAAGGAAGAGTCAAAACATTAGCAGTATGCAACGGGTAGAGAGGACATGCAGCGACCGCCGGGTGACGGGACCTGTTGAGACTGTGGGTAAGTCAACCAGAAATGTCATGCTCGTTTCATCTGGTAGCATTCGGTCCATTTATTTTAATTGCAAATAAATGCAAAGTAGAAAGAATGGGTTGCAGTCATTGTTGGAGCCAGTAAAATGTTTTGTGCAAAGAGAGGGTTGGTCTTCAACCATCCAAGTAAAACCCATTGCCTAAACAATAAAGCTTAAAAGATGAGCAAATTGCTGTTTATGGGCTGTTCCAGTTCCACACCACTCAGGACGAAGCCAGGGCCCAATACACGAGCAAATTTCCTGCCTAACTTATTAGAAAAACAAGCCTTGTGCAGGATTTGAGCCATTTTAAATCATTCACTCAGAGCAAAGAGGACAGACCAGAGCAGTGGCAGCCGGAGCGATATTGGTGGCGGCTTAATCGGTCCAGCTCTGCGAACGCTGGTGCAGGCAAAACATGTGCGAAGGACATAGCATTGATGCAACTGGCTTGTGGTAGCCAGAAGAAATAACCCAGGTAGCGCTGTGTGCCAACCAGCCCACCTCAGGCTGGGGAAGGGGAGTGTTTCCCCATGCGTGTACTCATTCCTGGCCCAGCGCCTGTCACCCTTCTGTGTGCTGAGCAGCTGGACCAGATTTTACAGAGCTGGTTTGGGGAATGCAATGCCTCGTTGGCATGCGGCTATTCAAGCTGGTGCCTATTATGTCGCTCATATTAAAATGCTATGAAAACAGGCATTGTGCACTGAGAGGCTGAGCAAACCTTGTTATACAGTAATTATGCAATCAGTATATAATCTAATTTTGGTGGCTGGGGTGTGGAAGGGAAGTTTTGGTTCCTAGATGCTCGTAGGGGTCTCTACAATGAAATATGCATATAGACATAGTTACAACCAGTGGCAATAAAAATTCAGAGCAATGCTAACTATATTGAGCTTCTGCGACGTCGAGAGCAACTTACAAAAGCCCCGCACAGCTGGGAGACTCTTCTACTCAATAGTCAGACTTCTGCAATTGAAATGCTCTACAATTAACAGCCCCTTCTGGAACGGGGCAGGAAAGAGCTTTCAAAACCCACGAAGGTTGGTTTGGTTTTTTTTGTTTTGTTTTTTTTTTTTGAGATTTTTGCAGCTCTTCCCCTGAATTTGAGAGGAAGCCAAAGCTTTTCAAAGCTTTTATAAAACAAACAAGCAAAACCAAATCCCCTCTCCACCCTCCCAGCGAGAGGAACACGAGCAAATCGCCCTTTACCAAGATGCTTCCCAGGTGGCAAAAGTCCCACAAGCAGAGCGAGAACTGGAATTCGGGTTTCTTGCCTCCCCATTTTTTCCCATCACTGGTGCTCAGTGTGGTTGGAACTCGGCTATTTGCTGCGGCAGGGTGCAAATTCTGCCAGGGGAGAAACTGTTTCCAAAGAAAGTTCAATCAGGATGGGTGTGTTCCTATGAAAAGTTTGACTTTCCCTGCATCCACAATTTTTACAAAACAATGTTAGCGAAAAAGCTCCCTTAGTCTGCCTTTCTATGGACACACAGTCCTGTGGCTCTACAGGGCAGAAACTTAGAGAGTCAAAGAGGAGTCCAGGATTTCTTCTATCTGATGGGCCAAATTCTTTGCTGGTATAAATAGATTGAACTCTGCTCAGTGGGACTGTGGCCATTTATGCCAATAGAGGACTTGGCCTGCAGTCACAGCCTGTTTCTTTTTTTAAACCACAAGAGACATGCCCCGAACCCTGCAGAGACAGGTTCAGAGCCCGGCTACCACCACTTTCTAGGTACGCAGGGCTATTTTGGTCAGCAGCCGGGCAGCCCCGCTCACTGCTTCAGCCTGCGCCCGAGAGACACCAGGGGGGACGAGGGGATGCGGAGCAGCTCCAGGTTTGGAGAGCCCACGGACGTCCCCATCACACTCCCCCTTTCTGCTGGCTCTCAGGAGAAGAGCTGTCAGATGTTGGAGCCCCGATCAGCCCAGCTAATCCTGGAGGAGATTAGGAGTAGATTTAGACAGGGTCTATGCATGGGGCTGCGGGCATGCAGCCCGGCTTGGCTTTACACGTCGCAGATGTTCATGGAAACTCCCTAGAAAGGACTTTCTTGGCCACTTTTCCTCCTGCACAGTCTGCCCCAAGCTACTGCGTTTTGCTGCTCTCCATCCCTTCCTCGGCCACCCCACGGCTGCTCCCCTCCACATGTACTCGCAGAACTTGCTTTTTCTCCTCTCCCAGAGATGCAGCTCTCCTCTGGTCCCTCGGCAGAGGGTCCCAGGGGACTGAAAAGCAGGGAGCTGCGCCATATCCCCTCCGCACAGGCTGTGGCCAGGGCATCCAGGCTGTGCCCGCCTGGTGCAGAGCTCCCACAGAGGCGGGAGGGTTTCATGGGGGGAGCTTTGAAGGGCTGAACACCTGCGTGGGGGAGCATCGGGGCCGCGGGTTTGGGCTGGTGTCAGAGAGCATGGAGGCTGAGCAGGTTTTCTCCAACTCATAAAAACGTGCTTTAAAAGCTAATAGATTTACACATCTGGTTTTTACAGATCATTTTAATACGGCAACTCCTGGCCCTAAAAAAACCCCACAACCAACACACAAAAGAATTCGATAAATCATTAAAGCGCTGCGTCCACAAGCACAGCCATGTCTAATCCTTCAGCTTCTGCGTTTTTGGGTACATGAAAGCCAGAGGTTGCCACAGCCAACCAGCTAAACGCTGCAAACCACAGCCGCCGCCGGCCAGTTGTTGCCCCGTTAAACCAGCACTACAAAGACTTTGCTTCCTGACTCCCACCCGCGGAAAATTGCTTTTGCTGCTGCCCCTGCGAAGGCGTGCAGGGAAAGCTCACCCGGACGGGGGCCGCTGGCTGAGGGGGACCCCCCCCTGTGCTCTCCCTGACCTATTTTTAGGTTGGTTTTCTGGTAAAATAAAACTTGTGCAATCATGCTGGCTGTGTGGATGTATTTCTGGCTGACTGTCTGTCCACCCCCAAATGATTTCTGCTTTCTCCCGGCCAAGCTCAGTGATGCTGATGCTGGCAGGATGAAGGCAGACTCCTCTTCATCCCTCTGCCTCCCAGCCCAGCGCTCACACCGGGTGTTGCTTCCCATATAGGACACACAGCCTGGCAAGGGAAGGGATTTCCACTCTCATTCTGCTCCTTTCTTCTTGTGTGACATTTTTACTTCCTACAAAATTGTGTATGCCCTCCGGACAAGTGATTAAATTAGAAGATCAACAATACTGAAGAAGGAGAGGGATCAATTCGCAGAGAAGCGACTGAAAGTGGTTTATTACATCTTTAATCTTTTTTTGCTGGAAGAACATTTGCCAAATCATTAAAAAAACCAACACAAGTGAATAGGATGACCAGCAATAAAATATTGCCTTTTTCTTCACAAATTGCTGTGATGACAAATAAAAAAAATAAAAAATAGATTAGCTAAAACTCCTTTTGAGGCCAGATTCTGATCTCGGTTACCCCACTAGCTCACTAATTTATTGTAGCACGTCAAGCCATCATATTCATATTTACCACCACATAAATGGACACAGCTCCCGTGGCAGCTCGTCTGACAACAGACTCTACACGTGCACCCAGCGCCTGTTTGCCACAATACAAACCTCCTACCCTTTCTCTGCTGCACCACCAGATCAAGACTCTGGTCCATCAACGTGCAGGCAGTGTTACAGTGCTTCTTGTACCTTACATTATGTCCACTTTCACCTCCTTTTAAACCAGCTGCCGTCCAGAAGGCAAGTAAGAATATAGCCCGGTTTCCAAAAAAACCTTCCAAAATGAGAGAAGTTGCCAGTTTTTATCAAGTAATAATTTCCAGGTGCAGTGAGCTGTCAAAGCACAAGATGTGCTGAACTGGGCTGGGAATAACATTGCTGAAATCACCAAAAAATACTGCAAATCCCAGTGAAAGAAGCCCCTAGAGCTGCAGGAGGGACATCAGGCTCGTTGCCTTTTCCTGATTTTCTCTTGCTCTTTTTTAACCTTATTTGAGCTGCTCGTGACTGGCAAGAGCATCGTCTTTGGCTTGAATCTGTCTGGATTCAGGATATACAAGCCAGAGAAAGATCCAAAGCCTGTCAATTATCAGCAGACAGGAGATGATAACACACTTGAAACGGGTCCAACATTTAAAAACCCTTGCTATAAAAAGGAAAAAGATTATTCAATCAGAGAAAACAACACCTATTAGAGCTGGGTCACCATGTTTTCATTGAGAGATGTATCTTCTGCTTTTGCTCCGTCATCTGCTATTCACATGACTCCACTTAGCAACCGTATCTGATTAGGCTTGTTTGTGCGCCGGGTGCTATTATTTTTTGTTTGAATTAGTGCCTCCTGGTTTTTTGTATTTCCCAAAATATAGCTGAATTATCTCCTTTCACCCAGAGCCTGGGTGCCTGGTTATTCCCCTTTCGCATGGTAAAGTTGAGCATCCCCACTCTTGTCGTTTTATGGCTGGAATGGGAGAAAACAAAACTCATTTTCATGCAAATCCCCACTGTCTATCAGACATCATAGTTGTCAAGCAGGTCATTAGAGGCCTACTGTGTTAAATGAAGATTACTAATTAGAGCTGAAGAAATAATTTGCAACAAATAATTTATCCAATGAATTTAGATTTTTTTTTCTCCTTGTGGAGTCTCTGCGAGCAGGCTGTTACTTGGCCAGAGATGGCCATTATTTGAAATGTTTTTAACTCATTATGCTCGTTGTGATTGATTCTGATTTTTCAGTACTACTTTTCTGAGCTAGATGGACATTAGTGGACATTGATCACAGAATATATGTCAAAATATGGCTGAGATGAATAAACACCAGTGTATGCTTAAAACGTATGTCCCCTAAACACTGATTTTTGTTTCTGCAAACATCACAACAGTACAGTAGTTTGGGAATTTTCCATTAAAATGCATTTATCTAGCAAAAAACGTAACTGGAAATCTAAAATTTTACTGGGAGCAAATCTCGCACAAGGCAAAAAAAGCCTCCAGCCCATGGTGTGTTATGCAAGTCTTGCAAATGAGTATCACCAAAAATAGGAAACACAAGGAGTTTATCCTGCAGGGAAAAGGGGAACAAATGCATCTGGCTGCTAACGTCCCCAAAGGCCCTGTAGGACCCTACACATATCCGTTAAATATAGAAGTAACTGAAAATGAAAACTTATGTGTTGTGATTTCTAGTCACAAGAAAGAGGATTTAGCAAAATCTGATCAGTTCACTACAGTGGGAAATGTCAAAACATGGATTTTGGATAATTTTGATTGACCATTTCTCTTCAACCCATGACACATTCTGTTACTTTGGCTCAAAATGTTCGTCTGATTCAGCTTGAAAAGAGAAACTGAAATTTTCTATCAATTTCCATCCTGTTACAAAAGTCAGTTTCTACAGACATTAATTCTGGCATGATGCACTCTATGAACACTCAAAGAAAGGTGGAGCACAAAGAAAGGAGCGAAATTCACCCACTGAAGTCCATATTCACAGGAAAACATTTGCAATATTCACCATCTTTATTAATAACGTGGGGCAAAGTCACACCTATGGCTGATACTACAAAATCCTGGATTGCAAAGGAGCAGCTTCATTTTCAGCCCTGCTGATGAAGAATACGGAGAGCAGCCTTGGGGAGGGGGGTGTTAAGAGGGTTTCAATGAATTAAAAAAAAGACAATTTGTACCAGACGCTTCAATCCCATCTGCTTCATATCTGGAGCACTTGGTGTTCCCTGCGCTGACTCACTCGCCTTTGTGTTTGCAGGCGAGAGAGGCAGCATCGCGCACAGAGGAGGGATGGAAGATGGAGAGATACTCAGCAGGAAAGGGGGGTGAGAGGGGAAAAAACAGCAAACACTCAAAGCTTGCTTGTCTAGTCTAAACAGCTCCCAGGGCAAAGCAGGCAAGATGGATAAATCTGCCGAGAGGGAAAAGCTGGTTGGGGAAAAGCAGTGAAGATTTTCTGCTTTGTGGCTCCTCCATGGACCTTCCACCCTGCCACTGCAAACCTCAGGAAAGTCAGGGGAAGGTTATGGGAACCCGGACTTTTCTCCCAAAAACCAGGTGTTTTGAACCGTGGCTGCTGGGCATCAGGTGCTGGGGCCTTTTACGGCTTCCTTGCCTATGGTCTTGGCCAAGAACAGCCAAATCTTTGTTTGCTGTCACCAAAACCAAAGAGGACTTCATGACAATCACAGGAGGCACGTGGAAGGGGAGATGGTCTGGGATAAAAGGAGGTCTGAGGTTCAGCAGCGTTTATGCTGACTGAATGGCACCGGTGATGATGCGACATGGTGGCCCTGGGGAGGGAGAACCAAGCAGCGTTAAGGGACATGGGCTGCATTCCCAGCTCAGCCATCAATGCTGTGTGCAACCCTGGATAGGTCTCATTTCCATCTGTAAATTGGGAATAACCACTCTGCAAGATGTGCTTGGAGTTCTCTGGATAAGTCATTTTACATAAGACCTCACTTGCTATTTTGGTACATGGATAAAAAGCACACGTAGAAAGGAGCCCAGATCAACTCCCAAACCAAGGAAAATCTTATCCTAGGCATGTTAGCCCAGCTCTTTCTCTGACTCTCTCTCACATGCCAAATAAGCACAGCCTGAGCAATATTTGACTCTGTGTGAGCTCATATGGACCCACAACATCTGCGTGGGTTTGGAGCGAGGCAAAATCGGCTCGAACCCTTTTGCAGTGGAGGCCATCCCCTCTGACTGCCTCCCTGTGGGAACGAAGCCTTTCACGGAGCTGCACCGCCTCTGGGGAGACAATAGCAGCACGGCTGCAAGCGCAGCACTTCTGTGTTTAAATACATTTTCCCCCAGAGTGAGCATAGGTTAAAAAAAAAAAAAAAAGACCCAAAAAACCCACTGAAGAGAAAAACGACCTTATTCAAAGCTGGCTGAACTCAATGGGAAGACTCCCTCTGAATTTCAATGAGCTTCAGCGAGGCCCATGGGGCCAGATTAACATAAGAGCTGGGAGGAAGATTTCCAGGTGCTCCCCACACCCAGGGCCAGGTTTTCCAAGAAGACTCAGCACCAATGTGTTTTGCCCTCCAGCTCCTTAATGTGTTTACAGCTGGGCAGCCTAGCAATGGCAAGGAGAGCTTCTGCGCTGCATAGGAAACCCTGGCCGCCCAAGATATACAGATATATATTTCTAAAGAAGATTATCTAACTTTCCATCCATGGTAGGAGAGATGCTGCACAACCCATCCCAGATGTGCCCAGCTGGCTGAGACATGCACCCATGCTGCTAGGGTGGGCGCCAGCGCAGTTTGCCTCCCCAGCCAGCCTTGTGATGTCTTGTTGTGGTCTCCTTACTGTGGCCGGGAGAGCCCAGATTAAATCACCACTGCCAGCCAGGGATGGGGATGGGATAGGATGGGGATGAGGATGGGGCTAGGATGGGGATGGGATAGAGATGGGGATGAGAATGGGATGGAGATGGGGATGGGAAAAGGGACGGGATGGAGATGGGGATGAGGATAGAGGTGGGGATGGGATGGGGAGGGGATGGAGAGAGGATGGGATGGGATGGGATGGGATGGGATGGGATGGGATGGGGCAAGCAGCAGGAGAGACCTTTGCAGGAATGCAGGCGGGTGGATGTGCATCAGCCCACAAAGATGCAGTCCCTCTTGGCATGGGCAACTCGTCTCTTGTGCTGGGGGAAAAATTCCTCCCTGACCCCTGTGTCCTCTCTGCAGAGTCTGGACCAGGAGAACGCACCAGGCGGTACGTCCCTGAGCTGCAAAGATTTCCCATCTCAGAAGCCTCAGTACAATATTCCTGGTCTCTTGTGGCCAGACCCTGAGAACACTGAAGACAGAGCAGCAGTTACTCTTAATACTGCAGTTACTCCTATTATTGTGGTGGATGGGGTTTCATCGCCATGTCTGGTTTCAGCCAGCACAAAACCAGGAGTGAATCCCACCAAAATCTCATCAAACCATTGCCAGGTCGATCAGCAGGCAGCGAGCATGGCTGGGAAGGCGGTGACATTTGCAGGAGGTTTTATACAGCCGGGAGGTATTTAACCCTTTCTCCCAGCAAGTTATTAAAAAAATGCATATTTGAAAGAGTTGAGAGAGCAGAAAACCAAATCAGGGCTGATTGCGTTAATTACCAAAAGCACAATAACTCGGTTAAGGTCTCTGAAGGAAGAGGCTTCATCTTCAGCTCCCAGAGACATGCCTGTATGTCTGCAATAGCTCTTGTTATTTTAATGGGCACCCAAATTTGAATCTCAATCCGGTTCTCCATGCTGCTTTGGATTGAATACAGCTGGTACCTTGCGGCAGCGGCTGCCATGGGAATCTCGCTAATGAGAGCAGGATCCGTCTCGCTCCGAATCCGAATCTAACACCTAACCGGGAGCCAGCATGACCATGAGAACCCTGGTGCCATCGCACTGAAGACCTAAATGCTGCCTTTTCAACCTCTCCCTGTGCTTTTATCCTTCAGCTGAAATTTTTAATGAATCCCTAGAAGTAGCCCATCCAAATAATTTATTTATGGGTTTATTGAGATGACCTGGTAAGACTGGAGGTCGCTGCAAAGGTACCAGTGTAACACAAGGCACAGCCAGCCCCGACCCTGGCAGTGGGTCTTAAATACCTAAAGACATTCTCGCCAGCATTATTTCTGTATTTTTTTTTTAAATGCTGAACTGTATGTTTTAGAATACACAGCTGTCTTTGTTCAGAATAAACCAAAAATAGCAGATTTTCCTCTGCTTAGCTGGGTGTTAAATTATTTACATTTCAAAACCCATAAGTAGAAACAATGACTGCATTTCCAGAGCCTGCTCCTGCTGTCAAATATCCTTTTCTCTTCTGCAACCTAATTTAGACTTCCTTTTTAGAGTTGCAGTTTAGCTCCATTTTCAATTATATTAGAGGAACCAAGATTTCAGGGCATTATCTCATCATTTCCATGAATAGCGACAAGAGATGTTCTCTGCAAAGGCAAAGATAGCCCTCATGGTGCCCGCACAGGCAGTGGCCCATGGCTGGGGATGTTTGGACGCAGGGAGGAGGAGAGAAAGATTCAGCCCCCGTGGTCTCTTTGGGTTTGGGCCACGCGAGGATGCTATGCTTTGCTATGTCCGTGCAATCCCTGTGAGGATGTCCCTGTCCCCTCCAGGGGCAGTGGGGAGCCTCTCCAGGGAGAAGTGGTGGCAGAGGGCACTGCCCATGGTGGCATGTCCTCCCTGTGTCCCCTTTTTGGGGCCACCAAGGTGGGTGGTGCTCCCCAGGGTGCTTGTGCTGTTGAGACGCCAAGCCTGGCTGAGAGGACGTGGCCACTAAAGTAAACCCAGAAGAAAGCACGCTGCCATGGAGGGTACCGAAAGCCCAAGGAGAAACTCCAAGGATGCCGTATCCTGAGATGCTTCTTGTGGTCAGGGCTGCTACATTAAATGCAATGCCTGGAGACTAGCCTGGGTCAACAAAGCTGCTTTGATAGGGGTGCAAGTTGGGACCTGAACAAAAAAAGGTCTCAAATATCACATAATTTCACCAAGCTGCTTCACCGACAGGCTGGCTGAGCCTCAGCATTTCTTCACTAAACCCCAAACTCCCCTTGGCACCTCCCCGCTTCCCGCTCGCCCTTGCCAGGTGCCTGGTGCTGCTGTTGCCAAAACCCTGGTGCAAGTGCCAGCCACCTTTGCCCCGTTCCCGGTTAAATCGCTGTGTGTTACTGCTGACATGGGGGCTGCCCATCCAAAAGGCAGTGGGAGCTGAGCAGCGACGTGAACACCCTGGCCAAGGAACACAGACTTTAGGTCTTTTTCCGGGCCGGTTCACCAAAACTCATTATATTTGTTACTCTTGTAGCAGAGCAGCATCCCAGTGGTGCACACTCTTCTTGGACGCTTATAAAAGGAATATCCTGCATCTAACTGGAGTCTCAGCGTTGCCAGCCCCTGTGATTTTATTACCAATCTTCTGATATTTGGAATTTTTCATAAAGCTGCAGCTCTTGAATACAAGTAATTAAGTGAGACTCTCAGTTTTCACTGAGAAATGAGAAGTTTCTAGTCCTCGTGTTTTAGAAAAGCTGGAAAATGTGCCTAAAGGCACAGACTCCAAAAGGCAAATTAAAAGAACCAATATGTTTTATTTCTTTTTAAAACAATTGTGATTTAGGAACAGGAGTGGAGGGCTTGATTCATGATTTATAGATTCTGCGCTTGGCAGCTCTCCAGTCTCAATGATGGCTCCATGCAGATGGATCTGGGGCTTTCTGAGAGCTGCTCAGTGGTTTTCACCTGGTTCCCCACAGCACTTCTAAATAAAATCCCCAGAAAAATCTATATAAGACTTATTCTACAGTAGACACAATTTCAAAACAGTACATGCAATCTTATAACCCGGTTGCATCTGAAATCTCATCTAGTTAGATTCAAATGGGAGACAACACCACTCTGACAGCATGCTGAATGCCGCATTTAACTGGGGTGGGTGGCACTTAAAGTTTGAAAACAATGTGTTTCTGTGTGTATTTTGGAGGGCTCAGAGCTGGGGCTGGTATTTGCATCACCTCTGTGTGTTATGCCTCAGTCTTGCTGCACTGCTGCTCCCTACCAGACGACCAAAATCACCCCGTGCCCCACTGCATCATCCCTCCATGGTTTTCCCAGGGGCTTGGCTGATCCGATGCCAGCTGAAATCCGTGCAAACGCTGACTCCAGCGGGCCCCAATGCCACTGCGGCTGCAGCGCTCTCCTCCAAACGATTATGGATGATGAGATGGGAATAGGCATTACCAGCTTTATTGCCCCATAATACCAAATGCACAGCAAAGATCCTAATAAAAAATTGCTCCTCGGGAAGGCAGCGCCTTGTCAATCTTGCTGCTATAGCCGTTACACGTGTGCGGCGCGCGTTTGTGTTTGTTCAGAGAAGTAACACCCAAACTGCCTTTCCCACTTTATGAGCTAAAAGACTGTGAAACGCTATCACACCGCGCTGGCCCTGAGTTATAGGAGCACAAATAGGTGCCAGTAAATGTTTGTGAACTACAAACACCCTAAGCAGGGAGCCTGGGGGTGAGATTTGTCTAACAGGTGAGCAAATTGGAGATGCTGTTCTTGCAGGGTGCGGGGTCTGCTTAGGGGGGCAGCTGCTGTGGCAGGCAGCCCCGGCTGAGCCTTCCCCCAAGACGGCAGCCAAGCGATCTTTGGAGAGGGGCTGAGTTTTTGGCTGAGGCTTTCTAGTGGTCCCTTCCTCACTGGGCAAGGACAGGGCTGCTGACTGGGATAAAGCATTTCTGGTGGGTATCAGACCTGTCACCTCACACTGAGGCATCTTCTCACCCAGAGAAAGGGCATTGAGCAGACATCGTAGCTTCAACGCCAGGGGTTGGGACAGATATCTGCGTGGGTTGCCTGTGTTGATCCTGGTTTCTGAAGCAAACCCTTCATGATGGGCCTACACACACCTTCCAGGTCAGGACCTGCCTGGCAGTGCCCCTTTCCTGCTCCTTGACCCATCCCGATGTTGTCATGGTCTCATGCCTTTTCATGGGCCACAAACACCTCTCCTTCAGGTGTTTATTGGACTGTTTGTGCCATAGCAACGATCACATCTCCTGGAAGCCGCAGTACCATGCTGGGTGTTTGCCGACTTTTGGGGAAAGTGGGGATATTGGGGGCCACCACGTACAAAGCTCCTACAGGGTTTGGTCCTGAATTGCAGAGCTGCGAGCAAACCCCTACGTGTGGGCACTGCTCAGCGGGAGCATCCCAACAACGTCTCCCCCGCAACGGGGCAGGACTGATTCCTGCACCCCTTCCCCTTGCCTGGTATTTAATTTAAATATTTTTTTTTTTAGGGAAAACTTGACACAGGTGGCTGCAAGCAAAACAAAACCCCACCAAGGTTCCTCTGCCAGCAAGCGCCTGTGCACCAAGACCTTGACTTTGTTCATCGGGTGGTGTAAACCAGAGCCCTGGTATGGCTGTGGTGTAACTGGTAGAAACAAGAGGATGCTGCTGCGCGGCCAAACCCGGGGCTGCTGGGGAAGGCGATGTAAACAGCTCCACCTTAAACTGCAGAGAGCACCTTAAGCTTTCTTCTGGCCCCCTGCCACCGAAAGTGCTCCAGGCTGAGCTTTAATCAGAAGGAAGCCTGTGCTTTGCACGGTGGGGGAAGGGGCAGCCAGAAGGACATTTCTCCATTGATTTTTTTTAATTTTAAAAGTTTATTTCTTGGGTGGTGTTGGGTTTCTTTTTTTTTTGTCGTTTGTTTTTGTTTTCCCCCCTTGACACGATAAATTTCAAATTGATTTTTGCAATCCTCTCTTCCCCAGCCTTGTACTTTCCCTCTCAAAGGTAACTGGGCTGAGAGGTTTCAATTTGTCCCCCTGGCATCCCCTGGTCCCCTTGGATGCTCTCTGAAAAGGGTTTCCACAGCTGGGCCCTGGGCAGGGACACACTGGTGGGGGGCAGCTCCATTGAGGACCCCCGGGGAGGAGACCCATCCTTGAGGCCGAGGGGGCACGTCTCAGCCTCAAGGATGGGTCTCCTCCCCGGGGGTCCTCAGATGGAGCCTGGGTGCCCTTTACAAAGCACCTGAAGCTCCCCCAGCCCAGTTCTGTGCCCCCGATCCCTGGTTCTCCCTGCAGCCCAGCCGACAAGACGGTCTATTTTTCACCAGGCATTTCCTGCTAATCAGACCATTAGTCCTTGTGCTGATTAACCAGCTAGTTCTCAAATTAATTAAAACATACGCTTTTTTTTTTTTTTTGAAGAGCCAGAGGTTTTAATCTTATTTGTTCTTATGGTTACCCATAAGGGGGAAGCATCAGGGGGAAACGGAACCAATTAACCCTTTCCCTTGCTGAGGGTGGCATAGAATATATCATCGGCTGTTTTCCCAGGGAGGCTGCGGATTTTTATAACGCTGCTTTACACCTGAGCCCGAAGATCTCAAAATACTTATCCTTACTTTCACAGGGTTGTTCTGTTTCAATAAAATACAATGCAAAAATTATGCCAGCAAGGGAGCCTAGCACGAAACCAGTATCATTACACAGAGAAAGTGATTGTAGGGCCAGATCCTGACTGGGGGACAAAGTGGATCGGGTGGCTTAGGGAGCCTTTGCAGGTCACACCATGTTTTTAGGCTGTTGGAAAGTGGAAGACTTCAGCAGCCAAGCAGGAATGTAGGGTGGGGAAAGACGTGATCTGTCGCAATTAACCCTGAGCAGCGGGTGTACGATGACAGAAAGGTTCAAATGTTTGTTTTACAGTGAAAGTAGTGAGCGCTTGGCTCACCTATGGTGGCATGGCCATACCCAGCCATGCTCATGAGATACGGGAGGAGGATGCTGGGCACGGGCCGGCCAGACACACCACGACCCCCAAGCCCAGCTCTGCTGTGCCTGTGGAGCATCGGTCCCGCACACCGCAGGGGAATTTGGGACAGGGCTCTTTTTTAAGTGAGGTTTTGGTATCTCATTACCAACCTCAAAAATATTTGGCTATAACTTACTTTTGAGGTTTGGGTTAAGTCCAGGGATTCCATCAAGAGAAAAGTCAAAGCTAAATAAACGAGTTCAAGTTCAAACCTCTCCAGCCCCGGCTGCGGGGCGTTCCCCTGCCCCCGCCCGGGATGCCCCGGGGTGCTGGGAGAGCCCTTCTGCAGAGAAACTGCTGCACAAAAGGGTTTAGAAAGTATTTTCCAGAGACAGCTAATGGCCCATCTTTCATCTTGCAAAAAAACCCCAAGCTAATAATTTGCTCTTCTGCGTTTCCCCGTGATGGCAAGCTGCGCCTCTTGGAATTTATTTCTTTCCTCCCCACCTGACTGTGTTTCCCACGGCCCATGGGGGCACAGCCCTCTCCTCGCTGTGTGTTTTATCCCCCCCACACTAGGCTGGAGCAAACCAGCGTTTTGTAAAATATCTTACACTTTGCTTCTGCTCTGTGTTTCTTCTTGGAGGGCCACAGCCCGACCCTACTCCCCTCCTCACACCCGAGGTTAAACCCTCCCTGTGCACCACCCGGAATGCAGAGATGTGAGCTGAACCCTCCGCCACCCCCGCAGCCCTGAGCCCGGGGAAACCTCTTTTAAGCCTTGAGAGCATCGAGGCGTTTGCTCTCTGCTTTGCACCCTGCAGTGAGGGTCCCCTTCAGCAGCATTCCTCCTCCACCTGCTTCGCTCAGCATCAGATCCCGCGGAGCTTAGGGAACTGCACAGCCTACTGCTTTTTGTGTCAGATATTGCTTCCATCAGGAAGCATCTTCCCAAACACATACGGCCAGATGGAAATAAACAAACACAGATTCACATGCAGGAAAAGATCTGCCTGGAATCTCTCGGATGGGATCATGTTTGATCTCAGTGGGAATATCCATGTGGCAGCACTGGGCAGCCTCTCGCCCCGGCGCTGGGGATGGCTGGCGCTGGAGGTGGTGTGCCCCAGCTCTCCGCTTTCACTTTGGCCATCCCCTGTGACCTCTGCTGGGATGAGGATGGTCAGGGTGGTCCAGGTCTGGCAAGCTATGTTTTCCATGGGTAAAATTTCCTCGCCTTTTGCACACGCACAAATTGCATTTGCACTGAAGGAATTGCACCATGATGTGTGCATGCATTTGTGTGTGCAACAGCAGAGTGTGATCATAGAGTCACACACCACTGCTTCTATCCCCACAGCGATGCCCACTCCATAACTGGGTTTACGGAGAGGGACTATCCAACCACCCCACCTCTCTCTGCGCAGGATCCTGATGCTGCCGCCTGGCCTTTGGGACGATCCCCCAAACTGGTGCCTGGGACCTGCAGCTGGAGAGGTTAGGTCACACCAAGGTATGCATGGATGTTCTTGCACCAGTGGGCTGTATGCAAGTGAGCTGCTTTGGAGAGAGTCATCTACAAAGGAGTCGTTGGCTCTCTGAACTGGTAGCACATTTTTCTGCTTGAGTTGCTGTAACATCAGCCAAATAAGGAGGGATTGCAAATGATCACAAAAGCAAGGGAACTCCTAGGGTTCAACATGCCGGGAATATCAAGCTACTGTCTGGAAAAATACAAAAAATGCTCTTGATTCATTTCTGCAGCCCCTGACATATAAATTAGGTAACTAACCTGACCTGTGACTGTTTCTCCGAGAGACCGGCTGAGACATGACAAATATGCCTTTCAACATACCAGGGCTGATTACTAAGAGCGCTATGGGAATAGCTCAGAGCCTCATGGTTACGTTATGAAAAACAAGATGCCACTTAAGGCAGACCACGCCGCTGTCAGAAAGCCCTCGGGTCCCATCCGCCTGGCTGTGGAGGAGCAGTGCCGGGAGCCCTCTGCATGGCAGGATGGGTGATATTAAGGGCACCTTTAGGGAAAATGATCGCTTTCATTCATAGGAAAAGGACTTTGGACTGGTTTTTGTTTGAGAGATGGGGTTCAGGTTTGCAGGGGGTCTTTGCTGGTCATCGGCATGAGCACAGGGTGCCCCTCTGGCTCCGATTAAGGTGAATTCCCTCTCTCCAGGGCCAGGAGCTACTGCAGCCAGGTGTCAAACCTCCCCACGCCCTGAAGTCACGCCATCAGTATTGCCACTGATAAAAGCAGCTCCCCAGGCATGCAAAAAAACTGTTTCATTGCCGTCACACTGGATTTATTGCATGTTGACAGACCTAGGAACAGGGCTGCTGCCGCTCCCCCCGACGCTGTTGAATCACTCGTGGGAAATGTCTGGTTCAGCACTCACCAGGGAGAGGCCAGGCAGAAAATACTTGTTTGAACTATCCCTTATTTGTGCTAAGGCCATAAAACACACATATGTGTATCCCAAAGCCTGAGCTGTAAAGTGCCCAAGCCCCAACTGAGGAGGTGGTTGTGGGGTCTTGCTGGGGGGGGGGGGGGGGGGGGAGGTGGTAGCGCTCTGAAAAGCGATGAATTAAACCTATGCTTCAACCTGAACACAAGACCTTGCACCACACTTGTTCCCTATTAAGATAAGGACAGGAGCATGGCATTGGCTACACAGCTTAGCTGAGACTCTGCAAGTGAGCCTGGCCATGGTCAGGGCTGGGGGAGGTTTTGCCACAGGAGTCAGAGATATATTGGGACAGATTTTCACCCAGCACCTGTTCACACCTACGGACAGCTCAGACATTTGGGGCTGGCATCATTTGTGCTTGCATCCCCCTGCTCAACTCTGCTACCTGCCTAGCTCCCCAAAGGGCACCTGCCTGCATGAAACATGCCATCGCCTGCCTGGTCCCCTCCACAGCCATATCCTCCACCTGCAAATTTTGGCTGGGTGGGAAAGGTCTGAGCCAGCCTCCAGGCATCCCGCACCACCATCTCCCATCCTGCTTGCAGGTGTGGGTCTGGACAAGGCTGTGGTCCCAATGCTGCGTATTTCCAGGATGATTTTTTCCCAGCAGAATTACACAGGCTTGCTTTGGTCTTAGCTAACAACTCCTATTCCTCTCCCATCTGCCCCAACCATTTCAATCCTTGAGTTTCAACATGCCATTTCACAACACGTGGCTTTGTTTCAAAGGGTGACCAAACTGCAAATCAGCCCCTTCAAATCCCCAGTCATGCGCTTTACATTAAGCAATTAAACTGAGCAATAAATATCACTTTGTTGTGAACGAGCCTCCATTTCCTATTCTATTTTAATAACAATAATGGTCAAACTTCTGTTTAAGAAGCAGTTTCTGGTTCTATTAGGAAATGTGCCAACCTATTCAAAGAGACACAAGATTTGTATGGAGAGGTAATAGCTTTTATTAAGCCAAATTATATAATTAGTAAAAAAACAGCCAAGCTTTCAGGCACATAAGCCCGTCTTGAGGTCTGGAGAGAGGCAATGCTCCTTGCAGTTGCAAAAGAGCTGTATGTCGGGTATTGCTCTAGACCAAGTCTCTTTGATCAACATTGCTCTGCCTGGGGCACAGTGCCTGCACAGGGGAATGGGCACGGGCTCCCACACCTGCCTGGGCTGGGTTTAAGGGGGGCAGCTCCAATGTGGGCAATGTGCCTCCTCAGGTTATACCGAGCATAGTTTCAGGGTGAGGTGTGGAGGTTGTTTTTGGCAAGTTTGAGTTTATCTTACAGCTTTTGGGAGGACCTCTGACCTACAGCAGCTGCCCCTCATTTGGTGTTGCAGCCATACAAACAAAAATCTGTGCTGAATACACACTAGCCCCAAATGGCCTGTGCCTCCTGTTGTATACAAAGCGCTCACAGTCTTTTTTTTTAAAAAAAAAAAAAAAAAAAAAAAAGTAGTTTTCTGAACATCCAATATAGGCACATGGGATTCCCACAACTTCTGCTGGCACAGCCTTTGCTTCATCTTTCAGACTGGAAACCTCTTGGGGCAGGGACCATGGTTTTAATTATACACAGCTCCCAGCTGAGCAAAGCCATCAGTCCCTATTAAGTGAATAAATAATTACTTCAGTGAAGCACAACTATTCCTGGCTCAAACCCATTACTGAAGTGTTCATAGGTCATGGCGTATTTGTAAGCGTAACTTAAATAAGATAGGCGGATTGGACAACGCATCAGCAAAGATGTCAAATTAGCCTCCAAATCCTGTAATATATTTTGGTGGCAGATGCTTCAATTTATTAGTGACACACAACCAACTTTATCTGCCACTGCAGGAGCACAGGACCATGTCAGTGGACTCCACATGAGGATGTCCCAATATGTTCTTCAAAGACTGGGGGAGAAGAGCCAGGTAATGCTGCTGACATCTCACAGCACAGCTGGCCTGGGCCAACGCTCCTCAGCAAAGATGAAATGCAGCATCAACCCCTCTGCATCAAGGGATCAGATCCCACAAAAAGACATTGTGGTCCTGACTGCTGCCAGCACCCTCATTGTGTGGGTTTAATGCCTAAGTTGGCCAGGTGCTGGGGAGATCTCCATGCCCATGTCCCATCACAGCCCCGTTAACGCGCAGGGGAGCCTTTTGAAGTTAAATCACCAGCAAAGGTTGATTTGGGTGTGTCTGTCACATCCCCTTTTTATACCAGTCACTAATTTACAGAAGAGTAAGAGATAGATGGGAAGAGGATAATAAGATGGAGCAGAATAAAACAATTCCCAGGAGAAAATGTAGATGCCAGGGTGGAATGCAGGAGTCCCACTTGTTTTACTTTGTGCCTGCAAGCTCCTGCACTGTGTCTATCCAGAGTTTTTATTTGTGATCAGACCTTGGAGTAACAAATAGCCAAACTGCCCCACTCCTGCGAGGACTCATGCCCTATGGGCTAAAGATTTTTTTCTACCCTCTCACATCCAGCTCCAGAGTACAGCTGACACTTTTGGCATACAGCCACTGCCGTGGTGTTGGATGCTCACTCTGGCTGGGTCCCAGATCATCATCTCCCATGGTGATGTCTCCTGCCATAGCTCAGCCTCCTGCTTTGCTGGCAATAGCTTTTCATCAGGCATGAAAGCTGCCAGCCCCATCCTCCCCCCACTGCAATATTCCCTAGTTTATATCATTCTGAAGCTTTTGAGCAGCTGTTTCGGATCACTTTCAGCCCAAGGCTCCATGCCCAGCCACACTGGACATCACTCCACGTGTTTCTGGGCTGCTCTGCCATCTCACTCACACTTCCCTCTCTTGGAGTTTTATCACCATAATTTCCCCAAAAGTTGCTGTTGCCTTTGTGAGCTGCTGTGCATGCTCATGCACTAAACAGTGAAGTCCCCAATTGCTCTAATCATCCCACCAGTCACTGTTGACATCGCGATACATTGCCAGTGTGCCGCATCACTGGGGTAGCTTCTCTCTAGTTCATGAGTCTCCCTGGCACTAACCAGGCTGGGACTGCAAGCTTTAGACAGATATCACCTTATGGATGTTTTATCCACGAGATTACATAGAATAGTCACTTCATAACCTCCAATGCCACCAAATGCTACATGCTGTGTATTAAGCATAGGATTGTTCAAAGGAGAAAAAAGGATAAAAATCACAAATGCTACAAATATGGAGCAGGCAGACATCAGCAGAGTCTCAGGACCCACACAGTCAGGAATCTTTTTGGGTAAAAAGGCTGAGATTATTGCAGGAAGTCTGAGAACAATGCTTGACTATTTAAGGACAACAGTGTTTCCTTTCTGAACATCAGCATCATTTATTTGCTTTGGAGTGCAGCCAGATACCATGTGATGTCTGCTCTCCTCTTAAGGTGGAAAAGCATTTGCAAGAACTTGCTCAATGTTACCAAAACATAATTGGCCTATATCTCTATTCATGTGCATTAATGACTCATAAACCATCCATGATTGCCGCAAGATGTTATGGATACCAGAAATATTAACGAGTTCAAAAAGCTGAAGAATTCTTGAAAAAAGGTCCACTGAGGATGATTAAACTCAAATGTCGCAGATTACTGGCAGCTGGGAAGATACTCTGACCACTTCTGCCTTGTCCTAATACTCTTCCCAAGCCACCCAGCACTGGCCACTGAATAAATAAAAATGGGCTTTTGTGATGATCCAGTGTGATGTCTTTACACTCACCTGTGCACTTTCAAGCCCCACTCTTTCCTGAGCAGGGCTGCGATCAGCCTCCGTGCCAAACCTACCACTGACTTCTGATCTCCACCACCACATGAGATTTCAAAGCAACATCCAGAGCTAACCACACACTGGCTTTGAAGGCTTTGTTACCATCATATGCTACAATGAATATTGAAGTCTAAACAGTTATCAGGCTAGCTGACAAATTGAAGAAGAGATGGGGATGGTGATCATGTTCTACTTCCAAATGAGAAGAGGCCTTTTGGTCTCTGTCAGTGCTGGGCTGCAGCATCTCTGCTATGGAAAGATTTTAACTGACCTCTGACTCTTCCTTTCCATCTTGCAGCTTTCTGTATCTTCCAAGGCCACCATTGGAAGGGCTTAAAAAAGCATTCAAGTACCTATTTTTGAGAATAGCACCTTTTCAGCTCGGAAGTGTGGTATAGGATGACACAAAATGGAAATGTTATCTCTCAAAGCATGCTAAAAGCAACAGCTGTTTTGCAAGTCTTCAGCTGAGTACATAGGAATTTTTCATCTTGTCTTCATATCCTACAGAGCAGAAATGGGTCTTCCCTGCGCCTCAGCCAGGCAATGCAATGCTGTGCTATAGCATACTGTGTTATTTAAAACAAGGCGAGATCCCTGGTCCCTATGCAGAGCGCTGACATGCCTCCAAAGAAAATGACAATGAATGCACGGAAGAAAAAAAGACGTCGGGTCACTATGATTTGCTCCCAGGTTGGCATCGCCACTTCCACGGGGGACAACGAGCACAACCAGACGAGCACTTGCGTTTCCACACTGTGATGTGGTCAGGGTGCTTTGCTCCTAGATGGGAACAGGAATCTCATTCCTGTGTTTGGGAGCTGTTAAGACTGCTCCTCCCTTATTCCTGAAAGTGTCTGCAAGTCCCCACAGACTGAGGAATAATTTCATAACAGCAGCACGGCTCTTCCTATGCTTCATCTCCCACCTCCCATTCCCTCACCATATAGAAACTTTCCACCATCCAATCATAAAAACAGAACAAAAAGCCTGAGACGCAGGTGGCAAGTCATGGGCCAGTCATTAGGGTTTAGTTACACAGACTTCAGTAATTCATGAGAAAGCACAGGGTAAGCTCCATTTGCATAAACAGTTAAAGATTATTTCCAAATATTAACCACAGTAGCAGAAATCGCGATTGCTTCGTCAGTCACACGCAACACAAAAAAGTCCAAGCTTCTTTCTGCAAATTAAGCTCCAGTACAATAACACTTTAACCCTTTCTGTTAACCAGAAGCCATAGCAATTAGGATGAAAAGGGGGAAGAGAAATGGATGAAGCCAAAATAATAGCGCATTTGGACGGCACTGCAGAAGCGACACGGAACTGGCTGGATCTCCGTGTCTGGCTGCTTCGCGGCCTGAGGGCAGGTCTGGACGTACAATCTTTACGTAGGAACTGGCCCCTGCCCACCCATCCCTTCTGCTTTTCTTACAGCAGACTGCGGCAGCGGGGGGAGATCGGCTTCCCCTGCGCTGCCCTCCCATCTGTGGGCCAGATAAAGTTGCCTTGGCACTTATTCCATCAGAGGCAAGGTGCTTTTCTCCATTTTTTAATTTAAAAAAAATCCCTGCCTCAACCCAAACACACATCTCCTGCCCGTGTGCTAAATAGCTTAATTTCCCCTTCGCTTATACTGCCCCACAACTACTTCTATTTGTTATGTCACCACCGATGACATAGTTTGCTCGAGGCCCTCAGTAATGAAGTGCAAAAAAGGTATTAAAAATACAGGCCGCTTCTCTGGCTGATTGAGGGTTAGTTTTAGTGCAAACGAGGGGAGAAAGGGGTGTTTCTTTTGCCTAAATAACAAAAGGACTCTGCGGGGCAGCCATGACCACTTCCTCCAGACAGCCCCCGCCACCCCCAGTCTGGGGAACTTGTTGGCTTTGGCTTTGTTTCCAGCTGGCCTGATCTGGGAACAGGTATCCCACAGCTCACGCTGCTCTGATCTTGATTTACGAGGGCCTGAGATCCCTGATTAAAAAATCAGAAGTCCTGAAGCAATACTAGCGTTTCTTTGCAGCAAACTTTCTCTCTTAGTCACCCATTAGGAACTGCAAACTGTTAATGAGTCTCCTGCTGCTTTTCTATACTGCTTTGTGGTCAGAGCCCTTAAATTCAGGTTGAGTTTGTAACCTCATTGGGTCTCTTTCCTTATTTCCCATTTCTGGTCTTTTGAGGCAAGTTTTTGTTCTGAAGACTACCCCCAATTTGATACATTAACATCACTGAGGACACAGTTGCATTTGAAAAGGACATTTCTTCCTAATTGCTGCATTGCCCATGGAAGAACTTTGAGTGCTACAGAGGATCTAGAAGCTCACAGACCCTTAAAAGTTTACCTGTTTGTGTCTCTGAAGAGCATTGGTCCTCTGGCACTTCTTCCTCCATTGCATGCCCATGTTGAGCAGTTCTTCATCCAAAGATGCAGGAAAAGAGCAGACTGCTCTACGGTACCAACACTCAACCTGCTTGAAGCTGGGCCTCAACATAAGATGTTTTTCTTGTGTCATCCAACACATTGTCCCTGAGTGGAACTGGTGCTCTCACACAGACCCATCCCTTCCCCACAACCTTCCTCCCCATCACCACCCTGGGCAGCCTTACTGCTGGTGGGACTGCTGAAGACCCCTTAGGACATGCTGGGAGCCAAGACCTCCAGCACCAACAAAACCCACTTAGCCCCTGGGCTATCTTGTCTTGCTGAAAGCAAACACACAGACTGCCTTGATGTCCCTAAAAAGCAAAGACTAGTAGTGCTTTCTTAAACAAAAACTAGAAGAGCCCTAATTCTGCTAGAAAACTAGAGGATAAGAGAGGGAAAGTGGAAAAGCCCTCTACTAGGGACCCTCAGCCCCTTTATAGGAGAAGTCTGAGCTGCCCTAATTCCCTCCAGCTGAGCTGGAGGCTGCAACCCATCTGCACCTGGGAACCAGAGCCCTCTGCACCTTTACTGCTGGGGAGGAGACCGTGGACTTCAGGTGGTGGTGAAGCTTGTGGGGGATTGCTGCATGTCTGATGTCTCAGCAGCTCTGCTGAATTACAAAGTGCAAGACAGAACTGTGTTGTTTTGTTGGTTTTTTTTTTCCCCTTTATCCTCATTGTTTCAGCGAGCTGCAGTCGCATTCCTGGGGCAGAGTCTGCTTTTCAGATTGGCGAACTGTAAGTTTGGCTTGCAATTGATTTATGGCTTGTTTTCCTAGGGTGGTTAGCCAGCTAACACAGAAAAGAGAAAAAGGATCTAGACAACATATATTATCTTGTTTCAAGACCTCTCCAAGAATTTTGGCTCAGGGATTAAGGGAAGGCCCCTCTTCCACGTAGGAAAAACACAAAGCAGCAAGAAAAGTGCAGTTGTACTCCTTGGGAGTTGAGGATTGGGTTTGGGCAGCATTTTAAATTATTTTGGGGGAACCTTAGATGTTACTATACACTGAGTAGCTCATAGGTTTGCACGTACCCTCACAATAACCCTAAGAAATGAGGAAATACTGATTCCACCTTACACCCAGAGAACTGAGGCACAGAAAGAGACGTGTGAGGGCTTGCTGATGGGAAACGCCGAGCACCGACCTGCCCGTGGTGGGGCATCCTGCAAGACAGCCATCAATGACTGCGGTCCTCCAGGTGCCACTGCAGCCACCTGTCTGACGCATGGCTGAAATGCAGCTTTCCTCCCAGTAACCGGGGTTCCCTAGCACTGGCCTAAAGCACAGCTTTAAACCAGAGCTTCAGACCTGCCCTGTGGAAGGCTGAGTCTCTGATAAGGCGCACCAGGCCCTCCGTTTCCCCCATTTTCACGCGGGACAGCCCGCTGACTACAGAAGTACCTTGACGCTCAAAACCGCATTCAGGAACATTAAAACAAAACCAAACCTAAATGCAGTAGATGTCTCCCGAGAAATACAGTGACGCAAGTTGTAATCATCCGGCCTCTGCTGCGCTGCGCTATCAGACGTGAGAATAAACAGCAGAGCAAGAGCACTCCTGTGGTGCAGCGGTTGTTGGCCTCCGTACGGAGGCTGATGGCAGCCCAGCCATGCCAGGCCCTCGAGGCTGCCGTGGGGAACGGTACGGGTGGTGCTGCAAGGGCTTGGGGCACCCAGGTTCCCCCGCAGCCAGCTCCACACCAAAGCTGAGCCCCTCCACGAGTGAGCCCACTGCTGGCGTTACCCTACGTCACTGCAAACAGATTGAGGTGGGTCACCTTTAAATGGTGGTCATGTAGAGCGTCCAAAGCCTGTGTGACACTTGAGCCAAACCCCCACCCCCAATGAACCTCATTCATTCTTTAAGAGGCAATCATGACAATGCATAATCCTACTTTTTCTAGACCTGTGTGATACGATTACCACTGCCAAAGATCCTGCTTATTTAATGGCTCAGTAATACATAAGGTCCAACAGATCCTGGAGCAAATTAATGTATTTAGCTGGGAAGTTAGAAAATGGAAGAAAGGAGAAGAAAAGAAAAATAGGATTCTATCACATGGCTCCTCTTAGCTTTCGACTTGGCCCCCCGAATGTTTCCAAAACAGCAGGACTACGACTTGGCTGTGAGTCTATATTATGTAATAGCAATTCCTTTGTTTCCTCTCACTTTAAGGTTTAGCAACAGTGAAGAAAAAAAACACCCTCATATATAGAAACGGGGGGTGGGGGGAACATTAAGATGATGCTGAATCCCTTTGAGCTATTAATGGAGAATTGCATAACCGCTGCCGTGGGGTTGCTAGGTTTTACCACGTCCCTGCGCCGTGTTAAATATTAACAGTACTTGTACTTTCAGCAGTATCGCTGCTGCCGAGCCTGGATACGGCCCCGCCAATCCCAGCCGCTGGCTGGGTTTCCATGGAGCCGATAGCACCCCTTCTCTTCATTCACAATGAAATCCTCCCAGCGCTTGGCTAAATCCATCTCCGAAAATGAGGCGTGTACAAACGAAGCAGAGCGGTTTTTTGGCATTTGCTCCGTGGCTCATGGATGTGTGGGGGTGTGCTCGCTTCGTCTTAAAAAAAGCAAGGTTTAGAAATGACGCCTGTTTTGTCTTGCCTGGCAGATCTGCAGAGCCGCATGGTGCTTTTAACCCTCATGTCACCAGCTCTCAAATAGCTACCTGCGCAGCTGGATTCCTTCCAGTACTCAAAGGGGGCTTATAAGAAAGATGGGGACAAACCTTTTAGCGGGGCCTGGTGCGATAGGACAAGGGGTAATGGCTTAAACTAAAAGAGGGAAGATTTAGACTAGATGTAAGGAAGAAATTTTTTACACCGAGGGCAGTGAAACACTGGCACGGGTTGCCCAGAGAGGTGGTAGGTGCCCCATCCCTGGAAACGTTCCAGGTCAGGCTGGAGGGGGCTCTGAGCAACCTGATCTAGTGGAAGATGTCCCTGCTTATGGCAGGGGGGTTGGACCAGGTGACCTTTAAAGGTCCCTTCCAACCCAAATTATTCTATGATTCTGTGATTCTCCACCCCCATTTTTCCTCCTCATCTACCTTCCTTCTGTTTCTTGGCTTAAATTAGACTGTAAGGTCTTCTAGATTAGACATGCAAAAAATAAATGCAATATCTCCTAAACCATGGGTGTGCCTTCTTTCCCCTCAGTAACACAACTGTCAGCAAAACCTTTCAGATTTACATATAAAGCATCTTAATGGAGTTAATGGTGCAGATTTTCAACACATTGGCTTCATGGGACCAGTTTACATCCATGCTGGATACTGAGAGGCTTTGCTTGCTGTTGCTCTTTGGAGAAGGGCAGCACTAGATGCTAGAGATCTGCATATTTAATATGCGTGTGAGCTCAAACAGCTTTTTGTTATGTCTCTAATTAGGCTAAGTAGGGTGTTGGATTCAAGTGCTAATTAGAAATGACCACTCTAAAATACATTAGGATATTTAGGGCTGTGTGCTCTTTGCATATTCAGGTTCCAGCTGCTGCTGGCGGGTTTGTGTGAGTAATGACATGAGTCCATCCACCTAATCCCTTTTAACCTGTGACATTTATTTTATTCCTTTTTTTTTTCTCTCCACCGATACACCGTATCTAAGAAAATGGGTTTCTAGTGGTGGAAATAAGCATGCATAGGGCAAGGTGTTATCCCTGGCAAAAGGTGGGGAGGGAGCGTTTGGCAGTGAGAGGCAGGGGCTGGCAGTCAGGACTGGTCCAGCTCTCTAAAATAATGATGTGATTATCTCCCTTTTACCCATCACTGAGAAGAGGGTCCCTGGGATAACCCTGGGGGGAAATTTAGGCTCGTAGGGTCACAGGGAAATATAGGTTGAAAGGGGCCTCAGGAGGTCTGTAGCCTCGCGCGGAGCAGTGAGGAGGGCAGACCGGGGTTTACCCAGCTGAGTCCTGCAGCTCACTGAGGACAGGAACAGCCCAACCCCTCTGGATGAACGTCACACTGCTCCTGACCAGCTGCTTCACTGAGATTTCAGATGTGTGAAATGAAGAACTTGAAGCCCTCCTGGCATATACCCCCCCTTCCTACTGCAAGTGCAACCTGTGAGCCCACATGCAGGCTTGGAAGGAGACACAAGTCTTTCCTACAATTGCTCTGCCTCAGTGAGGACTTCGGGTCCAATAGAAATGGGGAATAGTAGCTCAGATGTACTGATGGGGGTGGGGGGGTATCATCAAACTCAGTCATGAGTGTCAATGGAGAGGTTTGTGCCCTGAGGTGGGCCAGGGGAGATGGTCTCTGGTCTCCTCCTCTTTCCCTGGAGCCATCGAAAGGCGGGTCAGAGACCAGCCCGTGATGTTCATAGACACATGAATTTCCAGTGAGGGGCTTGATAGGAATAAATTTAACAAAAATATGTGCTTCAAGAGCCTGACTTGAGGGATACTGAGAATATGACACCTACAGATCAGCTAAGGGGGTTGGGGGGCTCTTGGCGCCTTCCGAGATGAAGGTACAAACAGGAATAGGAACCCTTCAGGCTACTTGTGCAAATAGCGGCTGCTTGAAACAGCCAATTCGTGGAAACAATAACAACCTCTGCTTCCTAAATCTACCCTGCTGGGGTATAAACAAGGGCAAGGCCCTGCAAATGGGGCCCTGCGCACTGCCTGCTGAATGACTCCCCCGATGCCCACTGGGGAGCCACGGCTAGGAACTGCATGGACACGGGGTCCAAATCCATCCCCTCCCAGCTGGAGAGGACGCAGCCACGCTCAGGCCTGCCCAGCAGTCACAGTGAAAGCCCGCGCCTGCTCTTCACACCACCATCACAGCTGAACTGAGGTTCATTTTCCCATCCCCGGGGGGAGATGGCCAGGCGGGGGACACTGCATTTCCCACTATGGGCAGCTGAGCTGCAGGTCTAAGCTGACGAAAGCTGTCTTAAAAGCCATGTAAATTAACGTGACGCTAAGCTCCACGCTCTCCTTATTCTGGGCAAGGACTGTCAGGTTTCAAAATGTGTTAGCTATTACATGTGCTACGTGCCAGACCAGTCCGGGATTAACCGAAGCATTCGAACGCGTGACCGTCCTCACGCACCGCAGGGACAAAGACATCCTGACCCCGTTTTAGCTCTGCAGGTGCAGCACATCCCTGTACCCACCGCTGGGCTCCAGCACCGTGTCCCCGCAGCCCGACCGGGGTTGCCGTCCCTTTCCTTCCATTAGTGGACGTGTCACCCCTGGATATCCACAGCCCCCTTAAATTGAACAGGGGCCATGTTACGGCAAAGCGTGGCTTTAATATTTGAACCAGGGGGGGCGAAGCTGGGGATGGGGAGGAACAGGGAGGGCACAGACCCCCCAGGTGAGGCGCAGGGCAGGATGGGGTCAGTGCCTCGCACGGGACCTCACCCTGCCGAAGCCATCCTCCCCTGCACACGAGCTTTTCCATGGAGACCCATGTGTGCAAACAAACACATGCCAGCTTGGCACTTTTGGAAGCTGTTGAGAGACTCTTTTCAAGCACAGAGCTCAGCAGCACACACTGTCCTTTTCTTTCCTTTCCTTTTTTTTTTTTTTTTTTAACAGACCCTTGGGAATAATTAACCTTGCCCGTGCAGGCAGGAGGGCCAGGCTGCCTGCCTGCCTGGGGGCTCCGAGCCCTAAAGACGTGTCCCTACTGCGGCTGCCTCTCACGCAGCCCCAGTGCTGCTCAGGAACTTGGCCATGTAGAAAAATAGCCATGAAAAACACAGCCCCACTCACCAGCTTGCGGCTGAGAGAGGGGGAAAACCAGGCAGCCCCTCTCCTGCCAAGGCAGCAGCACCGTCTGGCCCCATCCTGCCCTGTGCGAGCCCACCTGCCCCGGGATGCCCAGACAGTGTTTCTCCCCATCTGTCACCACTCTGCCGGGCAAGGCGTCTTTCTTGGGTTTAATCTCCCTGCTCTCCACATCGCTCTCATGGTGAAGATGCGGTCCCACTGCACTCACAGCCCGTGGTCACCCTGCAGATATTCTTTTGTTAGCTTTTGCACGGTATTGAAAGCAACAATATAATTTACCACCTATTTTCACGCCCGGGTCCTCCTGTCTGATGCGACTCGTGGGTGGCTGTATTTTCCCAGACAGGGGGTCGTCGGTGCTGCAGCCAGCCACAGCCTGAGCCAGCGGTGGGGACTGCATTCACCCCTCAGGTTTTGAGACCTTCTTGAGTTACAGCCTCTCCCCCCAGCTCCTGCCTGACCGACCAGCGGCTGAGATGGATGCTTCTGACCTGCTATGGCCTGTTCTCAGGATACAAATGATCTTGTTCAGGCGTTTAATGATGCCTTAATAAACATTGCAGCTATAGCTACTCCGTCTCCCGACTGATTACCCTTAGCTTGGTCTAGTTACCATGCTACAACGTTAAGAGCTTTCACTAAAAACTGGTAAATGTTTGGGCAACGCTGGGTTGTGTGAAACCAGGATCGAAACACAAACGGGCTGTGCCTTGCCTGAAGTCCCAAAGCAAAGGGGTTATTGTACAGCTGGTATAAACCCAAGCTGGTCTATGTCCAACATTGGCTTGGCTCTGGTTCAGATTCATTTCTGAAGTCAAACGGATGAATCTCCAGCCCTCCGGTACATTTGCAGGGGATAAACACGGACATATCTATGGCTTAACAGAACCATAATTTCTGCCTGAATGCTTTATTATTTGAAAATCATAAATAACATGAAGTGAAAAGGACAAGCCCCTTTAATCTATGAGTGGTGTGCTAAATGATGGTGGTAAATCTTTGCTGGCTCTGTGGCAAGTACAGCTGATTTGCACTTCCAAAATGGCAGTGATTTTGTTCCACAAACCACACTGAAGGTGTGGAGATCAGCTTTTTGAGAAAAAAAAAAATGCTACTCTTGACCAGGCTTGGATGGGAATAGTTAGCAGGGCACTGCAAAGAGACTGGGCGTAGTTTGCCTTTCCAATGGAGGAAATGCCCACCCTGCGCTGGCCGTGAACTTTGTCAGGCTCCCTTCTTATCTCCTCCTCTGCATTTCTTATCACTCCTGATCTATTTATTACTCTGCTATGCATGCTTTTCTAGCCTGGTAGACGAGGCTGTCTCAAGGCCGACGTGTTCAGGTGTCCCTGAAAAAGCCCCCACCCCCAGCAGCGTGGAGGCCATCTGTGCCACCAGCCCTGCAGGCTCCCCTCCAACACAGGGGACTAGTTGTTTTGGTGAGTTTTATACAGCACTGTGCAATCTTGAGACCCGCAAGTCTACAGGAGATGCTCACACTGCTGCTGGAGCACAGTCATTGATTGAAACCATCCACATCATTTGTGCATGTATGTCTAACCAAAGGGTGGTCTACAGGGTGACGGACACCCCGTTGGTGGTGGGGCTGTTCTTTCAATCTGGATTTCAACCATGGTGAGGATGGGAAAAAAATCAATAAATGCATACAGGTTCAAACATAAATATCTTTTCTGTTTCGGGGCTTAATATTTATCATTTGGTGGAGAGCAGACCTTGCACATGGCATTTGAATGTGTTTTAGTTGCAAAACACCTGGGGGTAGCTTTACAGGAAAGGCACTATACTGAATGTTCCCATGATTATTTTGCATTATTTTGTACAAATTGCTGCTGATCTGCTTGTCTCTGATGTGCACATACATTCCAAGTTTAATTTGTACACAGCCCAGTCCCTGAGACCTTCGGTACTGGGGAAAGCAGGGGGACCCTCTGAGAATTGTTAGTCAAAAAAAGACCTTCTGAAAAAGTTTTTTTCCCTCTGTCCTTCTCTTAATGGCTCTAGCTGAGATGTCTGAGCTGAGGAAAACTCCACCCCTGCAGCTTCTACTTGGAAAGAGCAGAAAAACCCAACTAAATCTCCTTAAAAAAAAAAAAAAAGGAATTCATGTTATTCAGAAAGAATTTCTGTCCTCCTTTCAGTCCCTCTGGAGTCTTCTGTAAGGCAATCAATGGGTAATAACCAAGAAAAGACTTATAAAAAAAAGGCCCTCATCGCTGTCATATTTACCGCATTGTGCATTCCAACCTTGAACTGGGTGACCTAAGAAGCTGAGGAAAAAGAGAAGAATAAAGAAAAAATAGCTAACTCTGATGAGGATGCACATGCACCTTCACTCAGGTTCTCTTCAGGGAGGCTGCTGTGGTGATGCATTTGTGCCATATAGCACCACAGTGTCTCTGCTAGAAACTCCCATCCCCAGCATAGCATGGGGACCATCAGCACTGTGGGGACACCACAGAGGTGTCCTCCACCATGGGACCCAATGGGGAGCACATTGGCATCAAGAGAAAAAGACCTTTTAAAGAACTGTGAGAAGTTTAATGGAGATAATAAATTGAGATTATTCCTTCACCCTTGCAAGTTTTTTTGGTGAATGCAAGGGCTGGAGAAGTCTTTTTGAATGAGATTCAGAAAAATATCAGAAAAATGTTCTGGTCTCCTGAGAGAGAGATAAAATAGTTTGTTGGCAACGTGGTATTCAGCACACGGCTGCAGATCTGCTCCCCTGTCCTGCCAAGGTTGTAGGTACCTCTGGGCTCAGAGGAAAGGGGTGGGGAAAGGAAACCTGAAAGGCAGAGGTGGCCAAGGTGTGTGCTCCTTCTTGCAGAGCTGAAAACACAAGTGGCCCAATTACCCCAGGAGTCACAGTATTTTTAAATATTTTCCAAAGCCTCAGAAAACTCAGACTAAGCTGTATTTTGCTCTACAAATTTGCTCCCAAAGTTTGGGGTTTCTGTTTCCAGCTACTTTATAAAAACCATCTCAGACTCTTGGATGGAGCTGATGGCTCAGAGATTTATTTCCAGTCTATTGCTGGCCAATAAGGGTGACAAACTGAGTGTATTTGGAGGGAGGGAAAACTGACTTTGTGGTTATTGAGGGCCGGAGTTGGAGATCAGCTTCCAATTGCACAGAAGCAATATTTGAAGCTGTTTGTACACGACATTATTTCCTGGGTACCTGGCTTGTGGGTACAATTAAGGACTTGTAAATCTGAGGAAATCTTAAATTAAGGTACCAAAATATGCCTACAAACATTTGTGCCTGCCATTTTTCAACTGTTATAATGGAAGTCCCGTTAAAGTGAGGATGAAAAATTGGTCCCATGTCAATAACCTGTATGAATGATGCTAGAGAAAACTGGCAAGTCATCAAAAGACCCTGTTCTCTATTTAATTCTCTTCCTAGCTCATTATGGATTATCACGTTTTGTCTAGTTAGTGGCATGATTATGGAAATAGGAAAACCATTTCTCTCTGCTTCTTATCTAAAAGATGAATGAGGCAGGTATAATTGGCTTAAGTTATCATTTAGAACTGAGCTATGGTGATGCAGGTTGGTTTTTTTTTTTTTTTTTTTTTTGTCTTCAACTTGAAGTCCTGAAACACGGTAAACTGCTGGCGTATGCCTCTGGTTGCTTTCTGTCCCCAACGCCCACAAGCTTAGCCAAAAGCAATACGCCTATTAAGGGCTGAAGTACTTTTTTCCAGAGACATCAGTCGTAAATAACCCAGCAGGCTGAGATGATCACCAAGGCGTAAATCACCACCAATGCAAATATCAGCTGAATGGCCCGAGCATGCCCAGGGAGCCGCATCCACCCTCGCCTCGGACGCAGACCTCATCCCACTGCCCTTAACCTGTCTGAGCTGTAGCCACCCCTACCGTTTGTGCAACCTGGACTCCCACCTCCCGGAGTGTGCTGGAGACAGATAGGGGATTTTGAAATCAACATTTTTCTTTTTAGTAATAAGAGAGAATAAGAATGGCAAGGGAAGGGGAGGTAACATCACCAGAAAGGGCTTTTCTTTCCCCAAATTAAGCTCTGAAGTGTTGGAGATGCTCTAAAACAAGCACTTTCCATTGGGATACTGAGCCTGACTTCTGGCCCTGGTTACAGCTGTATCAGCTCGTGGGGACCACTCAGTTTGCACGTATTTGGGCCCACGATACCTGTGTTTTAGTGCCAAAAAGCATCTGCCAACGAGTCCAGCA
Source organism: Vanellus vanellus (assembly GCF_965231255.1). NCBI lineage: Eukaryota > Metazoa > Chordata > Aves > Charadriiformes > Charadriidae > Vanellus > Vanellus vanellus. The sequence goes on from NC_138913.1 coordinate 8,826,848, forward strand.
ACTGTGAAGATGGGGTTATCAGTCCTCCTTGTGCTGCCAATGCATTTTCTCAGGCCTCAGAAGACACTGGCCAATGATGTAAATTGGAAACCATAAAACATTGGAAAAAGCCCCAGGAATTTGGAAATGGGCCCCTTTTCCCTCGTGCATTCTCTTATACCTTTACCCAAAGAGAAAATAGTGTCTGAAAAAAAAGGGGAAAGCATATTGGTTCATCTTGATTTTCACAGTGGGAAAAAAGAGCAGTGGGAAGGAAACGGGATGCTTTCCCTCTGGTTTACATTATTGGAGCCTAATTCTTCTCTAAGTATTTTGTTCAAAGCCTATTTTTAAGAACTCTAAACTAATAATTGCTGAAATTCCATTTTTTACATGCAAAGCATCATTGGCAAATTTTTTTTGTAGCATCCCTTGGCAGTCACTCGGAGCAGTGGACCTTGACAATTCAGAGGACAAAGATGGCTTGAGAGAACATAAAACTGTCTGGGCAACAACTCTCTTGGCCCAAATTGCCTCTGTTGTGTTCCTCTTGCCTGACAGTATGCTCTCTCAAGAAAACACAAAATGCTGTTCTCTTTGTGTAAAAGTCTTGCAAGCTTTCTTGCGTAGGTTCACTAAAATAAGCAGAAGAGCCAAAAAGGAAGCAGAAAAAAACCCCAGAGAAACTACAGAACTTTTATCTCCAAATTACCTTTGTCGTGAAAAATATGACAGAAGACTTCATATTCCAAAAAGATCAGCCAGCTCCGTGAGCTGTGAGTGAATGTATACCCAAGTGAGATCAGGATCAGGCCTAATTTTCTCATGATTATGTTAAATTCATAAAAATAATTTGCCATTTTTCTGGAACCAACCCCCAAATTGTGCTTTTAATATCTAGAAATACGCCGGTGAACAATCCATTATATTGTCCTCCCACAATTATTATTTTTCGAAATGACAGGGAGATGACAGGAGACAGTGGCTCCAGGTTGTGAATGAGCAGCGGGAACAGATGGGTTTGCGAGAAGCAGCAATCCTGCTCTCCTGTTAAAGATGCTACAAACAGAAACCCCCTACGAACATGCCCTGAAAATATAGATCAGTGGAATTGTCCCTAAACAGAGGATTCACAACAGTTTCCAGGAAGCATCAATATCTATGTAATAAGGAAATGGAGCTGCAGATGCTAAAGTACTTACTGCATTTTTTTTTAATACAGGGACAGCTTCAATTATCCCACTATCATGTACTAAACAAGGTTGATTAATCAAGGTTTAAGATAACAGAAGGAGTTTTCAATGCCATTAATGCGTCTCGTGGGATTCGCCCTTCTTTTGGGTAATGGGAAGCTTCTGGTTGTGAAGATGTAGATAATAAGGATTTATAGCACCATAATGTGCAGTGTTTTTCATAAGGGACGCTATGAAAACATGGGAACTTGACAGCAAATACTATTTCAATTATTTAGTTGCCTACCGGCACGCAGGGATGGGGCTGTCTCTGGTGCTTCACCCCCACCTCAGCCTTTTGCTTTATCTCTTTGCCTTTATTTCCAAGCAATGCCAGTGTTGCCGCTTGCAGGTGTGCATGTCTCCTTCTTGCCAAAAATGTATTTTTAAAAAAAGGAGAAAATTCATATAAGGTGCTCCTTGCCATTCCTAAATTTTCCAGCAATTACAAGTCCAGAAGTGGACTTCACCTGGGCATGGTCCAGAGTAAAGGGTGTGCTGGTTTGAGCTGCAGTGTCAAAAAGAATAACCTAGACACTGATGATCTCAATGTGAATTTTCACAAAGGGTTTTTCCTGTGGCCCTACTGGGGTCTTTGAATGAAACCTGAGCAGAAAGGGCTGGTATGAAACCTATGAGAGGTTTTGGAGAAAATGTCAATGAATCTATAGTTGAGCTCTCCACCTCCTTTCTAACCAACCAAAGTCACAAGATGTTTCTCCATCTTTCTTCATCTGCCTCTGTCTTCTGGGCAATTTCACAAGCAATTTGTCATCTCATACTTTGGGCTCTGCAGCTACCTCATTCATTATGATTTTTCTAGGATTATTTCTCTCTGCTGCAGCAGTTTTCTGGAACCTCAAGCATAAATGCAAGACCCTGCAGTGGTCAGCTCTTAACCCAGGATGGTATGAGTTGTGCCACTGCTCACCCCTCAATGCCAGCCCAGCCTGCCAGACCATGGAAATACGCTTGGCAATGCCATAACTCCATCCTGCCGATGCGAGACAAAATAAACAGAAAAACTAACTGACGAGTGGACTGGAATAAAATATGTGTGCTGAAAAGTGCAAGGATGACTCAAGCGCTGCAGCCAGGCGCTCCCCGGAGTCTGGCGGCGTCCAAGCGATGTTTTTCTCCCTCTGGCTGTAATTGCCACATTCAGGCTGATATATTGCATTTATATTTTTGACAGGTTATGATGTAAGGAAGGCCATTTCATCAGCCGGGGAGGGCGTAGGGTTGAGAGAGCCTGGCTGACCTTTTAATTAGGCTCCGGTTTTTCTCCTGCCTCTTCCCACACATTCACCTCCTGCTGCTGTGGAGCAAGTGCCTGAGCGCTCGTCCCGGATCCCGCAGCCTCCTCACCCCTCAGGTTTTCCATTGAGAAAGGACAGGTTGGGAAGAATGTGAGAGTGACCCCAACCACAGCGGGGACAGCCCCCGAGTCCCCCAGGGCACCGGGCCCTGCACCGAGCGGTGAGGTGGGTGGGCAGCCCCGAGCAGCAATCCCCGCACCCCCAGGCAGTGAGCAATGGCCGGGTAGGAGTGTCGTTATCCTGTTAAATGGGAGTTTTGCTATTATCCTTAGTGAGACCCGAATAATTTCCTTCAGCAGGCGCAGAGTTAGATTGCTGCTTTTGAAAAATGTAGCCTGAATAAATACTGTATGCATCCCAGATGAGGTTTTCTCCTCACTGTATGCTCTAATTTCCTTCATACAGGAGAAATACTTGTATTTGTTGCTTTCCCTCATTATGCATTTGCTACTTGGGCTTTCAAGCCCAAAGGCCTTCACTTTGAATAGAAAGGCAGCTTCTGGTGTTTCCTCTATTTAAGCAAGGAAAGCAGGGTGACTGGAGAATGCATTGCTTCATCTCTGACCTATTTCTATGCTCAGCACATTTTTCCCCCTCATAGACATGGGAAATTGTCCCAAGCCCTGGGGCTGCTTTCTGCTTCCAGTACCCTCAAATGCCCCTCACAGCGGAGCTGGCTTGCAGCTGGGGGAACAGACATTCCCAAGGTGGGGAGCAGCACGGGTTGCTCTTTCCCCCATGTTTCTGCCTCTTTAGGGTAAGTTTTGCCCTCTGTGAACTGCAAGAAAAATGTCATTTATCAGGGCAGGTACTCCGTACGTATTTAACACTGAAAGGGAATCTCAGGAGTGGACACGTAAGGCAATTACATGTGTGTTTTCAGTTCTAATTAGACTGAACACTTGAATTGTTGGATGCATTTCAGACCCTCTTTTCTTTTTTTTTTCATTAAAGAAATAACCCATCTTTTAGCAGAGCTGAGCTAAAGCCCAAGTGGAAAGGTGAGGGAAGGTGGAATAATTAACAGCAATGAAGACGCTGCCTGCCATGGGAGCACTGCTGCATCTCCCCCTAAAATGTACCCCTCTCGCACCGCAGCCTCGTCCATGATGCTCCTGGGACTGGAGACCCAGTGGCCAGGGCTGGGTCATCCCCAGCATGTGGGTGATTAAGGCACTCAAATGTCAGTGGCAGTTGTCACTTCAGCATCAAGGGCTGCATTTAGCTTCATGGACTCTAAGTGGCCTTCACCGGTGTTAAATGTATAACAAAGGTCTGTGGGGATGGATATTCCATTAAGAGTATTCTTACTCTTAATATTTATTTATGTGACGGTAGGGCCTTGGACAGGCTGAGCTGTGCATTAAAAAGAGGGGTCTGATATCAACCAAGCTCTCCAGCAGGATCAAACATTTAGGAGAACCAGACACCCAATTTGGGAAGATTTGGGACAGCAAAGTAATGGGGTCTAGGTGAAGTCTTGTCTGGACTTCAAACAGCATTTGTGGCCATAAGGAGCAGGTACCGATGTGGGTGTTACAGGCGCTTACAGCTTTGACAGGGCTCCAGTTGGGGCAGCTCTGAAATCCCCAATGTGGAGGAGAATAAAATACTTAAAAGAGGGGATTTATAGCATTTTAAGGCAGCTCGCCTTCCTTCTGCCCAGCGCAGGCGGCGTGGTGCCTCCACACCACCCAGAGCCGGCTCTGCAGGCGCATGGAGCACACAGGAGCCCAGGGGTGACATCGGTAATGTCACGAGTGGGCACGACGTGCCACTGCAGCAGTGCTCAGCTCCCTCTGCCCAACCTGGCTGGGTACGGATGTTTTTCACTGCACACCAGCACGACAAAGGCACCTCTCAGGAGCTGAGCCAGGCTATGCACGGGGGGGTGTTATTTAGGATGAGGAGGTGCGAGGGGGGTGACGCAGCTTTATTATGCCTCGTAAAAATAAAGTCAGGAGAGACAAAAGCAACACTTCCATTTGAAAAGAGGGAGGAATAAGGCAGATAAAAGATATGAATTTTTCCTCCAAGACAGACTACTAAATAGGCTCTTCTTGTTCACTGAGGTTCGGTAATTCAAGTTGACAGGATATTAAGGTTATTTCAGGTTCTTCTGTCTCCCAGGGTCATAAGCCTTCTGCTATGCATGTTAATCCATCTTAGCATTCCTCCGAGTAGCTACATAAGTAGGGCAATTGGTTTAGTATGTACTCTTTCCATTTACAGCCTAGTTGGGAGGAGAAACCTACTAATTAACAGAATACCCCTAGAAAATCAGGAGAGATTTTAATATTACAGAGACACTGCACAACGTTCCGCGACCGAGGAAAGATAAACCTTCCTCGGAATGATTTCAGGGGTGAGAGGAGGAGGAGACGCAAGAGAGAAGGAACCGGGAGGTGTTTATCCTGCAGCCCTTCCCTCTGCCCATCTCTTCCCCCGGCCGGGTGGGTGATGCCATGCACCGCTGGCTGAGCCACGTCTCTCTACAGCTGAAGAGAAAACAAGAGCCTGAGTCTCACTGCATCCTCCTGCAAGTGCAGGCTTCCCTCCCGAAGAGCAGCTGATCAGTTACTGTCCCTGCTGTGCTGGAGGATGCTCGGGCATCGCGCATCATGCTGGGGACCAGTTAACCCCCTCGTGCTGCAGCAGTGTCTGACCAAACCATGTGTCTCCAGCTGTCGGTGTGCTGTACACCTGAATATATTCACTTTTTGCAGGTTGTTTAAATCCACACCAGCTTTTAAGCAGATGCTATGATGACATCAGTGAATAACATTAAAAATAATAGAGCTCATTTTGAGCCTGATGTGTTGAAAAGCCAAATAAGCACCCTGAAATTCTCCACTCTCTCACCTTGTTCAGTGTGACTCACTCCAAGTTCCTAAACGCTTTCCAAATTATCTAATACCACCTGCAAACCATTCCTCTATCTTAATAACTTCGTTTGTTCTGGGGAGTGCCAGAGCACAGAGCACGGGGGCAGGCAAGGCTGGGGGTACCTCTGCTCCCCCATTCTCAGCTGCTGCAGCGACAGGTCGACTGACACTAAATGTACCAGCGTTCAATTAAAATGAATTAGTAAAAATAATAAAAAAGTATCTAAATATTTTGCTTTGAACTGGTCTTTAACAAAATGTTTCTGCGTTTTTATTTCCTTTTATCATTTCTGCAAGAAATGAAAAATATTTCCCCTTCTCTCTGGTTTAGTCAGAGATTTTAAGCAGGCAGCTGCTCAGGCACTTCGGTTCTTAACTCTTCCATGAGTGATGGGAATGCACTTCTGCTCTGCAGCTGGGAGACGGGTTTTTGCCTAACCCTGGATAATCTGCAGCTTTTGCAGAGAGCGGTTGCACGTGACAAAAACAGATGCAGGTTTTTTTAAAGGCTGACACACACAGTGAATTAAGTATTTTCACCTTTCAGGATGGGATTTTTTTCTGGAAGACAGAAGGAGACATTTCAAAGCTAATACCCCACTACTGGGGAAAAGTTTGCTCTAAATCAAAAATCCTCCTGATTTACAGCCTGCGGAGGCCAATGGGAATAACCCCACTGCCTGTAATGGGCTTCGGATCAGGTCTTGATGTGTGAACGCAACTACAAGGTGTGAAAGCTTTCCCAAACCATTTGTTTCAAGGATACTATGGGTAGATTTCATCTCACAGGCAACAGCTTCCCTAAGGACAAGGAAGAATTGGGAAGAGGGCAGTAACTGGGTTCGGAAGTCTTCTTAATATCATCAAAACCAGTGGTGGCACGGGGCTGCTCCTGGCCATCCTGGGCACAGCACAGCCACAAACTGCCTGAGCCCAGGAAGGTTTTATTCCTGGACAGATAAAGAAGAATCATAAAATTTTCTATATTTTCACTGGCAGAAGCTGGAACACTGCATGGGCTGAGTAATACACTGGAGAGGGCAGGTGGAAATTTGATGAGCGTATTTATAGACAAGATGTGAGATTATTTTCAGTTCCTGAGATGAAAACATCTCTCTTTTCTCATCTGTTGCCAGCCTCAAGTTAGGTTTCATAACCTCACTCTACAAAGTGCTGTGGCTCCACCAGCACTGGGGCTGCCACCACAGAGCTGCCGTCAGCTGGGGACACAGCTCAAGTGATTACAGAGAAAACATCCTCAGGAAAAAATGAAATTAAAAATATTATGGTGCAACTGCCGAGTGAAGTAAGTCGTATTTTTACTTGCAGGTGTAATACCTAAAATTCAGAGACTGAGTATATATGATGCGCTAGGCAACCCGGATGTCCAAATGGCATAACTCTGCCTTTGTGGGGAGGACCAGAGATATCTGCTTTCCACCAGGTCTTTCCTGAGGTCTGCCAAACTGATCAGAACAGGCTCTGCTACCAGGGGATGGTTCTGTCCTGCTTCAGATGCACAGAGCGGGATGTCTCACCTTCACGGCATGGCAGGAGCATCCCCTGTGCCAGCCCGCCCTGCTCTGCCGGCTGCCCGGGCTGGCTTTGCAGCAGGGACTTGTTGACTGTCACTTCTCACCACTCAGCCAAAAAAGGCTGGAAAATACAGATGGTCTTGCTTAGGAAAGCCTGGTTAATATTTTGTCTCCTTTTCTATTCTGGGGAAACCAGAATTCAAATTATTCATAAATTTATTCATAATTCAAAATTACTCATAAAAGATGTCTTTCACCCGTTTTATTAACAAGATATAATGAATCTATGAACCCATGGAATAACTTCAGCAATTTCTAACCAATAAGCAAAGGATGAGTTGGTCTCAAAAAACAAAATGCCATTCAGCCAATGGAGTAAGTAAAACAATAAACGATTGCACGTTTAGAACAATCAATAAGGCGGTTACACACATATGATCCAAGATTAATTAGGGATGACAAATTCCTCAAAAGGATAAAACAGGACAAAGATAAAATCTAAATGAGAATCAAGTTAACAACTTGCGAGAGGAGCTGTTAGCACTTGGTGCTCCAACATCCCATGTTGTTTCAATCAAAGATCACAGCAACAGTCTGAGCATCTCCAAGATGGATATGTGCATCATGTGATACACACTATAAAAATCGATGGGTATCTGTCAGGAGGTTGAGAGGGGAAGAGAAAGCAAAGGAAGAAGGAGCCTGCCCGGGTGATGGGGTTTTGCTCTTCTCGCAGCAGAGCTGTGTGTCGGGGTTGCACCGTTGTCGTGTCTGCCTCCAGCAGCGGCCTTGGCAGAGCTCGCAAGCTGAACAGCACCAGGGAAACCTCCGAGGGAAACACGGGGTGCAGACAGGTTAATTCAAGAGCTAGGAATCTTTCTTTAGCATCCAAAAGAGGCCAGAAAGCCCTGCAGTCAGCACCGCTCACTGCTCTGGTGGGGAGGCACCTCGTCCGATGGCCAAACGGGGCACTTCCAGCCCCAAAATCTCCTCCCTGCTCTGCTGGGGCACCAGGAGAGGAAAGGTCCCCGAGCCCTGTGGCTTGTCCCAGTCTCTCATAGTGGAGGTACAAGGCAAAAGCTCATGTACTTCATCTTCTCCTCTTTTACTACAAGCCAGCTGAGTCACCGTAACTGTGCATGTTTTTAATCTCATCAAGGAGGGCTGAAATATTTTAGTTCATACCTCATCCCTGGAGGTTTAAAGTGACCACACAGTCTCAGTTGGCCAACAGCATCCCCATGGAGGTGCCACTGCCCAGCTGATGGGCAGTAACCTGAGGGATTGCTCTGTGAACTCAGCCTGTCCTGCACCGTTACTGTTTGATTTCTCCAGCCACTATTTTTATTAATTTTCTTTTTTCCTTTTTTTTTTTTTCCCAGCCTAGGTAGAGAAATCACATAACTTTTGATATCAGGCGAATTGGGATGTTGCCATATAAAAGGCTTTGAGAGTTTGTGTCCTCAGCTGCTGCTCTGAAGCATGGAGGTGGTGGTGCAGACTGGGGTTTTCCTTAGCAGCAAACCAGTCTGTCCTCTGGGAGCCTAAACTGGCCTGAAATGCCGGGGCTGATCTGACATGAAGCTCCGACTGCATCTCATTGTATCTCAACAGAGAATGAGATGCCATCGTGTTACGTGTAGTAAATCACTTTAGATTAGCACAGCTTAAAGCCAAATTGTGGTGTTCTCATTTTACTAGAAGTACCATCCCCTTTTAAACCAATATCACCATTTTGGCCGTATCATTCAAGGAATAAAGTGCATCAGCTTGAGCCAGCCAGGATCACCCCAGCCCCATGTGCAGCACATCGGGGTTTGTAGAAACCTGCACAGCTTTCATAGTGGGTTATTCCCAGAGCTTTCTTTCCCCAAAAGCTTTAAATTCACATTCTCCCTGCAGCTGTGAGTGGTGTGAAACCCCCCCGTCCTCCCCGCAGCCCGTGAGCTGCCATCCCTGACTGCCTGTCCCAGATGCGGTAACTACAACGTGGGTGGCCGCTGCTTCTTGCACCAGAGAGTTGATTTAAATCATTTCGGGCTTGCATGTTGAGTCTATTTATTTCAACGCTGTGGAGCTTGTTCGTTCTCTAGATGGTATGTAACGGCTAAGGGCCAAAATCTGCACTGATGTATAGCTTTTGCCATCAGATTTATAATTTGGTGCAAAGGGCCGGAGAAGTGTAAGTCAGGGCAGAAGACTCTGAAGAAGCTGCACCATGCTCCCACCCACACTGCATTTAGTTTACAAGGTAGATTAAAATCACGGAACATGTTTGACCTCGTTTTGTTTGGTTTGCCTGCAAGATTTAGCCTTTGTGTCATCTTTTTGCTCCTGGGAACCGTGTGGCCAAAGGGAGATTCATAACAGGAACAGAGCCCGAAGTTTCTGTCCTTTTGTTGAAAGACACGATGATGCGAAATGGGAATGAAACCGTTTTCTCAGTGCAGCCAGATCGAAGTGGAACCCAAGGAGATGCCAGCTCTTCTCACTGATTTCGGCTTTGCTCCCCCGAGACCAGCAGTGCGGGAAGGGCACATGTGCAAGAAACTGGTGCATCAGACCAGAATTTCTGGAGCCAGTGTTTTTCTTGCAGCTGGGTCCCTCAGGACACCCTCTCTGCTCAGCTTGTGCTCAGGTTCATCACCATCTTCCCAGGGAAATTGAACCCAGCATGCAGCGTGCTTCGGGTGCATTGCTGCAGATGCAGCCGTGCCTCTGGCTGCAAACAGCCTTTCAATCGCAGGGGGAGGTGGGGGCTCCTCACACCCTGCGCCAGCCACACGCGCGTAAATCATTTATGCTGTCGCAGCAATTAGCTGCCGTAACCCAGAATAGGAGCTCAAAGTGGGACAGCTCTCCTCCAGGTCTTCTGCTTACTTATTCACTAAGGATATGCCCCAGTTCCTTGTCACCGCCTGGTCACACTATGACCCTCTGGTCTCATGTCGGCAGCAGCCAGAATCAGCTTTTCCTGGCACGAGGCAGAGTTAAGGTTATTAACTTGCCTTTCTCTTCTCCAGCCCCTATCTCTGATGTTTAAGAGATCCGTTAGGGCTGGGACCTCTCTATGCTCTAGCATTTCTTTGAGGGCATGGCTGCCACTGACATGCAGGCAGGATGGCACACAGCCCCGTGGGGCAGCACGCACACGCTCCCAGAGCTTGGGGTGAAGCTGGTCGGGTCATTTCAACAGCCCAGGGCTTTTTTTTAGCATAAAGCAAACCAGCCTGGGCAGGGCAATGCCCCTGGGCAGCCCCCATCCCCCAGGGCTTGTGCTGGGCAATGTCATTCCAACCACCGTGTTTTAAGCTCTCCTTGAAGGGCATTAATTCTCCTCTTCCCACACCTCAATTTTTTTCAGTCTTGGAACTAAAGTCATTGTTCAAAACAAGCTTTTATATCTGGTTGTGGTGGTTGTTGAAACATGCTTTAAAGCATTTACTACACTGGAGAGTTGCACATGAAGGATGCTTTAACTAGCCTTACCACTAGTTAAAAAGCTTCCAAGTGCAGGAGTAAATTCACACACACAAAATCAGTTTTCAGATACAGTAGGGAACCCATTAAGCTTTGTGTGGTTATGCAAGCTGATACAAATGCCTTATTAATTAGAAAATCAATCAAGCTGTCCAGCTGATTGATGTTAATCCTACACCGAAAGGGGAACAATAGTATAATCAAGACTAGATCATTTCTTCCCATTACAGGGAAGGGGACAAGACTGCATTTCAAAGTGATTCTGCTGTAATGAGCTGCAAGGATATACGCCATGTGGTAAGGGCTCTTTTAAGATGTGGCACATTATTTTGATCAATGATACTCAAATTCATTCTGGATCCTGAATCTAAGGAAATTTCATGTGAAGATTAAAGGAAATTATAATATGATCAGAGGCGATCGCAGAGGAGGAGAGCTGTAATTATCCAAGGGGCAGCATTAATAAATAGGAAAGAGCCCAAACCCTGTGAAATCAGAAAGCAGTAAGAGTACGTTAAGGGTGCTGAAAGTGTTTCATTGCATCCAGCTAATGCCTCAAAACCGTAAGGTAATCTATTTTTTAAAAAAAATTATAACAGTTCAAAACCCTAATGTTAGGCAATCATAGAACAATAATTAAAGGACCCAACTGCTTCTTCACCTGTTCCACATTATTCGCAGTCAGCCCTGCCAGCTTGAGGACAGGTAGCAAATAGCCCCAGCCGCTGTATTCATACCATCCCAAAGCAGTGTGGCTGGCCAAAACCTTCTGAAAAATACATGCAAGAATCACGCTAAATGACTGGAAGATGACTGGAATACAATCCTTTCAACACGAGTCAGGCTTTGCAAGAAGAAAATAGCTCATTATCATGCAAACGCATGTTGTCTTGATTCCAGGCTGATTGTTGTATAGCATATCCTATATAACATAAGACAAAGCCCCAAGGCTTGTAAGCCAAGTAAAATGCAAATTACACCATTGACAGAGCTGAAGGCTCTATGCAACTTTAATCAAGGGGAGGGTGCAATATATTTGTGAGACAAATGAGCAGGGTAGTTATATCAGAAAGACAGAGCTCTTTAATACACAACCTGACTAATAGGCTAGAATACGGGTAAGAAAACGTTCACCTTGACTACCAAAGTCTAAGGATATTCACACTTGCAAAACCCGCCATAATCATTCTGTGCCAATGGTATTTAGCATTTCTGTAATAGCTCATGGAAATGTTCCACACTCCAGTGGCTGTTCCCTTTCCTTCCCATCTTTATTGCTGTTTGCTGTACGGGAGCACGCTAAAAATTCAACAAGGATTCAGGGCCCTCTGGGCTAGAAACACTCGCAAAGGTTTTCCTGTCCCAAAGAATGACCACTGTAAATAGACACAGTGGACACTAGGCTAATACCAGAGGCTGGGAGTTATTTGATCAAGGGCCCCCGTTAATCTGAAGGGCTGGCGTCCAAAGCAGGGGGTTCCAGCCCATGGTCAGTAGGTGGGACTGACCTCTGGGCTGCCCAGAACAATCTGCAAAGCTTGTGACCTGCTGTGCCACCTGGGCTGCTGGCCTTCGATGAGGTGTGAGGTGAACCACTGAAAGAGAACAGAAGAACTGAAAATTAGCACCACACAGTCAGGCTCCCAGCTGATGCAAATCTGAGTGATTTATAATCAGAAAGCCAGCTGATTTGGGGGCAAAAGGCACTGGAAATGCCTTATACATTATGTGGGAAACTGGCTCATCAAGTAGTTGTTACTTTTTCATGGCGAGCCCTGGTGAGTCCTCTGAAAGAGCTCTGCAAAGGCCCCAGGGGGCACGGAAGTTTTGCAATGGCTCCTGCTGGCTGTTACAGTCTTGCCTCATTTGGTTTCAATATGAGTAGATGCTCCACGTGTCCTGGGATCAAACACAGAGTGGATCTCCATGCTGTTTCATGTACTGTGCACGCTGCAACTGAGACATTTCCAGTTTCATAACTGAAGAATTCAGAAATAGTTATAAATTTACACGTTCAGCCACAAACAGATGGTGTCTTTGGCTGGCTTTCGCTGTGTTCCTCGAAGGTAGCACTGGGTTGCAGAAGTCAATCTTTCTACAACGATCTCTGCGTGCGGGGGTTTGGGGGTTTGGTTTGTTTTCCCACTCATATTGTACACTGGCAGGTGCTCAATGAACATGGGCAGACTTACCAACCTATTTCCCATGCCAGGAGATGTGATAACAGCTAGAGATGGCCACAAAACAAAGTTCTGGTTCTCACTTCATGGCACCCAGCAGGACTGGTGTCAGCAAAGAAGATACCAACCTGAAGGTCTCAGGATAAGGAATTGGGAGATTCCTTCGAAGTCACCCCTTTCTGCAGACCTAGGGAAAGACTGTCTGAAGAAAAACAGCTGCTACCCCCGCTGATGCTGGGGACGCGACTGTGATACAGGAATACGTGGGCAGGTTGCGTGGGGGCCTTCTCAGTCCACAGCAGTTATTGGCTGTGAGGACATATTGCCGCTGGATGGGGACAGCTCAGGGGAATGGTCCTCTCAGTAGAGCACATTTAGGTCCAATTTCAGCAAAGAAGGCCGTTCACAAGGAAATGGTATCTGGTAACGTGCCCACCGGGAGAATTTGCAGCAGTTTCCCATCTCGAGCACAGCTGCTCCAAGGGCTGGGGAGAGCTCGACGGTTTGCTGCGAGTCTGCTCGTCAGCCTTCACGAATGACAGCTGCTTCCTTGTGCCTTCCGCAGCCGAAAAACAATTTCACACAAGCGAAACAACCCCAGATCCCACAAAGAAGGACCATGCCCAGGGACTGGGGGTTGAGGGACTGCCCCACACTACGGTGATGGTCTCAGACCCCAGCTCGGCTTTGTGCCACCAGTGCCACCAATGCTTCCCAAGAAACTCTTCCCAATCAAAATCACTTCTGATTCCCTTCTCATCCCCTCACCATTTATCCTGCATGGGCTAAGCCAAAGCACAGATGCCACGGAGCGGTTGGGACCAGTGAAGGCTTTTGGGAGACAGAGTTGGCTGAGCTTTTGGAGCTGGTTACGTGTCATTCAGACCACCCAGAGAAATGCTTCCCAAAGGCGAGAAACTCAAGCGAGGATTACGTGTTACAACTGTGGATTCCTTCAGCTTTTGAGCTGACACTGAATTTATTGGGGAGGAGATGAAGGAGAGATGGCAAGAAACAGGAACGACCTAGCAACAAACGTGCTGGGGGAAGCAGCTCTGATTATTTCTCAGCCAATCACTCAGAAAGCAAAGATATGTAGCTCTTCAAGCAGCCTATTTAACACTGGCACCATACAGTAAAGGGAAGCTTGCCAGCATATTTCATTAAAATACCTTTCCATCAGTTAATAATCATTCTCTGTGCTTTAATAGCACTTCCCCTCCAAGATTTCCAAGCAAACCCATAAATGTCAGCTCAACCTTGGAAGAGAAGCATTCTTAGAGCGATTTTATATGTGGGTAAATGGGGAGCCAGAGAGATGTTCACCCAAAGTCCTGTGTTATTGCCCCAGCCTTGCATGACAGCAAGTCTTTATGCATGAAGCCAGATAAGCAAGTGGCTCTTTGCATAGCGGTGGCCTGAGCTAGTGGCCGAGCCAGGAATCAAATCCAGGACTGGTGACTCTTATTCACTGCTTTTCCCCTTCTAACAAAACTTTCCACTGATGCTGTGGATGAGAAGTTATATGCCAAATTCCAGAAATAAGTAAATTGGAAACAAATGCACTGTGTGACCTAGTAAAGCGTGTTTACAAGGACTACTGCTACCACTGCTGTAACACTGATCTAACGCATGAAGTGATCTGAAATAGATGAGTAGCACCTTGGTTCTCCATTCCCCACACCGATGCCTTGTGCAGCTCGGAGGTGGGTCAGTCGGCTTCTCAATAGCAACATAGAGTATTTTTTTTCCAAGTCAGAAGAATGGTCTTCTTCCTTGATTTTTCTTTTGGTCTGTAGTCCAGCCAAAGAAACTTCCCAGTAACTGGAATTTTCCAAATGGTGAAACAAGTACCCGTGTACCTATGCACTGGACTTCATTTGGTCTAAATTACTGAGAACAGACAAAAAAGCAGAGCTATTAATCTGCTTAAAAATAGAGAAACTTTTGCTGTCCAATCCAAAGAGCAGTTGTTTATACTAAATATTGTTGTTGATATCACCTTTAAAAGGAATATATCATACATGTGCAACCCTTCATTTTTTCTAAGGTCTTTAATAAAATTTTTTATAACAGGTCACTTCATTACAGTGGGCCATGCTTTGATCTTCCTAAGAACTTAAGGCCCTGCAGTTCCCCAAGTGCACATGGAAACAGATGACTAATAAAAACAATAATAATAACGGCATTATGTTGAGGATCAAAATCTGGCTCCTAAAGGGTAAGGGTATGAAATATATTCGGACTTTTCAAAGGCAGCTTTCAAGGCATGCAAAGCTATAGACAGTGCAGGCAGGAGCAATTCCTCCACAGAAATACTCCAATCACTGGGAAAAAAAAACCAACCCTACATTTATTCCAGGAACTTGGAGCCTTCATTCTCACATACTACTATTGCAAAATAGCCGCGAGCCTAGCTGACAGCAGTGGAAACTCCCTCTGGCATGGGAACCGAGACGTGTTTGCTAAGGAACCAGGACCCAGCTCAGAGACAAGGTGCTCTTCTGCCGCAGAGTTAAACCAGCCAAGGAGCCAGGCAGCGCAGAGGCCTGAAAAGGTGCCACCACCTTAAAGGCTTTTCAAGGCAGGCATTGCGGGGAGTCCAGTGGTTTAGGTCCATATCTGCCACTGACATAAGCTCCCAATGCCACCAGCGAACCCAAAAGAGCCTGCGTGCTCTAAGCTGAAAGTGTTTCACAATTATGTTATCTGATGCTTCCGTCCCAGCCTCTCTGGAGACGCTGATGTCCGTCTTCCACCCTCAGAGGCAGATAAGTAGGAAACCACACATATTTCTGGTAAAGCTGGATGTAATCCCATAACAGAGAAAACTTCTGATGTTTTAATATTTAGCTTTTCTTTTTCCTGACTTAAAAAAACCCTCAAAGCCACAAATGCATAGAGACATTTTAGCTATAAGGGAATTCCTTCTTGGGGAGCTGCCTCGGTTTGCAAAAGGGAGGCCAGATAGGATCCCAAGGCCACCAGGTGAAGTTTAATTGTATCATTAAGCCGTTATGAGCTGCCCGGTCTTTGCCTAATAGCAACATGCCTGGAACAAAGTGCCTCTGAGGTCATTCTTTTGGGAGATTGTGAGCCAGGTTTTGAGGGCACCAGGTGAAAATGTTGTGGGTACACAGGTTAAGAAACAGTTTCTGTGTATCCTTGATGTGACAGAGCTGCAGCCTTAAGAGATAAGAGGAGCCAGAACAGCACGGAGCATCTTATCCGGTCAGGGTCGAGCTGGCTGGAAAGGACACAGTCAATGTCAGAACAGTATCCCACGTGCTCAGTGCCTGGTGACATGCACAAAGATCATTTTTTATCAGTACTGATGTCCAACCCATCTTTTAATCTGCCGCTCGACCTGGCTGGCAGCCCGTAGTAGGGAGTTCCCCAAGCCCAACTGCCCTTCTCGCTGCCTGCGCTCCTTTTTCCAAACCAGATGGAGAAAGGACAGGAGAGGAAATGATAATGTGTTTTTCCTTCTATCAAGACTAACGACTAGAGGAAGCACCACCTTTTAAATTAGCTGTCATTTGGAAAGCAGTCACAGGATTCCCGGCAGAGCGACTCTCCGCCCCAGATCTACTCTGGCATTACAAATACGATCAAGGCCACCCGGACGCCCGACGCAATGTGATGCACAGATGTTGATAAATTCTCCCATGTGAAAAAAATATTAAGTCGTTACAAACAAAACAGCCTCATAAACAGAGCTTAGGAAACTATGATAAATCAAGTTAGTTAGGCGGCAGAGTTGGTACAAGCCGCTGTCTCAGCTAATGCAGATTGAGAGTTCAACACACACTGCATAGATCAGCATTTTAAACACATACCGTTTACAGGCCTTAATGAATACTAAAAGCCCAATAAGCAGAAGCTAGAGCCACTCAGACACGGCTTCATACAGATGTCAGCGGCATTGTCTTTCATTTTATTTGCTAACGAGTTATCAATAGCAGTAATTTGCTGCTGATAATATAAAGGAGAAAAATTAACAAGTTCTGTTAAATGAGGAAATGGGCTCTGTGCTCTGCTTCATGCCGGTGCCTGAGCTGACACCAGGCGGGGTTGCAGGCAGCAAAGGCGTCGGGGTCCCTGGGCGACACAAAGCTGTGGCAGTGCTCACCGTGGCTGACCACCACCGCAATGCTCAGCCGTGGCCCCAGGCATCAGCAGGGGCAGGACTGATGAACCAGCTGCTATTAATACCTAAGTACTACAGAAAGGGACAGAAAGAAGGGAAAAGAGCAAATTTTCTCGGCATAATAAAGCCGCAGGTTGAGTTCACCCTGTCGCAGGGTTAGGTGAGACTCCTCATCCCTGGTCACATCCTCGTAACCGGGCTTTGCAGAAAGCTGAGAGCAGGGTTTAAACTGGGGATCTTGGTAACCCTGAGCTCTGGTCCCAGCTGCACCACTGTCTTCCCAAGGTCTTGACTGACTTCTCAGTTGCACCGTTGTAAATCCTGAACATCATCTTCAGCCATTTGTGGGAATATATATACATTAATATAGGCACCGACCTGCCCAGCTCACTGTGAGAACTGATTTCATACTGTTTGTAAAGAGCTTCAGGGAGGAAACCCCAGGCACATGCAAAATATTATTATTTTTACCCATTGCAGTTAATGGATGGTATTTGTCATGTTAAATAAATAAATGCAGAAGGCAAAATAATCCCACAGAGCAGCTCCTAACCAAGGAGGGAAAGTGTTAGGAAGGCAGGGGTGGCCTTTGCCTGGGCCAGGCAGCGAAGGGACAGCTGGGGATGAGGCACGGCCTGGAGGTCAG
The DNA here is from genome assembly GCF_965231255.1 of Vanellus vanellus. Classification (NCBI taxonomy): domain Eukaryota; kingdom Metazoa; phylum Chordata; class Aves; order Charadriiformes; family Charadriidae; genus Vanellus; species Vanellus vanellus. Next base: position 8,844,254 of record NC_138913.1, read on the forward strand.
TGCCTTCAGCAGCTCTTTCCTGACACCCGGGCTCACATGCACACTGATTTTTAGCAAATCTGCATCCATTCACCAATCTTTGAGGTAGATGTGGTAAAACATACTGTATTTTGTAGGTCAATTGAAGTTCAGTCATTTGGTAAGCACCTTGAACTCCTGGGATGAATGCAGTGTTGATCAGTTCCTGAAGTTCTGGCTCAAATCTACACTTGGCGCCGAGCTGGGCAAACCTCCAGCCGCACACAAAGTCAATAGGGTGCTGCCTGAAGAAAAACATTTGGGAATCTCAGGACTGGGTGCTGGAGAAATAAAATATTATCATTACGGTTGCTAGCGTTAATGAGTGTCCAACCCTTTCAGCCCCTCAGATAAAAGGTGGCAAGTAAGTGCGTAGTGTTAGCGCTGATGTTTTTGTAATGTCACAGATAATCCATGTGTCCGTGAACTAGCAGCATCTCTGTAGGGCACTGTGGTGTACAGCAAACGCTGCTGTAATAGTCACCGTGGGGGAGGTGAGGAGTCCCGTGAGCTCGGGAGGTGCTGGAGAGCTCTTCCACTAAATTGGTCACTCGGAGTACCCCGAGCCCCCAAGATTTAATTCATTTAGATGTATGTAACCATGCAGAGGACAGTGTGGCTTTTATTTATCTTAGTGTTAGTGTGCTCATCCCCACTGTGGACAAAGGTCTCGTGCACATCTTGGAAAAGCATTGTTGAGTTTTCCAGTTATTTTTCTATAAAAGGCAGTCTCACTGAAGCACTTTTTCTCCACTGAAAGTGAATGGGCATCGCCGGCTCTCAGCTGGAAAAGCCTGAGGAAAAATAGGATCAGTGCTTTGCAGTTTGCAACCAATGGTCTTCAAGTCCAGTGCCTGGCCATGACTCTGGCCAGAGGCTCCTCGGCACCAGAACAGCTTGTGTCTCTTCGGAGACTCAAAGGGACGATCACTGTGACACACAGCAAAAAGGAAAATACAGTTGCAGATGTCATCTGGTGGGGCGGGAGCAGGGTGCAGGAGGTTTTCCAGCCTGCCCATGCTGGCTGCTGAGCACAATCCGTTGCTTTCTGCCTGGCCAGCCCGCGAGCTGCTCCTTGCCCATTTCCCCGCTTTGTTCCTTGTTTCCTTCCGGCAGGATAAGCTATGTCTTGGGACCATTGATGGAGAGGCTCCCGTGGCTGTGCTGGAGCCAGGGCCAACTCCACTTGCCACCTTCTGGTGGCAAATCATGTCCAGACTGTGGCTGAAACACCAGGTGAAAAAAAAAAAAAGCAACCTCTCCATGAGTGTCTGGATTTCACCTTCAGTTGTCTTCTTTACAGTTTTTAATTTTAAGTTAGGCTAATTAACACATTAGCCTTTATAGCTGTGGATTTATGGGTTCTGGTGCCATTAGTAAAGCCCTGATGGTAGGGACTCCATGGAGTACTATGGCCAGGATGCCACTTGCTGTCTGCACGACTGCCACCACGGGAAGTTACGGGACATAGGGAGTTTGGACCAAAACCAACAGGCAAGAGACGGCTCCCAAGTACTAATTTAATTGTGAAATCTTTGATTTTTCCTCCCCCATTTGCTGTTGGTGGTGCTTATGGAAATTAATTCAAAAGTATTGTGCAATTAAAAAAAAAATTAATGGTTTCCTTCTCCTGGAATTGAGAGCTTTCTTCTGAGCAGGAGGGAGGGGTTTGTGAACATGGCTTTCCTTTTTAGGGGCTGAATAGAGCCTTCTATCCTCTCATGTTTTAATTAATTTTTCTATAGTTACTTCATTAATTGATATTTATGTATTGCTTGTTGTGCATAAATTCTTGAAACAGCGCATAAGAGGATGTTCTCATTACAGCTCTACAAGTGCTTGGCCAATACTGGAATATTAATAATTGGAGTCGCACGGAAAAGTACAGTTTGTTTCCCTTTCTCTGAGGTTTCTGTCCCATATGGTGACTTCAGGGAATAAACAGTTGCTTCAAGAAAGGCGGTTTTTTGTGTGCTGCAAGAATACTATGTCTGTAGAGGTAAATGCCAAACCGAGCGGGATGCAGCTGAACTACAGCCTGTGTAGCACTGAGTTTTCTAGGTCCTAAAAATCTAAATACAGACAGAAAGGATCTTCTTGTTCATACCTTTCCCAGTCCTGCTAATTTAACCTTACCAAGACTAAGGTTAAACCTTTTAAAAAGAAAAATAAAAAGAATTGAGGATTTACAGGAGCAATTGTTCTGGGTCTCTGGGATCATGGCTGTGGCTTGGCAAAGCATCCCTCCATCACCCACACGTGTGAGCATGCCCCCATGCTCACACCTGTCCCCGTGCCCAGATGCTGAAGCACGTGCTCCTTGGTGGCCGTGTGCTTAGCAAGTCAGCGCCCCGGCTCCAGCTGGGACTGCAGCACAGCGCCCGCCCGCGGGTCCCCAGCTCACGCTGAAATCACTCAGCACAGCGGGGGCCTACAGATGGAAATCAAGGTCTGATGTACTTCTTGTCAATGCTCACGAGCTGTCCCTAGGTTGGCAATTCTCTGTTGACTCATGTCTAAAAAAATCTCCCCCACAGAGCAGTCAGCCGGTGTCCTCCAAAGGCACACGGTCTGCTCAAGAGTGGCGAGTTATGATCTGCCCATGGAGCTATTGTTATTTGAGATTTTATTAATCATTTACTACATTTTATGAGGTTAGTCACCTGCATCGTCTCTGTGCTGACACAATAATTTACCACTACAAGGATGAAAAATAAAATAAAAGATCGTTTACTAGCAGCTCACAATGCTCTTACCAGGTTACAAAGGCAGCTGGTGGAGAGAGATTTCTGCTGGGGAATCAAAATAAAACAAAAAGCGATGATGAGGCACAGCCAAAAGGGTATCACTGAAGATCAGTTTTATACTGAAGCGTGTGATAATCAATTATTCAGAAACATAGTGTTGAACTATCTCTCCCTATGGGTTTATAAACCTCTCACTGTCTTAGTTCTGGTAACAGTTATCCAGAGATACGTAAGGGTATCACTGGAGGCCACAAGAGGACACTGATACCAGGCACATAATGTAGATAAGAAGGATATTAGAAAGCACAGAACTCGCTCATCTCCTTCTATAAACGTATATTGCTCCATCAAGGTCAATGGTATCTCTGCCAGCTCTCACCAGCTGTGGGCTGGACCCACAAGCTATCACACAGGACTCAGAAAGGAGAGGAGAGAGCCTCACCAGGCAGAGGCAGCCTGAGTTGGGTCCGTGATGCTCCTTTGCAAGCTGGGAGCAACAAGCGGTGCTAAGCTACGGGCACACAGCAGCCTTTCTCACAGCTTGGCTTCTTGTAGCAGGACACCCAGGGAAATGCAGGACAACGTCTCCTCTGTGTGTGGGCAGGACATGGACACAGCTAGCTGTGGTGGGCGAGCAGGGTGCTCGTGCCATGCACAGAGGACAGCAGAGCTGAGCAGGAGGTTCAAGTCTCCTTAAAAGCATTTTTCAAGATAATTGATAAATTATTTATCAACTATAAATGGCCAGGATAAGTCTGTTGGTAAGCAGCAGCACAGCACAGTTAGTTTTGACAACGATAACTGACAATTTACAGCCGCTGGTAGACCACTGTTAAGGATATTACTCGCTTAGTCTCCTAATGTAATACTGACAGGAATAACAATCAATCTCCCCAAACTCTCCCTGTTCAGGAGCCCGTCTCCTGCTGGTTCCCCACAACTTCGCTCTCTAGTTTCTCCAGCAGTGTATGGCGCTGAGCCCCACCATCGCTTGCTGCTCTGGGTATGTCCCAGGTGATGGACATTCGCAGCCCCTGGCTCATTGCTGACATGGCAATGAAATGCAGGATTTCTCCCTGGTTGCGGCTGCTGAGATCTCGGCAGCAGTGGCAGCCTCTTGAAAGAGCGATGGGAGATATATAGTGGCCAGGGTGATGCCTGGTGAGGACCTCTGCCACACCAGCCAGTGAAACACTGCTCCTCCTCACTGCTGCATGGAAGGAGAAGTGACAATTTATTTTCCGGACCTACTCCAGGGGCTCCTCCTGCAAAGCGGGCAGAGCAGCTTGGCTGCTGAGGATGTCCTGCCCACGGGTGGGTGGTAAGGCTGGGTGTTGGAGGGACAGAAATGTGCCAAAACAAACAAACAGCCCTTCCCCCACTTAAAGCACTGATATAACAAATATGCAAAAGTCATGTATTTTGCAAGTGTAGAGCCATCCTAGCAATAATTAGCTTCTAAACATTCCCTTGTCCTGTATAATAAATGAACAGCATAGTAAATGTTATGAGAATAATTCATTATTCATCCTGAATAACAAATGAAGGGAATAATTTACCATCCACTAATCTCTAAAAGGGCCCTTCTTCTTTTTTAATCATGTAGGGATGCTGAGTGCCGAGGAAGAGGTCCATGTTTGGTCACACAGACCCCACGGCTGCTGCTGCTGGTTGGGTGCCATGGCCTCGGGGCTGGCACATTGCTGCTGTTTGCCAGTGGTATGGTGACACAACCTGTGCAGATGTCACCTTTGGTGTGGATAAGGATGGTGGTGCCTCTCTGATGTCCATTCCACTACCATGCTCTTTCCCGAGCCCATCTGTCTCAACGCACGACTGTCATACCTGGGCATGTTACATTCCTGCAGCCCTGACTAAGTCTCTGGTGTGCTGCTGTACTTTGACCGTGACAAAGAGCCCAGAGGTGCCCAAATAGCAATCAAAAGCATGGTCATGTAGGTAAAAAGGAAGAATATTTTTTTGCCTCATCAGCTTTGTGGCACACCAACACCTGCTCTCCCTGCCTGCTTGGGCAGGGGGATGTAATTCTCCCACCGCATTCAGCATCGCAGACCAAATCCAGCCCCCTCCCCCCCCCCCCCCCCCCTTCCAGGGTTCCCCTCTTTATCTCCCTAAGAGCAGCTCTCCTTTTCCTGTTTCCCAATATCAGATTTCTTTTTCCTTATCCACAGCCAATCTGTTCTGGTGTTGCCCGTGTCCTTCAAAGATCATAGCACTGGACCACTCCTCCATGGGATTTAACCCCTTGCCAAAGCCTCCTTCTTTTGCCCTTCTCCTGGAGACCTGAGAACCCCCCCCTAACCCCCTTCCTTGGGAGCTTAATACTGATGCCTGCTTGGGGTAGCATTTGTGGACTCATTTCTGTGTTAAATCCGCTGATTATTATTTGTATATTGCTCTTCCTTCTCTTGTGTTGCCCCAGTGCTCCAGATGACAGACAGCACATAAATCACTGTAATGGAGAACAGCGAACAGAGATGAAGGTATACAAATTGTGTGTGCGCGCATGTGTGTGTGCGCTGGCAGATAAGGAGTGTTGGTGGATCTTTTTGGTGCCTTTCACAGGCAGAAGTCACACTGCATAGCGAGCACAAGGGAGCTCAGCCCAGGCACCTCCGGCACCCCTGACCACTCAGGATGACTGAGAAAACACCCTTAAGAAATGGGGGCCCCTGAAAAAATCACTCTGTATCACGCTTGCCAGCTGCCCTGGGACACCAGCAATCCCCCCAGATTGTTTTCATGTGCAATTTGTTTAAAAAAACCCAAATGTACATGTGCAGCTGATAGACCTGAATATAAAAACTAAAATTCTGCGTTGTGATCTTAGGAAGTTATTTTTTATTCTAACCTTTTACCTGTATTATTGCTCCTAGATGTGAATAAGCACCAAAACATAAAATGTAGTTAAAAGCATCTACCTATTACACAGTAACTGCCCTCATGTGAATTTAGCTTGGTGAGTACATTTAATGTTTTCCAATGATTTCAGCTCCAAGTTTTGCTAAACTTGCATTTTTGGAGACTATTTTTGAGTAAAGACTTCCATAGGATAATCAAGATAATGCCGGCAAACTGACTTATGACCTCCAACATCTCAAAATATTCACAAACCTGCTGACTAACTGGGTATATTTTTGGCTCTGTGGACTTTCCATCCCTGAATGGAGTGATTAGCAACAAAGAGGGGATTTATATTTAAATCAGCGTGAGCTAATGAAACTCTGCTGTGTGATGACAGCGGCCTCAGAAGAATATGCCATGGTGCTGTGCTGAGAAGCATTTGACACCTTGCTGGCTGCCACTGTCCACAAAACCCCACCACCCCAGCAAGGCCTGGACTTCTCTCACCCACGCAGCTACCAGGAATAGGAACATCAAAATCACGCAACACCTACAGTCTAATAACATTTAACCAGGGAGCTGAGATGATCAGACCCCCAGTAGAAGTCCAGAAGATGCTTTCCAAAGACAAATTAGACAAGAAGAGTCACACAAAGCATTTCAGCTACCTACCAGCCTTTCTGGGATGCTCTTTTCCTCAGGGCAGCGCAGAGGGATTTATCAGTCTCATCATTTCTACACATACCTTCTGACTCCAGAGGACTGCCAGATTTTCACACATGTGCATGGTACTATGGCTAGATCCCACACAGCCTTCCTACACGAGGCCTACAAAGAGCTTCCTTAGATACCCACAGAGACCTGCAGTTCAACAGGGTCCACCATAAAATGGTGCATTTCCCAGGAAACCCCGATTTAGAGAGGCTGCTTTCACAAGAATTAAAGCACTAATCTGAACGCATGCATGGGGTTAAGAGCTATGGTTTGACCCTCCAGGTACGTTCTTTTCAGAGACAGCGAGTTGACCCACCTAATCCTGCCTCATAGCTTTGACCTGCAGAGTGGCACCTTGGTGCAGGTTAAAGGAAAGTTTACTAACATTTTGACCCTTTTAATTGGCATTATGCCATCTCCGGCTTTATTGGTCAGCTTTGAAGTCTAGCTTCCCTTGTGAGGAATTCATATTTGGCACGCTTGCATGAGACATAATGCGGTAACAGAGGTAGCTCTATATGTATGGTAATTTTTAGAGCTGAGTGACATTTTTAAAATGGATAAGTTCACTGAAAAATGCAGGTACCAACGGTATTTGTGAAAAAAATTAGAAAGTGTACAAATGTTTCATTTTGACATGTCAAAAGAAACAGTTTGGAGATATGGAGACATTTTGTTTCAACATCATCAAAACAAAATATTTTGACTCTTTGTTTTGAAACTAGCTTTGTTGTTTAAAAACTGACCTAAATTTTAGAAAAGGATTTTTTAAACCAGCATTATATAATAAAAAAAGAGCATTTCTTTTACTGTTTAGGAAAATTCTTAGTTTCACTAATTTTCCCCCTGGTTTTGGATTTGACATCCAAACAGAAAAATCCATATTCATCTGCCTCTCTCACTGTTAACGCACATGCCACATCTCCAGCTGCTAAAAGAAAGCAACGCCTTCATCCAGCAACGCATCACTGCCGTTAATCAACATCCCTGCTATCACTGTGCAAAAAGGAGGCGGCTAAAATGGGAGTTTTGCCCATGTCCAAAAGCATGGTGGTACCCCACGTACGTGCGACCACAGGTGACTGAGTGGCCCTGACACAGGACATGGACGTGCCTGCCCGTTCCACAGCTGCGGCTGCCTTCAGCCCCACTGCTCCTGGGCTTGCCCCCTGCCAGGCACTCTGTCCTTATCAGGGCCTTAGTTAGCAAAGCGGGTTAATGTGTAACTCCATGTTTCACCAGCGAAATGAACCCTCACTAGCATCTTATCTCCCAATCACGCGCAGCGAGAGAGCAGAAGAACAAAGACAGATTTGTCGTGTCCTCTGTTACTCACCGCTGAAACGGCTGATAGGGCTCAGCAATGCGGCCGCACCGCTTTTTAATGGCTAATTTATCTGCTTTCTGCTTCCCTTCCCACCCGTGAGTTTCAATTCCAAAAATAGCTTTAATCAAACAATTGCTGTGGAGCTGGCTCTGTTTATGGCCAGCTTGGTTTCTGCTCTGGCTCTGGTGTTTTCAGACAACGGGTTTGCTGATGTTTCAGCTCACTGGCCTCTCCAGCAGTGCTGGCTGCAGAGCAGGGACCCTCTGAAACCATCGGGCAGTTTCTTGCCTTCAGGAGGCTGTGGACAATGAGCCCCCAGTGCCCTGTGCTGCGGAGCCAAAGGACCGCGTGGACATCTCATGCTGGGGAAGGTCTTCAGATGCTGCAACTACCTGAGGGGCTCCAAGTGACTCAAGCCCTTGGGTAAAAGCCTGTTCATCAACAGCAGATGAGTTTGGGGGTTTAATATTCCCACAGACGGGTTAGTTCAAAGGGCTGTGGGCTGCCTGCAATAGTCACATCCCCACTGTGGTGCTACCTGAGCACCAATGGAAAAACCTCCCTTTGGATGCAGTGGAGCCAGGATTAGAGCTCAAGCTTCATCAACAGCTATTGTCATGGCTCGCCTTCAATCTCACTGCTTTCTGGGCCTTGGCCTCCTCATCTAATTTGATTAAAAGCTCTTCTGCCCAGGGTCTATCTGGACACTAGCCATTATAGCATTTTCTTTTCTGATGGGGTAGCTGGAGCCTGTTGCCACAGAAGCACATCCAGTACTTTTTCCCTTCCTCTCTGTATCCCTTTGGGAGTTTGCTGTAAGATTCAGGATTGTGAGGAATTCCTAATAAACAGCAATTTCCTATAGGTTGTTCTCACGCCCTTCGTGACACAAGAGCCTTCAGCCATCTATTTCTAGGCTCTTCAGGAGAAAAGGGATGCTTTAGTTACACCGGTGAGCAAGAAATCGAAATGCACTTCGGTGCCCTGCCCAGCGTTGCGGTTAGCAACTTCTGGTTCATTCACAGTGCATTGCGAGTGCCATTTGCTGCTATTTTAGTTTATTCCCTTCTCCTCCTACCCCTCTCTGTTTCCTATAAAAACCCCGGGCGCAGATTGACGCTCGGTGGCTGGGATGGAGCAGTGTCATATCTGCAGCACAGGGCTCAGTGGCCAGCCATGGTGACTCAGAGCACACATGCTGCTTTTAAAAAAATCATTCTCCAGGACACCACAATTCAAAAATCATTTCCAGTTCTATTATTATTCTCAGCCCAGGGCAATCATACTGTGGTCTCCAGTGTAGCCAGCTCTGACAGTCACTCCTGTTAAATACACTGAGTTTTCCTTCCAGTTTAGGGTTAACAAAAATTAAATTCGTGTGGCCAAATATAGGCAGAGATTTCATTCCCATGAGGCTATGTCTTCAGTACTGAATCCCAGCCTTTTTCATCTGAAACAAAAATATACCACTCATAGTTTTTTTATGAAATAATATCCCACTGAATTATGTTTCAGGAAAAAAGGGTAAGTTTAGGTTTTCTGCTGTGATCACAGCAGCAAGGAATGAGTATTATCCAGGCTCCAGCAAAGGAAAGGGAAATAGATGCAGAAGATATGTACACGGCAGTGTTGCTGCTGCTCATAATGGAGTTGGGATGGGTTTGGAGAATGGTATGCACTGGATAAATATCCAAAATTCTCAGAACTTTGCAAACTATGTTGGAGTGAACCCTCAATGCTATATTTGTAAATGTGCAGGAACAAATTCCTCCATAGGTATTCTCTGTCCTTGTTATTTGTTTTCCATGAACATCTGCTCCTATACAGGGATGTTAATGAAGAGTGGGAGGTTTTTGATTCAGTTTCTGGGATTTTTCATTTTCCCCTTCCCATGTCAGTCTCAGGACCATCCACTTGTGGATAATCCATAAATTTAGAAAAGGAGGCAGAAAACATCAAATAACTCACTCTCTCCCAATACTTCTCCCAGTGTTAATCCATAATGTTGAGGTACTAAACCTTGCCACCGTGTGCTGCCATGGGGTACGCATGGTGGGGGCAGCCAGGGCGAGTGGGAGCAGGGCTTAGCCTGTGGCACAGGCAAACCACCCTTGCAGCGCTCTGCAGAGGAGGAAAAGCTGGAAAAGCTGCTTTTAACACAGTGAGTTTTTGAAGAACGGGGAGAAAAACACCTGTCATCACACCCTGGATTATGCCACTGCTGGCGTGTTTATTGGGGCCACATTAATAATTATGATCAATAGTAGTAACGAACAATAATAATTAATACCATAATCATCATGATGTTAACAGTTACGACTATCATTTCTGAACTTCTAAGATTTTTATCAAGAATTTCGGGGCTAGTCCTCCTGTTTTCACAGTTGATGCTATAACAAGAAGTAGGGATTGCCAGTAACCTGGTTCTACATTATCTCCCTTAAATATGAAGGTAGGTATCATGAAATGTGGATCTATATGTATATAACCAATTGTTTAAAATAACTTTCGTGGCCTGCAGTGGCATTTAGTAGGTAATAACTAAAACATAGTTACTTCAAAAATATTGTTGAATAGTTTAAATGTGTGTGACTGTTTTACTGGCTTTTTGTTAAGAAGAAATAACCACGTGAGGTTCCTAGGAGAGTTAAGGCTATGGAGGGAGTGAGCTATCTGAAATACAAGTTTTCTGCCTTATCAGACTTCTTTTAAATAGTTTTTCTTCAAAATTACATGGAATTTTGGAATTTCCCCTCCAAATTTTCTGTCTGCACTTTTGGCACTTGCTGTATCTATGCAGTTTCATCCCAGAAGGGTGCTGCAGACAAGTGTTGAATCTGCACAAATGTTTCCAGATCAAAACAGTCAAAGTGCTACTCTCTTTCCCTGGTTCTCTGATATTTAGAAATAAACATTGGCAGTGCTTGTTTAGGGTGTTTTGGAGCATTCCTGAGCATGTTAGCAGCATATTCTCTCCCAAACTGACGGAGCTTGCAATTTTGTTTAATGACGGAAAAGTGCAGGCTTGGAAACACTGTTTTAAAAGAAGGAAAAAAGAGGAAACTGAAGTGGTGCATGGCACACCTGCAGCAGCCGTATATTTAAGCCATGGCACCCCGATGGTCCCTGGGGACAGCTGGGAGCAGAGCTGCCCCGGGGCTCGGTGTCAGCCCATACCGGCGCTGGATGTGGCACAGCATCGCCCCGACCTCGGCCAGCAGACGAGCGCTGTTTTACCCGTGCCCTCAACTATCTCCCTGTTTCTTTTCCCGGTTTTCCCAAATCTCCAGCCCCTTCCTCACACATCTTGTCTCCTACTTCCCTCACTGCAAGATATTTTTTCCACACCCTGCATAATCCTATGTGTAAAAACTCCTTAATCTTCTTGCTCTTTGATGGCACATTGCATTCTCGCCCAGCAAACAAATTCTAATATCTATATTTCCAAAATTATTTTGTTTAATCATTCTCTAGTTCTTATCTTGTCTGTATTGACTGCCTTCTTATAAGCCTTGATTTGCTACTTTTAAGATTTACTGCGACATACAAATTGTTTCTATTTGTATCTGCATGTGAAGTCACTTGTGAGGTGTCTGGGGAAAATTTGCTTTAAAAACATAATATGAAAATAAACAACATCAGGGAAAGCTAAGCTGGCTTATTGTCAATGCATTTTCCACCTTAGGAGGTTTTCTGTGGTTTTTTTTTTTTTTTTTTCTTTCTTATCTGCGCATCATTTACATTATTGCGTTTTTCTGGGAATCATTCCAACGGCGGGACTAAAGGGTCATAATTTGATGGAATACAGTGACGGTGATGCCGGATAAAATGCGCACACACTGTTCCTTTCGGTTAATGTTACCGAGATAGCAGAATATTGGAGAAAATGTATGACCTACTTTTATCCTCTGCACTAGAGAGAGGTTTTACAAGGTGGCAAGACTGTTTTCAACATATACGCAAAATCCAAAGAGGGTTGTACCAGTATCAGCCCCACAACTTCCATTTGTACTGGTGTAAGTAAAATCAGAATTACAGAGTAAATATAAGGGAAAAAGTACAAATATTTTTGTGTCTGCAGCACAGCTCCACCCTGCTATTCTTGGGAAACTTCATGTCCAACTCTGCTATGAAATGGCATTCAATCATCCTCAACTGCTTTTAATTATATTAGCAGTGTTATTGTAGCTGTTATCGTCTAAGGATATGACTGAAGAAGTATTTATACAGAGAAGTAATGTCATTTGTTGGACCAGCTGATACACTGACAAGCTTTTTGGCATGCAAGCCTGAAAAAGGGGTTGTGTGCCTGAAAACATATCTGCTTTTTCCCCTAAACTATCAGTTTGTTCTAATAAAAGGTATCAGCTCTCCCTGTAGACTTTGTCTCATTTAATCATATTAGCATTGAAAATAGGTGAACCAAATTGCATAAGATAATTTGTTTTGTCCCCAAACCATGCTGCTAGCTCCAGCTGGGGCTCTCTGTTTCCAAACTGCTTCAAAAGATCTCGAGTATCAGGTTGCAATTATTACCATATACGGATTAAATTATTTTAATGAAAAATATCAGAAAGAGCATAAAGCATCACACTTTGGTCTTTGAAACAATCTTTGTCTTGGAGAGATAGGGCTGAGGCTCACAAGGGTTTTGTCTAGGTGTACTTGTGCAGGGGCTGCCTTTGCTCGAGGTGTGGAAGTAACTGCTGTCGGTGCCAGAGTCGGCTCTGGATGGATCTCAGGTCTGATCCAGTGTGGCACCTGCTGTATCTCCACCTTGCCATATAATTGGTTTCATACTGACCCATTTCTCTGTCTGGAAGAAACCCAAAGCAGAAGCCCCACAACATTTGAACTCATTGTGTTTCAGTTCAACACGAGCGAGAAGCATCCAAAATCTTTAGCCAAAGTAATTTCTTACCAAGTTTCCAGCCAAATTTGCAGGCTCAAGAGAGTCCATGAATCACAGATAAGCAGCCAGCCATTTGCTGCATAACTTTGCTTCTAATTACAAATGGGCGAGCGTAATATGTGGAATCATTAATTGGTCAAAAATAACACTGGGAATTTGATGTAAAGGGATCGATGCTTAGATATGATGATGAGAAACAAAAGTATTCAGTGCATGGGCAAATTGTAAGCTGCTTGGCTAGCAAAATGGAAACAATTTTTAATGCTTCCCTGTACTTTGACTACACAGTGCTTAACTTCATGTTTGACTTTAAACATTACAGAACGGCTTTGTTTTTGTCACGTGCACAGTGGCCTCCTCTTAACATTTATTCCTTGGGGGTAAGGATTTTATTTAATGCAGAATTTGCAGACTGAAAGGATTAATCTTTTGTATGCTTTCTTCCTTGGAGAGTTTTTTTAGAAGGAATATATGTGTTTCATAGCTTTCTGAGTACATCTTTTGGTATAAGTGCTTGCTCCCTCTCTCCCCTTCTCCCCAGGTTGTTTACTCAGGGAATAAAAACTTGACCTTGACATTAAGGTCTTTGGTGTTTCAGACTGTACAGTCAGCAGAGAGTAAGGGGAAAAATCGATGTGAACTGTATTAGACAAGTAGAAGAGTGATGCATAAGTGCTGGGAAGTCATCCTGGAAATGGAAACAACTGAGGTAATTCTTAAAGGAGAGCACATCCTGCTGATGTATCTCTTGTGGATAAAACCCCACATCCCACCATCTCTTTTCTGCACCCTTTTTCTCCTCAGCTGTCTAACACATCCTTGGGGCCATAAGATGTGGATGCACCAGAGCCCACCTGAGGTGGGAGTTGGAGTCAAGGGACAAAGTGGTGGCCCAGGTCTTCACCTCCCACTAGCTCTGCCTCCACACCTGCGGCTCTGGATATTACAGGGGTCCTGTTAGCATCTCTAATAAAAAAATACGTCAAAAGAATCAACAAGACAGGTGAGAAAGGACAGGTCAGCAGATAAGAGACATGACATTGTTAATGAGGGTGTCAACGATTGATAAGATTGCGTTTGTCACCAGTGCACTCGCAAAGTACCGTGTCTGTACTGTGTTTTGGGAGAAACTCTGCTGTTTCCTTGCCATTTCTCAATTTATGGAGCGAAATCCTAGCTGAGCTGCCTCGGCATACTGTCAGGACATCGAGGTCAGGGAGGCAAAGTCAGACTTCATCTACCAGACATGCCTTTCCAGGAAGCCGTACGGATCATTGCCGTTTAAATGCAAATCATGTTTGGTTCAATATATTTAAATACTAGCAAAATGTCCTCAGCAATAATAGCAGACTGTTAATACATATGCGTATGAAATTTTTAATTAATTAGATGGCATTAGAGTACCAATTGTGTTCTCAAAACAGCTCAAAAGTAGTCTTTTAAAACAAATTAATATTTAATAGGAAAAAAATGCAATAGCTTCCTGAAGTCTTAATTAAATGCTTATACCTTTATGGCTTTTACAAGTGTTTTACTCATAATTTAGTCTGCCAGGGAACTACATCACTGTTATTTCCTGCAACAGGGGGAGTGCAACAGGGCAACTGTACCATCCATCAGGCTTTTTTTCTTCAGAGCCCTATTCCCCTTCTTAAACATGGAATTCCTGAAAGACTTTGAGAAAAATGTCTGTCTTTCCCATGAAAACAACCTGCTGGAGGAAGAAGGAGGGGCTGGGAGAGGTGTAGCACTGGGCGTCCTGGCCCCCAGCCCACCATGGGCAGAGGCTCCACGTGAGCCGCAGGCAGTGCTGGGGGCCAGCAGCACACACACATCGAAATTTTTCCCCCCCGAGGGGAACCAAGTGCCACATTTACCCATTTCATAGCATTATCAGGTTAATATTCCCACAGCTGGAACATTTGGGGTCACCTCCCAAATACTGTAAATGATAGTCCTGACCAGAGAACAGCCCCGTGCGAAGAACCTGCGAGATTAATGCCCTGCATGTGAAAACAGCTGACTTGTAGCAGTAATGGCCATTCCTTATATAAATTAGATCTACATATGTACATCCTTATTTACAAATAATCCATAGGTCTCATCAAATAATTCCTATTTTCCTTGCATACAACAGAAAATTAAGCAAAAGATAGTTAAAGTGGATTTCAAGCTGAAGTCCTCTAAAAAACATGCTGTTGTGAAAAACATTGTTTAGGGTAACTTAAGAAGCCAGCTGGTAAAATACAGTCACTTTTTCCAGAGCAGAAGAATTTATAGACCCTATTTTCAGCACAAATAATCTCTATTAGCTTCCCCTGATTTTAAAATTGGGTTCCACTAACCCTTATTTATCATGCTTTCTCAGGACCACACAAATTAGACAAAAATAGCATGGCAGTCTCTTTTCTGTTTAAGCACATAAGGCAAGTACGTACAACGTCTAGCATTCAGAATTTCAGCCATGGTTTTATTTCCATAACTGTTTCGGAGCCCCAGATGTTACAGCTTAAAGCCAACCTCTATACCAGCAGGGCTTCTTCAGTACTACCGTGTTATAAATAACACTAATAGTAGTAATAATACTGAGTAGTTCTTAAGTTATCTCATATCTTTCTTCAGTTTTGTTCTTGCAATGCCACATCAGGACATTTGTCTGAGCTGATGGGAAGAAGGGGTATCGATTTTCTCAAGATTTCTGGCTTTTTCTCATCCTGTTTAGTGCCAAGAGCTGGTATAATTTGTGTCGGAAGCACGGCACAGTGCAGGCACGGCCGGGCTGCACCGCGCCGGGGTTGGGGCTACAGCAACGCCTGCTTGTTCAGACGGTTCACAGCAGGGGCCTCGTTTGAAATCTCGGTGTATTTTTAGTTGAGCTATGTGAGGGATAAAAGTAGGGCATCGGCGCTCAGCAGAACGGTACAGACAGGTTTTGCCTACAGAGCAAAACTGGAGAACGTGGCGGGGGGGGTTGGGCTTTTTCTTCCTTTTCTTTCATTCTGCTGACTTTGCGCAAAAGTTGAAAATCAGGTTTTACCCAGTGAACTTACATGAGTTTGTAGAATAGATGTGCAAGAGAAAAACAGCCTGTTCAGAGCCAGAGAGAAGCAAGCAGTCCCGCATCGGCCAGGCCTGCAACACTGCCAGTGTTGGCCAGACCAATGCCCCCGTTAGGGGAGAGGGAGAGAGCCGGGATGGGAAGAGGTTTCGGCAACTTCCTCGAGATATGCTATTAGTGTTCATGGCTGGGAAACCAAGCAGGGAAATCGGCATCGCTCGAGGCACTTCTCTCTAGCCTTATTCTGTGGTTTGGAAAGCAATTTGAATGGAAAATGAAGAGAGTTTGAGGACAAATCACAGAAGGAAAATGGGACCAATACAAGAGGAGAAGAAATTAAAGGAGTGGAGTCTGGGCTTGAAAAACTCTTCAGTATCAGCATTTCTCCCCACCAAAAGGAAGCATTTTATTTTCCCTGGAAGGAGACAAAATGAACAGCAGGGACTATTGTTGTGGCAAGAACACCTGGAGATGCGCTAGCTGCAGCGAGAGCTTGCTGGCAGGGATAGCAATGGCATAATTTGCAGCAACATCTGCAGTTTGCCCAGCAACCATCTCTCCCTCATTAATTAGCAGAAGCAGTAGGTTTGCCAGACAGTCCCGTTGGCTTTTGCCTTATTACTGTACCCCTTAGCTAATGAGCCATCCTCTTCCCTTCCTGCTGAGTGAGGTATATCCAGTCTGACCGTGGAACGGGCACAGAAATCCAATGTGCATCAAAGGGGGTGACAGTACTTACCATCATTTCGTGTACAAACCCTGTGGGTCATATTTACTACAACCACATGATTCAACAGCAGTGGGCCGTAGGCCTATGGAGATAATAGCAGAGGTTCATCAATGACTCCCCTGTCTCTCCCCGTGTGTCTAATTTTATGCTGCAAGGCATGCAACCATGTATGTACGATTCAGGCTTTCACTCTCTGAAACGATTTCGGATTATATCTAGTTTATTCGCAATTCTGCCTTGGTCCTCCGAGCTGACAAACACGTCCTTTCACCTTGCCTCATTTTCTCTGCCTGAAAATAAGAACTGTGGCAGTGCCCTTCAGTAACAATTTGGTTTCCACCAGTGAGACAATGTCATAACCGAGCTCTGCGTAACCCCCATTTCCACAACGCAGTCCAGCTACACAAGAAAGCAACATGTGGGTCAGTACACAGGGACCCCCGGGTGCCTTCGCCTGACCATTACATGCCATGTCCACTGAGCGCCGTCCTGGTGGTGAACCACTGCAGCAATGGAGAAATTAATACAAGGCAGAGGAAGGCAGCAACCTTTAGCAAGCCTCTGGCTAGCTCAGCTTTGTTTTCCAGGCTTGCGCTTGTGATCAAATGTCAGCTCCTGGACGTGGCTAAGGGACCGCAGGCTGCTACCTGGGGAGCTCCAGGTCTTGGTGCAAGAGAGATTCTATCAAGTGGTGGCTGCCTAGCCCTGTTGGTCGTGCAGGCAGGATCCCGTTTGCCTGCATACGGTGCCGAGCCTCAGGCAGCCTTGCTCAAGTCATTTCATGCACAGTTTAATTCTTTCCATAATGGGGAGGGGGACTTATTCCAAGAAAACCCGATCCAAAATGATCAAGGTGGCTTAATAACACAAGGCAAATGGCAGTGCTATGGCCCTGCTAGACAATAGCAAAACACATTCAGATACGCTGCTCAGACCTTGCTGCATTACACATGTAATTAGGTTGTTTCCATGGTAATGATCTAATTATGGTCGTCTTGGCTTTGTGTAATCACATTTGCTGCATTTTGGCAGAGCTGTTTTCCTTATTTTTGAACTGCAACACTTGGCAAGATGTTCTTTCTAAAGCCGAATAATAATTTTGCCTGATGGAAACCGACAAGACTGTGGGTTTTTATTTAAAGCAGGGTTGAAGATACAAGACAAGACGAAACTATATATATATATAGCATATATATAATATATGTATATATAAAGAAGGATTTTTATCCCTGTAATTTCTATTCCTCCTTCCTTCCTACCTTTTTTTTTGCAAGTGCTTAAAATAATGAATTGTAGCAGTGGCTCCTATGTGGGAGGGGAAACTCCAGAGACCTCTCTTCTGTTCCTGGGGTTAGTGACGGGCTGACCTTAGGGCATGAGATTTCACCTCTCCTTGCCTTATTTTCCCTGTCTAGGGATAAAGATACTGACTTCAGAAGAGATGTATATGCAAAATCTATATTATTTCTGCTAAGCAGGACTAGGGAAGCGATCGTTCCCTTGTACTCGGCACTGGTGAGGCCCCACCTCAAATACTGTGTTCAGTTTTGGGCCCCTCGCTACAAGAAGGACACTGAGATCTTGGAGCGTGTCCAGAGAAGGGCAACGAAGCTGGTGAGGGGTCTGGAGAACAAGTTTTACGAGGAGCTGCTGAGGGAACTGGGGTTGTTTAGCCTGGAGAAAAGGAGGCTGAGGGGAGACCTTATCACTCTCTACAACTACCTGAAAGGAGGTTGTAGAGAGGTGGGGGTTGACCTCTTCTCGCTAGTAACAAGTGATAGGACAAGAGGAAATGGCCTCAAGTTATGCCAGGGGAGGTTTAGGATGAATATAAGGTAAAATTTCTTCGCAGAAAGGGTTGTTAAGCACCGGAACAGGCTGCCCAGGGAAGTGGTGGAGTCACCATCCCTGGAGGTATTTAAAAGATGGGTAGACGTGGTGCTTCGGAACACAGTTTAGTGGTGGCTTTGGCAGTGTTAGGTAGATGCTTGGACTTGATGATCTTAAAGGTCCCTTCCAAACTAGACAATTCTATGATTCTATAAGCTATTTCAGCTCCTGGTCAGCATGATACCTTAGAGACAGCTGGTGAAATCCTGGACCTGTCGAAGGCCAAGGGCAAAACTCTTATTGATTTCCACAGTGCTGCAATTTCCCATGTGGCTGTTCAAACACCTTAGAAAAAATCAGATACAAAAAGCCAAATCTGGCAGCCTTGACCAGTGTGGATTCTCCACCCCGCTGCCCCAGAGCTGAGCAAGCAAGGTGGTATTAGATCTTGGTGACACTTGTGGTATCTCTCTTAGCTGCAATGGCACTGCGGGGGGATCTTGCTGCTGCATTTGTTGCTCATAAGTGGGATCCCCTTTACCAAGCCCACCCCTCCCTACAGCTCAGCATATTCCTCTGTGTTATAGGGCACTTTTAGGGAGGTGCAGAGTTCAAGGCTCTGCTAGAGCCAACGCTCTCAGGGATTTATTGTGGTCCATGCTCTGTCATGCAGGAGAGGCGCTTATTACAGCCTGTAATCTCTGCTAAGGCAACTCTCTCCTTGAAGTCAGCTGCAAGATCTGGCTGCTAGTTATTACTTATGAAGATTTTTAAAGCTTTCTTGCAAAACAAAAGATATATTTCTAGCTTGAGCAATAAGGGATCTAGGGAAAGATAGGAGATGAAAGGTCAAGCAAGAGGAGCTTGTGAAATCACACTGGAGCAGAACTGCAGGCTGTAGTCAGCCAGGAGCTTGTATTGCAATCGACAAGGCTATTCATGGAAAGGTTTTTGATCGGGGTTGCCATGACAATAAGGAAACACCTAAAAAAGATCTATGAAATGTTATATCGGCATCAAGCCAAGAAGTTAAGCCAAATCCTACACTCTGGTTATTCCTATGAGTCAGTAGCTTACATAGTAGTATCGCTAAACGAAGGATTTGGTCCTCTGACTTTGAAGATTTGGGAAAACAGGTATGAAATGTAAATTATGATTGAAAAGATTTGTGCCGTAAAGAATTAGCTGCAGAAGGATGTTAGAAATCTTGCAAATACTGTTTACAGCTCTTGCTTAGTGTACTGAATATACACACAAGACACCGGCATCCTCTGATTTTGATGGACAGGTGGGTATGGCTGCTTTCTGAATGAATACAATATAACACCCACTCTGCACATCCTCTAGGGTCTAGGAATTGAAATTTCCATCTCTAAACCTTTACAGAGAGATTTCAAATCCCAAATGAGTGGCACTGAATTTCAAGGACCCAGCAAAAATAATTCACTTTTGAAAGCAGTGTTTTCTCAAGCTATCAAAGGTGAGAAGAATGCCTGGTGTTGCCATTTTTTTTTGAATGAATAATGATGTGAGGGTGGAGATCTTTTCTTCATTTGACACATCTCTGACTACAGGATTCCCAGAGCTTACAGCAAGGACCAGAGACTGTGACCTCTGCTGGGGTGTTCTTTTGCAGAACGGACCATACTGTTAGCCCAGAGAAAGTAAGTTATGCTATTAAGCCATATGCTTTCCTCTAATGTTCTGCAGAGAATAAAACTAACTGTGATTAGCTATTGCCACTTAAGTTTTAGCAGATTGACGCCTCTCAAATGCCAAGATATACCCAAATAAGCACACAACAAATGCTTGTAAATGGACTGCACAGCAGTCACGGTGAAAGTCAAATAACAGCAGTGGAGTGGGGTGGGATTTCAGGTCTGCTCTGTCACTGCTGCCAGTGAAGTGAATGCCTTTTCTGAGGAGCTTTCAGCAGGTCACAGCTAATTGACTTCCACATCTTCCCTGCAGAGCAGGTAGATATGAAATGTGTACTCTACTGGAACATTGTTCTCCATTGATGTACAGCCACCTCCTGGATGGGACGATAGAGCAGTTGGCAAACAGGGCATAGTGTTAATAAGACATTTTGTGCCTCAGGTACCATTCCCCTGCCTTTTCAGCCAGCCAGAGGAAGAGGAGGGTGGCAATCAGCTGGAGATCAGTGGCCCCAGGGTTGAGAGAGGAGAGCAAGCACTGGGGCTGGTGGGGACCAAGCTGCAGCAACCCTGCTTCCACGAGGCTGGGACTTCCCAGAAACACGGCACCACCAGGGTCTCACCGGGAACCCTACAGCAAAGCCTTCAGCTGAGAGGCAGCCTAGCTCCACCAGTGAGTGCCTGGGGGCAGGGGGTGAGCTGCCTGAAGGGGACAGCTTGGGTCCTCTTTGTATTTTGTCCATACAATGCGGCGGTGTACTATGGGATACACAACACAACCGTGAGGGGTATCACCTCCTGCTTCTCCTCCTGTCTCCTCCCCATCTAACAGCTCAGCAGCAGTAGGGACAGGCTTGTCTCCAGAGAGAATAATGGTATGTTAATGAGAGCCCTGTTCACTGAAACTGCTGGTTCTTGTAATTTGGCACTGTTTGTGGTATTGGAGAACATGGAACAGCATATTTTACTGTGCAGGCTGCGTAGGTGCCCCTGCTGTGCAAAGCCTCGCGTGCAAACTGCAGTAATCACCATCTCTTGCCTTCAAGGTACTGCACACTTGTAGGACTAAAATCAGAGCTGAGGAGCCTGTCCTCCTTTCCACAAGTCTACGAATTTCATTAATACCACCAAGGGTTTTACACGTGCCTGCAGAAGAGACCAGAACCCTCAATTTATTCTGCCCTTGTTTCCTCCTTTTGTAACCCCGATATTTGCATAATACAGAGAAGCAATGCCAAGTGCCGGTGCCTCCATTCCTGCTGCACAGGCTCCGTATGCTGCCTGTCTATGTCAATCCTGGGGAGCTCTGCAGGTGCAGAAGGACAATTTTCAAACTGTAGGTGTGTAAATTAGAGCTGACACTCTGCAGCTTTAATTCATGGACTGAACCTGGTCCTTGCTCACACCCTACCCATCGAATAACCTTAACACCACAATCGATACAGCCAGATAATTACAACTAGTAGGAAAGCTAAGTGTATGTTTCCAGTTTTTTTCATCAAAACAAAGTCCTAGTGATATGTTCCTGCCAAGGCTTATACAATTCTCCTTTATTACACTGGGAGCTCACACAAGCATAATACTGTATAATACTTTTTACACGAACATTCTCAACCAGAAATTCCCTCTCATCTAAATCTAGCTCATCTATCCTAATAGAATCTCTATTTCTGCATGTGTAGGGGAGAAACTGTCCCTGTTTCGTTGTTGATCTGGTGCCAAATTCACTGACACCAACAGCCAGAATGAGAATGATAGAGAAAAATGAAAAAGGTCCATGAAACTTCAGAGATTTCACCTTTGGATTTCACTAGCTAAAGCTGGTTGATATAATTTCCCACTTTCTCCTGGTCATCCCAGATCTTGTTTCTCAAACATATGTTGCCCTTTTGCTCTTTACATATTTGCTTTGCTAACGGTTGAGAGAAGCTTGTTCTTTGCAGACAATGCCTTAGGAAGAGATACTGGCAGGCAGAAAGCCATTGCACCCCGCCCCAGGAAGCACAAGTCAACTTAGAGACACCCTGATTTTCTGTGTCAGGTGGAGCACCAAGGAGGTCGCTGTTTCTGACCACAAAACATTGACTCCCAAGCCAAAGGATAGGGGACCACTCAATGCACAGCATCAAGTTATACACAAGCATTTTTCCCATTTTCACTTTAAATTATACAGAATCAACAAGGTCCACGAGGCACGGGTCAGGGTACCTTGATCAGTACCTAAGCAACAGGTCAGTGATAGATAAATCTCACCTCTGTGCACCAGAGCAACGCAAGTAGGTGAAGCCTCTTCCTCTGAAGTGTAACGTCCAGCTGTCATTTCTAGTGCATCTGGAGTTAAACAGCAGTAGTAACCCTGCGGTGGCAAGAAAGCAAAATGACTGCAATCATTAATTGCTCTGCTATAAATTCTCTGGTATGAGAAACTTTCATCTGTGCACACAGTTGTGAAGAAGCCATCATGAACATGGGCTGTAGCACACATACACACACACACAGAGCATATGTACACACAGAGAGATCAATAGATTGCATATGGTGCATGTGGCATAATTCATGACTTTTCTTGAAGGCTGTCACAAATCTGAGATGTATTGGGTGAGAAGAGTACTGGGGTAGTCTTTTAATTAGTCCACAGCTCAGCTGCGTTGTAAAATTTACTCTCTGACATTGCATCCAAAATTTATAACCTTTTAAATCAAAGGAACATCTCAGACTCTTTTTGCTAATCGGAGGTGTTAATGATAAAAGCACAAGCCTGAAAAGGGGACATGTTAGACAATTATTCACAATATTCAAAACTGTTTCTCAGGCCAATGTGCTACCCTATAAAAGTTAATCTGGAAAATATATGGGGCTCCCAGCTGTCTCGCCAATATCTGTATATTATCTGCTTGGTGCCGCTGGAGGTGGTGTGATGGGAAAGCTGCACTTTGCCCATCTGTGGTGAATGTTTCCCAGGACTGCTTGTTAAATGAGCAGGGTATGGATGCTACAGGGCCCTCAGCTCAAGCACATCCATACTGGAGAGGAACATGTCTTGGTGAACACATCCAGGGCTCGGCAGCCTTAGTGAGCCCTAGACCTAGACCCTAGTAGGACAGGTATGGTACTGGCTTGAGAGGATTTGGGGTGGTGTAGTAGATGACTGTTGCTTTTGGCCACACGGACATTTTGCTTCAATAAGACACACACGACCGCCTCTCAGCTTTTTGGCAGCTCTTCCCAGATGTTTAACTTCCTTTTGCTAGGATAGGAAGGAGAAAGACGTTATATCCAATGCTGGTTTGAAGGGATATGGAATGCTTTCTGGAGAAACAACTGTTCTCTGCAAAAGTTTATGTTGTGCAGTTGTTCCTTACTGCAAGGCAGTTATTCTGTATTGCTTTTAGATACATCAAAATGCTACTGAAGTTGATGGCAAGAGCATAGCCAGATAACCTTATGTTACTGTCAGGAGCATCAGGCCATCACGGGGGCAGTGTAGCAAGTGTCATTGCTACCTGAAAAGTATTTAATGCAAAAAGAGAGCCAATATATGATTGAGTAGCAGGAAGTTGTTGGAAAATAGTTATAAAAATTTAACCTTCCTTCATCCCCCAAATCAATTTGTTTTCAGTTATTTTGAAAAGTTTATTTTCAGTTTTGTCCAATTATAGGCTCTCGCAATGAGCTTTCCTTTCAAGCCACACAGTTCTTTCATATTGAAATTTTTCATTTGGAAAACGTCTAAAGGCACATTTCAACCACTGAAAACCTTTTTCCTTCAAAAATATTGAAAAATATTGCTTCAAACTAAATGTTTCAGTGTCTGCTATTCAGTGATTTCTAAGCACAACTGTTGAAAGAGTTTTAACTATCACTACAGCAAATTAACTTGGAAAAACCTCTGCTCTTTAGGATTGGTCCCAGGATAAGAGTCCAAAGAGAAAGGTATGAACATAAGAGACTGACTTTTGACACTGGGTATGCTCTTTTTTTGGGTATTTATTATATCTGTATCCATACTGTAAATAGTAGATTAGGGTTTCCCAAATTAAATAGAACCCAAATAGTTTACAGGGTCTAAGGGGGCACTATGTTTGGTATGTTCATTTGCATTCTAATCAACCCCAGATGGAAAGGCTGTTCCCCACGGTCCTGAGGGATTAGAGGCAACTGCACTGCAGATTGTGGCCATCATGGGTGAATATGGATTTGTTTGCAAGAAGTAGTGAAACTCCCTTGTTACATTTGGAGATGGCTTTTCTTTGTGGTTAAAAGACTTTTCAATATCACTAAAGAAAAGGAAAACAAAGATGTTTGGTGGATAATTTTCTGTATTTCCAGTAACCCTTTCCATTTTCAGAAAAGCATTGCAAGGAAAAAACATAAAATGCTTTGATATTTCTGGGTTGCAAAGGTCGCATTGGCCCTGCTCCTGCAGGTCTCCATGTTCTGGGAAATGCCAGCTGCCTCCAGGGCACCTCAGCCCACCCTGCCTGAAAGTGGTGGAGCAGGAGATGGTAACAGGCTCTCGAGACCTCAGCCTGTCCAGAAAGCCCAACCTGCATTCCCTGAAACACCCCTGCCTGGGACGGATTTTGCATCCAGGGTCCAGCAGAGGTGTACGGTTTGGATGCTGTTGGCTGTGGGTATAAGCCCAGCAGCAGCAATGAGCCTGGGGGAAGCCCATTAGTTAAGAGCTGAGGCACCCGATGCTGTTATCGCTAATGTCTTCAGCACAGGACAGGGCTGCAATCAATTTCATAATAAATCAACCCCATTTTCTAATATGAACCAATTTATCTGCCAGGCTGACTTGCCAAACACTATTAGAGGCTGAGGTCAAACTGAAAAAGACATATCAGGTTTTCAGCTTCTCCTCCTAACTTCGCATCTCCAAGGCACGCTCTGCAGTCACTGGTTCGCAGTTCTTTACCCTCCCTGGAGATTTCTCCTTCAGGAGACTTTCATTTATAGATGATGCAGACACAGCAGGAATTATATATTTAATGCTAGCCACTAACACGACAGCTTTAAGTCTGAAACTAGCACCTGTCTTTTGTCACCACTGTACAGTCCTCATAGAGACTGGATAAAAAGATTATTTGAAAGGCTTGATTTGCAGCAGAACCAAGAAAATCCTGGTTTACTATAACCAAGCCTATGTTATGATTTTTATCTGTGTTCATTTAGGCTACAGCTCTGGTGGAGACACCCAACTTAAAGAATTAGCTATGGTAAACAAGATAGGAGAGAGATTTGAGATTGTTATTTATAGAAGGAATCACACAGAGATGACTATAAAAATGACTAATACATAACAAATACGGATAGCTTTAGTCTAAAGATACACAGAAGAAACAAAGGAATCTCTGCCTTGAATGGTCATTGCACAGCACAGGCTTGTGAAAAATTCACGTATACGTGAGCGAGGAGCTGGGAGCTGCTGGCAGCTGGGAGCCTTGGACGGCACCAAATGAAAACACACCAACGTTTAACTATTCATCTGACGTTACAGAGTGGCACAGTCAGCCATTACCGTTCCCAGACGAGCAGAGAATATTGATTATCCCATTCAGAAGAGTTAAGGTGTTGCTGAAAGCAATAATAATAATAATTGCATCAGCAGTCAGCATCCTAGGTGGGTATGCACAGGAGCCTGCATGTAAACAAAGGGTGAGAGATGTCTTCTAGGGGAGGAGCAGCGAAACATGGAGTAAATGGGCTTAGTCTGAAGAAAAACTTGGAAATGGGATAACGTAACCAAAATGGCAGGACAAAAAGGCACGGAGTTAACTCGCAGCAAGGCCGATACAAATAAGATACAAGTCAGGCATGAGGAATAAATTCTCTAACAACATGACGACTACTATGGCAGCAACACAAATGCCACCAGCACTCAGTCTGAATGCAACGGCAACCCTAGCAGCACCGGCACTTGCTCAGCTTTTTCCATACTCGTCTCCTTGTAACTCCATACTTGCAACCACTATTTCCATTAAACTAACGGAAATAATTCCAGGTTGCAGTAGGTGTATAAGGAAGGGCTGCGCATTTTACAAAGATGCCAACAAACCAGTCAGAACAATTTTTTTATCAAAAAAAAAGTATCACAAGGGCTAGTACTTCTTAAAGACAAGACAGTCAAAGCATTACAAATGCAAATCTGGGCGAAGCACAGCTGAACAAGAAGGCCACTAGAAATTTCAGTAACACAGGTAGTTACTGGAGTTGATGAGGAAGGTGGCTGGTTCGACTCATCCTCACAAAGGGAGTTCCCTCTACTGCATTTATTTGAAATCTTCTTGATTTTGCACTTACCTACTGGGAGATAACCCGAAGTATTAAGAAGCCCAAACTCTTTTCATTCCTGGTAGCTCACCTGGAACAAATATCCCTCAATATTCTTCCATAATGCTAACTTTTTTTATGTTTTCCAGGCAGAAAAGAAATGGTCAAGTCCTCAGTAAAGAAGATTACTTATGATGGGCTTTTAAAAAATTATGCATAGAAAGGCATAAAAGGAAGGATGTACTCTCTTAACCTTTCCTTTCCAAAGAAGCTGACCTTTTTCTATCCTAGATTGCATTTAGCTGATGTACATCATCAGATGCAAATATGATTTGATACAAAGCCTTCTGGACTCAGTGTGAGGGTTTCCACTGGCATTCATCAGCACTGAGCCAAGTCCATACCACTAATGAAATTTCTTAGTAATAATAAACAACATTATGAGTGGTGTTGCCTTTGTTACAAATCCAGGGACATTAATATTAAAATTGGCACTACCCTAATATTCCTGAAACTTTGGTCGAGAGGGCTCTCCATGAAAATAAATACAATG
Source organism: Vanellus vanellus (assembly GCF_965231255.1). NCBI lineage: Eukaryota > Metazoa > Chordata > Aves > Charadriiformes > Charadriidae > Vanellus > Vanellus vanellus. The sequence goes on from NC_138913.1 coordinate 8,870,942, forward strand.
AGAAAAAAACAACAGGAAAGTGGGCAAAATGGTGAAAGTCTTTTGCCCACATTTTGAATGGAAGTGCAATGAAAGGAATAGGTTCCATAGTGCAACCACAAATTATTTCACCATGGCCTCACAGATCATAAGTGGTTTGTGCTGATGACTTTGGTACTAACAGCCAAGAAGATGAAATATTATTATTCAGTAATTTGACACGTGTCATTTTTGCATAATATTAAAATCGAAAAATTGAAGAAAAAATATTTTGGGTGGTCATGAAGTTGTTTCTTTTTCCAAAAAAAAATCCACAAAACTCTAAAAGCTAACATTCAGTCGAGTAATGTCTGTTTCATCCCATCTTCAGACTAACCTTTTGAAAGCATTAAAAATGGAAATTTTTAAACCAACAAATTTCAAATACTGAAAAAAGAGTGACATTATCATGTCTGAATGCCAAAAGTAATCATTTAAACTTTAGAAGATAGATTTCATGCATAGATTCCGTTGATTCAAATTGCATTTTCTGGGGACTTTCTTCTTTTCATTAAAATGTAAGATGGGCAGTGGATTGATGCACAACATATCTGGTGAGGGCAGTGCTGCACCCCCACATCAGCAGAGCAGGACAGGAGGCACGGAGGATGCAAACGAAGGCATGCCTGGTGGCTGGGGATGTCACCTGGCTTTCTGAGCTGTGCCCCTGAGCAGAAAGGCTGGTTTCACCGCTGGAGCCGAGAGAAGCCCTGCTGACCCTTCAGCTGCATTCTCCCTGTCATAGCCTGGCACAAGTGGGGGGTTGGGGCACCCATCACGCAGCTGGATGGCCACGGTGACTCACTGCCCCACTGAATTCCACACGACGCTTGTTTGAAAAGTCATTCCTTGTGAATAAACGCATCGGGAAACTCTGCGATAACAGGAAAATACCTGCTATGAAGCAAGTTGCAATTTCTTTCCCGATATAAACCTATCTGTAGAAAATGATCCCACAGCCACTTATATTAAACTGTCAGTGAGCACATCCCTTAAAAGCTTTTTATTCTGTTTTTAATTTACAGCATTTGACAAGGAGGGGAATTGAATATCGCTGGTGCCGATTCCAGCGCAGCTCAGCCGATTTGCTCTGGCCGAGCGCTGGGCCAAGTGCCCAACAGCCCGAGCCGTATATCCTGTTTTTTCATTAACAGATATTGTCACTCTGCACTCTGTTTTTATCCAGCTACTGAGCTCTGGAAACCATTAGGTATCTTTCTCCATTAGGCACGTACGTGTATTCAAGCAAGAAGTTTTCTCCAGTTGCATGACATTTCCTCTCCTTTTCCCTGAAACGTTCTCATTTATCCCATAATGTTTTAGACACTTTGGAGCAGACAATGCACTGGGAGTGTCTGTGGTCCTTCTGGCAGTGGTGGCTGGGAAGGACATGATCCCAGCAGGGACCACGTACCACTGTCACCCAGAGCAGCTCACGAGCCCCTGACCCCTCGGGCTCCATCGACTGCTTTGTGGACATTTGTAAAAGATAACTAGGAAAGAAATCCTGCTTTATGTTGGCTTCAATTTGCTACAACTGTAGTTGCAGTTCCACTGGAAATTGGTGTCTGCAATCAATAACGCTCAGAACTCAGAATCACCTTTAAATTTAAGGAGAAAAAGCCCAAAACTCGTGATACTCTGGAGATGAGCCTGCGAGCAGCTGCTGACAAATCCTGACTTTTGTAGGGGAAAATATCTGCATGTTTTTAAGAGCACTGACCCTGCTTCTGCTGGGGGCAAACCAGCAGCATCTCCACAGCATCCTGGACTTTCACTGCTATATCATCACTGCCGCATCAGATGCTTCAATGTCATAGCGTCAGCTCGTTACTAAGGGGAAAGAGCTTTCCTTAATTAGTACTACTTTCTGCTCCGTAGGTATTTAAGGAAGCAGTTTCTGAGTGTGGTCTGCTGCAGTATGCACTAGGACAGATGAAGGTTTCTGCCTCAAGAGGTTTGCCCACGGTCAAACATAGATGTGGTGAGGGACAGTGAATCTCGGCCGTGTCTCCTGAACTCGGTCCAGGAGCAAACTTCAGGATGAAACACCCAGCTTTAATTTCAGTGCAGTCAAGCTATGCCAGAAGACAAGCAAGGAAATCCTCCTGCTCCGGGCATCCAGGGAAGGCAAAGGAGATCACCCTGGCTAAGGAAAGGACACGTCAAAGCTCCCCTCCTGCAGCTATATCCACCTGCCGTGGTATGCCGGACACCGTCACATGCATGCTAAGGGAGGGTTGTTGGAGATGAAAGCTTCAAACAATTCAGTGGGACAGTATATCAGGGCCTCCCCTTGCATCCCTTCATTTGGTGTCGGGAGAGACCGTGCCTGGGCTGGTTTTATTTATAAACCTGCAGTGAGTAATGTGAGTGTTGCAATCAGCTCCCTCTGCTAAATGTGGCTTTGGCAGATACTCTCGAGCTTCACTAAATCCCCTTCAGTAAGGGAAGGAGAACGTCTCGGACCGTCTGCCACCCCGTTTGCTCTGGCCAGCCTTGGCACATGGCAGTGCCTGCTGTCCCCAAAGGCTTTTGGCAGGGCTGTATCACAGGCAACAACGCTGCGAGGAAGGCAGGAGAAAGCTAGAAACAAAATTATCATGCAAAGAGCAGCTCAAAAAAATAGGAGGTCGATCCCTGGTAAAGCCACCTGACTTTTACTCTCTTTTATTCTTATTTATGACCTGTGAGGGCCAGGCTGGTCGCTGCTCACAGCTTTGGGCATCTCGTTTGGCTGGCGTGCCTGGGGCAGCACTTGCTGGACTGCCTGGGCTGGACATGGCTTTCAGAGGATGGTGGTCTCCAAAAAGCAGGCAGAGATGTTGGGAAATAGAGGGGGAACCTGAGGGAAATAACAAGGCTGGACTTAGAGACCTGGAAAACCTGTGGGGCCCCGAAGACAGCAGTGAAACCATTGCTCCCATGGCACATATTTGAGCCTCTGCCAGGGGAAAACTGAGGTTAAACTAACAAACGGAGGCATTTTTCTGCCACAAAGAAGCTCTCTTTTGGGTCGGGGTAACCTAATCCACTTGCAGCTCTGACAGCGGTTCATGGAAATGTTTGGCAGATGGAAGGGGAGGGAGGTGGGGGAGAGTGCCAGGGATGGGTTGGAGTGGAGGTCTCCCACCCGGCAAGTCATGTTTCCACCCCACTTAGGCTCCTTTCAATAAAGGCACAAGGGCCTACCAGTGCAGATGCTCCTTGTGGGATGCTCACCTAGACTTTTTAGGAGCCTTATGGGGCTAGTTTGAGAGTGTCAACACCCAGTGTATACAAAATTATATCTTCTCCCCACAAGCCTCTTTAAAGAGCTGATGCTGCCTCTCTGTGACTATACAGGTCATGGGCAAATGTCTTATCTTCCAGATGTGCTATAAGAATAAATACATTAAAAATTGCAAGATACCCAGAAATGCAGTCTTTTGTGTCAGGTACATCCTAGAGGTAGGATGAAAAAAAGCCTCTAAAGCAAAACTCAGTGTAATTGCAGATGCTCATGAGCTGATCTCAGTATCTGAATACTTCACAGCAGATCACCAGTGCACTCGTTTCTGCGTCAGCAGGGAATGCCAGCATCTCTGTGCTGGCTGCTCATAGTAAGTGGCTCCAACATTTGGGGATTCCCACCAGATTTGGGAGTGAGTTAACAATGATGCCCTAGGTGCTGCAGGTTGTTCTCGTAGCACCACGGTGCTCCCAGTGCTTGGACCTGGCGGTGAGTTGCTCACCCTGACCAGCATGGGGTGCTCGCAGCACCTCTAGTGCTGAGTGCTCCGGGATAACTACCTCTGGCAGCCAACGGAGAAAAGCCCAGGCTGCCTCTGGGCATTGGGGAGCCACAAGAGACTCTTAGAGATTTCTACATGCCTCCAGTTCCTGGTGACAAACCTAGTTCAAAGTCAGTACAGCAGAACACCTATGTGAGACACATCACATTTGGTAGCATCACTTTATTTCCTGAGTACCCAGTAGAGCTAAAACTAAGAAGGATTTTCCCATCTTTGTAACTGTCCCTGCCAATACATTAATTAGCAATGGAAATGTATTAATTCTTTCATCACCAAAAGGGAGACATCTGTCCTCCCCAATATTTGTTGGTTTCCAACCTCACCCTGATGTTCCTATTCTCTTTACTGCTCTCTGTTTAAAATACTGCATTTTTCAACAGCTTTCTAAGATACACAAGGAGTCATTGAACTTCCCGCAGACTGTGTGGCTTCCAGCTAAACGCTCATCCTCCTCTGTCCTGAGTCTGAAATGAAGCCCAGGACGAAGCACAATGCTCAGGTGCTCACCCGGGAATGATGGGGTAGTGGGGACAGGACAGAGCCACTCTGGTTGCCAAACTGCTGGGCTACCAGCAGTCCCACTGGGAAACGATTGATTAGTTTTGCCTTTGCCATCTGTTAATTAGCTAAAGGAATAGGTTTGCAGATTCGGAGAGCTGACTGAGGGGAGGAAAGCAGCCGAAGATGTTGGTACCCTCGGGTCAGCGCTGACAACCCACAGCAGCATTTGAAGCTCCTGGTGACCCAGCCATTGTGAGGACCAGCTCACAGGTCACATTTTCTCCAGCGAGGAGTCACGTCCTGCTCATGCCCTGCTGCCTTCATGCCAAGAAAGGGGAGGAAGGAGGAGAGGCTGCCCCAGTGCTTGAGTAACTTTAAAGTTAAAATTACTTAATTCATAAATGCCTACATGTTTATATTGCTATTGTCAGAGGAGAGGACTGCAGGATCACCCTGGGGTTGAAATCCAGCCCTCGGCTGCACCCAGGCCTTAATAGGCACTGAACGGCATGGGCAAGTGAAGGGCAGGGTTTGGTGCCAGGACTGGATATAATTTCATGTGTTATGTCCACTTGATTGCCTACTTAGAAATTATAAAAATGTACTGTATTTTAAAACTGCAGTCATAAGACAGCAGTTTCCATCTGAATGATAATGAAACACACTCCAAGGTTATGTCGGGACTTTGCTGGCGCTATTAGAGATCAGTTCAAAGCTACCGAAGAAAAAATATATTGCACTAATAAGTGTTCCTCATTTATAAGTTCCCCTTCAGGAGTAATTAAATGTGACTTTTTTTTTTTTTCCTTTAGATGGCTGATTTGTGGGATAGCTGTCATGTTTTTGTCTGAGGCTCAAAAAAGAGAACTTGAAGATCTGAGATATTTAAAGTGAGTAACAACACACCCTGGGGAGAATTCCCACCTGGCTGCAGCAGGAGCTGCCGCTCAGGAAACGCACTGCCAGGTCCGTAAGCGAGAGCCTGAGGGTGAGTCTCAATGTGCCGCGGAGAAACAGCGCATGGGCCTGACCCTGCACCCTCTTCCTCGTGGAGCACAGCCCAGGGGCTCCTTCGGCCCTTGTGTCTGTACCTCCCATCAAAATGCTTCCGGAAATGGAAGGCGCAACCTTCTGGGATCTTGGGAAGTTTCTGAATTGCTGGGAGGCAGCACCCTGTGCTCCTGCATAGCCATGCAGATGAACTCAGTTGTGCACCCAGGAATGGACCTGGGGGTGCACTGGGGATGCACCGGGGATGCACCCAGGAGGTGCACCTGGGGAAAGCACCAGGGATGCATCCAGGAATGCACTGGGGATGCACCCAGGGGATGAACCCACCAGACTTCCTGCCTCTCTTTTTACCTTGGTTGAACAGATGCCTTTTAATCTAACAACTTGAAGCCTGACATAAACATTAAGCATCACTAAGGGCGATTTTTTGAATGTGATAAATTACAAAACAACTGCATGAAACCCATTATAATTACACCTTTGTGGCTCAGCAAACTACATCCAGCCTCTCTAACTCCCCAACAGCCATTCCCATCGATGAAGGTTGTATGTGCTACGTACTCATCAGCAGCAATACGCAATGATCACCAACTGTTCTACCCAGGTCACGTGAGTGACTGCTGCTCCAGGTATCTGCACTGGAAGTTAGGCAAGAACTGGGAGAAGAGCCCGGGACTGGGGGGCTGAACCTGCGGGTCGCCTCTGCAGAGGAACAATGACAGATTTGACCTCCTGGCTGCTGGCGTGGGTAGGCAGGAGGTGCAAGGACCAGATGGGACTCCTAAGCATTTTATGCCACCAAGGCCAAAGGAATTAGTGTCGGGGCTGGGAGGGAAAAGCTTGATTCTGGCTTTCACAGACATATACACACAATTAAGGTCAAGGGCTTATCACAGTCGATTTTATTTCTATTTGTTTGTTTATTTGTTTTCTTAACGGCTTGGCATCGGGGACGGAATGACTGCATTCAAGCCCTACGAGCTGCTGATTTTGCAATCTTCTCTCTCTGGTGTGAGTGTTTTGTTTGTATTTCCAGGCATGTGTTATTTCAATTTTTGTTTATCTCCTGTATCAATCAGCGAAACAGTCTCTAGAAACAAGGCCGGGCCGATGAGAAACATGCAGGTTTTGTTTGGACCGAGATACGGCATTCCTGAAAGTTGGCTGCACCTCAGAAAGACTGCGAACGATGGTATTTACTGCTCTCCACCTTGCAAACAGAGCTTTTCCCACCAGTGGCTGTTAATCTTGATGGGGAGGGCAGAGATGATTAACCCCTGGCTTCCCTCACTTTAATAGCTCTTTAGATGGTAAAAAAATTCCTTTTCTGGGCCAAGCCTGAGAATGGACTTGGGTGACTAGCCACCCTTTTACTCTCTTTCATTCGTGCTGAGGGCTGGTGCTCAGCACCCTGTTAACAGGATAGCATTTGTGGATGAAGCCAACTCTTTGCTGTGAACAGACCTGTGTACATCTGTTTTTCCCTTCTCTCCCTCCCTACCACAGGAAAAAAATACAGTCTGCTCAGTCTCATTTCCAGGCGCCCTGCACAAGCACTGGGATCGGACCGCCTGCACACTAGCTGCTCAGCCCTGGCATCCAAATCCTGAACTGATGGTCAGCACCAGGGTGGGGGGGCTGCAAAGTCTGGAAGATGGGCTTGGTACCCTCAGCTGTGCTCGGCTGCTGCTGAAGAGCACAGAGTTATTTTTCCATGTGGTTGGCTCCAAGCAGTGGTATGCACTCTGGTGGGGCTGGTACCAAACCTCTGCGCTTGGGGCCGGTACCACACCTTTGCGCCTCTGCAAAAGCTCTCCCCGGCTGCCAAGGCGGGGGTCTGATTTGCAGGCTGCGAGGAGGAGAGGGAGCAGGACCACTGCCACGGGTGCTCGGGGAGCGGGAGAGGACCCAAGCTGTATTGGTTTTGGACTTAAGATTTTTGTCTCCTTGAATAAAAACAAGAGATCTTCCAAAAAACCAAAGATGGGGAGCGGGAAAAGAGTGCCAGTCTACAATTGCTGGAGAGGTCAAAGAAATGAGTTTCCTAAAGGGAATGTGACAGTTCAATGATTTACAGCTGAAAGCTTAAGGACACGTGCACATTGGTGTTTGAGCTGGATGTAAAAGGACATAAATACCAGTTAAAATGTATTCTAAGAAAAAAACCACGCATATTCGAATCATTACGATTCAAACAAAGCAATCCTCAATTCCCTGGCAATTTACATTTAAATGCATAATATAATTCTCATGCTAAATTATCTATTTCCAGTGTAGTACTTAGTCAGAGTGTCTGTGAGGGGGGAGGAGAGGCAGGCTATAGCTTAAGTTGCGGATAGCCACTGGTCTGGGAGAGCTGTGCCGTACAGTCAATCTGAGTGACCTATATTTCAGGTTTCCCCGAAACAAACAGGGACAGTCACACTTTCAGCAGAGAAACCCAGGAACATTTTCACCTCCAAAACTCAGAGGAGATGGGCCGATCTGGAAATAGAGGATTGAGAGCTAAATGTTCAGGGGTACAAGAGCATCTAGTAATATGACATTTTTTGACATAGGCAGAGCCCTCATCAGACAGAAAAAGGACTTCTCCTATGCTGTGCTCAAAACCAGCCTCTGTCCCAGAACTCTGCTTATTGCAACATATTTCTGCTAACAAGATAAGACTTGCTGTAACATCAGCCCTGCCTACACATCATCCACTGCCTGCTTCCCATCTGTTAGTCTTGATATTTCCTTAATCTCTTTCTCTCACACAGCTCCATGAATAGTTCCCCTCTGTAGCACAGGGAGTGAAATTGGAGAACGCAACGTTGCTCTCTGGGAAAGGCATATATTGGTTTGAAATGAGAAGCTTAAAGGCCCAGGCAGGATGGTTGTTCCCTAAGACAGCACAGAGAAACGCCATGAGAAAATGGAGGGAGAGTTGAATTTGAAGTGTCTGTTCTTTAATTATAAATGTTCTTCCTCCAAACAGCTTTTCTTAACAGCTGGTCATCAATTACACAGAGTTACTGAGGTTTTCAGACAGGAGATCAATAAATGGGATTTTTTTTCTTGGCCAGGAGAAGCCATTACATAATGGCTGTGTTTCTTCCCTCTGCTTGCCGAGCTATCAAAAATTGGCAAGCATTCAAGACAGCGAGACTATTCTTAGACGAGGGGCACAGCATCAAGCTCGGCAGCAGCAGCGTGGTCTCCGATGCCTGGACCCCGGGAGGGCAGCCAGAGAGAGCTGGTGCGGTACAGGGCGTCTCAGCCTCCCGGGAAGGGCACGGAGCTGGATGCAGCTTTGGGAGGATGTACATTAATGAAACAACAGTCTCCATGCACTGGTATGGCCGAGTTGCATTTAAAAACGTGCCAGATCTAAATAAAAACAAACCAGACGGTGACAGGGAAAGACGAACAGCCTTCCAGAGATACCTACTGCTCCACGTAGGAAACCTGACGACGTGAGGGGGGCTAAATGCCTGATGTGGATCAACATGAGAACCGTACGCCTTTGCTGTCTGATTTGAACAGATTATTTTCAGTGAAATAAAGGCTATTTGCACAAAAAAGGGTGAGCTACTTTTTCACATACTGCAACCTTTGCTGGCTATTTCATATAAACCAGGCTGCTGCTGTATGTTTTAAATGGAGGAGAATCACAATCACATATTCATCTTTGCAGATGACCTGTCTCACACAGACATGACACATAAGCAATTCTACAGACGTTTCGGTGACCCATTATCATGCCATAAACCATCTGGCAACCTCTATAGCGGCACAGCTTAAAAATAAAGCCACTCCCTTTGTGATCTGTGGCTTACAAAAAAAAAATAAATTCTGTAGATGGGTAGTGCTGCCACAACCTCGAGCCGTCACACGCCAGCCCAGAGCCGCAGCAGCACGTTGCTGTCACAGCCAGTGCTACGGGGGATAATGGATTTGTCAGCTCCTCGTGACACAGCACTGCCGTACGGGATGGTGTGGTCTCACCCACGCACGTCTATCAGCTCTTCATTGGGTGGGAGCAGGCAGGATCAGGGTCATTGGGTTATGCTTGGTAGAAACACGAACCCAGGAAAATGCAAATTTCTCCCTGCCAGGTGCTGAGCCGGGAAATGCACCTACTCCACTTCGGCCAGTCATCAGCGGCATTGAGCAATGAGTGCGGGACCAGGGTGGGCTGAGAACCCAGCCTGAAACCACTCGTGTGAGCATCACTAGAGAGGCACCAGGCAGGGTGGTCCTCAAAGGTGTTCAGCAAAGCAACGTAAAAACCAGAAAAAAGCAAAATATTTTCATGGCCCAAACACTACAGGAGACAAGAGTTCAAGCTGTCAGAAAGGCCGAGTGCTCCAGGGAGAAATGAAAAGATATATTTCAAAGCACAGCAATAAAAGCACGTTACAGCACCTGAGCCAAAACTGCTCTCAGTTCACCTTCCAGTATAAGATCCAGAGCAATGCTTGGACAATATCCACATGTATAAAGGTTTGGTTTCATAAATGCGGACTTTCAAGGCTCTTGCTCAGTACAAGCTGGGGAACAAAGGTGTTTGTGGTGTTGGCTTTCCCAAGCCCCAGGGGTCTTGCTGTGATAGTCCCAGGCGTTATATAGCCAGCAACGTTCTTGCCTGACTCATGAACAAAGCAAGTATAATTCAGTTGTCTTGTATCTGACAGATATTCTACCTGCCTGTGCAGCTGATTTTCCGTAAAATAAGTATGGTATCTACTGCTAGGTAGTCAGTGAATCCTGTTTGCAAGAAAGATAATTAACAACACAACCCCTTGAAGAAAACTAGCCAAATGTTAGAAATAGCCCCTCAAGCAAAGGCTTCACAAAGCGAGTGCGCACTGCAAGAACGGCAGTGGCCTCTGTGATAACATTTCCAAGATTAATTCATGCTGAATAAAGTGCACAATAAACCAGGTTGATAGCAATGCTTTTCTCCAGGCCAAGGTAATGCTTATTACCATTATCACAACTGGTACATACACAGAACGGAACAACATTCAGCAGTGTTGGTTTGAATAGGTAAATTACACTTTGTAAGTGAGACTAAAGGAAGAGATAGAGGCATTTGGAGTAGGGGGGAAACATTGACCTGAAGTAGTCCTGAGGTCATGCCAGACCTGTTTTTCATGGGACCTCAAGAAAAGCCTTTTTCCTAAGGGGGAAGACTGCCAGGTGCAGGCAGGGGCAGCATCCCTGCGGTACCCACGAGAGGGACACAGCCTTCAGCAGCTTGTCCTGACCCGGGGGAGGGGGTCCCGGCGTCCCCCCGGGACCCTTTGGCACCAGCCCCACTGCAGACCTGCACCCCTTTAGCCCAGTGGCAGAAGCAGCTGACTTGTGGTCATGACACGCTTCTCAGGCTCCTTCCCAGCCTGCGACACACACGCATTTTTCAGTCTGCTCTGGGTCACCCACATTTACTTTTTCCTTGAAGAGGAGGAAAAATAAATTAATGAAACAGTGCAGCATGCAAGACGTCCCCCCCTTGCCGCCTGGCTTCTCCTGTGAAGACTGCCAGTGCTTCACCTCCTATTTGATGTATATTCAGCAGAAGATAGGGAGGCACGGTAGTTTCTGTGGGCAGCAGAAATGAAAAGGAACGGCACAGAGGCAGAAAAAAAAATAAAAAGAAAAAAAAAGATCTTACAGCTCTTTGATTGTGCTGGCTCTTTGTTTGAGGTATAAAAAAAAGCCCAACCTGCTGAAGGATTTGTCTGCTCGAGATAATAACCTTTTCAGGAGACTTGTCTCACCTTTCAAGCATGAAATTCCTCAGAAGGGATCCCACCTCTCAGGTGGCCCCTAAACAGTGGGGTTATTTTTGGTCAAGGCTGAGATTCCCTTCTAAGTACTTTTCCCCCCAGTTTTGACCTGTGGCCACTGCTTGCCTATGGGGAGGCAGCCGGCAGCCACCCTCGTCAAGCTGCATGTGGTGGTGGGCTGGAGAAGGGACCTTCTGCCCCAAGCGTGGTTGGAGGCATCTGCAGGAAGCAACCATGGGAGGGCAGGACATGGAGCCTGGACAGGACACAGAGCTCAGACATCTGTGTGCAAAAGTGACAACGAGCAAGCGAGCGAGCAGATGGACCTGTTCAGGCCAGATTTTCATGGGATGTAGATCAGTACATCGTCCCCAGGCTTATACCCTGCAAGGTCATGGATGCGTGCTGCCTCGTGGGCTGCAAAGAAAGAGTTAAATTCAGTGATTCAGCAGACATCTGCTCGGTTCCCAGGAAAGCTCCTTTGCTAAGAAGATTTATATCAGCCTTAAAAGAAGAGGACCAGACCAAACTAAAGCCAATCAGCAGCATTTTGGGAAAATATCTTCTTCTCCTTGAACTTGTGAGAATTTCCTCATACATCTGCAATTTTTTTCTTTTTTCTTATTGTGACACAGTCCTGCAAACTTTTAGTCTTGGGAATAACTTCAAAACATTTAAATCATTCTGGCTTCTCCGGCATTTGGATGTTAAAGTACTTTACAAGCATTTATGGGTGTAGGCCAAGATTTTCAAAAGCAACTATTGATTCTGGATGCCTGCGTTGCTGGATCCCCCCCTTCACATCAAATTTCTGTAAGAGGGCTTCATTTGCAGAAGTGCTGGAGTACCCGACTTCTGTAGATTAAGTCAGAGGAACAAAACCACTCATCACTTTTGAAAACCTGACCTTTAATCTGGAAACACCTTTGCAGAGCCTGATTACTAGAGAGAAGAACCATCAGGAGTTGGGGGATATATCCAAGGTCACACGAGAAGGCTGAGGCAAGGCAGACATGGAAAAAACTTTGTTCAAAATCACTTTAATTGCAAGACCATTCTTCTTCTTGTGTTAGCTCCAGTAGAAAAGAAATACCTTCTTTGCAGGAAAAGGTCATTATTTTGATGACCAAAAGAGTTTTTAAGGAGGAAAAAAGGTACTGTTGGCACCTAAAAATAAATCAACTAGCTTTTGATCATTCCTTGGTTTTATTTGAGCTTTTTGGGAAAATAAGAAAGGCAAAAGCTGAAAACAAATTTGGGATTAAACTGCATTTCGCCAGAAGGGCAAGCCTTGAATCCTGACAGAGTTTGGCAAATAAAGACAACTTGGCTGATACAAATGGCCCAGCAAATGAAGCTTGTGAAGAAGAACTGTAGTAATCAAAAGCTCCCTCTACTCTCATTTATATATTTTTTTTAACATATGAAAATGACACAAAGGTAGAAAGGAGATATGACATTCAAGCTTTAAAATCATCAATACTGTCCTGGAAAGGGATGAACTGATGGATCAGGTTAATTAACTATCCATTATTGGTATGTCCAGCACAACGTATGCCAGATCAGCTGCTGGCCAATGCCACACGTGGTGCTGGAAGGTTTTCATACAAAGAGGTTTGGAGCAGGGAAAGTGGTTCCTGCTTAAATAACTCCTAATGGAGGGCTGTGTTTGAACAATGATGAGAGTCTTTTATGTGCCTTCGGTGCAGTGAAAGAGCTTAAAATGTGAACTCTCAGCTCTCTCTTGGCCAGAAGAGATGAATGAAGGTTGTCATTGTTCAAGGCGTCATCACCATCAGAAGAAATTTTAGAGTCTGCCGGGAAGGGGAAGCAATTTTTCATCTGAGAAGCCTTATCTATTGTGCAGAGCTCTATTCACAATAATGATTTTCTTCTGGAGAGAGACAGTAAAGCTCATTCTTGCCCTGCTCGTGCTTTGCCTGGCTGCCCCAATGGCATAGGTGGGCTCTACAGGACACATGAAGGACATGGTGGCAACACCCCTGCAGTGGGAGAGCAGAGCAAGCATTGGCGGTCCTAGGCTCTCCCACTTAGCTGTGGGCTGCAGGGTGGTGCAAGGACAGGAGAAAGCCATAGACCTACTGCATGCGGGACTGTGCATCCTAATGGCAGCCCTGGGAAGCCTTCTGTGAGTTAGAGCAGCTGCAAAGGCTGTGCTAACACATATCGTGTTTGGCCTTCCCGTAAGCCAGAATCTGGAAGGAGCAAAGTTATTATAAAGTTACTTTTTCTTTTCCCTTCCTTGGCCACAATTTCTTTGCCACATCCCTTAGGGAATAGAGCACAAAGTCGGATACAAAGGCAGGATTTAGCTCCTTGTAGTGCAGCGGTCAGAAAGAACAGATTTAGGGACTAGTGATGCTTCTTTGGTGCCTGCCTCTAAGGTGAACTGCTGATACGAAAAGAAACGTGATTTGAACACAGACTAGTTCTCGGAGGACTTCTGTAGTCTTGACTGATCAGGAAACTCTTCCCTTGTCTGTTTCTGCTCATATTAATCACATCTTTGTCACTTAATGTCCCACAGAGTGTGATGGGCTTGCTTGGACCTCCGTACCTGGGTGTAAGCTAACATGGTTGTCCATCTTCCCTGGTGAAACAGATTCCTAGGGCAAGGGATGCCAGTCATCATTAATTCTCCTTCTGAACAAATTAACTGTAACAAGCTTTGACCACAGATGCATTTTTAGCAGATTAGGGCCCATGCTTTCAGATCCAAATACCTTTGCAATAACAGTCCAGCTGTAGGCTCATACCAAGGTATTTTGTAGCCGTTTCTTAGACATGGATTCCACATCCCTCTTAAAAAAATTCAGGATTAACACCGGCCATGTATAGAAAAGTAGTGGAATGAAGGAAAAGGATTGATGGGCTCTAAATTTCCCATCTGCTGGCTGTTAGCTTGTGTCAGGATGGTCTGAAAGTCGTTCCAAGGGAGGAGTGCATAGCACACAGCATTTCCAAGAATATGGCTTTTCTTCCAGGAATGAATTTTAAATTTTGACCATTGTGAATTAACCTGCTATGAGGCTCCCACAGTACACACTCAAAAACAGGAAGTTCTTCACCCATAGGAAAAAACCACAGGCTTCTGAATTCTGCATTTGACCGGAAGATCTGAAATCTCTAATTCTGCTAAGCTTAGGAATACGTGGCAGCGGTGCAGGCAACCAGCAGAAGCTGAGAAACCTTTTGCTGGCAGCAGCCAGCACATAAACAAACCAGGCAGCCTGAAAATTAACCAAAACAGCGCACACTTCTCAGCAAACCAAGCAATTATTCATACAATGGAAAGATGTTTGGTAGTGGATCAGCAAGTAGTTTTGCATCGCTAATGAGCCTGAAAATTGCAAAGGAGAAAGTACAGAGGAACTTGTTTCTGTGCATTTTAATTTGCTCAGCGCTGGTACAGGCCCTTGCAGAGTGACTTGCTTTGACCCCTCTGACCGCAGAGGCCCAAGAAGCAGAGGGGAAGCCACAGGAGCCCTGGACTTCCAGCAAAGCATGAGATGCTCAGGGTCTGAAAACACTGAAGCTTATTGGCATCCTCACTCCTGTAAGGAAACAGCCCCAGCAGGGAAGGTACCACCTGAGGACACTATACTGCTCTTCTCTGCTCCACCTGGAGCAAGCCTTCCTCATCTTAAGTGCCAAGGAGCATTTTCACAGCTATTGCCCCACATCTCCCCCAAGTCAGTCAGTAAAGCCAAAGAAAAGATGAAGTGCCAGGAACAGGGTGCAGGTTGTAGCAGCTCTGAACAGGGCACTGGCCCAGGGACACCAGGCATGTGAGAGAGGTGAGCAGGGGAGCAGAGGAATACCTGCTCTCCTAAACCCGTCTCGACCTCACGTGGTGATGGGGCACGGGCAAGTTTGTCTCGGTGGCATCCCAGTCCAACCCCTGTGCCCAGCTGCATGGATGTGCTGCGACGTCGGCTCCCAGGAGAAACGGTGGATCTGGCCTCACTGTTTTTACAGAGGAGACTAAAGGTAATTGAACAAAATCTGTTTCTGATTAAAGAGATTATATCTCGTAGAGCGTTTTTTAAAATTGCACTTAAATGGCTTTTATGTAGCTTGTTATTTTGCAATAAGATTAACACCAAGGTGGATTGAATTACCTGTTAATTCAACACATAATTTGCTGGTACCTTCATGTGCCATCAAGGATATATTTAAAGGCGTCTTGACAACAGATCCATAGAGCACACAATAAGGACATCATTACTTAAGAAGATACATCCCCAAAGAGACGCATGACATTAACCCCATCTGCAGATGAGTAATCAGAGCTAAATCGGGAATGTTCCCTTTCAATCTAAAAGAAATGGTGCCCTATAAATTCCACATACAAAAATCCTAGTAATTTACCACATGATTAAACCATAGTGATTTTTTTATACCGCAGTTTTGCTGCAATATTTTATCTCGGGATCCTAAAAAAAACCCCAGATTTACAGCTCTGAATGCAGCGCTCCTGCTTGGAATAATCAATACTGATTTTAATATATGTTTAAAAAGATTTATTTCCTTGTTGTGGAGAAGATTTAAATTGCAGGGTGCCAACAACTGATGAATTATGATTTAGGGCCAAATCTGTTTCACTTGGAAGAATGGAGATTGTAAATTCAATGAAGTTCCTCTGATGAGTAGAACAAGGAAGTTTTGGCCCATATTTTTGTTGAAAACCCACCAATAAAATAATTATCTTGTCACACTGACAGCCATGTGTATTTATGGCTGGAAAGCATCACGCCCTAGAGACATGTGACAAACATGCACTTTCTCTGCAGCTATTCTCCAAACTCTCCAAACGCTGCTTTGTGCTTTGACTGAGCAAGGGTGGAAGAGCCCAGGAATGTAGACGTCGGGTCACAACAAAGGAGCTTCATAGCCCAAGCATGCTTACTTTATATAACTCGAGAATATTTTTTAAGATTTTGGTTTTAAATGCTCTGTAATGGGGAACATGGTGGCGCTTTCCTCGCTGCTGTGCTTGGGCACCTGCACAGAGATCAGGCGAGATCCCAGCCAGGGACACCAGCATCTCCTCACTTCAGTGCCCTGCTCTCACCCGAGCGATTAATACTCTATATCCACAGAACGATAGTTGGATAAAAACCTCGTATTTAATCTTGTCCATCCCCAAGCAGTTCATGATTGCTCCCAAGAGTCTATTCATGAGTGCTTTGTTCAGTCGAGTTTTAAATGACTCAAGAGCTGATAGGGACTCCACCACCTCCCATAGGAGATAAATCAGTACACTTAAATAAAAGACAAGATGGTATCTAGCATGCTGTTTCTACAACATTTGCCATTAGTTCTTACCCCAAGGCAAGCATGAAATAAACATTCCCTGCTCCCAGGTTAACTGCCTGCCTTTCATTTGGTACAGTGTGGTACGGATTATGCTATCATCAACATACAAAATTAACTTCTACCCAATGCTGACAGAGACACATTTAACATACATAGTTTGGCACGGCATCCAGCATTAATTTCCCAGTCCCAGACACGAGGAACGGAAAAGCTTTATTAGATCACTCAGTCCTGCTCACTGTTAGGCAAATGATTTGCTCCTTAGTGACAGCCTCTGGAGTTTTCTCCAGCCTGATTTGCAAAATCCTGCAGCATGAGGATCACCTCCCTGTGGACTGCACATTTTTCTTCGCATTTATATTTAAATTTGTATTTTCTGCATCTTTCTTAAAAATCACCCTTATTTTTTCTAGCTGCACTTCTAGGATTCCCTCTCATTAATTCCTCCCTCACTCTTTTTTTTGCCCCGCTATACGATTTTCCACAAGTTAACCCATCCAACTCCCCATGATGACTGTGAGCTTCTTAGATTTTACTTCAACTAATATATATTTTTTTATGCAGAGGCTTGAAGGCTGAAGGTGGCATGTCTAGCAGGTTCCCCATGGTCACTGGGGCAGGAGGCCTGCCCCTGTGATAATGCCTTTGCTATGTCCTTCCTCCATTAGGGCCAGATCCCAAAGGTATGCTGAGCTCCCTGTTTCCATCAGCTCTCTGCCAGCACCCTTGCTTCTTTCTGTGATGAGATGGAGTATTTCTCTTCACATGGATTAACTGCAATCTTCCTATTTTTAACGTTAATGTTATTTTACTCTAACCACATTTTCCTTCATATCTAGGCAATTACAAGACAATTCACAGCAAATTTTCATGGGGATAGTTCATTACATACTAGAAAATGTACAATAATGAAGCGTGAAAAACATGGCAGCTTGCAATGGCGTTTGCTTTTCAGGCTGTGAATAAAAGTGGGGAAATAGCGTTCTGTAGAGCCTGCGAAGCATTTGAATTAGGAGAAAGCAAGATTATTTAAAATAAAAAAATAGGGCAGAGACTTCCCCCCAAAATTATGGTGTGACTAATAATGTATTGATCCTGTTTTTTTCTGCCTTCTAAAGCATTTCAATTACCTTTTAATTTTCATGATTGTGCAGTCACCAAAAAAATGAGATTCTAGCACATGGCTGGAAATCCATGGCTCCATGATATACGTATTTAAGTGTTTACTTACTGCAAACAAAAACCAAAATTCAGTACCTCAAGGGTTAAATCAAATTCATAAATACTTATTCAGCTATCTGAATAAGCACCTTGTGCTGAAATTGTCCTTCCTCACAAAGGATGATCAAACATCGTGGTGACAAATTGGTTTATCTCAGACCAGGTGCTCAAGTCAAAAGACGCTTTCAGAAGGACAAATCTCAGGGAGGAAAGAAATGGCTCTAATCACATTGGGCTCTCCTACAGGAGCGAGCTCTTCAGCACATACAGACAGAGCAGGCACTGTTACAAGAAATTGTGCAGCAAGCTTGCCTCAAGCATTCCTCTCTCCCACAGGCTGTATAATAAATGCAAGAAATGATTCAAAAGGGCCATTCTTGCTTCCCTCAGACATATTTTGCTAAACCATAGCAATAAAGATCAACTCTACCGAACAGTTTCTTTTTCTCCTGCCTCATGTCTTTCTGCATCTGTCAACATTAGACTTTATCTAAAGAGTGGGCTGTGTATTTGTACATCTCCTTACAACGAGGCAGGCAAAGCCATGGATCTTGCACCAGACAGACATACAGGGGGTTGAGGAGGGGTATGGGAAAAGGGTGTCCTGAAGGTCTTCCTGAAGACTGAAGGCCTTCTTCCTCACTGCTAGCACTCAATGCGGGTGTATGTATGCATCTCATACAGTATTTCATTACATCAGGTTTGCATCTGCTCCTCCCTCCACTGGAAGGAATTCAAACCATTTTCTGGTTGCTGCCCTTTTGCTATCAAAGCCAGCACTCGGAATAGGAACAAAATATGTAATGGTTTCAGAATAACTTGCTTTTCACAGATCCCTAAAAATGGAAACAGTTTTAGTAGTAGTCTGTGAAGATGAGGTGGACTGAGGATTTTATGGAAGAAGAGGGCATTTCAGGAGCCTGCAGACTGCTTGCACTGCTTGCTTTTAATGCCAGAGTTCATCTCCTGAAGCCTGAAGACAGCAAAAGAAGTCACTGGAGGACAATGTGTTAAACACCCCAGGCTTTCAAGTATAAAGACCAAGACCTGCAAGAAGTCAAAGTATTTCTGCAGGCTGTCCAGGAACATGCCATCTGTGACACAAGGGGGCTACCAATTGCTGGGGCATGTCTTTGCACATACTTCTCCAGGGAGACAGTAACACTGCCTCCTAATGAAAGCTATCCTCTAGGTCTTGGTGCTTGACCTCTACCATCTCAAGGCTAATTCTTTTAGCTTTCCAGGAAACAATCCCCAGTTCCCTGCATGCCCCCAGATTTGCCCTAGAACAGAGGCTCCCTGGAGATCTGCCTGCAGTGCTGCTCATTGCTTTTCTTGGACACCTTCTGGGGAGTAAAGCCATGCGAGATGTCAGACTTACCTCTGTGCACACTATTGCCAGCTTAGAAAGGACAGCCTGTCCTTTCAGTGGAGCAAAGGGTTAAGTTCTCAATGATAAAACTGAGAGCAGAGTTCCTATAAAGTGAAATGAAGTAATAACATGCAGTTATGCATTGCATTTAACCGGATTCTTTCTGAACTGTTTCAGAGCCTCAGCTGAACTGGTGGTTGAGCACACCAGGGCTGGCTGCTCTGGGGCTCTTCTTCCCAGCCAGAGGTGCTGCTGTGTCCCTCCCTAGGGTAGTCCTTCTAGCTTAAAATAGCCTCTTGCAGCTCACAATGGTTTTAAGACTCTCACAAATGTTCTCTGAATCACTGATCACAAGAAGTATTCCCTCTATGCAGCTCTTATTAGATGAACAGCATTTGCTTTGGGTTCTTCATAAAAACCAAATCTGTATTCTTTGCAGTGAATACGTATTTGGCTAGTGTTGAACTCAAGACCTTTTTGAGGTGAGCAAGCATTGACTGGCACAGAATGGGCACACGGGCAAGCAGGCAGATGGACCTTATTTCCAAGAGACTCCTAACCTGGGTTTCAAAAGTACAGAGAACTAGAGCTTCCCAGAGACTGCAGCCCGAGTCAAAAAGAGACTGAATGGCAAGGTGAGAGCAGTCAGGAGTTTCTAGCTCCATCTCTCCAACTACCATTAGCGGATTCCCCTCTCCTACCTTCTCACTATCAATATGTTTTTGTGAAAGTTAACATCTGTTGATGGCCACTACCTGGCTCAGGGGCCCTGCCTAGCCCTGCCCTCACATGGCACAGACTGCTCAGACAGCGTCTCTGAGATTGCAGCTCGGCTGAATTCCTGTGACAGCAACGAGACGTTCTGACATTTTCGTTTCTCCTGAAAGTGTGTGTCCGGGTATGCCCAGGGACTCTTACTTAGCAGAGCATTGAAACACAAGCCCATTACTCTGCCTGTCAAGTTAGTTATACGGTTCTCCATCACTGCAGTGCCTACTGTCTTTATATTGATGTAGATGAAAGGAGTTTATCCCCCAAGGTAAGGAAATGTTAGCCCTAGCCTATGAACCATGAGCTAGAGGCTAAGACCACACAGGGAAGTTTGTGGCTCATTGGGGAAATTCACTGTTCTCTAAACCAACTTCCAAATCCTGCTTTCCTCATCAGCTCTTCTCCATTTCATTACAGCACGTCTCTTGCCATCAAATGAGGCTTTTGCATCTATTTTTCTTTCATGCTGCAAAAAGAAACTTCTGGCAGTTTTTCTTAAATTTAATATTTTCCTGAAAAACAATATTTTCACAATGATCTCTAACGAGATTCCACAGCCAACCCCCCAAATAGGTGCCATATTTCCAATTCTTGCATGAGGCAAGGAAAGGGAGCAAGAAACCACATCATTTATTTTCCTAAGGATGGAAAAATACAACCAAAACAGTCTGCTTGTAACCTTGTGAGAGCACAGCTCCAGTTGGTCACGACAAACTCTCCTAGGCTGCATACTCTCCCAGAAAAGCTTAACGCTGTGTCTGAAAACAAACACACGGAAACAGAGGATTTTCCAATGGGCTCTACCTGTGGGAAAATTCTCACGTACATCAGCGGGGCAAAATCAGGTCTGGTGTGGAGTGATGCTGCAAGTATTCCCCTAACAAGCTTTTTCTGTCGGAGCGTGTGTATGTGGCAAAGATGACAGAGACAGTGGGGGGCTTCTTCCCACAGAGAATTTTGGGCAAAATTGCTTCATTTCATAAGATCTGTTCCATGCCCAAAGCTAAACATTTGCTTCTCAGGGATGTTGCTACGCTCCCTCCACATAAATCATGCCGGCAGGGATGACTTAGCAGGGGACAAATTTCATCAGAGGCCAAGGTATCACCTCAGCCTTCTTTTCAATGTAACAGTAGGTTTTTAATCAGGGACTCCTTCTGATTACTCCCAAGTGCCATAAATAACCAGGATTTGCTATCATGCTTTTGGATTATTACCAAAATCTTAGTGATACAGTACACACCACGCAAAAAAATGATGACCACTGCATGCAGATAAAATGCGTGCAATTAAAGAGCACTAACTTCTGTACTGGCTGCTTTAAACAACTCCTCCTATTATCCTCTTTAATAATAATTAATCCCTATCATTTTACACAATCCTGAGCTGCTTTGGCAGTTTTTGACGCATCCTGTCTGTGTTTATTTATTTATTTATTTTAAGAAGCATTGTCATCAAGAAACCTGGAAGACTCAAGAAAGAGTTGATTGATCATGAGGTCCTATCAAATGTCAAAGCTGGCCCTTGCTGACCTCCCATCTATTCAGAACTGTTTTGATTTAATCTACAAACTGGCTGACTCTCCTGCCTGTGAGTTCTGTCTGTAACCCACGTGTCAGTGTTTTGAGATATGACCTGCTTCACGCTCCATTCATCTCATCTGAAGGACGGAAATTAAACTGGAGGGTCAGCAAGGGGCACAGCTCAAAATACACACACATTAAACTGCAGTCTTTTGTTTGGGCCCATCAGAAGAGTTAGAGCAACCATCAGAAATGATATTCAAGTGGAATTGATTTTCTTTTTCCTATTGAAATTTGTGGTACTGATACGTGTAGAAGGGTGGCAAGCCTTGCTGCAGCAGAAGGAAAAATAATCATGGTACACTCTGTAAGAAGAGCTTGTGATGCCTTTTAATGCTATCAGTATACAACTGTGTTGACATCTCCAGGTATAGCAGTGTGCACAAGGCAGTATTTCTATTGCAAATCCAGTATTTCAAGCCTTTTTATGCTGATCATAATATTACATCTTGAACTAAAACATGGTGGAGAGTTCACAGCATGCATCACGGTGTTTTAAATCTCATCTGTCTTACTTGGGTTTTATTATAATTTGGAAAATGCTTAGCTCCAGTTCTTGCCCTGTGGAACACAGCCAGCAGCTCAGATGGATAACTCTCAAGGGTGACCACAGCTTTGCAGAGCAATTTTCATACCGGCTTTTACTTGGCGAGGAGAATGAGTATGAAGCATGAACCCTCAATGGCCATGCCAGCCTTCACACACTCCTACAGCCCTGGCGTGAGCTGCACCGACTCAGAGACGTACTCCTCACATGAACTTCAGGGCAAGCCAAGGCTCCGGCAGGCTGGCTTGCAGGTGGACCTGCCATATTTGGGTTGACTCAGCCCCGAGATTCCCTGTGAATTACCCAGGCTGCTACATCCATTACACAAACTGTCATGTGATGGGCAGCTATAAACCAGATTTTCATTTGTAAAGGCAAGGTGGAAGGCCTGGGTTCAGCTAGGATTCGTCTTGTAGCTCCATCCCACGAAGTGTGGGTTCGATATAAGAGCCACTACCTTCACTTTGAGACACCAGGAGACCACATTTACTGATGGAAAAATAACTTGCTTTCCTATTCTTCTATTTTTATCGAGCTTCCTTTTGCTGTTTTCCCTACCCCTCAACTCCTTCTCTCAGTTTGGAGCATCCACAGGTGGTAGGATGCACCTTGAGATGCCCAGATAAGAAACCACATGGACCCCAAGACACACAGTGGAACATGTAGCTGAGATAAGTGTTTCTCCTTGCAATCTCTTCTTTCTCGAAGATCCGTAAAAATTCCCAGGCTGTCTGCTCACAGCTGATACAAGTCTAATGCACTAAACTATTGGCTACCTATATTACCACTAAACGATGACATTTAACTTAAATAGTACCATCCCCACTAACAAAAAGACCAAATAAAGAGGTTCGCTCTCAGGGCTCTCATGAGAACATTGGTGATCATCACCACTTTTGTCAATTGCTTTGTCACTTCAGTAATACGAAAAAGCCCAAATCCCATTGTTCCATATCTTTCTTCAGCCTAGTGTCCCTAATAAATTAATTAAAATATAAACCCCAACAATTTAAACTTCAAAGCTAAAGGACACATTGTTTCCGATGGTATGCTGCTGTTTGCAAATCCACCTGCCAATCAAGACCAGAAAAAAACCACAGTGATTTGTAAATAGCTTTCTTCCTTGGAAGAAAAAAACAGAATTATATTTATCAAAGGCACATTTGCCCTTGAGTCTAAAAAAGGAAAGCATGAAAATGCCTTCAAATTCTTTTTAGTTCTAAGGCATGTCTTTTTGTTCATGCTTAACTGCAGAAGAAAAATTAGGAACAAGTGTGTGCATATCAGTGCATGTGTTAGCATAGGCTTTAATTGGTTAGGAGTAAATTAATGGCTGCTTGCAATATTTCTGGCAATCTGTTATAAGCTATGTAAATTTTTAAAAGAGGTTTCTTGAAAAGGCTGGCTGAAATCCTGTAATTCATATTCTGCTGGGGGAATTGATTTGAGAAATAATAATGAAATGTTTTACCTCAGTGATGAATCTCAGTTTTGTAGCACTGCAATTTTTTAAAGATTCTTGTAAATAATGCTATGAGTGTTTCTAAGAATAATCTACTTGAAATAAATATATCTATCTCTGAATTAATAGCGTTTTTTCACTGTTCTTTTTCACCTCTTTCTTATTTCACCATTCCAAGGGTTCACTGCAAAGCCAGCATTAGCTTTGATATTATTATAATAAATTAAAATCCAACTTTTGTTACCATGTGGCCTGCTCCAGTCAGTTTTAATAGCAGTTTTGCTATTGAATTCAGTGCGAACTTAATCAAATTCTCAAGAGAGAATTCCAGTTTTACACAGGCGAGCTGGAAACGGCCCAACACACCACTGGCTCTTCAAGGTGAGCCTGCCTCAGGCATTTCATTGGGAGCCGTTAAACATTGATTGGGGCAGAGGAAAAACACCTAACTTGACTGCCCAGTGCACTCGTTAAGGCTGCAGGAAAAGAAATTAAAGCCTCAAATGAGATAGATGAAGACATGGACCTGAACCGCCCCTGACGACTCCTTCAGCACACCCAGGGAAAGGGAAAAGCTTCCATGGCAATGAACCAACAGTTGAATGACCATGTTTCTTCGCTCCACTCATCATTTCAATAGCTACCACTATTCACACGAACCATCTACAGTACAGATGGTTGGTGACCAACTCTCAAGACCAAAACATAGGTCTTTAAAAGCCTCACAATTCAAGACATGGGGTTTTCCTCCAGTTTTCAGGGAACTCGCTGTGACCGCACTTCAGTTGAACACCATCTGAATACCATCTGCCCAAGCGGGTCAGCAGTTTTAATTGCTGTTGGCCTGGGAGACGCACAGACAGAGATACTTCCACTTGTCTGAGGAACAACCTCAGCAGTAGGAAACTAAGGCCAAAAAGGCCCACTCCAGAAACAGAGCCCAATGAAGAAAGCTGGAAATTTTTGTTGCTTCTCCTAGGCAGGTAATACAGAATGTCTTTGGAGGAAAGCCCCAAGACAGGAACTGACTAAAAGCAAATTACTGGTACAGCTTTTATTATGGCTGTATGTAGAGCTCCTGCAATGTGCCTAGCTGCTTTAGCTCTACTTTTCTCTTATCTTGTATATCTGACACTTTCCTTTTTAATGCTTAGCAGTATGCAAGAATGTATCTTGTACTGTCAATAATGCTGTTATCCTTTAATAAAAAATTAGAAACTACCAAAAAAAGAGACAGGGAGGGAAGGAGAAAGGCTATGAAAGAATATGGCTCGATGCCTAGAAAACTTCAATATGTTGTAAAAGGAAAGGATTGCTAATTAGGCTCTTGCGTAGTCTATTCTAGTTCCCTCTGTGCTGCAAGAAATTTAACCCAGCTCACTTGGCTGATGGCTGGAGAAGTGGGAATACAGTGTGGGAGCTCTGGAATCAGATTATTGAGATGATCTATGAAGTAATGAGGCAATGAAATGCAGCTGGATGCAGGGATTTCACCGTTGGGCTCAAAACATAGGGAAAAGGTTCTTAAATTAAACAGAAGGCTGGTCCACCCCACGGCTCGTCATTACACTTGGCTACACTAAAGCCTTCCACCAAACTGGCCCCACATTGCTTGTCTGCTGAGTGATGCAAGGCAGGGAAAAGAGGTTTTGGAAAAGCTGACTGCTGCTCCAGATGCTCTGAGAGATCAGCCATGCTGGGCTGTTTTGGAAGACAGGAAGAAAATGATGCAGGAAGCACCACAAGAGCTCTGCAGGTCATGAGAAGAGCTTATGGATGCACTGCTTGAGCTCCCAGTTTTTAACATCTGCAGCCAAACTCCATGTTTCTGTGAAATAAGTAGGGTGCAAACCCGTGTGGAGCGGAGAACATGATCTGGAGTTTGAGAAAGACAAATGGGATGGAAATACATTTGTCAGAGCAGTGATCCCTGGAGGTCTCAGCTCTATCCCTTGCACCTCCTACCACAAAGGTGGGCTTTCCCAGGAGCCACCGGCTGGGACTGGACCTTGCTTCTCCCAGGGAAACCACAAGGAAAGTGGCTCTCATGCAGGACCTCTAGTGCAGCTGCTTATATTGTCCCCACTGTTGTTCATCAACCTGTTGATTCAGAATAAGCTGCTCCCAAGTCATTTTAGGTTTGCTAATGCTGGGTTTTCTTTCCTGCACTTACAAATGACCTGCTTGCAGCTTCCACTGCTGTGTTATTATAATGACCTGAGTAAAATCTGTCATCTCTCAGAGATTTTGGTGACCTGAACTTCGTAACTGGTGTCTCACTAGTGATTTCTGTTTGAAAAGGTGATATTTTGAAGTCTAACTACATGAACTTTGCTGGAGATCAGCAGCTCAGTTACAAACATTTACAGGCTTGAAAAATTATTTTGAAAAATATGGAAGCTCCTTTAAACTCTCAGCGTTGTACTTTGGGCAGAGGCAGATGAAATAACATGCACACCAGAGAGAGCATCACTGCTACTGTGCAGCGATACGTACATGTTCATAAACAAGCATGCAAGCTACCCACTGGCCCATCCAGGCAGTAGGCTTGGAAAGATATATGTATGCACAAATAACACATGGCTTAATTTGCATACTAATTAATCTGTAACATCTTATTTGCATATATATTAATCTGTAGGTGCTATATAAAATACTTGATTTTAAGGAGTGCTAGTGCGTACTTGACAGACAGTCACGATAATCTTCATTTTAGGTTAAAAAAGGAATTAATAATGACTTGGGTTAATATTAAAGAGCAATTTCTAAAAGAGAAATGCAAAACATCTGCAGCCTGGAGTCATTAGGGTAAAGTCCATTGAGGCCAAGGAATTTATTCAGCCTTTGCAGTTCAGTGAGGTGACTCAGAGCTTCCTCCTGCCAAGTCAGACGGGCTCATCGTGGCCCTGTCTTCTCCTGGGCAGGTTGCTCATGCCATCAGTCACCGAAGCATGCCATGAATGTGGGTAATTTACCCTCAGTTTAGTGTTGTCTCTCCTCCTGGAGACTGCAGCAGCCCTCACGGGCAGCGCTGCAAACAGACAAGTGCAGAGGGAGGGGGGTTTTTCTCAGCTAAGTCAAGGCAGGGAAGAGGCGATGGGGAAAGCCGAGGTGTTTCTGCTCAGCTCACAGCCTGCACGGGGCCTGAGGTGGGTGAGGTGGAAGCACAAGGTGGCTGCTGATCGTTGACCCAACCTGGCTGAGTGTCTACACTGAAACAACATGAACCAGATACGCTGCTTCATCAGAAACACCGTATTTTGTGGCATTACGGCCAGTCCAAGGGCAGTTTCTTCAGAAAGGCTTTGGGGACCCAAATCTTCCTGGGCACTTTGGATCACATGCAAAGCCATACGCAAGTTCTTGAGTTTCTGACTCACATTCCTGGGGATGAGGTTTCATTATGGCCTGGAAGGAAATTCTCAGCTAGAAGGTCTTAAAAAATGCCTAAACCCATAAAAAATGGATTTAATGGCACTGGTCCACTAAATCTATGACCTCAGACACAGACAACTTATGCTCATGGTACTGTGGGGTGCAGGTGGGCATCTGCATCTTGGCCCGAGCAGCCAGTATGGGATGGGGAGAGGGCTCCACAGAGGGCACAGTGGCTTGAGAGGGATACCAGCAGGGAGGACTGTCATTGCCTTGCTTTTTGGATGGCGTTTCTATTCACAGAAAGGAGTTTGCTGAACAGGAGCGATATGATTTTAAGACGACCATTATTTACTGTGCAAGCTGCCATTGCAAACAGTGATTAAAGGTGCTCGTTTTGCTAAGACACAGCTCTTTTTTACTGCAAGCTCTGCCTTTAAATTCTGCTGATATTTTGAAAAGGACAGGCACCAAGGGAGAGCAATGGGTATGGGAAAGCATCTCCAGGCAGGCCAGGTTTAACTGGATGCAAGCACAGCGAGCTCTTCTCCTTGGGGCAAAGGCGAGGACTGTGGTGGCCAAGGGGACTGATACAGCTGTGGATTTGGGGAATAAGCCTGTTGTGTTTGCATTTCATAGAGAGAAAAGCTCACATACCAAGTGATGTGTTTCTAGGTGGTGTTATAAGTCCATTTAATCAAAAAAATATTTAACAAATCTATACTGACATCAGCTCCTAGTAGGCTCATACGTTATTGTGCCGTGGAGATAAAATCAACCCCACATGATTCCTGTCTTCATTGCAGGGCGTGACAGAAAGGACTCGGGTTACGAGACCGGGCAGCTGGGGGTCACTTTTGGGGACCTTGGCCTGCCTCACACAGCAAGAGGAGGGGAGGAGAGAAGGCGAACATCAGCCTGCTTAACGCTCTTGCTCTGGGAGATCTTGTCCTGGGGGAAAAACTTGCAAATCCTGCAGCTTGCAGAGCCATGCCGGCATCCTGCACGCGAGTGGCTCAGGTGGAGGCAGCTGCCTTCCCCGGTCCTGCCCGTCCGCAGCTGCGCTGGCGGTTCAGCCGTGGCCGGGGGGAATCCTCCACACGGAGGGCTGCTTCCTTCTCCTCTCTGCAGCTGGTCCCTCCAACTGCCATCTGGAAATACCTTTCCTCCTGCTTCAGTGCCAAGGAACAGCTTGCTTACACCTTGCTTCTGCACTACCCTCCGTAGCCCTCCCTGTCGGCAAATTCCTCCCTGCAGTCCCCAGAGAACGGCACAACTCCCTCTTCACTTATTTGTTTTTACTGCCTGTCTACAAGCTTTCCAAAGAGCGCTTCATCCTTAGAAAAATATCCTTGCCTTTAGCACTTTGGATGTTGTTTGCCCAGCAAAAGCCTTTAAGGGATATGGATTCTGGACCGTCATGATTTTGAAGAGGACCTAGGGAGATCATAGTGCTAATTTTAAACAGATGGGCCTTGACACTAAAAGATACCTTGATTAAATTAAATCTGTGCTCAGCAAAGCTCTGACATAACCACAGTGACCCTATTTATGCCATTGTGCTGATAATCTGTAACACACGTACTGTGCTCGGGTTCGGTTTGGTACTGCCTGAAGGAAATAAACAGCTCTGTGAAAATGTAAAATTTTACTTTTTTTTCTTTTTGAAGTGAGTTAAGCAGCAGGTAAGGGTTTCTCTGTGAGGAAGGAATTACGCCCACATAGCAAATGCCATGGGAACGGCGGTGCTCCAAGCACCCATTCCCGGCTGCCTCCACGGGGAGCTCCCCAGGGAGGCCCAGCCGTGCCAGCTCCCGCACCTCGGAAAGCACTGCAGCACCGGAGAGAGCTGAGAGCAAAAATGCAAAATATGCGTTTAAACTTTAAAAATTAATGTTGACATTTATTTAAAAATGTGAGTTGGCAGCTCTCCAATGGTTCACTGAGTACATTAACTTAGTCAAACGCCCATTACTTCCTCCCCTTCCTACTAACAAGAATGTTTTGAAAAGGCGAGCTGTGTGAGCTTTGCAAGCTCTGCAGCAAAGCGTATACCCCTTCCTTATTTTTTTTTTTCTCATCTAAGCTGCTGAATGCAAAGACTATTTATAGAGAGTGGATCAGAGACAGGCTTGAAGAAAATCTAGATGAGGGTGCTCTAAAATTTAGAAGTGAGAAAGGATTGCTTCAGAGCCAAGATTTAAAAAGAAAAAAACAACCACTACAAAAAAACAGAAACGTGGGCTCAGTCCTGACTCTCCTCTGCCTCTGTGCATCTGAGCAAGTCACCCAGCGTCCCCATACTGCTTCCCACCAGCCCTCCCTGCGAGGCTGGGAAGCCTCGGTATGCTTCTTCCTTCAGTGGGCTCTGATCTTCACTAGGATCTGTTAGAGTCTCAGTAATACAAATAATTTCCCAGGGAAGTTCATACCTAACGTTGTCCCTAGATGCTATCTTGACACGGCACTGACCCTTGGGTCCCCAGCCATGGCTGTCCCTCCCTGTGTGAGCCCCAGCTCCCAGGCTGTTCATGTCAACAAACACCAAACAAAAGCCATGCTTTTGCAGTACCATCTGTGATTTTTGGGGTGCAGGAGTTCTTTGAATACAGCTCGGCAATAATGAACACATTTTGCAGCTGTCTTTTGGACATGGGAGACGTAACTACAGAGCTGCCTAGGGAATTTCCAGTGCATCCGCTGTTACAATATCACAGCATTCAGACATACGAGCTGACAAATTTTGTGCCTGTAAACAGCAGAGGCTTGCTGAGAATCTGGACCCTAGTGTATAAAATGAGAATACTTTCCCAAAGTGAAGACAAGTGAAATCCGTATGGTCTTTCCAGGCAGTCTCTCAGCCCACTGGAAAGCCTGCAGCTGCTATATGGCAATAGCGTAATTCCAATTTTGCCAGCTCCCATAAGGACTTAGCACTGAACAGTGCATTAGATACTGGTTTCAGAAGCTAGTGTTGTAAGCCTATGGAAATTGGTTTTAGTCTACACTGCTGCTGTAATTAAATGACGAAAGAATATTCTTAAATAAAACTTTTATGATTACGGGTATGTCATCTGTAGACCTCTGATTTCCAAACCTGCTCTGAGCAAAGAAGCCAATTAATCTCCAGAAAGAGAAGACAAAAATCACCTCCAACTGTGTGTTTCCCAGTAGATAGCAGGCCAGATTCTGTGCTCCTTTACTACCAAGGGAAGGCACAATAACTGAAGTTCTTGGATTCGGTCCCACAAAGTTACTTGAGGGTAATGCCAAATCAACAGAGATCAGATTTTTACCCAACTAGAGCTTTTAATTATTTTCCCCCTCAACATATGTTTTGTGAAAAAAAGGATGTGGTTTCATTATCAAGGAAACTGTGCTAAAGTGCATAAGGAGCCGAACCCTGTTGTGCCGGTGATAAACAGTGGGGAACCGCTGGGGATCTGGAGGGAGAAAGGGACTGAGAGAGGTGAGGCTGTACGCACCATGCATCCAGCCCACCTCTGCTGTAAGCGCTACGTACAGCCAACGAATGCAAAATCCATCGATAGTGCATCCTTCTACATATTGCTACTGCTCCCACAGGTTATATTCATATTACCAAACTAATTAAGCCCAAGTGGAGACAGCCCAGTGCCTCCCGCATGATACTGGGCACGAGGAGGCAATCTGTGTTGCAGTGAGGCTATCCCATCCCGGGGCCTCTCCTCTCCCCTGCAGCAACCACAGCAGCAACCTCAGGGCTGATCTGAGATGAGACGCCTGCTTTGCTGACCCTGTGCACTTCTCCTACACAAAGAACCTTTACATTGCTTTGGAGAGAACAGGATGGATTTTACCCAGATGGCAGGAAAATAACATTGCAGACAACTGCCATTGAAAGCCCTGTTAGACTCTTTTGCTGTGCAATCTCTGCCGTATATTTTAGCAAAATACTCACCCTCCACTCCAAAATCTCATTAAAAAACAAAATTAAAATGGAAACATTCACCCTTCCTATCTCATAAGCTTATTGCATGTGTTACGTGTGGGTGGTGAGCATGTTAGGTACAATTTAGAGCATAATTTCCTGAGAATTGAAATGTCACCAAGAAAAGGATTGTAAATAATGAAACTTTGAAAGGAATCTGTGATCTTTGTAACAGATAATCATATTTTAATTCTGACTTATGGCTCATCCAATTGCCTACAGTTAGGGAAAAACAATTCTTTTTCTTATTATATGGAAATCAGATGAATCAGATGAAAAGCCATCAACATCACAGCTTGGAAAACATATACCAATGTTCAGTGATGTGAGCAAAGCCCATGAATCTGCTTCAGTTTGTGGCCCTTTTTATTGGTTTTCCTCAAATATTTAAGAGAGATCTATGTTCATAAAAATGTTGGTTGGAAAGTTTTCTAGAGTCACCATAGATCACAGAATTGTTGAGGCTGGAAAAGCAAGTTCATGGAACAACTCCTACGGAGTTAGGCTGGTAGAAGAAGCTCGAAATCTCTTTTCCTCTCTGTAGGTTTTTCAGAGAGCCAGCCAAGTACCAAAATTAGTATTAGATCACGTGGTTGCTCAATCATGGAGTTGGAAGAATGACTATTGAATGGTAAATAGTCAGAGCGAATAGTTTATCCATAGCCCCAACAGGCAGGAAGATGCTGGCATAATGCTTCAGATCCGATTGGAACATAAAAAAAAAATAGAGAGACATCAAACACTGCTTTAGCAGAATTAGTAAGAGTCAAAATGGACAAAATGCACGACATAAATTATTGCAAATGCTTTGCCTAATGACTGAACCCACAAAGACACACTGCAGTGTCCAATAAAAACAAGGCCAGAGGATTCCAATGCCTAGACATGTTCTGATTTTGGTTTAAGCCCATCTCTGTCTCTGGTTGTTTCCAAAAGCCTCGAAGCTTTGTACAAAGGAATTGCCAATAGCTGGGGCTTTTTGCAGCTGGAGGACCAGATCAGTGAGAATTTCTGATGCGAGGACGCTTTCAGCCCACCACCAACAAGCCAACAAGGTAGGACAAGCCAAAAGGGTAAGATTAATGTAAAGTCCATCACCACGGCAAAGCAAAGCTGTATCCCAGAGTGTCCATCAGCACATGAGCAGGGCAGGAGGGAGGACCTCAGGATGCATTTGCCTCCCCTCTTAACTTTTTTATGGTTTGGGCTGGACTGGCCACTGAAAGGAACAACAGATGCTCTCCCCCACCTCTCTTTACAAGGAAAGGATGGAAAGAGAGAGAGACATGAGTTTAGAAAAAAAACTAAACTACTTTAATGAAATATTATTAATAAAATCAAAAGAAAATAATGAAATATATACAATATATACAAAACCAGTATGGAGCTCCCACAATGACGACATGTCACCGGCAGGCACGGGGAAAGTCCCAGACTGGACTCAGCAATGGACGGGAGCTGGATTGAGGAATGCACGGATCAGGATTAAAGGCAAACGAACAGAGTCCTCCTTGGACACCGGCCATTGAAGAAAGAGCTGACACTTTGATCCCTCAGCTTTTATACTGAGCATGAGGCAGATGGGATGGAATACCATATTGGTCAGTTTTGGGTCACCTGTCCTGTCCGCTCCTCCCCGCAGGAACGACCCCTCTACGCTTTTCTGCTTCTGACCCTCCAATGGGGCACATAACAGAATTAGCTGGCCTTGGGTGTTATAGCAATAAATATAAGCAAGAGCCTCTCTGCATACCATTCCTTACATAAATTAGAAACAATCAGGTCTCATCCCTCTGGGAGCGAAGTGCCTTGCCTTTTGCCACAGCTTTTTGAAGTTCCCAGTTCCCCTTGCCAATGGCTGCTGAATTATACACATGCTGATGCGCATACACACACACAGACATCATTCAAAGGAGAAAAAAAAATAGCTGCAGAACAACTTCCAAATAACTCATTTCATTCATTATGTTCTCCAGGAATCTCATTTCTAGTCCTCCGCCATCCTGCATTTCGCTAAACAAAATCAAGATCAGTGCTTTATAATTCTATTCCTAAAAGGGACTGTACAACACTGTGGCAAGAGCCTTAAATTATTCACCCAGGAACAGGAACACTCCATGAACATAGATGGTACTACAGGAATGCAGAGCAACTCCTCATCACTCCTAAAGGCTGCATCCCAGTTTCCATTGGCCTTACACCAGGGTCCCCGTTTGCCCTGAGAGCAGCTGTGAAAACCCTGCTGGGTGTACATGTGCGTCCCCGGGAGGCTGGCGCTGGGGAATGCCTGAGACAACGGCGTTTTCTGTTCAATGGCTAACCCAAAACTTAGGAAAAATAAAAAATTCTTAAAAAAAAAAAAGTCATGTTGCATTAACACAAAGCAGAATTTTTCCATGTTTTCTTGGCAAGAAATAATCAAGCTAACAAGCCCAAAAGAAAAAAAGTAACTGTTTAACATCTGACTAAACAGGCCATTTCTGTGTTTGTTAACTTCTCTCTTGATCAAAGCTGGGCTACTCTGTACATGAGGACACCATTTTAAAAATTAAAAAAGGGGTCCATTTTTTCCACCTTCTCTTCCCTCCTCCAGCCAAATTCCCGAACAGTTCATTGCCAGCCGCCCTTTGCATCTCTGTGACCTCCCCTCCCACCCACCTCTTCTTTTTTTCTGAGATTTCCTTTCAGCTGAGAACCTGTCCCTTTGGGGGAGGTGTTTTGCCATAAAGACACGATTGTTTGAGATTTCAATATTGGCCTAGTTTAGCATTTGATGTCATTCCTTCAATTACTGACACTGAATTGCCTTTGTATTAAACAGGACAAAAACAGGGAAATGAATAAAATATCCCATCTATGCTGATATGAGACCCGACCAGAATCCATCAGACATACCAGCTTTGTTCTACTTCCTCCAGAAAAATAATCTTTCCACAAATTTAGACCCCTGATGGCAACCACAGGCTCCCCCAGGCAAACACAAGGAGCCAGAGCAAAGAATTGTTTCGGGGCTATCCCTGGACGCCTTTTGCCAGCATGTGAGGCAGCTTTACTGTTCAAAAAGGTGAGTATTTGTGTGAAAATGGAAAGTTTCTAAACAAGAGACAAGGTGAATTTCTTACACACTGTGAAACTGACTGGTAAATTTTCTAAATAACTACATATGTTTTATTATCTTGGACTTTTAAATGCCTCACATCTCTAATTGTAGTAGTAATTATTAGCTCAGTTAATGAAAGCTTTGGAAACAAGATTGTGTGGGAGTATTTCAAGTCATGAGTTAAGTCTTTTAACTCAGTAATTGCCAATGATTAATTCATTTTTTCATTTAAGCATTGAAAAGCTGAAATATTACTTCCTTGAACTGTATTTGTGCTTGGCAGTTCTGAGTTAATTACTACTCTGTGAGCACCTTTAAATCAAATTCAGAGGTTTCCAGGTGTACATATCATGAGGTCCTGGTAAATCCTTCAACATCTGCTTGGAAAAGTATTACTGAACTTGACTGATGATGCCGTTCTTCTGAAGGTCTACCCGTTGTGTACCTACAGCCATTAAAGGTACTCAAATGCAATAGCAGTAAAGAGTTTAGGCCTGTAGAGTTCTCATATAAATAAGGATTATACTCATGAACATCTGGTTTGGAAATCATCCACCTTAATTTTTCTGGATGGAGACAAGGTCGTGGTCAGAGCCCTGGAAAAATACAAATATGTGCACAAATCACCGGTTCACCGGCTACAACTAGTGGAAGAAGCTGCACTTCCATAAGGGACTGTAACAACCTCAGCCCACTGGTGAGCTAACCGGCCTGGGGTTGGGGCTGATTTGGCCCATTTCAGTAATTTCAGCTCCAGACATGGTTCTCTTACCTGAGCAGTGGGGACTGATAGAGTGCTCAAAGAGAGGGACACAAGGAACACAGGGAGGACCAAGGAGGTACAAAGCATGCATTGTACTGCTGGAGCTCCAGCTCCTTGGGCATCCTCAGAACCACAGAACCAGGGGTTCGGGGTAGCCTATCAGACAGACAAGCACTTCAGCTGCTCTCCCAAATTGTGTCTTTCCCACAGTACTTCCCTGTTCCCTGCCAGGACCATATGGCGCCGTCTTCTCTCTCAAAGACAGAAAGACTGAGGACAAGAGAGAGACCAAAAGGGCATTTTTTTTTCAGCAGCAAGGAACATTTTTTTCAAAGCAAGAGAGAGCATCTCTATTGGAGTGCTAATCCTCCTGCTGTGTGTTAGTGTGGCTCTTTATCTGTCCCTAACCACAGATTTCCTCTTCCTAAAGGATGCTCCCAAGCACTAAAATGTCCTCAAGCTGCTTCCTGGCCCAGTTAACTTTTGCTTTCCTGGTTCAGGGCTTGGGAACCTGCTAACCCGGCATCCTCCTCTCCCTGAGGGGGACAGCAGCGCTTGCCAGTGCAGCACTGTGTCACAACATTTCAGAGGAGGAGTACCACCATGGGGGAAGAAGCAGCCATGTCATTAAAGGGACCAACGTATGTTCTCGGCGTCAAACAACATATTCTACAATTTCTGTAGTGCACTGAAGCCCAATCCTGGGTCCTGATCCTTGCTTCCAGCACAATTTCTGTATTTTCTCCACTGACCCTCAAATATAAAAGACATACGAAGCCTTAAGAGCAGAACTGGGACCCAACACTGCTCTTTTCAAGAGCAGAAACAAGACCTCTAGCTTTCCCCACTCACACCAAACAACCCCGAACCACCGTGCAACGCAGCCTCACGTGCTCAGATCTTGCCGTCTGCCCAGCCCAGCATGGTGGCTCTAACAGGAGAGGCAGAGGGCACTGCAGCTGTGGCCTTGAGGTTGGGCCACTCTTTTTGGGAGAAAGGTTTGAACCCCCTCAGTATGGGGTAACCCCACTGCTGCTTCCTGCTCCCCCTTCCTTCAGGATAGTCCAGAACACGAACACATCCCCAAATGCTTCCTGGCCCCAGTTAATTTTTTTAAGCCCCACCACCAGGCAATGACAGCAAGTGACCCTGGTCTGATCATCACAGCTTGCTCCAATTTCCTCCCCCCCACCCCCTCCCTTTGTTTTGTTTTGAAAGAAAACGTCAGATGCTCACAATCTAGGTGAACAAGCCAGGATCCTGACCCTAACTGGAGAGAGGTCTCCACTTGCTGCCCTCATGCAGATGCCTGCACAGCAAGCCAATATTTAAGGCACAGTCCTGTAATAGGTACCTCCTGTGGCTCACTTCAAGCTGGGGATGTTGCCTAGATCTCCACTCCACACTATGCAGGGGAGAAGCCAGCCAGCCCTGGGTCCTTGATGCCACCCTGGGTCTTGCCTAGAGTAGAAATGGTGGCAGCTACCTTGAAAATGTTGAAACCACTGAGCTGATCTAACCTGCCTTTGGCAAAGGCTGGCAAGGAGACATGAGACCTTCCAAGCTGGAGCAACCAGTTACAAACCTCCTCAGCTAGAAGCTGGATTTGGGCCAAAAAGACCTCCTCCCCTTTCAGCTCTCTATCTCAACTAGAACATTGCATTCCCATATTTGTTGTGGCCTATTAGTCCTTATTGGTAATCCAAGATTTATTAAAACTGAACATCTGTTAACCAGAGATGTTAATCTCATCCAGACTTTTCAAGTTCTTGGGTGCAAATTATCCTGGACTGCTAAATCAAAAAAAATGTAACTCTACTAAATCTTGTTGAACATTTTCTTCAGTGGCTATTAAGCTGAAAATTATTTCCTTTTCCTCATCTAGTAGGAGTACAGCTCCCTGCTTCTGTTCAAAAACAGCACAGAAAATTTCAATCAAACTTGTTTGGTTTTTCTCTGCATCATTACACTAAATTAAATCAATAACTTTCAGGTGGGAGGGAGAAATCCATGATTTTCTTGTTAGCTCTTTGTGCAATCATCTTTCTTCATTAGAGACACCTGAGACCCATGTCTGAATACATGTTAATATATAGGCCAACTTATAAACTGCTTTCTTTATTATTCATGTTTTTTGAGTGCTGTTGCTAACTGTCACATCAGAGGGCTGGCTGGTTATAAGTGGAATCATTAAAAATAGCTCATTTTAGTAATAACACAGCACTATTCATATTTTATTCAGTATTTAACGGTCCACAGGAGACTTTCATGCTTTCTTATTTGCCAGTCTGTCTCTTCTAAATGTCATTGTCAACCATTCACATCCAGTTCATCCTCCTGCGCAAAATGGGTTTCATAAAGCCTACCATAACCAAAGAAGCTAAACAGATGGTTCACTGCATCCCTGCAATTTCCTCAGGCTTGAGTTTCATCCCTTTAAAATAACAGCTCCTCTCGAAGTAAGCATATTCCTTTCTATTAAAACGTGAAATATAATAATTACAGAGACTACAGAACAATTCACTCCGTCATTGAATGAGCAAGATAAATAAATGCAGGAGCAGGTGACTAGACTGGAGAGAGGTTTGCAGGTTTTCTGCTAGCATATATATTGTTGCTTTGTTAAAAGAGCATGAAGGGTCTCAGCCTTGTGGGTTGGCCTTTGAAAGTACCAGCTCTGAGAGACAAGCTCACAGCTCCAGCTGTGGAGCTTTTCCAGCTTACTCTTACAGCTGCCTTTTCCTCATCATGCAGAAAAGTGATGTGCCAGTCCCCCCATCCTACCTCATAGTCCAGCATCTAGCCTAAACTGATGCCAATGACTCTGTGGCTAATGCCAGACCACGAACAA
Source organism: Vanellus vanellus (assembly GCF_965231255.1). Taxonomy (NCBI): domain Eukaryota; kingdom Metazoa; phylum Chordata; class Aves; order Charadriiformes; family Charadriidae; genus Vanellus; species Vanellus vanellus. The sequence continues at coordinate 8,908,395 of NC_138913.1, forward strand.
CAGCCTACTGTACCGTGTGTAGCTATATGCTCCCTTTCCCTTGACTTAGCTATGGGGCTGTTAACGAACACCAGGCAACTGGTGTTTTAAACTATTGCAGCCCTAGTTTGTGTGACTGCTCTGCATGTGGACAGAGCTCTACAGCTGCCCTTGAGATGGTTTGCAGCCCATGCCAGCAGTAGCTGGGTGCACAATACCCCCACGTGCTCCTCACTGGGCAGCACAATGCTTGTAGGTGGCCGTGCAAAGGGTGCCTGGGCATCCTCCTACACACCTAAACGCACATCCTTGCCGCAGCAGTGACTCAAGCTGGTTTGGGCTATATACTGAGAACTAGACTCAAACTGAAGTCCCTGTGTTTAGACTCACTGGAGCAGCGCTTGTCTGAAGCTGATCAACTCCCCATGGCAATTCCTTATCACACAGAGGCGAAGAGAGTGGATATTTTACCACAAGACTCACAGAAAGCAGCAGTGACTCAAATGTCTCAGTGAAACCTCACCACTGGCTCACGTGCCATCACACCCATTTGCACCACAGCCTACAGACAATGGTCACGGCTGTTCTAGGGTGACATAGAGGCTTGTAGCACACAGTTTCTGCTAGCGTGGCCCTTGTGCTTCACTCCCATATCTTAACCTGTGCTTCACAACAGCAAGGCAGCGTTAGGCACACAGGAAACAGAATAAGAAAAGTTAGGAAAAATGTAAGAAGCAGCCCGAGTGCCTTCAGGTCTGGGCTTTTGCCTCAAGGGAAAATTAAACTGCAGTCCACCTCCTACAGCCAGAGTTAAAAAAATAAATAAATAAATGAATTCACGCCATTTTGAGGATGTTCACAGCATGGCAAGCTCCAGAGCTAGTGCCAAGGAAGTGGCATGCCTATATGGCACAGCCACTGCTGCCCCAGCTGAGGCTGGTGCTTGAGCAGCCACGTGCAGCTGGATGGAGAACCGTTGGTCTTCCCAACAATATTTGGATTATAAAATACAACCCTTACTACAGTTTATATACCTCTTAGCATAAGGAGATGCTAATCTCTGTGTGGGTAACTGTAATATAAATGAGAGTAAATCAACATCACAAGACTACATTAGTTAAACTATTTCATTCAAGGAGATTAAGAGAAGAAGATTATAGTGGTATTAAACTTTTTAAAGTTCAATAAATACAATCTACTTGTTTATTCCTTTTTCCAGAGATATTATTTTGTTGCAGGTTCATAGATTGTCCTTGCAATGAGCCTCAAAGCTCTTCTGAAGGATCTCCCTTCTCTGATACAGCCACCTCTGGGGTTGGCCCATGACAGCTGTTCAGCATCACGCTGGGACACTAGTAATAATAGTACTTGCAGCACTTACATAGCATTTTATACTTCTAAAGCTCTTAAATTAATTAGTTACAGGGCTACACTATGGATTCAGGCAGGATGTGAAAACGAAAATTTTATCCAGTGGAAACTACAGGGGGAATTTGGGGAAACGTAATGTAATTACCCAATTTGGAATCTGGCCAGAGCACCACTGCTAGAAACACCATGGGATCTCTAATGACCACATGTGGTCAGGACCTCAGCTTCACATCTGCTCCAAAAGATGAGGAAAGCCCTAACAAAATGTGCTCACTCATCAGGTACAGGAAAGGGATAATTATACAAAATCTGATTTCCCCCCTAGATGTCTCGCAGCTACGGGCGCTAGGCTGGGCTCAGCAGCGCCCCAGGAGTTCATGTCAACTCAGACTTGAGGAACTTAAAAATTCTTTTCAATTAAACAGCTCCAACTTTTGGTGATATTTACAAATGATCTACTTCATAAGTCCATTAACTGGTCTTAATTGGGTTAAAATCCCCAAGCAATTAGTCATCTCAGCCATTCCCCTCTGAACCCCCCCCAGTGCACACACGTGTACCCTCATTTTCGCTAAAACAAGCACATCAGGTGGTTGCGTTGCTGAGCTACAGCATTGCTCCATGCCAATTTGGAAATGTTAATGCCATGTAGACATGCAAATGTCACAAGGGGCCAATTTTAGGATACACAAAAGAGGGACCACTAATTGGAAGGAAGGGGGAGAAAGTGATTACAATTCCCACTCACCTCAGTGGTGCTGCAGAAGAGAAAGGAAAATGTTGACAAAAAACAGTCAGTCTTGCCGACAGTGTTTGATGTATGCCACATATTGGGCTGGTGGGGAAAGGGATATTTCAGCTTCACAAAATGCGTAGGGTGGTAAGCCCCACGTGCCGGTTTGGGGCAGAACACCCACAGCCTGATGCTTTTTCACACAGCTGGATTTCTGCAATTTTTAAGTTCTCAGTAACAGCCGAACAGGGATGCTGAGGGATCTTTGGCTGATTTTGAAACACAACATGCAAGGAAGGGCTCCTGGCAGCTGCCTGCCTGAGCAGCCTGGGAACTCGGCTTAGTCCAGAGAGTCCTGGAGCAGCTCAAGCATGTTTTGGGGAGAAAAGGGAGAGCTGGGCAGCCTGTCTGGCAGACTAAGGACCAAGGACCCTCTTGTGCCTGTCAAGGAACTTGACTCTCAGGCTTCATCATCAGCTTTCACGCTGATTACTGAGTGCTGAAAGTGCAGGGAGTAAGGAGATGCTTTGTTACAAACATTAAAAAAAAAAAAAAGAAAAGAAAAAAATTGGCGAAACTTATTTCTTTTTTTCAAAAAAAATATTATATTTTGTAAACAGAGTTTTCCAACATGTTGGCAGAGAGTTTCTCACTAGCTCTTCTGACAAGTTGCTGCATCCCTCGGCTCACCAAGCATTACTCAACCCTCCACGGCTGCAGTGGCAGAATGAGTCACAGCACGACTCGCTGCTCGGCCGTGCGCATGGCTCCAGCCGCTGGCAGGCAGCTCCCAGTGCAGGAGGTGCCAACAGCCTGTGTGTGCACAACCCACTGTTGAAACAGACCAGCTTCACCCTTGGAACTCGGTGGAACCTCTCCACTGCTGATAACTGCCCTGTGCCACAGCCCTCCTCCTGCGCTCGCCCACCTCAGTGCTGTACCCAACACATCTGCTCCTTCCTTCTCCTTGTCACAGCAGCACCCCAGAGCCTTTCAGGACAGCCTCAAGAGACTTGAGCAAAGAGGATGTATTTTCTCCTACCCCATCTCTTCTTTAGGTGAAATTTAAAGAGCTCACTGTTCCCATATTGTGAAGACCTCTTCCAGTGCACCACCAATGGCTGTTAATTACTTTCCAGTCTTTGCAAGCTACTTCAACATGTGAGATGCGCAGGAGCTTCATTTTTTTTGCACTGAATGTAGGTAGAAAAGCACTAGAAATCCCATAACGGACAGCTCTTGATAATGTCAAGCTCTTCCCTGACATACAAGCATCACTCCACCAACTTCTATTCTATGGGTTTACTCCTGATTCATGCTAGCAAAAGTAAAACCAAGCTCAGACTTTTGCCTCTAACTCTGGAGGGTTCTCATCTCTTGCTGTCCATTCCAATCATAGCCGAGCCTGTCTAGAGTTGATTTACCCAGTATATTAATTCTGATTACATTTGCAAAACACTGTCACTGGTGGGGATACTCTCCATGCCTGAACCACTGCGTTTGCCACACAAATGGGTCCCAAGCGCAGATTGCCCTGCATGCATATCTTCACTCAGCACCACCAACACAGCCCCTTTTTAAACAACAATCCTCTGCTTGCTCGTCAGTTCAGCCAGCTATAATTAGGTTGCTCACTCAGTACCCGGTTTTGACACGCCTTTGGCAATCATCACATTGGCATTTCTCTGCTGCGGTTTTCCATGCCTTGCTTAAGCAATAGGGGTGCGACAGGGACCCCGTTACCCCTGGCACTAGTATACCCACAATAGAGTCCTCCACCCAAAACAACCACACCACAGTAACCAGTGCTTGGTGGGAACACGGGACCTCCAAGGCATCTTCTGCAAAATTAGGATGTGGCAGCTGGTTTTGCACAGTTTAGAGAGCCCTTTTGCTGGATTAAAAATTTTTGCTCCTCGGACCATAACTTGGAAGTGACCAAGCATCAGGGAGCTGGAGGAGGAAAGGGACCTCTTCTCATTAGAGGCTGCTGCTGCTGCTTGGGTGAAAATAGCAAGTCTGAACCTAAACAGCTCCAGGTGACACAATGGGACACAGTGAGGACATGAGATCCAATCTCAGCATGATGTATGCATTCAGCTCTGCCATACCTACGCTGTAATGAGCTGCCAGGTCAGGGGGGCATCAGCAGTGCCTCTAGTTTGCTTTTACTGAAAAAGGCTTGGTGCTGTGGTTTAGGTAATGAGCTCCTATGTACGCACAGAAACAAGCACAAGAAACTGCAGTGAGTGTCTTCAGCAGCACAGGCTACTGCAAACACATCCCATCTGACCTCCTGTCACTTCACCAGCCTTCCACAAAATTTGGAGTCATATTCAAGATCTCAGCTATTGTCTCAATAGCCTGACCCTAGGACACCCATGTGGGCATTTAAAGCTCTCAGGTACAAGGTGTCTCCCACATCACTGCTGCTTCGGCACAGTGCAGCTCTCCCTGAGCCATGGGTTTGTCTCTGCAACACCAAATTTCCTGTTTGAGGCAGCTGGAGGTGGGGGACAGACAACTGGAAGAAACAAGCAGTGTGACACTTCCAGTACAAGGGTAATCTTCCAGAATTAGCTACGACTAATGTAAACAAGTATACACGTATATTCCTAAAACTCTTCCAAAACCAAGGAATTACTGAGCACTTTCTCTCCTGAAGGTGGTTACAGAAGGACTGAGGTGCAGGCAGGCACACTGCGGGAGCTGCGCAGGCACTGCTGAGAGGAACATGGCAGGGAAAATCATTTCACAGCAAAAACTCAAGGGGAGAATAATCTGAGGGAATTCAGCTGTCTCAGTCATTCCTGTGGCTTTGTCTGGGCTCCTTTTAATGAGGCCCAACAGTTCACCACTGCCCTACCTCTCTCCTTACAGAGAAAGCTTTGTAAGGCCGCATGTCTTTCCTGATCCTCTGATTTCCCTCTTGCAGAAGCCAGTCTCACTCCAGCGGGAGACTGGTGGGGAAAGAACGGTGTTCAGAGTCCTGGGCTCTTCAGGGGAGATAAGAACATAAGGAAACGGGTTGTAGTGTACAACGAAGGGAAATGCAAGCCAACTACAAAAACTAACAAGGTCCATGACATCTCTCTGGGAGGGTCAGATGCAAATGTGAGGGACAGAGACTTCACGGTGCCTGTTAATGGGGTGCACACAGAGGCACACACAGTCCATCTGTACAGACAGCCTTTGCCCCCAGGGATGCTGCCCTAAACTCTCTGCAGTCATGATGGTGATGCAGGGCACGAACCGCTGGCTTTTGACTCTCTCTGATGGCATCAAAACTAAGATGCATCTTCTGTGGATGTTTTCATTTTTTGCAGTTTCTGTAGAAGGATTCATTGGTTAGACACAAGGTATTCCCTTGTGTCCATACATACACAGACCACAGATACATTTCATATGTTTTCTTATAAGTAGATAGTACTGCCTTTGTTTTATGCCCAGTTAGGCAGTGACTGTAAAAGAAATTAGGGCACGATGCTGGGATACTGACTTTAGTAGAACTCAGCAACTTCAGTGAGAACTGTGCTACAGACAGAGCTTGCCCTCGAGTGAGCAGGGTGAGAGAGAGAAAGGGCTGTGTGTGCAGAGCTTGCCCTTAGAAGGGGCTGGGGCACCATGAGTCTGTCCCTAGTCCTGCTTTACCCCCTTTCTGACTGCATATAGCAGTAAATAATCACAGTCTTAAAATGGTGCAGCTTATTCCCATGGCCTTCCACATTTCCTAGAGAAATAAGCCAGTGTCTGCAGTCATCCCAGGTCAGGGTAAGCCAAGGGAAGACCAGAGGAGGTCTGACTTCCCGAATCAGCAGACAACAATAACAGCACTTGGCTTTGTTTCAGCACTGTTTTTCTATGTACCCAAATCTCTCTCGTAACACCGAAGCTTGGGCAGAAAACAGGTTGTCATCTCCTTTAGCTGTCAGCTCCCCGGGAGTCATCACCACCACCAGTGGTACCGGGAAGCACTGGAACCCCTCCCTCTGGCACACAACCCGCTCCACACTTCCACGTGATCTTCTGTTACATCAACCCATTTTACTTTGCTAGATAAGTTATCTTTGAGTGAAAGGAAGGGAATTAGGTTTCATTTAGGAGCTTTTCAACAAGTTGTCACCACCTCAATGATTTACGGTAGGCAGCACACCTCATATTCCCAGTTGCCCTCATGCCACCGCAAGCTGCCAGTCAGTGTGAAAGCACAGCCCACTACAGCATCTGGAAAGGTCAGAGTTGAAGTGTTTTCATGGAAAGATAATCAAGCCATAAGATAAATGCCTCATCAGGAGGAAACGTCAGCTCCTGAATGAGGACAGTCATTGTATAAGACATTTCTTTACCTAAAGGAAGCAGGTTAATATACCTCCAAATTACTATTTATCACACCATATGATGTTCAATTTCCAGTGTAATTTCCATCGTGCTTTCTATAGCATGTGTGGAAATCAATTCAGAGATCAGTGAATCCTTACTTCTAAATTTTTACAGCCGCAAGTCAAAAACTAATTAAGGAAAGCCACAGCAAAAGACCATGTAACAAGGCAAAATAATATTTTGAGATGGGCATTTAAAAAAAAAATTTCAGTCCCATGCAAATCCTTGTCAGTTCAAATTTAACATATCACTTTAACATATCATCTTTTGCAGCTTAAATGGGAGAGACTCAAGAGGGAGTGTGCTTTGAGTTCCAGCAGGGAAGGCAGAGGGTGACAATGGAGAGGGGCTTAGAGCAAAGAGCTTGCAAGAAGCACAAAAGACGTTTTAAAAAATGTCTTGAAGGAATCATCAGCAGACACTAGGTATAAAAGCATGAGAGAGTTCATACAGGAGCCCTGGGAGAAGAGTCAGAGAGGCAACTCATTGTGAAGGATGCCAACAATGGTGTAAGAATTGGAGAGGGCTGGAAAAAACCATAAAAGCACTGTGAGAAAAGAAGGTGATGCCACTCAGAAGAGCTGAAAAGTTAGAGCCAAGTGTGTTTAAGAGTGCCACGCATTAGGAGAGTGATGGAGTGACAGTGAATTTGAGACACTCAGAATGAGGAATAATTTCCTTCCAGGAAATATGCAACCTTAAAAAAAAATATTCCATTGATGAATTCTTTCCAATGGGTTCTGAAAAATAAGCAACTCTCTCAAAGCTTTTAAATGACTTGCAAAACAGCCTGGATTACTTTTACTGCAATGTCCTTCTCCTTCCTTTCCTGCGCTGCAAGTCCTCCTTCTCAGGTCCTGCTGCATGAGGTGATGGGAGCCTGCCCACAGGGTCTGCTGAGATTGGTCTCCCCCAAAGGTCCTTCCTGCACAGCCTCTGCCCTGGGCTACATGGGAATAAATTTTCACACGCTCAACTGCTCCTCCAGTAATTAAAGAGGAAACAAATGTTGCTCAGGGGCACTGCTTAGAGCCTTGCAGAACTAACACTGTAATGCTGCTGAGCTCTCTCCTGATTTCACTCTAATTTTTACATAGCCTGGCCCTGCAGTTTTACATTTTCAAAAGTTATTCTGTGACCAGCTCCCAAGCATCTCTCACCTGATCAGGAGATTCAAACCAGCTATATTTCCTCCTCAGCAACTCTCAAGTCATTCAAGGTATATATATTACCCTTGCTGACAAGATCTACTTTGGGCCATGTTGTTTCTCACCCACCACCTTGCTCTAATAACAGTTACATTTTACAATTTTCAAAAGCTGTCAACATCATCGATCTTCCAGACTGAATGTACTTGTCTTCTATTATATGTGTTGAATTACTTGTGCCACAATTAAGTCTTTATTTAGCTGAAGGCAGCTTACCTCCACAGCAATGTGTCATTTGCTCCCTAGCAGAGTAGTAGTCTAATCAAATAATGGTGTAAGTCTAAAAAAATACGTATGTACATTTAAAAAAAAAAAAAAAAAAAGGCTCCAGCAGTGTCTTGTAAGATGGACACACTCCGCATGGTAAACTATCACTCTGGTAGGATAATTGGTTTGGTTTGATCAAAACTGCATGCTCTTACAGAACTAAGCGTCTGGCAGTACTCACAGCTCAGCGTTAAAAGAGAAGATTGTCTTTGTCAGATCTGTCATGAAAACTGAAAAAGGAGAGACTGGACTGTACTGAGCAAAAATGAAGGGAGGTCCTCTAAATCCAAAAGATTGCCTTATTTATCCTGGTGCTACACATTTAGTCCCTACTGTAAGTTCTCTACAATCTCTTTTGATGTCTTCTATTAAAGAGAAGGAAAGCTGCCAGCAAAGACATCCCACAGAAGTCCTATCCATTTCTTCTTGCCTCTTTAGAAAGGCCACGATGACCTGAGCACTGCTACATCATGCAGGCAATGAAAAATGAAATAATGCTACCTGCAGCATTAATTGGAAAATGCATATCGTTTTATTGCTACCCAGTAAAATGACTCTTGAGGTCTACAGCTGACACGCTCCAGGTTTGCAGATAGGAAAGGGGGCAGAGACCGTGACAATTAGTTGCCACGACTGCCTCATCTCAGCCGCAGCACTTCTGAGTGCAAGGTTCTGCTTGGGCTGCAGCATCTTTTCCAGAAAAACACCCCGCCTTGGTGGAAATCCTGGAAACACAGCTCACCAATGCCCTGTGCCAGTTGTTTCCAAAGCTAGCTACATTTCTCATGACCACCATACCTAGCAGCACCTTTTTGCTGATTATTCATCATGTCTCCCAAACTCTCTGCACTTGGATCATAGGAGGTGATATAATAACACTCCTGGCATTTAAGAAGATCCACATCTTACTTGACAGACATTTGTAAAAGATGCTATGTTTTGATTTGTAGAACAAAAACAAATTTAGTCTAGAATCCTGCCATCTGGTGACTCCAAATAATTCTTGTATATAGTTACAAAGGCTTGCATCTTTTACTTTGCTTTACTGTATAACTTAACCACTTGTCACTTATCTGCCCTTCCACAGCCCTTTACTCTGTATTACAAAGCTCTCTGAATAGAAAAGGATCCTTTCAGCTGAACATAGCAGTTTTGTTTCTGTTTTACAAGCAAAAATAAGAATACGCAGAATGGCAAGACACTTGGCCAAAATCATTCAGCATAACAGAAAATTAAAAGGATGCGATCCAGCTCTCTGAGTCTTCTGCATCCACCTTGAAATAACGCTACCACCAGCCCACTAACAGGCTTGTTTTGTTTTTATAAGGCAAACTTCTACTCTGTTAAAATCAAGAGGAGGAGAAAAAATAAGCCAGTGTCTTCATGACATTAGAGAGAAGATGCATCATCTTGACATACAGAGTTTTGTGCCCCATTGCTCTGTGCAGTGTAATAGAAACTGGATTAGAAAAGAGCTGGCATGAACACTGTCCCAGCCTCCCTCTACCTCTCAGGGCATGCACAGCTGGCAGCTGAGCAAAATGCTTTCAACTAAGACCAAGACACCACAAACCATATAAACTGTGGTGGACCCTTCGAAGTCCTTGTGAAAAACTTAATCTCACAGGTGGATAACAAGAGAGGGGTCAAACCACAGTAGATTATTGTCAGAGGAAAAGGATGTCAGCCACCTTTGTTCATCACAAGCTTACCACCGGCAATCCAGCATCACTGCCTGCCCTGTGGGATTTATGGTTACAGGGGCGATCTCATTGCCATCTCAGTGAACTTCACAAGAGCACAGCACTTTTCACAAGCATCGATATAATTGCTGTATCTTTAGCAGAGGAAGAAAGCTCTTCCTTGGCAAGTGTGAGCGAGTCAGCCCTATTTTCCACATGCACATTTGGGATGTCCCTTCTCTGCTGATACCAGGCCACCACCTGCCTCCCTCTTGCAAGTACGGCATGGCCTACAACAGCCCCAGCTTACAAACACAGTGCTTTGGGTGACTAATGGGATACCCAGGGGAAAGTGCAGCTCAAGCCTGTCCTGCTCCCTAGCACAGCCTCAGACATGCAGCCTGGCCTCTCTTACAAAGTAGGGAAATCAAAAGTTCCTCCCTGAAGGGACTCTGACATTACCTGCTTTTAAAAGAAAAATGAGATTTCCATGCAGCCACAAACTGATCTGCTGATGAAACAGCCAAAAGGCAGGTAGCAAAACAGGGGGCTCAGCTCTGCTCTCCAACCTGATGCTGTGGCTGGAGCAGACACAGCCAGCCCAAGCACCCTGCCTGCGCTCCTGCGGTGGGAGTGGGGCTGAGGGAGCAAGTCCAAACCCAGGTCTGCCAGGCGAGCACCCTCACTCCAGGCCACTCTCTGCTTTCTCTGGCACGTGTCAGATGGACAGAACCTGCCTGTTGTCCCAGCCTACTCAAAAACAGCACACATCCTGATTTCAGCCCTGGAAACAAGAGGAAAATCCAGCCCAGAGGCTGAACCAGAAATGTCGAGTGATGTAAACAAGATTTGATTAAGATTCAGATCACATAATACACACCACACATGCTCGTCTGTAGTTAGAGCAAGGGCCAGCTCTGCAGCGAGCAGTTCCTCCCACTGCCTTCAGGGCAATTAAGCTAGTTACACCTCCTGAGGATACATGCTGTGATTTTTTTATTTGCAAAGTCCAGCATGTGCCACAATGACGTGACCAGCAGGGCACAGGATGCTCTCGGGAGCAGAGAACTCAGACAGTCTCAGGCCTTTTCACAAAGAGGGGAAAACACCATCCTAGAGAGTGACAGCCACTTTGAAAGCATCCCATACCATTCCCTGACTCTTCCCTTGTCTGTCCAGTGGGTGGGAAGGGAGGAGGAGAGGAGAGAGTAATAGCTCGCCAGGGCAGGTGAAATTGTGTGCTCTTCTTTCCTTCTCCTCTTCCCCTTCTTGGAAGGGTGCTGGAGTGTGATTTACCCCCAGAGGTGCAAACATATAACACTGAAGGTGTCCAGGTTATTATCCTGCAATGTTATTAGCAAAAAGGTGGTTAAACAACAAAACATCTCTTGGAAGCCTCCTTTCATGGTAAACTCAATTTGCTAATCTTTCCATTCCTCGTGAAGGGCTCATGAGAACAGAGACTGCCACTGAAGGAGGAGAAGGGAAACCAAGCTAAACTGCACTTTCTGCTGCTTTCACTGAGAGTCAAAAAACAAAAGTAGAGTAAAAATAACAGGCTGGCCTCAATGGAATATCCTTGAGATCCATGGATGAAAAAGGAAGTAGTATTATCGTCATCATTATTACCTTCCCATTATTTCCTTACAGAGCTGAAGCACACAGCACGTGAATGTCACCGGCTCCCCTGAGGTCAGTGCCCCAAACCCTGAAGTCCCAACTGAGCTCTGCCCCAGGTCCATCCTAGCCCTTCATTGCCTTCCAGATGCTCTGCTTGGATCCAGCCCCAGCACTGCAGAGAATAGCAGGCAGCACTCTGCGTCTCACAGCATGTGTCCGTGAACAGGCAAAGAGCTTGTGTATTCAAACAGCCACACTTCCCCAGGCTGCCCAGCTTCAAACTGCCCATATGTTGAGACACAGCTGGAGAATGGGTGGGAAGCCTGAGCTCCAATAGACGGGTGCACATTCAACCATCCTGAAGGATAGAAAGTCTGTGGCTCTGAGGTTTTGGTCCCAGTCCCATACTGGGTGTAGCTGTGAAAGCAAAACAATGTTCCCTAAAGTAAGCATGATTAGGCTTTCTCCATAAACATTATTTATGGAGGGCAGGGCCGTGCGAGTAAAAAGCTGGGGAGAATTTCCATTCTGCTTGAATGACTCTCAAACCATAGATTAGGTGATGACGTTTAGTGACTGGGAGTCCTGCCCATACTCAGTCTTAGCGAAGGGATTAGCAGACTGGTTTAATGGATGAATCTTTTAACTCCACTCCACAACACAATGGCAGAGATGTGAAGTTTGGAGGTAGCTATGTAAGTCTCACAGAGATTTTCTACAGATTCGTGTCCAACTTGTGCACCCCCATGTGAAAGCGAGCTACCTCCCCCTGCCCACAGCAACCTGGCAGAATATCATAACAGAGTAATCCAACATGTGAAAAATAATCAATCCTGCTTCCTAAATCCCTACCATTTTCTCACTCCAAGAAGTATATTTTTGCAATTATCACACTGCCGTGTTGAGCAGCTGAACAGGGATGCAAGTTCAGTTTTGTCTCAGTTCACTGCTTAATAGCTGTAGCAATTTCTATATATATATTACAGTGTTCCCAAATGGTTTCTCCTGAGGGGGCAGGCAATAGCTGATGCATACTCCTTGCTTTAGATGGATTATTTTTTTTTCACTATTTGCAGAAAACAATAATACAGAACAGACAAAAAAAAAAAAGAAATAGAAAAAAATAGGGAAAAATATCAATCGTTCTGGAGTGGATGAAAGCAAGCCATTGATCCAATATGCTCTGCCATTTGATACCCAAAATGCTCGCCTCTGAGTGCTCCAAGACCTCTCAGCACAGCTCCAACATCCTCGTGCATTGGGTGATTACCCAAAGCTCATATAAGTCTGTGGGAATGGATCTACCAACCCGATTGGCTTTGGTTCAGCCTTTAGCCATGCATGTAGATGACTGAAAACTTGAAAAAAAATATTCACACAAAAGAAAGAGTGTGAAAGGCGTGAGGGGGAGGAATGTTTCTTGAATTGACATTTCTGAAAAACCATTTCTTCTGCAGCTCCCACTAAAGCTGGGGCAGCAAGAGCTGGTTTAGGGAAACCTCTCCTTGGGGTGGCACTGAAGTGTGTTTGTTCACTTGTAATTGAGGAATTTCTTAAATATGTCCATTACTTAGGGACAAAATGTTTAAATCAGTTTGGATCCTACAGTTGCCTAGGATGTTGTGTGGAAGGGGAGTGAAAACTTCAGACAAGTCCACGTGCAGCTGAGCTCCATCTTATGGTGATTTCTTATCATGGGAAAACCTGGGAGAAAATGTGAACAGCAACTGAGATAAGGTGCCTTTGATCCTCTCTGGGAGCAACAGAGCACACAGCGGCTACGGCTGTGACCTGCTGCAGCCAGCTTCCATCGACATCTGTTGGGAAGCCAACATCAATATCACTTATGTCCCTATGGAGACTTGGAGAGAGATTTACCAATTTGTGGTAATTAATTTATTGCCACTGGGTGCCTGTACTTCTGACACCAACTCTGTGGTCACCATAGTATAAAATACAGGATACAAGAAGGCAGGCACCAAAATTGTCATTTAGGGACCACACTCCACCAGCAGCAAAACCCCTAAAAAATTACTTTTAGAGCCATGGACATGGCAATTAGGTGCTATCTGACCTCTTTGTTGAGCACCTTGCTCATGGTGGTCTACCCCAGGGCTCCAGGGAAGGTGAAGCCCCGGTGATCCTGGCTCTCACAGGCATTGCTGGAACTGCCCTGGGCTCCTGAGGCACGGAGCATCTCACTGATCCATCCACCAAAATAATCTGATTTTGAAAATGAGCCCTGTGGTGTTGTGTTTAATGCAGGAGCAATATCCAGCGACAGACCGCCTGAGAAAAGCTGTGGAGGTGAAGGGAAATTATAGTCCCTCATTTACACAATTTTCTTGCGTCTGATTAGCACAGGGATAGAGGAAAGCAAAGAAGAACGCCCTCGCTCTCTCCCCCACGCACCCGCCCTGATCACCCCTGGCTCGTTATGAACTGCATCCTTGCAAGCGCTGCTTAAGCAAAACCGCGTTCCCATGGTTACGCCGAGGAATTTCTGCCGAGGGCTGCACGTGATGCGAGCAGCGAGAGTGACTCGGCTGATATGTTAAACACGAAACGGAGTCCCCTTCCAGACCTAAGGATGCACGGGCTGCGTGCTAGCAGCCTGCACCCCCGGGGAGCTAACCCCGCCGGTGCACTCGGGGCGGTGAATCGCTACCTTGGCCAGACTGGGACCATTTCCACAGTGCGGATAAAGGCGTACCATCCCCCACACCACCACAGGCTTCACCTGCAGGTTGCTCTCGCCATGGCACCAAGCACCCTCTGCTCACTCCTTCCAGGGTGGCTGCAACCCCAATTTTAAACTGACACACAGTGAGAGAATGAAGGAAGTATTTCCTGCAAAAAATAAAAACCAGCCCAAAAAAAGCAGCTAGAGCTGATGCTGTAGGTTACAGTACATACCGAGCGCCCCAGTGGGCCTAGCAAATTCAATAATGCGAGAAATGCAAGCAGGGCCGGCATCTTGCCGAATGACAAAGTGATACTGGCTGTTACGAAACACGAGCAGGAACACGAGTCAAGACCTGAGAAGGATATTGCTGCTTCATATCACAGCTGCTGGAAGGCAGGAGGAAAGGTGGTTCCTCAGTACGGCGGGGCAGCACGCAACGCTGCCTGCCGAGCAACACCCAGTTGAGGGAACAACGCCGCCCATGCGATTCCCTGCTCTTAAAGCCAGGATGCGTCCACATGGAATATATTCTGCATGTTGAACTACTTAAGAAATCATTATTTGCCTATAAAAGCAGAGAGAATAACATGTTTATATAAAAATAATCGGGAGGTTTGCTTTTCCTGGGTATCTGCGGCAAGAATAATAGCAATCATCAGAAATAGGGCTGGAAAGAAATGCAAGGAATTACTTAGTCCATCCTTCTTCCCAAAGCAGACCCAACCCTCCATACATACTTTCTTGTCAAACGTCCCCACATGTTCTTAAGGGCCTCCAGTGGTGGGTACACATCATGGTCCACAGAAAATCTATTCCATTCTTTTTTTAAATTCAAGTTCATCTTTTTTGAAAGGCTTTTGTCTCACATTGGTCACCAAACCATAATTGCACACAGAAGTCCTCCTACTCCTGGAACACTAAAACCTTCTCCAGTGTCCTCTGGTGGCAGGCAGTGTGGGAAACAGCTCGTATTCGCTGCATACTAAATCTCATTTCTCAGCCTTCATTCCTCCTGACAGAAATGCTACTGAGAGCCTGCTCCAGGAATGATAATAAGCCTGTTGATAAATTATCAATGCTCAAAGATACACTGTCATTCCTTGTGCTATTGGGTTTGGAGAGAGCTGTCCCCCTCAGCAGAAGGAAGTTCAGGATGGTACTACATCAACCCAACACCTGGAGAAAGGCTCCAGACACAGGCAGGTCTGCAGGTGAGATCGTCACCCACCGAAGCTGTCTCCCACCAAAACCAGGGCAGAACCACCAGCCAGTGGCTCTGCATGGTCCTGACTTGGCTCTACCCCTCATGCCAATAAAGCATTTTAACATTTCCAGGGCATTTGTTTTGGTTTCCACACCCTTGCAAACACTGCCTTTGTTAATACAAGTTGTGAATTTATTTCATTTTCTCCAGGAGCTCCCACACCATCAAGATCAAATTTAAGGTGTTAATTAAATGGAATGTGTAACACTTTACAGCCCAACAGACAACAATTTGGGCTAATGGCAATGGCCTCAGGCAGGTTACAGCCAAGGGCAGGGAAGTCTCTGATTGCCCCCTGTTGGCCTCCCATTAACCAATATTCCCATTTTCCCGACATATTCTCCTACTCCCTGGATTTCAGTTATTATTTGACTACACCTCACTGACTGCACATACTCAATTTAAAGGCTTTACTTGTCAGCTTATACATCCTTATCTGCAAAAATAATTCTCCATGTTTATGGTTTTCTGCTCCTTGGCCTCCCAGATGTCTTTAAGTTCAACTTTATTTTGCCATCATCTTAATTCAACAGCTTCAGAGGAAGACACAGCAACTTCCAGATTAACTAGTTGATGGGTTTTAGCTGAACATCGTAATGAGTTCATGGTCAACCATGAACTCATTTGAGGCAACAGTGAGTGCAGCAGGTTGGAGTCTCTGCATGACAACAAGCCGTCTGCAGAAAAATCCAACTGGAAACACCCATCAGAAAAAACCCAGAGTGCCCACCCCTGCATTGCCCTGGTCTGTCACCTTGTATTTCAATATAAAAATGTATTTTAAAATAATTTTTTGTTCAGGAATTCTTTTGTAATAGTGGATAACAGAGTCCTGATAACTGGATGGCTTCTATTTGCTATAAGCTTGTATTAAAAGTTGAACTGATGGATTGGACAGAATAAGATCTCTTCTAGGTATGCACTGTCCAAAAACAGTGTGAAATTTTCCAAACCGACTTACCATCAGTCTGAATATTTTTCTTGACAGTTGGAGCTGTTTATAAATAATTTGGTATCTGATATTTGAAATAAGGACCTCGTTTATTAATTTGGACAAGATACCTATAGATGGTGGTGTCTTATTTTGACTCCTCTTATTGAAAAAGCTTCCAGTGTGTGTATATATATTTAAAAATTCAAAATGTCTTTCTACGCGCATTCTTTGCCACCAACCTCTAATTCTCTGCTTATGCAAAAGTCTTTGCAAACACTGATCTGTTCCAATCTGCTCAGAACAAAATACAAGATGGGTGCAAACACCAGCAAAGCCAATCCAGGGGTTTATTTACTTATTTACAGATAACTTGTTGAGGGATTTTGCCTGCTTCAGTTAACAGCTGCTTTGATTTTTCTGTGGCAAACTCATCCATCCACCCACCTCAGTTTCTGTCCTGGTGGTGGAATGGCAAACCCAGCAGTGAAATGGGGGATAAAGTCAAGTGAACGCATTAATGTAGTGCACACTGTTTGCTGCCTAAAGCTACACAGTCCAGCCTGTATTTCCAATCAACATTCAGTTTTAGTTCAGTTTGTAAGTATAAACAGCTACACTGCTCTACTATAATTAAATATAAATGTTAAAATAATTTTTATCAGTGTCCAGACCCAGCACCTTTTCATCCTCATAGTCCCTCAGCCTATCATCACACTCCTGCGATCACCAGCATACCACATGGAACAGAACAGGTTAATTTTTCCAAGGCTGAATCATCACAGAATTCATCTATAATAACCCATGCAGAATAAAAAGCTAGAGATGCATTTAAATACCCCCAAAGTAATTTGGTTAGTCAATGAACCACAGTATCTTCTCCCCCCTCACTGGTTCACTTGGCATCCATCACTTTTATTTTGTATCAGATACTCATTGTCTGGAGCGATAACAGATAAGTGATCCAAAGAAAGGAGCATCCCATTGAATTGCTGGCACATAGCATAACACTGTCATTATGCAGCATCGTGGTGCAAGCCAAAATACCCATTTTTAATGTGTTCTCTGCAAAGAAACGATGGCACCCACAACTGCTACATAATCTCAGCAAGTTATTAAAACCTGTAACACCCTTGATTTGGCTTCATCCTGAGTGAGCTAACGTGGGTTGGTCTTAGTTTTAGACACCTAATTCCACAGATATAGATGATGCTAACGCCTTTTTTTTCTTGCAGAATAACATTTTTAAAGTTGAAATCAAGTTTTCAGAGTTTCACAGCACAGAAGCTGTGAGCACAGTGCTTACTCCTGAAAATGCATACTGTAATGCTGACAGTTTAAGAAAAGGTGAAAACTGGATAAATGACAAGGAAAGAGAGCACAAATGTAACAGAACACCTTTTCACTTGCAGCCGTGGGCACCAAATGTACCCAGGGAACTGTTTCCTTTACTGACGTGACCATAGCTCTTTCCTGCAGCTCCAAGCTGATTTACGTTTCCCTCCCATCTCCTCCCAGGAGCTGCCTCGCTCCTCTCTGCTCATCATCACCCTCAGCCTGTTCTCTTGAGCCAAGGTGTTTGGTGCGTTACACAGCAAGAACGTAGCATGGCGTAATGGTTAAATATCTGCAAATATTTCTACCTTTTATTTTTTTTTAGCAAAAACTTGCATCCTGCCTGACGCTTGCTTACTCCAATGTATGGCGACCCCATCCCACCACTGTGTCCCTTCTGGCACATGCCATCCAGGGAGCCCCAGCGGAGGGGAATTACTTTTATTCCACCATACACTCCAAGAAGACAGATGTGCAGAGGAATTCGGGGCAATCACAGCTCTCAGAAATAGCATCCAGCACCAAAACTTTGTTCAAAAGGAATTACTTGTCTCAGAACAAAGGCTGAAGTCACTGAGGAGGCTGAAGGCTGGAGCGGAGCTCGCTTAACTCTCTCCGCCCAGAAAATCTCTAAATCCAGCATTACTGCGCCAAGCCTATCGCTGAGGACTTACAGCCTGCTCACAGGTAGCTGTCGGCAGTTAAAGCTGCTGTGCAGAATCACAAGCCCCGCACCTAGTCATATATATATAGGATTTCTCCTTTGTTTAGGTGTTTCTGTAACCTATTGGTCAGTTGAAACATGTGAAATGATTCAAATGATGCTTCTGGTGTAAAACAGAGAGAGACTACGGTGGATTCCCAGGCAAACCACCCTGGGAAAGGTAGGGCAAGAGGCTGCAACAGCCAAGCTGCTTCTTGGGGCTATTGCACTTGCAACATAGTGGAGAGGGTCACCAAGGCGAAAACAGTCTTTGTGGTGGAGGTCCTGTGAGGTGCGTGGCAGGTGACTGAACAGCCTTTGCTGCTCTTACAGTAGCTCTAGCACTTTCAGGTGAAAGGGAAAAACCCAGCAAGATCACAGCTTATTTCTCCACTCTGAGGAGAACATAAGAAAACCAGAGATGACTTAGCATAAAATGCTCATGCAAATTGTTGGTGGGGGCTGCCCCAGGATTCTGCAGCAACCTGGTGTCTGAGGAGGCACACCAAGCGGTAGTCTTGTGCTGCAAACCTCCGAGCACCAAAACAAGCCAGTGCTCCAGTGCAATAGGTATCAAAGCTGAGGCTCAGGGTCTGAGCTTTCATTCAGACACGTCCAAACTGTTTTGGTTTGCCGATTCCTGGCGTACCCAACAGGTAAAGTTTAAAGGTTAAGTGAAACAGCAACAAAATCAAAGCCAAGGAGGATTCTCATCGATTTTTGAACAGGGTGAGGGAGCACGGCTTGCACCAGCTCTCCGGAAAGGGAAAAATTGTAAATAAACAGCCTCCACACCTTCCTCCCACGCACACAGGCAAACACACTCTAAGCTGCTATCTCATTTCATTCAGCTCCGACAGCTCCCAGTATTAAAGATAATTAACCCTTTTTATTATTAGTTCCAATGTATGGCATGCTTGCATTTTGTTCTTATATCCTGAGGCTTCTAAGTCAGGCCAATTAACCATGTAGGACGGGGAGGGAAGCAGGAAAGAAGAATTATTATTGCATTACAGAATTATACTCAGGCAGCCCATCGCACAGGGACACATGAGCTAAATTAGGGGGACCAACACTGTTCCTTCAATGCATGCAGAACCAGCACTGACATGGTGTCCTGCAGACAGCAGCCACTTGCAAGCAGCTGACCAACCTTCTACGGACACAGACACCGTCATATTTATCCCCACTGAGCATTGAACACTTCTGTTAATGCAACATTCATTTGAACCCTAAAATCCCCACTCCTAACAATCAACATTGCCTATTCAGGGTACTTTAGCCCAAAATAAGCCCTATGGCAATGACCAGTTCTGGAGAATAAAGCAAGAGCAAAACTGCTTTCCAACCTAAGCTCAGCAGAACCTGTATCTTTGCATTTGATATCTCTTTATCACTGTATTGTTCAGAGAGCTGGGAACACAAAGTCAATGCAGATTTAGGAAATATCAGGGGGGTATAAAATCTAAAAGTCTAACATAGGCTCAGAGATTTTCCATGCAGAACTACAATTCAGGCTCCCAAAAGAAGATATATATATCTGTATGTACACATATACATATGTGTGTATATATAAGTATATACATACATACACGCAAACTATGGGCAGGGTACCTGGACATTACTGCACAGCAAAAGTAAGTTATTCCAGTAGCCCTGGGGAAGGCTCCAGAAGGCTCCAGCTTTGCAGAGCCAGCAGCCAGGCTTGGGCTCATGGCAGCTCCTCTGGCTGCTGCAGTGGGCATGAGAGGTGGCTGCGTCAAGCTCCCACGGTCCCCTCCCCTCCAAGAGAGCAGAGAACAACTGCAAACCTCTGGAAAACTCTCCTCCAAGGCCCTGGGTGCACCCTGGGGCTGGCAACTCCCTGGCCATCCAAGCTGGCACTCCTGCACATGGCCTGACCCAGAAATAGCGTCACCAGCCTATAAGCTGTGAATTTCCCTACACCGCACAGCTGTCCTCTAGCAGCGGATCACTTCAGGTCATTTCTCGTGTGGGTGTTTTTTCCACTTCTGCAGCCGCAGCAAGGACACGGACACGGACACTGACACTGCAGTGCTGCAGTGTGTGCATGCACATAGGCACAGGGTTGGGGACCGTGCTAAGCCAGGGTTTCGCCCCCTCGTCACCCCGAACCGCTAGGGCCAACCTCTCCACGAGGCAGGGGAAATGCTTGGCTGCTGTTACAAAACAGCGTCTGAAAATGGGTTTGTTCCACAGTGAAACTATGACAGCCTTGACCTGCTTTGCAGGCATCCTGGCTCTCTGCCAGGCTGGTGAATCAAGTGATGCTGAACTGCCAAATCCACCAAACATCAAAGGGAATGAAGCCGTTCCCATGGGACTCATTTTGCTCTTTGGCCACAGAAATGTTGCATCAGAGCTTCCCTTTGAAGAGCCAGGCAGCAAGGTGCAGTGGGATCCCCAGCAGCTCCTCAGCGGGGCCAGATGGCTCAGCCAAACAGGGCTTTATCTTCTCTGCAGTACAAACCAACATGTCACAAAATGATTTTGAAGAATCCCTTGCAAACATAATAGGAATGAATAAAAGGAGAGGTAAAAATAGCTAAGAAAAGGAAAAAGGTAGTAAAAGAATTAGAGCCATTTGCAAATGGTGTATATTTCCAAAGAAATTCCTTACCGGTTGCCAGCTGTCTGAGCCCTGAAACTTGGCATGACTACAACAGACACTGAATTTGATACAGACATTTGGTTCCCCGTATTAATCATGCAGAGTAGAAATTGAATACATCATTTGTGTGTTTGCCTCATCAGCTAAGGCTTTATCCCCATTACACTTTATAGAAACCTTCCCTTGACTTTCCTTGTGGCCAAGGTTTCAGCTCCAGCGCATACCTCCAAGGAGATACCACTGTGGGGAAAAACCCCCATCCACCCGCATCCCAGCACCCAACAGAGAAATTCAGACAGTGCAGACTTAACTCCTGCATAGTTGGAACTAAAGCAGGATGCTCTTTTATCTTTTACAGAGGATGGAAACCCCAAAAGACCAAAGGAAAAGAACACCAGAGCCAATGAGCTTCTTGTGCCAGAGGGGAGAGAAAAGAGGTGGAGGGAGAGCTGAGGAGCTAGGGAGCTGAGGGACAGCTGGTGCACCCTGGGCAGTCAGGACACCCCTCTCTTGGGCAGCATTTGCTGGACTGGATTATGTCAAGTGAAGCATAATAGCCCCATGTGACCTTAAAAGACATTAAAAGGTCAATGCACATCTTTGTGGTACAGTGAGAAAAAGCTCTGAAGTACCACCAGCCTTGCCCACGGTGCAAAAGCCAGGAGGGGAAGAAGAGGTGATTCATTGCAGTATCTCTCCTTTCTCCTTCAAACACCAAACACCCACACAATTACGCTAAAACCATAACACATCAGGGGGGTTAGTATTATAATACGTGCTTTATGCCAGTATTGTTCTAGAAATGCCTTTTTTCTTTCTTTCAGCTACTCCCACAGGGCAGTAAGCACAATACATGTGCATGCATCTGGTGTGCCACAGACATCACAAAATGAGTCAGGTCCTCAGCTGGTATTATTCAGCTTGGCTGTCCTGATGCTTTTAATTTATTTTTTTTATTTGTGTGCCTCCTTCCAAACATTCTCCCCTCTCACATTCCGTATGCAACAATAGCACCATAATACATAATTGTATCATAAGCATCTCTGCAGTCCCTCGCGAAAGAAAAATAGATGTGTAAATGTTGCTGACAAAGCAGCTGTGTCTGGGTGGCATTTTGCTTAACAATTCCTGACATCAGATTCCAGATACTACCTTCACTTTCCTATATAAAAAGAGTTTCTCCTTCAATTTTGAGTATCTAATATACTAATCTTGAAAATATGCTTTTGAGTTGGGAGTGAATTCTCAGGTTATTCATGGCTTATGCATGAATGCAAGCCCCTTCCTCTGCACTCGCAGGTCTCCACATCACATCATTCCCCCTGCACCCCTGATCAATTTGTCCTGTTAGTGTTACCAGAGTTCACATCCCTGACAGATAGAAACCTTCTTCTGATTTCCAGAAATGTAAAGTTTTCACTAGAACTATTAATTCCACATTTAAAAGAGAGAATTTTCCTTAAAGTTTTTCTCACTGTTCTGGTGAGAAAAAGCAGTTACATTTTGTCCTCTGCTTATTTAAAAGGTCCATTTATGATCTACGTGGTAGAGTTGGTTTCATGCTGCATTTCCATACCTAGCGGTAGACATCACCTCCTTTTTCTTACTCAGAGAACTGTATTGCATATGTCTACGCTGCTGCAAAGCCCTCATGTGATTTTCAAGTCTGCGTCAATCATATTGAACAAAACCATTTGATTCTTTCAAAATTATATGTTTCGTTCCATTACAATGCATCCCAGCACAAGAATTATCATACCAAATCAGACCAAGGGTCATTCTAGCTCAAACCCGGTGCCTTACTGTGGCCCAAGAGAGAACAAAAGTACAGGGAAAGCTTGTTTGCCTCAACAGATTGTCCTCCCTTCCAAACATCTGCAACGCAAGGACTTTCTAGAGGTTATATGTGAAGTTTTAGAATTAAAAAAAAACCTGTACAGAGAGTGCCGTGTTTCAACTGCACAAAAAGCATCTATTTCATTTGATACTCTACAGTTCCTGCATTAGGGGAAACAGTAAATGATTATTTGCTGTTCACTGTCTTCATAGTGCTCCACAGCTTCCCTGCTACCAGCATCTGCAAAGGAGTACCGGAAGACCACTGATAAGGTATAGTCTTATGACAAAGTTGCCATATAGCTTTATGACAAAGTCTTATGACAGAGTGTCTCATGACAAAGTTATGGTAACAACTTTCAGTGTGGCCATTTGTCACCCTCTAGAGGTCGCTGAGCAATAACAGGATTGATACAGCCCAGCCGCCCGTCTGCTCCCTCCACCCTTCCCTGATGAGAGGGATGGCTCGTAGCTCCCAAGGGCAGGACCTGCCCACTTACAGCCAAGGTTCGGTCTCCTGGTCCTGCCACCCGTGTCATTGCAGGGCATTATACACAAAGATCTGCCTTCCAGACTCCACACAACAAATACCGCAGAGACTCGAAACGTGCTATTCTTGAAACTCCTGTGAAACAAATCTGCTCTTACAACTACTCATTTATTTAAAGGGTTATCCATAAACAAATACCATAGTGCACACCTACCTTTTACCCCCACAACTACTGAGCTCCCATGGTAATCATAAAATCATTTGGTGGTTGCCTGTTAATCTGGAATGACAGATTGAATCTCTGTAAACAAATGCTGGATATGGGGGAAAAAAAGCCAAGTTATGAACTTTTTGCTATGTATCGATCTACCAGCAGTGTGAGAAATAGAAAGAGAGCTGAAAAGCTATTTACGTGGCTCATCTTACATATAACCCTATAAAAATAGACTAAACTCTGCAGGAGAAGAAGGAAACAAAATACTGCATTATCTATTTCTTACTTGTACTGTTGTGGTTTCTGAAAGCATATTCTACTGTGCTAGGTCCTCTATGCACACAGAAGGAAAGACGTGTGCTAGCCCATGTCACTGAGCTAAAAGACTGCGATACCACTTGCCGTGGATCAGCATAGCCCTCCTGCCTACCATGCAGCCACCTCCATTTGTACCAGCCAAATATCTTTCTCCCGTTTCTTGTACTTTATACATAAAGGAAGAACCTAGACTAAACCAAAGATGCTCCCGTTTTTTGATATCTTAGTCCTAATGCAACAAACCCCTCTGCCTCCAAGGAAACCACCAGGTGAAGTGGCCAGACTCAGCAGAGCCCCCGGCTTCTGCCCCCACAGGCCAATCCTTCCAGTGCCAATGTGTGAAGTGGTGTTGGCCCACAAACTGGACCTGCAAAGCCTGCACCACCAAGATCCAACTTAACAAGGAGAAAAGCTCCCACAAACACTGTTTGTCTGTCAGTACCTGTGTTATGGAATGAAGTGCTTTCTATAATAACGCTTACAGCTACTGTAAGAAGTGCCACCATAACCTGGGACGTGTTTCTTCCTTGCCTGTGACCACATAGAGCTGAGTAGGGGAAAGAAGCCGGCGGCTGGGTGACAGCAGAGTCGTTCTCTTTGCACCACTTGGCTTTGTCTCACAGAAACCCTTTGTGTGTGGGAGAAGGACTGAAAAGCAACTTAGCAGAGGCATGAGGAAGCAGTGCAGGTGTTGCCAGAGCAGTCTGCATGAGGTGACTATTGCATTTACGCAAGTTGAGCTGAAATACTGGTCAGAGGCCAACCTGTCTGTCTCCTTCTCCTTCCTAATATTTCATCACAAGCGTTACTCTACTAGAGAAGACAACCATGCCAACAGTTAGGTTAGCCTTTGGAGTTGAGCAGAATTGCCTAACTCCAATTATCTGTTTACACAAGAGGGGAGTCTGGCCCTATGGTTGCAGAAAAGCAAACGACATCTGCTTCTGAAAAGACTATTGCTTTATTTTCATCATTCTGAGCGGTCAGGTAAAAAAACAATTGGAAATCAGGTTAATCTGTTCTCTGCAAAACCTCCAATTCCTGCAACAGAAAAAATGTAAGACATGGCTCCAGGTATCACTAACCCTGGGTCACCTAGTGATAGTAGTTTCTTTAAATTCATCTATAGTCATTTCCACCAGTGAAGAACCTGGACCGTTATTCCCATTTAAAGGGGCATTAACAGAAACATGCATTCCCATGCACCAAGCTTGAACCTCGATCCTCCTCTTTACTCCATCAAAAAACATAGAACAAAAAGAAATTCTTAAACTTTCACATCCGAAGTGTGAAGACAAATATTACAAAGGCACCAAAATTTTTTTCTAAACTACAAATTAGTAAGATGATAATTCCTGAACACTGGCTGTTTTCCAGAGCACTTCCACCTGGAGCATTTAAATCTTCAACCCCTCTAAGGTGACAGGATCTGCCTGTTCCTTCTGAAGGGATGTTTTGAAATGCTGAAGCGTGCAATGGCTCTTCAGCTTTAAGGGAATAAGTTTAATATTTCAGTTACATATACTCATTCCCTTTCTACAGTGTTATTTCGGACTTGCTTGTGAAGCCCAGAAACAAGGAACATGACTTGAGTTAACCTCCTCTGGAAGGACGTGCCCCATGCAGTCCGTCTGCGCAGAAGCCCATTTTGGCATCAGCAGTTCGTTCAGAGAAAGCTCTTACAAAAGCTGCATCTCTGCTGTGAACAGCGGACTGGACTGGGGAGTTAAATGCTTCCATTATTATGTTAATATCTCCTTTAGACCAAGCGTGTCAAACATTTTCGACATTGTGTGTTTCTCTCATACTGACAATGCTTTGGATCTCTTAAATCATATCAAACTGTTGAGTTTGGTTTCAGCAGCGAACTGTGCACGTAGGTACTTCCCTGTTCAGACAGCCCTGCTGCTCACCAAGGCTAACTCTCACTCTTCAACATGACTTTTCTCTGTTCAGCTCTTCCTAATAGAGGCAACAGCTTTGCATGTATTTTATACTTGCAATAATCAAAATGCCACAATACGAATCTCAATTAGTAACACGATGAAAAAGTCAGAAGGAGAAGATACAGTAAAAATGGCACCTATCACAGACAGTTGTAGGACATGCACTCTCTAATGAACTGCTGTCCAAGATTTGTTTGGGATGATTAATGACATAATGACAGATGATGAATATCTTAAGAGCAACTCCATTCCTCCTACTTACTCCGTGAGTCTAACAGAGCTGACCTTTTCATAATGCCTAGTAATTTTCATATTACATCCTGAAAACACAGCTAAAATGAGCACGCTGAATTGCAATATGGGACCACAAGGGACACACCAAGCAGAGGAAAGGCGTTAGCAAAACGTGACAAATTACTTATCTGCAACTTCACAGACAGAGGTTCAAGTCCAATTTGAGATTGAGAGATATATGTTTGATGGATTCATCTTAGCTATATCAGACAGACCAGCTTATAATCCACTTTGTAACTGTCACACCTTAGTTGATAATGCTTAGGAGAGGACTGGCAGGACAGAATGACATGGTAACAGAATCACCTCCATCACCCACCTTACGCGTACTGTTTATTGAACTCAGATCAGAACTAGTGAGTCAGTGCTCAGGACCTCATCACAACAGTCTGTTCAGAAACCACATCTCTCATACAGTTGCACAAATAACTTTTTTTTTTTTTTTTTCTGGCCTGCCTGGCATTTAAAAAAGGCTGAAAATAAAAATTGTTTGGGGATGAAAAAAATGTATGATTCACTTTGAGCTTTCTGAAGAAAGGAGGAGGGAGGGCATACATTTCAATACCCAAAATGTTCACTTCAAATAAAAAATTCAAAACTTATTGTTTGACAAATATTGAAATGAAACATTTCAGTCATTCTGTCTTCTTTTGTGACAGGTTGCTTGGCGCTTTTCTTTTTTACTGAAATATTAGCTGAGGCTTATACTAATTTGCAAAATATATCGGTTAAGGCAATTTTTCATTTTTCATCCAAAATTATCTTAAAATTACAACTGTATTTCATGTTCTTTTACTCCATAGACATCCTACCTTTCCAGGAAGCACATAGGATTATCAATGTTGAATGTGGACTGGCAACGATAGGCCAAAGATATATATGTCTTTCTATCAACTTCTGTAGCCCCCAGGTTTATGAGAAGGGAGTCGCAGCTCCTTTCCTTGCACGCATAGAGAGTAGCTCTTTGTATAGACAACGTAAGTTTGCAAATAGCATTGCCCATGTCCAACGGGGAGAACTTCTCCTACCTGAAAAGACACTTAGCTGTAGCTAAGTCATACTGTGATCAGATCAAGAGCAATCTGTTGATCAGGTCTGTTTCCTTCAGTTTTGGGTTGCTGGATCTCTTCCTTCTCATGTCTCTGCTTAAGATCTTTGTGAGCATCATCTCTTTCACTCCGACTCCCTTCACTCTCCTTAGGCCTACAACTGGGTTGAGTGGGCAGACTGTCTCTGCAGAAGTTACCCTTCACCTGCTGCTTGGTGGGAACAGGACACAAGAAGAAGGACTGTTGGCAAAATGCAGAGCATTACAGGGCAGGGGTCTCCAATAAGCAAAAAGAGTTTTCTGGAACTAAAATAATGTTCCTTAATCGCAGTGTTAATCACAGCCACACAGGTCATTTCTTCCCCTCTTGCTCTCCAGGACTGTGCCTGTTTAGACTGAGATTTTGTCAAAGGGTGGACTTTGTTCTGAGGTTGGCAGATGTAAATGCAAAGTGGCTTTAATAAAATAGTGCCAGAGCAGTCCACTTCACGTCTTTTGTGCACATCTGTGAAGTGCCAAGAACACTTTTGGGTGTCATACAAAAATAAAAAAGATAGATGTAGTTAATAAATAGGTAACTATATTTTCAGCCCTCTGAGCTCCTCATTTTCTTTCAGCATAAGCCCATTTTTTACAGCTGACTGCTGTGATCTTCCAAGGGATGTGCTGATGTGGCTTGAACCAAGTTAATTTGCTTCCTTTTTATTTTTTTTCAGGATTGCAGATGTCATCAAAAATAAACAGTACAAAGGGGGGGGGGGGAAGAATAGGCAAAGGAGAAACTGATTCAGAAACTAATTAAAATAAAGCATAGTTCTCAAACCCTCTTTAAATTATTCAGATGTCACAATCCAAGGGAAAGCTGTTCTTTTCTAAGCATTCTGCTTTTTTTCCCTTCCTCCTCCCTGCTGAAATAACTAGTATAATTAAATGTTGAAGATATTGCTAAATGAATTCAGGTTATCACAGACAGTGGTTTTGGAGGTATCCAAAGATCTCCAAGTTACGATAGTTTTTAAGAGCTAAATGCATGTTCTTTGCTAAAAGTGGAGAAATTCAGGACTCAGGAACTAAGGGGTGGGGGACCTGGTGCAGTTGCCAATAGTCCCTGTCCTTGGACAAGGTTGTAACCAGGCACTGTACAATGAAGGGAGCAGCTCCAGCACATTCGGAGACTTGACAATGAGTTATGGCTCAAGGATTCACAGTCTCTTTCTCTCCACTTCCTTTAGGCACAGAGGACAGAGAGGCAATGAATGGCTTCTGCTGCTGCACCACTCCAGCCCCAATTTGTCTATTTGTTTACAACAAAGAGCATCAGATAAAACATGCAACCACTACCGCCATCATCTTGCAATGAAGGTATCAAGCAGAGGGATGCTTGCTCCACTTCATGATATTCAAACCATTCTGTTGCCTCATTTTCAACAAGTAACACAAATTCCAAATACAAACTACCAAGTGCTATTTCAGATAGATAAAATAATAGTAGATTAGTGAGCTCTTTAGAGAGCATCTTTAATCCAATGGATGCTTCCACCAAGAAGGCAATTTTCCAAAGCCTTCATTTCACATCTCCCCAGCAGGAAATGTAGCAACCCCGAGTGCAGCAGGACAGGCCAGCACTTACCCACCATGGCAGGTCTCCTCATCCTGCCAGACCATGGGAATAGCTGAGTTCTGAGCCTTCTCCACCCCAAAGCAGGCACTGGGTCTCCAGTTTTGGGTGGCGAGAAGGGAAAAATTCCTCTAGCATGACCTTTTCTCCCTGTGTGAATTTTTCAGGGAAACACCTAAGGAAACAGCTATTTCAGGCTCGTTCCGGGGACATTTGTGCTGGCTGACCACGCTAGCAATGCATTAAAACACTACAGCCTGTAGTAGTCAAATGCTGCCTGGGCAAAAGCTGCACTCTGACTGTGCCCGGGGAGCCGATGGCCAGCTGCACTGCAGGGCTGCTCTTCTCTCTGCCACGCACCACTCAGGTTTTCTTGACAGCTCAGGGTTCTCCAGGACCCTGATGCTCACTACCTGGGGCCACATCTCTAGGCACTATCAGGGAAAGCATTTATTAAAGAATGTCCTAAGGTGAGATAATGAGGTGGTCCAGCTGCGTAAGCTCAGCCTGTGCCAGGTCAGCGGAAAAGCTGACCACCTGCCTACCCACACTGCCCTATGTACAACCAAAGCCCCATCCCAGCTGTGGAGCAATATTAATCTTTGCAAAGAGGAGACCATCCAAAATCAAGGTGGGATTGTTTTCATGTTCTTTGGGTCTTCTGTCCCAGTCAAATTTCTTTTACAACCCCCCCTTCCTATGTACACCGCTACAGAGAGCTACACTGCAACACCACCTGGGAGGCAGATTGCCATTGGCATCGTCCCCTCACACAGCGACAGATAAAGCCCCCATTCAGGGCACACAGCAGTGTCTCATCCTCCTTCACTCGCCCCCAGCACGGGATGATCATGTAGCAGACTCCACCTCGGCACAGCTCTGCTGTGGCAGTGGAGTTGGCCACCAAAGAGACTTACTTTTCCTCCCCACCACTTGCTTAAAAAATAAAACAAAAAGACAAATTAATTCCTTTGGCAAGGTCAAGAGAATAAAAATAGCCAATATGATAGCTGTTGTCAGTAAGCATAAGGAAAAAAGACTTTATTCAGATCTAGATCATTAATTCTTATTTAACCTTCTTAATATCCCCAGCAATTGTTATTACTGCTGCTGGTGCCCACCTTCCCTAACCTCTAGAAGATACCTGAGCTCAGTTACTTTGCTGTTGCATCTGAGTTCCTGCAGTGCCAAGGCATAATCTCCAGCGCGGGGCTTCCCCCACCCCAGGAAACACTTCTCTCATCCATAAGTGCTTTTCTTAATCTGCTTTCAGTGTCACCGATGTGCAGCCCTGCATAAATCCTCCACCCATTTTTGCCTCCAAACCCAGTCCCTGCCCACAGGCCTTCAGCTTCACTCACTTGAGAGCGATTCTCAGAGCAATCGTCTCTCCTGCAGCTGTTAATCTGTCATTGGCGTGCCATAAGTCAACCAAATATACTGCACCGTTACAAAACCTCAACAGAGTGGAAAAAATTATTTGCTTTACTGTCAACATAAAAACTTTTTATCTTCATTGACAGTTTTATTTAGAAAAATCTCAGCTATATTTTAATTTGCCCTTAATGATAGCTCTCAGAAAGCAGTATCTGCATGTTAAAGTTTAGTGCAATAGCAGCTGCTAATTTTCTTTTTCCACTTTTTGGTTTTAACAGATATTTCTAAAGAAAGGATGTTTCTGGGTTTTTTTTGTTGTTGCAAAAAAGCACGTATTTCTGATAACACTGCAAATTGGCTAATTACCAATGGCTGCTAAAACCAGCTTCCTCCATGTTACCATCAACACTGAAATGAAAAGGGACATCTTTAAATCTTTATCTAGTACGACACCTACAATTTAATTCCCAGAGAGCATGTAACACACGTTAGTGCAATAGAGTCCCGCTCTTGCTCTTTGAATATTTATCTCCTACTGCAATAACAAAACCAATGACTTGGAGCGGTGTCAAAATGCAGGGGCTAGTGAAATAGTTTTGTATCTCTAATTTCAGCGAGCAGGCTTGGTGCTGAGAAAGGAGGTAGCGCTAATGGTCTGAGGCTCTGTTTTCTGCAAAATAAGTGAAAGAAACTAAAGCATCATTGCTCTATCCATACTTTTGAGCTCATTTTGTCTTTTAGTGTGGCAGCATTAACCAGGTTTTCCTGGTTCAAGGCCACAATGAGTTCACACACGGGGAGAGTGCATAAAACAGCAGCTGAAGTTCTCTACTTGCCAAAACCTACCTGTCTTCCATAAAATACTTCCTTTGGAAATGGCAATGCTTCTACAGAGCTCGTAACCTTCCAGCCCTATGATTTTGTGAATCAAAGTTCATAAAAATCTATAGGCCACATCCTCGCTGGTAGCATATGGCTTGCAAAAAGCCAGTACTTTGGTTCTCTCTCCTGCCAGTCACACCAAACAACAATAAACACAGTGCCGATACCCTGGGGAAGCTGGCATGGAGACAGGGACATGGAGACATTCAGCAGTTTTGGGGGTAGTTCCCACTACACCAAGATCCATGTAAGCCCCTAAAGTGCGTAAAATCAAACCCATTACACTCTGCCTTTAAAAGTTAAGCATGGCACGGGATTCTTGGTAACATTTGACAAAAAACCCACCAGAGGCTGATTGTCAAATAAATAACGTTTGTAAAAGATGTTCCAGATGATCCAGAGGGATCGTGCTGGCTTTGACTAGACACGGACAGTGAGAACGGCAGTTGGTTTGAACTTCTGCAGAATCTGCTTTTGTTTGTTTTACTTTAAATTATAACAATATGAAACTGATCTTCCAAAACACTTTCTTTTTTCCTTCTAAAAGATAAAACCCCAGAGCAAGAATATTTGTGCTGAAAAAAAGTCTCTCAGATGAATAGATTTGTACATACGAGGATAGAATTGCCTGAAATAGCTTTGTTTTGAAACAATGCATTGTCTCACAGGAATTTTAGACATTCTTTAGGAAGGCAGCACTTGGCATTATATTTCATCCCTTTCAAAGTATCTATTTTCTTAGGAAATGAAGGAAGGGGGTGGGAGAGAGAGGTTTTTCACTGAACTGACTTTGAAGTTGTAAGGATCTCAAGCAGGAAGATGCATAAGAATGGACAGAAGAGAAAAGATTATATCCTATTCACCCCAAACGGCAACAGGAAAAATAAAGGAACGCTCTCTCCATATCATGTGCGTGAAGAGACACTTTCTTTGAAGAAAATATTCTCTTTATTGCTAAAAACTTGTTTCAGCTTGACTGATGAATGCTGGAGAATTGCGTAGGTGAATTCAGGAGACCACAGCTGACAAATATCACCATCAGGATAGATCATTCCATCAGCTCAAATATAGTCTGTGTTTTCCCAGCAGTTTCTGTTTCATGCATGCATGTTAAGCCTTTTTTTGCTAGAGCAAATATCATGTGGTAATGTTTGGATACGAGCCCTATTTACAATGCCTCCAAAAGGGTCTGATCTGGTGGTCTGGTTCATATCCATCTGTCTCTAAGGTCCAAGGCACAAACTCCAATCCCTTTCACACAGCCCTGTGGATACAGTATTCTGGTCTGAATTCATCTTAGAAATCCTCCATGATTCAGATTTCAGGAGGAACATCATGTCACTTTACTCTGCTGGTGGTTCCATTAATTATGGGAAAGAACCACACAAGAACAAAAGAAAAAAAAACTAGCAGGTACACAGAAACTTTCTCTTTCCAAGCTCTAAGTCACACAACTTCACCCCCCCCCCACACAGTGTTATTTCACTTTGTGGTTTATGCCTTTTTGCTACCATATCTTGCCAGAGGGATGGCTCGCACCTCAGCTTCCCTGCTTCATTTTCAGTTGGTAGTTAAATCCATCATTCAAATCACTTTTCATTTGCATGTTTCTTCTGAAGAAAGGTCCGTGGTGGGCACATTATTACTCACTCTCTATTTCCAGTATAAATTTTAAGTCACCTCTTTGTCCCTTGTGCAGCCCACACACTGACGCAGCATCTTCTCACACTTCTCTCCCACACAGGCAGCTCATGAAATTACACTCGTAAGCCATACGGGGGATGATGGATGGCTGGTATTTATCTATTCTATGCAGGACTGGCTTACTCAGAGGCTGGTAGCGGGTAAGAGAAGTTTTAGCTGGCCCAAGCACCATGCACGATGCTCTGGCTGCCTGCATATAGATCCTTAATTGCTTAAAGACTTGACTTCACAAAAAATATTTCCACGATTGACAGGTCTACAGGCAGCCTCGAGCAAGAGGTCAAGGAGCAGAGGCAGCTGATTGCCAGCTGGAGCTGAACACAACCAATTCATCAATCGGTGACAGAGCTACCCCAGAGGAGCATTGACTGGGGGGCTTGTGTGCAAAGTGATCAGTAGAAGGTTGCTAGAGGATGCAGCCAGGGGAATTGCTGAAAAGGTGGACGAGAGGTTTGGCCAAGGAGTGGGAAAGGTGGAGCTGAATGTGGTATTTGTGCCCTTGTCAGATAATACTACCACACAAGAGTGAAAAACCAGCTGTAAACATCTGCTTTTCTACTTTACCCCTCACATCAGTCATTAATTGCAGGAAATCACCCCACTGCAGACACACTGGTAAAATATACTCACAGCCTGTCTCACTTTCATGTCAGGGCTTTTTTTTATCCCTTGCTGAGGTGTTGAACACGGGGCCAATAAATTTGCCTCAGAAAAAAAATTAGCTTGGAGGAGCTGCTTCATCATCTTCCTTCTGCTTTTCTATAACAGTCAGTGTGGCAATATCCGTTTAAGTTTAGAAAGCATATTGTTACAGGATGCGTGGGAACCACAAATACCATCTGAGGCCAAGTTACAGTAAATCCTATTCTTAGTGTCATTAATGGAAGTGCTTCCTTCTCGTCACAAAAGCAAGCGAAAGAAGGTCAATTAATTTTTCACTCGTGGAGCAGTAAGAAGGCACTTTAATAAAGAGGGAGCAAGGACTCCAGTCGGGTACGTGAGTGACTTCAGACCTTAGCACGCTGCTGAGCCCGAAGGTTGGAAACCAGTTCTGTCTGTGAGTGGTCAATACCCGAGTTCCGCTTGTTGCTTTACAAATATCTTAAATATAAACTCAATTTGAATCTGTTTGTGTTAGCATGATATTAGTTATTAAGGCCAAACACTGCAATAAACAGCTGATCATTGCTTCTGCTGTTCCAGGCGACTGTCTGCATTACAGTAGAATAAATCAGA
This sequence comes from Vanellus vanellus, assembly GCF_965231255.1. Classification (NCBI taxonomy): domain Eukaryota; kingdom Metazoa; phylum Chordata; class Aves; order Charadriiformes; family Charadriidae; genus Vanellus; species Vanellus vanellus. The sequence continues at coordinate 8,942,149 of NC_138913.1, forward strand.
AGAAACACATTTTCTACTGCTTTGAATGTGATAAGGTGTAAGACAGTAAATATTTCACTTGGTCTCAGTGTTTACAATCCCTGGACTTGGTGTTCCCCTAATTTATACCAAAGCGAAGTTGGAGCAAATCCACCAAAGTCAATGGAGTCAAGCAAGGGTAAATCAAGACCTCTATTACCAAAATATAATTTTGATTTGTTTTAATAACATTAATTTAAACGAACTCACTTGATATTCTCATACCTCTGATATGTGCAAATAATTTCTGCCAGGGGTAATCCTGGGCAAACCTGGGTGTTTGTGGCTTCTCAGCCCACTGAAATTTGAAAGACCAGTTTAAATAAAAGTATTAATAGGATTTATTTTTTGAACTTGTACACGGAAGCCAAGGCAGGGCATCCAGTTAACTTAAAAACACGTAGCAGACTTCAGCCAGTCAAGCATGTTGTTATTGCCCATTTCCTTTATCTTGGGGTCCATTTATATTTCCATTTTAGGTGCACACCTATTTGTATCATGGCTGCGAGGCTGGAAGAACTGTCAATTAGAAGGTGGGGTGCAGACCACGCTTCTGAGCCTGCCTCCCTGCCATCTTTGGGGTTTAAAGTCCTCCTGCTCCCTTGGTCTGCCTTGCCAGGGTCCTTGCCTCAAGAAGTCACCAGAGCATCAGTTAACCAGTTCCCATATAAGATGAAAGGGGGGGAAAGCTAGATCTCATTTGCTAAAATTTTATCCCACGAAAAGCCACGTCCACTAACTGTCTGAGCACGAAAATACACCTTGCTAATGCCACTGTAACAACACATGCAATGCATACAGGAAGAGAGAGGGCTAAACCACGTCCACCTCAAGATAACATGTGGGAAGAAACTTCCAGAGAAAGAGGTAATGTTCCAAAGAGAAGATGCTTTTTTTTTTAAACCAAGAGTTGCAAGTGGGAAAATACACTGATCAACTTTGGAGGTATAAATCCTTTGTTCAGGGCTGGAGTGGAAGCAAACTGAAAGCTAAATACGGTTACAAAACAATTACTCTAGTTTGGCTGGCCGTTGGGGGCCAGAGAGAGAAAGGCAATGGGAAAGGTCATTTTTGCCTCAAGGACCTGCCGCAGGTGGGATGTGGGGGGCGAGTGTCATGAAGCCAAAAGACCTAAGTCACCCTGGATTTTTACCCCTCTAGAAATTTGGAAATGTAGTCCCCAGGCTTATCTCTGAGACATGCTCCCTTGAGCATCAGGTCTGAGGGAAAGACTCTTTTGTGAATATTGCTCCTCCAATGCTGCCTGCCAGGCAACTCTGTCCAGCTATGCTTGGCCCTATAGCTCCCCTATAAGGGCATCAGCCACAGGACATCTCATTTAATGATGCGTGTGTACAGGATCTAATGCAACCTCATCTGGAAAAGTGAAAAATCTTACGCCTAAAGCCTGCAGGAAAACTATGTCACCCAATTGAGTTCCTTCAAAAAGGTCACCCAGTGCTGCGTACAGGGCTCTGACAGATAACATGAGGCATTGTCTTTAATAAATAGGACATCTAGTTCCTGGAAAAGTCCATTCCTTGTTGCTTCATAATATTGTTGTGAAGATTGATAGTCATAATAAAAAATAATGTTAGTGTGTCTGCATTTTCTTACATATATTAGGTAGATTAGCAGGATACTTCCAGCAGAAGTGCAGCAAACAGAAATAAATTATGGTTTATGCATCTTGTGAGCTGCTAGTATTAAAAGTCTAAACATTTCATCAGACACATACATCTTCACATTTCTTCTCCTCAGCTGATAAGGCAAACAGAGAGCAGTCAACAAGAACTTAAAAGAAAAACAAAGACCCCTCTCTGACAGCTAGCTATGGAGAAAGGGGGAAGCTCTGAAAGGCCACGAGAGGTCCCTCTCAATGAACCACTGCAAACTAAAATTCATATTGGCTTTGTGAGGCACCAGCTAAGCAACCACATGATGAGCAAGGAAGCATGTTTTGAGGTACAGACCCAGTTCTTTTGGTGGTGCAAAAGAAGTAACACTTTGAGCCCGCCTTGAAACCCATCTTGACTTTCTGCAGGAAATGTGGCCCTGCAAAGTTTTGCCAGCACAGTGCATCACTCCAAGGACAAAGACGCGAGAACAGTGAAGGGAACAAGGCAAGAAGGGGACAGGGAATTGAGTGGTAAGAGACAAGGGAAAAGCAAAGAATAGGGAAAGAAAAGTGAATGGGAAGGAGGGGAGCAGAATGAAAGCAAGTACAGGAAAGCTGCTGAAAAAGGACCAAGGAAATCATCCCCACACAACAGTGCATTCATTTCCATCATTGTTCTGCTCTGGAGTCTTTGTCTCCAGATTCTGCATCACTTCTGACTGCCCAGAAACCCAGCCCCGGGAGAAACAATGCAGCTGCCTGGGCCAGTGGCCAGGATGCTGTCTCTCTAAAAACATTTTTATTCAACTTGAGGTTACAATTCTTTGTTTCTGAAAATGTAACATTTGATATAAACCCAGAGTGCTGACCTACTCCTTTTGAAAACATAGAAGTCACTGGGGTTTTAGTTCCAGCTTTTAATTAAAAAGCTTTTAAGGGAAAACCTCAAAAAAAATTCCTATGAAAATTCCATGCCAAACCCATTCTCTGGCCTTTAATTTCCACTAACCAGGGAGAAAACAACCATAACTAGAGGGAATGGAGACACATATAAGTAACTTCAAGGAGATTATTCATTTTCCTTAACAAGGGTCTTTAACAGCATGACGACTCATGCGATATAGATAAGCAGAAACAAATAAATCAAGAAATTAAATAGAAATAGAAAACAAATGCAAAAGTCAGAAGAGAAAGCATTTAATAAAAAACTTGGGGAAGGGGGGAGGGAACGAACTAGTTCCCCACCTAATACCATTGGCTCGGGTTTTTGCCCTTCATGGGCCATTTCTTTTGCCTTTGTCTTTTCCTATGACAGGAAAAGCCTGAGAGTTTGTAGAGCTCACTGTCTTCCTCCAGTGATGGAGCTGGTACAAGGAGGCCATGTCCTTCCCATGTCTCCTTCCAGCACCTAACTACAGACCTCTCCATCACTCACCTGCCTGGTCTCTTAGAAGCAAAGACCCTGATAGGAACTGGCAGAGGGGTGCTGTGGGGATACAGAATAAGGACCATCTTCTGCTATAAATATACTACAGAGATGGAAGAGAGATCATAGTAGAAAATGGCTATGTCTGGGGCTGGTTCCATTGCAGTTTTAAATTTGGATTTCAACTCTTCTCTGTCAGAGAGCCCCTGACATGGACAAGCATCTCTATTTTGGGATTTTTATGGTGTTCCAATCTTGGCAGATCTGTGCAGCGGTACATTTAGACCTGCAGTAAGGGATGGTGTGATTTGTACAGTTAAATTGAGTGCACCTTACAGTGCTTCTACTTGTTATCTTTGTATTTAACACCATTATTTTAGAATTTTAAAAATTATCAGAGCTAGGTAATACACCGAAAATGAACAACGGCTTAATTAAAGTATCACCTTTCTTTTGTCTTTCACCCTGAGAAAATGCTTCCACTCTTTAATGCCCATCATTCCAGCATTTGCTGATGCTTTGTTTTAACGATGACAATCTGTTACAGCTCAGACACAAAACTCACATTTTCCCCCAGACACCCAGTCATTTGTTTCCTTGTGTGTGTGCTTTATTTTCTATGGGGCCAGCTGCATTGTGATCAACGAAATGTCAGAAAAATCATCTTACCATAACAAAGCTGAAAATAAAATATTCAAGGAAGAAAACTCCCATGGAAATCTTTAAAGCCCTAACAAGGGAGAATTCTCATCTCTGTGCACATGGGTGACTCACTGAAGTAAATGAGAATTACGTGACTGCATCAAAGATTTCAGTATGAAGAGCACAGATTTTCTCCCAGCTTTGGCCTTTTGGAATGAACTCACAAATAAGTTTTGATGAAGATTCTAGATAGAGATAAATTTGCTCAGTGATATCAGCCATGACCAGAACACCAGAATGATTTGAGGGAGTTACGGTATTTTCCTATCTAGATTAATTGCATGCTTAACATAATATGTCCTTAAATGCTTTTTATAAATCAAGCACTCACATTCAACTGTCCATTTGCAAATGGAATGAACGATACTAAAGGTCAATACAGATGTGTCTTTGCAAATATAGAGGTTAATTGACATAAAACGTGTTACAACTTGCAATATGGAAAAAAGCTGTTTCTGTAAATATTGTAATTAAACAGAATGTTGTTTTTCTAATTGTTAGAAAAGAAAGCCCCAAATTACCAGGAGGAAAGAAATTAGAGCAAACAGATCTGCAGGAAAATATTCTCATTTTAAGTATCAGCTAAAATATAAACTGCCTATGAAAAATTCACAAAGATATACACTCATGATGCACCAAATTATCCTCTCGGGTTTCATAATTCTGCGAGTGAGTGCAATTAGTTAACGGTGGTGGTGTTATAAAACTACATACTGTGGCTGGCGGGTTTTGAAACTACTCCAGAAACCAAAGTCTGACGCTAAACAACTATTGTGTTTGGGTATTAGGCAACAGGAAATCTGCCTGATGATAACCGAGTTATACCAGGCCCTGCAGCAGCCACTGAGACACTATGTCCATTTAATCTGCAGATGGCAAAGTAGATATGCCATTCACAGCTGCATGCGTGAGGATATGACATCTTTGTCTATATTAATCTCATGGCTGACTTCACATGACTCATTCAACCTTTTTTTCTATTACATGAAAGGGAAGTTAACTAGCAAGACCTCTGGTGATTTTTCAATAGGTCCAGCCCTGCTGCGATGTACATTTCAAGCAATAAACTACAGAGCTACTCTCTATGCTCCTAAAGCTTTCATGCCACACAGTTGTGTAAGTCCACTCTATCTACGCAAATCCCTCGTATGTGTCATTAGCTCATTTCCAAAGCAGTCTTGTTAAAACACACAGGCTGTGATGCCAAGAATATGACAAGTGGGTCAAATGCATTAAAGTATATACCGAGAGAGACAACATCAGCAGGCTTTGTTATCCCAGTTCTCAGTAAGGAGATAGAAGACTTAAATATATGAACTATCTTAATTTAAAAAAAGAAAAAAATCTGCAGTATCTCTGTTTCATGAAGATAAGAGAACAGCTAAGGAAAAACACGGCTATGCCCAAAGGCAACAGGAGGAGTGTAACAGGCTTCCCGGCTCCTCTCATCCTCCGTGGCAAGGTTAAGAAAACACCTTGGGTTTAGCTCCAAGTGGTTCACAAGAGCTTTGCTGTTCAGAGTAGCTTGATTTTGAGATCTTGTGATCTGCTTTTCAGTCAATATTCAGATAAATACATCTTCAAAGTGGAATATAATGGGGGGAAAAATACCAAGCTTTTAATCAACTTTTCCTGGAAACATGCAAAGAACTCTCACAAGTTTAAGTACGTCCACATGATAGTACTATTTTGAGTTATAGTAGCTCCTTCAAGCCTCAGAGGAGACTCTGTTTTGAAGAGCAAGAGACATTCCCCCCTCCCCAGAGAAGTTAACTCCTAGAGTTCAACAAGACACTGAAAGTGAGGAAGAAACAGCAGCAGAGAGCTGTCATGGTTGGCAATGGTCACATAGACCCCTCAGGGCAGGGGTTAGCTGAGGATGCAAAAGGAAACTGAAAAAAATGAAAAAAAAAAAGAAATCATCTTTCTTAAAGCCTCTTCATGAGGAAAAATAAACGTTTTCATACTAAATTCCCATTTTTGAAGTTCAGAGCCTATGTTTTTCCATACTAATCCCATCCAGCCTTATACAAACAAAAGCAATCAAACAAGAGTGGAATATTTTCCCCATAAATACTTGTCCCACATGGCCAGGAAGCTCCAGTTGCTTGCAGAAAGCTGAAGAATCAGGCTCCAGCCCTAATGACAGGGTTTTTCAAGATTTTCTTGTTTGCATCCCTCTGCTCCATTAACAGTGCGCTGCCTGCTGAAAGCTAAGGCAAGTATACTCAGAGAATAACAAATTATCAGTAGAAAATAATTTGTGGAGAGACCACCTGCTCCAGAGAAGTGGAACCAGACCCTAGTGAAATGTTTTAAACCTCCCAGATAAGTACTAAAAGCCAAGGGCTTCTGTAAAATACTTATCATCTCTGCTTTTTCTGTATGCAAAAAACCCAAATAAATACTTAATATACTTCAAAGTATTTGAAGATGTCCAGATTCTTTAGGAAGGCTAAATTAAGCTTTTCAGAGGCTTTTTGATGATCAAGAGCCAGAACAGTACTATGCTTGAAGCAAGCTTACTGACTGTGCTTGAGCAGACCTTTAACTTCAAAGATTGATGTGCTTGAGTGGCAGCGAAAGAAGTAATTTGTTAAAAAAAATAATCTAAACACAATCAGAAAGACTTTGATGCATACCTGTTTTGACCTGGGAGCTGAATCACAGCAGTCACATTTGTAAGTTATAACACGTTTAGAACAGAAAGGAGTAACCAACCTCTTGCAGAACTGGGAAACCAGTAAATATCCTTGGACTTTGTAAAGCGTATCAAAAGCTGTGTCAGATCTTGGCACATCACAAATCCACAGCTTCCCAACACACATCACTTGTAGGGAACATACGTGCGTATATGTCAACGCTTTTCTATATTCTTATAAAAGAAGATCAGAGATGCTATTGAGTATTCCTGAAACCCTCCAGTGACAAGTTCAGTACTGTCCCTAGGCAAGCTGTGTTTACAAATTTCTTTAGCTCAATGTACTGGGATTTTGGAAGAGGTAAGAGGTGGTTTCCTTTTTCTTTAACCGATCGATGCTTATGACACACAGATGAGCAGTTCTATTTATTCCTTAATCCTACTATGTCATTACCTCTTTGTGTGCATGAGATGTAAAGTAAGATATTGATACCAGATTTGGAAACCATGAAAAGGTAAGGGGCTTAAAGTATGACAACAGAGACCATAGCAATAGAAGACGACCTTGCTCATGCTGCAGATTCTATATCTGTACCAAGATGGACATTCACATCTCTGCTAAGCAATCCACAGGGGCAAAGGAATTTCAGTCAAACCTAGAACTTAATGTCTAGCATGAAGGTAGCCCTGGATCAAATTCACCACTTGCAGTGCTGGCTAAAATTATTTGTCATGTTACCACAAGATAAAGCAGTAGTATTGCCACAACATAACCATGCAGTTACTCTTGTTTGCAAGGAGCTGTTGGGTTGTTACTATCCACCCATTGTAAGTCACTGTGCAGTCTTTCTAAAGCAATCTCTCGGTAAATGACCTGTCAAAACTGCAGCAACCCCCTCACCACACAGGTCACTATCCCTGCAGGGGTACCCGGTAAATAGGAGCCGATTCCTCCTTTGGAAACAGAATATTGCTGAAATCTTGCAATCTTACAGTGAGAAAAGCAGAAACACTTTCAAAATTGCTTTTACAACCCTGTTCTTAACTCTTCACTCCACTGGTAGGAAATGGACATTTATAGCCACTATCTCTCAACTGTCATACCTGTCAACAGAATTAACAGCTCTGGTAATTAGCAGGAAAAGTACCTTGCCAGGCACAAGGTGATCTACAGACTTTTTTTTCCCCTAAGGTCAAGGTAGGGGTAAAATCATAAAAATGGTGAATTGCTTATGATATGAAGAGAAAAGAGACAGCTGAGCCACAAATTTTAGCTCAGCAGATTGTAGTCAGATACTCTATAAAGACATCAGTTAACCTATACCTCAAACCTTGTTAAAAACAAAGCAAGTATCTTAGAAACCCAGCAAATTAGATATACTGCAGACAGTTAACAGGAATAAAGGAGATTAAGTGGCAACTAGTCACGCTTTCAAAACCAGAGGAGAATTTAGCACTCATCAGAACTGCTTCAGACACAAAACGGCGTCCTCCCAATAATACAGAAACTAAAAGTATGAATCTTGGGCTAAGAGGCTGGCTGACCACTTTTAAAGTTACCAACACCTCACATATTTCTTGAGATGAAAAAGTATTGAAAACTACCTGAGAAATAGATGTTCATACCTCCCTGCACTCCCTGTACAATATCTGGTAGCAGAGTGATTCCAAGCAACCCAAAGCCCCGCCTGTACTAACAGCACTATGGATATGTGACAAAAACAACCACAGATGTGCGATGTGTTCACTGTTACTGAAATGGTCATACTGTCTTTCTGAAGGAATACAATTTTTTTACAAAGGCAGACATCTCCACAAAAATACCATGTTTAACTTGGAAAGCATTCAGTTTCGGATGATGAATAACTTTTTGAATATAAAAATTAAGACTTCTTCAGAGAACATGCTGGTGAAGATTTTTTTTTTTCAATGAAGAGTTCACTCTTTTTTTTTTTCTTTTTTTTTTTCCCCACACCAGGAGGAAATATAGCCTCCCAACCAGCTGTTCTCACTATTCAGAATGCATACATATCAAAGCAAAACAGAAACATGAGCAGTATGGAAATAGTCTCAAGGAACGACAGACTACCTAGTAGCCTAGTCTGCAACTATAACTGTAAGTTACAGTGAAATCCTCTTTCTGCATAGCCGTAAAATGATTTAAAAGATGTGCTGACAAACCACAAAGGTCTTGTTCATTTGCAGGCTTGAGCGCTACCCAGTACTGCACCATATCAGGAGCAGCCTAGGAAAAACTCTTTGAGGACATGCATGACACACACAGTGACTTAGCACCAGGATTAACATGACACAGCAAAGTACCACAACGCTAAAAACACCATGAAGAACAAACTCTTCTATTTGTTACTAATTAGACTTTGGAAAATGCTGAAAATCAATATTGGTCCAAATTTTAAATTATTTTTCCTTTGTATTTGAAAGCATTATTTTCATGTATATTATAATAACCAAGATAAGCAATTCCGTGCATTAGCAGCTACTCTAGAACATAATCAAACAGCCATTGTCCCTTTTATGCCTCTAGTCTAAATATACAGAGAAAGCACTAGGGAAAGAAAATGTTATTATTCCTGCCTTGGAGTTGAAGAATTGAGACAGATAAGAACTGAACAATTTTCCATCCTTAGAAGGGAAGTCTGTGTCAGAAACTGGGACAGAATGCAAATTTCTACAGCTATTCTCAAAACAGGTTTGTTGGCGTAATTGTTTTTTGACTGCACAGGTTGCCAAAGAATCCCGAGGAACATTTATGGAAAGTGAACCTTAAATATGCGCTATTCAGCTAAGAGCCCCTTCATGTTAAGAAGGTGGATGGAGAGAGATTCTGTGCAGCTGACTTCAGAAAATCATAAAGAGGAAAAAGTGACAAGAGGAAACAGAAGAGAGGAACATATGATCCAAGCAAAGTGAAATGCAGTCACATCAGATACCGTAAGCAGATGATACCCAAGTGTAGCTGGGTGGTCTGTTAGCAAAATATCAACTCAGGTCACTGAATTCAGCAATGTTACTGCAGCCAGATAAAATCATTGCAATGCAGAGATTAACAAGGTGAACTCTAGACAGAGGGGGGGGAAATTACATACAAATGTGTGGGGCTTTTGCTGATAAAGAATTATAAATTCTGAAGGTCATATGCTAATGCAAAGACAAATATAACAAACCCACACATGCACTGTTGGTACCCTGCTGAAATCAGTGGGTTTCCACTCTCTGGTAGAGGTGCAGTTTCAATATTGAGTGTGCAGAAACCCAAACCTATTGAGATTTTAGCGAGGAAGACAAAATTACAGGCTGACTGTGCTGCAGACCACAGCCACAGTATTGATGTTGTTTGACCTTTTATCGAAACCCTCACCAGAAAAAAAACACACTGTGCTTGAATCCAACCTTCAGATTTGGTACAAATAAATCTGTTTTGTTAGGAGCAATTGGGCTAAGCATAGCACGAAGATGTGTCTCAAAGGATTGCTCATCTGCAATTCTTTTATGTTTATGGGATACTAATAGTGGGTGGATTTGCAATTAGGGTTGCTTTTTCCCAAGATTTTAAACAAAACACTAATATTTATATGCAACAAACAGAGCTCCTTCTTTTGGTATGGTAATTCTGCTTTCATAAAGCAGCTGAGCTTCTCCTGTCCTCAGTGTAACTTGTCTTATTTCACAGCCTAGGCAGAAGAGCTTTGAGAGGTAACCATCGCTAGTTTATATTTTTCTACTAATTTGCAAACTGCTTTTGCAAAGTAACAGCTTTTCCACTTTTAAAAGCAAGGAAGGGCTGCCTGGGTTGGCTGGAAGTCACTATTAGCACATGCACATCTGTAGGCAAGCAGCGGCTGTGCTTCCCGCTGCTGTAGTTAGTGCTGCAGTAACACGGGGCAAGAGCAAGGGCTGCTCCTGTCCCACAGCCAGCCAGGAGCCCCGATGCTGCATGGCACGGACACACGGAGATGCATCAGCCTGAGACACCTTCGTACAGCAGAGGCTGGCAACAAGGCCACCGAAGAGACAAAAGATGTACTCACAAGAGAGAGTTTTGCAAGGATGAATAAAAATGAAGCTAAAGCAGCAATGGCTGCAGAATATCACTAAGACAGACTGCTTCACTCCTCTTTAGCTATGCTTTCCTCTGGATGCGTATAATTTTTCATCCCATTAAACAAAAGGATTGAGACCAAGTATAGTATACGTGTGTCTGTCTATATATTTGTAGTGGCTGACTCAGATATGAGGATGATGGGTGGCTTTGCTAGCTGCTGTGCCCTATCAGATCTTCCTTGCGTGGACTTTGCCAGCCTGATAGACTCAGCAGAATTACTCTCAGGATTTATCAGTGCAATGTCAGAATAGGACCCTGTGCACTTCTGCTACAGCCTGTGGTGAAAACATGATTTCCTATTTGGGAGACACTAATCTATCTCATATTAATTAATCGTATAGACTGTGGATAGAGCACAGTTGAACAAACTTGGTAGAGAGAGGAATGTGAAGCCGCTCCAATATCCTGAAGGCTTCTCATAGCTCTGCCCTCCATACTAGGAAATGTCATTCTCTAAAGTAGGTCTTACATCTTTAGATGATGAGCGTGGGGAAGAGCTCTCACCTGGGATACAGAGACGGTTTCAGGCAAAATAGCAAGAGTGGTTGCTCTAGTTTGATGAGGGTTTCCTCATTATGTTCTGTGCATTTCAAATGTGAAAGTTTGGTTTTGTAATGACACTGCACATCATCTTTGAGCCTCCAGGGGCTGGATGTAGGATTTCAGAAATAAATATATTAGCAGGAACAATTGCCGCTTCGAAGAAAAAAAGTTATACTTTTCCTCACTGATAGCTTCTGTGTGCCACCTACAAAGGCTTGTGTTTCTCCACTCTGGAGTTTCCCAGGCTCTGAGGTACTTCAATTAATTGCCATTTATATAACCAATGCATCCCTTTCTCAGGGGCAATGAAAGCTCTGACTCAGGAGAAAGTCATCAGATCCCTTTCATCACGCTGGAGCGGGACCAGTGACTAAAAAGTGTAATATTTCATTTGGGTTTATTCTCATCTCTGCAGCACATTGTAACAGGCAGCTCTCTTTGCTGCCTAGTTTTTGTTTGCTGACTTCAGGAGTGCACTTCAAAAGCTCCCTGTCCTCCTAATGAAAGTGCTACGCCTGTCTTTTATCATATCCTTTGTTCCGAGGTTTAGCCCACATTCCCAAATGGAAGATGAAGAGCAGGAAAACTTATTCAGCATGACAAAACAGTCATTGTGTTAGAAAAAAGTAGCATGTATCTAAGTGAAAGAAACTCCTAATAGAGTAGACCTGCTGAGATATGTTTTTCTCCTAACACTGTGCCCATGCCCTAAAATAGAGAAAAGAGAAACAGAAGAGCCATATAGAAAGGAAAGGCCCATCCGTGTCCAGCTTTAAGGACTCCTGTTGCATGGGGTTGGAGGCATGTGACAGGACACGTGGTTCATCTGCTGTTCGTGAATGTTCTGCCCTTGGCTCTATAAACTTCATGCCCCAGCTTCTTTGAGGTCAAAGGAAGATGGTAGCTAAAATGATCTTCAAAGAAAAAAAAGCGTTGGAAAGAAAAAATTCTGTATTTGTAAGGTGCATCATTAAAAAAGCCCTTCCTTGGCTGATCTCTGTATAATCCAAGAAATTAGTTTTGATGCGTAATAGTGGTTTGTAGTTATATCTTCAGGATGTATTTTGAGTTTGAAAAGAAAAGGTTTTAATAGAAAGGCTCTAGTCCCAGGATTATTTATGTCTCCCTGTGGTAAAAAAAATTTAGTATTTCTGTCTAGCAGACTCAGTCTAGTCATAGCGTTCTTCATGGTGAGACTTACACAATACTCATATTCCCTCCTAGGATTTCCTTAATGGTACTTTGGACTGGATTTGCATCAGCTAATTAGCCATTACAGAGCAGCACAGCAAGTACCTTTCAATCCTAATCTCTTTCTGTGTAACCTGTACTGGCATTTAGTTGGAACCGAGCTCTCCCAGCTTCCAATGCAACTTTGAAGAGCTACTCATGCTCCATGTGGTATTTGTCTCTTAAAAGCCTGATTTACCTGGGTTCTTAGGTGCAGAGTGCTGCCAGGAGAAGGGCACACACCACATCAAGCCTGCTCAGTAAGTAGTTAGTAACTCAGCTGTATGTCAGATCTAAAAAAAAAAAAAAAAAAAAAAAAGAAAAAGTGGCATAATTTCAGGAACATCGGTGGGCCTTAGCTCTGGGGAAAAGGCAGAGACCAGGCTAATCTGTTTTCTCTGATTACAGGTTGTTCTTCCACTTAAGTCCTCCAGTGAGCCAAATGCACTTCTAATAGGAACTAAGCAACTATTTCCACACCAAGAATAGGAGTGAAATGACAGAATCTTTGCAGAAGTCCAAGCTAAGGCAACACACACACGTACAAGTGAGAATGCTCTGTACCACATCTCTGCCAACCTTTTCTCAGAAGATCCTGAGCTTCCTGCAGCCTCAAGCAGTACCTTCAGAGCACGTACACCGAGCTGTGATTTTGTCTGATAGCCCAGAAATTCCCCTTCACTCGCCAGAACCCATTGCCTTTTTCAAATACAACAGACTGCACAAAGCCCGTTACCAATGCCTCTGCGTGTCTGCATTTCCCGATTGCATTTATTTGCATTGGTGCTCCAGTTAATTAGTGACAGCGCTCTCTTTCAGTCTCACCTTCTGTGTAGACCCTCAGTAATTCACTCTTGTCTATGAATCTGCCTTACCTTTTTTTCCCTCTTACTTCACAACTGGCAACCTAATCTATGTCTCTAGCCTGAAAAAATCCTCTTATTTATAATCTGGTTGGCCTTAATCTACTAACGCAAGCTCACACTGAACGATTTGTTCTGCAAAAAGGTGGAAAACAATTTTTAGGCTTCCACAAGGAATATGAGCCATTTTGTTCCAGTTTGTTAATTTATCTGTATCAAGATCACAGGTCTCTGTGGGTCTGAGCAGGTTACCGATCCCTGGTATACACACCCGTTTTTTACCCTGAAGTGTCTCCAGCTTAAAGAAATTTATCTCTCTCACTTGTTCATTTTACTACTTGACTTCAATCAAAACTATCTCCACTGAAGTCATTCTACAGATTTCATTTCTCTACTTAAACACACCATCTATCCTCACTTGTACCACCTCCCTCCTCCTACTCATTTAAATGGGCTGTTATACCAGGGTAGATTAATGTCACAGTCATCTCCCTTGATTTAAACGGTGTTTGATTATATCTGTCAGGATATACTTCTCTCTAAGTATGTGTTCTTGCCTGATGTGTTAATCTGATGGAGTAAATGGGCCTAGAGACATGGCCTAATCATTGCACAACATTAAATAGTTAAGGCAAGGTTCAGGCCTCCAGGTACAGGCTTGTTGTATTGGTAATCCCCATAGGCAGTGGAAAACACGCCAGACTTTGATGATATAATGGCCAACACACAAAAGGAAAGTAGCATTCCCCAAGGATGAGGTAGTCAGCAAATATCAAATTTTCTACATTTTTACATCTCTTTTTTTCCCCTTTCCCCCTCTTTTTTTTTTTTTTTTTTTTTTTTTGAGTCAGCCTTAGAAAAAGCTGCTTTGTCTCCAGCATAATTTCAGAGCTAGGACATCAACCACAAAAGCTGCTTTTATTGGACCTAAGGAGGAAAATTAAATTTTTGCCCTATGGCCAGTCTCCCCCTTTCCAACACTCCTCCAGGGTAAGGAGAGATGGGTCGACCACGTCATGTTCTCCAGCAGAGACAGTCTTCTTTTTCACCTCATCTTGAAGCTAAGACAGTGGGGATGGGAAAAGCCCATGGAAACAAAGCAGTGTCTCATTTTTTGGGCCAGACCTTACTGGAGAGGATCTGGACCTCCCTTCAGGGTTGCACCTTCTTTTTGGGTGCAGTATAGACTCTTTAAGACCTTACCAGTCTTTGAGAGTAATTGGATACTGTTTTCATACCAATTTCACTAGCAGGGTTGTCCAGTCTAAAAGTACATTTCCTATGGGAGAATCTCTGAAGAGGTGGTATAATTCCCTCATTTGCTGAAAACCATAAATTTGGGAGTTCATTTCAATTCCAAAATTAAAAACATAACTTCAATTAGCAGGGAAATGAAACTTTAATATTTTTTAACATTCTACTTCATTTTTTCTTAAATAATAATTGAAATAAGCTTTTGAGATGATCACTTTCAGATGAAAAAATCATGATTAAAATATCGAAACAGAGTAATGGACTTCCTGAATTATTTTTTTTACATTTTTCTCCTATCTAGCATTTTAATCAAAGTTACGCCAAAGAAGTTTTGATCTAGTTAAAAAATGATTTTAGTAAGAAAATTTTAGAAAATTCGTGGAGAAATTGTTCTGGGAACGTTAGTGGGAACTCAATGTCACTGAAATCTGCAAGTCTTAAAGAGAAGCCCAAAATCAAATTAAAGCCAAAGCAACACCCTTTGTATTCATTTTATATTCATTTTCTTGGGGAAAAAGTATTATATTTCTAGGAAAACTTTCCCTTTCATGATGCTCTCTGCCTATCAGAGATGTACCCCTACCGCAGCTCTGTTCTGCACTTCCACATCTGTTGCTGTCTTTTAGGTTACTGCAGCCTTTACCTACAAGAATTTTTGGGATCACAAATACTGACCTTAGTTTTCTGCATCTCAGCCCAGGGCCAAATTCATTGTAAAAAACTACTCAAACTGCTGTATCACAGTCAGATTCATGCTTGTCATGGAAAAAGGAGGAAATAATGTGGAGAATAGACTTCTTCCCTGAAATGAGTACATCAGATCAGGATGAAAATCTTCTCTGCCAAAAAAATCTTTCCTCAGCAACCTAGATTTGTGATAGGTCACAAACGAGGAATCAAAGAAAATACTGAACAGACAGATGATGACACTATGAAGGCTTCCTAATAATGCTAGATGCACTATTTTTTTTCTTATCTGCAATTTTATGACTAAGCATAACACTGCTTATGAGTGACAGTAGAGAAGAACCATAAAGCTGACAGCATAATCTATGACTGTGGTCCAAAAGACTGGGAGATAAATGCACGAGGAAAGAAGAAAGCTAGTCTGGGGAGGAATTGTCTAAAGCTCTGTGATAATGGACTTGTTAAACAGTTTTGTGGCAGTTATTCCCAATATCGGGTGTACATACTATAGAAGTAACAATGATAACAGCTTCATATTTCTCTAGCACCTTCCTTCTAGATGGATCATCATTTATATAGCACTTGGATGTGGGGTAGATGTCCCCTATAGGAATTTCTAATCTCATTTTATTCATGATGTTCAGTTACAGTAGGGAAAAGAGCCATTTAGATCTAGAGACAATCAAGCAGTTTAGAGTAGCAAACAACAGAGAAATGCAGTGCAAGGAAAAACAGCCAAAATCAGGATCCCAGAGTGTTTATTCACCGAGAAATTTGGGATTACCTTCTCCAGCTACAAAGAGCAGTTACTTTGGGATGATGGCATATCATGTTATATTTGAAATCTGTACAAATCCTTCCGATGCATCTTCTTCATGTTCATACTTATTCCTCATATTCATATGCATTGGATCAAGCCTGATCCAGGGGGCAGCAAGTTTCACAGTAATGTAGGACGGTGGTTATCTATACACCAAATCAAAGGATACCAAAAACACCGCACCACAGAACATTTCCTCCCCAGTCCAACCCTGCAGGACAAGATAGTTCAGCAGAAGTGGGACAACAGGTGGGCCTGTTGTGGAGTCCACGCTGCAGCTGAGTAAATGCCATCAAGGAATCACAAAACACTGATCACAGGAAAGGAGGTAGCCCCAAGCCACAGCTGGCCAGTTCTGCCACCTGTCTGTAGCCCCCCTGGCTGAGCCCAGGCTCCTTGGCAGCCCACATGTGAGAAGAGTGCACAGATCCCAGGGGAGAGCCCAACAACAAACTCTTTCTCCACAACTATTCATTAATTATATAAGGAAGAGAGAAGTGATATTGCACCTAACACGCAGCATGGCTATTCCCAGCCCTTGATCTATTGTTTTATGTTCCATTACCCACAATATCAAGGCTTCCCAAAGCCACCTGCAACAAAGTACAAGTAAAATGTTTTCTCTTTGTCTCCTGAAATGAGTTATTTTTTAACAAAGAAGGTTTATTGATACTATTAGCATGAGAGAAAGAGCAACTCCTAGCTACATCCCAATAAGCAAAGAAGGTTTGGGGCAAGCAGGAAAACCAAATGGAATTAGAAGGGATAGAAAGGGTTGGGAAGGATCCTCCTCTCTACTAAGAGAAGCTTAATGGTACTAGGAAAAATATTGAGAGAAAAAACCCTCTAGCAACAGGAGTAGCAGTGATTCACCACTCGTTCTGCACGTATTAGATTTGACAATGATATGGAAGAGCCCACCCATACATCAGCTCTTTTTCATCATCATCAGTCCCTCGTGGTAATGGGATAGTGGTATTTGCAAGGCTGATATACAGTAATGATTTTTTGGTTAACAAATCAGACTTAGCATTAATTACTTTCTGTTATCCTCACAGAATGCCACTACAAAGATATTTTATTACCCCTTCTGTTAAATCACCATCCTACTCCCTTCAACCCTTAGTCCTTTCATACACTGGCTAGGCAGCTAATCAGACAGGCCCTCGTGTAGCCAGTACTACATCATTAATACACACATATAATGAGCTACTCATAGGCATAAAATTACTCATGAACGTGGCCTATACCTTTTTTGACACAATCCAAAAAGAAAAAAAGAGACTGTAGTTACTATGAGGATAAATATTTTTTTTTCAACTAAAATGAGATTGCATGACTTCAATCACGTAAGCCAAAATACTTTTTCCTGAACTATTTTCTAACGTTGTTCTTTACACAAGCATTGATTGTGTACACAAGATAATAAATGTTGGGAGAAAGTTTTTAGAATTGTTCATCTAGAATGAAAGGTGGATGTTTCCTAATCAAAATAACTATGCATAGAGAAACGAATGAAAAGAAAACAAACCGAGCCATTATCCACTCGGCTCCATGAATAAAGTGTTAGGCTGAGCCAAGCACTGGTATCAATTTTCTTTGCTTAATGAAAAGGTTTTCCGAGATGTATTCCTTTCTGCTTCACTGTGGATTGACAATACATTCTGACCTAATGGATGCTGATTACTGTTTCCATTATGCAAGGCTGACAGAAGCAATATTTCTTCGAACCACAACCTGTTGTTGAGCACAGAGCTATTGTAGTGTGACTTTGTGCTACAAAGGCCTTTTCATATCACATGTTCCTCATCTGCTTTGAACCGCCAGACCTCTTCTCACATGGCAATAGGAAGACCTATGAGGCTGTCCCGCCATCACAGCTGGGATATCATCACTCAGGGATAAAACCAGCACCATCTGGAAGTCTTGGTTCAACATGAAAACCAGATGAGACACGTGCTACACTTCTACTCTCTAAAGAAGACAAAAATGAAGTAAGCACCACAAGTGAGAGATTAACTGGGTGGGAAGTCCTTAGCTCTTCCTGATCTCCCCAAGGCTTCAACAGAGAACTACCAGAACTGCCACAAGAAGTCACATCCTTCTTGCAAAACAGAAAAGAAAAATTTAAACAGTATTACTGTGTACATCTTGTATCTACCCGACAGCCATTTCTATTTGGAGGATTTGGGAATTTACCAAAACAGGGGCAGAGCCTGCGCTGCTTGAGCCAGGCCTATGCTCAGAGGAATTACCTACAGCCCCACCACTGGCTCCTCTCAAAGCAACTTAAATATTTGGTGCTTTGTTTGTATTTGTTGATCACCTTTTCACCATTTACATTTCATAGCCTAGCAGCTAAGATAAATTCTTCCAAGCTCTGACAGCACACAAGACACTTGTCTTGCTAGATGCAGTACGGGCTGCATTTCCTGACGTGAGCTTCAGATGTCCTTTCCTACCACAGCAAATTAGCCCGGTCAATGCAGGGTGCAGTTAATCTCACAAGACTGTGCAAGGTAGGAGACCAACAGACTGGTGTCTGACATGCTGTGCCATTACCGAGTGGTAAATAGCAATGTGTCCTGGGCACCAGGAGAAGTGGGAAATGAGGAAAAAGTGCACGGCCAGTGCTAAAATTACAAGCGTGTGGAATGGCTTTGAAGATAAATAGGGTGAATAAGGGATATTAAAGGTGGAAAGCTTAGTATGAGAGGCAGAAGAAAGAGTATTCACTGGGGAGAGGGGTGTTCCCCATCTCCCGTGTCTGAGCTATCACAGTGGGAGCTGCTCTGAGGCTACTCAGTGCTTTACTTCCCTTTTGGTTTTGGCATCACTGTGCCAGGCAGCCATTTCAGGAGAGACCCTCCCGAGTGCTTTGCTTTGCCCGTGTGATCAGTGTCCCTGTTTTGTGGGAACCCTCAATGGCCTCTAAATTAGACACATCCTTGCTAAACCGGCTGTGAAACATGCTTTTGCCTGCAGAGCCTCAGGAAGAAAAAAAAAAAAAAAAAAACAAACAAAACACCAAACAACAACCAAAATGAAAAGAAGCCTTTTCCAAAGAATATTAAAGGAGAACTAACATGGTTTTCACATGCTGGGTGGGAGGCCTGAGTCAGCCCAAGGAAGTGGTTGTCTCTCTACATCACCTCAAACCACTCTGACCTGTACCGAGCCTCTGAGTGAATCTTCTCCCAGAAAGAACAAACTAATTGCTAAAATATATTCCTGAGGTGTTCATGCATGCATTTGCTCCCCGTTTGGCTTATATTCACTCCAGCTACCTGCTATCAGAAAAGTGTTGCAGCAAGTGGCAGGGCAGAGCCAGCACTGGAGACTGTTGCCCGGACCTCGTTCCCGTGTGCTGGGCAGCAGACCCCTCGCCATCCGTGACCAGTTCTCTCCAGTCTCTGCTGATCCTGAGAAAAGCAAAACTTCTGTGATTGCTTGGAGGATTTCTCCCTGCACTTCTGTTGTGTCCAGAGCTTCACCTGCCAACCTGTGGGTTGCTGGGTGACCGGAATTTTTTAAGCTGCACTAAGAGCAAAATCATTTGTTGCTTTTAAAATAACAACCAGAAGGACAGAATAAAACACCCCAAAATATTGCTGGATGTTAGTATTCTGGAGTAACCAAATCGCTAATATGGTGCCGCCAAAGGCACAGCAGCTGAAGGTAGGACAGAAACACACCGATCAGTTGCTAGCAAAAAGTCATTCCTTGTGCGGTCGTGTTTGAATTTTTCAGGGGACATAGGGTTCTATAGCTCCATCAACTAAAAATTTTCACACCAGGCTGATATTGCAGGTAATCCACTTCTACGCTAGTGAAAATACACTGCTGTCCTAAACTTGACCAACACAAGCAACTCAGGCTTTTTTAGGACTCCACACAGCAAACAGCTACAGAGAGGACAGTACTCGGCCTGTGCCACTCAGCGTGAGATATTCCCATTGCCCCACTTCCCTCTCAGCTTTCTCTGAAGACACCTGGTGCATCTTCTCCACTGGCGACCTGACACCTCCACTGGGTATCTGCAGCCAGGCAGAGTGACTGCCCAGGGCCCAGCACCCAGCTCTGGCTCTCAGGGGTCACGGAATCACGGAATTTTCAGAGTTGGAAGGGACCTCTAGAGATCATCTAGTCCAACTCCCCTGCTAAAGCAGGATTGCCCAGAGCACATTACTCAGGACTGCATCCAGGCGGGTCTTGAAAATCTCCAGGGAAGGGGACTGCACAACCTCCCTGGGCAGCCTGTGCCAGTGCTCTGTCACCTGAACCGTAAAGAAGTTTTTCCATGTATTTGAACAGAACTTCCTGTGTTCTAACTTGTGCCCATTACCCCTCGTCCTGTCACTGGGAACCATTGAAAAGAGCCTGGCTCCATCCTCCTTCAGCCCACCCTTTAGATACTTGTACGCCATAATAAGGTCTCCCTTCAGCCTTCTCTTCTCCAGGCTAAAGAGTCCCAGCTCTCTCAGCCTTTCCTCATAAGGGAGATGCTCCAAGCCCTTCATCATCTTAGTTGCTCTTCGCTGGACTCGCTCCAGCAGTTCCCTGTCCCTCTTGAACTGGGGAGCCCAAAACTGGACACAGTATTCCAGTTGTGGCCTCACCAGTGCAGAGTAGAGGGGGAGAATGACCTCCTTCGACCTACTGGCCACACTCTTCCCTATGCAGCCCAGGATTCCATTGGCCTTTTTGGCAACAAGGGCACATTGCTGGGCCATGGATAATTTACTGTCTACCACGACCCCTGGATCCTTCTCCTCCGAGCTACTACCCAGCAGGTCCACCCCTAACCTGTACTGGTGCCTAGCATTCTTCCTCCCCAGGTGCAGGGTCGACCTTTGCTTGTCAGTCAAGCCTGAGATGGAGGGGTTTGCCTAAATGGTACTGTACCACTCTGCTGAGGAGCCACTTAATGGCACTGATGATCAGCAGGACAATATCCCATCTATGAAGGTTACCTACTTAAACTACAAAAGGTGGAAAAAGAAACAGATGAAGTAATCTCTTTAAAATCAAGCAGAGGCACAAGTAAAACCACAATTCTCCCAAGCTCTGTGCCACAGATTTATTCTTGGAGCCACAGACCACAGCGCTAAGAAGTTGCTTGACTTCAAAAGCCTGTGTGGGTGAATGAGAGAAGCAACTCTTTCTAGTTCCCTTTTGCTATGCAAGATAATCCTGATAAATCTCACACATCCGTGACGCATCCTGTCACCTGGCTGGCTTTCCTGCATAGGATACTTCTGATTATCTGTTTACCACCTTACCTGATGTGCAGGACAAAATAGCTTGGATTGTGAATTATTCCAAGTGCTGTACATGGTGAATGTGAATTTTGTTTGCTGTTCTTGAGCCACTGAGATCCTGCATCAATGCTGTGTAGGAAACAGCTATGGACACATGCCTAGTGCATAACTATGCCTTGCTATCACTCTACAAATCTGTACGTTCTTCTAAAACTGATTGATTGTGGCTCATGTACTGTGGGTGTCTTTGCCAATGGAAACTGTGCTCACAAAACAATTCCATAAGACATACAGCCACACTGGCATTTGCATATTTGTATGCTTCATTTAAAAGGGTCTGCTATGTATTGTGGCTTATTTTCCAGGCAAGAATAAGTCATATTTTCCTAGCTCTTCAATTTGTAGCAACTTCACTCTCCTTCAATTCCCTCCGGTTTGCTGTGAGCATTGCCGCTGCAATACTTTTCCATTTAGATGAACAAATAAGTCTCACAGCCCCTTGGAAACTGTTACCACAGGTATTCAGGAAATAGCTGGCAAGAAGAACGCTGCGGCTCATATTCCCCCAGGGCAAGCACAAGATTGGCACAGGGCAAAATCAAGCCAAAAGATTCATAAATACAGATGAAAAGAAAATTCAGCATAATCCTTTTCCAAAGCTGATCCTTAGTGAATCTCTGAGATGACATGCCTGGCTTTCTGCTGACATTATAATGGCTGATAACACTTTGGCAAATGAGTAGCAGGGAATGATCAAGTAAAAAAGCTTTCGCCTGAAATAGACCTCCAGTTGCATCTCACATAACCTTAGCAGGAAACTTCACCGCCTGAAAGCAGCACTGCAGCAACCTCAGAAAGAGAGCTAGAGAGACCATTGTACCAACAGAGTATACTGGTTCACTGAAACAAAAACGCTTTGCAGAAAGACGTTAATTATGATAACAAGGCAAATCAGGAACCTGTATAGCAGAAACAGCAAGCATCTTGTCTGCTAGATGCAAGCAACCCACCAGCCAGGCTGACTGCCCCCAATCTAGGAGTCCTACCTTCAAAAATCCTATTTTCTTTCTTTTTTTTTGCAAATTAGGCTGTAGCTCCCAGGCAGTGAACCCTGGTCTCTGGTTATGCAGAGGAGTTTCCCCAACACTTCACAGCCGTCTGTTTTCGGACTCTTTTTCTGCATGCTGGTTTCAAACAGGAATTTCAGCTTCTAGCCAGGTTTATTTCTAACAATAACAGCCAGATCCTTGTTTGCTATAGATGTCTATATCCCCATAGAAAATAAGGTTAACACCTGACTAGAAGTGTACCAGGTTGGGTTTCAGGGACCACTGTGATATGACTTCCATTTCAGCTCCAGCCACGCCAGGATTTGGGGATCTTGAGGCAGAAACTATGCATTCAAGTTTCCTTGGATATGATGCTCGACTTTTAACCATAGCCTTCTGTGAAAATCCAAGCACTCTCAGACTGCATGATCTTTTGTCATGTATTACTTTAAATATCTACTGCTTGTCATTTCCTCTCTTGGGTCTGTGTAGAAACATTTCTAATGATGCTACCCAAGAAACAAGTTAGTACAAACCTATACAAGCCTATTAGCCTCTAAGTGGTCATGCTGACTTAAATAGAAAGACTCCGACTGACTTCATGGGAAGCTGAATCAGGTCAGTAACAAAGGTTGCAAATTCAGGTTTGATTCAGTAGCACAGAAGTTCAGAGACTTGTCTAGATCTGTTGAATATATGAAATCACCAAGACTTTTGCACTTTGCAAGAACAAACGCTACCATGAGTCTTGAAAAGGAGGATACTGCAAGACTAAACCTTCACACGGCACTGCTGCTGTACTAAGAATTGAAAAAAGAAAGGCAAAAAAGGGGGCATTTGGTGTAGAAGTGAATACAATCTCAAAAGGGGGGATTCCCCCCCCCTTCCTGGATGCTTATATTTATTTCGCTTCCTTTATGGCATTGGCTCTTTTCATCTGGAGAAACAGTACGTTCCTCACTGCTTTCTTAGTCCAAATTACAATCTTAACCACATACATTATTAGTTATGTGTCTATTGCTATCAGCTCCTCTCCTCAACAAAAGGCTTACGCTCCCGTATTAACAATATTTCATCACTGCATAGATAGATGTAGAACGACAAAGGCATATGAAATAACGAACAATGCAATGAAAACCCCTTGGATTTTCCTATTCTATCCATAGCGCAGGGCAAGAATAAGGAAACATTTCATGAAACTAGAAAGGCTGCAAAGGCTGATATGCATTAAAGGAAATACTTTTCCTCTTTGAACATAGTTTATAACCAGCCTGTGAAATTAACTGCTGCCTACTCAGAGCTGGGGAAGAACGAGATCATACTTTCTGTGTCCTTTTTTTTATGTGGGATCTAGCAATAGTCATATCCTCAAAGCACATAAAGTAATAAGGGAACATCTTAGTTAAAAGAAAAGATGAAACAGGAGGCATTGGTCTGCACAAGGCCCTTATGGGAGCTGTTGTTTGTTGTCTGGCTGGATTAGCCTTAACAACACTCTTAAAAGAAGCAGGCTTAGAATAAGATACTTGAAAAACAGATGGGGGCAAGAAACCTAATGAAGAAAAGGGAGAGGCCAAGGAAGGAACGGTGAGATGCAGTCAACAAGCTGAAGACCTTCAGAAGTCTGGGTGGACTTCTGGAGTAAGATAGGCAGTTCTGTCTATTGCACAGCAGGAATGATGTTTAGGGCAAGTCAGATGAACTTGCTGAACTGGGTCATGTCAGGAACAGCAAGCACAGGGGCCACTGAACTGGCACTGCCTGCCCCAGCCTGGGGTGACAGGGGCAGGGAAGCTGTTTGCACAGCACACAGCCCAACCTCCACACTGCTCTGTGGGCTGTAGTTTGCCACACAAACTCATCAGTGCAGCCTTTATTGCTCAGGAAACTGCACTGTGCTCCATTTCGTGGTGTCAAGCATCTTTAAATAAGAAAACCGAAGGTGGTCTAATCCTATCCCATAGCAAACGTAATAGTAAAGTTGTGTTCAGCTCCTCTTGTTAGAATCAGCAATTTATAGGCACAGAAAAAAGCTTACTTTTTATTTCTCTGGAGGTATTCCTGACAGCACAGCTGGTCACAGTCCTCTTTCTCCACCAGCCTGAGCAGCTACGCTGCCTGGTCTGTTTCCAGAAATGGCAGTGGCACAACACAAAGACCATACTGGACCTTCCCACCAGCTCCTTTTATGAGATGAAAATCACATGGTGTATTACTCAGATTCAAAAGCTCATTGCAGTAGCTTAAGATCCACTGGCAAAATTAAAAGTGATAAGGGATGTTAATCTTCATGCTCCAGGGTATAAACTAATTACCATCTGGAGTCAGGAGGAAGCTTTCCTTTTTATACCAATACAGCCTTTTACTGTTGCCTGGGAAAATGATGAGTTTGGAAGAGGTTGTTCTTCTCTCTGATGCATTGACCTTTGTCAAAGACTGGATTCTCAGTTAGTGGATCAATGGCCAATTTTAGGATGACATTCCCGTGTTGATATATCACCTTCCATTCAAATACATCCATTTGATTTAACATCCATTAGCAAGGTAATGCCCCAGAGCCTTGTATTTGTCAAACTGTTTGTTTACCCTTTTTATTCCAGAGATTAGTGCAATCTTACATGCAAAGTGCAAATGAACGTATTCATTGCTCCATAACTCGCCTTTCATCTGAAAGGTTAGTGTTCCCTCCATGCCTTTTGGAGGCAGCAGTAATGGTGACACTGGTACAGACCTAAGCCTTTTATCAATGAGCAGCGTGGCAGGTCTATTTATTTGAGCCCTTGCTGACACCCACAGTCTCTGTAATTCAGTCTGACAGATTGAGGCCACGTTCCAGATCTCACAAAAGAAGCAGAGGCGGGTATTGATTTTTCTGTTATTGTTGGTGATTTGCTGCTTCATTCCTTTAACAAATGTTAAAAAAAAATAATAAAATATAGTAAACAGGAAGGTCACAGCTGCAGGTTGGCGGAGCACACAGTGCTGTTCCCCCTGTTATCCTCTTCTGTCTCTATCCTTCTGATTGAATGGGCATGTTCCACAGACCTTGAGGAACAACACTGGGCAAATACAAAAAAATAGGCATGATACTGCTACGAACCCAGGAGGGACTGAAAGAGGAATATGGTTTTAAGCATCTTTCACACTGCAACTTTGCTTAACACTCCTGAATCACAGTTCAGTAACAGCTGTATCTATAGCTTCTCCTGCGCTAACTCTGGCATTGAGATAACCTTCATGTTCATATGGAAACCAGGCCCTCAGCCAACTATGCTCAGGTTTAGCCCTAACTCACCTCACCTGTCCAGCCATTTGTCAAGCCCAGATCCCATGCAGGTCCTACCACAGATGTGCTGAATTCTGCTGGCCTTGTCCCCTCACTTCTCCACATACTACATGGACACCTCAGATCAGGTACATACCTGCCCTGTGCATCTGCTGCACCTGTTTGGCAAGGTGCACATTTTGTAGCACCTTAGTCCTGATGTACAAAGATGCTAAAGTATTAATCTCCCATTAAACCCAACAGAAACATCAAGATACCTTCCCTAATCTACTATATTGGTTCCTATGCTTTTGGGAGCTTTCTAATCTCTGAGTGTACTAAAATAAACAAAAGACAAAGCTTTATGGGTCTGTTGCTCCTATTATACATCATCTTGAAATGCTCATGCTTTCCTTTTTTACAGCTAATTCAGGAAAGATGATGTGCAGATTCGGGTCTGGACTCCCAGACAGAGCATGTTTCCATGTGTGGAAACAAGCCATTTGTAGTAATTCTCAGACAGATTCCAAATTTATTAATCGGTGTCTTCAGATTCCTCTTAGACAATGCTGCGCACTGCTTTCTGGTTAGCGCTGTGTAAAAAAAAAAACAACAACAACAAAAAAAGAACAGAAAACCAAAACCAAACAAACCAGCAGCTGCAGTTGCTCACACTTGGGTTTTTTGGTTTTTTGGGGGAGTGGGGTGGAGGGCAGAGGCTGGACTGCTCCCACATATCCTCGTCAGAGCAACAGAAACAAAACATTGGGTACTTCAATGGTATCCTGATGCCTCTAATGTAAACACAAAATATATTAGGGAGTTTTTAGCAGCTTTTCAGACTTTAAGAGAGATAAGTAATATCTTCATACTGTGAACGAAGCCATTTTCACTATCACAGGGCTTTGACAACCAGCTTCCTACGCAGTTCATCGTGCTGAATGTCACTAATACTGTCTGAATACTGATATTGTTCATGACTTTTTGTTATGTCTCATGTAAAGATTTTACGCATTTAATTTAGCAAAGGCACTGATAAACAGATATAAATCTTTGGAGAAGTTACTTTAATATCACTCTGATGTCTGTAGTGCATTAGGCTTCAATAATATTTACATTCTACCCTTTTCATGAGCCCGATGGCATTGCAGTGGTCATTCTTAAAGATGATTGAAAAACATAGTAATCTCCTGGGAACACTGGCATAAATCTGAAGTGACCTTGTTGCTTCTGGTGGAGATACTTGTGCACTGTTGGGAGGGCTATTCAGCCCAGGAACTGTGTCATACCTGCAGTTACCAGTAAGGAAAAATATAGCTACTTAGCTTGCTACAGGTCTTTGTCCTTTCTCTTTGAAACCATTGGCTTGTTTGCCAAAACAAGTATTTTCTCTTCTCCAGCTGTGATGCCAGTGGCGTGCAATACCTTCTTCTGCTCTCCTGGAGGATGAGCCAACAAAGAAACCTGGTCCTGTATGGGTCACTGGTCAGAGAGAGGGAAGCAGGACCATCAAAATCAGCAGAAATCTTTATTGCTTTTGCTTCTGGCATTGCTGGCTTGCACTTCATCCAATGCAGCCTTGCTCCCAGCAGCTGGCTTCACACGAGCATGAGGGCATGTTCTTTAATGGCCATTCTCCAGCAGGAAGTTTGCAGCACGGGCTACACAGGGCAGCTGCAGGCTGAACAAACATACGCTTCAGCTAACAGTGGTTTTGCTTTTACTAGTTATAGCCCTACCTCTTCTATGGCCTTTTTACATTTTCTAAATTATTTATTTATTTTTACTATTACAAATATAAGCAATGCTTTCAAGGAGGCAAATCACTGCTTGCCCTGCCTCTCAGGAGTGGATCTGTGCTCCTGGGCAGGGCAGACTCCTTTTTGAAAGGTGTGAGGCTTAATTCCCATGGTGCCATTGCATTTCTGTTTCACACACCCTGTCCTGGAGGTGATAACAGTAGTGGGGGTATACCACTTTGCACCTTAGGGATGCTGGCTCCTATCTCACAGGGATCCTGACACGTGGATGGATGCAGCTTATTAGCAGTCCTGCAGCCCTGCACCAAAAGGGAAGGTGTGACTTTTCACTGTTTCCATTAGCATCGCGCCAAGAGGTCATAGCAACAGCTGAAGAGGGTAGGATCACAGCATGGGTGTAAGCACAAGCAGATAGTTCCAGCACTAACCTATTTAGCCAAAATGTCACAGGAGAGAAAGGTGGGAGTAAAAATGAAGACAAAGAGGTGAAGCGATGGGCTCAAGGTCAAAGGAAAGCTCTTTGCCAGAACTGGAAACACAGCTTTCATGAGTCCACCTGCAGAGCTCTGCTGATCCTCCGGGCAGCTTTCCCTAAGTGGAATACAGGCCTGTTTTGACAGTATTTTATTTGTGTACAACTATAATTGTGAACTTGTCATGGTAAATCACTGTGTGAAACTTGGTCCTATTTGGAATATTACTTCTTCAAAATACGCAAAAAGTCTAGTAGGAATGCCTTACAAATGTTATTCAGGTTACACCTCAGGGGCAAGATAAATAATACATAAATTGAATGAACACCCAGGCACATCAATGGGAAAGGGTATACAACTTCAACTACCCTATGAACTTTTCCATTTTTCTCACAGAAATTGTTTCTGTCGATATTTTGATTTAAATTGGGCTGAAAGGGAGGAAGGAGGAAAGTTTAATCAGAAGGTTGTCAACAAACTGTGCTCACTTAAAAATTAGTGGACAGTGCCACTACTCACAGTTTGGTATACTATATATCTTTCCTACAGATAAATTGTTCTTGGGGCTATCTTGGAGAGGAAAAAAACACAACCAAACCAACCAAAAAATTCACCATATTTAATTTTTGTACTTTGTTTTGGAAAAAAAGATGACTGGAATCTTTTCATTGCTGGTATATTTTTGCAAGAAGTAAAAACCTGTACAAAACAGTATTTACTGTAGCATTACTCCTAATTATCAAGCAATTTCTCAGTGTTGTGAGACTCGTGGTTAGACGTTTGAAAAAGTTACGCTGATATACAGAAAACTACACCTTCCGCCGTAATAGATACAAATCACTGCCACCCTATCAATTAAGCAGCTAAAGAGCTGTCAAGCTTTGCCTTTTGGCTTCACTACCCTCAGCACTTCTCACCCTCTCTCCTGCTGTGATCCCTTGTTACTTTCAGCCCTTGATTTACATCACGAGCTCTACAGAGCAAGGACTTGTCTCTTTGTTTAGCTCCTGTAACATCTCTTATTCCTAATGCATGCAATTAGCAGTAACACCATAGCAATGCAAAACCTCAGATGCTGCCCGGCTTAGTGGCAAAGTAAACATTCACCATTATCTTCACAGTCTACTGAGATTTAAGAGTTTGAATTAGAAGAGATGATTGTGACACCTAGCAGTTAAAGGCTCACTTTAGCCCAATAGGCTCATATCCACCCTCCAGAAAAGCTTCTCTTCCCATCAGGTGCAGGAGAAGAGCAGCGATCCTACTTCACAATGTCCTTTCCTCCCTTTAACCCAGATACCCCTGTATCAAGCTCAACAGCCTGTGATCTGTGGTGTTCATTGACAGCCTGTTTTTATGGTGGATAAAAACCACTGATCCTTCACTAAGGTGCTTCCTGAATCTTGCCTTTATCTCTCTTGTTTTGGAAAGATCTTATCTTTCAGCAACAGAATCCAGCCAGGGATGGAAGAAAATATTGTTCAACTTGGTTTAGTATAAATTTGTTGACCTAAGGAGAGCTTTCGTTCCCAGAGGAGAGTATTAACTCTTGTGAAGACACAAGAAGGGATGCGGAAAGGCAGGGAAAGGTTGGCTAGGTAATGTCAAGCAAGCAAATTCTACTTGCATATCACCACTGCTTTCTCCCTGCCCACATTGACTGACCTGATAACAGCATCATTTACAACAGGAGATGAGCCTAGTCCAGGAGTGATGGCAGCTGCTTGGCAGCTTGGTAAAAGGGGTGTTAGGCTAGGTTTTGGTAAACAAGTGGTCTTCAATAGCACTTCTGCACTTAGGGTTGTATTGCTGGCAAGGCCAGCAGAAGCCCCAGGAACTTGGAGAAGTTTGGAGGCAGAGGATGGCAGAAAGATTCATGTCTGAAACAGTCATACGTCATTTCATTGCACAATGATATAATAAAGACCACACAGATTCTTTTCATCGAAAGTTAGGGGTGTTGTTTGTGGGTTTTTTTAAACTAACACACTAATTCAAGGTCAACAGTAAATACCTGCAATACTACAAGTGGCAGAACAGAGGGAGAAAGCTGGCCCAGAATACAAAAAGCATTAGAACAGGAAGCAAATTAAGAAGTACTTATAAATTGATAGTGTTAAAGCCTGGGGAACAGTAAATGAGGAACACTCCAGTCAGTTAAAGAAAGACTTAGATCATTTAGAAGCTAATGGCAAAGACAGTTCAAAGATGACAAACAGAGAATAATGAGGACTTTTAAATATCTTATACTCTCTGAGAATCTTAAAATGCAAAGATTAAAAAAGGTAAGGAAGTCCAAAGAGACAATCTAAGGGTGGGTTTGTTTTTTATGTTCTGGTTTGAGACCATCTAAGGAACCTGAAGGTGTGCAAGTTGATAGGACCTGATGAGATTAATCTGCGTGTTCTAAGGGAACCGGCAGATGAAGTTTCCAAGCCACTATCCATCATATTTGAGAAGTCGTGGCAGTCTGGTGAAGTTCCCACTGACTTGAAAAGGAGAAACATAACCCACATTTTAATAATTTGGGCTGAAAATTGAAGGTACACTCAAGATCTCAAACAGCAAAGATTGAGTGTCATTCACTCAAATGCTATCACCGGCAAGGGAAGGACTGGGATTTGCTCTGTTGGTACCTGATAACATCAAGCTGACAGACTTGCACGAATAATTTGTGTGACAGAATGCAAAGACAGCACAGCTTGACCTGTCTTCCCGATGAGAGGAGTGGCTCCCCACTTTGGGAACACCAAATGCTTGCTGGATGATCGCGCATTCATAAACATCCTTCATGTGTATGTCCCCCGCACAACATCCTTGTCTCTAATTTGGAGACATGGATTTGATGGTTTGACCACTCAGTGGATAAGGAATTGGCCAAATGGCCGCACTTAAAAAGTCGAGGTCAGCAGCTCAATGACCAAGTGGAGACCAGTGACGAGTGGCATTCATCAGGAGTCAGTACTGGGATTGGTGCTGTTTAACATCTTTGTCCGCAACGTAGACACTGGGATGGAGTGCACCCTCAGCAGGTTTGCTGACGACACCAAGCTGTGTGGTGTGGTCGATACACTGGAGGGAAGGGATACCATCCAGAGGAACCTGGACAGGTTTGAGAGGTGGGCCTGCGCAAACCTCATGAAGTTCAACAAGGCCAGGTTCAAGAGTCCTGCACATGGGTCTGGGGAATCCCAAGCACAAGTGCAGGCTGGTCGGAGAATGGATTGAGAGCAGCCCTGAGGAGAAGGGCTTAGGGGTGTCAGTTGATGAGAAGCTCAACTTGAGCCAGCAATGTGCAATCCAGCAGTACCCTGGGTCACATCAAAAGAAGCATGACCAGGAGGTAGAGGGATGCTATTCTGCCCCTCTACTTTGGTTTTGTGGGACCCCACCCTGGAGTACTGCATCCAGCTCTGGGGCCCCCCACATAAGGTTGGTCCTGTTGGAGCAAATCCAGAGGAGGGCCACAAAAATGATCAGAGGGCTGGAGCACCTCTCCTACGAAGACAGGCTGAGAGAGCTGGGGTTGTTCAGGCTGGAGAAGAGCAGGCTCTGGGGAGACTGTATAGCAGCCTTCCAGTAACTAAAGGAGGGCCAGAAGAAAGATGGGGATGGACCCTTTACCAGGGAGTGTAGTGATAGGACTCATTCCCTAAAATCATGTTTCTTCCAAAAAGAGCCAGCTGACGCGTAGCTCCCAGCAGATCCTCGCTATTACATGACCCTTCCAAGAGCATAAAGACCAGAGTCTCTTTCTCCACAGTGGAGCTATTCAACAAAAATAAGAAGGTACTGTTTTCACAGGATCTTTTGCACTGTGAAGTCCTACTCTGGAGCCAACTCACAGCTCTCCAAGCTGACCAGCCTACTCCTACATTGCAGATAGGCATTCACTGACATCTCTGAACATTTCCAATGCCTCATTAAATACACTGAACCATGAATGCCAGGTTTCTAGTCTCACAGCCCTTGTTGGATTCCAAGCAGTAGAAAACCCAGCAAACTAAACTAAAATAATGGTTGGTTACCATATACCACATAACATTGATGAAAATTTTACTGAGATCCTACAGCATAATGTAAAAATTACTTGGCCAAAAAACATCATTAAACTTTGCTTAATAATTTTGTAGCATATGGCAAGCATACTGTTCAATAAGTACCTTATTAAATGTAATTTAAGGTCTTTCTTTGAGATATGTCATTCTAAGGGTGAGCATGTATTTTATTATAAGATATGAAAAAAACCCTCAATCAAACAGAGTAAGTGATTAAAAGACCTCAGAAGCTTTAAAAAAAAAAAAAAAAGAAAAAAAAAAGAAGTCAAGCAGACCTACTTGAACACCCTGGAAAACAGTGCTGACAATTGTCTGGATATGTAGTTTACAGACATTTTAAGGGCTAGGCAGTTTCAGGATGTCATCTGTAGGTGTTTAATGACCAGCAGGTCTGTGCTGCCATGGGAAAACACAAACACCTGCAAATGATAAACATGAAATGAAGCTCCTATCAGTAAGAGACAGGGCAATTTTTGGAGGATTTCACACTCCTTTAGATATATCCTTGCAGGTACTGAAGGGACAAAGGGAAAAAACCTGTGTTGAAGTCATGAAGGTAACAGTTTCCCATCTGCTGGTCAGCTGGTCTTGATTACGTGGATGAGAAAACTTGAACTGGAAGAAGGATAATTGAGTAAGACACCTTGTATTCAGGAGAAATTGATGAAGAAGGGTTGTGGTAACGATGTAAAGAATGAGTGACCAAGCCATAGTACAATAGATTAAAAATAAGAGGAAAATAGTCGATAATTATTAGAAGCACAAAATGTAATTCTCACTGAGGCTTCAAAATTCACCAAAGAAATGAAATAAATACACACAATAACATCTTGTTCCAATTTAAAAGTGAGTCATAGGAGAAAAGATTAAAAGTTAAAGCCACATATTGAAATGGAGAAAGAGAATAAGTAGATTTTTATAGTTGCGTTCAAGAAGGCAGAATTATACTACAAATACAAGCAGATTTAATAGCCTAAGTATGTAACTACTGCTGTAACATCAGTTAGAAACCTCATTGAATTCAACAGTTAAAAAAAAAAAAAAAAGGAAAAAAATGAAGAGAAATTACGTGTTTCAGGATTGTTGTATCATGTTAACACCACTTATTTTACTCTAACCAGTCAGCTCCACTCACCATATACAAGGACAGGTACAACACAGAGGATCCTAAATGCTTTGTATATCTTTTTGCCATTGAAATGCAGCTACTTCCCAGACAGTGTGGAAGCCATGCAAATATCCAATGCTCAAAGGAGCATGCCAGAAAACCAACATCTTTTCCATAACAAAAACTCAAGAAGAAAATCAAGAAGAAATATTTTTTTTTAAAATGGGAAAAACTAGGGGAGCGTCCCTACCAGGAGACTGAAGCTGTTTCAAAACTTCTCAACATTTGGGTATTAGCCAAAACATTTTGACCAGTTCCATTCTAACAGAAACAGAGAAATGAAAATTGAGACAAAGATATCAACTGATTGCCCTAACTGCAACAGGTATTAAACCCTTAACCCAGGATCCAACCTTACCACATGAAAAATATTATTTGTTAAGAAACATTGCAAGTGAAAGTCCTTTGTGTGGATATCCTGTCCAGGTAACCCACACCTGGCAGCCTTACAATACTTCAATTTATAAGCCTCAGAAGCTGAAGGAATGCCTTTTAAATATATCTGAACTGGTCTAAGTCTGTGTGAAATCAATAGGCAGTATTCACTTAGCAGGAGGTTGAACTCATGCCAAATCTGACTGAACTGGAAGGTCGAATAAACATAGATATTTCAAGCTTAAGATTTGGGAAAGTTAACTGATCTTTTGTATGCTTCTCTAAAAATATCTCTTTAGTTCTGGGAGCCAATAGCAGGAGCTGGAGCTCTACAGTGACTAGATCACATTGGTGACATGTGAAGTTACTGTCTATAGCTTTAATTTAAGGAATGATGCCATCAACAGCTAAGCACAGACGTAACATGCTCTGTGGTTTCCCCTCAGTCATTCATGTTTTCCAACCAGTGCAGCAGCTTTTGGAGGAAAGGAAGGTACTATGTCTTGCATGGGATTTTCAAACTGTGGGTTTATGCTCTGTGCATGAAACCAGATTTAATACCCCTGCTGCTCCAGTGAGGAAAAGTCCAGGGCATCTGAACTCATTTATGCTGGAGGAGAAACAAATGCACCATGCCCATCCCTTCCTTGGCACACTATCCCTCTTCCCCCACATTCTCCTTTACTTACTTTCAGACACCATCAAGCATTATTGGCTCTGCTGTGGAGCCACCCCTGTGTGAAGGCACTGAGCTTTTCATGGTAGCAATTTTTCCTCTCTCTTCAGTACCTTCTCACCATCAACCATAAATAAGTGACCAGCACTGACAAAGCTCTGGCGGCTGCTGCTACATTTTCATTTTGCATTACTACATGCACATGGGAGGGGGCAGTCCTTGCCCAGAAGGGCTCACCAACTAAATAGCAAGGAATGCGGGTGAAAAAGCATAAATACCCTGCACCTTGCCCATGGGGCCACACAGAGGTCAAACATGTCTGTGGTAGCTACAGCTGATCTCCTAGTCCCCGATGTGCACCTTCCTCCCAGCACGGAGGGGAAAAGGCAACCTCTCTATTCAAAGAAAAATCATCCCTAATTATGATAACCTGAAATTCCTCAGCAAAGAGGCACTTTTTGAAGCTGGGCCAGGTATGGAGGACAAAAGGAAAACAGCATACGCAGTAACTGTTCCCAGAACATTGCTTCAAAGTTTCTCCGAATGATCCAATTTTTATGCTATTTATCCATGCAAGAAGGAAAGCATAGCTCACCTGAGTAGATTGTAGTGTTGCTGATGGATTAAGACTTAAAGCAAGTCTTGTCATCTTTTATTAGGCATAACATTAGAACACACTAAAGGCATAAACTGCATCATTGCTAGGTAACATCAGATTTTTCAATTATTATTATTCCAGTCATCATTGTGCTGAAACATGTAGAGATTTAAAAGTCAAATACCATAATTATACCCACAGGGAAAGTGTGTGGAGGGGAGCCCTTGCTGGGTTCCATAGGTACATACTCTTGGCAGGTTTGGTTTCTATATAGTAATTTGTTTTTTTTAAGGCAGTGCAGCAATACTGCAGGCATTCAGACTTACATTACATTTCCCCCTTGTAAATATTCAAAGCAATACATTCAAGTCTAAGGTTGTCTTCTCCTGTCTCATCTATTTTAGAAATCCTAATGACAGTACATTTTGCTAGTAACTACTGAGACTCAAGTCCAGGATGGTGAAGGAAGAAAATCACTTTTTCTATTATCAGTCAAGTACCACGGGTTACAATTCAGCAGCCACATACGGGTGAAATTCAGATCAAGAAGTTGTAGGAAATCAATGAAACTGTTTCACTGAATTCCTGAAATTTTGGATAAGATGGCATTTGTGCAGTGTTAAGCCTAATGGTGCCAAAGGTACGGGTTGTGTCTGAGATACAAAAGCAAGCCATTGTACTTGTGGGGGACTTTAACCTCCCCAATATCTGCTGGGAATACAGCACGGCAGACAGGGAACAATCCAGGAGGTTCCTGGAATGTGTGGAGGATAACTTCCTCATGCAGCTGATAAGCGAGCTGACCAGGGAAAGTGCCCTCCTAGACCTGCTCCTTGTGAACAGGGAAGAACTTGTGGGGGAAGTAAAGGTTGGAGGCCGTCTAGGGCACAGTGATCATGAGATGATTGAGTTCGCGATCCTTGGAGAAACAAGGAGAAGGGTTACCAAAACTGCCACCTTACACTTCCGGAGGGCAAATTTTAATCTGTTCAGAAGACTGCTAGACAGAATCCCTTGGGAGGATGCCCTTATGGATACAGGAGTCCAGGAAGGAAGGATGGACATACTTCAAGAAAGAAGTCTTAAAGGCACAGGAGCAGGCTGTTCCCATGTGCAAAAAAACAAGTAGGCGGGGAAGAAGGCCAGCCTGGCTAAATAGGGATCTCTTGCTGGATCTCAAAAAAAAAAAAAAAAAAAAAAAAAAAAAAAGAGTCTACGACCTTAGGAAGAGGGGGCAAGTCTCTCATGAAGACTATAAAGATGTAGTGAAGCTATGCAGGGAGAAAATAAGGAGAGCCAAAGCACAGCTAGAGCTCAACCTGGCTGCAGCTGTTAAGGATAAAAAATGTTTCTACAAATTCATTAATAACTAAAAGAGGATTAGGGAAAATCTCCCTCCTTTATTGGATGCAGAAGGAAACATAGTTACAAAGGATGAGGAAAAGGCTGAGGTGCTCAATGCCTACTTTGCATCAGTCTTTAGCAGTAGAACTAGCTGTACCCTGGACATCCAGCCTCAAGAGCTAGGAGACAGGGAGGGGAAGCAGAATGAGAGCATCACGATTAAAGAGGAAGAGATCAGTGACTTGCTATGCCTCTCGGATGCACACAAGTCTATGGGACCGGATGGGCTACACCCAAGAGTGCTGAAAGAGTTGGCAGACATGCTCGCCAAACCGCTTTCCATCATTCACAGGAAATCATGGCTAACTGGGGAGGTCCCAATGGACTGGAGGGTGGCAAATATAACACCCATCTATAAGAAAGGCAAAAAGGAGGATCCAGGTAACTATAGACCTGTCAGTCTAACCTCAATACCAGGGAAGGTCATGGAGCAGGTCATCTTGAGTGCCATCAAAACCCACATAATGGGCAACCAGGGGATCAGGCCTAGTCAGCATGGGTTTATGGAAGGCAGGTCCTGCCAGATGAACCTGATCTCCTTCTATGACAAGATTACCAGAATATTGGACGAGGGAAAGGCTGTTGATATTGTATACCTGGACTTTCGAAAAGCATTCAATACTGTCCCCCATACAATTCTTGTGGAAAAACTGGCTTCACACGGCCTGGATGAGCATACAATCCACTGGATCAAGCACTGGCTAACTGGAAGGTCCCAAAGAGTGGTGCTCAATGGATTTAAATCCAGCTGGTGCCGGTCACAAGTGGTGTGCCCCAGGGCTCAGTGTTGGGACCATTTCTGTTCAATGTCTTTATTGATGATCTTGATAAGGACATAGGGTGTATCATCAGCAAGTTTGCAGATGACACCAAGTTAAGCAGGAGTGTTGATTCCCAGGAGGATAGGGAAGCTCTACAGAGAGACTTAGATAGATTGGATCATTGAGCCAACATCAATGGTATGAGTTTCAACAAGGGCAAGTGCCAGGTTCTTCACTTGGGCCACAATAACCCCATGCAGCACTACAGGCTTGGGGAAGTGTGGCTGGAAAGCTGCCTGGCAGAAAGACACGTGGGGGTTCTAATTGACAAGCAGCTGAATATGAGCCGGCAGTGTGCCCAGGTGGCCAAGAAAGCCAAACGGCATCCTGGCTTGTATTAGAAATAGCGTGGCCAGCAGAAGTAGGGAGGTGATTGTGCCCCTGTACTCAGCACTGGTGAGGCCACACCTCGAGTATTGTGTCCAGTTTCGGGCACCTCAATACAAGAGAGATATC
This sequence comes from Vanellus vanellus, assembly GCF_965231255.1. Taxonomy (NCBI): domain Eukaryota; kingdom Metazoa; phylum Chordata; class Aves; order Charadriiformes; family Charadriidae; genus Vanellus; species Vanellus vanellus. Next base: position 8,979,438 of record NC_138913.1, read on the forward strand.
AAGGTGCTGGAACAAGTGCAGAGGAGGGCAATGAAGCTGGTGAAGGGCCTAGCAAACAAATCATATGAAGAGCAGTTGAAGGAGCTGGGACTGTTTAGTTTGAGGAGGAGGCGGCTGAGAGGAGACCTCATCAACTACAACTCATCTCTACAACTATTTGAAAGGACACTGTAGAGAGGTTGGTGCTGGTCTCTTCTCACAGGTAATTAATGACAGAACAAGAGGGAATGGCTTCAAGCTCCAACAGGGTAGGTTTAGACTGAACATTAGGAAAGAATTTTTCACAGAAAGAGTGGTCGGGCATTGGAATAGACTGCCCAGGGAGGTGGTTGAGTCACCATCCCTGGATGTGTTTAAGAGACGCTTAGATGTGGTGTTGGGGGAGATGGTGTAGGGGAGAACTTTGTAGAGTAGGGTAGATGGTTGGACTCGATGATCCCAAGGGTCTTTTCCAACCTAGACAATTCTATGATTCTAAGTAATTTGTCCTCATCTTCCATGACCAGCAATTCTGCTCAAAGCCTGATCCCAGCACTTAATTGCTTCTAAAACAAAGTACACCTCTTCTGGTAGGTTATAATGCTTTTTGTTTCCTCCCGTCACTTAACAGTTTTAAAGTGGCATTTTATTGCTGTTTCTTATGATTTAATGGAACAATAATTTTCTTAACGTTTTGTTACCCCCCCAAAAAATTAATTCTCTGAAACACTGAAGCAGGTATGTTCTGCTTAACAACTACTGTAATATCACTTCACTTTCAATGAAGCTTCACTACAATGAAAATTCCTGTTACCTTGCTTTTCTCTCTTATGGCCTTGGCATATTTTAGTTATTAAAAATGAAGCAAAAGTAGAAAATTTTAAAAAGCGTGGTTTAAGTCTCTCACTAAGCTTATTTGTCTAACAACATTGTGCTTCAGTTATTTTTCTAAAACACAAATTAAGGTAAGAATTATTCCATGTTTCATTTACTCATAATGCCACAGTGCTGGCCAACATTTGTGATGCTCACAACGTGAAATTGCTTCACTAAGCATCAAAAAGGTAAAAGGCTCATTGAGAACATCCTGGCTTGTGTACTAACTTCAATTTTGACCAGCAGAGAATTAGCTGGTAGCTGCAGCGTCATTACATAAAATTTAAACAAATGTAAGTGAAAGCAGAATCTAACCCAAGGTTATGGGGTCTCATGACCTGTGAGGAGATGTTCCGATTCAAATGGCAAGGTCATCTTATGTTTTGTTTGGTCAGTGCAAAAAAGCCTAGACTTGAACATAGCCACACCGTCAAGGTTTAAAATCCATCCCCAAAATTTTCAACTGGAAATATCAGAGAGCCATTGCTTGTGGATGTCTTATGCACTAGTGCAGCTCCCTGTTGCTCTGCTGTGGGAGGACAAAGAAAAATGTCATCGGATACCAGCAGGCAAATGCCTTCAGGCATCTTTGCAGCTCCCAGGAGAGGGTCCTCCTGCCTGGGGAACCATGCTCCCCAAGGAGCAAACATTGTACAGTGAGAAATCCAGGATGAGCCATTGACTGAAGTAACGGAATGGTTCCTATTTTACAATTTGGAAATCCAGCAGGAGAAAATGGAAATCAATACGATTGAATATTTCAGAATCCTGAAAGACAGACTTCTGAATTTAATGGAGCCTAAATTACACAGGGGAGTGTTTATTTCTATTACACTCCCTCCCACCCCCTAACCCACCCAAAAGGCTGTACCAATTTTACCTATTTAACAAGTTACAGGAAGCCCTACATACCACATCCTACGCCAATGACCTGATCCAAAGCCCCTTGAGGAAAGTAAGGTTTCCACTGATGTCAGCACCTTTGGATGTAGTTGAAAGGAAGTGGTTCTTTTTCCCCCCAAAGAAAGTGGCTGATGAACTTGGCATGTTTATACCATGAAATCCAGTAGGACAGTAAAGGGTAGGATAACTGTACCGGGGTAGATGTAGGAGGACTAACAAGGTCACAGTATGGCATCTCTGGTCTATTATTCCCAGCTGGCTGTGCCACCAGCTGCAGAAACAGTACTGGTGGTGGGTACTTCTGCTGGAGCAAGCCTCTGCCAGGTGCCTGCTCACACACCTATCTCCTTCCCCCCCCCCGGCGGGGTAGTGAGGCTGGATTCCACCCTCAGCCTTTCCAAGGGATAGTGTCACATACCAGGCTCAAATGGAAGCACAGCTCTGAGTTGTCTGTGGATGGGACGTGCTCCTGTAAGTCAAACAAGTCATTCTGGCGATACGTACTACTGCACTTACTTTTCCTTACTGCTGGTAGATATTTTCCAGTCAATATAACTCTTTTTCCCCTTTAATCCATCATTCAGTTGACCTCTGAACAAACCCAAATTGAAAAAGTTATTGGAACCACTTAATGTTTCAAGCAACACAACCGCCTAGACCAACTTCTGCTGAAGAACCAAGAGGAAGGAGGAAGTTTAAAACATTCCAGCACTTAGGACCAGAGAATATTGTAAGATCCTGACAGTACAAATCCTGCTTCTGAGCTGTAAACATTGGATATTTGACATGTTCACACAAACCCTAAAAATAAATTAACTTCAATTTTAAAAGCCTTTGTATACCTGAAGCCCAGCTCACCACCAGCAGTATAGTTTGATATCTCAGCAGTTAACAAACAGCCGGAGCAGCACAGCATGGAATGGTCACATAAGCGTCTGTAGCTGTTCTGCTACAACAGGAGGGGAATCGGGGATAATTACAAGCTGAATGAGTTGCATAATACAGCGTGCATCCTCAGCAGTACATTGTGTCCTGATTACCAGTGCAGAAGCTAGAGCTGCATTGAAATTATAGTTTTAAATTCAGCCGTCTTTATTCTAAGAGACTGAATGCAAGAGGCAGGAACAACCAATTCCAGAGATGAACAAAAATTGGTCTGGGGCTCAGAAAGAATTGTATTGTCTTCTGCCTGGCAGTCTGACAGCTGCTGATTTCTGTGTAGCACTGTGTCTAATAAAGAGGTGCAGGGCCTTTGGACAGGCTAGATTCCCCTCCTAAGCTCTTCATTAGAAGGCTTAAATTTCAGGAGACCACTCTCCTCCAGTTATCACAAGGGATTGGGAAACCTATTTCCAGTCACTGCCGCCCAAGAGATAAATAATGCTAGATCCTGGCAAAAAGAGAAAGGACAAAAAGATAGGAACAGATGCTCAGTCTGATGCTCAGAGGCTGCAAAGGGATGGATTTTAAAATGAATGCAACCTACCACATGCTAAAATATCCTAGCAGGTCTTGGGTTCAGTTCCAGATCTTCAAAAGGAATATTTTCAATCACAGGTTTGCAGGGTCTTGGAACTTATTAGCCTGCCCCCTAAATGGTTCATTTATTCTCATCTTCTAGAGAGACTAGTTCTTTGCTGAACATCCCATGCTCCATCTCTTCTGGTACTATCACCACCATCAATCTGGACAGTTTGTCACAGTTGTTTTCATTTGGTTTTCATGTAATTTCTCACCATGTTACATTACAAATGGATTAAACTAACTTACCCCCTTCTTATGTTAACAAACAATTTTTAGTGAAATCATGGATTCCTTCAAAGACACTATTTCTTTTCATATTCTGTAAAACACCCACACAGTCTCTTCCAGAATCATTACTTATCCCTTCTGATGCAAAGATAAAAGGCATAGAGGACTGATATAGTTGAATCTTCCTCATTCGCAGACATGAAGATGTCCCATCAATGGTCTTGACGCAGACTTTCCAGTATACATATATATTAATAGTAGTATTCACCTTATATTTCTGCTCTTTATAGCCATTCTTCTGAATGAAAAAAATAGATAACAATTTCAAATCAAATTCACTAGAGGAAGGTACCAGCGTACTTGTACAGTGTCTAAGTGCCTTGTGGTGACCACAGACACTTAGTGCTGCCAAAAGATCACACAAGCCTAAATCTGGCCAAATACTTTCATCAGGAGAGTGGGTCAAGAGATCACAATCAAAAACACAGGTCATTGAAACTGTCCTTACATAAAGGAAAACCCCTTGACACTCTCATCCACCATGTCCCTAAGCACTGAAGTCCTTGTCTGGATCCAGCTGTGTCAGTACAAGAGGATACAATATCAAGCTGACCCACTCTAAATATACGTCTCTGCTAACTTGGGTTATTATGACCTCTTTCACAACCACAACTGGAACAAAAGAGGATTGCAGGACCACATCTGAAGGGCTATCTCTAGAAACAAGATTTCTTGCATCATGAAGAAAAGGTAAGCTTCACCCCAGAAAGCTTTAATTCAGCTCCCTAGGAATTGTTGAGGGAAATGTCTACTTGGAGAACGATAGGCAGACAACCTCACCTCCTTTAATTAAGGCAAACTGAAAACAGCAAAGAATGCTAGATTAAATATTCTTAAGATAAATATAAATAGTGGATCATTCACACTTGTACAGTCGTAAGCTCATACTTAATGTTCAAAATGTAAAGTGTTCCTAGAAGCTCAGCTTCATCATGCGGTAAAAATATAAACAAAGCCTTATTATAATAGGTTAACACTTATATGACAATAAACCCAATATTTATATTAGTAAATGGTTTGGCTTTTGCTAATGTTTTAAGGGGTTGTGGTTGGTTGTTGGGGTTTTGGTTTTGCTTTTTGGTTTTTTTTTTTTTTTTTTTTTTAAATCATGTAGTATTAACTAATATTAACTTCAGAATCAGTGACCTGACTATGTATTCTGTATGGTATTCAGGTTGATATATACAGTACAGAAGTTTAATTTTTATTCTGAATTAATTAAGAATTAACGACTGCTTAGAGTGTTAGTCATGTCTTGAAATGCTACTTTTCTCAAAGGCACGCAGTGGCAGAATTACTCAACTCTGAGCAGCACAATTAGATGCAGCTTCATGAAAAGCACAGAGAGTTCAGCACATTAAAGGATATTATTTTACTGAGCATGTTATATGCAGCGAATGAACCTTTTGTATGTCTGCAAACCATTTAAAAGTAATTTATTTTTCATTGTCTTACATATTGTATTAGACCTTCAGCTATCCGCATATCCTTCATTTCTTCAGTCATTACAATTAATATATTGGCATACTCTGAAGTAGGACTGGACCTATGGTTTAAATAGTTTCTAACACTGCACAGCAGAAACATTCTTAAGGAACGTGGAACCCCATGGTCATAATTTCTACAATTTACTACCAAATATTATACCATTTTTCTCCTTTCTCTCTAAGGGAGAGTAATAAGCAACAAGGAGGTTAGTAAGGAATTTTAAAAGAAGCCTGGTTCAGCAACAAAGAGCATGCTTATTGCTCAGTTTATTGTAGCCTGAGGTTTGAAGAGCATTTCTGCTATACAGCACTCCTTTGCAGGTGTGTTTCGTGGGCTGGTAGTTGGAGAGAGTGAAAAGGAACTTTCAGCTACAAGCACCTGGGAACTTGCCCACAAGGCAACCCATCTTCCTCAGGTAAGGGTCCATTACAGGTAAGTACAAAATAAGCGGAGATCCCAACAACCACAACATTATTCCTGGCACATTCTCCACTGAGGATTATTAAGCACTGACAGTATGCTTGTCACCCGAGGTTAAACGCATCCCATGGAGAGGAATTACGCAGGCCCATATGCTACATCGCTACAGCCAAGCAAATATTTTTCAGGCAAATATTTTATTCACAAAAAGGACTGCTTTCTCAACTGAAATAATTTGCAAATGCAGATCAAATTCACTGAATTGCCTCAGAGGTTTAATAAAAGAAGGAAAAACAAGCTTAAAATATGCACAGAATTTTTTTAAATCTGGTCATTTGAAACAACAAGTCTCATCTTTCTGTTTTGTTTCAGAATTATTTCTTTTGCATTTGGCATAAGAAGATGTTCCAACAGAAAAATCTCCATAAGCAGAACTCTTCCTCCCCTCCATTTTAGGCCAAAGTTTAATTTCACACAAAATTAATTTCAGTGGTTTGTGGGGAAAGGAGTCACCTACATTGAAGAAAGCAGTTCTGTTATGCAGTTATAAGACCCCAATGCTTTAGGACCTGGCCCTACTTTAGGTAAGCACAAAAAAAAAAGATTTGAGCAAATAAAAATTGCAAGGTTAGGCCAATTTTTATGAACTGTGAAACCAAGGTGCTAAACCATGAACTGTGCATCCTGGGTAGATGAGAATGTGAGGAGAAAAGCAGAAAGTGCAAGAACATCTACTGAGGTCCTACAAGAAACAAGATCACTGCTTTTCAAAAGCTCACAGAGTTCCCAAGCCAGCTAGACAATTCCCATATTAAAAATTAGGAATGTTCTTTACCATATTGAGGTTTAAATTTGCTAAAGCTAGGGATTGGATTTGTGCTAATTTAATCTAAGACAATAGAAATATAGAAATTGTGCACAGAAAACAAGGGCAGCAAGAGACATTCATAATAATTGAGTTCAAAACCCTCCAGGAGATGAACAGATGATGCCAGTCATCAGTGGAACAAAGGAAAAAATGAGATGAAATTTGAAGAGAACAAGCACTTTTACAGCTCCAGCTAAATAAAATCTCTAACTCTCCTACAGTGCATTAATGTTTATTGAGCAACAGAAATACAAAGAAAAATGAGACGGCGACATTACAGCCACCCACAGCCCTCCTCAGGTTACATTTGTAGGGATAAAAGATGAAGTGGTTTAATAAGACTAAGTCGTACCACCTCTTCTCATCTGTGGCCTTCATATCAGCACAATGGGAACATCCTCACTTGAGCAGACCCAAGGATGCCTCCACTGTCACAACTTTCCATTGTGTGAGCAGAGCACATTTGAGAGGGAAATCAAATTACAATATTTCAGCATCAGACAGGCAATGTATCGGGGAAATCACATATTGAGCGTCCTAAATCCCTGCGTTTATAAAATGGATTATGTGGTGCAAGAGCCTGGCAGAGCTCAGGAGCAAGTGTGCCAAACAAGACGAGCCCTTCCTGCCCTACAAACCCATTGTAGCACTTACTGGGAGGCTGAAAAAGTCACATTGCTGAAGTCTGTCCTACATCCCCCTCTCCCTCAGTGCTCCCACATCAGCTCTGCAACTCTTCTCTCCGATACCCATGAATCCCAACAGGAAAGGGCAGCTCAGCTCCTGCTGTCAGCATGGTTGCTGGCCAGGACTGGCACCCTTGTCACATACACAGTCTGCAAATACAGTCTGCAAATACTCAAACGCAAGCACAGACCTAACCATAAGCAGGCTGTTCTGAAAGGGGAATTTATGATAGTCACCTCTATTAGCACGGGGATCCCCAGAACCCACTAATACCTGCTTCGCTAATACCTGTTTCATGCAGGCCTATCCTGGGGCTTGAAGCCAGTGGGAAAGATGCCTGCAGACCTCATTTTAATTAGTACTCAAATTCCAGAATCATGAAAGTTATCACTGCTTTCGCTCCATCCTGCTATGCACGGGAAAATAAATTTTGTCCTATGATACAACATCTTTCTTCAAGATCCCTGGCTTATCCAGTGAAAAGGGCAGAAATCATTTGCAGAAAGAACAACTACTCAGTGTTTCCTTAGATATCCTCACTCAGAAAAAGCTCTCAGCCTTTCCCTCCCGCCTTCGTCAAGGATGAGCTCTGACAATAGTATTGTTTGTTTCCTTGTACGCTTTACTAGAATATGGGACATCACAGAGCATTTGCATGATTCATGAGGAATACACCACACATCTTCACTTTATGAGCAGCAGTATATTGTTCTTGTTTTACAGATGCAAAACTGAGATGCAAGGGGATTAAAAGGAAAAAAATTCCCTTTGTTGCTTTACATTTTTAGGATAATTACTTTCCACACATATAAAATTGTGACAAGGACTTGAAAACTGAGCTTTCTGGTGCCTACTGGTAGAAGGCTCAGCATCTGAATAGCCTTTGACCTCAGCAGCCCGAGTCTTGCTGAAACCTCCCACACATTGGTGAAGCTGCCTCAGTAGCAGAGAGGTGAGGTTGAATGCCAGGAGCATGAGGGACCAGCCTCCATGTGGCTTCGGCGCACATGGGAGGTCCTGGCATGTTCTCAGTTTGGGTGCCAGACAAACTAGGAAAGCATCCCCAAAAGGTACACCCATGGTCTTCACTCACCATGAATCACAGAATGGTTTGGGTTGGAAGGGACCTGAAAGATCATCTGGTTCCAATGCCTCTGCTCTGGGAAGGGACACCTTCCACTAGACCAGGTTGCTCAAAGCCCCATCCAACCTGGCCTTGAACATTTCCAAGGATGGGGGATCCAAAACTTCCATGGGCAACCTGTTCCCATGTCTCACCACTCTGACAATAAAGAACTTTTTCCGAACATCCAATCTAAAGCTACCCTCTTTCAGTTAAAACTATTATCCCTCGTCCTGTCACTATATTCCCTGATAAAGGGTCCATCCCCATCTTTCTTCTGGGCCCCCTTTAGATTACTGGAAGGCTGCTATACGGTCTCCCCAGAGCCTGCTCTTCTCCAGCCTGAACAACCCCAGCTCTCTCATCCTGTCTCCAGTGCTCTGATCATCTTCATGGCCCTCCTCTGGATTTGCTCCAACAGGTCCATGTCCTTATGTTGGGGCCCCAGAGCTGGATGCAGTACTCGGGGGGGGGGGGGGGGGGGGGGGGGTGTTCATGAGAGCAGAGGGTCTCATGAGAGCAGAACAGAGGGGCAAAATCGCATCCCTCTACCTCCTGGCCATGCTTCTTTTGATGTGACCCAGGATACTGCTGGAGTTCTAACCTGCGAGTGCGAATTGCTGGCTCAAGTTGAGCTTCTCATCAACTGACACCCCTAAGCCCTTCTCCTCAGGGCTGCTCTCAATCCATTCTCCAACCAGCCTGCACTTGTGCTTGGGATTCCCCAGACCCATGTGCAGGACTCTTGAACCTGGCCTTGTTGAACTTCATGAGGTTTGCGCAGGCCCACCTCTCAAACCTGTCCAGGTTCCTCTGGATGGTATCCCTTCCCTCCAGTGTATCGACCACACCACACAGCTTGGTGTCGTCAGCAAACCTGCTGAGGGTGCACTCCATCCCAGTGTCTACGTTGCGGACAAAGATGTTAAACAGCACCAATCCCAGTACTGACTCCTGAAGAATGCCACTCGTCACTGGTCTCCACTTGGTCATTGAGCTGCTGACCTCGACTTTTTAAGTGCAGCCATTTGGCCAATTCCTTATCCACTGAGTGGTCAAACCATCAAATCCATGTCTCTCCAAATTAGAGACAAGGATGTTGTGCGGGGGACATACACATGAAGGATGTTTATGAATGCGCGATCATCCAGCAAGCATTTGGTGTTCCCAAAGTGGGGAGCCACTCCTCTCATCGGGAAGACAGGTCAAGCTGTGCTGTCTTTGCATTCTGTCACACAAATTATTCGTGCAAGTCTGTCAGCTTGATGTTATCAGGTACCAACAGAGCAAATCCCAGTCCTTCCCTTGCCGGTGATAGCATTTGAGTGAATGACACTCAATCTTTGCTGTTTGAGATCTTGAGTGTACCTTCAATTTTCAGCCCAAATTATTAAAATCTGATATGATTAAAAAGAGTAAAATCTGTAAGCAACTGCAGACATCCTCCCCTCTAACAGAAAGCCGGTGAATACTGCAAGATGCATGTTTCAGACTGGGTCCTAAAATAAAGGGAAGTAGAGGGCTTGTGATTTAAAAGGCTCCATGTTTGCCTCTGAGCAGGCATCTCATCCAAATTCTCACTCCTCAGACCTCCTCACTGATAAGTGGCATTGGTAACTACTCTAAAAACATATCCAGAAAAATAGCTAGAAGCAGCCATATAAGCAAGCAGGAGATTTACTGACAGATTTTGGTGTGAACAGTACTTGTCTTTCTTATCCATGACAGAGAAGATAGTCTACTGAGAACAGTAGGAGGAAACAAAAATATAAAGTAGGGAATGATGCTTTGCACTGTGTTTGTTTTTCCTTCCTCACCCTGTTCCCTGCTTTCACACAATGATGATGTGTGTATGTAGAAGACTACTTGATATCTCCAGCCCTACAAACCCTGCCATGTATCACCAGAACTTCTTTGCTTTCAGCACAGTGAAGGCCAGTTTCTATCAGCTGAAATGTCTTAATTGAATGAACATAAAAGTAAGCTTTTATAGCTTATGAAGAAACATATTAGGTACAGCAGCAACTATCTGATGAAACTCCTCTAAAAGCATCAATGTTCACCAGTGTCAAAAAAAAAAAAAAAAGGAGGGCGAGGAGGAAATAATACCAAATATTTCTGAATTTTCAAGTGTATCCACATTCAATTCAGCTTGTTTCAGAAACGTGGTTATCATTCGATTAACATAAGCTGCAGGTGAAAACGTAATTCTCACTAAATATGGCCGGAAAAGGGTTAGTTCCCTCTAGATTCACTTAACCTGGAATATAATGCAGTCCTTACTGGAACAGATGGCCAGGTGATGTCAATTTTGGATTACTTTCTTTCCTGGAATGGGATCTTACCAATTTATGCAAGTATTTTGTCCCATCACTCGGCCACCCTCCCAATTCTAGAACAGGTTTTACTATATTAACGACTTCTTGAAACTCCTCTTGGAAGCATGCTATTATGTGAAATCCTTGGCCTTCATATTTGGAGAAAGTAAATTTTAGTCATTAAAATTGGACAGAGAAGCATGAGAACATGACCTATAAGGTACTGAAATAGAGTCCAACTTCACTGAGGGCTTTTAGTTTACATAGCCTTAAAGTCACTCCCCTGTTTGATATTTTTCTGCCCAGTCTTGATTCCCAGTACGCTGCCTTCATTTTTCCATCAGGGCACTGCCAAATAAAATGCATCCCCAAACTGAAATCCTGATAGATCGACTCATTTAAAAAACCAAGATCAATTTTAAAAATATCTCATATGCTTTAACTGCAATGGAAACAATTGTGGCAAAACAGTCTCCAGCCATGGCTGCAATTCAAACACTGAACTGTGGCAAGGCTAACATGAAACAGATGATAGGAAATAGTACTATGTAAATAGCAATAACATGAACAGTGATTTACACCGTCTGCACTGGGAGAAATGTAAGTAACAAGTCCATTATATTTTTAGAATTTTCCTAGCTTTGTTAAGTTGCTGGTTTATGATCAGAGAAAGGATATTTCTCATCTGTGGTGTGAGAATTTTAATCAACTAATGCCCCATTACAAACCATGTGGGTTTGAATAAGGCTTTTTTAAGAATTTTTAACTGATCAATACATACAGATTAACATAACAATACTTTATTGCTGAGTACGTTTATATTGATGTCTGTACTACAGGGCTTCAGGTTTATAACCCTTAATTATTCACGGGACTATATTGCTTGATTATGGAATTCTGTTAAACTACAAACACGCAGGAAAGTTGTCATTAATTTGGAAAGTAATCTGGAATCCAATTTTTTCAGAAAATTTATTCCCCAAAAATGGGTCCCACAGCCTCAAATATCTAAGAATTTCAGTTTGTTTCATTCCCCGAGTGAACTAATTTGAAATCTTTCTTTTAAAGCAATGTATATTGGCATTGACTGCTCTGAAATTAGTTTAAATTAGGTCAGAAATAGACCTATTGCCTATAAAAATCTTATCTTCTATATATCAGTGGTTAGTTCACGGTTATTGGAAAATATTTCTCCCTCCCACTTTAATCTTGCTATGTTAGGTTTTATTCTACTTTAGAAAATAAACGCACTATGGAAAAGTAGAAACAAGAGACAAGTAAACTTTCCCATCCCCTTAATTTTGCATCACTGCAGAATACAGATACCATGACCCAATTCCCTTGGGTGTTAGATCCAGGAGTAAGACAATTCTTTCAACATAGGTCAAAAATGTATAAAAACACCACCACTACAAAGGGCTATAGCAATGGACTGTTCAACATTCATCCAAACTCCAATTAAGATGAAAAACTAAAGGCCAGATTTATGATTTCTTAGGAATGTAAGATAGATGAGAATCTGGCCTAAAATGAACAACAAATCATTTGTTAATTTTATTTCAAATAAGAATCACAATATCTCACAGGATAAATCTGTTTAAATCTGATTCATTTTACTCTTACTAAAAGGCTGGTTTCAGTCATCTTACTCAATGTATTTCCAGTTCTGTGTGGGTCTCAGCAGCCACTGAAAAATATGATACCTTTCTCTTTCTCTGGATTCAGGAAGCTGAAGGTGGTCTTGGCTCAGAGCATCTGGCCCTAGATTACCTGTTGCCAGCATGTGTCTTGGACTCAAGTTTCATCTAGCTGCCCTGAGCAGTGATGATGTGGATACATGCATGACTTTAATTTTGTCTTCTTAGCAATCTTGTATCAGTGATTATTTTTTCAGATACACAATACCTGGAAATATGCTGGATTTTCCTGATAATACATTAAAATAAATTTGCCTGCAAAAGTAGTGCTAAAGTTTCCATTCCAAGCTGATAGTTTTCGCATAATCTAGGCCAGAGTTTACATAGCCGAGTGCTATTTAAATCTAAAAATGTATGACAATTTATATCAGTTGAGAATCAGACCAGCTGTTTCTAATGGGGTTTCATTTGAAGCAATTAGAAAACATGAAGTTGGAAACCCTATCATCTCGTTAGTTTTCCAAGGCCTATTATCTAGTCTGTGTATTGCTTCTAGAAGAGTAAGGATCTTCTCCAATTACTCATTCTTAATTTATATGCCAGACTCTCCAAACTTCTACCTCCACGACTTCCATGACACAAACAGAAGCTGCTGCATCACCTAGTGGCTAAAGCAAAGGCTTCAGAGGAGCAAGGACATTTGTGAGAACGGGCTGCTTCTCCCAGGGCTTCAGTCTCCCACATTTACAATGCGCAGAATTAAGCGCATGCAGAAATTTTATTGTGCATATTTTATTTAGTGAAATAGTTCTTGAATATGTAAATATGAGACAACAGCTCCTCAATGGGGACTACCATCTCTTCCTAGGTGGAAAGCAGAGGAGCCACCGTGTAGAAGCGGAGAGAAGCGCGTTGCTTGCAGAACTGCACTTAAAGGCTTCACCTCCTCACCCCTGGGCATGGCTTAAGCCACCGGAACAGAAGGGTTTCTTCTCTCAAGCCCAACCTAAGTACTACTAAGTCTCACATGTTATTCACCTAGTCCACAAAACTTGTGTGACTTCACTGCATATGAATCACTCCTGAACCCGCAGTGTACATCAACTTCAGTAGGAGTCACTACAGAAGTGGAATGCAACATTACTTTGAACGTAAAGGACAGACTCCCCCCTCCACCCCCCCCAAGACAGTAGAGCTGAGCAGATCTTTACAGCACAGATAAAAAGAGAACTTGCCATACCATAACTCCGAGTACGACTATTAAATAAGAGGTTGAATGTTATATTATTAATAGATCTGGCTGGGAGTTTTTTCCATTTGTAATGGAAAAAACCCAAACAAACAAACAAAAAAAAACAACACCAAAAAACCAGCAGCAAAAGCAGATTTTGCCAGACTGGAATTTGACACAGGAAGTACTTTCTGCTTTCTTCTCTGAATTTAGTATTTTGTGGAAGCCATAAAAGTGTGTAGGATTGGATACACCATGCTGCAAAAATATCTAAGCCCTGCAGCTGAACAGAGGCAAGAGACACCTGAACTATAATTTCCACAACATGTTCCCAAGGCGTATAACATTATACTGGTTCCAAACAAAAGATTAAATATTTCTACACTACATTGCTCTTCAAAACTCCCCATTCATAAAGATTTTCAAGATTTATTCCAGTTCAGGACAGAAACTTGTCAGAATATCAGAATTTTCTATGGGTAATGATTTCCAGTGTTAGCACAGCTTAAATAATATTTATCTTTTACACCACAGGTTTTCTCCCAGAAGATTTTACATTTCAGTACTTTCAGGATGACAGGACAAGCATTAGAAATTTGCAGATAATTATGCTCTTTCAATATCTTAATTTTAACCCAGAGCATTGTTACCAAATACAAAGTGAGAAACACTCCTCTTATGTAAAAAATTACAAGCTATCCAATACAGCTGGTTGGGATGGTTTCTTGTCTCTATTTTTCTCCCTCAAACCGATAGGGAAAAACAAAGAAAAACGCTAAGAACTGCACATCTTAGAGCAAAATAAAAATCCTTCCTTAGACAGGCCACAGGATAAAAATCCTCCAAGTACCAAAAACGCTTCCAAGAAAAGTTTTCTATACGCATACGCAGATTGTTACTACTTGTGGTATTTTCAAACCTGACACCTGGAGCTTCATGACACGTGTCAGACTTTCACAGCCTCCTAGGAAGGCTGCCTGCACAGTGAGGTCTTTGTCAGACGCTTCCTCTGATTCATGTTCTCTATGACTTGTGCTTATATCACCGTTATGCTGGTTAATAACCTGACCCTGAAAACTGGAAATATACCACAAATCACCATCATGGAAGAGTTTACATCTCAACTTCCCGACTGGATTCAAAGTTCAAATGATAAACTCATCAGTGGGTGTACTGCTTTCTGCCTAGTGGAAAATCTGTTACTACCAGAGCACTATTAATCTTCCAAGAAGAACTGCAATGCCGTACTTCAGATAATAGCGTTGTGGTGGGGAAAGCAAGAAAAATTGTATGGCAATCATCGCTGACCCTTGCCATTAAAATGCCATTTACCGACTCTTCAAAACTAGGCATTCAAATCCAGTGGGCAGCTTGCCAACAAGATCAAAGCCGGTAGGTGCTTTGCCCAAGTGAGTAAGTATTAATAAGTGCCTAAATAAGGCACTTATCCAGAATGCAAATATTCCTTCCTTATTCAGCATGTGGAAATCCCATTGATGGAAATGAAAGTACCATGTGTGCAGAAAATGCAAAAGATATCTACAGCATGGATCAAGGGAAAGAATTTTGCCTGCAGTGTTATGACATCTTAATCATTCGTACAGCTCAAGAACTTCAGGCAGCAGCAAAAAAAAGTTGCACATACTTTGTGTGAGAATCATATCATCCACCATTTAAAAACCTTCTGAACTGGAAAAGGGTTGTTTTTCAATTGCCAAGCTGAAGAGGTGAAGAAACTCAATGGGTTTTGCATGGAAACAGAGATCGAGGTTTATCAAAGCTAGACTAATTCTTATACTCAAATAAAAGTATCAGGATGTCTTTAAATGACCATAACTTAGTCTTATATCTCAGATTTGCAGCAATTCTAATGCTAATGTACAGGCAAACTGACTTTAGCACCACATTTATAACCTCATTGATCAAGAATATGGTATTGGGCTCTGTGTCAACAGTCCTAGAGGACGGAAGTACGTTATTTTAGTAGATCATTCTGATATGGAAATCAGGCATCTTGCTCCCCTGTGGCCAACTTCCAGAATTAGACTTTATTTACAAGTAATTCAGGGTTTGAATTGACTGAAAGATGCATCATCCATAGGCAATGATTTTGTTTGCAAACTTAACAGAGCTGGACAAATGATAAACTGACTTAAATACATCTGTAACTAAATGGCCGAGATGTGAATCATTATCATTCATAGAGGTCAGATGACCCAGGCTTCAGCAATGCTCTTCTGATTGTTAATACTCTTGAAAGTGTTTGCAAACGCCCCAAGTTGCATGTTGTTTACTAGTTGTCATTCACCATTTGCTATTTCTTGTCAAAATGTTTCAGTCATTAAACCAGAGAGCAGAAAATATACCACAAGCCCAATCACACACTGTGAATAATAAAAGTAGACAATTTGTGAATGGTTTGTGAACACACCCAGAACCAGAATAGAATTCATGCAAACCATTTAGCAGACATCTGAATAACAGATCTCTTTCCAGAGAACAGCAATGATTTGCAGGTTGCTTCTCAATTAAAAAGAAAACAGTTAAATCCATCAAGCTTTGTGTTTTGAAAAGTGCTGTTAGTGTAGTCCTAATATTTCATTAGGCTATCAGGAGACTCTTTTCTGTTCTGACAAAAATAACATTTGTTAGGACTTCAAGCTGAAAATGCTTATCAGGAACATAAGTCAAAATACATTACAAGGGAATATTGATTATCTCAGAACTAAGAATCCCAAGTCCAGGAAAGGCAAAGAAGAAGTTAAATATTACAAGAAATCCAAGCATGTAAAGATAAGAAAGAGTTCAATAGGTTCAGCTTTAATTCCGCCCACCATACTTCTTTTAAAACATTCTGAGAATTGACTGAAAAACTAAGTGTTCAATATTCACTACAAAAGTGGCTTGCTAGCTTGATTTCTCTCGGCAAGACTGTACAGAGCTTTCTCTTCTCTTACTGAGCCAGCATGCAACCATTTTGTAGCAAAGACACATGTGACCATCCAGTTCTGATTATATAATCACTCAACAAAACTGAAAATTTACTTTTGTAAGCATTCATATCACTCAGTCTGAACATTTGTAGAAAGTAAACCCAAAAGTAAAATAAATGCCTCCAAAGCACTTATAAGTGGGATTGCTTTTAGCGTTATCAGCCACACAGCTCACACACAAATGGAGTAGATTACCACAATGCCTGGGGTGTGCTCATTACTCAGTTTTCCCATTTGTTTAAAGATTGATATGAGAGATGCCTTTGGACTAACATCAGTGCATCCTATGGCGAAACACAGCATTAGACCTTTATAGTGTGCATGCTACAACATAAATCTACATTGCCCACATCTGTTCTCAGTACAGAACAGCCCTTTCCCAAAGCAGGAGTTTTACAGCTGATCAGACTACATTTTCCATGTTCTGCTCATGGTGCTCATTCTAGATGGCTTTTTTTTTTTCTAAGATGAACACAAGGCCTGTGTGCTATTTAAGTCGCAATTAAGCCCTCAGAAATAGGTCTTAAGTGATGCATAGGCTGCTGTCAGCTCTCTAAATTTCACCCTATGTAATTTCTTCCATCACCCACTCACATTATGTTATTGTCTATGGCTTCCGAAAATTACTACTAGTGCACTCATAACTTCCATTCAACAAAGAGGCTCAATGATTGTTTTCTTTAACGCCCTCTGAGCTTCCCATATTGGCTGTTGTGCTTTTACAAGTACATTTCCCCGGTATGAAATTTCTCTTCCATCTTATATAGGAAGGAGTATAATTTAGAGTTCACCCTGGAACACCTCATCAGGGGAAAAGCACTGGATATGCACCATTTCCATTCTTAACATTATACTGACCTCTAGAGTAAGAAGTGCCACACACCTGATAAATCAGCTGGATAACTAAGAGAGAAGCGGAAAGTAAGGCAAGGACTACCAGTAGCTGCCTGCTGTCAGGAAAGGTCCTGGGAGCAAGGCACTGGGGCAGTACGGAGCCCCCAAGGCTCAGACGGGTCTGAGTCAGCTGATAACTTGGAATAGGATCTGGCCATGCCACAGCCTTCGTGATTTGTCCTAAGAGACTCACAGCAACCCCACGCAGCTTCTTACATTTTGATTCATGCTGTGAGGACTAGAAAACTTAAGGCTCACATAGATTGGCAACACTTCACACAGCATGGTATTTTCTCTCATTTCCACTTTTCAAAATAATATTATTTTAAGATCTGAAGACATTCTGAGCTATATATCCTCTGCTGAAAGCATTCACGTAGCAATATACAATATGTTCATAGTTTTCCTTAATGATATCAGTTTCCTTTGTTTTCTCTTTTCCTTTGTCTGAACACTTAACTAAAATATTGATTAAAATACTTCCTAAGTATGAGCATGACTTTTTCAGGAAAACTTTTCAAGGTTTCAAAAGCACGTTCCAAAAAGACTCAGCTTGAAAGCAGACTTTGCTTGTCATCACCTAGACTTCTCCAGGAAACCCCTATGGCCTCTTACTGGTGAATCACTAAAATACAGCCACATTCTCAGAATGAGAGCAGAAAACAACTGCTTTACACCATGCTGACTGAACTGCTTCTTAGGTATAGTCAAGAAATAAAAATGTCTAAGAACATGTTACTAAGGGTAAGAGTATGTATTAAGAGACACATTGCTCCTGTTTGGGCTCCAGACAGCCTACAAGAGCAATATGGACAAACCCTGCCAGTTTCCAGAACTACCAACAGAATTAGCTAGCTAAGTTACACTGTCAGCCAAGTGCCTAAAAATTTCATTTTACACCCTGAGTACAAAGTTCTCCGGACCTTTGAAGCTGTCTTGTAATCAGTTAAGAGACATTTGGGGGTGATGATTTTGTTTACATAGTGATTGTCTTTAACAACATATGATAGCTCCTCATATCCAACAACAATGTTTTTTCTTTCTTTTTCAGTATAAGTCAACTATTTCTGTTCACTCTTTCCCTCACGTGAAGTCAGACCAATGTGTAGCAAACGGGTATGGTCACAGGCAAGACCTGTGAACTTCTGCAGACTGGAAGGCAGTAAGTCACTTTGATCTTCTGTATTACTGCAGGACAGCACACAGTAAATTTAAGAGCAGCATTGGTAAAAGTTTTTCTGTTAAAAAAGGTCCTCCAAGAATTACACTGGTACTTAAAAAGTCCTTCCAAGATGTATGTTGCACCACAAAAAGCTTTTCTATGATTTTTAAAAATAGCAACTTTCAAAAAGACATTAAATGAAAAGAAAGCCTTATGCTTAAGATTTCAAAAGGTAGACAACTTGTGCTGATTTTCTGCATTAATTCCCTTCATGATCAAAAGCAGCACGTACTTTTTCACAAAACCAGGAAAAGCTCAATTGTCAATAAATATAAGCCAGTGTTAAGGCTTTTCAAGCAGTCAGGAGCTAAGCACAAACAGCAAGTGAAACAGCAGGGCCCACAACCAACTTAGTATAAAAACAAAGGGTGCAGAGTTGGAGCAATAAAGGATACAAGTTTCTGCAAAAAGGAGCTATTTTTTCCAGAGTAGCTTATGCACCAACTACATGGATGGAAGTACACGGCAGCCAGCAAGCAGAATTCAGGAAGGGGCTCACCTGCCTCAAGCAGAGGCCATTATGCACTGCGGGACCAGACAAATACACCACCCACCAAGCACAAACTGCAGTCACTCATAACAAAGGCAAACGCACAGATGCTTACCCCCTCTGCAGCACAATACCCCTGAATAACATATTCTCCATAGCACCCACCATGTATCCACGAAGACCCTGTTCAGAGCTGAAAATCGTCATCCCCTTGCAGATCTCATTGAGCAGCTAAAGATAACACTGCCCTTGTGCTACAGGGGAAGCTGAGCTGAAAGACAATACAAAACTCTCTCTAACCCACTGCAGTGGGGCTGCAGGTGCTTTGGGTTAATCTTAAAGACTTTGCAGGGGAAGTCAATGGGTCTTCAGCCCTGCAGCTGTGAGGCACCTCCAGCTGATGGGCCTTAAACTGCACCTCTTCTTAAGTGGGCCACGTGTCTGAAGCAGTACATACAGCTCTTCTTTAAACCCTCTTTTGGTCTCACTCTACAGCACTGTGTGAACCTCCCAGAAGTCCCAAGGTGTCTCCATACCTGGGTGCAGAAGTTTCCCATCCTCAAGCCTTAACACACATTCAGGTTGATGGACAGCCATAGTGCAGGACAACTAGCTGAATACAGTAGGTGTACCTGGAGCACAGTCACTCTCAGCATGTAGATTCCAAGACGACTTAAGCAGTGACATGGTATGTTGTCTATAAAGCCATCCAAGGCAGAAGATGTCACAGAAAGAAAGGGTCTCATTCAGACGCAAAGCAGTATGGAAGGCTGGAGGTGTGTCATTGTACTACTTTGGAGTTAAAAACACACATGCACACAAGGCTGTGATGCAAATCACCCAGCAGGAATTAAATCTTTGAGAAAGTCTGCTGTTGAGTCAGTGTGGGGAGGTGGGTTGCACAGTCTGTGAACATTGCTGTGATCAGGTATCAGTGATGGAGTGGCTACAACCTGACCTAGAAGGAAGCCACCAAAGCCTGCATTTTATTTGTTTTACATGTTAACTCCTGAAATAAAAATCAATATGTGTCAGACTGGTGATGTTTAAATGTATAATTCCCTTTCTAGTAAACTGATGCTTCCCCTTACCTGCGTGATAAGCAGTTCTGTGAACACCAAGTAAGAAGAGACCTTGGAGAGGAGATGAGAGGGGCTCAAGAGACTTGAAGTTACTGGAGACAGTGGAGGAAGAGACAGCAAAATGAAACTCGCAAACAAACTGCTCAAGGTCAATAAACAATGTGCATTGTTGAGATGTGCTGCTTTGTTTCTTAATCACAGAGTTAAGAGAAATAGAAGACCAGACTCATTGCGTGCATTCTCCTGGGCAGGATTAGAAGGGGGAGAAGTAGATAAGTAACCAAAAGTCAACAATCCATAAGACAATAAGAAAAGCAAAAGGGAGAGTGAGAGGACAAGGCATGCCAAGAAGGGGAGCCCAGCTCTTCTAGCAGCTGAGATGTGCTTGCAAAAAGAGCCAGACTGTTTCTTTAGGAGCTGAAGAAAACACTCTGCATAGGGCAAACACACAGGTCAAGGCTTCATCTTCACTCTTACTGTCATGTGAAATGCAAGGATGCAGTTATCTGTTTCAAGAGCACCTTGGCTGATCAGCGGTCATTGCCACCAAAGTTCTTCCTCTATAGGCTGTTTAGCAAGCCCTATGCTGGGCTTGCTTCGTTTTCCCTCTAAACAACCATGCTGTTTCGAATTTTTTTCTTACATCTTTGTGTTTCAGCCTATTCCTGACCTAGAAATGAAAAGAATTAACCCTGTTGTTGTTATTCATTATCTACTCTCTTTCTCACTTCATAAGTGCTTGACTCTTGAGTGAGGAGCAGAGGGCAATGACTGAAGTCCTGTAGGCCAAGCTGATGGAAACTGCCAGCAAGCCTTTATAAATATAGGTAGAAAGGGTGATGCATTGGATGTTGTGCTTTGTTATGGTTTTTAAGAGCCTTGAAGTGTGCTGGGTTTGTAGCTATGCTCTACCATGCTGCTCTTTATCCAACAACTTGCATTTTAAAAATGTTCAGCGGTGTTCCTCTCCCTGCAGTGAACAATGGTGTTCCTCTCTCTGCAGAGGCATACGCTTGGCTGCCAGCCTGTGTGATTAGACTGGGTTATGAATGTATGAGGAAACAGTAGGCAACAGCACTGGGAACATAGGGGTGAGGCAGGAGAAAGCCATTTTGTGGGCAGGAATGTCCCAACTTGGACTGGACAGAAACCTTAACATAATACAAAGTCATTATTTGATTAATTTATATCCCTTTTCTGGTGATAAAACTAGGCCAACTTTTCCAGTGGGGACAGAGAACTACTGGCCAGTGTCTTTCTATGAGGCCACACCCTCAATCCCACCTGAAAATTTAGCATACAGTGCTATGGTGGGGACTACTGGTGCCACAGGTGCCCTTCATCACTGCAAGCGAAAGCATCCACATCTAGGAGAAGTTAAAACATGTTTGCCTCTAGGGCATTCATAAACTTGTTGGTTTGGCTACATACCAGTTCCTCCTCAGGAATGGATAACACTCATTTTACAATGTCGTTTCTCAATCAGTTTAAACCAGTTTACACAGGCCACCAGAAGACAAAGTCAAGCTCTCTACCAGAAACTCATGCACACTCCCCAGGCTGCTAGCTCCTTTATACACCAACATAAGCATTTTTCTGGCCAAGATTTTCCTTTGTAGTGTTAGTTTTAACCTAGATCTGTTTCTTGGCCTTCTGCTCTGAAAGAGCAAGTGAGTTCTTGTGATGGAAGAAGGGACTCTGTAGGATGAGGGACAAAAATGGGCAGGCAGCAGCACCATCTTCCAGGCAGTTTTTCATGACTTTATATAATTACAACATTATAGCACAAGTTGCATGATACCATTCTTGGATGACTGGATAACTAGAACTTCCTAAATAAGGATTACAAGTGATAAATAATTAATGAAATAACAGATGATACATGACATGCAGTTAATACTCTTTCTGGGAACAAATGTCTAATTATTCTATTCCTCTGAAAAACAGTAATTCGTTAAACACGCGTGTGAGCAAAAGTAGTCCAGTGCAAACATCTGAGATTAGTTAATAATGAAGAACATGAATGTGGTGAAAATGCACAGTCATTCAGAACCGAAATAACGTCATTTGGACGTGAGCAGTGCTTTTGTGGCATTCAACCAGTTCCCTGAGGATTTTATGAAGCTCTAAAGCTTGTAGCGTCAAGCTCCTTTCTGACATTTGGAAGTCAGGTATCTTGAAAAGTTTAAAGGGGAAAGAAAAAAGAAAGGAGACAGTGAAGACGGAAATGTCATGGAAGGGACACTTCTTTCCAGCTAAAAAGGACCTATTGAGGAAAAAATGGCAATTCTCTCATTACATCTTGAGGCCTTGCTGCCTGAAGTGCAAACTCTGAATCCAAGACTTTCCTAGCACTATCCTCTGTAAAACTAAGCAGAGGATGGTATGCGCTTAAGGTGACAGCCATGGGAGGAAATTTCCAGGAATACTTTGAAACGTTACTGTTTACTCCTCACTGTCTGAACAGAGAGTCTGTGAACCAAACTTCCACAGAGACATGCTTTGAAATGGCAGACTTCAGAATATCTATTTATTTTAGCTTATGCTTATTGCCTTCACCTAACTTCTACTTGAACTTGAGTTTTATTTGTAAGTGAAACTAGTTTGGGCCAGATTCAAGGCCCACCAGATGAAAATGAATGAAGTCTCTCTGTTCCACTACATCAGCTCAGGGTTTAGCCTTGAGGGCAGATTTTTAAAAGATTTCAAGGAAGATGTCAAGTGTTCACTATGCCTATCTAGGGCTATGTTACAAGAAATGTTCAACCACTTGACTAGGAAACAACTGGCACCCAGGCTCTGACTGTCCCTGAAGGTCGAGTTAAATGCTGGTCCCTTATTTGGGTGCCTATATAGGAATGAGCTTCTCTGCAAGTCTTGCCTAGGGCAAGCAGTGTTACGTGCAACCTCAGAGAACAGGATTTACCAGCTTCCAGATTTGTCTGGGTTCCAAAGGCATTACTCATGAAAAAATTCAAAGAAAGGAAAAATAAACAAATGGTAAAATAAAATAAAGATCCAACAATACTCTCACTGGATTAAAACCTGACTCAAACTGTTAAATTAACATAGTGACTTACTGATTTTTCAAGCAACATCAAGTCAGTATATGGGCAGAATTGTGTGCGTGTGGTGTAAACATAAAAGGGTATCCCAGACAACTGCAGTGTTCCCCATAGCAACAAGTCATGTGAACTCTTCAGAAAATGTAAATAAAACCATAAAGTCATGTCATTGTGCACAAAAAATCCTGCAGAGTAGATGCCCTACAGATATGAACTCTGTAATAATCTATCCTCCTGGAAGCCTAGGTGATTTATTTTCCCACAGCTTTTTGTGTGTGCGTGTCTGAAAGGAGATTCCTTCATTTAATGGCTCACATTCTGTTCTGGGGCTTGTTAGTGCAAAGGAGACAAGTCTAATTTTGCTAATCCATGCTGTGAAGAGAGTCAAACAGCATTTCCTATATTCTCTGCCAGTATGAAACAAAATCACACTTCTATCAAGTTCTTAATACTATCTCACAAGATAAACTTCTGTGGCTAATAATACCTGACACTTGTATGTATGAACGCCCCCAAAAAATCTCAGAACAAATTGATCCCTGGTGTAACCATATTGAATTTTCTGGAATTAAACTAGCACTAACCTGGCATGTTATGGGGTCAAAGCAATAAGGTGGAGAGCCTCTTCTTCCTGCAGGCTTACTCTGACGGTCAAGGTTAATGGTGCCAAGCAGAGCTCCTGCTGCTTTCCTAGAGCCACCAAAGGGTTGAACTGGGATTACACAGCAGTGATGCGGGGCTGTTGTAAGGCTCCTGCTTTTCCTTCTTCCTCTTCAGTCAGCAGAAACCTGGGCAAGGAAGAAGAGCTCAAGTCAGTGTGGTTCACTGATTCCTTATGAGGGTCTGTGTTAATACCTAGAAAGTCAATGGGAACACCTCAAAATCACCAGCATAGCAGATTTTAGGAGAGCAGCAGAAGAAGAGGTAAGCTATGAATACAAAACCTGCTATTTTGCAAAGGAAATCAGGAAGAATGTGTAAATCCCAGAGGGACCCTCGATACCAAAGTCCTTACTAGAGTTCAGAATTTTGCGAAATTGGGCCTTTCTAATTGTTTTAAATTACAAAATGGAACAGACTATCTTTTCTTACCTTCTAATCCTTTGGAAAAAAGTAACTGCCAAAGTAATGACATTTTTTTCCTAAGATGGAAGCCTAGTAACATTTTCCAAATTCTACTTTTGTTGTTTTTATGAGTTTCTTGGGAAAAAAAGTGTTGCCAGTTGAAAGACTTTGATCTTTTCAGCTTTCCCTTTTTCAGAATTAATGATATGTTTCTCTTCACTTAGGAAACACTTACAAAAGAGGAGAGAAAATACGTTCAAGAAGTATAAATTTTTGTATCCGTCAATAATTTCAAGTCTACAAGATCCATAATCTGATCAATGTCTATATGTGATCCTGCCTTGTTTGGGCAGGGTCTTTCACGATTGATCTGGACTGCCCCCCAGGACTGGACTCAGCAGAACACTCTAGAACCTGCTTAAACTTCAGTATCAATAACGCCAGCAAACAACCTTGGCAAGGGCAGCAAAACACATTCACCTCCAAGAGCCTGATGACCCTGCTTAAACACAGCTCAAATCCAAGACAGGATTGGTAGTGGAGAATCTTGACCTATGGAATATAGTCGCGCACATTTCAAAGCGTAAAATTTGAATCTAATTGCAAATCTTTATTTGTGCATTGTGTTAATAGCAGGAAGGCTCCCTGCAACTACAGAGCTAAGATAGCAGACTAAATAGATGCACATAGGTAGAAGTGTATCCATCCAACATGAAGGTCTCCCGATTGCAATGCCAAATGTAAAGCTCTCCTACCTCTGATGGAGAAAATGCCAAGTGAGCCTTTGCCCAGTTTATCACCAAACAACTGAGGCAGAAAATTGCCAGAAAAACTCAGAAGTTGGGACCAATGTTTTGTGAATATAATAATATATAACATAATATATGAATATTATTAATATAATAATATATATATTTTGCTCATCTGGTTGCTGACCAAGGGCATTGAAGCAAACGACATTTTCCCAGGGCTGGTTCACCTCCATATGATGGGCAACTCTTGCCTGGTAGTAACTGTGACCTCCACACACCAGATCTTTGTGTGGCAGTAAAAGCAGAAAGACCACATCAACCTACTGAGGTATGCATCTATCTGAGGTATAGCAGGGTACTTTGGGGAATATACTTTGTTAGCAATTTACAGCATTGCCACGCAAGGGTTCACGCAGCATTTCATCCTAAATGGCCTGTTCATAGAAGACAAACCAAAGAAGTGCTATCTTCTTGGTGAAGTGTTTTACAGTACAATGTGAATTCAACAGATTGGAAATTATAACTGCCTATAACAATGTTCAGGGCTGCTCTGACACACAAACAAACGTTGTATTTTACACATCTCCTAACTGCAAAGGCAGCAATTTATAGAACACGCCTGCAACTTCTGCAGACGCCACCGTAACTTGGAGCAAAATATATTTACAGCACCTAAGGGAGAGGGAAAGATCCAGTGGCCTGGAGCCTGTGTTTTGTAACTCATAACACAGCAAAGGTATGAACCATGGCTGGAAGACCCTGAACTCATACAGCCAGTGATCCCAAGTGGTTTTGACGCTGAACAAGCAGCAACACACAGCTGAGCCTGTGTTGCACTGGCCACAATGTGAAACAGCCTCCTGAGAGAAACCCTGATCCTAAGTAGTGGTTTATGTGATTTTATCCAAGTACAAAACCACCAGATCTACATATTACAGATAAACATATAAAGATAGGTGAAGCAAGTTTTTTTTTCTGGTGCATCTCTCATGGAAACATTAACAACATGACATCAACACAAGAGAATCCCTAGATGCTGCAGGAATGGGTTGTACACGCACCTGGAACAAGGGAAAGGCCCAGGAGAAGCTTCAGAAAGCTGCAGGGGGGGGATGGCCTTTAATGACCATATATCTGAAATTCAAAGGGGTGGCTACTTTTATGTGGGACATATTATCTGTGCTGTCCACCTTTGGGCCTGCTTCCTGCCAGGTGTGACCCCATGTCTGTGAAAGAGGCTGGCAGCCCACCGCTGACAAATACGTCTGCTGGGACCCCTGTGGACACAGACCCCTTGCAGCAAGTGAAGCACTTTGCAGGATTAAGTCCTTGTCTGGCTATTTTACAGTTTGTCTGCACTGATAACCTTCAGTGACTGTAAGTTCTCAGATGTGTGCACATGTGGTAATATTTACTCATTTATTGTTATATTTATTTGGCAATACATGACAAGAATATGACCATTATCAATGAATAATACTTCAATAAAATGGCTCTTTACTAAAGCAATGACTCTGGAAAAAGATACTGTACTGTGTATAATGACAAGAAAATATCTGTCTGTTGTTGAAATAACCTTTCTAAAAAGA
The DNA here is from genome assembly GCF_965231255.1 of Vanellus vanellus. Classification (NCBI taxonomy): domain Eukaryota; kingdom Metazoa; phylum Chordata; class Aves; order Charadriiformes; family Charadriidae; genus Vanellus; species Vanellus vanellus. The sequence continues at coordinate 9,005,932 of NC_138913.1, forward strand.
ACATTGCAGGCCCAGGTGCCCTCTAAAATTGTTAAAGGAAATCCCTCATCATCATCACCCCAAAGAAATAAGTGCACTGAGCGAATTGCTATTTTGGATAAGTGCCCATGTCTTGGACGTACCATACGGTAGCTATGTCTTCTCAATACGTTAGCTGTATTAAAATGTTTATGGCATTTGCATGAGCTATGCGGAAACCTCTCAGTGCCATTTTCAGTCCCACAAAAGGACAATTCTGGAAGTTATCCAACATAAGCCATTAAAACTGCCATTCTCCAGCGACCAGGGCTGCAGAAACTCGGAGCACAAACTGTGTTAATGTGCCCTATTCACATTAGGGCACGCCTTACCATGCCTTACCTCCCACATAGGTACATTGCACAGATATTCTAGTCCACAGATGGAGGAAAAAAAAAAAACAGGAAGAAGCTACCAAAAAAAATCCATTGCAGAAGATGTGTCTAGCCCTTGGTATGCTGCAGATCTTCAGCTCCCAAGCCAGGGTGCCAAGAGGAGGCACATTCAGTGAAAGCGCCCTTGGCAAGGGCTACCATGAGGCTGACAGCAGAGCCCAGCAGAGAAAAGAACTCTTGGCAACAAGGCTAAAGACAAGAGTGTTTTTATATGAATAAAGGACCCAATCTGAGTTCACACTGAGTGCAGAGCCCCAAGGCGAAACACACGTGGATTTTTCAAGGGATTAATGGGTCTTGTATTTCCTTTCCAAACTGTTACACTGGCAGCAGCCACCTACTCAGTTGCATCTATGCCGAGAAATCTAAAGGAATTGGGCAATAATGTACAGTCATTTCAAAGGGATTTAGGTCAGGCCTGGTCCGTTTTTTTCTAGGCTGGTAGCAAGAAAAGAATCCTAAACTCTGTCCTGTTGCTTGGGCAGGTAAATATCAAGTTTGTTTGTTTGTTCTCATATTGAAGCTGGTGTTGCTTCTCATGTTTTCCCATAGTTTCCTCATTCACATCACACACAGCTTGGATTACAGGATTCAGTTTCCTCCTTATTAAAATGCAGCCCTTCTAGGGTGGAAATTGCAAGGAGAGACCTTTGCACAGCCACACTGATCAAAAGTTCGCAAGACAAGGTGTAAAAGTTACCTGGGTAGGCATTGTCCAAGCTAGCATTGCATGAAAGAGGTGAGTATAAACCATCAGGACACCAGGTTTACTTCTCACCTCAGCAGCACCACCCACATGAACACATTACCAGAGCTCACACTCTGGTCTGGGGTTGCTGTAATTTGGGATAACAGACATAATCCAATATTGCTTCCCTTCCGCTCTTGCACTGCCGGTGTTTCCTTCCCATGTTACCAAATAGAATGAAAATACCACGAACAGATGAAAGCACAGCAGAAATTCCCAGGATTGCCCAAGGAGTTAGCAGTCCTGGGGAGGTTGTGCTGAGAACCAGTACATCCCCCACAGTCCTGGGCATTGCCCATGAGAAAGGCTGAGACATTTTGCTTCAGGACAAGTTAGGTACAATGAATGGATAAACAGGTTTGGAAGGGCATCAATAAGAACCCTAGTTCAGTTATGCACATTTGGGTGTAAAATCCCAGGGTGAGTTTGAATCATCATAGGGAATTTTAGCAAAGCACTGACTGGGTTTGGAAATATGCCTTCCCCTTTCATTTCCAGTATGCACACCTGTAATCTGACAGTGTGTGAGCTTAAGTGTGCTTTTTATCCAGAAGAAATAAGATTGCATCTTATGCCCACTAAACATTGCTCACAACTTCCCTGGGTATTTGGCTGCATGAGGAATCATCCAATATCTTGGAATAGCTTCTGGGCCAGGGTCACTTCTCTAATTTCAGTTGTTCTAAATATTATTTCCATCAGACAGATTGTTCGTCTTCTGTACCTATTACCTGGAAGTCTTTGCTTGGCTGCCTTTTCTGGTCTTATATAAATAAACTGTATATTTAAAGTTCTGGTTCCTTTTGTTACCATAGATGCTCAGGAAATGTAGCAGAACCATGTTAAATTACAGGATTTTTACATAAATCACATTTAAACTCCCAAGGATGGATGGCCACCAAAGCCTCCAGAGAATTGTTCCGACAGCAAATTATCCTGTTAGGATTTTGTATTTTATTGTAAATCTACCTTTCACTACCCTCAGCTATCTGTTTACATTTATTGTGGCAGACTGAACACTGCTTTATTAGCAAATTTGTGGTCTTTTTGTAGGGTGCTGATGATTCTGATCAAATCTTCCTTAAATTTGTAAAGCTGCCCTGAAAGATATCCCTGCAAGTAAGTTTTCAAAGGTGTTTGGTGTTTTAATGGCTCTTTACTCCCAAATTTTCAACATGCCTTTGGAGCTACTGTCAGTAGGACTTGACACCACCTACACCAAGATACAGGCTTGCCGCTGTTATGGCAGAGGTACTGCAACCTCCCCTATCCTGTGCAGCATTCCCACCTCTATGCAGCCTCACATCACCCTTTCCACCTCCACGTTTTTAACACTGCTGTCTCAATTAGATCCCCCTTTTGAGAAACCACAAAACAGCAATGGAGAAGCTTTTGAGGAGGGGCAAGAACAGTTATTAATATGCGAAAGATATTCATAAGGATACAGATCAAATAAAATTGAGTGGAAGGAGGAAGTGAATTAGAACTGACATTAACAGATGTTTATGAAAAATAAATGGAAAAGAGACTGTAAAGGTTTACTGTATCTCACAGTATATCAACAAGAGGTGCACCAATGAAATTAAACGGCAACAACCAGAAGAGATGATAGGAAATCTTGTTTCCCAGAACACATAATTAATTCGTGACGCATTTGCCGTGAATTACTATGAGGCCAAATTAGCAGAACTTTAAAAAAACATTCAGCTGTTTCTATCAATAAGAATATCCAGATACTTTTAACCGTGAATAAATGCAGGAGGAACGATAACATGCAAGAAACCTGTAAGTGCTGAAAAGCCAAACTTCTATCAAGAGATGTGTATTATCCTCTGAAAGCACCTGAGACAAGTATGATCTGTTGTTGGAAACAAGAAAGTGAGTTTGATGCTCCATTTATAAGGGTGATCTGTCTGTCCTTACACATCTAACTTGGGATTTGTTGTCAAACCCACAAAAGTATCCATTTTTCTTTGAAACTGCAGTTATGCCCACCATTTGGCTGTTTTTAAGTTTGTATTTGCTTTCCCTTAACCTTAAAGCTAATGAAGCGGAAAATCTCCCTCCCTTATTCTTTCAAAGCCTTTTTTTTTTAATAAAAAAATCCTTTCCACATAGCTGGCCACACTATTCATGCATTTTTTTGTTTTCTATAACCCAGAAAGCTTCAGCACCCATACAGCTGCTTGTGAGTGAATTGTCCTGAGTAACACCAGGAGGCCAATGGCGGTACGCACAGAACTGGGCTTGTACCTTGCTAAACCGTTACCGACGATGAACCAAAGCCGGTTTGTGCTCGTTTATTACTGCTGAAGGAGCCAGGAGCCCGTGAGGGCGATCCCTGGGCGGCCGGGCCTGTCCCACCGCAGAGCAGAGCTGACCCGGCGGCGGTTGCCGTGTTCCGCTCTTCAGGGAGCTGGGGGTGCCGGCGCCCGGCCGCCACGCCGCGGGCACCGAGTGAGGGGAATCAGGGTCAGCCGCGGCCCGGGGTGGTCAGACAGGGTGACGGTGACGAGAAGTGACACTCAAAACAAAGAAATTCGTCCTCGCCGCGCTCCCCCCGCGCCGGCTGGGGAAAGGCGGCGGCGGCCGCCCATTGCCATGGGGACGGCGCCATCTCGCGGCAGCCGCCTCGTTGGCGGGCGGGAACCGTCGCCCCGTCCCCGCCGCCGGCCCTTCCCTGCGGGGACTGGAGCGCCCGAGCGGAGTCACGGCAGGAGCCAGCCCCAAAGGAGGGACTGGGAAACTCCGGTCTGCTCAAAGGAAGCCACGCTCACTGAGAACATGTCTCTCTGGGCTTGCGGAGCCGTTTTAGGGCGCGCACGTCCATGCGGGTGGACCCTCCCTCCCAGCACGCCTCAGGCGTCCCGAGCTGAGGGGAACCTCCACCAGGTACATGGGAAGCGAGAGCACGGTGCCGAGGCAGCCAAAATTATCCCGTATGATGGCGGCTTTGGTCAATTATCCACAAAACCCTGACTCTTGGGTGGAGGAATGCCCTTTCCTGTCTCCATCTGGGGAATCCCCGAGAGCGCACCTCGCTCCCGGGATGCGCTGTGCTGCCCCGAGAAGGCTGTGAAATGGCCGCCCTGGGCAACATGGTCCCTGGGAGGCGAATTTTTCGAACAGATTATTGCAGGAAGATCAATAGTATAGTCGAACATCACAAGACTATAGCATGGCATGAGGTTTCCTTGAAAAAAAAATGTGGAGGGTGTTCTGGGTTTCTCTAAAAAAAAAAAAAAAAAAAAAACCAAAAAAAAAAAAACCCAAAAAAAACAACAAACTATTTAAAGAAAAAAAAAAAAGGAGAAGGAAAAAAATTACCAGAGATGAAAACAATGTACAGAGAGGAAAACAATGTAAAGAGGCTTTAATATTTTGCGGAATAGGGGGGACCCCTTCCTTCACCGACTCACTTTTCACCTTCATCCCATTAGTGCACTTAATTGACTTTACTGTTGCCTGCTGACCCGAGCCCTGTAGCTACCTGGCAGTCCCAAGGGACAGGTGAGATCCATCGCTCCCACTCCTGTCCGTAAAGCAAAGAACAGTATATTCTCCCTTTTTAAAAGGAACTGCACAGATGCCCTCCACCACTTTCTGCACCATTAAGATTCCTGTGCAGCAGTTACAACACAGCTGTATAGGATTGACCTATTGTGGAAAAATTACTGCTGATTGCAATAAATTTACAATCCAGACCCCTCTAAGTACGGATTGATTCCTCTGTTTCTATTTTCCTCTTTTGCTTCCCAAGAGTGAATTTTCATGCTTCAAAATATGACAGAGTAGCCTCCAGGCTTTTCATGGTTACTAGTATTTTATGTCATCCTTTAATCTTCTGTAAATCGCTTTGTAATGTCTTTTCTAAAATGTCCTTTTCCAGTTCCTCTCTGCTTTCCCAGGGATCCCACTGCTATTGTGAGAACAAATTTAAATTGCATTGATCTCTGTTCCCAAATGAAGCTGAGTACAGTCAGCTCCACTGTTCTGTGGAGTTCACTACTATTTCATTGCAATGGACATCACTTCACATGTATTTATGCTATGTAAAAGAGTGTATGTTAACGGATATGTTGTGTATGGCCCAAGCCCATCAAGTACATTCAGAGCTGAAAGACTAACAGACAAAAAGCCTGAGGGCAGAAATCCAGAAATAGACTTGGAAAGTGTTGCCTCAGCTGTCACATAACCTGTAGCCTTAACTGTGGAGAAACCTGAGTTCGTAACACTGAAGTCTGTAATGTTGGACCACAGTACTGAAGTGTGTAAGGCTGCACAAGGCATCTACTCTCTTTTCAAGTCAGAGGATTCAATCTGACAGTCTGTGCCGGTTTTGGCTGGGATAGAGTTAATTTTCTTCATAGTAGCTAGTATGGGGCTATGTTTTGGATTTGTGCTGAAAACAGTGTTGATAATACAGAGGTGTTTTAGTTATTGCTGAGCAGTGCTTACACAGAGTCAAGGCCTTTTCTGCTTTGAGACCCACCAGCAAGTAGGCTGGGGGTGCACAAGGAGCTAGGAGGGGGACACAGCCAGGACAGCTGACCCCAACTGACCAAAGGGATATCCCATACCATGCAACGTCATGCTCAGCATATAAAGCTGGGGGAAGAAGAAGGAAAGGGGGAACATTTGGAGTGCTGGCATTTGTCTTCCCAAGTGACTGTTACACGTGATGGAGCCCTGCTCTCCTGGGGATGGCTGAACACCTGCCTGCCCATGGGAAGCAGTGAATGAATTCCTTGTTTTGCTTTGCTTGCATGTGTGGCTTTTGCTTTACTTATTAAACTGTCTTTATCTCAACCCAGGAATTTTCTCACTTTTACTCTTCTGATTCTCTCCCCCATTCCACCAGGGGAGAGCAAGCGAGCAGCTGTGTGGGTGCTTGGTTGCCAGCTGGGGTTAAACCATGACACAGTCACAGACTTGTTCACTGATGACTGAGCAAATCGCTTAAGGCCAAAGTTGTGCAAATCTTCAACTCTGCCCTATAGGGCTCCTTTGAATGCCTGTTAAGGGTGAATTGCCTTGTGCTAAGAACCGGAAGTCCTGTCTCCATGTCTGCACACCTCCCCGCACCACCAGGGGCAGTTATAATGAGACTTGGCTGTGAAATGCCACCGTTGTGGAAATGCCTTCCAATGCTCATTCAAAGAGGACAGTGCTTGAATTAATGCTCTCATGCTGGCAGAAGCAGGGCACGGGAACTGAGATAGTCATCAAACTGTGGTCTCCAAGCCACTGATGCTCCACAGAGGCAAGGATGGGGATCACAGAGTCACATTAACCAGCCAAGCCTCTAACATTTTCAGCTGCAAAGCTGTGTTTCAATTACAAGGTGAAGAAAAAGATGCAATCAGAGGGTCTGTCAGTAGGAAGCATGAACAACAGTAGAGCAAAGAATTTGACTGGGCTTGGTCAACATTTATTAAAAGCTGACTTTGAAAGGGAAAGTGTCAATACTGCACAGAGGAATGCGGGTGGCACAATGGCATTATAGTTGCTAGGAGGGTAGTGAGACAAAGGCCATCACAGACCTCCTTCGAAGAGAAAAAGATCTATTGAGCTAAAAAATTATTCTGTGCAATATATTAGAAGCAACGCATCAACTGGAACATTAGGTCTGGAGAATATATAATAGTGGCTCATCTTGAATTTGACCTCCTGGGTAGATTAGATGAACTAAAATGATTTTCCCCATCTCCAGCTTCTGAGATGCTCTAATTCAAGGATAAACACATACAGATGGAAGAAAAACATGTTGACCTGTCAGCACAGAGCTTCTTCCAAATGAACAAAAAAAAAAAAAGAGAAAACAAATCTTATTTAAAGCTTCACAGAGGAATCTGTTTCCCACTGTAACAGCTCCCTGGTGTGCACAGGGCCACACTCAGTGAATAAGTTGATCAGCAAAACATGTCAGCGAGGCAAGCGCAGCAAATCAGTAATGGCCTTGTCTTGAAGAATTAAAGCCTGACTGGAGTCTAGAGCTGTCCGTAGCTCCACTGGACTGCCCTGCAGTAAGGCCAGCAACTGTAAAAATACACTCATATTGCTGGCAGCATCTGCAGACTGGAGAGCAGGGACTTTCATTGCCCCAATCCTTCTGAGCATCCTCCCAGCTGTGGCCAGCTTTCCACCAGGGCTCCTGCTGTTTAGGCACCGTGTCGAATAGCCAGCTGGGCCAGTGGTTGGGTGCCCTACAACTACAATGCTGAGTCAGTCTCTGGCTAGGAATCCTTCTAGTTCACCTCGGTGTTCCATTGCAATGATGGTGTGTTCATGCAGCAAAGAACTTCAGCAGTTCTCCTTTGGTTTGATGGCAATGTGCCCATCCACCTGCAGTCACTGCACTGCTCTCTTAAGCAGTCCAGTCTTGCACCCCCTGCTGTCACAGCATTCCCAGGAGAGCAAATCCATTGCCCTGACAGTCAGCTATCTGCAGGGCCTTTCTTCCAATGATTTGTCTGAGATGGTGTGGAGTAAACAGAATTCAGGCTGTTTTCAGTGAAAGATGTAGTCTTTGCCTCACATAGACTAGGTACAAATACTCAAGAATAGTTAAACTTCCTTTGCTGTCAATTTCCAGCACCTGTTAATCCCCAAAACCCTTCCAGGTTAAACCATTCTAACACAGTTAGACAATCTTACAATCACGTGAGAGAACCTGGCTCCTCACATCTCCTTTCCCCATACACAATATCCTGAGCCACCCATTCCTGCCACTTGTCTTGTGCCAGCACTGTTGCTATCTACCTCCTTACAGACCTGGTTCAGGGAGTTAAACAGGCAGAAAACAGTTCACTGTCTGTGGAGTTACTTTACTACCCCTTTAACTCCTGAGCCAGCTCACCAAGTGTGCAGGCAAGCAGCAATGCAAAAGAGGGTATGTACAGAATAAGATGTAATTACAATTAATTGTAGTTAATTACAACAGCTAAATATATATTATGCTCAAGTATTAATGAAATTAATATACAGAATGATACAGAGAGGGGAGAACAGGAGAATTTCACTATTTTTTATAGTAACTAGCCTCTGGATTGACTATATACCATGTCCTTGCTTGCATGTATAGCAGGGTTTGGTAATCCTGATAAAGTTACGTATGCTGTCAGCAGTGCCGCATTAATAACGAGGAAGAAAATATTCTGCTCCAAGCTATATAAAGGCCCTTTGCAAGCCAGTAGCTTAAATATAATTGTGCTGGAATGACTCCACTGATTTTCTTTTGTAAGATAACCAGTTCTGTGAACAGTGAGAAAGTACAAAACCAAACAAATCCATAGCTGGCAATTACTCCAAACACCTGTACCAACCAGGCTCATTAAAAGTAATTGGGAGGCATGTAAATTATATTCTACCATTAACCTGGCTCAATTATTCAGAGTTGGTGTGTGAAGCTTTTAACCAGTCACAAAGGCAGCATTGCTGGATGCTTTTTCTGAGAGAAAATTATAAAGGGGGGAAAAAGCAAGCTGCCATGTCACTCCACGTTGTACCAGACCAAAAGGAGCACTCATAAAGGAATAATCCAAAAATACTATTAAAAAAAAAGAAAAAAGAAAAAAGGGAAAGGGGTCACTCCTGTGGTCTTTGTAAACGTCTGGTTTTATACACAAGGATTTCAGCAGTGTAACTCAATTGTCATGTCTTTGTGAAATCAGTTCTCACCCTTTGTACAGTGTTTTAAGACCTTAGTCTTAAAAACTTGGCCAGATTCTGCTCTAGGACTTGCATGGAGCCCCACTGCATTAGAGGGGAGACGTGCATCTAACTTTGTCTTCTGCCTGGGGGAGGGGGTTACTTCTGCCCAGTGAGCAGTTTTCAACTTAGAGGAGATGGGTAAGTCAGGGCTGGGGATGGGCTGGGGACACTTCTGCCTCTCCTGGGCTTGTGTCCCAAGGCCATCAGTTATTGAATGACCGTTGTTTGGCAGTCTGGATGGAAAGGCTCTCTGGTTTGCTACCAGCTGTGAGGAGCACACATAGGAAAACTTAAGAAAACAAGACTTGGAGGAGATGGTGACTGCAATTTTCAAGGACCACCAAGGATACAGTCCTGCCTGCCCCATTGGGTCCAGGGGGATTTGGGGACCAAATGCTTTTAGGCCTCTTTGAATAACCCAGGCAGAAAATAGAAGACTCCTTTCTTCCACGAGTTGACTTGGCACCTTTGTACACGATCTGTGTGTCTCCTTACGTAATTTTTAAAAAGCCCATCAGCACATCACCTCAGCACATGGAGATGGAAAGCTGCAATAGCAAGATGTCACAGGGAGGGTTAAGGTCGGGGGAACAATATTGCCTTTAGTAGGACCACTGTCAGCCTTACTGCCTCTGGCAGTTCTTTCACACCTCTGCTGCTGGATACAGCATTTTCTGGCTACGAGCTCAAGGCAGATTTCATTTACTCTGGCGGATGGAACGACCTTAATTTCCGTCAGCCTCCCTGAAGTAGTTCCAGATTTATTCTGAGGCAGGGGGAGAATCTGATCCTAACTTTTTGAAAACAAATGAGTTTGCTAAACCCTGGGAATTTTCAAACATGACACATCCATCGGTCTTCCTTTCTGACTAACATTTGGCAAAATATAACTGTCAAAACTTTTTAATTCAAACCAAATTGTTTATTATTTGTTCCAAGCCACATATTAAACGTCAGTGACAAAAGTTTCCATACAGCCTTTGTGGGCACACACGCAAAGCTGCCCTGTGACCGACACCGAGGAACAGCCCTGGAGCTTGGAGCAGCTCAAATCCGCCGAGGCAAGGGTGTGAAAGCACAGCTGGGCCCAGCAGCTCCTGCTGCTGCAGTAAATCCCACGCTGCCCCTCCGCACGTCCCTCGAGCCTTACAGTCTTTGGAGGTGAAATCATGAGCTCTCCTTCTTAATGCAGGGTTTTGTTTGGGTTTTTTTTTGGCACTAAAAACCCCTCTGAGGCAAGGACAGTTTGGCATATTTTCCCTGTCAGCCCATCAAGCTCTTAAAAAATTAAGTTATTAATCATCTAAACATTTACCTCCGCTGCACTAAGCCTTTCTGGCCAGAAAGTCCCATAGATGGTTATTTCAAATATGACTCTGCTTCCATTGAAAAGTTCTGAATTAAAAAAAAATCTGAAGTATGGACAAATGCACCTTGTGGTAATTACTGCCTAGCACATTACTCTTAAAGCAGTCAGCTGAGCTTCTAGTTTATGTTTCACTAATTTGCTCACTTGGTCCAAAAAAAACAGCCACTAACCCCACACTCATCACACAGTTTATCTGAGGTCTACACATACAGCAAAGCATTGCTTGCGAGGAGGAAGAGAAGTTTGCAGCAAAATTGTTTTGTAACAGATGTATCAATGGAAAAAGTTAGTAACTGGGAGTGTTCTCTCTTTCCCTGTCTCACAGTTGCTATTAGTACTGGTCTTTAGGGTGTAGCTTTCCTCTTGGGCTTCTGTGTTTGTTTTACACATTGCTTTCCTGTTCCTTTTGGTCAGGAGCCTTTTTACGATCGGGCAAGATAATACCGAGCAGCAGCACGGAGTCTGCAGGACAAAATGAGCCTTTGCTTAAAATATCCAAGAGACAAATGGAGGTAAGTAGAAAACAAATGGATTAAGCTGTTTGGGCTGGGGAATTGTTGTCAGTTTGTTAATTCGGAAGTTACTAAAAACTAGTATGTTGGATTTGTTTTGTTTTGTTTTTTCCCCCTATTTGACTGCAATGTTACAAATTTAACTCAAGTCCAGCATGGACATATACTGAAGTTGTAATTGCGTTCGGGCCTTTGGTAGGGATTACAGAGTCTGTTCGGACAGAAATCCTTTAAGCAGGGTTTCCTAGGCCTTCATGTCAGACCTTAAACATATTTTACCTCCTCCTTTTTCCCCATCTTGCAAAGCGTTTCTGTATTTCTGATTCCCTGTGCACACTGTACCTAATCAGAGAGTTTATCCTGTTCCTATTATCTTCCTGTATTTCATATATATTACAGAGGTTGTATTTGCTCAGCTGTATTGAATCCTATTATAAAAGCAGGGTGCAGAGGGCAGTTTCTGGATGCACAATGAATCTCTGTAACTAATAAAATGTAGCACCTGCTCTGCTGGAAGTATCAATGTGAAGCCAAAGTTGACAGGGTAAGTGATCCCACTTCATAATCCTGTAATGTTGATACAATTTGGTGCTACCGCATAAGAGAGTTACTCAGAGCTAAGCCGGACTTTGAGATAAATTGGAAATGGTGTCTTTAAAGGAAAACCATTCAGTACAGGATTTGATGACATGCAGATCTTTTACTCACAGGGTGTCATATCTGGCAGTTAGGTGGATGAAAATAGTCTTGTTTATTGTGTTGTACAAAGGTGGCGAGTATTCAGTTTAGAGAAGAAATGGGTGCATGTCCAAACAAGACTCCATGTGTGCATCAAGAACAGGCAATAAAAGACTAAATATTCTTGACACCCCTTCTTTCTGTTTTCTAAATTTTCTGTTAAGTATCTTGAAATTTACTAAGTTTGAGGTTTTTTTCTGTGCTGTTCAGGGAATTCTGATATCAAACCATAAGTCACATTAGTTTTGCATGCACACCTATGGTATGTTTTTGGTCTCCAGCTGCATTATCACGGGTTTTAGAGCCAGATTTCCAGACTCAACCACCGAAAAAGAAATCACTGTTAGTTACTGTTTGCAGAACATTCAATCTTATGTCTATTTAAAAGTTTTCTAGGAAAATATTGATAGCAAACAATTGCAGGTCAGAGACCACAAAGTTAGTTCTTATATGAAATACAATGAACATTTTCCCAAAATATTTGGTCGAATCTACAAACTTTTTAGATTAGTTTCTTCTTGTGTTCACAGAGACCCTACCCCATGCTCCCTCACGTTATGAAGCAACAAAAATCAGAGTTGCATTTTGGTGCGTGAAAGATATGTAACTTACGAGAGGCTGTAAGCTCTGCAAGGGAATTAGAGAGGAACAGCCTTGAACTCAGTACATATGAATTGTCTTTCTGTTGGTCACATTACCTCTGGCTTCCCCCGTTCTCCTCCTGCCTGACCTCCTCTCCCATGTACACCCAGATCTCCTTGGGGCTAGGGACCTTCCCTGACAGGGTGTTCATACAGTGCTTGCAAGTGTCTTGCTCTTACTTAGCAGTATAGCACAGATAATAAATCAGATGTGCTGGCTTTATTCATCCCTTTCCATAGCAAAAGGTTCACTAAAGTTGATGGAAGTTTTTACACGGCAGTACCAGACCTCGAAGTATGACTGTCAGTTCATCGGTTTCATGGAAACACTGAGTTAAACTGCATTTATGTTGGCAAATCCATGCCCAGACAGCTGAGTCACTGTGCGCAAAGCAGCAGCTATGGCTCCTTTGAACATTTGCTTTTCTAAAGTACATACTTCCACCAAGGCCTCCAATGTGCTTCTTGCTGCAGATGTTTGCTTTTCATACACTGCACTGGGACAGAAATGGAGGCTGTCACACTTCCAAGCTATCAGACTAGTAACAAGGGAAGAGAGAGTAAGTCCTGCCTCAGGAACAAACCCAGAAGACAGGCCTGGGTTATGTTGATAACCTTGAACCACTGATACAGACAAAGAAACAGGGATGTAGGATCATTATTAACCTGTATAGTTATTTTCACAGCCTGATTTTAAACTCATATCAGTGAGTATTGCTACTGGCTTTTCAGTTTCTCTTTTTGCACAGCTTGAAGTGCTGCCCACAGCCCGTGTAAAATCTGAAGGGGCAGGTTTGGGATGTGTGGAAATAGCCTGCTGCAGTCATCAAAGCCACATCGAGGTACTCGGGGTGAAGTAGGACCAGCCACCCCTTCTCTCATGAACTCTCAGCTAAAGCACAGACCTTGGATTTCTGCTGTGAGTGGTTCATACTCACAAGTCCCTCTGCTCCACACGTTTTGCCCTGAGTTATTCTAGCTGGATTTCTAAAATCAAAAGGCAGAATCATGCTAATTGTAGAAGCAGAGGCTAAGAAAAATAACATACAAAGAAGAGTACACAAAACAATATCTACTTGTAAAATAAAAATGTGATGGGAGTCAGTGGAGAATAAAGAAAAAAGAAACACTAGAGTAGCCAACCAGAAAAAAAAAAAACAACTAGCATAATACTTGATAGTCACAGGAAGATCAAAAATAAAATAAAACTACTTTGAAACCTCTCAACTGGAATACACTGCAGAAGAGCTGACTGGTCCCAAAGCAAGCTGTCAGAATGGCATAGTGAAGTCAGCAGGCAAATTTGAGCAGGAGATATCTTAAAACCAGGGGAAAAATATTCCTATAAGTAACATCTGAAATGTCAGAAAGTAAAAAACTTTCACAAGAAAAACATTGGTAACAGGCAAAAACTGAATTTGAAAATATTCCATCCAGTTGTCTACTACCACTGCTGGATATTTGACAGCCATTTAAAATTGTTTCTCAAGCTCATTTTAAAAAAAAAAAAAAAAAAGTTCGCTTTCCCATCCCATCAATTAGAGAAAAAACATCACATCTCTTTATGTTGAGAGTTAGCTGATGAATGTCATGTCATATATCACTGCCTCTGCATCTGACAGGAATCAAAGCAGAGATTCTGAAAGGCAAGTGTCTTTGAACTGCGAATTAAGTGTTATCTGAATACAAAGAAAGTGTTTCAGTTGTTTCTTAACGAAATTTCTGCATTTATCTAAAAGTTTTTTTCTGCCACCTTATTTCCTGGACAGTATGAAGCTATGTTGAAACCAGCAGTAAACTATTCCTCTCTGCTTATAGTGTGATGTTTAAAAAAGTGGAAAAAATGTCAAGTGTTTCTTGCATATCCAAAGCTTCTGGTGATTTATTGAGAAATACTGGCAAAGGTAACCCTCTGATAGATATTTTAGTTCTTCTGGATACATGTGCAGACATTAAAAAGCATCTGTAAAAGTTCTGAGTGTGAGAGTAGGATTTTAGCTCAATTTCTCTGCCAATAGGAATTCCTCCTCTTAATTTCTTCTTCCTCAACTCTCTTTTTGGGCCCTTATTCTGAGAGGGATTTAAAACATCCAGACAAAAGCTGCACTCAACCAAATCTACTCAAACAAGAGCAATTACTAATCAGGAGGATAAGTCATAGGGAGAAAAAAGTAAAAAATGGTAGGCCAGCAATTCGGCATTGTCTCCAATTCCATCACATTCAAGTACTTTGGATAAGGTTCAAAAAAAAGCCAAAAAAAACCCCCAGCAAAACGAAAACCAAACAAACATCAAACACCCAGACACCAGTGCAACCCCTCAGAGCCTCAAGTCTTTGGACTTGCATCCTTCTCTAATTTTAATGCTTCTTAAATGAGGTCAAAAAGTGAAACTGTAGGAGTCCTGGGTTAGGAAGCAAGTAATATATATGTGTCTACTTTGCTGGGCACAGGGAGTTTTGATCTGCCAGAGAAGAGGTTGTTTTGTATGCTCAACATCAGGCTATAACTTGCAAATTAAGAAGCTTCAGGCCAGGAAAATATTGGAATATGAGGCTATGAAGAAAGTCCAACTGATACCCTTTTTACTTCGTGGGTGGCAGAGCACTGGCACAGTCTGCCCAGAGAGGTGGTGGAGTCTCCTTCTCTGGAGTTATTCAAAACCCACCTAGATGCGTTCCTGTCCAACCTGCTGTAGGTGACCCTGCTTTGGCAGGGGGGTTGGACTAGATGATCTCCAGAGGTCCCTCCCAACCCCTACCATTCTATAATTCTGCAATATAGAGCGCTGCTGGTAAGTCAGGAACTGATGGCAAAACCGGCAGTACCTGATACAAGTTTTATACTGTTACTCTCTATCACTGGAATCATGGATTTTCCCAGTGTTGAGCAGAGCGCATTCAGAATTATTTTTAAAAATTTTAATATTCTCTGATTTATAGTCCATGAACTGAAGAAGGGAATACAAGCTTTGTGCTAGCTCTTCAGTGTATAAAACAGCGTAAGTTCAAGAGGGTTGATTCTCATTTTCCTTAAAGCTACTTTAAACAGTTTTACGCGTACAGGCTGAATAAAAATGAGTCAGGCCTATTAACTAGTTTACAATTGCTCCTTTCCATTTGGAAAAAAGTGTTTAAAACACATTATAAATCGTACAATCCAGGAACTGCATGAACAGTAACGTTCAAGAGTCAATTGCTCTTCATCAGTAAATGAGAGGGCATTCAGAGACACCGCCACACAGCAGAGCCTGGGATTAGCTCTGAATTGCCTCTTCTGTGAAAACCTCTTCCCGCTGTTTTCTCTTATCCATTTCCAAACATTCTTCCTTTCCACCCACTTGCAGTCTCTACAAGAGTGTTTAGGAGTTCAGCTAATTTGACTGGGATTAAAATGTGGACACGTGATATTAAAAAAAAAAAAATAATCTAACATGCCTATGGTATGTTTACATATTTCTGTTCCTCTAGCACTGACTAGTTTGAACACTACGAGGTTGCCAGCTTGATAGCACCGGTAGGATGCTAGGTTGCAGGAAGCAATCTGGTGCCATTCCCAGTAGGTGCTGAGGAGAAGTAACTGGACCTGAAGTGTGGCAGAGGCTTGGCAAGGAACATGTGGCAACCTTCTCCTCATGACTGCAGCACTGAGCCTGGGGGTGGGCTCTTTTGGGAGTAATTTTGATCCCCTCTGTAAAAAATGTGCTCAGGTGAAAAGTAGAAAAAAAAAAAAGAAGAGGAGGATGTACCAAACAGAATTCAGTCCATTTTAGCTTGTTTTGGGTAGCAAAGAAAGGGCTGAGTAGTCTCAGTGAAATTACAGCATACTACATGAAAGCTTCTCTCTATGTGCCTGGGAAATAGTGAAACGGTGAAAGAAACACAAAAGCGAGATTAACTTTCCTGTAAAAATCTGGAATTTTGTAGTTTGGGAGACACTGAGGACAGTTTAAAAGAGTGCAGATGGGGAGTATAAAGGGTTATGGCCATGCTTCATCACTGTACAGACTATATAGTCCCGGTATGTAATTAAAGCAAGCAGCCAGAGGGACAGCAACATCCTCTGGTAAGATGTGTGCTTTCTGGCCTGTGTCAGTTGGAAGCGAACGCTCCCATCCCTGTCACGCTGCAGCCTCTCTTGGAGAATTGTAGGCTAATCATATTCGTTACAATTAAGGTTTAACAGCAACTGCGTAAGTACATTAGACCAAAAATCCCATCTAGCCAAAATTCATCCATGCAGATTACCAATAACAATCTTACAGGCAAAAATTTGGCATCTATCTCCCATTTTCCAGTGCTGAGATCTGCGTGTCCCCAAAGGATCAGCATGTTTCCTTGAAGCATTAGTAAACCACTCAGATACTTCAGCAGTGGTTGCGTTACAGATCAGATTAACCTCATAGAGAGAAGCTATTAGCTGAACAGTTGCATTTTTCATGAAGCATATCTTTTACCTTTTACCTAATTGTGGGTAATTCTGGAATCTCCATCACTGATGATTTTTGAAAACAGGTTAGACAAACCAGAGGGAAGTGGTGCAGGTAAAGCTGAACCTGCCATGGGGCAAGAGGTGGACCAGGTGACCTTAAAGGGGCCTTCCAGTATCCATTTTCTGTGATTTCTCTAATTTAATGCTTCTGTTTCACTTACTAGACAGCTGGTCCTGTATTAGTTAACAAATAACAGAAGCAGTGCAGGATGGCTTAGATAAGGCCAGTTTGGAGTGTTTGCTTTCATTTTATGAGCAGTTATCCAGCTCTGGAGGAGAGCTAACAGGCTATGTGCACAGACTGGCTGTGCGTGTGTTTTCAGACAACTGAAAAGCCAAAATCTTTCCCAGCAAAAGAAAGGTTGTGCATGCAAACACTAACCACTTTACAGCTTTGTAGAAAATACCCGGTTGCCTATGTTAGTCTGTGATACTGTTTGAGTGACATGTATTCCCCTACTGTATTCGGATTGTTATTACAATATTAACTTTTAAGTGGACTTCATCTGGATGTTTGGAGGCAGAAGTTCTAAAAACTAGAATAAAAAATGTCAGATTCTGACTTTATCCTCCAGCTGAGCCCTGAGAACTTTGATCTCTTATGAAAGGCTGATATCAGCATGTTCGAGCATAACCCACTTTAATGCATTTATCCCTGAATTTCCAACAATATCCTGGCCCTGCCTGTTTGCAGTCTACTGGAGACACCAGTATCAGGTGGATGGGCCATTTGGAAAAGATGCAGCACTTGTCTGTGTGTTACTGGTAGCACTGGGGAAAAGGAGCAAAAGCTTTGCCATGCTGGAGAGGTAACACCACCGATTCTGCTCTTGCCCGTGATGGGTGAAATCAGTCGGAGCAGCAGGTCCCACTGACTTCAGTAGGAGAGGAATGGTTCCTTTCAAAGGCTGTCCCTCAGCAGAACAATTAAGCCATAAAGCAGGGATTTAGTTTGTCCAAGCCTGGTTGCTTTCCTTGTACCCCAGACACACACTTAGGGCCCTACTTTCCCCGCTCTGTCCCAGGGACATGCAAACAGCAGCCTGTGCACCCTCTCCTCCTCCAAAGCCTAGCTTCAAGTTGGAGCGCTGCTGCCCACTGGCCTGAGCTTGGCTACCAGCTCTGCAGACTCAGGAGACAAAATTTCAGATGAACCCAGACTGATGGTTTGGTTGTTGATTGGATTTTTTTTAATATTTTCTTCTATGTCTAAATTTTGTTCCATCTGATATACAAAAGGTTTGATTTGCATTTTCGGTATTTGTTTTTAAAATCTGAATCAGATGGAAATTCAAAACAAAGTTTGAACCTCTGAGTAAATTACATCTTGCAGAACTAGCCCTTCGGTGCCCTGCTCAAGTGACGGCCAAGTGAATACCACAAAATCACCAGAAAGACAAAGTTGAGGTCCACCCTGCTACAGAAGACCAACCATACACTTCCAGTCTATCCTGGGGTGCAGCTACACCACAGCCAGAGGCACCAGCTTCAAACCAGGTAGCTCAGGAGGGCACCAGCGTCTTCACATCATGCTACAGCTTTGGTTTTTACCCAGCTTACCAGACTGAACTTCATGCTGCTGCAATACCTAGCCTCAAACCCACAGAAGCTGGTCAGCTAAACAAATGAAGATCCAAAATGTTTGATATTTCCCAGTGCACTGACAGAATAGCCAGACATTTTGGGGACATATCTGCCATGGCTCCAGGCCTAGTTCTGCAAGTGCAGTTAGTGCTGCACTCCAGGTACTCTAAAGCTACTGTGTTCCAGCCCTGAGTGCATTAGACATCCCAATTTGGTATTCCTTTTTGCAGATGTGCTATTCTTTTTGGCAGACATAAAACAGGTTTCAGTTTCCCTGAACACTGTCTATTACATATGCATTTAATACGTTCAGGAGGTTTGTTAAGAGATTGAAAGACCTGGATTCAGAGCTGTCTGTCACAAAGCAAACAATCTTGAAAATATGCGTGTATTTGAGCAAGAAGAGCCAAGTCCTCATCTGGCAAGGGAACTTTCATCTTCCCACAACAGTCTGTCTTCAAATTTACAGTGTCAGTTGTACACACGGGCAACTTAAAGATTTATCTGAGTCAGAAAATACCAGGATTTTAGTTCTTTCACTGCTAAGAAATACGTACAGCTGCTCCCATTATTTCAGAGGGGTTTGTTTGTTGTTGATTTTTGAAAATCATCTCCTCATCTCTTTTTAAAATAAATTTTTTGAAAGGCTCTTATTTTTGGAGCTTAGGAGTCATAATGAATTAAAACCTGTGAATGCAATTCAGTTCAGAATCACGTGTTGAGTCATGAGTGCCTCTCAAGTATGTGCAGGAGTCGAATCACATCCACGTAAGGGGATTGGCAGTAGCTTTGGAAATAACTGTCCTCTCCCAGTTTGCCCTCATGAGCCATACCTCCAGCTCACTTTTTTTAATAAGAGCAAATAAACATTTTGTCTGCAAGCATCAGATATTGTCTCAGTAACCGTCCCTGTATCAGTGTGCTGCTTCATAGGATGGGAAGGAAGGCTCTGAAATATGTTTTGTGGTCTGAGTGTGTCTTACATTCTTAAGATTCATGGCACGACTAGAAGATCCTTTTCTCTCTCTCTCTCATCTACTACCCAACACCAAACAAAGCCAAACAAGTGGTTCCGTGTCATCCATCACATATCTGCTCTTTCATCATATCTGTGCCGCATTTTCAAAATCAATGCTAATATCTTGTCAGTTATCATTAAACTGTTTTTCATTGCTCAAGCTGATGAGGTGATCAGAACCAAACCATTGCAAGTGCTGCTGGCTCAGCCATGTGCACAGAAACACACTGCCTTCCCGGGAGCCCTGGTTCCCCGGCCCCAGCCGCTGGCTGATGCTCCCTCTGTTACACCCTCAGCTCTGTCACTGAGCTCCTGCTCACTTTAAAGGGTTCGCTTTGCCTCCTGGAGCATATTTCTGACTCGCCCTTTGCCTCCTTTTACCCATTTGCAGTATATGCTTGTGCCACATAACTGCATGAGCGGTACTGCCCCAGGGAACCAGCGAGGGACTGCTTCAAGCTGTGATCTTTGCAGTCTTATCACCAAGCCAGATAGACACATGCCTGGGTTCCCCCCCACCCCATATTAATAAGGTACACCTTATTATGTGGTTTTTAGGCCACAAGTACAACAGCCCCTGGCACAACTCCGGTACAACCATCAATCCTAATCTAACAGTAAAGCAGCGCTCAGGCAGGACAGGTTTTCAGGTTTTGGTGGCCCCTCTTGTGTTTCCAGGTTCTGGTAAGGAAAAGGTGTTGAAAAAAACACTTGAAACAATTTATAATCTACTTTTGTGGATTCAGATAGGTCAGATAAACATCTGAGCACATTTGATGAGGAAAACAAACTACCATTCTGAACAGCTGGAGGTTTAGCCATCCCCAGAGCAAAGTCCATCAAACCTAGAGATGTGGCAAACTGCCAGACAGCTGCATGTGTGTCATTTTGATGGTCACACAGGAATGCCCTCGGGGCAGGAGGGGATTAACAATAACTCTCTGAAACCCCGGGTGCCTCATATTTGAGCTTCCCGTGGCAGTATATTTCTTCTTCCATTTTCACTTTGCTCTTAAAGCTTCACTCTTCATTTAAACCCTCTAAGGAAACTCCTTGCAAGATAGATGTACATTACCCTTTCAGGAGAAAAAGAACCTCTTTCAAAAAAATACAGACAGAAATCTATTTAGTAATGCCCCTCATGTATATATCTCTCTCTCATCTTCCCTAAATATTAGTTCAGAAAACAGCTTTCATTTATAGCAATTTCATTGCCATAATACAGATAGCATGGATTATTTCTATAGTGATGCTCTAATGCTAATTTGCAGGAGTGGAAGGCAATTTGCTATCCTAACGAATTACTTTTGTCCTTGGGTGAAACAGACAGTGAAGACAGTGCCCCTGGTTAATTGGAAACACTAGATAGATAACCATAATGTTCTATATGTGAAGTCCAGTGTTGGAGATGTTATTAACATTCAATTTAACTCCTACAAAATTAAAACTAAAGCTTTATACTCATTTCCAAGCAGAAACCTCCTTGGAAAAAGCTTGATGTGGTGTTTTGAAAGATGTCAAGAGACCACCTCTTCATAATGACCAGGGAGATATGGATCCAGATAATGATGCCTGGGTATTTATGTGAATGATTCTTCTCAGAGCTGCCCGTCACAGCTAACTATATACAATACACATCGAGCTTATAAAATCATAAACACACTTCACTTACTCTGAAAATGGATGGAATGAGCCCTAAAACCAAGTCCAGCAGTCTAACATAAGGTTTAAGACCCATTGTGTGAAATACAAGATTTGGTGGACTTAACTCCTTAACTACAGTTAAAAACACTTATGAACTCTTAGTGTACAGCCCCGCTTGCTGATGGTAATACACACAATACAGCAGCCAGTCTATATACTATTTCTACATCCCCCTCCTCCTTCTCTAAAGGAGGGGTTTAGGGTTAAAGTAATGGATGTAAAAGATTTCATTTCAGTCATCAGGTCTGATACAGGTACAGGGCATGATCACTATGGTTCAGATTCCGTACCTGGGGATTATTCCCGTTCATTCCAGCCCTCACTGGTGTCTGTGAAGATGACGACAAATATCCCATCTCAAAATAGCTTGCAAGTACATCCCAGGCCGGGCAGTAACACTGCCTTACACTAAGTCATGAAGCTAGAGGTGCTTAGACAGAGCTGATAGACCTTGAGTCTGATCATCCTTGACTGCCAGAAGGAAGGTAAAATTTCAAAAAAGACTCCCGTAGAGTTTGAGAAGTGAGTTTATCTTCAAACCATGGTGTGACAAGAATACCATTCAGCCAGTCTGTACAAAGATTAATCATGAGGGGCACTTGGTCACAGGACCAGAGGCATGGAGACAGAAAAACTGTATCACTCACAGCTTTGCCAAGGCTTGAAGTACAACTTTCATGGAATCATAGAATGTTTTGAATTGGAAGGGACCGGTAAATGTTATCTAGTCCAACTGCCCTGCAATGAACAGGGACATCTTCAACTAGATCAGGTTGCTCAGAGCCCTGTCCAGCCTGACCTTGAATGTTTCCAGGGATGGGGCATCTGCCACCTCTCTGGGCAACCTGTTCCAGTGTTTCACCACCCTCATTATAACACATTTCTTCCTCATATCTAGTCTGAATCTACTCTTTTTCAGTTTAAAACCATTACTCCTTGTCCTATCTCTACAGGCCCTATTAAAAAGTCTGTCTGCATCTTTCCTATAAGCCCCCTTTAAGTATTGAAAGGCTGCAATAAGGTCTCCCTGGAGTCTTCTCTTTCCAGCTGAACAACCCAAACTCCGCCTGTCCTCAGCTTTGCTTGTCATGCTCTCATCAGGACCAAACTCTTCTCTGCCTGTGAACTGTAGAGCCTGACGAGCAGCACAGCGTGCAGATCTAGACTGAAGTCTGAAAGTAGCCAACATATATGCAGGAACTGTTGTACCCACAGCTGAGTTCAGTACAAATATGACTTGTTGGGGACAAAAAGCGATTAGCATCTAACAACTGGCTCTTGGTAGAGTCACCTTCAGACTAGTCAGGCACAGTCCTACTTAATCTGCCTGCGTTTCCAGAGCACTGATCACCATGTATCTTTGCATCATGGCCATCCATCACACCACCAGTTTCTCATCTAAATACTGCCAACAGCACTGTGAGTAGCCCAGCGCTGACACTCCCTCCTTCTCCCTCTGCATCTCATTATTTAAGTTGCTCCTGGCAAAGAAAAGGAAAGTGGCTGTGTCCACAGCAGCATTAGCCGAACTGTCAGCTTAATCAATGCTGATCCTTCCCCCCTCACACCCATTTCTCTGCTGCTCCTTTTTGAGGCAGCAGAAGAGCCCTGTAAATTCACCACTGTGCCCAGTCATTCAAAAATACTGCTCATTTTCCAGAAAGCTTTTGGTACCCTGTCTGCCTCCAGCTCCACATGCTATGTCCCCCTCGGCCACGCAAGGGCCCCCAAGCAGAGCCATTGGTAGGGCTCCCAGAGCCCACACTTATCCCCGGTCAGCAGGAGCATCTCTGGCAGCAGACGGGCAGAGCAAGGAGCCCTTCTACTCTCTCCAGGTTAATCATCACAGGGGAGACAGGATTACAATGGCACTAAAGGCAGAGCAGGTCACCAGAAAGACTGGGTGCTTTGGGACAGAACTTTCTGCAAACAAAGAAACTTGTTGAAAGTTTTTCCAAAACCTTGGAATCTGGGATGTTTGTAAATAGTCCTTAATCTCATCCGTTCCAACAAAACTGTGCTTTTTCAGTTTGGAAAGGAGCAGGCAAAGCTGCACTGGCAATGCAGCTCTATTCAGTTCCTGGGCCATTACAATGCAGTCTGTAGAGGGGAACACAGCTGCAGACAATACTTCCTAATGCAAACTGCAGAGGATGCAGGGTGAGGTGATCCTCCTGGACTCCAGGTGCCCCATTAAGTCAGGCAGAACTGGCAGGCAGACAGATGTGTGGGTACAGAGCAGCAGCTGCCACTGTTGACTTTCACTATCCTCAGGACTTCAGTAGGGCAGGGAATAAAATTAGCCTCTCCACTTTGTCTAGCTCCTCACCACATTGCCTCAGCAGCATCCCCTTGCTTTTTCATAACAGAGTTGTCAGCAACCATTTATAGAAGCATTTTGTTTGGTATTTGTGTTTGTGTAGGGTTTCATATCTTTTTAAAGACAGTTCTCAGAAGTGGAGAATTAATTTTTTTCCCTCCTCAGTTCACCAGCCTGACACACCAATTCATGATGTGCCTTGTTTGATATAGTACACCAGTCAGCTAGAACTAGATTTCACATAACAAAGCATTAATAATGTAATTGGAGAGGGTGCATCATAGCATAGATAGATGCTCTTGGAAAACCAGTATTCCAAAAAGTTTCAGCATCCATAATCCTCCCTCTCCATCTTGCGTCTTGCAAGTTTGGTGTGTGGGAGTTTGCACACCCTCGTCTCTCTCACCATGCCTGTACCACTTGTCACCTCATTGCAATTGTCAACCCACTGTCAAGATCACTCTCCCCTGTTGTGATCTGACATTCCCTAGAGTTGTCTGGAAGGGGAAATCTTGAGTGCAGTTGATCTGCCCCAGCATCATTCAGCCACGGGACCTGAAGAGGCAGCCCAGGCCACTTGCTTTGCCTCCTGGTCTCCTCCATCCAGCACATCTGAATCACAGCCAAGGTACAGCATGTGCCAGGGACAGAAGCAATCACGCTCTGGGGCTCAGCACACTCAAACATTGTCTTCCCTGCAATTCGTCCCATCACAACATAGACATGGCCTCACAGTATAGATGTGTTCATTGTACTGATAATAGTAGGGTTGTTACCTATAAGCTTTCTCTCTTCCACTGTGGTACCATGTGCTTCTCTGACACTATCTTCTTTGCAAAATAGTCAAGGAAAATTTAAGTACTATGTTGTTGCACACAGGTTTCCTTAAGACTTTGAGGGTCAGAGAAAGAAAGGTTTGTTCCTTTCCTCCCATGATAGGATAACAACCTCCAAGCAGCACTGCCGTACTAACGGGTTACTGCGTTTCAGGAGGAGCAATTCCATCTGGTCGATATTCCCAGCCATGTGGCTGCAGAGAGCTATTTGTTTAGCATCTCTAGATCACACAGCGATACGAACCTAATCAACTCTCTGTCTCAATTTTCAAATCTCATTGAAAAGCATATCTTGTCTCCCTTGTCAGTACTGCTTAATTTTCCTCTTCCACTAAGCTATTATTTAATTCCCTGGCAGTAGCTAACACTCACAGGCAACATAGTTCATAGGACTGACCTGGGGGCACAGTCCAGAGCTGTAGGACTCTGACCCTAACAGTCCCACAAGCTTGGGCAAAGCACTGTGTCCCAGTTTCCCCATCTTTGACATAGGAGTAATGTTTCTGCTGCCAAGGGATGCTGGAGTGATTATACTGTAGAAATACTCAATGCTAAACACTTCTACCAGTCAATTTATCATGTTTATAGAGTAATGGCTTGCAGGAATAAGAGGCTTGAGAACAGCCCTATACTAGGAGGGTTGAGCTACAGTACAGGAGATCTAACCTCTGTTCCTGGCTCTTACACAGGTTACAGGAGAAATGCTAGGCAACGTTTGGGCTTCAAACCTCCGCCTTTAGAATGGGAAATACAACCATTCCCTCTTTGGAGGCTAAATCATTCTTTTATTTGTGAGTTTGCAAAGATACCAGTTACTGTCACTTTTTAAGTGAATTGCTATGCATACAGTTCTAGTATGGATTCAGTTTATAAATAAAGGACAAGAAGGAATAACTGCAGCTAGCAGAGGCTTTGCAACACTCAGTCAATGTCTGTTTTCTTGTATTTAATGAAATCTTGCACACCAGAATTAATGCAATGAGGGAAATGGCTCTCACAGCCAATGCTGACTTTGCTAGTCATTCATGACATTGAGCAAGACAGCTATTACTTGTGCTCCTTTCACTGAAAATAAGGAAAGCACCATCAGACCTAATGCCTACTAAAAAAACCAAACAGATTGCTTACAGTCTGGAAAACAAACTGACACGCTTTGTGGATTTTCCTGTTAGCAGAGTTTCCAGACAAGCATCACTACCACAGTTCAAACAGTTAAAGTAGTGCCATGCCTGATCTCTCACAGAAGTTTTGAAAGACCATGCATAATTCCAACAGGTATAATTAATGTCAAGTGGTGTGTGCAGGCAGAGTCCATTCCCTGCCTCCCATTGCCCTGCCCACCTGCTGCCCACCAGCTGCTCCTCCACGGCTGCCCTGACGTGCCTCTGAAACTCCTCTCCAAATGCTCTCCTTCTTTCAGTGTTTCCTGAGGACATGCTCAAACAGCTCATCTGCTTTTTACGCAATTAATGGACTCCGTGAAGCATCTGGTGAGCGGAGCTCTGTAGCAGCTCACACCCTGTGGCACGTGTATGCTTCTGGCCTTATGGTCAGTAGCTGACCAACTGGTGGAAATCACATTCTGTGGAGTTAGACTGACACACACCAGCTGGCTAGTTGCCTTTATCAATTTTCATAGGTCTTGATCTCATACACACTCATATTGATTTATTAGCATCAGCAAAGTTAGTCCCAGACCTGGCCTCTCTGTAGACCAGGACCTAGGCCTGCACAGAACGTGCTTTTTTTTTGCAATTACGAAACTTCCTCTGCTGAGAAAATCTTCCTGCAGCCCTCTTCATCCTCCCTCTAGACCAATGGTTTAGACTTAGATTACAGAAGGGCTTTTTTTTTTCTCTGATAGATTAAGAATAGCTGCAGTAGCAGAGATGCTCATTTGAGGATACCAGCTAGGTGCTGGCACTGTAGGTACAGTGGTAAGAAAAACTGCCTTGGGGGACATAGTTGGACAAGAAGATGGGATTGAGCCATCTCTCATCTCCCAGGAAAATACAACCAGTCACAGAGCTCAGGTTTTTTTAGGCAGTGGAGCTAATCGGGGAGTGGGAATCAAAGCCTCATCCTACCAGTTTTATCCTTTTGAATGTTGGGAACAGACATAAGTCCTTCCTTGCATTATATGCTGCTCTCAAGAGCAAGACAGTGGGCTCCCAATGGCGCTGCTCAAGTAGGAGAGCAAGCAACAGTCTCAGGCCTACTTGTACGTTCCTGTTTTTTCGAAAGCATTCCAGCTGCACAGAGCCTTCTTCATGAGTACTAACAATAAACTTGTCTGCTGACATGCTTTAATTGCTATGCTAGTCCTGTTATCCGGCTCGGCTCCACATGCCACTTCCCGCTGGAATATCAGGTTTTGATTAAGGAACGAGGAGTTTGTAGATCTGCATGATGTTGCTGCTCGTTGCATAAGAGCGAGGAGAATTGCACCTTCTCCTTCAGTCATCACACCTCAGTGCTTGAGAGTGACCCCACCACCGTCAGCCTGCCCCAGGGGCCCTCTGTGGCCAAAAGCCCCATGTGGAGGTGGCGAGAAGCTGCCAAAACTACCCAGAGGAGATCAGCTAATGATTCAGCAATGCTGCAGCAATGAGAAATGTTCCCTGCTTATTTGGGGGTGGTGGCCAGCACGTTATGAACCAGCAAGTGAAAATACAATCACCATTACGAGCACTGACATCTAAAGGCACTACCTTTCAGCTTGCCAAGCACGGGGTGAGCTGTGATGAATTAGCTTGCTAGCTTGATGGTGGCAGGGCACAGTGAAAATACTAAGTTCCCACATTACCTGTGTTGCAAAAAAGCTTCTGTACAAAGCATAACCACAGCGTGTGTATGTTGAAGGTAATGGGAGATGAAGGAAAGAAAAACAGGGTGAAAGCAAGCAACTGGTTATGAGGAAAGCAGGAAAAGCAAGTTGTCCCTGTGGCAGGGCAGTGATGAGGGACTTGTCACATGTGAAAATTACTTCCATTCTCCTTTTTCTCCAGTTACATCTCTATTTTCTGTTTGCCTGTTTTATTCCAGGACTCTCTAAAACGTATTTATACATTTGTCAAAGGCCCTGTGCAAATGGAATATGAACATAAACAGCACCTCCTAGATACCAGTGTTACAGCACTGGAACTTGCCACCAGCCACAGCAGGAAAACCTTGGGTGAAGAGGAAAGGCAGTAGGATGTGGCACCCAGCTGAGGCCCTGTCTTCAGGGATGTTTCTGTCCTTAGTGTTGTTCTGTCTGTGCTAGGACTAGGCCTACCTGAAAATAAGATCAATAGAAAGAGCTGGAAAAGCATGTCTGCACACAAAAAGCTGGTTTGCTCTAACTTGTGTTGGTTTACAGATACATTACCCATCTGTCCTATGCAGAGCCCTTCCACCAGCTCAGCTTTTGCCATAGCCCCACTGCAGGAGCTGTGCAGCTCAGGAATGGCGCAGCCCACAGGATTAGAGGATGAACCCACCTTTGGCCCAAGCAGTGACAGGCACAGGCAATATAAAGTCTCCATGTATTCGTCAGCTCTCCCAGTAAATGGACTGAGTTTCTCTCTTCCACTCTTATCCCCTGTCTCATTCCCCCAGCAGAGAAGTAGTACAGGTCTATTTAGAGGGCCAGTGGCATATGGCCATCTCATCCCCTTGTTGAAATATTTGAGAATGTCCTGGTTTGAGGTAAAACAGAACCAATTTTGTTCAGTAACTTCGCTTCTTAGCTGGGCCTCTTCTAACAACTGAAATTAACTGCGACAGACCTCTATCCTTGGCCAGAAACTAACTACAATCTTAAACCTCATTCATGTGCCCCAGCCCCTTGTGAAGGGATGGACTGACCAGAGTCTCCTCAGATGTCCTTATCCTCCCCTAATTCCACCCATTTGCTCAGAGCTTCCCCTCCTAAACCCAGGGTGAAAATGAGTGTCTCTCTATGGCAGACACCGAAAGCAAGCTGAGCTTAATGGCGACATTAATAAGGAAATTAAGACTAATCGGAGGAAGTGTTGTTACCTCCATATATAGCATTATACTAAATTGCTGCACTATTTCTAGCATCCGTATTTTCTCATGCATGCTTAAATACCAAAGCCAGTTCAGAGCCATAGTAATGACAAAAGGCTATAGAGGACAAATCTCTTTCTTAGCTTATATAACTGCTAAAGTTAGAGAATTGACTTAATTTGAACATAAAAGTAGTTTCATGAGAGGAAAATATCAGGCTTAAAGAACTGTAAAAACTTTCAGAAAAAGGTGTCTGGAAAAACAGCTGGAAGAAGCAGCCAGCTGAGCTCCAGTGAGCAGCGAGGGGAGCTTCTTCTAATGACTAACCATGTCAGCATCGATGGCAGATTGTCCCTTCCTCGACCAAGTCAGGATCAGATGACGTGCCCAGCCCCCACAAAAGTTTTAACTATATTATATCAAGATCTACAGACACACCCAAAAAAACCTTTACTTGGAAAAAGCTCTACCTTATAGTGAGAGGGATTATTCAGTGATAAGGCAGTGATTTCTTCCATGGAGAGATCCCTTCCACGGGGCAGAGCTGCATACAGTTTTTTTCTAAGGGAACTTGCCCCTGAAGATCCTGGGGCTGCCTTGGGGCAGTGGCAGAGGCACGCAGGAGAAGAAGTGGGACACAGCAGAGGTTCTGGGGGAAGCAGGCAGGGAGAGGGGTACGGGCAGGTGGGGGGAGCAGGTGTTGCCAATAGGGAGCCTCTGGTTTAACAAGATAAGGAGGCATACCTCCAAGTAAAAAGTGGCTGACCTTCCCCCTTCCCCTACCTGCTGGGAGGGCCAGTGATCAGGAGGATTCCCCCAAGAAATCACTTTTGGTTAATCTGGTGGGTCTGAATACGGAAGAGAGGAACAGTCCTGAGATGCAGGAAGGTTGGGTCCATCCTGATTTCATCCCCAAATCCTCTGTGACACTAGGAAAATGGCAACCTCTCCCTGAGCCCCAGAGTTCTGCGGGTGCTCACAGGGACCCCGACAGCACCTCTCTTGACCCCTCACTGCCCCAACTGCAGGCTCCTCGGGGCAGGGGCTGTCCCCTACAGCTTGCCGCCGTGCTGCCATCTCTGGCCCAGGGCCTCTAGGTGCTGCTATACTACCAGCAATGGATTTCCCGGCAGGAAGAAAGGGAAAGCGATGGCAGTAACTTCCTTATGTTGCAGGAGGAAGCTGCAGCAGTTCTGGATCACCAGAAAGAAGTGCTTTTTTTTTTTTTTTTAAGCATCTTATTCATTCTTGTGTAAACATTCTTGTGCCCAGCACACAGGGAAAGGCTATCCATCCGTGTTTCCTGCAGGGATTGCAGCAGAGGGAATAAGCCTGAGCAGTGCATTCTGCATCCCATTTTGTCTAAGTGACAGCTGTACTTTAGCTTTTCACACAAAGAAAAAATAAGAGGTTAAACTGAGCTAATGGCATTGTCATGATAGGGGTTAACCCTGTTAGGTCAAGTACAAGAACACAAGTGATTTGTCATGGAGAACAGTAATGCACATGGGGCTGATGCTTGAAGGTGAGGCTTAAAGCTTCAGGCATTAACAAATAAACATTTTGGCTAATTAGATACTGATCGCTATCACAAAGCATGTCATGACCACCTTAAGCTTACCACAATGTGCTAACCAGCGATGGAAAATTAGAACATTTACCAGGAAGCGCATTAGTTGCTTCTCCTCTAGGAACTTTACTCAGACATTTAGCATATCTGTGAGTCTCATCCTGCTGTTCCCGTAATGAGTGACAAATATTCCCTCATTTCCCGAGGGCAACCTCACAGTTTTCCTCTTCACTTGCCATACTATGATTTTCACCTTGCATTAAGTAAAGTGTTGTTCCTCCTTCCCTGATTCCCCAAGGAATGTAAATTTATGGTATTCATTACCTGGCTGATCCCATGCCAGCTGGGACAACCAATGAAGGTAATTTTGTCTCACCACCAGTAGAGAGATGCTGTATTAACAATGTCTTCTTTCTGTGTCCCATGCTGTGCAGGATATACTATGAATTCTTTGTGGCCAGATAAAGCCTTAATACCATCCCACAAATTGCTGTAAGCACTGAATCAGTAAATAACAGATCTGCCTGTCCGTGGGTAATGAGAACTGACAAAGTTCATGCGAGATCCCTGACAGCACACGTATACATATAAAGGGTTTATTACTATACATACTGCAGAGAGAAAGGAGCAAGTAGATTGTATATCCTGTAAGTTTACTCTGGTTCAGCTGGTTCATGGAGCCTCTCTGAAAGTGCCCACAGGAGACAGCATTTTCTTTGAAATATTAATCCCAGTTTAGTGAAAGCATGATCAAGCACAAACCTTGGAGAATGGCTCTTTAATTTTTCCACCTGGGAAACCTCCTCTCAACAAGTGCATTTAATGCCTAGATGTGATCTCTGGTGGCTGTTGCATGCTGATCTGTGAGGATTGCATGATGCTGCTCATGGAATGAGGAGGTCTCAGATATGCATTGAGAATTAGATGGATGGCAGAGAGCAGTGGTGGGGTGCAGCAATGGGAGCAATTGGAAGGTGCTCTTCTGCAGTATAGTCCAACCTAGGTGATCCTAGGAGATGTAAGAGGCATATACCTAAGGGAAGGAAAAGCCTGATAACCTTTGTGTGTTTAGTTGCCACCACTTCATCGTACAGAAAATAGTCACTGACAGGAACCACACAGACACTTGTCAGCTGCAGCAATGCCCAGGCAATCCAACAGGGAAGAGCAGCGGGAATATCGAACTGTGGATAGGAGGTCCTGGGCAGATACAGACAGCAGCACCACAGGGAGACAAACCCACAAAGGAACGGGTCCTACCCACCGCTCTGCAATGTCAAACCACATCCCAAACAAGAAATAGTGCTTGAGAAACAGCAGGGAGCCGGAGTACTGTACTACCTATACCACTTACCTGACAATGGGGTAGACAGATTCCCTGCACCTGCTAGAGAACTGAGACGTACCGATTCTCATCTCTCTCTAACATGTGTGTTAATGTTTGCTCCATGTCACTTATGCAGTTGTGACAAAAGCTAAACTCTGAGAACAGGTCCCCGCGTGCACTCTCGATGCAGCCTGTGGTCCATGCTTGGACACGGGGAGCCTTGCTGAAACATAGCTGCTGACTATTCCCACCGCCTGAGCACTACTGCCACAGCGGGCTGAGCCTTCAATTTTGAGGGGTTCCCTCACAAAAGTGCATTTTGCAGCACTTTCACTCCAGCCTATTTCAGAGCCATGCTGTTAACCCGCCTTTGCCAGTGCCCTTCATTCCTGTGCTGTTCCAAACAGCCTGTGGCAAACTTCCCACTTGTGTGAATACACAGCCTCCAGGCAAAACCCTCAGCAAAGTGCAGCTTCCCCAGCGCTAAGCAGGGAAAGGAATTTGGGGAATCCAGTCCTGATGCCAGAGGTATTAATGCCTGCAGAGACATAAGCCCCCCACAACATCCTGCTGTCCCTAGATGGGCATTGCTGCAGGGACAGACCCAGCTGCCACCGCTGCCCAGACACAAGGCAGGTCCTGAAGAATAGATGGGCAGGCTTTCAAAAGGTTATGTTGTGCTGAATCAATTTTGACTTCTTATCTACTAGCCAAATCCTCACACTTCACCCTGCGTACACATGCACACATCGTGGCTTCCTTGCATTGGGAGTTGGAACGTTATTTCTGATTTTCATGGTATTTGTTGATATGGCTACAGGCATTTGGGTTTTGATTGAAGAGGAGAGAAGGCAGTATATGCTTTTCGGTACTGAAGTATGCATGTGTCTGTGTGTGTTCTGTGTCTAAGGCAGTGTTACTGACTTCTGGTATTTTTTTTCTGGAAAAGTATGGGTACAAAACTCTGTCTTCTTCAGCACTATAGGCATCATCTCTTGCAGTACCTCCTGTAATTAGGTTTTATGTTAGAGCTCAGAGTCCATTTTCTGTGTCAGACGATGCATCAGCAAATTTTAGCTAAAGATTGAGGATTGGTATCTGTGGGAATCGAGACAATTTATAGCAGAAACACAGAATTTATTTTTCACTGAATTATATCTTAACAAATATCAGTGGGTGGGATAATTACTTGCTAGATGAAATATACTTTTTTAATCATATCTTTTGTTCCAAAACACCATTTGTGGTATTTTCTCCATGGGTTGATTTTTTAATGACACCTTCCAAGCTGAGAAACTATGGCTTTTCCCTTTGAGCCTTTAACATGGATGAAGTGCTGTTTGTGATTACTAACTCAGACCGACTGTAAGCTGCCCTAAAATACAGAGATAATTATCTGCTTTTGTTGCAGCAGATGCTCTTCCAAGACCTCCTGTAACTCTGCGTTACTTGTGGCCAAAGATAGCCATGAGCTTCATCATGCTCTCGGAGGTGAGGGCTGTTCAGCAAGCCAAGGCTTTCTTCCTCCAAGTGTCCGTGGCATCCCACCACCTTACACTGATGGCTGAGAACTGGCATCATGAGCAAAGCAGAACCGGCTCATAGCTGAGTGCAGCTTCACTGTAGCCGGAAAACACTTCCAGTTAGAAGAACAGTCACTACTAAAAATGGATTCAGGTCAGCTTTTTCAATGCCTTCTCTCAGGCAGGGTATTCAGTGAGTTGTCCTAGGCTCTGACTGCAATTTCCTGCCCAGTGTGGACAGGCTGTTGCCTTAATCGAGAGTCCCCTAATGTCAGACATGTCACAGCTGTCTTTCTGGCCCCTTTCCTCTCTGCATTCTCATCTCAGCTTTACTTTCTGTTTAGTTGATCCTTAAAATCCTTCTCAACATAAAAATCTAACAGTTGCCACCATGACAGGGTGACGTCTATGTCCATCTTAGTCAGAGGCAGCTGCATCTAGCTTCCTCCCCCCCTTTCCCCTCTCTACAACCGATTGTATAGCCTCACACAACATACAGGTTCAGTTCAGAAGAACTAGGGGAAAAAGGTCAAATACACATCAGTCATTATTACTGTAGGTGGGACATATATTATAAGACAAACTCCTAATTTTCTGAGCCAGAGATCATATTTAGCCCTGGAAGGAACCTTCACTGTGGACCTGGAGGAGACTGAGTTATCCACTACAGATATTTTAGGCTCTCGGAGGCTGTTCAGGATCCGGCATTAAGTGTGCTTGCTGGCCTAGTCT
This sequence comes from Vanellus vanellus, assembly GCF_965231255.1. NCBI lineage: Eukaryota > Metazoa > Chordata > Aves > Charadriiformes > Charadriidae > Vanellus > Vanellus vanellus. The sequence goes on from NC_138913.1 coordinate 9,039,184, forward strand.
ACTAACACTGGCCTAAAACAGACACCATGCCACCTCTGAGTCACAGACATTTTCTGTCAAATCTCTGAGATTCAAACATACATAACATTGGGGCTGATTATGCTTCAGCATATTTTCTAACAAATTATATCTTAGAAATAAAGCACTAAACAAATGGGAATTATAATGAAACAAGACAACAGTGATAATACCATTGTATGTATTCGGAGTAATGATGAGGCTAGATCAGATAATGAAGGTGTAAAATGGATAAACATTGGCATCTCTAATATCCATAATAAATTTTAGGACATTGACAAGACTGCAAGATACCAACAAATAAAAGTTCATAACACTAACAACAACAGCCTCATAGAAAAAACAATATTTAGAATGTTAGTCATTGAAGGAAAGTGTCCCAAAATGCAGAAACCACAACAGGACCACATAAAATGAGCTTGTCCTCAGCTTCTTGGCTTACACTGTATCTCACATAGCACCTTTTACTCTTTGAGTTTCATCCTCACACGTGCGATGGGTGTGACCACTGCTAATGATAAGAGTGACTCTACCTGACAGGCAGGAAGCTTTGTTATAACAAAACATTTTATGCTGCTTAAGAGTCACCATGTTTATAATGAGAGGGAGAAAGGAAAAAGATACCCTGTGCCAGAGTCACGGGAAAGGATCTGAAGCGCTGTCTATGGGGATGGCATTGCTGCTGGCTTGCGCAGGGTCACTTTGCCCTCTCTCGCCCATCATGTGTCCTGCGATGGAAGCAGCAGAGGTGAGAGTGAGCAGCAAGTTAGACATGACCATGGTGTTAGGGCAGAAAACTGCAGTGTGGGCTCTTCAGGGTGGCAGCCTCGCAGGGCTCTCATAGCTGCTCCCCCCTCTACTGCTGTGCTGCTCAGATCACACTTCAAGTCGACCGGATTCAAAGAAAAAGAGATAGATATGTCTTTCTTAACCAACCAGTCCTCACTTCAGAGTTCAAAAATTAAAACCAACAAATCTGCTGCGGTCCAACAGGCCCAAATTTAGCAATATATTGTAATAAGCTATAACAGCTCTGCAGGGTCCCTCTGGATGTCACTGGGGATAAAGAGCAGAGGAGCGAAACCAGATATCTGTCAGCATTAGCAGACTAATAACAATGTCTCACAGAAGGTAGGGCTGTGACTTATCCTTCTCCTTCAGAGTTTCCTCCTCGTTTTACAGCTAGGGAACCAAGGCACAGCAACAGTGTTTGTAAAAGAGATTCCTTTCACCATAAGATCATTGTCTGGTAACAGCTGCCCCTGTGAGAGGCACTTGCACTGCAGCCCAGCTTAATGCCGTGAAACCAGACCCAGCCGCAGAGATGCTTCATCAGCCCCACTCCTCCTCAAAGAGCAGTCGAAATATACTGTGCTGTCACATTGAGCTTAGCTTTGCAGCAGATATGGTACGTTTGCAAGTGACAGCCATTCCTGCCATATATTGAAATTAATTTCTCAGACAAATATCTGCTTTATCGAGAATGAAAATGAGCAACAGACACATCAACACAAGCACAAGTGTGTGGCCAGCAGGACAGCAACAACATTTGTGATAAAGCAGCCTTTCCCATTGTTCCCTTCCCCCATATGATAATTTTGTTATAGTGCCATTTTTCCAAGACAACTAAGTGCACATATTTTTCTCTTTACAGTTGACTGCTGCAGAGTAGCTATCCTTGAGAAAATTAGTTTTTATCATTTTAATCGTCTAATCTTCATAAACCTTTTAACGCAAAAACAAAAACTACTTAACGCACAGCAAGATAATTAATATTGAAAATAGACTCTGCAGGGGAACTGTAGTACCTGCTGCCTTGCATTAAACTCCCAGAATAATGAATTAGCTAGGAGCTTTAAGTAAGTTTGTAAGAACAATATAAACAGTACTAACACAGATGCTACTTCCATTTGCTTTAGATATATCACATCAAGGGGCTACTTCATATACTGATAGCCCAGCATTAAGAATAACTTCACCAGCGTCTCTACTGAAATCTTAGTGACTCTTAAAAGAAAAATCTTTCATTTTCAAAAATATCACCTTAAAGTTGACAGCAAAAAATGCAATGGTTTATCCTGGCCTGGAAGAGGAGAATTTGCCTTTTCCCCTTACCCCACCAAGTCACAACTGAGTGAGGGAAGGGTTTGAAGCTGTAACTTGTTAGGAGCAGCCTTGGAAGGAGTCAGACTAGCTTAGCTATACTCCCCACCCCCAGGACAAAAGCTTTTCAGCTGGACCAGGGGCCCAAGCTGAGCCTTTCTGCTGCCCTAAGGGTGAAGCTAGATATTCCCTCTCCCCGCAAACAGCAAATTCAGATGGTTTGGTTGGTTTGGGTTGTTGGTCGTTTTTTTTTTTTTTTCCAAAAAAGAGCGTGGGGAGAGATAGTAACTAATCCTTTCTGCTAAGCGCATCCACCCCTAAGCGATATCAAATAACTCATTAATGCTGAGAACTAGGCGCTGCCACCAGAGACTGAAAGGACCCCTAGATGCCAAAAATAATGCGTGCACTTACAGAGCACTTAACATCTTCAAAGTACTATACCAATATTAACTAATTATTTAAGGAACTAATTACGGACAGGAAGATGTTTATTGCTTTTCCTGAGCACACGTGTTGGGTGTATGCCAGGGATCCTTTGAAGGAGCCTGTTGAACTTGCTGGGGCTGCTGCTTGCTTCGGGGGCTTAACGGCTGGTGTTTTGGGGTGGAAGCCCACCTTCATCTTGCCTGGCTCATAGGAGAGTGCTCAGCTTAGGAGGACGCAATGACAGTGGTCCCTGTCCTGACCCAGACCCTGCACCTGTAGTTCACAAGGGGCCATTTCCAGATTTGAACCCTCCAATCTCTGTGGCAGTCAGGTATGCACAAATCTGCGTGACTAATAAGTGTGCATGCAAAGTTTGTTATCTGCTACAGTTACTGTCACTTCACAAGGGGCTGCTCAAAGATGTGAGGTTAAAAAACCTGTACTGAAATAGGAAACGGTGGGAAGGAAATCAAACAAGAATATGGATTCATTTAAAGCTCAGCAGGGAATGGATAAGGATAGCAAAAAAAAAAAATATATATATCAGTGTGAATTAATGCTGCCAAAGGATTTAAAGGGAATACGAAAGATTTATTATATGAGTATTGGGGGAAGACAAGCAAAAATCCTAGAGACAAAGTATGTCCATTAATTAGTAAACTAGAGTAGGTATGAAACTAATGATGACTAGAATCTATCTTTAATGAGACAGATAAAAGAAATGTGAACAATTCAGAAATGAGGAAAAGCCAATAAAATATCGTTTCTTAGTAACATGTGAGAAAATACTTGAGGGAAAATGAGCCCATACGTAAATCAGCTGAACCTAGGATATTGGGCAAAGCGGTGAAAATGCTATACTGCATGTGATTATTAGTCTTAATTTGTGAACAGAAGACTAAGAAATGACTAAAGCGTATACAAGCACTTAAAAGGAGAAAGAAATTATTCCAAAACACTGTTTTCTGCAAATCTACCTTTTACCCTCTTCTAAACTAATCAGCATTGCTTTGGGTTGCAGTGCTGTTGAGGAATACGAAGGCAACCAGCGCAACCTGGCCCATCAAAGAGACACCTCAGTGGTCCCAGGGTGGCTGCAGTCCCCCGTGGTAAAGGCCACTGCTGCCCACCAGCTCATTGCTCCTAAATTTATCATGAGACGCCAGGCAGGAGGTCCCCATCCTGGCCAGGCACTGTGCCACCACAGAGAGAGCCCTGGGAGTGATGCCTGGCAGGGAACAGGATGCTTTGCAGATGGTGCTGAGCAAGATGTATGGGGCTTTCTGAGGTATTTTGGGTGACCTTGCTGCAATGCAAGAGCAGTTGCTTTCAGCAGGTAGAGGGACCACAACCCCTGGCTGCAGCCCTCCAGGGAAATTGTGCAAGATCCCAACCATTTTTGGACAGCAATTGCAGTGCTGCCTGGGCTTGCACTGGTACAATAATGATAGAACTGCCAATTAGCCCAGCCCACGGTATAGGATTAACATAATAGTGCCCCCCAAACGCTCGTGTTTAGAGGTGTTGATACACTCAGCTACCTTGGAGGCAGCGCTGGTGGCAATTCATGGGTGTTTGGCATGCCTGAGAGCCGGCCCCGGCAGCGTGAAGCCTCAGACAGCATCAGTCTAGCAAGAATAAATCTCACCAAACTTGATTGCTTTTTTGATAGAAACAGAAAATTAACAGATGAAGGGAATGCTGGACCTGTAATATATTTGCATCTGAGTAGTGCATTTGATACTGTGCCTCATGAAATCTTTCTAGAAAAATTAATTTAAATCAGCTTGGAGATGAATACTGTCTTCTTGATTGAAAACAGGCTGGAAGGCTATAAAGAGAGGTTAACAGTGAGTGGCAAAGCATGGAGTCGAAGATGAGGAGACCACAGAAGAACCACAAAGCTTACTTCTTAAAATAAGTTTTAAGATCCTCACTGTTCATGTAGAAATGGAGGAGGAAGCAACATTTTAATAAACTATGCAGATGAGATTAAATTAGGAGGAACTGAAATCCTTCATAAAAGATGCAAACAGATCCAGAGAGAGGAGCAGCTGGGTCAGGATGCTATAAAATGAATTCAGGGTTAGTTACAGAACAAGAGAATTTGGCCAGTTTTCCTGTTCACTGGAACAATCCATTTTCATTGGTAGGAGGAAAGGAATTTTTGTTCATAATTTTGCATGTCTGCTTCTGCAGATGTGCTAGTCTGAAGACTTATGAAAATCTATTCGTACCCCATCCACCTTCCGAAGTGGGAGGTTTTGAATTACACATCCACTTGGATATATGGATATTTTCTGAGTTAGTGACATAAGGCAGGGTTTTGACTTCCACCACCTGGGTGATGCTGCTTAGAGTTCAAACTGCAGTCTTCAGGACAGATGTGCGCGCTGAAATTTACTTGCTAAAAAAATAATTCAAATTTAGCATTTTAGAATCTGCCTGCTAAGTATCTGAAACAGAACAGCAGGTTAAATTCCATCTTGTCCCTCAAAACTCGTAGGCACAAGTTAGACCTGAGTAAGAAATGCAATATGACGGCAAAAGGGCGGCGCGGTTTGGGGCAGCACAGCTTCAGACCACCTTTATGCGACTCAGCTGTTTCTGCACCTGGAACACTGTGTTCAGTTCTGGGAATCTCATTAGCAAGGAGATGTTGAAAAATTGTTGCAAGTTCAGAGAAGAGCAACAAAAATTATCAAGGGGATGGAGAGATTAATTTATAAAGAAAGATTAAAGGAGCTAAATCAGTACTGGAAGAACTGAATTTGTAATATACTGTCACTCAGAGAAAAATGGCTACAGAGAGACATTACAATCCAGTGCTGATAGGTATAAACACCAAATACAGGGAAGAATTAAGTAGCACGGTAGGGTGTAAAAGAAATTATGAGGGGTCAGAAGCAAAAAAGGGAAACGTAGACTAAATATCCAGAAAAAATAATCATGGCAGGGGAAGCTTCACAGGTTGCAACACTTGAAGTTAGAGTGAAAAAAAAGCCAGAAGCTGTGCAATGGGGGATGATCGCCCAGTCCCCCCGGAGAGCCAGAAGATCGCTGTGCTTCCTCCTGCTTTCTGTGGGAATGGCACAGCTCCCTAGCTGGGAGTTAGGTGACAACAATGATTGTACGAATATGTACGATACTATTGTTCACTGTGAGCTGCGGTGACAGTGTTATTTCCTTCATATAATTTGAAATTTCCTCTAGCGAGCATTTGTTCAGAATGAAGAGTTTGGAATCTGGTCTCTGGACATTTTTTTCCTTGATTATCTGAGAGTTTTTATGCTTGGTGGTACTGTGGGACCAGACACACAGAGAGGTTTCCTCCTCCATGTAAAATTTCCAATTTAATCTCTCACACTTACAGTCACTTGTTACCCACTCTACAGAAGTGCAGCTTTATGTTCTTAAACGTAGCTGCTCTGTGCCAGCAGCAACAAGCTCAGGGCAGATATCCTTAATGCCTTGTCCAAGCCAATACAAGTATTCTTCAGAATTTCAGCCTCTTAAGGCTTGTGTAGCTAATGCAACACAGCATCTTGGTTTTCTCATTTATTTTGCTTTACTTCATACGCTGTATTGCTTTCACCTCTCAAATATTGATTAAGTCAAGTCAAAGCCTTGTACTAATCAGTGTAGCACAGTTTGCATTGTTATACACGTGTACCCATTACAACTGTTTTTTGTGAAGCAGTTTGTGACCTATCTGTTTCCAGAATTAGACAAGGTCTGCGTGGTTTAGCTGAGATCAGCTCTTCTGTGTTCAGTATCACCTAGGCTCTGTTTACTAGTAATTTTCTGTGCATTAGAAAATGTAGTTTAGTCCTCCCCCACTCCTAGTAACGGTTAATTAAAGCAATTCACGTGAAGTAAATCAACTTCTGTGGGTCATTAAACAAAGGGAAAGATCAGATAGATGCATAATATCTACCTTGGATATAACCCTGTACTACCAGAGGAAAAAAGTGGAAATAAATGAAATTAAGCATCTTTGGGAGCATTGTTTGCTCCCATCCAAAAAGTAGCAGCCTGGGAGAAGCTAGAGACTCTCGTAGCACTGAGAACTAAATTCTTCTGTCATTTGCACCATGTGAAACTCCTAAAATGAGCAAAGGTTGTTGAGAGCTTATCTGGAGAGAGAGCGCGGACCTGCTCTCCAAACGGTGGCAACCAGTGGGGCGAATTCTGCCTACCTAGTTCCTGGCAGCTGTCAAGTGTGAATTTCTAATCTTTGCATAAAGCCGGAGATAGAGTCAAATGACTTTGTATTACTGTCATTTGTATTCTGCCTCCGGACACTTTCATTCCTCTTGCTTTGAGTAATATTTTTTCAACCTTGTCTTCTCATTAAAATTTCCTCTTCATTATAGCACATTTCAATATAATTTCCTCCTGAACCGAGCTCAGGGTACAGCCCAACTAATAAGAATTGCATGATTTGCATTATTATGCACACATAACCCATTATAATTGAATCTTATTCCACTTTAATTGCACGTGTTTACAAACACCGTGTTCACTGCAACAGATTATGTATTTTAGTTGATTGTGCCATTAATGATTGAAAAGCCAGTGCCATTTCGTGTTAAACCCATTTTTGGCTTGCATAACAAGTGATATAACATAAAACTCTTCTGGAGAGTCACAAGATACATTTCTAACTTTCTTTTGTTTATTTTTAAGTGTTGGGAAGAGTTCTCCCTAAACTGAAACCGTGCATCTTTAGAAATGCAACACTTTGTAAGATTCAAACCATCTTCAGCCTTCCAGAATGTGGCTGGATTTTAGTCAAATACTCATTCTTGGTTGAATTGGGAGGCCAAATTGATTTTAGCAGCACTGACCTTTTAGCACAACACCTCCCATTGCCCGGGCAAGCCCAGCACTTCTGCATTTTCAGAGAAGAGCTTTGCACCCAGAGCTCCCCCTTTTTGTGAGTTTAAATGCCCCCGCCGACTGCTGCCGGTTTTGTTTCTGGGTGATGCGATAAGGTCAGCAGATGCAAAATTATTTAGGAAATGGAGCTCCTGAGACTTCATATACTGAAGAGAATTGGAAAATTTGGCAGCACACTGTGCTGTTTTGGTGCAAGGTCAGTTAGATAAGGTCAGTCAGGATGTTAAATCTAGCCACTGCCTAGTTTGTCATCAGGTTTTATAACAGGAACAAGGGAGCCTGATAGACCAGAGTCTCCAGAAGAAAAAAATACTAAAAACAAACCAGTGTTTTCACCAAGATTTATGTAAAATGTACTTTTTTTTCTGTGCTTTTTCTCAGATACAGTTACCCTGGGTAGCATTAACAGGGATAAATATGCTATATCTGGGCTCTGTTCAGCTTTTTCTTCACGTGTGTTTACCTTGCTGCTCTTTAAGCCCCTATGCAGGGCATATTGTCATCCTAAAAGCTGTCCTCCAGAGTAACACCTTGCTGAAGATGCCGACAGGACCACCAATTGCAAGCATCTTGCAAAAAATCCTCAAAACTAGCAGTGTTTTTTGCCACCACTGCATCACAAATCCAGCGGCTTTCCCTTCAGCCTCCCCTGTTACAGAAAGTCGGTAACTGGGATCTGACTTCAGGGCCCCAAACATTCACATTGGCTTGTTAAATTTAATCATCATTGACTAGAAGACTATTACACTACTGAAGGAGAAAGAAAGGGTTTGTCCTAAGTGGAAGAGAGGTTTGGGCAGAAATCAAAATGCAGGTGATGTGCTCAGCATCTTCAAGATGCAATTGTTTATGTCTTTGACAATAAATAATACATCACAGGCATTGACAAATGGAGCTTCACAAAAGCCTTGTGAAGTAAATCAGCAGTTGTTATCCAGGACGGAGAGGGAGATGGGGCATAAAAAGGTTAAGCAACCTGACCAAGAGTTTACAGCAGGCCTGTGGCAAAGCGCAGCTCCTGTGGTGCCCAGGTCTATGCTGGTAACCATAAGACCTTTCCCTCCCCATTTTCTTTTGGCTGTTACCAACTGCAAAAGAATGGCCACTGATAATGCAGTTGGATACTAAGTCGTCAGGAGGACGTGAAGCCAGGAGATAAATTAATGATTTTTATGTTCTGTGATGGATTTACAGAGGATCTCAGAGGCTTTCATTTCAGCAGTCTGGGTTCTGCCATGCCTTTCGGTTTCATCTATTGGATTTTTGATAACTATAAAGCTCTCCAGTGGGACTGGGGATCTGAAATGTTTTGGGGTGGAATTAAGCAATATAGTGTGATTCCATGTTTATAACAGGAAGGCTTTTGTTTCGTGCTTATAGGGATTTGGGCAGGAACTGTGCTCTTGTTACTAATTGTTGTGCATTATGACTCATAGTAAATTTACTGCATTGTCTAAACTATTTTCTAGGCATCATGAAATGTTTAGAGGTTTCATATATCCTGAAGTGTGAGATTTTGTCCACCTTTACAAAGTCGTGTAAGTAGGGATGGCCGTAAGATTATATATCGGGAGGTATGCTGATAATGCAGAGGTGATCTTGCAGGTGTTTATGTTTACTATGATTTATGGCAGCTCGCTGTGACTTGAAAACACTTTGGGCTGAATCAGTTTAATTTACGGTCTGGATTCAGTAGAACCAGGATCTCATTGCTCTAGCTGCCTTGTCCTTTCTTCCTTCCTTGCATGGCATCCTGACTGTGTGGCTGGGCATGCCCAGACCTCTAGTCCTACAGCCAGCTCAGTGCAAGCAGGCCACGGTCGTAGCAGGCGGTTCTGGTGAGGCTTGCACTCAAGTTAAGAATTATTTTCCTTCTAGGGTAGAGGATGCCAGCACGCCCCTCTTTTGCAAAGTTATTCCAAGCCTGTAGTCGGGACCTAGTGCTGATCAAATGCTTTGCTGTCCTGTGATGAGAAGTGCGGCAGAAGTGAAAAGCATTACTATTATTGCTGTCCTTTGAAATGCAGTCCCCATGGGGAGCTGACATTTGAAGGATGCGCTGCATGTGGTGAGGTCTGCTGTCAGCCTGGGAAGCCAGGATTCATGAAGGGTGGCTCACAGATACTTTGTGCTGTGCATTGAGAAGGTAAAGCTTTTGTTTGTGGAGAACAGCTCTGCAGAGCTCTGGAAGGAGCAGTTCCTGTAGCTACAGGAGAAGAGTTCATACAAGGTCAGAGCTTTTAAAAGGGCAAAGAGAAAACAATCCATGCATGCACGAGCCTGTGTGTATTTGCATGCATGTGCATATGCAAGTAGGTTTGTGGATATAATTAACTCCTAGGTTCCTGGATGCATTTGGAGAACTAACTATAAAGTTGAAGAATACGCTCTCATCTTTGCGTGAACACAACTGCATTAACCTTAAAAGAGGAGGGATTTAAAGCACTGCAATAAGGTTCTATTGAGGATGAATCCTTTGCAAAACACTTGTGCTAAATCAAACTCATTTGAGTTAAATAAGCTCATAAACTCCTCCATCACACAAACTATTATTTTTGCACTTCCAGTACTGAAAAATGGCCAAATATATTATCATTGTTTTTAACCTGGCAAAGATATTTGCTCCTGGCCTGAGATGCTGTCTGCCAAGCTTCAGGACTGAAGCAGATTTTTATGCTTGAAGCTTTGTACACACAAGCCTCTGGGAAAAAAAAAATAAAGAAGGGTTTATCACTGACAAGTTGGCACAATCTTAACTAGTTGAGCAGCTGGAGAATCTGGAAAGCACATCAGACTTGGAGTCAGTGGGGAAACGAGGAAATTCTGCAGTTACCAGAGTTTTGCCATAGAAGGAACAAATTAAAGGGAGAGGTGAGCAGGCAGAGCACTTCAAAGCTGGGGCAGTTTGCAGATGGCAAAGCATGTTGATAAGACCATTAGAAACCAGCTAGCAAAGTGATTAATGAAGTGGAATTGCCTTCTGGTTCTTGGGACCGACGGTCAGCTGCATCTGAACAGCATCACCAGAGAACTGAGTGCCGAAGTCAAGCCACCAGTGAAAATCTGTACTCATAGCCAGCGCCCTCTCACTACCCTCCCAAACACCTCCCCTTCCAGAAAACACCGATAACCTGAACTTCCCAGCCATACTGCTTTACTGGGATTTTAGAGGGGAAGGTGGGTGGAGGAGGGAAAAAAAAGAAGAGAATTGAGGGAATATGATCAGCGGCACGCAGAGCTTAAAGAAAATGTTGAGGATTACACTGAGTGGGAAGCTGGATGTGAGGACAGCTTGGCTCCCAGCCCCAGGAATTCCCTGAAGTCCTGGGAATGCCTGCAATGCAAACACCATGGCCAGGGTGGGAGGTCAGATCTCAGCACAAATGTTTCCTGTCCCTGCTATACAGAGTGCTTCTGCTTGTGGAGTGGCTTGATGCTTTAAGCTAATACTCAGGAGCAAATGGAGGGGCTTTCAAACACCAGAAATACCCAATGATTAACTCAACAGTGGCTAAAAGAAGAGTCATGCATGGAAGAATATTTGGCATAGTTCCAGGTCTTAGCAAATACAAAACCCCATCAGTCTAAGGAAGCATTAGGAGTTTATGATGTGGAAATAACTGGCTGGTGTGTGACGCATTTCCAGCTTATGGTGAGCCATCTATTAGGAGAAAATGTTTCAGACATTCTGGGGCTGGACTCAACCTCACTGCTTCAGGCCAAATGCCATGAACATGAGGCGAGTGTTTCAGAAACAGAATAGCCTACCATGTGCAAAGAGGGAAGAGATCAGGAAACATTAGGCGTAATTACTTCTCAGCTATTTAGTACTCAGATGAGGTGATGGGGAAAAGTCTTCTGTAATGGCTGAGTTCAGGCAGCTTGTGTCTGCTATGGTGTCATCTTTGCTGGCTTCCTCTCATTCTGAGGCATCTACCGGATGGATGGAAACCTTTTACAGTTTGACCATTTGACTTGAAGCAAGCTCTCAGAGTAAAAGGGAATCTGCCAAAATGGCAAAAGTGAGTGAACTGTTTTCAGTGCATCTATTTTAACAGCAACAACAAAAAAAAAAGCGGCTCGGTCACGTCCAGCAACCAAGGTCAGCATGACCTTGGGTTTGAGTAGCAGCATTCTATCCACTCCAATGGAGCTGGGGATTCTGGAGAGTCAGGATCCCTCTCGTGGATACCACCTGGATTTACAAATACCTTCAGCAATAGAAAAAATATTTGCTTTACAGATGAGCAAACCCAAACGCAAGGAAATAAAGTCTTGCCCAAGAAATCAACAGCACATTCAGCAACCACAGAGACTAGAACTGCCAGTCCCTCCTTTTAACTGCATTCTCCTTGGGAGTAACCCAGGGAAAAGTATCAGCATCCACATTCACACGTATTGCTCAGTGACAAAAGATGGCAATGAGTTCTTCATCACCAGAGCAATCCCAAATGATATTCGCAAGATCCATAATCATTTCCTTAATGAGCAATTTTTGAAGAGTGTTTCCTTCCTCAAGAGGAGTTCATCATGAGAGGAAAAATCTTAGGCAGGAGCTGCCCCGAGGTGTCTGCACTCAGGATGGTGGTATCAATCCCAATATTGGACCTCTAACTCCAAGAGCTGCTGGTATTCATATAGAGAGTACAAGAAGATGTTAGCCAAAACTCAGCCAAACTGAAAAATGGGCCTGTGTCTTTTTTTTTTTATTTAAATTTTTTTTATTTAAATACTTATTTTCTGTCCTCTCGGGTCTTTTTCATTCTCCTATCTGATATTTTTGTCAAAGTCAAGATATGTGCTTTTTATTTGACACAGTCTTTTCAGTTCCTCTGAAAAACGAGAAGCTGTAGACATGTCAGTGCCAGTTACAAAGGACTACAGGAGCGATTCAGTGAAGATCTCTCTGCTGGAGAAGCTCTAGTAGGTGTCACGCAGCACCAAAAGGAAGGAAGGTTTGGTCTGAGCTCTTTATCTCTGGGAAACTGTCTTCTCTGCAGTGATTACAAATGTAGGCTTATTTGCCCATATTTAACCCTGTGCCACAAAGAAGCTTGCCAAAAGCAAATATTCATTCTTCTTTCCTGAAGTACCCGTACATTCTCAAATGCATATAGAATCTGGACACTGACTTACACACTTTTATTTTCATTTCAGACAATACCACCTGGATACTCTGCAGTACACTCTTCATGGCCCAAATTTTTTAAAAGAAAACATACAGACACTTGCAGGAACAGAGCATCCCTCTTGCTTCCTGACTCGATTACGATAGTAAATGTATGGACTTTGCAAGTACCTTCATGCCCAGAAAGCAGGATGAGTTGAGGAGATGCTTGTCCAGATAACAACTCCTTGGCTGGCATCCTTGCTGCTTCACTCACTCCTAAGAAAATGTGTCAGGTACTTTCATGGGTAACATGACATCTCAGCCATGCTGTCCCTCAGCTAGCCTTTCGTACATGAGCTAAGGAGACATCTGCTTTATGCCAGTAGAAGGAGAACGTTTCACTGTGTTCCATAAGAATTGTATCATTCTGCTCTAATCCCACTACCTGCTGAGATGCGTCACTGTGGCACAGACCTATGCCATTTTCCAGCAGGCGTGAGCAAGCCCGATCAAAGTGCCAAGCCAACCTCAAGACAAGTAGTGCATCAGCACTGCCCCAACCTACCACTCGCATCCCCGCATCTCAGCGATGCAATTAGCAGAAGGCCAGCACTGAGCTAACCACATGCATGCAGGTTTTGGTGCAATTAGACTAACTCTCTGCAGGAGACTGAGACTACACATCCCGAGAGCGCCGGCCTGTGAGCTATACTGCAGCAGAGCAGCAGCCCTGTCTGCAGCAGCACACGCTTTGCCTGCGGATGCCACAGCCCTCTGAAGGGACACTGCTTGGTTCAGCGCTGCTCCCCAGACGAAGGTGGCAGAAGCAGCGGCAGCTGGAGGTCACTTAGCAAGAGAGACTGAGGAGGGAAAAGGGGAAAAGAATTGCAGTTGCCGAGCCAATGCCTGCCTGCTCTACCTTCTGCTGCTGCTGTTTCCTGGGAGTTGAGGATCAGACCAGCTCTATTTTCAGGATTTAGATAAAAGTTTCAGTCGCAGGTCATGAATCTTTCAGTTGCAAGAAAGCCTGACTCTTTTTTTCCTGCGGGGCAGGAACAAGAGAGCAGCCGCTCTGCTGCGCCTGCCAAGCTCAATGTTGCCTGGCTGGAGTGCCCAGCTCGGAGCAAGCTGCTGCTTTCATCCAGGGGCCATAAAGATGCTGACACCCACGAACATGCTCACCAGGGATATTCACGCATGGACTCACAGCGCTGGCCTTCAGTAGATATTTTCTATGCTCCTGACTGGTGCAAAGTCTCATCTCTGAGTCCTCTTCAGCCACTGCCTTGCAGGGGGTAGGATTTCACTGAATCGCTGTGAAACTAAAGATCTCCCAACAGGAGCAAAAAAACAGAGGGCTGGGAGGGGGTTCTGCGTCACTGAGCCCAACCCGCTGCAATCACAAGCCACCATTTCATAAGATCCCTTTCATCCAGCAGTGAAGCTGTATCTTAAAACCAGTTTGTTTTTACCTCCACCTCTTTGTCAAGAGGACTAATTTAGTGCCTCATTCTTCTGATGGCTGGAAACCTTCTCAGAATTTCCAGCCTAAGTTTATCCATGACCCATTTATACCTATTTGTTCTTATGCCAATGCTGTTCTTGAGTTTAAATAGCTCTTCTCACTCTCCACTGTTAACCCTCCTCCCCCTGCATTTATAGACAGCCATCACATCTCTCAAAGCCAAATAAAGACTGCATTTCCTTGCAGCTGTTCCTATTTTAACAGACCTTTTCTGAGCTTGCGTGCCAGGACTGACTACCTAGTGCTCCAGGTAGGTTCTCATCAGGCCCTGGATCAGTGATGTTCACACTGGATGTCTGATGCATCATAGGTTCACAAATTCCTTCTTCAGCATCCCTTGGTGCACCCCAGAACAGCTAACTCTGCTTTCTTCTCCTTTAGCATTTCCAAACAATACATCCCATTTCACAGAAATAATGCATGGTATGATTCCTCCAGTGCTCAGCCTTGCTTTTTGTGTGATTGCATCCATATTCACACTTCCACCTGTCCTGCTGCTGCCCTCAAAACCATCCCATCTTTTTAATACAGTTTTCTGGACCTCCACAATTGTGCTAATCCACCCTAATTTCATCTCAGCCACAAATGATAAAGCTTCTCCTTTTGTGCCAGGAACATTAGGAATAGAAATGCAACCCTAAAGGGACCCCAGGGGCAGCCACTGCACCCCAAACTTTCCCAAATTCATTATATACTGTCCCTAACTCTCCAGACATTTCCTGCACAATTCCACTAATCCCTTTTTTCTCCAGTTTGACTAATCTTTTCACTATGTCAAATACTTTGTACAAGTCCAGAGAGATTAAATCTACTGCACTGCTTCTGTCAAGAAAATCAATTATCTTATCAAATAAAATCATCAAATTTGTCTGACACAATATGTCTTTGGTAAAGCTGTATTGCATTCTTCCCTTCAAACAGAGGTCCTTCTCCTTCGTAAAGCTTTGGGTAACGTTGAGGTCAGACAAACCAGCCTTTAGTCACATCGATCATATTTTTCTCTTAAAATATACTAAGCAAGTACTATACAAAGGGGTGACAGGAACAGTGCCCCATCTGGAGACAGATTCACTACACATTGGCTCCAGTGAAGCCGCAGCAGAATAGCGGCTAACCTCTATTACCCGCTTTTCTACTTTTTTTAACGTTCAGAGTTTTCTACATTCTTTACTTCAAAAGTGGTTTGAAATCAGGCTTTTACAGTGTCAAAGTGCAGATTCAGGGGTTTAGGAATCAGACAGACCACATTCTAGAAAAACAATGTAAGACCTGTATTTCCACATGATCAGTGGAAACAAAATGCTATATCTTTTCCCACGACAATTAGGGAATCTGCTCCTTCAAACTCACCAGAGAATCACAAAGCGCCTAGAAGCAGATGATTAGAAATGAAAATAAAATTGAGAATATTACATGTGTTTTGCTTGTGTTTGATCCAAAGGCTTCTGGATGGTGCAACTAACAGGCTATTAGGTGTACACAGTCTTCTGGCTGGGGATCTACTTCTTAAGCATCTCTATATCCTTTGGTCTGTCATGGAAAAGGACCTGGATTTGGGGACCTGATTGGCTCCTGTGTGCTAAATTTATGTTAGCAAGTTATTCATATCAACATCTTTTCTCTGCCTTGTTGCCCCTCCTCCTTCATCCTACCCACCAAGGAATTCCTTTTGCTCTGCTCAGCCAGGGCTTTATGACTTTTCCCCCTCAAACCTCTGGTGCCTCACCTTACTTTGGTGACGTTCACAGAATCACAGAATGGTCAGGGTTGGAAGGGACCTTTGGAGATCATCTAGTCTAACCCCCCTGCCAGAGCAGGGTCACCTACAGCAGGGGATGTTACCATCCCTTAGGATGGCCAGGTGTGATTGCATCCTGCCAGTTAAGAAACAGCACCAGTTTTTCATAGATCTAGTCCATGAGCAAGCCCTAAAGAGAACATTAGCCTGCATGACATGCAGTTTGTCTGAGGGAGGAAGATGAGGGCAGAGCAGGGCAGAAGGCCCTGAGCTGGAGAGGTGTCAGTCCCAGAAATGCCGTGCCTTGCACAGGGCACATCACATCTTTATCCTTCGTTTTGGCTTTCTCGTGGCTGATGATACACTCTTGAGCTTGCCCCTTACTGCACCCTTCATTCAGCATGGCCCTTTGTCCAGGGCTCTGCGTCTCATCCGCCCTCCACATTTTTAGCATCCATGATGAGATGTAGAAGCATCAATGCCATTTAAATAGCTACTGAGACAGACCTCTGAGCCATACCATACAGGACTGCAATATGGCAATTTACTAACTGTTTATACTACATACAAACAATAAAGTTGACAAGTTAATGAAAATTAGGAAAAATGAGGGCATTTCACTCGAGCTGTTCCAGGACCATCTCAAACAGCCTTGCATGGGCAATTAATCGCCTACTCCTATTATAAAAAATAAAATGAATGGCCAATGACTGGAATCAGAAGAGAAAGGAACGAAACCAAAACATCACTATTACCAAAGACTCTAAAAGGATACCAGACTCCAGTTGAAAGTTCAGACAAATTTGAACTTAGTGGCAAAGAAAACCCCACTTCATTTTCTGTTTCACAAAACAGTTTTATGAACCTAGTGAGGAAATTTTAGCAAATCTGATTATGCAGGGAAAAAAGCGCTTGTCATAATTAATCCAATTCAGAAATCAGATGCCAGCAAAGGGGGAAATTTCCTTCTCATTTATATTCCTGTCAACCCACTGAAATCAGAAGGGCTTCAGGAAAATTTAAGACTTCCTTTGTAAAACTATATTGCTTGACAGTAACTGCGCTCATACTTACATTTAGGTGGTTCTCCCACCATACTCAAACATTATTGAGTGTTATTATTAAACGGACAAAAGATCTCTGGAGCAAAATCCCACTTCAGGGTTTAAGTTTTTAAGAGTAAAATGCATTTGTACATCTAGAGGCAGGAATTATAGCAGACAGCAGTAATTATACAGTGGAGAATATGTCTCATATACATCATACCAAATATATAAAAGCAGAATCTTGATCCTCTATTTCATTAAAAATGGCTATATATTAAAAATTAATGGCATGAAATTTCTTCAAAATGTCTCAAATATTTCATATGGGCCAAGGAATGTTCTAGTAGCTAAAATACCAAGAGGCTACTGAAATAAA
Source organism: Vanellus vanellus (assembly GCF_965231255.1). NCBI lineage: Eukaryota > Metazoa > Chordata > Aves > Charadriiformes > Charadriidae > Vanellus > Vanellus vanellus. The sequence goes on from NC_138913.1 coordinate 9,056,431, forward strand.
ACACATGAATAACTTTGGGCAGACAGTGTCTTTTTGATCAGCAGTTATACAGCTCTTGACACAATGAAGCGGTCCCTGAAAGGGAACCCTGAAAGGACTGAGCCGTCCAAAATAATTAAGGCACATGACTGATTTCTTTGCAAAAGAGAGGAAAGAAGAAGCAGATCTTCAGCTTTTGGACTCAGACCTGTATTCCTCATCGCGGTGTGTGGGAGAGACATCACTTGCTACCAGTCTAGTAACACTGGGTTCCTAATTGGCTCCAGACCAATGATCCTTCATGTTATTCCAGGTTCAGCAGGACCAAATTCTGCCCATTTCCACCGGCAGGGGTAGGAGTAACTCTATCAGCTGCTAGGGAGTTGCTCTATTTACGCAAGTGGAACTGAGAGCTGAATTGGGTCTCAATTACTTTACCTCCTTGAAAGGTATAATTTGGATTTCCTCTTGCTTGAAAGCCTATCTTGACAAACGCACCGAAGTATCTCATTACTGGCCTAATATATGAACACATCCCCTGCTTTGGCTTCCCCTTGAGTTTTCTCATAGAGAAAAGATGGGTGGCAGTGGTGATGCCACCGCAGGCGCTACCGGCCACCCAGCCCTGCATTGGCACGCACCCATGCTGCTGCCCACCAGCGCCCAACTCTGCCTCCCACCGACAGGCAAGTTACTCTTTTTTCAACCGGCTTTTCACACAGATATTTTAAACCCTGCAGACTGTATGCAGGGCAGATGCCCATCACTGATGCAGGGCATGGAGTCTCTCGCACCGTTCGGTTTGGGGGAGGTTTCAGTGCGCTCTTCCCTAGAAAAGGCTATGCCGAGCTCTGGCTGGAAGCCCGGGAAAGCAGAGCCCCATTGCAGGGAGCCCGACACTCCAGGGCCACCCCAGACATCCTCCCAGTGCTCCTCTGTGTCAGCTACGCCGCACAATGGCCCATGCACACCCACGGAGAGAGAGCAAACCGTGCTGCAATACCAAGCGGCACCTTTCACACTTGATGGGTGCTCCCCGAGCTCTTCACAGCTTAAGAGACCACCCTGCTCCCATGGGCTTCCCAACCCTTTTTGTACCGGCCAGCAATTAAACTTCACCAGAGCAAAGGTTTCGCATTGGACCGAGAGGGACAGAGATGCTTTGCTCATTTGGTGGACTTGCTCCTGTTAGCATCACTGAGACAGCCAAGAGCCTATTATCCTATAGCAGGTTATTTACCTCCACCCTACAGACAAGGCAATACATCTGGAGAGCCAGGCAGGAGCTCCAAGGAGTTGCTGTTCCTTCGCTGAGGGTTTACATTAGCTTGCTGCTGGAGGCTGAGCAGGGCTTAAGCCCACCAGCCTGGCAGGGATTAAGGAGCCAGCTGAGCGCACCAGGCCAGCGAGGGGGGCGAAGCGGAGGCCGGTGGACAGCAGGGGCAAAGAAGGGAGAGAGTTGGTTTGGTCCTCTGCGCAAAAAATAATAGCAACTCTGGGCATGGGAGGAGGAAAGGGAAATAGCCATGCTGTGTGAGATAAACGTGTCCCTGGGGATGTTTGTCACTGCACTACCAGATCCGTCAAGCTTCCCCCGAAGGGGTATTGCATTTCCAGGGACTGAGTTTTTTTACTAGTTTACTGCACCAAGAGGTATTTGAAATACAAGCGTGAAAAATAAGTAAAGAAAATACATCCTTCTTGCGGTGGCTGTGGGTGGGAGGAGAGTGGATTAGAGGAGTGAGTGAAGGGTTGGAGATGCAGCGTGCGCCTCTGAAACGCCCCCCCAGAGCCTGATCCTGCAACATCCAGCTGGGCACACTGGAGGCTAGTTGCCAAAGTTGCCAAAGTAAAGAGTTTCTGGAACTGTTTTTTCAGGTTTGTTTTATAAACCCAACATTAAAACCTAGCTGGTTTCTCTGGTCTAAAGCTCCAGCTGGGAACCCCTGCCAGAGAAGGGGAGGATTTGTGTACTGTTGGACAAATCCTCACACAGTGCTTTTTTTTGCTAAGGGTGCGGCCCCTCATCCCGGTAGGGATGAACTCCACAGCTTGCAGTCACTTTTCTGCGCCTCTCTTAGAGTCCACAGTCAAGGTTAGTTCTAAAAGTCCCAAAATAGAGCAAGTACAGACACAAAATCTTAGAGAGTCTACTTAAAACTTCTCAGAGCAGAGAAAAGGTCAGATTACAGGTGTATTTATGGACAAGTTGTTCCTTTGTCTTTTTTTTTTCTGTTTCTAAAATTACCTAAAGGGGAGAAATAACGAAACACTACTTCAATAAGCATAATGAGTATAAAATAATTTCAAACAGATGTAAACAAATAGCATTAGGTAATTAAAAACAGAGTTAAGCCACTGACTAAATTCCTCTGGAGTCCTCTTCACTTCAGCCTTTGATGATACATTAATATTTTTGCATATGCAAGATTGAAAAATATATCAGAAAGGAAGGAAAAAAGAGATTTCTTTTATCAATGAAAAAAATGTGTTTATGCCAAAGGAGTATCCCTGTAGCCTGTGTTACAGGTAAAGATTTATCCTTCTGCCTTTTTCTTCTTGGAAAGCATCTGCTTGGTTTCCAAATGCGACTTTTTTACCCCCCAAGTCATTTATCCATAAGCATATCCTGTGTCCTCAGCTGTTGTGATGATGGGGAAGAGGTGGCAGCTTTGTACAGGGGCTGTAAGTTTTTCACAGGGGGAGATAACTTTGTACAAAACCTGTATATCTTTGGAGATGTATGTTTAAGACCAAATGTTGCCCTCAGTGGTATAAATCCCAAACAACTCTGCTGCAGTAAATACAGTCAAATCCCTCTGGTCACTCCAGATTTACACAGGAAAACTCACAAAAGATTTTGAACCTTGGTGAATTTTTGATGTTCACAACCTTAAATCCTCTGCTGGTAGTTTTGGCAATAGCCACACACCCTGCGGCAGTGTGCTCTGGTGCGGGTTAAGCTCCTCTGAGTACCTGCTACAGACTAGAGGTCAATAAAATTAAAAAGCAGCACCTTGTGAGAGGATTCTCCTGTCCCTTCCAGAACATGTTTTCTCCAAGCAGGCTGGGCTTTGAACTCAGTCCAGATTCCTACTCCTCGGTGGCTGTGAAGCTACCACTGCAATCTTCTTCGCCCTCCATGCAGGGCTGCACCACCTGCAGCATCCCACGCAAGCGTCGTGGCAATAACGGACACAAGAGCCAGGGACATCAAGACAAGGTGACATCAAGACAGGGCTGGGGGAAATGGAAGAAGAATTCCCAAGTCTTTCCTGCCACCCTGTTCCCGGACCTGGCACAACCCCAAACCATCCCAGAGGGTACAAACCCCCAGCTCCATGCACAGTCCTACTCACGCACAGCACGTCCTGGCACCAGCATGGAGGCAACTGCTGTCTCCACAACCTGCGAGGAGGTGAGGACCCATCATGGGTGAGCATGTTATTCTGCCTTTCCTGCACAGACACGCCTCTGCACACCTCCGCAGCTAAAAAGCAGCTGCTAATGCTCATGCCAGAGCAAGTATCGTGAGATGCGTTGCTTGTCCTCAGTTTAAGAAAACTGAGAGAGGTTTATGGAGCAATGAAGTTGTGACAGCGCTGCTGAGACTTTGATGGCTCTGACACCTTGGACACATAGGAAAAACAGCCTTTCCTTCTGGGTGCCCTTTAGTCCAAAGAAGGAAAGTGAAGTGGCCGTGAGATAGCTGTGGCGACACCCCAGGGGAGGTTGTGCATTCAGGAGCAGATGCGTGTGACCAGCAACATACAGCGTAAAACACACTGCACAATACGGAGGCTACTTAGGCAGTTTTAGGCTCTCACTAGTCTGAATTTAAAGTTTAACAGCAAGACAGCAACAACATAAGCTTAACAAGATTGAATTTCAATTGTCTTCTTTCATTTCTCAAGCAAAGCTCACAAAGCACTGTCTAAAGGCAGAGGATTATTCTTGGCTTACAGATGGGGAAACTGAGGCACGGTGCTACAAAATGGCCTCTCCACAGGACAGATCCTGACTCCCAGGCTGTTTACCTCTCTGCTTCTGTCATTACTTCATCGAAAACTCCCCTCACCGGGGCACGGCAGAATCCCTTTCCCTCCACCTTTCCACACTCTCTCCACAACTTGATCTTTCACACCTGGAGTGCGGAGCTTAGCATACAGTACCAAATCATCAAAGAAACCCAAACAGGCATTTCACTGATGCAAAAGACCTTTCAGAAAGGGAGAGAACAGAAATAGAAGCATGAGCTTCATCACAGAAGTGACTATTCCACCAAAGCAAAGCAGCAGCTGAGTAAAGAATAAAAGGAAGAACAGATTAAAGGAGATACTTGAATCCTGAAGAAAGGCAAACGCTGCATAGCAAATGATTTGCGGGGGGGGGGGGAAGACAAGACGAGGAAAGAATTATCTAGCGATATCTTGCTAAAGTTGCTGGAGAAGTAATATTAACATAGGAATGGGAAAGTGTGGATAGAAAAAGCCATCGAGAGTTGATGGAGAAACAGCTAGGCACTGTATGTAAAATCAGAGAGTGTCTAAGTGGCCAATTTGCTTTTTCTGTGAAAAGTGAATAGCACAATGCGTTATCCGTCACAAAGCAAGGAAATCACGGCAGCGTTGATTGGAGCGGCGCTTCAGGAAATTATTGAACAAGCAAGAAACAACCTCTGATCACGGCATTCCAGGAGAGGAGTAAATTTGGAGAATCGCACACAGAGCTTAGACCAACATGGGCTGCAAATGTTTGAACAGTAATCCATTGCTTAACAAATGGGAAAGCAGCAGGCAGCAACTGCTGCTCAGCAGAACTGTTCAGAGCAGGAAACCACCTTTGCCCAATAGTTGCACACAAAATCAGGCTTTGAAAGCACTGGTACTGAGACCCAAATTGAGGAGAGTAAAATCACTGAAGCGTAAAATCCTGTTGGAATTACTCAACACTCGCGCTGGAGACTGGCCCCAGCAACTGGGTGTGCATCCTCAGATACGTATTTTACGAGCATTTAAGCAGTAAACATTCGCTGGGCCCTGCAAACAGCATTGTGTAAGCAGCCCGGTTTGTTGGATTCTGTTTTGTCGCTGTTCAAACTTACAGTCAATCTTCAGTGATTTACTGAGGATTGGGAACACCAGAAATCATTTACTTTCATCATCCCTGCCAAAAGAATTCAATAGTTTACACTACCCACCATTATGAAAGATGGTCTTTGAGTCTGGATTTCCCCTGCAGGTAATAAAAGGCTGCCTGACCTGTGTCTGAGCAGAAAACATACCGGAGTCAGTGGAGTGGCCCCTATTTGCACCAGCAGAAGTAGCCTAAAGAGGGAAAAAGGTTTCTTCTGATGTCTTTGCTGATAACTGTCTTAGGTATATCCCATCTCCACAGCTCCTCAGTACCACTGAGGACTAGGCATTGCTGCAGTATGTGGAAGCTTTGATGTTTCTGAAAATTAGCTGTGCTGTATGATATATTTTGCTCTAGGTAACATCCCAACTGGCAAGTATTAATTAACGGGCACATCTAGATGTGCAAGGAAACAGTAAGCTCTTGGAGATGGAAAGGAAAGTGAAGGAAGGGTTAACCAGTCTTTATTTTTCCCAGCAAGTATACATACTCTGCTCCCCGTCCGCCCCCATAAAGTATGAAATGTAGCAGATGTTTTGAGAACAGCTAGCCTGATCTATCAGCCTCTATATAAATGAAGGTTGAGTTAGTGAAGAAGAAGGCAGAATAATGTTTACAAGAGAAGAGCAAGAAGATTTCCGACACCTGGGCAACTTAATGATGGCAGATGGCAAAAGCTGAAGGCAAAGAGAAGGAGCAAAGCACACCAGCAGCTGTTGAACAAATGGGGAGTAGAAGGGCCTCCGCTGAAACTGTGCAGGAAGAATTAATACTAGCAGTTCTGTAAGAATGATAGTGTGAATATGCAAAGAGGCGCCTGTGTTTTAACTCCTCAGACAACTATCGTCAAAAGTACCCAATGGATTGTCAACCAAGGAGATTTTCACAGCAAGAAGCCATCTATTTGCATCAAATACTGTCAGCCTACAAAGCAGCAACTTCTGGGTCATTTAACAATGCTCCAGATGTAGTTATTTTCTCCTAGGCAAGTGGCTCAAAAAGAGCTATGCAAGAAAAAGACAGAGTCAGTGTATAAAGGGGGACAATCAAGCAGCATGTGGAAGTGATTAGCTGCTCAGTGTAATATGACTCAGTTAAATGAACAGATTTCCAGGACACTTGGGTGTTCTGTGATTCTCAGCACGAGAGGGGCCGCAAGACTATGGCCAAACACAGGGTTGCATTTCACCATCGGTAAAAGGGTGATTTCTGACTTTATGCTAGAGATAATAGTTTCTGACTAGTCACCCAGGACAGCCTGGCTGAGTGTTTTCCTGTGGTGGCATGTCAGCTATTGCACTCCAAAGTTGTAGAAGACACAGGTGCTGCCTGTTTTACCACAGGAAAAAGAAGGGAGACCAGCCAGAGCTGTTTAGGTGGGGCTGACATCAGCTGGCTTTCTTTATAATTCTTGCATTTAAAAGGCAAAGGTAGGATTAATGCATGTAGCCGAGATCACCATGAGGAATATTTCTTCCCCCACGCCGCACTCCCCCTTTCTAGGGAATAGCTGCCGTCTGCAAAACTGCGTTCTGAATTCAGGCTCCACAAAGCCCAAGAGTATCTAGATGTGCATGACAGGATTTGGCCACTTTTGAAAAATCCTTCTCCTCATTAAGACTAATTTTCATTTATACCGTAATTATACATACTTAATACAACCCTTTACCTGCCACGCACATCACATCAGTAGCTGTGCCAGGCTAACGCTGCATTGACCACTGACACTCTACAGAGGGACCCAACATGGAAGAACTATCGACAGATCATTCCTACAATTCCTTTAGTAAGAGATTCACACCAAGTATCTATGGATTAGTAAGACTCCTTGCTGCTGTTTGAAAGACTCAGCAAGTGGGTAGAAAGAATGCTGTCTGATAGGTATGCAACTTCAAAACAAATTCATACTGTTCCTAGAGAATTTGTCACCACAGGGGAAGAAAAGGTTATTGTATGCGTAATCTGAAGCTTTAATTATATTGTGTACTTCCCTGTGCAATTAGAAATGTGTATTTGTAACAGATAGTTACACTTTCTAGTTATGTATCCATCAAATTCTTGTTATAATTAGGATGACTCATAATGAAATTATGCATTAGTTGCTCCATTCATTATATTGTTTGACTTAAGTCAGCATGCAAACTACGAATCTTCTGAATTCTTCCTCTCCTTCATCTTCCTTGGCTGTTTCCTAAGTAAACACTGGTCAGAAACAGAGACATTTTAAATTGTTGCAACTCCTTTGCAAGCAGTGGGTTTTCTCAAAGAGGGTCTACTGCTACAGAGCTGAGCAGCAATCTCAGCTCCTGCGGAAGTCAATAGGATTTTGCTAATGGAGGGCAAAGCGAAAGCACATGTGAGCCCTCTGTTTCCCAGGGCAATCCTACTTTGCAACAGTCATACAGTCCAGGAAGACAGAAAATTGCCATACCCGATCAGATCAGTGCTCCTTTGCTCTCTATATTTTGTTTCCAGCAAGGAGCAGATTGGTGCATCAGAAAAATGCAACAGCAGTAGAGCCATGGCAAGGATAAGGGATTACACGAGTCACATCAATGATGGCAGCTTCTGCTGCTGCTCAGTGATTAGAAAAAGCCTGAGGAAAGGGGGAGCATCTCAGAACATCTCCGTTTTGAACTCATCAGCCCCTAGAACTTTCTGATTATCCTCCATTGGCCTACACCCTACACCTTGAACAGTTATATCCCTTTCAATTGTCACCCAGTGTAAATATATCTCCTCTCTCCGTTCGATTACGTGGCTCTCACAGCTAGTTATCACCTGTTGACCACAAAGTCTGAGTGACTTTAACCTACTGCAAAGGATTGAAGCCTTTGGGATCATGTGGCAGGGAGGGACACAGGTAATTTATTCACTGCCTGAGGGAGGGGGGAGCTGGGATAGTCATCCATTTTTTATGAGCCACCTTGTATTCAGCATATGTAACTGGTGAGCTGTGGACATGGGTGGCAATGATCACCTGCTTTAACCTGCCATTGAACACTGTCATGTCCAATTCATATTGAAATCTCTCAAAAGATCATCAACAAAGTCAGCACTCCTAAACCTGTGTATCTCCAACAGGAATCTCTCCAATGTCTCTTGAACTGCTGTGTCATCCCTCTTACAAATCAGTTGCACAGTGAGCCCCTTGGTGAGACAGAAGTATATTGCTCAGGACAAGGAGAACTTTTCTTTTTTCCTTTTTTTTTTTTAAGGTAGTGTTTATGAAAAATGTTAAATAAGTGGCAATGAAAAAATTCCTTAAATTATTCACAAAGCAGGTATTGTTCTGGCAACCGTGCTTGCAGTTGGCATGTAATGGTCCACCCTGAGGTTCATATCTACAAGATTAAAAGTCCCCTTTCCTACCACCAATTTTGGGAGAAGCTTGAGGTGCTAATGATCCCCTACTGTAAACTGAGAAACAAAACTGGAGCCCTGAGACCTCCTCTCCAACACACTGACTGTGTAAGGTGCAGGGGGTGAAAGGGAGAAGGGAGGATGTCCAAGAGTGACAGCAAGTACAGCATGGGGAAGCACAGAGTGGAAAGGCAGCCCTATTAGGAGAAGTGTTGATTTAGGGGCAAATGTCATGCTTGTGGTAGCCCGAGACGTCCCCATCAGCATCTATGGCTGGCTTGCACCAGCAACAAGCTTGCTTTCATTCAATAGTCTCCATGAGGGCCAATTCAGAAGGAGTCACCTGTAGCCCACGGAGTGCACACGCTGACGTGCTGTTTGTTAGAGCCCTTAGCAGTGTGGGCATCTGGTGTGTTGGTGGCAGGAAGGGATATGGAAAAAAAGAGGGGTTTAAGTTGGCCACTTTCCCTCTGGGAACAAGGCAGAATTTACCAGATGGTTCAGCACAGACCATCAGCCTCCTCTCCTGCAAGAGCAACCTTCACACAGGCTGTAGCAGTCACCAGTGCAAAGGACCAACACAAATCCAAATCAGAGCTGCTCAAAGGAGAAGGCTCACACCTTAACTAGACCTCAGTGCCCTCAGGTCCCAATCATTTAAAAACCTAACCCACGTTTGCCATTAGTGCTTTCTTAACCCATTCATTCCCGTGGTGTGAGGCAGCACAGCTGGGTTTTCACCATGGTCTGCTTTCCTCCTAAATCTCTCTAAATGCCGTTCATTTCTGAGATGTCTCCATGCATGTTTTTTTTCATTTTAAGCCAAGAGCTGTGAACTGGGCAGTACCAAAAAAACAGGCAGGTGCTGAACAATCAGCACAAGTGCTAACTCCCCACTTGCTCTCTCCCAGCCCACCTTAGCACCAGGTTGCCTCTGCAGTCCTTCAGCCCGTGTGCTGCTGGCAGAGACACATCTGTGCTGGTGGCTTTTACATTTGTCCACTAGGGACCACACTGAGATCAGCAACACTGAACTGACAGAAGATGTTAACAAGCTTTGGTCCATCTTGACCTGGGCTGGTTATTAACTGACACCCAAGAAGAAAAACGCTCCAAGATCTCAGCAGAGCACTAATATTTCTGACCTAGGATCTAAAGATGCGTGTAGTTTTACTGAAAAGAGCAGCCTGCAATGGCATCCGCTTACCACCCCTCTTCCACACATCACGGGCACTGAGCATGCCGTGCATCACTCACATTTCTTCTACTCATCGTTATCCTGGGTGCTGCCAACTTGCAAATTTAGATTTCAAGACCCTGCTATCCGCAAACTGTATTTTGCCTTTTGGGAAGCGCAGTGTACATCACTGACTCTGTAAATACAAACCCCGCTATGGTGCACGCATCCCCCTCACTCGCTTTGTGCCACATCTGCCTTACAGAGTTTTATGAACTTTCAGCTTCCAATCGCTACTTTCACTAACTCCTGCGACAGCCTCAGCTTGTGGTGGGGGCGGATGCTGTCGCGTTCATTTTGCCGTTCACATCAGTCGTGAGAGCTACGGCACCTTCCATTCCCGGGAGTGATTTCCTCCTTAGTTTCAAAACAATGTGTGAAACCCTGCTCTGCAGAAACAGTAGCCTCAGTAAGTTTAAGGATGACTGAAGCTATTTCTTCTCCCGGGGAGGTTTAAAAGCTACGGAGGGATGAATGGGGTTAGACCTCTCGCTGCATTTCTAGCAGCCATCCTATTACTGAATAGGATGCACTGAATAAAAGCAGGAATGGCATGTGTAGCCTAGGTTAATAAACCCTACGGAGTGCATGCCTTAAAAGCACTACGAAACAGCCTTAAGTCAGCTTGAGATAACTAATTTCAAGCATGGCTGTCTAGTGTGCCTGTCATTCCTATTGTCCTTTCAAACTATTTCAGACATTTTGAGCAGGGAGTACTAAGCTATGAGTTAGCGGGGGTTGTGACATTAATGGTCCAAAAAGGTTTGAGCACCAGGAGGGAACGATGACAGCGTTTAACAACTGGTGGCAGTTTGGAGGATTCCACTGGATCTCTGTTCATTAATAATTAGGCTTCGCTTCGGAGGAAGATGTGACAACTATCGGAGGTAGGATTTGCATGGGAAACAAAGGGAGCTGTTGCTGTTCGGTGCCCATTGTTTGTGCTTGGCTCCCCGGATTTCCGAGCGCACCCAGGTGCAGTCGGCAGCGCGAGGCGGCGGTGGGGAGGGGGTGATGGGACCGCAGAGTGGGGAGAGCCAAGGGTGGAAATACTGTTGATTGTCCTGCGTTTTATGGCAGAAATGCCTCGAGGACAAACTGGCTCAAATCTCGCTGCCTGCTGAGTGTGCATTCCACGTTGCTCTTCCCAGGGAGTAAAATACATAGAGGTCATACAGAAAACACTTTACTCCTTTTCTACCGAGCCAGCCGGGCTGTTTCTGAGATGGGAGAAGGGAGAGGGGGACCTGCCCTAAAATAAAAAGGGAAGAGGAAAGCTATGGAGCCTGTAAGATGAGGGAGACATGCTATTAATGTGTAAAATGTGTCTGGTGTGCCGCCGATGTCATTTGAAAAGGGGAAAACAGAGCCGGGGGAGGAGGGGGGTGGGGGGTAGGAGGGATTTTCCGGGTGAGGAACTCCTTAGGTTATAACCTATTGCAAAAAAAGGCATGATGTGTCCATCCATTTTGCATAGTCAAAGCTTCCTCTGCACTCTTGGCATTGTTTTGCTGGGTGACAATTGTAGTTTCAGACAGAAAAAGGTATGATTTTCCTCCCGTGCCACTGCCAGCCCCCTGCCACCCTCCCTCCCTCTGAGAAACAACAGTGTGGGGAAGGATGTAAACGACATTTAGTTGGATGCCGAAAGGGTTGGGAGCGAAGCTGAGGGGGGAATGAACACTCAGTAGTATAACAGGAAAGCTTCCCCTTGAGAAAGCTTGTTTCTCCCCAGCCAGAAGTCCAGGAGGTGATATGCAAAGTTAGAAGCCTCATGTACTTTTTTATGACGCGCCTGTTTAGCATTACTCGACAAGAAAATGTCCAAACATCAAAGAGTCGGGTCTGCGTGGCAAAGCAGGGCAGTGAGGTTTGCACCGGGTCCTGGTCAGTGCTGGGCTGCAAGTTTGCAATTTTGTCATTGCATATGACCCTCACCAAGATAAGCGGCAGGAACTTAACAAATGATAATGTTATATCCATCCATATGCAGAACCCTTATCACTTGGTGCGTTCGATCTGAGTGTCACGTTCCCTGCGTTGATGAATTGTTTTGACTTGTGCATTAAAGTTTCATTTCCAAACAAGAGAGAGACTTCAGAGTGAGTGGTATTTAGTAACAATAAAATGTTCTGCTTGCGGAAATGCTTCTCTCAGGAGCTATTAAAAAATGCACTTAAAGGAGCTGAGAGTCATGTCTTGCAGTAAGAGGTATGCTATCACTTGCTGTGCTAAATTTTAAAATTAAGGTTATGATGCCATTTTAAATCTACTTTAATGTAGGTGTCATTAGGCATACTTTACAACACTATTGTCAAAAGCTCACAACTTGGAGAATTCTGTTAGACTGATTGTTTTCATTAAATCTTCATTAGAAAAAAAATTCCTATATATAGCAGGGACTCACCAAGTAATTTGAATTTACTCATTCTAACCAGTGTTCCCTTTAAGGAGGTATCGGCGTATTATACTACATTGTAAATAGGTCATGATATAGTTTGTTCAATAACAAAACACTGATGACAATTTAACAACAAAAGTGCTAAATGCATTCAGTCAAAGTAAATACAGGTTGTGCCAAAGAGAAGCAATGTTGGATCAGGAATGGTAAGAATTTCTTTTAAGAAACACAACATAAATGTTCTGCATTTGATCCAAGCAATAACTTTTCAGTCAAGTGCATTACTTTGCATTGCAAATTGGGGGAAAAAGTCATTTCAATCTGTATCGTATACACTACTTGGTATATAACGATAACAGTGAAAACTTTCTTCCAAAGAAATTGTTTCTGGTAGTTTGCAGTGTGGATCAAAGAGATATTATGCAGAGATATTAAATCCGTGTCAGAAATAAGCAATGCATGTGGAAATCAAGTACCTATTTTTTCTTCTCCAGCTCACTTTCGTCCAGAGGCTTAGACAATTTTACTTTGTTCTACTTGTATGCCTTTCTGAGGGAAGGGGCTGAAGGGGTAAAACCGCAAGGAGGTGGGAGACCGCGTTCAGCCTGTGCTGAGGCAGAGACTTCTTGGGGGACTCGGGCCAGTCCCCCAGCCTCTTCGCAAAACGGGCAGGGTGACAGCCCTGCCTGCCAAACGAGGGTGAGGACCGCGTACTAATGCTGCGATGGAAATACAGATGGTGGTGCTCAGGGAACGAGGCTGAAGGTAGAGCTACAGATAAGGCAAAACACACAGCAAAATTCTGTAGCAGGAGCAGGTTAATATTTCAGGCATTTTAAAATGTAAAATAAGACATATTGCAAATTCCAGGATCCGAAACTAAATCTGCTTTCAAAACTATTCCAGACAAATTTGCCACTTACAAAAACTTCTGCCAGCAGCAAATATCCATTCGTCTGAGAGCTTGTCAGAAGTGGCTCCAAATCTCTCAGCATTCCCTTTGCTCCATCAATGTACAGCAGATAATGAAGCAAACTGCATCAGATTGATTCACTGCGCTGAGAAACAATTTCCCTGTTTCCTTCAGAAACCCAATGAGTACTTTTTGCCATGAATCTCACTTGCCCTTCTGCTTATGAATTAATCTGTGAGCTCAAGCAATTTTTTAATTTATTTGTTATTATTTGGGAATTTCTTCGGTGAATAACTCTTGGCTTACAGATCTTTTGGGAATGGCAAATGTTTGCAAATTCATACTGTGTTGCTTAGTTCAGTCATGTGGCGTTCCTTGATTAGATGATTTGTATAGCTAACTGGCAGAAAGTGAATTGCAAATTTCACAACCAAGTATACTGTTTCATATTGGATTTCCATCACTATCTGAGCAGTCAGGTTTAAAATTCATGTCTTGCAAGTAGTCATACGAGCAACACATAAGCACTGAAGTGCTCCCACCAGACAGATGTGAGAGCCAGGTTAAACAGCTTTCAGTTTCATATGAATATTCATGCAAAGTGTTTGAATTCTTGCAGCTCAGTTAAAATGAATAGTCAGCAGCATCCACCACACACTGCATGGGCCATTGTCTCATGGTGTCCCCACATTCTCCCTCACTCTCCCATGTAAGTCCACAATACCCATGGAAACTGTTTGTGCAGCCAAAATAAAAGGAAAAAAGACCAATGTGGAAATTTCTAAATTTTCCACATTGTAGTCTCTCCTGTTGTGCCTGTCTTACACATTGCAGGATGTGACGAGAGCCAACAGGGAGGACAGCAAGAGAGCATCAGTGGTGATGCAGTGAGGGTAGGTGAGAAAACAGTGAAAGAGGGTTAAAATAAGGGTGACCGCTGGCAGAGGGGGGATCAGCCACACAGAGTATGTACATTAGGAGATCGGGATCCACACATAAATACACCAGTACAATTTCTAACAGTGAATCTAGTGAATTTGGTCATTAATCTCTAGGTTTATGGTCTTACCAGACCCAATCCATGGCAAGCCCTGGAGCCGTTGCCTCCTGATCCTTCCCCCTGCAGGGGCTACATGGGTGCTCGATGCAGGTGCAATCAAGCCGGGGGGGGGGGGGGGGGTGACATGGTTTAGCTTTTGTCATGCAGAGGTCTGATGACATGCCACGGAGGTGTGGAAGAGTTGCGAAAATAACAGACAAGAAGAAAACTAACTAACTAACATCTGGTGCATGGTTTAAAAGCAGCAAAAATCAGTTGGGTGAAGAATTTCTGTCAAGTGTTTTATCTCAGAGACAAAAAAAAAAAATCAGCTGTCAAAACACCAAGCTCTTTTGACTCAGAAACAAATGAGGAGGAAAAGGTTATAAAGCAGGAATATATTTGCCTTTTGAATTGTTTTTGCGCTGTACTTATGTCAAATAGGAGGAAACCTCAGGTCTCCTACCGAGTGAGCTATATTGTCCAACTACTTCCCACTTTATGTAGAATAAGTCAGGTGTGTGCTGAACTAACAGGGTTGCTGTGACTGTACAGAGCCAACCAGCAGTGTTACGCCCCCATTAGACAGTCTTGTTTACCTTTTCAATGATTTTAAAGTCCAATGATCCTAGATACACTTATTTATTCTAAAAGTAGAAGTGTGCTTAAACTGCATGCAGTGAGCGCTGTGTGTGAGCCCCACAGTGAGAGTCACTGTGGGCAATACATGTGTGTTCATATTCTGTCAGGGCACGTGTGCCACCAGGTTAATGTTGCTTGAAGAGAGTAAGAGAATGAGACGAATGAGAGGAACTAAAATCAAGGCAAACACAGAGGCTCTTTGCTAGGACAAAAATTGACCTGATGTGGTCTGGAATGAAATTCCAACTTGAAACTCCCCCTGGATACCACTGAAAACCCTATTAGGTCTTCAAATACTTTTTCTTTCTTGTTAAAGACTGTCCTATTGCCCATAATTAACCCCCACCTCTGCTTGTGCCAAGTGGGATAATTTTATATGGACCACTTTTAAAGAAGTAGGGTTTTTTTTAAAGGGAAAACAAAGAAAAAGTCAAATCCCAGCTCTCTTTTCCCACATTGCTGGTTGCCCCTCCAGTCCATGCTTTGGTGGCTCTGACGCTTGGTTGAGAGCAGAGAGCTCTCACTGATAAGCCCTGTAGGGACACACAGCAACATCTTGGAGCTGTAGCATCTTTTAAGATCCTTGAAAGGCTGGAAGCAGCAACATCGTCACTAGTGCACCTGGGTGTCTCCACTAGTTATCACCAACTTCTATAACTCCACAGGAGGAGTGACCTGGCAGCTCTGAGGTCCTCAACAGTCTTTAAAAACTACTCCAGTAAATGCACAGGCTCTTTAGGTAACCCTTTGCGTCACGTAACTGGACAAAACCTCGTCAAAGCCTGCACCAGCCTATCTTGCCTGCTGAACCCTTGGCACTGGTCTGCACCACAACTCCCCATCACAGGGAACTGGTACATCCAAAAGCAACAGGGAAGGTGTCCTTCAGGGCAAAGGAGAAAAATATCAAACTAGCTGTAGATGTTGACTATCTCCAAAACACTGAAAGGCAGTTATAGATGGATCCCCAGATTGCGGACGTGATGGGCATAAGCAGCCAGGACCTGTACCCCAGCCATCCCCAGGTACCTAGCAATTTGGTCTGAATTCAGTGTTCCTCCTGCTCTGCATGCTACTTGCATTGTCCTAAATCAACCACCACCAGAAGGGTTTTGAAGACCAGGGGAGACAAAAGAGCATTTGTTCCATTTCCCCACTTCTCTTTCAGTGGATCAGAGATCAGAGTGGGACTGGAGTTTCTGATTAAACCCAGAGTGGTTCATCTGTCCAAGGTCGCCATCCCAGCAGGACCTCTCTGGACAGCACTGTCCTTGCATACCTGCTGAGGCACAGTACCAAAGAAGGGACAAGATAACACTGCCTGCCTTAAAGAAATGCTGCAGAAAACATTCAGTATACTTGGCTGTGTTTTACTGCGGGCAAGCTACTTTCCACCTCAGCAGAGTGGTACTCCTAACTGACAACCATTAGTTATTTGCAAATTTAGATAAGCCTTATAAACGTCAGGCTCCTGAGTGAATAAATAATGTTTCAGAGCAATAACTTGAAATAAGTCAAACTAGGAATGGCGAGAAGACCAGGAGCATGGTCCCTTTGGGACCCACTCCCTACCACTTCTAATTAATATCTGGTACTTAAAGCATCACAGCCCATGGTTAAATCAAAGTCAGAGGAAACACAGGAATATAAAATCCTTCTGGAGACTTGTGTCCCTCTCCATCCACAGGAGTAGTTGTGCTCCTCAGTGCTACTGCCAGACTGACCCTCTGACCTCAGTTAGGAGCATCTGTTGTTTTGGGAGGACAGCCCGGGGGAACCAGCAGCTGGACTGCCCTGGCAGCTTGCAGCTGCCCCAGGGCTGGTGTTGCCCCTTGTTCTCCCCTTGCCTTCCCCTTCCCATGCAGCCACCCCTTCCTGCACCTTCCCAGGGTCGCCTGGCCCTCTGGTGGGCCAGTTCAGCTCACGAAACCTTCAGGAAACTGTGCTTTAGTTTTGGCTGGCTGAGGGAGCCCAGTTGGGAACCAACAAGCACCAGAGCTGGCGCAAGAAAAGCAGGGGGAGAGCATAGCCAGGAGTGAGGTATGGGGAGCAAGGAGCAATTACAGTCCTGGCACAGCACATTTTCTAGCTAATCACCCCTACATTCATAGAATGGTTTGGGTTGGAAGGGACCTTAAAGATCATCTAGTTCCAACCCCCCTGTCATGGGCAGGGACACCTCTGTCCTAATGACCCAGTGAGACTGGTGCAGAAACAGGCTTCAGATAACCACATCTTGACCACAGCAATGTGTTGCAAAACCTAAGAGTTATAAAAGAACTGCAAGGCAAAAAAGGACAACAGCTTGCCTACCCTCATTGGTCTTCGATCACTGGGGCCCATCTAGCCATTGATGAGCAGATTTATAAGATTATATGTTGAATTCCAGAGCTGCTGATGTGGCGATAGGAGAAGAATTGATTCAGCTGTGAAAAACAGTCCTTGCAGAGCAGGTATAAGGAGGACTGTTGTGTTTTGGCAAAGGTTACTGATCCAGGAAATAAAAGTTTCAGAAAGAAAGCCCAGGTGGAAAACATCAATGCAAATAGGACATCTTTCAATTCCTTCAACAAAGCATATATACTTCAAGGCATAGGGAGCAACAATCCCAGCAGGGAAGAAAGGAAGTTCATTTGTAACCATAGCATTTTATTAACTGGAGGTTCTACAAAAGAAAAGTCCCCTGAATTTTGAAAACCCATGTTGATGATATATCAGGGTATAGCATAAACTTCTGACAAATTCTTCCTCTTCGTTTGCTTCCATATAACACGCTGATCTTGCTGCCACTCTGCTCTTTGAAAGCTCTGCTGCTTTCCTAATTATTAATTGCATGAAATGTGTATTCCCTCATCTTGCAAAAAGCATCGCAGGACATAATGTCTGGTTGTGAAATATCCCAAGAAATCCACAGCAAAATCTTTTTTCATAGAGTTTAATTAAAATGATCCAGTAATTTGTGCGCAGCTGATTTAGAATTGTCACAGGTAAACAAGCTTTGGGAAAAAAAAAAATCACTTTTATCTCTTCTTGCTTTCTGTTTTAGTCATATTTCAAGTGGATTAGTATAATCTTTTCTCGGCCAAACTCCACAGCAAGTCTTTTCCATCATTGCTCTAATTTTACAAAAAGAAAATGACTGAAAGCAATTAATTAAAAGTCTCTTCAGAGATGCACATGTGGATGTGCTTATTCACTAAGAACTTACAAAATAACTTGCATTTTAAAACAATTTATCTGGTGCATTAAGCGTGAAGAGGATGTCTTTGTTAGGTGTGCCCGCCTTTAGATGGTTCCCTACATGAATATGCTTTTCTCGTAGACACATCTGCAGTAACTCAGCTCAGTCAAAGAGCTGAGATCCCCTTTTAAACTAGGTTTGAGTTTCTAGGTGGGTTTCTTTTTTCCTATGTGATAAAGAAGTTGATTGATTTCAAGTGAGGAGTCTTTCTCTGCTGGGACCTGGACTGTCAAAAGCCATCACAGAACTTGGAAAATTCTGTCGTAACAGCAGAGGCTCTACTCAGCTCCAGAATCATCAGAGTTGAGGGAAAATTCCCAGTAATTGACAACAAAAGTTGTTTTAGCAATGATATTCTGCCAGAGTGAGACATTATTTTCTGCACACTCAGGCACCCGCACGGGGCACGGTACTAGCACAAACAGTAAACGCTATTGACATGAGTGAATCTAACATCAGCAAGAAGACTTAAGTGCGTTCACACTAAAACGTTGGACTAGAGTATTCATAAACTCTTAAGGTCAATCAAAAATTCCCGTTTTGTAAAGTTTCTTTGATTTCTTATGGACCAGATAAAAAACTCTAAATTTCCTTGAATTCAGGGTGGTGGAGAAGGAAATCAGGACTCCGTCACAAAGCTGTGCCCTTCCTTAACAAAACTGTAGTACATCTGTGCCGTGAATGCAAATAAGTGCTGGCATCCAGTGCAAGGTGCAGAGGTTCTCCTGGCAGAGCAGGAAGAACTTTCCTCGGCAGAGGTGTTCCTACTCTGTGGTGAGCGTCCATCTAGCCTGTAAGCACACTTCCCAGGCAATTTAAGTATACCGAGGGAGGTTCCTAGAAGATTTCACATACTCCACCTCTTCTTTGAGAGAGAAATCTTGGACAAAGGGATTTCTCCGGCCCTCTTTGTTTCTGAGTTCACTTATACCCTCTTCAGCCACCATTAAAACATGCTGGTTGTCTACTCTTTCCACTGTTTGTCTATTCTTTTTACTCTCCATTCTCTTGTCTCTATTTGAAAAGCCTCACATATCACAGCCTGCTGGTCACTAGCCAGATATCCAGATGGTGCTTGTGTACCCCATTGATAGATGCTTTAGAAATAGCAGGGAGAGAGAGAAAAAATATCACTGGAAGACTTCAGATGCTCTTTTTGATAAATGGCAATTGTAGATCTAATTAGCCAGTTCCCCCCTTTGGAGACGCTGGGGAAGCAACAATAGTTGCAGTCCCACAGAGCAAACACGCGAGGACACATCTCTCGCTGTCAGGTTTTAGTTTTCCACTCAGAGCAGTGCCAAGCCAGTGGTCCATCTATCCATCCCTCTGCTTTGAAAGACACCAAGTTTTTGTCTGGGTTTGAAGGTTTGTGCTCAGTGCCAGCACTGTACTGCCTCAGCACCACTACACTGTGTCAACTACTTTTGCACGGACAACCGGTTTCTAGAATAAAGAACAAACACTGCTCACCTTAATTGTGCGAGTATCCCTCCGGCAATAATCAGGCTAATTGCCTCAGCAAGGCCAGTAATTTGGCTCTAAATCAACCACCAAAATGATTTAAGCATAAGCGCTGAGTTCCTTTACAACTCCAAGATCCACTCGTTAAACTTTATTTACATTTCAGAAATGCTGTTTCTTTTCTCTCTTCCATTTGCCAAGGAGAAAGGTAGAAAGGCCGAGGTGTCAGGAACACCTGTGGGAGTGGGGGGCCGAGCTGAGCCCACCCCGAATGCAATGACAGGGAAGATGGGTCTCCTGCCCCCGCTGCTGAAATGCCTCGAGAAGTCTGCCCGTGGGAACTCCGAGGTGCATCATGCCTGACCTCTTATTGGAGCTAACGCTTTCTTCTAAGCAGTCCCAGTCCGTTGCCTCCCATCTTAGAAAAATCTCTACACGTCTCTAATCATTTTCACTGTCAATCTCTGTACTCTTTTTATATCCATTAAAGGCTTTATGAGATAGGATGACTAGAAATTAAAAAAAAAGATTCTAAGGATAGAGCATGCAATTGATTTATGTTAATGACATTGTAATAATATTTTCAGTGTTTGATTTCTTTTTCATTCTGTACACAGCTAAAATGTCGATTACTTTTCTATTCCTCTCTCATTTATTGAACAGCCACTTACATTGGGCTCCACAAATTTATTCTCAAGTCTGTCTCCAAAGCAGTTAAAATATAATTAATTTAAAATCCACCAACACACGAGAAGTTGAGGTGATTCTTTCCAATCAATCTTACTAGAATTCATCAATGAGTTTCACCAGCTGCCAGGCTGCTCATACATTTGTCTTTGTAAAGCTCCTCTGACTTCACTAGCTTTGACACATTTAACAACTGTTAATACTAAAAAAAACCCCAACCCTGTAATTTGTATTGAACCACATCATAAGCCTTAAAAGTCCCCCAGATGTGCATGAATAAATATCATAGTCACCTGTGACAGCATCCTTAATGATTTTTGCATTTCTTTACACTGGTAACTTTCATCTCTTGTGCATATGTCAGAGATATAAAAAAAGCTAAGTGTGCCAAGATGTGTTAGGAGTTTATAAAGGCAATCAGAGAATAAATGTTATTGCTTAATTTTGCATTCATAATATATTCTGCCTTGAAAACTATATTAGGTGTCAAATCGCCTTACCCAAAAGGGATTAGAAGATGAAAAGTATCCCTCAGTGATGGAGGGGAAAAAACCCTTGACTATTTTTATGATGGAGTTTGATAACCCAACAGAAGGGATTAGACAGCACAGTGTCAATGATAGCCAGAGACCTTTATGAAGATCTTTTCTAGTCCTGTTTGTCAACTAAAGATGAACAAACTGTTCTGGACAAAATAAACAGCCTGACTGTTGTCTGAAAGGTGATACAAAATCAAATACAAGTATTTCATCAGAGGTATGACAAAGCCACTCACTTTTCTTCCGTTCATTACGAGGTGGCTGTGCACTGCCTTATTTTGGCTGGTGGGAGACAGAAATACAGTATCACAAATTTGGGATCTGCTGAAAACATCAACAATAGCATCACTTTATCTTCAAAAAGTTACCAAAATTAAGGGCTAGGCTTTCGAAGGAGCTTGGCATCAAGAGTGCCTTCAGACTTCCCTGGGAAACAGAGAGCTGAGGACAGGGGCACTGGTCTATCATTTGCAGCCTGCCCCTCTAGAACATCTAGCAGTCATCACACCTTTCCCAGGGGTTACAAAGCAGGCGGGACGCGGGCAAGTGATTTTACGTTACAGGATTGCAAGGGCACAAACGGTCACATAAACCTGTTTTGTACCAGTGTCACCTAATATTGGAAGTCTCTATTTTTTGTGATGAAGCACTAACATTGTCAGCTGCTTCAAGCAGAGGTGCGGGAGCAAGTCCCTGGCTTGAGACCTGAATGAATGCCTGTGCATTCGGTTCGTGAGGCTGTACAGATAGAGTACAGCAATGTTTGTGTACCTTCATGCATGATACATGACACAAAGTAGTTACCGAACTAATAAGCATCATTTTTTCTAATTGGCATATTTATTGTTGATGTGTGTGACATGGTAGCCAATTAAAGCCTCAGGTTGTGCCAGGTGGAAGACAAACACATAGCCATAAAGATCAGTTAAATGCATTTAGACGTCACACATGAATGAAGCGCTTGCAAAAGGTGGGGGACAACCCGGTGGGGATTGCCCGAGCCGTGGGAGGAGGGGCAGCACCCCATTTCCCCCACCCCTGTGAGTGTGCCGGTACATGGGAGAGGTACCGAGGAGGGTCCTGCATGGAGGGGGACCTGCTGGGAAAATGAGCTCAGCGGGGTTGGAGCCCATGAGTGTCACACCACATGGTGATGCCCGGGCAGTCCCCAGGCTGGATTTCGGCAGGACTGCGGTCCCGGCCACAGCCAGAGCCCTCCCGCAGCCTCACCCAGCCACTTCTCGCTCCGTTTCTCGCCCCCGCCCGAGTAGGACTGCAAATCAACTGCGGTCTGACAGGTCTGAATATATCTTCCACGGAAGAGCTGAAACCCTAAGCGTGTGCACATTTGCTGCGTAAGTTTTGCACCTAGATATATGTATTTGCAATGTCTTAAAGGGGCAGGGCAACAATTAGCTGGCCATGTCTGTCATACCATTGGCACTATCCCGCTGGCCACTCCGTGTTCCTTAAACACGGATACCCACTGTGCCGAACCAGCGACGTGCAACGAGCGAAACCGCGCCAGCTCCAGGTGACACACTGTGTGCTGTTATGAAAGCGGTACCCTCCGGCCACCTCTGCTCTGGCAGGCTGTGGGTCACCCCGCAGAGCCAAGCGCCCTGACCCCGTGCCGAGTGTAGCCCACGAGGATGCTGAGCAATGAGCCGGCATTGTGCCTTGTACAGGGAAAGTTGCACAGACCCCAGCAACTAAACATCCACCCACACACGTTCTTTCCGGCTGCTTCGCTTTCCTGGAGGGGCCTTGTTCCTATTTCTAACCTGTTTGGTGGGAGCAGCAGAGAGGGATGAAAGATTGGGACAGTAGCAGCTGCAAATGAACTGCCGTATCGCAGGTACGGAATGATTATTTTGCAGCTATCTGAGGCTGGTTGGGCGATAACTAATACCCTGGGGCGGAGAGAAGCAGAGCTGTAGTGGTCTGGCTGGGGAAATGAAAGGTGGAGGGGTAATTAGAGACTATGCTATTTTCTAGCTCGTTCTCTCTGGCTATTTTTTTTCTGCGTGCGGGAGGGGTGTATTTACAGCATCACAGGAACTGGACTCTTCTTTCAAAGAGCTTGTTGCCTGCCATTAAATTGCACCGTATAATATCATAAATCCAGAAGAAAGACGTTTTCATTCATGAGGTTTCAGAGTAACTACAGAAAAAAATATTCCCTCTCTGAAGCAGTATCTGCCTTTCAGATTCTCAGGCACACATTTCCCAGGAGAGGTCTTTTTTTTCAATTCCTTCTTCTGTGTTATTTTATACGTTATATTTCTGGCTTTCACGTGCATATGATTGGGATACATTGCTTATCCAAACAGAGTTTCCTCTCTAACTCATCTTTTTCATCTATAACTTATTTTATTTCCAGACATGAAAAACAGTTACAAATTATATCTGACAGCATCTCCCCAGCTCCTGAGATTTCAGATGCGTCTTGCTCCGTGATATGTTTTCTGCTAAATCATGTGAATAGGACAGAACACGTGTTGCAAAAGAAGCATTTTATCATAAATTAACCCTGATTTCTTCATTCAGATTCTAGTGATATCGCCAAATTACTTCACCTTCTGCTAACTCCTGATTGTCTTTACTATCCATCCTCACAACTGAAAAATCGAACAAACAGGCTATTATGCGTGAAAAGTAGTTTTTAACACAAGAAAATGAAACATAAAAACTAATGCTGAAACGAATAAACTTCAGAAAATGCAAAGCTGCAGCTGTCATCCTTATCAAGAGTGGCAACAGCATCACAGCTAAAAATGAAAATCCTCAAATGCAATCAATGTTCCATGATTGTTTGATGCCAGGTACTTACTGTACCAGCCCATAGCAAGAACTGATCCTCACTCAGTAAAGGGTTTGTGTTTCGACTGAAAAGGTGTGGGAAGAGGGATGGTATTTTTTGATTTTAAAGCAGACGAGCAAAGGCACAGAAAAATTATGTATGTTGTCCAAAACCACATAGGAAACCTAAAATAAAGTTAGCAGTCAGTCTCCCAAATCCCAGCAAAATGACTAAACCCCAATCAATGCCTCCTACTCCTACATTCATGGTATCGAGCCCATTTGTGCCTTATCCCCCCAGGTCAGTGCACCTGGTGTGAGAGCTGCGACCTCAGTCAGACAAATGCTCTGCCTAGACACAATCCTGTCTTAAAAGCCACCCAGCAACAGTCTTCCGTCTTAGGGCAACTAAGATGATGAAGGGCTTGGAGCATCTCCCTTATGAGGAAAGGCTGAGAGAGCTGGGACTCTTTAGCCTGGAGAAGAGAAGGCTGAAGGGAGACCTTATTATGGCGTACAAGTATCTAAAGGGTGGGTTGAAGGAGGATGGAGCCAGGCTCTTTTCAATGGTTCCCAGTAACAGGACGAGGGGCAATGGGCACAAGTTAGAACACAGGAAGTTCCGTTCAAATACATGGAAACAGTTCTTTATGGTGAGGGTGACAGAGCACTGGAACAGGCTGCCCAGGGAGGTTGTGGAGTCCCCTTCCCTGGAGATTTTCAAGACCCGCCTGGATGCAGTCCTGAGTGATGTGCTCTGAGCAATCCTGCTTTAGCAGGGGAGTTGGACTAGATGATCTCTAGAGGTCCCCTCCAACTCTGAAAATTCTGTGATTCTGTGATTCCAAGGAAGGTACAAGAAATTCCTTAATTGGTAAATGCAGGATAATCTACACCAATGAAGGACTTATCCTGACAGAGATTAACTTTAAGCCTTGAAGCATAAATTTTTATGGCTGTTCTAAAATCTAATTTATTAGTGCTAAATATTATCACTCAAAGCATTCGCATTACCCATAGACACGTCCACTCCATCTCAGGAATCACAGTCCCACAGCAAACCGTTCGGTTACCTATTTAATTAGCAGATTTTTTTTGTGACAGGCATTAGAGGATAATATGATACCCCCAGGCTTGTCAGTTAGTAAGTACTACCAGGTTAACGAAGGAGGAGAATGGAGAGGAGCACAGCATATTTTTGACTAGTCCCTGTATTCTCAAGTCAGATTTTAGATCAAGGTAAATACCGCTGAAACGCTGCCAGACTTGTTTCTCTGGATTTCTGAATGGTTTCCCCTTCACTGTTGCTCTGCCAAGTTTTGAATTTGCTTTGTGCCAAGCTTCATACAAACAAATTTGCAGAAAATTCATTTCAGAGTCTGACTTACGCTAATACGAGCAAAAACCAAACGTGAAAGGAGCACGTCTGAGCATTACGGCTATGGTTGCTCTTTCTGTGATCACTTAAATGAGGAAGAGAAACAATAAAGCCCGATTTACTTTTATCTCATCACAGCTAAGCCCTGGATTTTGCATAAACAGATACCAAACACACCTAAAGTCTTAACCAGCTTTTTATTTTTACTCAAGCACATAAAGCAAAGTATAGCTTTGGAGTAGGATGGAAGGAAAACTACATTGTGTTTTTATAGGAATACTTTAAACTCCCTTTTCAAGGTTTATTTTCCCATTCCAGCTCCCAGAGTCTCATATAATGCTCCAGTTAAGATCAGCAGAATCAGGCACCTGAAGGAAATCTGTGATAAGAAACCCACGTGGAAAAAAAACATTATTTTTATATGCGTATTTCTAAAGTTATTGTCAAACTAGTGGGAGCTAAAACTTTTTTTTTTTCCCCGTGGGTATCCAAAGATACTAAGATGCCCAGAGCTCTTCCATCCTGAGCACTGGGGAACGATATGTGCAGTGGGTCTCTGGCCAGAAGCAGCAGGAGCAGCTCCTCAGATCGGGTCACCCCTGTTCCCTCCCTCCCTGGGCCACCACCTCCTGGCCAGAAAGCTGCAGCCAATTAGAGGTAATTAACACAGCTGGAAATCCATCCCAGGCAGCTATTAGTGAGACACTCAGAGGAAGGGAGTGGAAGATGAGTCCAGACTCTCCGTTTTAAACTTTATCCAGGGCCACTCAACAGAGAAATATCGGTGGGACATTCACCTCCCTGTCCTCTCCCATGCGCCAAGGAAAAACACCCCAGGGTGTAAGTCATCCACCCCATTTGTGCTCACCCCTTACCTGTCTCTACCACTCAGTCTCCAGCTACTTCCAAATATCCAAGATCATCTTTTACCCTCTCTGCTACCTCCCATGGTCTCAAGAGAAGGCTTCCTCCGCCCCGAGCCCAGGCTGCCACGGAGCTCACCAGACAAGAAAGGGGAAGGGTATGGCCAAGATGATGAACAGGCTTTCTCTTAGGGACCTCATTAGAGACATACCTTGAGAGACTGCTCCTTCAGCCCCACTAAGCAGCCTTTTAAAAACAGCAAACCGTCCAAGCAAAGACCCAGGCAGCTTTTTCCACCTTCTCCTTCACCACCGAGCAGGAAGCTGAGCTGCGAAGCCAGTGCCTGCAGTGCTGGGCTGGCCACCCCTCCGACCCCGGCTGGCCCGTCTGCAGCTGAGCCCAGGTGAGGAGCAATCAGTGCACTACACTAATCGCTTCTGCACTAACCAGCTCAGTGTGATTTTGCCATAGTAATCACTCTGCAGTCCAGCAGATAATGACTTTGGGGTAATACAAGCCATACGCCTACTGCTGGTCATTGCTCTGGCAGAGCCAGCCCAGTCTTCTGCCAGCTCCTGCTTTGCCCCGCTCAGCTGTAATTCGTGTCTGCATGCACTTATCTGCCCTGTCTTGTCAGGCAGCAGCACAGGTAAAGAGCAGATCACTTAGGTAAAATTACCCTTCTCCTCTTCGATCCCATTTTCCCTCATTACGTCCTTCCCCCGACCACAGTGAGCAGCTGATCTTCTCCAGCACACGCCCCGCAAAGGTGGGTAGACATTTGTAGTGCCACTCAAGATAAGTTAAGGCTTTTAATCTTTCCAAACAATTTGCCTCTCCAGCTGTTAGCTATCCACGTTTGCTCCACCTGACTAAGAACCTCTGGTATCTAAGCATCTAAAGAGTATAGCGCACTTAAAACCTGTTTTGCTCTCATTAATTCTCTCTAGATGGCAGTGGAATATGCAAATATTTGCAGCCCCTTAAAACCTGTGCTCCAGAGAGCTTTCCTCCAAAGTTACAGAGAAGGTGTAAAACCACATAGAACAACAAGCCCACAGGGGAAGCGGGTCTAAGCACCAAAAAGTCTTCTCAGCAGCACCGTGGCAGCACACGGGCTGCACGCTGATGCAGGCAATGGGTCTGGGTGGTTAAGTCTTTCCTCCCTTATTTGGGCTGGCAGCCCTTCATGGCCAGACAGCTCCACGAGGCTGACCAGGTAGCGACACCAGCCACGGCACAAAGCGAGTCCCCTCGTACTGAAGTTGTCCATGTAAGGGTAATTGCAAATGCAAAATAGCCAAAAACTGGAGAGCTGACAGCATGAAAATGTCAGTTCAGAATTCAATGGAAAAAAAGAAGTGTAAATCACTCATTTTTAAGGACGTGACTAGTCTAAGAAGTACATTTAGAGCAAAATTATCTGAACTAGGGCAGAGAAAGGTCAGTTAATCCTTTCACTTGGAGCACGTAGTTATTCCCTAGGATGCGTTTTTTTCTTGTTCCATGCAAGTCTTGTGGGGGTCCTAATCTTCAGCACAATTAAGAATCGTTGAATTTTCATTTTCGCAGTTGCTTCGATCTCATCTTGCTGGGGGAAATGCAGTTGCCAGCCCCACTTCTTCACAATATTAATTTTTCCATTGGCTTTACGGAAGCTATCAATTTACTGGCTGGCTTTTGTCATGATCTAAAAACATCATCTCAGTAACATCGTTATCTTCCAGCCATACTTCACAAATATTGCAAAACTGCTTTATACTGATATCTTACTTAGCATCTGGCTGACAGGACAATTGCAGGGAAATATTGCCAGAGATATAAGGCCGTTATAAGATAAATAATGAGCTTTAAAGCTTAACAGGTTGTTTTCTTTAGAAGGGATCACAGTGATGTTCCTGCGCACAAAATAGCCACTTGCCATACAAAGGCTGAGGTGGAAAGCATCCCTTAATGCGTGAAATAAATCCCAGAGAGTGGCTGAACAACAGCTTAATTCTGAGCTGAAGTTTTTCATGGGCTTCTTGAATTATCTAATTTTCCAGAAGTGAGTGACTGCTTCTGGGAGTGTACGATAGCTAATAATGCATTCCAGAGTCATTAAGGTTTATCATGTAAATCTCTATTTGAGTGCTTTTAAAATGCATATTACTTTCTTGATAAACTATGATGGCTCCTTAGGAGCCGTTAATACGAATTAGGGTGCACGCCATACGTAGTAGAAAGCCTTATGAAAAGTACTTATTCCACATGCAGGGTAATCAGCTTTTAAATTATATTAAATACTGCAGCTGTAATGTTTTCTCCCCTGTCTCGGGGATCAAATTGCTTTTATAAAAATACTTTTTACTAAATTACATTTTTTTCAGATAAAATCCCAGTTTTGACTTGTGCAACCAGGAGGTGAGAAGTTGAAGACTGGCAAATTGCAGGGAGGGGAACATGAGCGCCTTTCATCTGTACCAGTTAAAAATCCCAGGATACTGTTTGGATAAACAATTTCTATAATCTAAAAAGTGTGGGGCTTTTGATTAGAGTCTTCCTACATACATGTGGAGCAGAGTTTCTTGCTTAATATTTTTACCTCTTGGTCCTTGCGTTGGGAGTCTTTTTTTGAACATAGTGCAGGTACCTTTGCCCTGCGTGGTGCACTCAATGGGGCAAATTCATTTCCTACAGGCACAGAGGGCTTTGACGTTTATTTATCGTGCCATAGCAGCACTGCAAACACCATCCCCATCTGGAAAACCCTACCCTGATACATATTAAATGAACAGGATGAGAGAGAGAAAAGTTGCATTGACTTCAGCTACAGTGGGGGTCAAATCACAGCATCTCACTTTGGCCTCCTCTAAGCTCGTCCAAGGCAAAAGGAGGCCAGGGGGACTCCACAAGGGAAACGTGAGGGACCTGGAAATGAGGTGGTTGCTGGGGGACTGGTGTAAACATTAGCTCAGCGATAATTACAGATGGCTTGTCTAAAGGAGATCTTTGGCTTGAAATAACAGTTGAGAAAAATCTGAGTAAAAGCCCCAGGATCTGCCCCATGCCGGATAAAGAGACCTTGTAATCACTGCTAGTGGTGCATGGTCTTCACAGACCAGTTATCACAGGTCAAGGGAGGATGGCTTCATAGGCTTATTGTGGCAAACAGAAAGACTGAATAAAACCTGCCTTCATACAGGGAAAGGCCTGAGAACGGGTCCCATTTTGCTTTTTTAACAGAAGGATCTCCAAAGCTCTCCACGCGGTGTCCTTGTAGCTCACTTCCCCCACCCCATCTCTCCCAGTCGAGCGGAGAAGGCAAACAGCCCTCCCCTGGCTGGAGACAGGGCAATGCCTATCTGCAAACCTTCTCAGGTGCCTGCAGAATATGCCTGGGATCAAAACAGCCGTGAGGGGTGGACAGAAGGGGAATGTGGAGAGGAGCTGTAGGCACTTAGAGAGTAGGAGAGCTGTAAGCTGCTGCAGCACTCGTCTGCCCTACACGGTCGGCTAAATTAACTTAACAGGGTCTACAAAACCAGGGAGAAAACTCTTTATCTCTGGGAAATGCTGCTTTCTGTTCATTAGTTACATTTTTTGCTCGCTTTTGTAGCGTCACAACTTGGTACCAATTACGCATTTGAAGACAACCTGCCGGCAAAAAGCTGTTAGCTTTCTGTACCATAATTTTGCTCCCTAGAAGATTGCAACAGGCAGCAGCACACTACGGCAAAGAGGGTTTGCTTATGTGTTAAACCTGCAGGTATCCACCTACAAAGTTCTTCAGTTATCAGTGATATATCTTTCTGTTGCTACTTCTGGCGTTAAGCACATCCTATGCACACGTATGTATCTTCTTGACAGATTAAGACAGATAAGATTTGGAGAGAAATGCTGATTTTCAAAACAACCTCAAGCAAAACCTCAAGCAAACTTCTCTCATCAGATCCAGTTTCTGTCATTTGCATTTCTGAGCCTCATCTCCATCATTATCACATTATGCCTGAAAGCTTGTGGTTTCAGACTTTGGCAAGAATTGTTGAAAGCAACATAATTGAAACGTGTTAAAGCCTTTTCCAATGGCTCCTTTGCCTCACATGATCCGTGATGAAATTTCTGAAGGAGTGTTTTCCTTCCCTGCGGCTCTTCCCTCAATTATTTTTTTTCCTATAATGAACCTACTTTCTTTAAGTACAAACTTTTACCTTTTCACACCCTTTGCATGGAAGAAGTTTGGTTTTACTATGGCAACCAGTCGTCAAAGGTAGGATCCTTTCAGGCTTCTGTTTTTCTCTCTCTCCTTTGAGCAAAGATTGAAACATACGTGGCAGCGAGGCTTGTAAAATCCAGTTTCTACAGATGTCGGTCTGAACTGTTTCTTTATTTATGAGGAGCACCGGACAGACGGGCAGATGCAGTGTCAGATTAGTGCTGCTTGTCTCGCAGGTGCAGGGTAGACGGCTTTGGATGTGCTCCAGGCGCCCGGACACCAAACAGAACGGCTGTCAGAATGATGTTGCACTTTTATTGTACGAAAAGCAGAGTGAAGCACTGGGTTCCTCATTGCTTCTTGCACGGCGAGGGGCAGACCTATGAAAGATTATAGTACAACTGGGAGGTATAGAGAAGGTGATAATTTCTGTGGTAATGTCCGATGATAATGTATGGTGTATTTGTTCTCATAAACGCTGAGACACTCGGAGATTATCCCTTTCTGCACAATTTTAGTCTCTACACAATTACACACTAAGGCCTTCAGTTGCCAGGACATGTTGACATTTTATTTTATTTTATTTTTGTTAAACTGAGCAAGCATTTGCGCGGCATTCTATTAATCCAGGCCTAGGAGGTGGTTTTGGCATAGGATGCTCCTGTTGCTGCCGTATCCAATGCCTCCAGTCATTGGCTTCGTGCCTGGGGTTGACGCGGAGCGGACAGCGGGGCTGTGCGAGACAGACAGTTGCAGGCAAACAGATTGGGGCGCTATAAAATTAACACCTAAGTGTCGGGGAGAGCGTGAAAGCTAAAAATACTCGCTGTGCGCCTACAGCCAAATTTGGAGCTTGCATTAGACAGGCTTTTTCTGTCGTCCCTCACCCCAGCCCCAGGCCATCTCCTCCAAGCTGCTGATCCAGCAGCGCTTGCCCACTGCCCTGACAGTTTTGGGGTGGTCACAGATGCCCCTTTTCACAGTCCTCTCAAATGGAGGTGGCAGCCGAGCGGCACAGCTCCAAAGCTGTTTGCAAGCGCAAGAGCACTGATCGTCGCTTCTCCAGCACTTCCCCACCTTGCTTTCTAGACCTCTCCAGGTAGATCAATAGCAGACTGAAAACACTCGAGTCCCACTTTCACACAACTCCAAGAGGGTAGGAGCATTGGGAGTACTGGAGAGGGCAACAGAGGGAAAATTACTCTGCAAAACATCTAAGACACTAACCATTTAATAGATGCAATTCTGGTAGAGAGACTCACAGCTGTGTGTAATGGGCTGTGCTCTCCCAAGAACATTTTCTTTGAAGTGTTTACAAACTGGATTTTGTAGCTATGCAGGGGCAGAGATAGGTACATCCCAGTTGTGTCGCACTGTGACTGCGCTCAACCACAGCAGAGAGAGCTACAAATTCAAGCTACAAACCTGCGTAGACAACAGGCAGAAGCTAAGTTTCACGCAGAGAAGAGGTGTACTCAAAAAGGAATGTGGTAGGGAAGCATGGTTTTTTTTTTCCCTTCTCTATAGCACTGCTTTGTCTTTCATTTAAAATTATTGAGAGGTCGAGTTAAATTTACAAGCAGCAAGGACACAGGAAAAGTTGATAATAGCCATGGGCTCAATCTGTAGGGATTGATCCTACTAGCGATCGAGCTGTCTTCCATTAAACAGCTGACAGCAATGCTGGGTGCTTGATTTACCCTTCCAGCACCAGGACTCTTTACCCAAACCTGCTCTCTGCCCTCTTCAGGACTGCCAGAAAATCTGTCCGTATTGCTAAAGACTTCATTTCCTTGATTATCGTAGCAGTCCAACACACCAATCAAGCAGATACAAATACTTCTTGAGCAGTCATGGTGACCCCAGTGTCCTGGGGGATTTTCAATGAGACTATGAAGCCAAAAAGGTTTTCCTCTCGGTTTCAGAGCTCCCAGAAATTATCTCAAGACATTAAAAAAATTCTCCTGACAGTCTCACTGGACCTGCTAGTCACAACCGTGCCTGGCAGCCTGCGTTGGTTTTCCTGCATGTGGGAGCTTTATTTCCAGAAATGCATGCACAAATTCAGCTTGCTGCAATAGTCCCTGAAGACACACTCTTTTGGAAGGGCAAAATGCTGTCAGTGGATATTACACACAGCTCTCCTCCACCTCCGACCCCTCCAGTCTGTCTTCCCATCCCCAGAAAATCTGGTCTCATCAATCCCACCTGAGGTATTTCAAACTCTCTGACCCATTACCAATCAATTAACTAATTAAGAGTTTTGCCTTCAAGCTAAAAACACAAAGTTTAGCAATTATTACTTATTTTAAACAAAACACCAAACCAGATCTCCTATATCCTGTTAAAACTTCCCTGGGGTTTCAAAGGACCTTGTTTAAAGCTGTGGCTCATCAGAGTTGTATTTAACCAGCTCCAAAGCAGCATATCCCTCCAGCAGCAGCTGCACCAGGGACACCAATGTCACCCCACTCAACCCACAGCCACACATGCAGTGGTGGGGCTGGCAGAGGATCACAGTCCCCACCAGGAGCAGAGCTCAGACCTCTACCTGAGTTTTAAATCACACAATTACTCCCTGGTACCAAGGGGTGCAATGAACTGCAGTGTTAGGGAGGAAGGCAGGCTGAAGTCACTGCGTTTTGGCCAAGAACATTCATCCCCTGCTGTGGAAATCAGGCAGGATGGCACCTGGAGGTTTGCTGCAGGCCTCTCTTTTGTAGCAATCAGCACAGGAAAATCATGGAAATCAGATCGCAGAGGGACAAGAAATGAGTAAAAGCCCATGAAGAATTGGGACCAAGTATCTCTCGGAGAAAACCATCACTGAGATTAGCACTGGGTAGCTCCAGCCTCAACAGTCTCAGGTGAAATATGACTGAAGTCTGGTTCACGAGGCAGTCAGCCAGGAAGGGGAAATTATTTCAGCTCAGGGTTATTTCTATTTTTAACATCTCTGTGTTTATTTCTGCATTTCAAACAAAATGCAGGGAAGACAACTACCTGTGCACTGAATTACAAATGTAACTGGAGTAGTTTCAGACCTAGGTGAAGCTGCAGAGGAAGGAGAAGACAGACTTCATAAGTAAGAAAATTCAGTGATAACCAGGGCACCTGAAGCCCTTTTACCCACCTGGTAAATCCCTCTCCTAGCAATTCTGGGACAAATCAGCAATAGCTTATGACCCCCATGTGTTGATTAGGGAGCCTATGTTCCATCTGATGATTTTCAGGTCAAGTCTTTGAGATTCACATCAGAAAAAGAGTTGTTGGCCAAACGTAGCTATTTCCCCCCCAATACTTTTAGCAACCTTTCCCCCGAGCAAGGAATAGTTGGCAAATAAAGCAGCTTCCCTCTTATCCATGGGAGAGGGTTACTCGCACATTACGACAGACAACTATGTTGCAGCAAGTAGTTAGCAATAATGAATAATTAATGAATAAATAATGTATTTGTGTCTCAATACCCCAAGGTCTTTGGGCACCTTCACAGAAAATAATTAAAACAATAGATTACAAATAAGATGACAAGTCCCCAGGCAAGTGGATGTACATAAAACCACAGCAATGCAAAAACAAAGAGGACGTGAATGTGATGCAGAAGCTGAAAAGTTCTTGTGCTTTGCTCTACAGACCCACAGCAGCCGATCTTGCACTGTGCCCCAACCCCGGAAAGGGAAGAAGCCAAAACCAGAGGCAAATACCAGTCCTAGGCAAGCAATATTCAGAAGCCTTCCCATCATGAAAACATCTTAACTCTAAAGACCTACAACTAAGGAGGAAAATCACAGGTTTTCAGGCTATAGAGATGCCCAAATTCATGCATGCAAACAGCGTGAGATGCAGGTAGCTCCTGGCCTTGTCTCTTGTGAAGGCCTTTTCCAGTCAACCCTCCAGAGATCCAAACGGTTTGGGGGGCAAAGAGCAATTCCTGACCATTTCCAGCTTTAAGCCTCTTACATAGACCCGTCCGTGTATTACGACTGCTAATAGCTGGGATTAGCCAGAAACCATCATTAGCAGAAAGCAGCAGGTTATATGTACAGACACCTTTGATCTTTGGGATAGTCAGAGCCTTCACCAAGCACAGCGTTTACTGGGAATTAAAGTAAGCAGCCTCCTCTCCCTGCTCTATACAAACACACAAACTGTTTTCAAACCACTTTCATAGGGACTTGAATAACCCAATCTCCTTAGCAAAACACAATAGGCTCAAAGTGCTTTCTCTAAGCGACCTGGTGGAGTCACAAGGAAAGGTTTCCAGCTACCATTTGAGAAGCTGCAGGAATTACATTTAAATAAAGGAATTCACCAGTCTGAATGGTTATGAGCAAAACACAGAATGACTCCGGGGTTGTTTAGTCTCAGGGAGCAGAAGGGGAAAGTGGATGTTTGCAATCTGGAACCCCTCTGTCCTTTCCATGCAGATGCTCAAAAAAACTTCTTCCCAGATCTTAATTTCTCCCTTGATGGCACAATACAAAGGTCCCTGGAGGCTAAAACCTAATATTCAATTCTTTCTGTTGCTTACGAGCACTGCGAAGCCAACATTTCCCCACCACAGAGCAAAAGCATAGTTGTCCCATATGCCCATATATCCAGCCTACAGCATTACCAGTTACCATATTATACTTTCAATTGTACAGCACAGTTTGGCAATGCTGCAGCTATACTCCATCTTAAGCAAGAGCAGAAATCTCCCCCTGACTTAAGCTCAGTGATCCGACTGAAAACTAACCCCATAGCTCAAAAGACAACTCAGCTTGCCACCCACATGATGGCGATGGGTGAAGAAAGCAGCAAAGCCTGCACACCTAGGAGCAGGGAATAGGACAGCTTTCTTCAGCAGTGCCCGCAGTTAGTTCAGCATCAGTCAGTCGGGAAGTTTCACCCTGGTTTTCATTGCTTACATCATTCCATTCCCCATTACATTGGTAATTGTCTCAGAGAAGCTCATCATTAGGTTTCTCCATCGTTTCTGAACTCCTCCCCAGGGCTCAATGCAGTGATGGGGAAAGCACAAACATCCCCATGCATTAACGTAACACTTGTCAACAGCAATACTACCCCACCTCCTGAAGCAATAACTCTTTTATAGAGGGGAGAAAGCTGTAAGCCTTGGGTGAACACCTCAAAACCTTTGCAGACAAATCAGTACCCAGTTTCATGTAGTCCCATGAAAGCAGGAAGGCTCTTTTAGAGACACTACAGAGTCAGTGGGAATTGTATGTCACAACCTCTCATCAGCATCTTCCTGGATTTGGGGTTAGACCTCCACTGTCCCTCAGCTGAGGGAATCTCAGGCTGCATGTGTGAGTCCTTCCTCTCAGTGACACTAAGCATAACAGGTGGGTGCAGGTTACAAAGCCAATGAGAGCAAGTTACAGTGAAGAGCAGTAACCTTTGGAGATCAGACTGCCTCCCTTCTCCCAGTACGGCTCAGGATAGTGGAAAGAGGGCACTGCTGATTCCCCCAAATGAGCTTATAAAATTGGACTGGACCTTTACAGATGACCTATGAAACAAACTCCGGCACCAGTGAGTATCATGACATGGTGAGAAACCGTCTCCCATGTTTTTATTCCCACCCTCCAACTATTCAGGACCAATTAGGAGCACCCTGGTCACCTGGGACCTGATCCAAAACACACAGAAGTCAACAGAAATGCTCCTCCTTAACCCAAACATTTAGGTGTGTATTAGACAGTCATTACCACTCTTCCTTAGTCTTTTGTTCTCCAAAACATCACATTCTACCATTTTATAGAGCTTGCTTCCTAAATCAGCTCTAGCTGAGGGAATCAGGTATCCAGACCTTCTTTCCTTTTGTGCTCTCCGTCCTGTGCTCAGCACAGGAGGCACAGCAGCCACGCACGGTCTGAGGTGCTCTACAGGCTCACCTGGCTTAGCTAAAATTGGTTCTGTTTTACCTCAAACCAGGACAGCTACTTACAGTTACATCACTGTGCAGAAGAGGTGATGAGCCAACAGCTGAGGCAAGTCTGCCCCTTTTCCGTCCTTTCGGCTGCTGAAGTGCCTCTGGTGGCAGCTCAGCATCAGCCAAGGCTAACCCCCAAGTACTGGTGCTAGTGGAAACCTTGGCAGCCGGAGAGGCTCAGCAAGGGCAGGAACCATCCCTGACCCCTGAGGCCACCAGCTGCCTGCTAGGACAGTACCAGGCCATCCACATCAAGCAGACATCACCAATGCCCCAACATCACCTTGTCATACAGTCAAGTTTGCAGCCAGCCTCAGCTCACACCAGGCTGGATGGAGGATGCTGGGTCCTGGCTGCAGCTCACTACCAGTGTAGGTAGTTTAAATACAAAAATGTAGGTTTGCTGAGCTTCCAGAAAGGTCACCATGTCCTTACACTTGCCAAAACATAAGCATGGGGTGCAAACCTGCTGTTGTGTTTCTAAGTTCTCATTCATACTTGAATCTTGTAACTACTTTTACATAAATGTTTTATTGTCCATTTGCCTGGAGAATTGTGATTGGTATGTGCTATAGCTCTAAAAGTGTGTAAATAATTACTACTCCAGAGCAGTTCAAGCAGGCTGCCTCCAATGGGTTTTTCGGTGAGTTTTTTTGCTGTTTGTTGTTGTGTTTTGTTTTTTGAAACGGTAGATTAAAGGGTTATTTCTGTAGGAAAGAGACATCTTGGTAATACTGAAAATGAAATGTCCTAAATCAGAGCCTAGGAATGTATTATTTCACGCACTAGCTACTGAATGATGAATTAATAACAGTATCTCAAATACATCTTCCATCAATATGCTTCTTCAGATTCCATCAGCATTTAATTAACATAAATTATATGACATGAGGAGTATTCAGGCAGTCAAAAAGAACACTTCTCTTGTAAGCTACTGAAATTCTTGTGGTTTCTGCAAGGCAGCAATTTTTTTTCCCCCCCTAGAAATTCATCACAAATCAAATATTTTCACAGCAAATTTAGAGCTAAGTTTTTACAGATTTTCTCAGGATAGGATATTGGATCTTTAGCTTTGGTGTATGTCATCTTCAAAGGTCTATGCCAAGGAATAGCAGTTATACAAAGGAAATAATGGCAGTATCTAGCTGCGGAGGGACCTTCAGCAGTCCCTATAACCCCACAGTGAGGTGGAGCATCAGTGAACCACACAAGCCATTTCTCATTTCCGCATCTTAAGTCAAGAGAATATAGTTATGAATGTCCCAAAAAGCCTGTTGGTTTGCTTTTTTTTTTTAATCTCATAACAACACAAAAGTTCTTGCTGCTCTGCCTTCAAAAGGGTGCGAAGAAAAGCAGACTGACTCCAGGAACAGGAAAGTTTAGGTACACAGTAGAAATGTCAGCCAAATGACCAGAATGATGAGGAGGGATAGAACAGCTGTAGTCCCCCATCGGGCTGAACGGCTTCCAAGTGCTCATTTGCAAAAAGAAGGGAACTAAGTGCAAAAGGGAAAGACAAGGACATGCAGGTTCCTAATGGCAGAAACAGAGATACTGCTTTTTCTGTGTGCCTTTCTGAAGCTGAGAGGGAGATGCCTGCTTTAACCTACAACACAGAACTAAAAGCTGGCCAAGTTAAACCAACAAGAATTCATTTGTATTAAGAATCGCATTAAAAGCATATTTTGCTATTGTTTTTTTATGGCTCATGCTTTCATTTACGTATATTCTTTTGTCTTTAAGCTTTGTCCAGTGAAAAAGTTGATTCTGAAGTGACCTGACAAATCAAAATATTTTATATCTATAGTTGTGGTTATTCTTTAAACTAGGACAGGAGATGGCTAAGAAGTGTCCAGCTCCCCAGCCTGTTACTGCAGGGAGAGCAGGTAGCTCGGTGCAGCAGCACGGATGCTGCTGTGCCGGCTAGGATAGCAGAGCCGCATGTACGACCGGGAAGTAGCTTCTTCCAGAAGCTAATGACAACTACAGAAGCTGTCTGATATGTAGTGAAGAGCAGATCCTAGCCCCAAAAGTCTATGGGGAGTTCGTAACAGGAGGCTGACTCTCCTTTGCGTCACATGAAGGAGAAAGCATGGCAATATAAATAAATGGAGTTAATGTGTTCTGGGGGGAAAAGATGAGCCCTGCATTCAATTACACTGTTCTAGTCCATATAATCCACTCCAAATTAGTTAATATAAAGCTCACTATCCACAATAGCCCTTCCTGCTATTGTTACGAGTTGCCATATAGTAACAGCGCTAAGCGCCACGCGATGCTGCAGCAAGCAGCTGTTCGTTCTCCAAAGAGTTCACAAGAGACCAAATAGGCAAAGGAAAAATAATAATAGCAAAAAGCGTCCAAGATTAGGGAGCAAGTTGGTAACTGAGGCAGGAACAAAGCCCGTGTCCTTCTTGTCCTTGCTGCATGCAGTGGACTCCACAACATGCCTTTTGGTCAATTAGCTTCTTTTGATGTAAGTTGCTGTGCTAAAACTCCAGTATTAATAACCATAGTTTCCATAGGTATCACACAGGTCTAGAGAGGCTTACAAATAAATCCGCAAGCATGGAATAGTCCCTTGAACAGGCCAGTTTTTTTCCTAAACTGGCAGATAATGGGTGCCACCATAAAAAGATCAAAGATACACCCACTAAAAGCACTCCTGTAAGAAACTGTTTTCAAAGCATGCCACATTCATGCCCACAGTCAAAGCAGCTGTGAATACTTGTGAAGCCCATCTCAAACTCTTGTCCAAGAACAAGTTTCATTTGGGTTTCTCCCATTAAAGCAAATCACTTGCCAAAATACTTGAACCTCAGCTTGGAAAGGGAACTGTGGGACCATGCTTTTTGTATCTCCACTCGCTTCCATCCCATCCTTTTTCATATCTAGAATTGAATGCCTCAAGAACAGATCTTCAAAAGCAGTAATAATATCCCTTAATCATCCCCCCACCTCAGGATACTATTTAAAAAAAAAAAAAAGGAAGATGGAACCATCATTCTTCCTTCATCCACAGTTCAACACGTGCCAACGGTATCTTTACATTGCCTGCATGTCTTTTGATCTGCTCTTTACCACATATCAGACAGCTTCTGTAGTTGTTGCTAGTCTCTGGAGGAAGCTACTTTCCAGACGTACATGCAGCCTGCACATCTTTGGGTACACATTCACACCACAAAATACAACC
This sequence comes from Vanellus vanellus, assembly GCF_965231255.1. Lineage (NCBI taxonomy): Eukaryota > Metazoa > Chordata > Aves > Charadriiformes > Charadriidae > Vanellus > Vanellus vanellus. The sequence continues at coordinate 9,095,442 of NC_138913.1, forward strand.
AGAAGCAGCTCCCAGCAGCAGAGGTAACAGCGCAGACAGGAGATCTGGTACTCCCAAGGATCTGGCATTTTTACAGTAGTGACTGAGATTTTCAAAAGGGAAATGAACTGCCCAAATCTGATTACAACTCAGTGTAAATTGGACTCCTAACCTCCTGGGTCTTTTTTTTTTTTTTTTTTTTTTTTTTATTAAAAACATCCAGGCCAGAATTAGTAACAAAAACATTTGTTGGGTTTTTTCCCCCCCCTTTGCTTTTGCAGTTTTCATTACACAAGTATGAAGCAACGTTGTGCTATGACAGGCAGTCAGAGCTAAGCTGAAATGCCTATAGCTTCTGCTATAATCCCTCTCTTTCAGTTGCTCATTTCCCTTTCCCATGACATTCTCAAGAGGCTTATTAATAACAATTGGGGAGACAGATCTTTTCCATCTCTTTGTAATACGTATGTTTTCCCTGGAACATATTACTGCGATTTCTTCTCCAGACACCCCCTCTCCATGCCCTACACTTCAAGAGCAGTGGTATTTCCAGAAATTAAGTTAGCTCCACTAACTGTGTTATATTCTCCATTCTTGACAAACCACCCTTGATTGCCTTAATGTTCTCATTATACTTGATACATTGCAGCACTGTTCATTTATTATAGCATTTTAACTTAGGTTCAGATTACATATCATTGGTGGAGCTCTCTGGGATAACGGGCACTGAATACTTTAATTGCCTGATAAATTATTAAGGACACTTCTTTAATTGGGTAATGTGGTGTTTACATCTTTGAAGCAAATACTTATGGAATCTGTATGGGTGAAGATTTTTGCTAAACACACAGCTACCAGCCGCTATCTCCCATTGAGAATAATAGTTTTACCAGGCTATTAAAATAAACACTGCACAGGGTAGACCGTACCAGATGCCAGGCGAGATCTGCAGCTGGAACAAAGAGGCGAGACACCATCAAAGTCAAAGGAGTTACATTGACTTACATCAGCTGAGGGACTGGTCTTCTGCGTCCAATGGATTTCACTCAAAGCAAGGCAAAATAGCAAGAGACCTACATTTTACACTGCTTTAGCTAACCTAGTTCATTTGAACTGAAATAGGTCACGGTGTACCCACACAAGGAGTTCAGCAGCAAACCCAACTTCAGAAGGAGCACAGGGAAAATGCAGCTGGGGAGAGTGTGTGTTGCGTTAAACAGAACCTGGCATGATGGAAATCTGGTCTTCTGGCTGCTTTTGCAATGCAGGTCAAAAATAAAACATCCCCTGGAAGGGCAGAGCCTACACAGCCACTTACAGCCCACGGGGAAAAGATGGGGCTGTTCAGCAGAGAGGGAGAGGCACACTCCTGCCCGAGACCTTGCTGCTCCCGGCTTTGTCTTTTTTCTGTTCATCTCTCTACTTTGAAACTGGGATTTCTTGAAGTTTTGCAACATCCCTTCTTTCCTGAGCTGTGTGAGTGTGAAAATATTTGTTGCATCCTTACTAGCCATATGCTATGCTTCTTGCTTATTAAAATAGAGAGAAGGGAGCAGGTTGTCTAGGATGAAGCTTTGCGTTGCTTAGAAGTATTCAAGAAATAGGTTTTTTCAGGATAAGTTAACATTTCAAAGGTGTTTCGTATCTATTTGTTATCAGCTTTTGGTAACACTGTGTGCCTGAGCTCAGACCCTGCATACAAAATACCACCAAAATGAATCATACTTCATCTCACTCCAACTTGACCACTTCATGTCAAGCTCTTCGTGGGTTCAAGGTAAAGAGGTGCTAAGCCTACAGAGGACAAAGTCACTCTTATTTCTGTAAATACTCAGTGGCTCCATTTTCAGCTGGTTTTCGAGCAGTCCCCCTATGATTCTTACCACCAGGTAAGACCTGGGACCACCAGGACTAAGTGACAAGCAGCGGGCAGGAATGTGCAAAGAGCCCTTGGGGGAGGTGAAGGCAGGGGAAGCAAGACTGTATTAATCCCTGTTTTAGCAGTTTGGGCACAGATACCCACTCCTTTCACTACTTGGCACTGCAGAGAGCCCCAGCGAGGGGCAGGCGTGGCTGCACCCAAATGAGATTAGCTGGGAGATGGGCAGCACCATCACCAACCAGATGTAATTGGGGAGCCCCTCCTGTAGCCCTCTGGTATATTCTGACTCCTTTCTCTCCCCAAAAATGTCTTTCACCAGAATTGCACAGCCTAGGGCCACCCGGCTTTCACTTTAAGATTCCACTCTCATCCTTTTATGGCCAGAGGACAACAAAGCAATTTGGAAAGAAAATATACATATGCACACATATATGTATATTTACATGCACATTACCTATATCTATACACGTTACTTTTCCTAAGAAAAGATGACACTTTAGTGTCTTTGTCGTCTTTACCTGTCAAGAGGCCACTGTGTTTTGTTGGGTAGGAATTCAGCCCCGCATCATGCCACACGACCCCGTTGCACAGCGATAGCTGGGTTTGGCCCCCCTTTCCTTCAGCACTTGGGTGAAAACACAGCTAAGCCTTACAGGTGAGAGCGCGCTCTGCCCTTTCAAGGGATGCTGAGGAAAATGCAGTCACAAACCTACTGCTTACTGTCAGTGAATCTCAATAACAAAGTCAAATTAGGCGAAATCCCAGCTGATGCCCTCCTTACAAAAGCTGAGGTTGAACCACTGCATCCAGAAAAACATCTAATTCAATGCCCAGATCTTAAGAAAATCAATCCCTGAGAACACGCACCCAAATGAAAACAAGTGTAGATGGAGAAATTCCTCAGGTTAACGCTTCCAAACAGATCAATGCACAAACTCCTGGGGATTGATTTCCTGGAGCTCCAGCTCGACATTAGCTCCTCAGGACAGTCCTAGTCTGCCACAGATCTGTGAAACCAGGGAGCGTGGCTATACTTGCGCTTTTCTTGTCCCTCCTTCTCTAAGTCTTTTCGTTTCTACTCCCCCCAGACTCTGGCCACTTGTCCACCCTGTCCAGGCAAGCCCAGGAGAGCCTTCCCTGCTCCCTGTTGCCTCTCCATCTTGTCCTCCACCACAGAGCAGTTCCCCCAGCTATTCAAGGGGTCTCTGCCCCAGTAACCACTTTCCTGCTGCAAGTTGCAGAGCTTTCAGCAAAGGAAAAAGCCCGGCAGTATCAAGAGGCTGGGCAGGAACAAGGGCCAAAACAGCTGCCAGGGGAGGTTCAGAGAATTCCAGATGTGCAGAAAAAAGTCCCCTTTCCCACCCAGCTGTGGAGTAGACACAGCCTATTTGCTCATTTTAGCATTTTTGCTGTATCATACCATGCAAATGGAAGGCGCAAAGAACTCAACCCAACTGTGCCTCTGCTTTTATGGGATCCATCCCTCCTCCTTTCACTGAGAACCTTTTAAATCACATCCCAAGAGGGCCCCTTTGCCAGTCAAAACACCATCGCCTTGCTCAATCAGTTATAACTGCAGGGCAGCCAAGCTGCGTTACGCTGATTGTGCCGTTGATGGGTGCAAAGACACTCCGTGTACAGCTCAATAACCATTACAGTTACCTCCCGGTATGGTTTACCTCCCATACCCACGCTGTCAGGGGAGAGCACAGCCCAGAGAACACAGCAACGGAGAGACATAAAACAGCTTCAGATGCCTGTTTTAGGGGATGGTGGTGGTGATTTTTAAGCGTCTTCAGGGCCTTTAGCTTCACGCACAGTTGCTGGTGAAGCTGCGGCTGGGCTGGGATTCCTGCCTGCAAAGCCTCCCGGAGGAGAGGCACGTCCTACCATCATCCTCCTCGCATGCAGGGCTGCGGGAAGCCGCCCATCCCGAGGGCTACAGAAGACGGTGTGGCTGTTGCCTTGTGGCACAGGGCGGGGGCAGCCACCGGCCACTGAATTTGGCCTTTCTCCTAACAGCTCTTTGCAAACTTAACAGGTGCCACTTCCCACTTCAGTTGGCGAAAGCTCTGCGTTTTGTGCTGCTTTTGCATGGCCACGTGCAACTCCTGAAGCTTTTGACCTGCTCATGTTTTATGCTCTCTAGGTCTGCTGTTCTCGCTTCGATATTAGCTTTGCCACCATCCTCTCTGCATCAGTACTTTACCATACAAAATATAGCACGAGCAAAGCGAACATGCCTCTGACTGCTCTGCTCGTCTGTAAGGAACGTCCTATACAATGAAGTGCAGTAACAGCCCATGAAGCACTGCACCAACCCTCTGGCTTTAAATCCCCGACGCTGGGATCAGATTGGCTCTTGGGGTTATTCCCGCAACAAAACTCATACCTTCTCCAAATGGGGAGGTGGGCAGGGCAAATTGCCAAGCAGAAAGACAGCAACGCAGCCAGTGCTGAGCCAGGACAGTGTTTGTTGGGCTCTGCTGCCTCTGCTCAAGCCCACAAGCGCAGGCGCAGCCTCCCAGCCCGGGCCGTGCACGATGCTCACAGGGAACACAACGCACAAGCGGCGAGCAAAGCTCCCTCCCTCCTCGGAAATGCCTTGCACCACCACCCCTCCTATCTGCACACATGCAATTAATGCTATAGGAGTGGGACCAGTCTGGTATACGGTGCAAAATACACACACAAGGCTTTAGAGGAGCAGTGTCGTAATGATGCAAAGGTCTTGCTGGGAACGTGAGGCTCCCCAGGACTCAGGCTCAACCTGAGGTGGATAAGGTGAAGAGGATGGTGGAAGAAAGGGCTTGTCTTGCTGCAGAAACATTTGAAATGGAAATCAGCGATCAATGGAAAAGATCCCATTGTGTTTTCCGTACCCCACTGCAGCCCCATTGGCAGCTTCCTCACCTGGCTGCAGCCTCAGTGGTGTGTCACACAGCTGTAAAGTGACAGAGAAGACGAAAAAGGGTGCATATAAAACCTGTTCTTAATCCTAAATGCCATAGGCTGATGGTAACACAGGCTAAAAATAATACAGAATTTAGTTTGCAGTGCTCTACAAACTATTACAAACAGGCGGTGGGAAATAGCTTCCTATTTTCTTCCCTTTACCTTAAGACATTTCTTATCTGCCTTTGCCGGGGGTGACCATCTACCCCATCTCTTTGCACATGCTGGAAAAAACAGGCATGTTGCATCTGATTATGCTGTTTTATCTCTACCAGTGTTTTAGGAGCCGTTTCCACTTTGGTTATGCTAATCTGATAATGTTCTTTCTGAGCAAACTGCCGCAGCAGAGGGACCGAGCTGTCTCGCAGAGGCCAAATCCGGTGTAATCAAATATGCTGCTTTTGAATTTCAGACGCTGATTTCAAAGGGTGTTAGCGCACCGTCTCTTTGATGTCAGAAGCAAAGCAAAATTCAAACTTCCAGAAAAGTTTTAGAAGAGACACTATGTATACAGCAGGGGAGATGGCAAGTGTCCCAGGTGGTGCAAAAAAGGTATGGGAGCAAGAGGGAAAGCACACCAAAACCTCTCCTAGCCAAACCAAAGCTGCCTCCAAATCCGACCATGTCTCCTTGAAGGCTGGAGCAGTTTCAATGGCTTTCGGCCCCAGCTGACCTCCACATCCCCATAGCTGCGGGTGGCAGCACCCCGCTGCCTCCTGAGCCCTACGGCTCGGGCAGAGGGGCTGCCGCCGCGCTCCTGCCCTCGCAGCCTCCAGCCACAGCAGCAACATGGGCACCAAGAAAAAGACTAGTTTTCACAACTTCATCACCTTTAGTTTAGCGTTAAGGTTGCCCAGGACAGATGGGTGAGGAGGGTGGGTGACCACCCTCGCAGCAGGGGACCAGGGAAGCAGCAGAGGGCGCAGCCTGCAGAGCGGGGCGAGACGCAGCCCGGCAGCGTACCCCCGGGAACACACTCTCACAGGGCTAAACGGCTCCAGACGCCGCAGTCGAGTAATTTGGAGCGTCATGTTTTAGCAATAAAAGTGACAACACTGTGGAAAACAACCTTTGATATCCATATTGAAGCCGCAAGCATCAGAGCACGCGGGCTCTACTTTTTTGGCATCAAAGCCGCTACGTCAGTAAGAGCAACGCAGTTGTGTGCTGAAACGTCACACCTCTGTACCCCAAAACCCCGCAGGGGATTCCCTGGTGCAAATTCTTACTGCAGCCAACCTGGCTGTCAGCTCTCCCATCTCAGGGTCCAGGCTGGGCACTGGCAGAAGGAGCACCCGTTTTCGGAGATCAGCATTTCCACTTGCTGAGTGTCTGATCTCTCTTGTAGAGATGGACAAATAAAGGAGTTTCCAGTCTGACGGACAAGGCAGGTCAGAGGAAAAATTTGTTGCAGGTGATCTGAAGAGGACATTTTTCATTTAAACAATAAAACCCGCATTTCATTTCAAGTCTACTTTAAATATTTTAAAATCTAGCTTTTTTAAAATCAAGGGACATGTTTAAACTAGAAAACTAATTCAAAACAGAGTCCAAGAGTTTCATTTCAAAAGTATTAAAACAGCATTTTATGAGTTTTGAAACAAAGAGAGTGACAGTTTCAGAAGTCTTTGTCTATCTGCAATCAAAACTATCCCTCTGATTTAGGCCATTTTTGTGAAAAGTTAGCTTCTACTTAGAAGCAGAAAAATTCCACCAAGTTCATTCAACCCTAGTGCTGGAGACGTCAAATGGAGTTGTAGTTTGCGAAGACCTGCACACCCACCTGGTGTGAGGCAGCTTTCACAAGGTAGCAAACCTGTTTGTTCATGGACAATTTTGTAGTAAATAAACCTTGGTTGGTCAATTTACCTTTGACTGCAACTATTCTTTTTTTGTCATTTGGGTGTATATCCCCTAAGAAAAAGATACACCCCCCCCTTGCTCCTAGTTACAACTGACAAGAGTAAACCAAGAACAGGGATATCGGCTTATTCAGAATTCAGCCCTTTCGCAGAGCAGCAGGACCTGCCAGCCTGCGGCTCCAGCCCCGTCACACACCGGTGCCCGGGCAAATATTTCGGTTGTGTGAGCCATGGAGGCAATTAGGCCAAACCACATAGTTAAAACCAGAGTTTGGGCATCCCCAAGGAAGCTGCTTTTTCTGCTACTTTCAAATTATTGAACTACAGCAATGGAGGCTCATACCACTCACGATGGCATCTCCAGGTGTAATTTCATCACTCTGTTGACTCAGCAGCATCGCCACCCTCCCCATGGTGTGGCAGTGGTGTGCCAGAACAGGCACAGGTTGCACTGCTCGATGCTTTAGGGGACTCGGAGGGAGCTGGCGCAGCCTTGCAGTGAGGCTGCCAGAATGGGCATTGATTTTGGCATAATCAAACATCTGCAGGGAAGAGGGGCTGGCTGGGCCAGCCGAGAAGAGCACTCAGGAAGCGATAGTGACAACTTCTGCAGCCTGTCGCCCATCCTTCCCTCCCTGCACTTCACAAAAAAACATATATAGAAGGATCAACAGCAGAAGTGTGTCATCTACTCTCTCTGCAGGGATTAAAAAACTGGTATAAATTATCCTTTTCATTAATTACTTGATCCTGCCTAATCCCCAGTAGATGATGTTGACCTCGATAGACCAAATCTAGGTTTCTTAGCCTACACAACCTCTTTACACCGTTTCCTAGTTTCCATTGCAGAACTACTTTCCAGCTCTGTTACATCCTGGCTTGCTTCCACCATGGCTCAGCAGATCCATGGCATCTCCACTGCAACTCCTGCCAGCTGCAGGGAGCAAACCCAAGCCCTCCCACGCTCCTCAGTGAATGGGGGGGGTTGTCATACTGCCCAAAAATGTTGTAAACGCTCCAGAGAAGACAGTGTTCAAGATGTCCCCCACTGGAAATCCAGGGAGATTTACATCCTCCTGCATGTAAAATTTCAGAGAGCTCAGGGCTGTCGGACATCCCAGGCCAAACTAGTACCAACAGAAGAGCATAGAAGTGCAGGCAGCCCAGTGCATCATCCCAAGCAAGTTCTAAGGAATACCATAAGTATGACACATAAATTGATTTTTTGGCCTAAGCTCAATGGCTACTTATCTGCACCAGCAAAATTAACATTCAATTAGATTTGCTAAATAATTAATGGCAATACATTTGATGTGGTAGCAAGTTCCAGCAGTGAATCATCAGCGTTTCACATTATTGCCCTGACAGTAACCAGGATTATTTCTTAAACGAAGGCATCTCTCACTGTTTCCACCATCCACACCCAGATTCTGCTGGGGCTTGAAGTCTCACCATTTCATATTGCCCAAGGCTACATTTGAAGGGATAAAAGGAATTGTTGCTATTGAGATTTTTAGTTTAAAGCAATTTAACCATACACAGAAGCTCATTTTACCACTGGGTTTTTTTTCCAGCAATGAAACACATTTGGAGCTCAGCAAATCTTTTGTAATGAAGTGATGCAGAACCACTGTTTAGTCATGCAAATGAAATGAGAGTTAACTAAAAAACATTCTGGGGACGCTGAACCTTTTGCCAAAACTCAAAGCAAAGATTTCTATTGTCAATCAAGAGGCACAAACATTTCCAAATTGTCTTTTATGCGTGTGCATTGTTGGGAGAAGGGCAAACAAGACAGAGTAAACATTTCCCGCAGTCTCTAAGGTGCCGGGATGCTGAGTATTGCAGCAGTGACACGCATAGTTTCCCAAGAAATTTCTGAACAGATACATGGCGTTACCACTACAAGTTCAGAGAGGAGAAAACAGTTTTCCATCCATCGTTGAAGCACTACAGCCTTTACCATATCTGTCCTTTTCCATTATCATATACGAGACCAGAGTGGACTCTCAAAGAACAAGTCTTTTGCAAGCAAACCACAAAACTCACCCTGTTTAGCTTTGCAGTCTGAACCTTGTTTTCTCTTGATGGTCAGGCATGCTGTTCTCCCAGAGCAAACCCACGGTCACTCCACCAAAGCCCGGAGAGCAATTCCAGGCTTGGCACAAGACAGCCAAAGACAAGCTGGCCCCTGGCCTCAGTGGCTTTCTGCTTTGGCATTTGAAAGCCTTCTCATCAATTGCTTTATATAAGACGTGTATTTATACACAGGGAACTAGAAACAGTGGCTGGGACGTATGTTGGTTTGGAAATTAAGAGCCTGCAACTGTGCCTCCTACTAGCTCGATGGGCTTGTTTATTCATGCAGTTGTGTTTTACACCCTCCCCTGCAGAGGAGGCATAGTTAAAGCCACCTGGAAACGGGAAGTGCTTTTCACCACACAGCCAGCTGACAGCGGAGCCGCTAACCCCAGTCGCACAGGACAGTATATTCCTCCAACTTGAATTTACATCATCTCCGGCTCTATCTATTTACGTCCCAGCCTGGCTCCATCTCTGCTCCCCAAGGATGGGCAATTCGGTAAATATGTGGTACCCCCTCCCCAGCTCCACCGCCCCCCCTGGGGATACCATGTGCTGGGACCGGCAGCGCTGACCTTCAGCTCGGAGCACCCACAGCATTGCACAGTCAGACTTCCAAGGTACCACGTACACACACTTCAAAGCCCAGAAGAGGCGCGGGTGAAGGAGGGGAGACCCACGCAATGCTGCACGTGCAGTACTTTCCTCTTTGAACTGAGGCATTTTGTAAACAGGGTTTAGCAGGCTGTAGATAAAATTTGAGCTCTCTATAACCCTAATCTTAGAGATTACTAGAGACTCCCGTATTGCTGAGGGATCAAAGATGAATAGCCATTTTAGCCTGTGCTTCCACAGCAGCTTTTACAACATTAGATATAATGACCAGGTGCTCAGCTGGTATAAACTGCTTCGACTTTATTTTCTCTGCTAGCAATAAGAGCCAGCTCACATCATCCAAGGACTTCTTGCAAGGTCAGCATTAGATAAAGCTGATACACAGGTCTCACTAAACTGTACGACATTTACCCATCTTTCTGTTTCTGCTGAGATCTCCACAGATGCTAACCAACTCATTAAGATATCTTCTCTGCTGTAAACACTGGAGTTTGTTGACATGCAAGATCAGCAACAGACACTTTAAAAGAAAAAAAATAAAGAAAAAACCTCCCACCACTTGCTGCGATGAGGCTGACACAGTGGGCCCAGTATCCACTGGTCCTGCACAGCACATGACAAGGAAGGAGCATGAGCACTAGTCCCGGGTACCAGGCACAGCCTGGCTGTTTCCAAATTCCCTGCTTGTCCCTGTTCACAGGGTGTGCACTCTGCATTACACAGTGGCAACTTCAGGCCCAGCCAGGGGAACAAGGTCATTGCCATCATGATAGCAAGCAAACGTCACAGCTGTGGACTCGCAGCCTCAGGCGGTGGGTGTCCTGATGAGACAGGCTGCGATGCTCAAGAGATACACAGCTATTGGGCAGGAGCTCAGCAAGCAGCAGCATCCCCCGTTACAAATGAACTTGCCATATGAGACTACGCATAAAAAATACAGAGCGTGGTTTATCTCTAAGACTTCAGTTTGGTCCAGAGCTACAAACTGGCTGTGAAAGCCAGAGAGGAAGTCTGATTCAAGAGCTTTCGAAAGGGAAAGATAAAAAACAAACCATACAGGTGCTCTAAGAAGAAAGTGTTAACTCCATCTACAGTTCTCTGATAATGCAGCCAGGTGAACCGCAGCACTGATCACATCCTGCAGTGAAAGCAGGCAGCATCCATCATAAGAGTCAGAACAGCAGAGGTTAAGAGGTGCATTGCAGGACCCTCTCTTGCATTATAAAAGATTTAGTGAATTAGTCATAGAGAGATTAGAAAAAGACAGGCAAAGCTGGAGAACGCTTGAGCACGATGCCAAAACCCACAAGCCACTGAATAGCTCTGCTGTGTCGCGAGCGAAATGGCTATTCATGCCATTAAGCCCAAGAGTGACAGCACTGACAAGATTTATCAAAGATATACTCTGGAGTCAATGAAAAATTGCCCCAGTAAAAACCCTGCCAGCTCTGCTGACATATATTATCTTTATTAGAAAGGCCTCTCTGATAACCAAATTCAATAGGAGTTTTAGCAATTCCTTTCTTTATATAAACTTCTGTATATGAATTCAGCACAGACAGATGGAAAGGGAGCTTTGGAAAAACATCGTTCTATTAAATCAGGGCTAGATTGGTCAGTAGCAAAGGGCAAGGTGTGAAGTAGGGTTGTGGTGGTTTGTTTTTTTGTTGTTTTTTTTTTTTTTTCTTCTCCTACAAAGCACGTTTATAAACAAGATGTATACTACTAAAGTGCCTGAGCTGCCCCCGGAATTTGTATTTAGCCCCCTTTTAGTCCCAATAAGTTAGATGCAGTATGGGGAAGACGATGCCATTGCCCCCAGGGTGCAGTAGTGTTCTTCATTGTTAATTTTTCTTGACCAAAACCTGCACGTGTTCCAAATTCGACACAAAAACAAAAACAAGAAACTTCATTAATGGAAAGTTAGCGAAGCAGGATGGAGCAGGATCCAACATCCCTCCCTCTGAGTTTTCCCACTGAAGCTGCTGGGTCAGGAGACAGCAGGCTTGGCTGTAACGATGAGTGCCGTCTCCCTGCCAAGCCCTGGTGAGCGAGGATGGGAAACGGCAATAACTGTCACTTCCGATTTTCTTTCCAATACGACAGCGCAGAGGTACGAAAGGAGCAGTTTGCCCCAGCTGCTCTCCCAGGACAGAGCGGCGAGATGCAGCACTGGACATCCCCGGCACACAAAAGCTCAAAGTGCCTCCACGCTCCCAACCTGCAGCTTGCCCAGACTTTGGCTTTGTGACTGCCGCTCTGCACAAGCGCTGGGCAAGCTCCAGCCTGGAGCAAAGCGGGGCTGGAAAGCTGAAAAGCGGCAAAGAGATGGGCTCTTGTTAGGATGAGGGATTCCCCAGCTGCATCTATCCCAGCCAGCAAAGCCACTCCTTAAGCTCCGATGCACATGACACATGCAGCAAGGCACCAGGGATGGCCAAGGGGACAGGGTGAGAAGCAGGTCCCCCCCCTCCATGCCACGAGGCTGTCCCATCCCCAGGGGACAGCTTGCTGGCCATCCCCAGGCTGTCCTTGGGCACAGGTCATTTCTGACCTGGGCACAGCAGGAGCCCTTAGGAACACCATCCCGATCATGCAGAGTGTAAGCTCTGACACGAAGCACTGTGCAGCAAACAAGCAACACACCCTGCCTTCACGAAGGCTGGTAGGCAGCTGATGCTCTCCATTGCCTGATCCAGGGAGGTCCAAGAGAACTCCCTTTGTGGCGTACAAAATGATGAGATTCAGGCAGGAGCAGACAGCAGACTCCAGCCAGGGATAGCTTTAAACTCTCCCACAAGTCCCCCGCCTCCGACAGTATGCCCCAGCACTGGCATTGTTCATTGTCTCAGCACAGCACTCTCCTGTTCTCTAAATTGGGTCCAAGGCGCCACAGAGCTGTTGAGGGAGGACAGCACGGTGCCCGCAGAAGAAGGAGCTGGTGAAGCCCATAAGCTCCCTTAGTGCCCTCCTGCTAAATCACGCCCTTTCTCCAGTGATGGGAAACAGTTTAGCGAGGGGGTTTTTAGGACATAAAGGTCTTATTACATGAACCCAGTTCAACCTTCTGCAATACGTGTGCCAGCATGTTCCAGCTGGCAGCAATATTTCAGCTGCGCCCTTTGGAGAGGGGTCAGAGCCACCCGGACAGCCAGGCACTGCCTGCTGTGCGTGACGGGATGCTCAAAGTCCAGGCAGCCCCATCCAGGCAGGGGAAGGGGATATACAGGCAGCATGCAGGCCCCAGAGAAGGTGGGCTTCCAACTCCCACATGGCCTTGGAGAGGAGGATCTGGTCCCCATACAGATCCCTCCACAGGTCACCAGTTGCAAATTGCACCTGAGAGCGAATCTCTGCGCTCAAACCTATTGGTTTCCACAGCTGTCCGTTCAGCAGCCCAAGAACAGCAAAAACTAAGAGTTCACGTACAACTTCAGTGGTATCCCCAGCTGCAGCAGGATGGAGCTTTTAGCAGCAAGGTCACGCAGGAATTCTCAAGTTTGCCATGCAACATCATCCCACTCCTGCGCAGCCTTACAGGGCTCGTGGGGAAGCAAGCACCATCTCTTGTTTAAATCTGTGTGCATCTCAGTGCATTAATGAAGTTCTCAGCTCTCCATCTACATTGAAAGGACAAAATACACTGCGCTTTAAAGGGTCAGGAAGAGAGTACAACAGCCTTTGACTTCTGGCAGCAAGTTACTCCTTTAATCCTCACCACAGCGGCATTCGGTATGGTGCTGAAGGCCTAAAGTCTACCTAATCCTGCTGCTGACCTAGAGACATCATTAAATGCAGAGGGCTACACAACACTGGTAAGCCATGGACCACCAACCTGGCTGCTCCCCTGTCTGTACTGAGAGCCACACGCTGGGATTTCCCAGCCCCCAGCCCCTCCTTTCCCCCAGGCAGGGCTGAGCAGGTACGCATGTACACTGCACACCCGAAACAGCAGTGAGATGTGCTGAAAATCAGTGTTTCAGACCTGTAAATCCCCCCCTTCTACCTGTGAAGAAATAGGTGTAAGCCAGATATGGTATTAAGGCAAGTCTCACAGTATAGACAAATAGCAACTTGAATTTAGGGTCATACGTTTACCACTGGACGGCCAGTTTTGCTAAATTGTACATCTAATCCTCCAGAGAGCCAAAGACCAAAAAAACTTGCAGTACGTTGTTACTGCAATGGTCAGGTGAGGAAAACCACCTTACAGACCCGGGAGTCCACCCCACACGAGGGGAGGCAAAGACCCTCAGCTGTAGCGACTGACACAACGCATTTAACAAACTCTGCCGGAAGAAGAGGAATAAGGGCTGACAGACCTGTTGTTCTAACAAAAAGTTTATCATGGTCTCTGTGGAAATGAGGTGTCCTTCCCTGTGCCGACTGGCAAACATGAAGCGACAAGGCGAGTAGATTGTCTGGAATCCCAATTACATGGCACGGGGTTGGACAACAAGGGCACTTCAAAATCCTTAAGAGGCAGTTTTAAACAAAAGGCTAAAAATGCAAATCTCACTTCTTGCCTGCTAGAAAAGAATAAAGGATTTCCCACAACGGCCTCTGAAAGATTAGGCACGTTATTGTTAACTCTGTGTAAGAAGTGGACATTAATTAATGCTGAATTGCAAAGAAATTCCAGTAGTATCACATATTTCACTCCTGCCGCTGCAGCAATGAACTCATTATGAATAAAGAAATTAAAAGCATATATCAGAAGGCAAAGTTAATGTTTTTCCACTTATTAACTGTGAGCAAAATACACCACTGGACTAGAATGAAAGAGGAGGAACACATCCCAGCTTTTGTTACAGGATAAGATCACAGCCCAAAGCACATCCTTTGCTGAGAATGAAGTGTTTATCAAGTGATTTCCAAGATACACACTCTGACCTTGAGCCAAACACTTAACATCTGCCACCCAGTAGGTTTTCTGTCTACAAAACAGAAACAGCAGCACTTACCTCCTGCAAATTCCAAGTCAACTTCAGGGTGTGGGGACCCCTTTGCTGCTCTGTCCCTGTGCAGCGGATGCTACAACAGTTGTGGACATCCTCGAGACGCCTTCAGCCACAGCAAGGAGATGGTGAAATCGCCTCTCAGGGCGGCATGGGTGGATATTTAGGAGCAGCCCTGGTGGAGTCCGAGACACCTGGACATGGTGGTTGGCAGGAGCACTGAGAAGCCCAGCAAGGGGTGGTTACAGCCCATCAAGGGAAAATTGGGCTCAAAGGAAGAGCCAGAGGTGAGACAAGACCGGCTGAAGCGGATGAAGCAGACTAAGCGGTATAGGGTCAGTTAACCAAAATTGTATTTTTGCTGCCAGGAGGGGGTTGAGGCTTTTTCCATCACCAAAGAATAAAAACCCCCAAAGGTGTAGGATTGCATAACCATCCTTAAACACAAGTGCCAAAGCCACAGCTGCAGTAAATCAGTGGTGCTCCAAGGACACCTGAGAGTGGCTCAGCTCTGTGAGCAGACCTGGCCCAGGGACACCAGCTCTTTTCTTCAGCATTTTCCCGTTCCCAAGACATCCGTCACCTTGCAAATTAACCCAGGCTGACACTCAGCCAGGCACGTCTGCGGCTGCAGTGAACCTTTCCCGCAAGTTCCCATCTCAGATATTTATTTCAGTAGTTCTTGCTTTCATATCTTTACTATTTTTACTACTTCCATTAGTCTTTTTGGCTTGAACTGAGCAGTTTGCCTTCACATTATTTCCATCGTTGCTCTGCATGTATCTGATACGTGTGTCAGTGACGGCGAAATTCCACAAAGCTTAGCTAAATCCATGTTGTCTGGTAAATAACAGCAGCATGTCCCTCTGTTCAAACAAAATGATGAGGTTTATTAATGTAGCATCAGATGAACTTCTGTTTTATATAATTATGCATTGAATTTAAAGAGAGATGTTATGCAGGCAATCTTTAGAGTCATAATAGACAATCTGTAAGAAAGAACAAAGGAAAATAATTTTAATAAAACATCATGCCCTAAGCAAGAAATATGCTTCATGTATCATACATGAGAAAAGATAGTTATTTGATGTAAAACGGAATTGTGACCTTGCTGCAGGAGCGTTCATTACCTAACGCCACAACAAGCAAATTAATGGATTTTGGAGTGGTGCAAATAATAGTAATAATAATCATTTTGGTTCCTGGCATTTGCTTGCTGACAGCCAGATTTAGCAGCAACTGTTTCATATTATTATTTATAAAAGGGATTGCAAATAGAATGCCACATAACCTTAAAGACATTACAGAAGCATATGTCTAGTGCAAAGGTATTACACATGAGTAATCAAGGTTTTGTAAGTGCTTATAAGCCAAGCAGCGGAATCCCAAAAACAAAACACTGGCTTCCAGAAGTGTATACGCTTTATGCAAGGACACGTACATCCTATCAAGCATCGATAGGATGCCAATCTGGCATTTGAATCCCTACATAGGAAGGTTATGATTATGGTTACTATGGAAATTACTCATACTGATCCATACGCATTTTGCACGTGATAAACGGTTGTGTGACAATAAGTGTGATGATATTGTTTAAGGGAACTGGGGAGGTGCTGAATTGTCAGGTTTGGACATCGCCCTCTCTGCAGAACGTCTCTCCCTTGCTAAGCAATGAGGGTTGCATGAATTACCTCCTCCAGCAGGTCCCAGTTCAGTTCTTGGCCCTTCTGGGCTGGACTGGACCCTGCCTGGAGCCCTGCCCCAGCACGGCACCACCTCAAAATACCAGCAGCAAATTTGCTCTTTAGCAGCTGATGAAGAAAGTTCGCCCTTCCCGCCCCCTCAGCCAGCCTGTCTGCAGAGCACCGGGAACGGGCTGCGAGAATGATATATGTGTTATTTGGGGTGAAAATTTACCGCAAGAGCGACTGCTGCTCCCGGAGGGGTTGGGCGGAGAGGGAAAAGCTGATGGTTTCGCAGTGACAGAGAGCGCACCCAAGTGCTCTGCCCCAGCTGAAGGATGGGCTGCCAAAAAAATTAAGAAAGGGAGCAGGAAACACTGTACGGGGTTTTTACCTCAATAAAACTGCACAAAACCTAAATCAGGCCTCAGGAGCAGCTTGTGATGGAGCAAGTGTTCTGCAAGGAGCTGGTGGGATTGCCTTTGCTTTTCAACAATGATCACAAATAGGTTTCTAAAATGCCTCAATGTGTTTAAAACGGTAAAGTTATTAGGCAAGTAGGTACCATAGAAGAAAACATCTTTGCAAATGGAAAATCCCCAGGCATATACGCCTTCAAAACTCTATTGGAATTTTAAACCCTGATAATTGCTTTGTAATGTAAGCAATTGCATCATGAGCGTGAACGCCGCAGCCGTACCTCCAGCTCTGGCTTCACTCGTGTTCCTCAGGGTACCCTCTGATTGCACTAGGCTCAAACGTAACTCACGTCATAACTGATCGCATACGCCAAAGTGAGTGCCTCTAACGGTCAAACCTGGCTTCTCTGCAGTCATCTGTGCCCGGCGGGCAGAGGGAGACAGCCCGGCGCCGTGGGGCAGTGCTGGGCACCGGCTCCAACGCTGCCAGCCAGGAGCATGTCCCAGTGCGAGCGTGGGGTGGGAGCTCCGGCGGCTCCCCCCCCCCCCCCCCCCCCGAAAGGGAGGGCACCACACAGCTTTCGAAAGCTGTGATTTATTAAAACACCACTAGAACGAGGCAACTCTTCCACCAGAGGAAATTTCCCTCCTTTAAGTGAAACAAATTAGAACAGAGAGGGCTGAAAACAAACCCAACTGCACCCTTGCAGGCTGTCCATCCTTTCAAGCTTGCTCTGAATTTAACAGCTTCGGAGGCTGCATCTAAAATATATTTGCTCTCCCCTGGGTCCCAGACATTCCTTCTCGGCCATCACGGCCCAGGCTGATGCCCAGCAGCCCCACACAGCCTCCTTGCCCCGGGGCTGCCGCCAGGGCAGAGCCACCTTCCTCCCTGCCACCGCTTCTACGGACTAACACACACAGTAAATCACCAGCAAACAAACACACCCCCGCTCATCTCACGGAGGGACTAAAATTAGCAGTGAAATTGCCTGGAGGTACAGGAGCGGTTGAATTTGGTACATGGCAACCAGCAGCTGCCCAAAGTCAGAGCAGGAGCTGCATGCAGCCGGGCTCGTGCGAGCAGTGGCCAAAGCGCTCTAGGTGACCCACCTACAGCTGGCAGGGTCCTCCCAGTTATGCTTTCCACAGAATTCAGGCTGAAAATCTTTGTGGTGGTGCCTGCCACAGGCTGAGCTGGGGGGGGGGAGGGACGGGGGAGGGGAAGCTTCACAAAACAGCTTTGCAGTTTCCAAGGGACAGGCTGGAGAGGAAATGCTGTGTTTTGTCTGTGTTAGAGGCTCCGAAGCATTTAACTGAAAAGCTTTAGCCACCCTGTACTTAAGAGGGGGAGCTGGGAATTTGGCAGGATGGTTTTGGTGTCAAAAGTGTGCCTTTTGCTATTTCGGGGGGAGGGAAGCCACCAAACTGGCCAAATTGTGAACCTATCAAGGTTTGCAAACACTCAGTAAAGACCTGCTCAAACAAACGCAGTGCCAAATTCAGCAGCCGGGCCTGCTGCTGGATGTCCTTCTTCCCACTGGACCCCAGGAGGGGACACTGCCCCTCCCAGGCCCTTGGCTTTCGGAGAAGGCAGCAGCTCTTTCCACTCGTGTCCTTCCAGCAGAGCCCTCCCCGGGTGCGTCCGGCAGCCCTGAGCCTCTTGCTGGGCGCTGGGGGTGGGTACGTCCCGACGGCGCCGGGGGGTCCAGTCCCTGGCAAAGGGCTGCGCTGGAGCCGCCTGATGCCCTCCCGCGGACCCCGGCATGAGCTGGGATCATCCCCACTCGGGATCCGAGTCTGGTTTTACCCACGCCTGCGCCCGTTCCCGAGCCCTTCCAGCAGCGCTACAGTCGTAGTCATTATCACCCCTGAGAGTGGTGCAATTTTCTGTACTTTGAGTTCCTCAATTACATTGATTATCACATTAAACATTCCTGGTGCTACAGGAGCAGACTAAAAATAATAAGCTTGTATCTTCCTAATACAAATGAAACCCATTTGTACTACTGAAAGTGTGGCGGGCTTATTGTTTCTCAGTAATGAAGCTTTCATCTCAAGAGATCCAATTCATAAAAAAATACTTGCCAAGGCTCTGCACATTTTCTCTCCCCCCCCCCCCCCCCCCCCTTTTTTTTTTTTACTGCCACTGACATTCCTTTAAGTTCAAATCTGTTTGAGGATTAGACCAGCAATCGAAATAAAATGGAAACGCCACAGAAAAGCAAAAAACCCACCCCCTCTGATGGCAGCCATACCCTCGCCACCCACAGGCAGGCAGCCCCGTGCCCACCCCGGGCTGCGGGCACCCGGATCCACACACCTTCCCCTGCTAGAAATAGCTGCAGCCACCTTTGCTCCATTTCCCAAAATAGAAACACATTGCAAAGGAGACAGGAACAGCAAAACACTGTATAGAAGCTTTTTTTTTTTATATAAAAATGAATTTGTAACCAAAACCACCCGAGGTAGGCAATAAGACAGCCGAGGAGAGGCTCTCTGCAGGCACCTCCAGGGGAACCAGCCAAGGGCTGCAGGCACCACCTGGGGGGTGAGGAACAAGAAGGTTTTGAGGGTTTCCCACTTCTTCCCATGCCAAGCTCCAAGTCACAAAGGTGTGATTAAAATGTATGACATGAAAATTGAGATCTGCCCCTCTGGCTGCTCCAGAGCTTCAGCAAGGGTAAACAGTCCATCTTCAGGTCTGCCCACCGCCTCTACGGGGCAGGACAGGCTCCAAGGGAGCATCCCCTGCTCCAGGAGAGTCAAACAGTGGGACATGCCACCCAGGCTCTGCTCTGATGCTCTGCTTGGGGGAGATGCAGCTCCCGCTACCCCTGTGCAAAACAGGACAAAGGCAGCCAGGACATGCCCCAAAGACATCCCTCCTGTCAAGGGCTGCCTCTGCTTCCCAGGTTCCCTCGCACCAAGAGGCACAGGCACAGAGATCTGATAGCAGCAAAAGCTTTGCTCTTCCTTTCAAGCTTCAGAAATAAAACGGAAAGGCAGGAAAGAGGCGGAGGAGAGGCTTCCCCTTGTATTTCCCGTCGGACCTGAAACAGTAGCGTCTGGCAAGTGGGGCTCGCCTGCCCTCCCACGGCTCAGCACCCATAGCAGCAGCGGGAGAGCAGGATGGGGGAAGGACAAGCATCTCTCTACTCTTTTTTCCCTGACTGAGGGGGTGGGAGAGTCAGGCCTCGCTTATCACAACTTGGATTATCTAAAAAACCATCCCTTGCCCAGAACGAGGTCGTGTTCCTGGCATAAGGCAACTGCATCAAAAATGAGCTTGATTTTCTTAGCCCTCATCCACCAGAACCAGTTCATCGTCACCCATATTACCTGGCGAACAGAGGGTTGAGTGCTTTAGGCTTTGCTGGGAGGGGCAGCACATTTACACCCCAGCTTTTGCCTACTAAGATTTAAACACCCTGAAACCACAGGTGTGAATCTGAGTAGGGCTGGATCGGGCCTCCCCAAGCAGAGCACACAATCCTGGGTCTCTCCTGCCCAGATATTAGAGATGCCACAACACCTCATGGGAACACAGGCTTTTGTCCCAAATCGCCGACACCTGCGGTAGGCGACAGTCCTACTGCCACAGCCACCCATGGGAGCCTTCCTCCGGCTGCTGGGTGCTTCCCTGGGGCAGCCAAGCTTTAGCAGCCAGCTCAAAAGCCTCTTGCAGGGATAAAAGACACCTCATGGATCTGGCGTTTTGTTGCTATTTGTTGTATTTATTTAAAGGAATTAGTCCCATGGGACAGCAGGGGCGTAAGGCCAGTGAAAAAATACAGAAAGGAAGGTGACTTGCCCAGTGTCGGCTGTGGACCTGCCCCACTCTTCATCCTCCTTCTGTTCGCTTCTGCCCAGAGCCACCTGAAGGCTGCTGCAAGGGTTTTGCATGAGAAATCTAGGAATGATTTTTGACTCCTAGTTTATCTGGTAAAAGGAATGGAAAGCAGCTCAGCTGCACCTTCTTAGAGTTGTCCGTCTGTCCCCTTCTCTATATCGCGGTGGGCTCAGCATCATGCGGGGCAGCACCGTTCTGCTGGCGTCGGCGCTGCGGGAGCTTTCTGGCTGTGGCCATGCGGGACACGTGCACCATGAACACCAATTTCTAGCCCTGTAGCATCGCCTCGTCCCTCTGTGGCCCCGGGCAGCTCTCCCCGCAGAGCCTGGGCATTCAGGGGTCAAACTCTTCACTTACACTGACTTCTTGAACACAATTACCAGCTATTTCAAACACCAAGAGAAGCAGTCTTAATTTTTCCAGCAATACTGGTTCCCAGAAAAAACAAACAAAAACAAACAAACAAAAAAACAACAACAAAAAAAAGCCCAAACAAATCTTCAGTGAGCACCTTCCCTCAGACTGTAGCAGCCCGCGGAGCAGAGGCAGTGCTTTGCTGCGCACGGAGGGGGGGGGTCGGGCAGCGGGGGCTCATTACCAGAGCAGGAGGGCTCCGAGGCAGCATCAAACACGCCGGGCGCACCTCCCGCAGAAAGTCACCCTCTCTCTGAATCTTTTGTAATTGGCGATCAGTGCCACGCAAGGCCAGAAATCTGGCTTATTAAAGCATGAACTGCTGACCCCTCGTTAGATGGCAACATCTTCTCCTGTGGGATTATTTACCCTGCAGATGGGGTTACCAGCCCCGGAGCAGCAAAAAGGATTTCTAGAAGACATGGGGCAGCCAAAGCACGTTTCCCACCCATGGGGTGATACCACGCTGTTTCAGGGAGATGCTGCATCCCACGCACATCAGAAAATATCCCGTATAACTGCATGCACATAAGGCATACATTCCTGTATAAGGTATCTATATGGTGTAGCTCCTCTTACTGTTTTCGCTGTATTTTATCTTTAAATTAGGAGAGCTTTTTTGTAACAAATCATCAGAGAGGAACAGCTAGTTACCAAGGAGATTCTCTGATGAATCAGAGACTGACTGGTATAAGATCTAGACAGGCTGTAGCTTCTTAATTTGTGAGACCTTACATTTTAAACACAGGGAGGGGGGAGAAGATCCTGTCACAACCAACCGTGGGCCACACCAGCAAAAGCAGCTTTTATTTTTGCCATAGGAGCAAATAGCAAGCGCACAGCGTGGGAAATCAGTGAGCAGCCTGAGATGAACGGGAGCGTCTCCCCAGCACGCTCTTGACTCGGAAAAGCAAATACCACCCAAGGACAAAGTGGTCCGATGGAAAGGCTGGGAAGCTCCTGATTTCACACCGGCACAAGCAAGGATCCGCAGGGTCGAGCAAGCACCGGAGAAAGAGCTGCCCGCCTGTTTCCACACAGCCCTGGCATTTCGGAAAGTAAAGGTTGCGCGGCCAGGCAAGGTGCTGCCTGTCCGCAGGCTCAGCACAGTAGTGGGATTGCCCCAACCCCGAGCCTGCTTTCCTGCCGGACTCCTGCAGTTTTCCTCCAAGGAGGAGGCGAGAGGAATGAATTTTTCCAAGTGACAGTGAAGGCACTGACCCCACGCCGAGCATCCTGCCCTGGTGGGGATGGGCACCATGCCCCAGAGGAGCCCGGGCAGCCAGGGATGCACAGGCAGCGCGGATGAGAAGAGGAGTTTTTATAAAGGTGGGGATGACGAGGAGCTGCGCAAAATAAAGTTTGGAGAGAGAGCGCTCAGCTTTCTCGGGCTGACTTTTTTCAGAGGGTCTTCACACCTGCTTCCTTCTGACAGCTTGTTTCTGAATAATTACTGAACACTGGTGCTTCGCCTCTATTTAGAAAACACAAAGTAATTAAAACTGCCTGGGAACTGCAAGAGCAATGAGAAATATTTGGAGACCTCAAGACACAAGATACACGGGAACTTCCTGCTGGTAGATAGGCTGTTTTCCCAAAGGTGGAAACTACAAAAGTATGTAGATGAGAGGAAAAATCTCCCAGTCAGATCCCATTGAAATCTCCATTTTGGGCACTGCTGCTCCACTGCTGCTAAGGTAAACCTGATCCTTACCGGGGGAAGCTGCAGGACGCGCCGAGGCGTTCGGGATGGGGATGGTGCCAAGAGCTTAGACGAGCTGCCGTGAAGTATCAGGGAGTGAAGATGAAAGCGTGCGTTAGAGCAAATTCAGGTGCTAAGCGCAGCCTGGAAAAGGATTTCGTAGCGCAGTTACCTCTGACAAGAAGCTGGTGCAAGCCGGGCTTTAACTGAGGATTCAAGTGAAGGACGTTTTATAGGCAAACAGTTTCAAGTGCTGTTTTACAATATAAATTACACTTCCTCATCTGAGGAATGAATTGGGTGTTGGTAGCATTTGTGGGCTGGAGCTAGAGGCTTACAGTAGTATTTTAGTGATGCGTATTGTAATGTTATTATGGGGGGACGCTCACTGGAAAGCAAAATTCTCCAGAATGCT
Source organism: Vanellus vanellus (assembly GCF_965231255.1). Lineage (NCBI taxonomy): Eukaryota > Metazoa > Chordata > Aves > Charadriiformes > Charadriidae > Vanellus > Vanellus vanellus. The sequence continues at coordinate 9,118,260 of NC_138913.1, forward strand.
GCAACAGGGGCTGAAAACAGCGTATGGGGTAGGGAAGGGGCACAAGAAACATTTGCTGATAACAAGCCGCTTTCAGCACCGCAAAAAAAAAAAAAAAAGTTTTCAGGGAATCCCAAGCCCTGGCTCACAGCTGGAAGGTAACTCACTGTCTGTCCGTCCCCCCCCCCCTCCAATTTCACAGACGGGCTTGCACAGCGCTCACTCGCTGCGCTTCCCAGCTGTGCCGGGCAAAGTAAAGGTGTAGCAGGAGCAGATTAAAACAAGCTGTCAGCTTTCATACACCTAACGGGCTATCAGGTCTATGTTTGACTTCATATTTAAGATCTTTATTCACTTTAGGATGAAGTTGAAGTCATTTATATGTTTGCACATAAAACAGAGAAGGGCTGAGGCGGCAGTAACTGCACACAAACTTCCCGCAGGCAGAGCACACGCTTCCACCCGCTCCCCAGCTCAGAAACACTGAGCTATGCCACAGCAGCGCCGTTATTCCAGCCTTGGGATGATTTGGGATATCCACATTCCCCAGAAAGCATTCAGAGTTTGTTTTTTCCATATGTTTACAAGCAGCAGCTGCTACAACATGACCCACACCTTACACAGTGCTTTTAATCCAAGCGTAGCAAACAGGCAGGTTAGGGATTGACAAATGGAGAAACTGAGGCAGGGAACAAATAATTCAGACAAAAGCCTGCAGCTGAACAGGAAGAATGTCCAGATAGGAACTTAACTCTTCACTTCCACTGCTTTGCAGTAACCATTAGTCTGGAGAGCCTTGGAAATTCATTGCCTATGTGACTTTTGCTGTTCAGCAGAGCTGTTCTGAACACAGGGACTAAGAGCAGCACAGCCCCTGTATGGTGTTGCCCCCGGGCTGGAGGAGTACCTGCATTCTGCCTTTGCCTGTGAATTTGGACTGCAGTAAATGAGTAGGAGGTGAAAAATGGTCTAAACACTGACTTTGGAGTTATGTTTGTTGCCACAAGCATTTGTCTGTGTAAAACCTAGAAAAAGGTCAAGGGAAGAGGTCGGGATTCATAAGGAGTATGAACTGCCAGGTGGAGGATGGCTTCCACCAAGCCACAGTGCTTGACAGCATAGCTGGTGCACTGGTACTAAACTGGTGTTGGAATGGGGAGATTTTTTTTTTTTTTTTTTAACAGATAAAGCCAAAATACAAAGGAACTGATGTAGTTTGTTCCAGACCTCTGCATGCGTATATTCTTACGTGGGGTTTCTGAGAAATCAGTTATTCCCAGCACATATAGTGTCTGTTGCTGAGCGCGGAGTCCAGGCACTGGGGAAACTTATGAAGCAGCCATACAGATTAGCTCTCAGTTGTAATCCACTCAGTCCCACTTGAAGAAATCCTGTCTTTCCCCAGGAAGGCTTTGTTGCTTTGGTAGAAATCCCCTTATTCACCGGCAGCCCCCTGGCAGGGCAGGTGGGCTCTGCCTCACAGGGATACTCATCAGCCATTGACTTCTCCCCACCCAAGAAAACACTTAGATGGATCCCAGGGGGTATTTATTTCCCCTGTGTCCCTGATGTGGTGCCGCAGCATTGCCTCACCTCAGCCAGTCGCCCCAGGGGACATCTCAGGATTCCCAAGGCTGCAGTGGGTTGAGCGAGCCGGGTTTGGGAGCCGTGCTCAGGACCAGCCCGGCCACTCACACACCCTGGAAGGCAAAGCTCAGTGCTGGCACAGCAGGGAGGCACAGGATCCTTCCTGGCAACCTTCTCCAAATGACCCAGATTGCATCAACGGGCTCTGGAGGGAGCCCACAGCCAGTGCTCTTCAGATGGGAGCGTAGGATTTGCAACATGGGGCCCACGAGAGACAAGGAGCACGGCGATGGGAAAGGAAAGCAGGCAGCCTCAGCACCCTTCCCACCTTCAAAGCTGGTAAATGTTTCTTATTTCTCTTTCTATTCTTTCTTTTAAACAAGCTAGAGAGGTCAACCCCCGCCGTGCCGTTTCGCATGCCAAGCAGCAGGGTGCTGGGCAGACCCTGATGCTGAGCGCTGAACCTTGCCTTCCAGGCTGCTACTCAAAAGCCCAGAGGCACCCTAGCAGCCTGGAGAATTGCATGTGTCCAGAAGGACCCAACATTTCTCCCCCTGATATCTAAGGATCATTTGGTAGAGAAGTGTATCGATAACCAGGTGCTGCATGTCATGCGGGCAGAGGGGCAGTGGTAGCAAAGGCATCTCCTGGATCTCGCATGTGTGTTCAGGCTCCAAACACAACTATTGATGTTGGTAATACCCCTCCAGGTGAAAGACAGGCAGAGGCAGCAAAACCCAGTCAGCGAAGGTGTCTGCATGATTTACCCCTGAAGTGATGCATGGGTGGACACACCAGAAGTCCCCACTCCCATGAGAGTCTCCCTTTGGGACACTGCAGCTCTGCAGCACCTCTTGGGCTGAGCAATGCTTTTTGGCTCATATAAGCATCTTTAAATGCAACAAGCATCCTCCCCCGTGCAGGTGCAAGCCACAAGCATCATTATTCTGGGCATACAAGCCACTTACAGCAACATTGCCTCTCTCTTAACGGAAGAGGGGCATCACAGCAGTAGCTACACTATAGACCATTAATTTCCTGCCAGGTGGCTTGACCCTAGACTTTAACATGCATTTAACTAGAGGTCTACAGCTGAGATATTAGAGCGCAACTATAGAAATGCAGTTTTAGTGCCAGTTGAACCCAGTGGCAGAACTCCCTCTGGCTCCTGTGTGGCCAGGGACTCACTTGTAGGCGCCCACGTAGCAGTAAACGCTGCCGGGTGGAATATTTGGTTGTTTACAACAGGCAGTGCGATTTCAATAGGTGTTACACCAGAAATGAAGCAAGATGGAAAGTATGGAGTTAGAAAGTGACTTAATTGTCATTTAGGTAAAGGTTCTACTTCAGTACAAAAAGTTTGGGCTCCTGCTGCAGCCCCGCAGACGCCGGTAACCCTCGTGCTTCTATCACACACTGATATTCTCTGCTGGGCCGGGTCCAAATCTAGTTGGCGTCACTTAGCACCACACTCGCCCTTCAGCACAGGCACATACCTGCCACTTAGTACTCAGAAATATCATTTGCCAGCCACGCTGCCAGGGGCGTGCAGGAGGGATAACAGGCCAAATTTCTACATGATGCCAGTCAATTTAACTCCCAATTTGCTCAGCAGAGCTGTGCCCATTCCTAAAACAGGTCAGCTGCACCCCTCAGTCGGTAAGCTGGTCTTCCTATACTGGTATACGTCCAGCAGCAGTTTTATGCTCCTGCTAATATCAGTGGAGATTTTAAATTGCCTTTAATTAGAGCTTTGAAAGATCCCACTGTTTCTCAGCAATTGGCTTCTGTACTGGGTTTATTCGAACAGTAGCCCTCCACACTAGAGACGTGACAAGCTTGGAAAACGGTCCATTTTTTACTCAGCTTCTAACTCTTAACTCTACTGCTGATGTGTAAAATGCTGGTGGGGGGACAAAATGTCTTATACAAGGGAAGAGTGAAAGAAAACCTAGAAATAGCTTAAGCCCATCCATGTCCTACCCACATGCTCAGGGGTGGGTTTATTCTGCTTAAAAAACAAAGTCCATTTCCACTAATACACAGTTAATTAGTTCTGAGTTAAGCTGTGTGGTCTTGACAAGCACGGGAAGTTTCAGAGGTGAGGGAGCGTGATGGAAAGCATCCCGCTGCTGCCAGCGGCCCTGCCGGCTCCCAGCACTGCAGGCTGCCTCCCCGCTATTAGCGGGTCAGCTTTAGGAGGCAAAGGTTGCTCCTGTATGGGATTTGCTGTCAGAACGAGGTCTTGGCATGGAAGGAAATGACCTTTCCTTCCCCCTCACCCTGCCTCCAGCCTTCTCCCCTCCCACTCTGCACAAGTCCATCCTTCAGTGTCCCCCAGCTCTGTCACCCTTATTAGATGTCCCCTGTCCCGCTCAGTTCTTGCTCTCCCCTTCCTCAGCTGTCCTCAGGCTAAGATGCTACATCTGACACTGCAAAAACTGCTTTATCCCTCACCCCCTCCACACCACTCTGCCCTCCATCTCGTGGCCTCCGGGGCTGCTGCCCCTCTGCACTGCCCCTGCACCAGCTCAGGAGCTGCAGCGACGCGATCCGAGGGGTGGTGTGCTTTCACCTCCTCAAAACAAGCCTCCAGCCAAGTTATTAAAGCCATTTAATACCACTTGTCTGACTGGTGCAGAAGTTACACTAAATAATTGTATTTCTCACTAGTTACAGATAAAACAGACCCTTTTTAATCATTAAGATATGGCCTGATGTGTGTTACGAGAAATTAACAGCCCCATAAGTGAAATAACAGATACAGGACCAAAAGCGAAGTCATAAGTGTTCTCAAATGCCTGCAGATTAATCATTTTATATCTCCATAGGAGCATTCACCAAAGCTTTCCATCACTATACAGTCTTAAAGCCACAGGACACCTCCGTTCCCAGTTTTGGCTCTGCCTTGCCTGCAGGAGGCAAGAGCAGGGAAGGAAGGTGCTTGTTTGCCTCCAAATACAAGTTGATGGAAAGTTGAAAACAATCTGGAAATCTTGATTCCTTGTTTTCTGTTTCACCCAGTAGAAACATAGTCCCTCGTTGTGTCAATCCTTTACAGTGATTATAAAACTGATACTCCTTTCAAAATGTTTTTTCTTTAGTGCTTTCTTCAAAGTACACATCCACTCCTGATCTCATGGGCTCAAACTGTACCCTTGGTATTTTTGGAATTGATTGCAACCTCCTGATCCATGAAAATAAGCAACAACTCCAGCAAAACAAGAGCACAGGTGCTGCTAAAATGGCAATCACTCCTCAGGATCCTACCCTGCAGTTACACAGCCAGAGGCAGAAACCCACTGCCTCCTCCATGCAGCACAGGTGCCGATTTCCCCCACTTGAGGATTAAATAGATGACCACATAGCGGTTCACTGACCTGTCTGCATCCCTATCAAGTGCTGTAAGCACTCAGGAAGCGGCACAGCTTTGCCTTAATTGCACAAGCACACAGCTTGTTCAAACTCCACTCAGGCCCACACTCAAGGATTTAAAGTAGTCTTTGGTGCAGTCACTGCCTCGAGTGCATCAGTCTCCTTTGCATACACATCAGCTCCCGTCCCTACTGCTGCGGCACAAATCACTGTTTCATTTTATGCTGTTGAATCAAAAAGGCCAGCGAGTGACTAATGCCAGAGGAGTCAGAGAAAGCAAGGCAAAAAGTTTGAGCAGAAAAGCTCTACCAGAACCCCACCGTAAAGGATCGGGTGAGTTTAATCTGTCCCCTTTTTATCCTTACACCCACACTCTCAACCCAGAAGCAGCAAATTCCATCAGGGCACCAAAAAGCCACAGCTGCTCTGGAGCACTGCTCCTAACCAAGTGCCCAGCATCTGCAGGAGGGACCATCATGTCACTCAAGCAAGCAGCAATCCCAGATTGGCCATTTTGTAGGCACCTGGTACGAGTACCCAGCCGCAGTCGTAAGTCAGTCTGCAGTTTCCACAGGCAAACTCATCATGTGAGACAAATGCATCACTTATTTTCACCATGGTTAATGGCCATGAACCTGGAGGCTGAAATTTCAGCTCATGCCAAGGAATACAATGGTCAGTAACAAATTCAGCCCACAAATAACCAGAGAAGTCCTGACCAATGGACCGAGGAGAGAAAGAAGACTCATTTATTTCTCAATTGTTTGTAATCTCTGCAAAACTAGCAAAATTGGCTCCCTCAGAGTTATATTTAATAAGTTATTGCTGTAGTCTAGCCCAGAACTCCTCCAGCAATACGTCATTAGATCTGCTGTCTGTACTGCAGACAGCTGCTCCCATCCAATAAAGCTGATTTGAGGACATACACTTGTTCATCTAGAGGAGGTGGCTCCCGAGTTCGAGCATCAAGCCAAAACCAACCAAGTGCTCAGGCTGATCAGTTAACAGCCTTAAAGACCCTCTAGACCGTCCTGGAGGTACAGCATATGGTGTAAGGAAAGGTTGTTTATTAGGGGGAGGTAGTCAGCAGGGAGAAGGGAAAGCAGGTCCCTCACCCCTGATCATAAGCATTAAAGATTGGGGCTCCCTCTCATAGGGCCATGGCCAACCTGTTGCTTCTCGGAGAAACTGGCTGAAATCCAGCCCTCAAAAGCATTGTCAATGGCATGTTGTTAGGTGTCCTGAGGAAAAAGATATTACAGAAATATGGACTATCATTCATTATTGCTGTCAGCTTTATAGGACAAGTGTCAGCATAACACAGCCAGGACCTCGTGCCTCCGGTGCCAGCAGGAGCTAGCAGCCCTGGAAAAGCAGCTCAGGCAGCCCTCTGCTGGGCCCCAGGTGGGGACAGGATCACCATCAAGAGCCACCTGGGACAAGGCCCCCAATAGCTCAAACCTCTACCATTTTACACCTTCTCCAAACTTGCCTTTTCTTCCTCCACCTTTAACTGAAAGCTGTGGCTATGCCATGCTCACTCTATGCCTCAATAATCAGGTCCACATCCCCTCCTACCACTAAGCAGGTTACCACCAGCACCTGTCCCCTGTGCAACACCACAACTGAAGTGCTATTTCCCATATCTTATATTCCCAATTTCAGAGGGCTTGGTGCCCACACATCTCTTCTCCCGGCTGCACCCCCACGTTGCCCCATAAGCTGCACCCCCAGCATTGCCTCTCGGTGGCCGCAGGAGCACTTGGGCTGTCTCATGGTGCTAACCCACTCTTCCATCTGGTACAGGCTCTCTCCTTACAGACAGCACCAATCATCCTCCCTCAGGCAAGGTCTTCTTACTGAGAGTGGAATTTTCCAAATATTGACTCATTTTAGCCTAAATAATATCATTCTGTTATTACTGCCTATAAAGCTGGCTCTGTTTCACCTTCTACAATACTTCAAAAGTGACTTGGCCCCATCAAAGTTAACTCACAGGTAATAGCAGCAGAACCAGACTGTGTTTAGTACAGTCCATCAGCTAAGCTAAAACTCTGAGGCCCCCCATCTGCTCTCATCAAACAGTGACAGGCGTAAATCAATACCCTTATTTCTGTACAGCTCTTCCATGCCCACATGCCTACACAAGAGGAGCCGTGCAGTCAGCCTTACTAAGCTTCAGTTTAGATTACAGTAAACACACAAAAAAATAGCACCTTGATGCAGTACAACATGCACAATTTACCCTAAAAGGCTGCAATACAAGGCTTAAAGACGCTTTAAGAAACAATGCACAAATAAAAAGGAAATACTCCAGACTAACGGACACAATACCTGGGGTGTACAAACAGCGCTTTCCCCTTGCATGCAAACGTCTTTCCCCGTTTCAAACAGCTTCCAGTTCTTTGGTCCGACACCTCCAAAAAAGTTGCTTTCTTCAAAACACCTCAGCAAGGAACTCTACAGAACTACCCCCAGCAAAGCAAGCAGCCCTGCTGCTGGGTGAACTATTTATCTGCTCTTAATCTAGTCTTGATCGTGAGCACCTGGGACCAGCAAACACCCAGCGCATCCCAGGCTGGTTGCTCTGAATTGCCATACTTTCATGAACTTTAACAGATCCCTAATGACGATTGGTATCAGCTGAGGACCTAGGAACTGCCTCCTTTATTTGTTTATGAGCCCAGGCAGTGTCTGGAGAGAACATAGTAAAAAAAAAATAAAATAAAAATGCTATTTTTTGTATTAAGCTTGGAGTCAGGGCAGCAGGAGAAGTTAAGTTGTTTGCAAGCAAAAGGCTTTGCTTTGTGATATATTGATTGTACTTCTGAAATTCAGGTAAGAGGTTTAGCATTCACTTATTTAGCAACAACTTCAAGGGACAGCGAGCAGGAGGCAGAGGACATTTTGGATGTTTTCGTGTGGCTTGTGTTGCTAAGGAAACTGCCTCCGAGACGCCTGTGTGCTCCCCACGGCTGGGTCACTGGGGCTTTGCTTCTCAGAGTAACCGGTGAGTCACGGCTGGAGAGCAAACTGCACAAACTCGCTAAGGAATGCCTTTGTCACATACTTCCACTCACATGTGAAAATATACGTTAGTAATAGTAGTTAATAATAAAAAACACTAGCAGTAGCAGATCTTTATTAATACTTTTGCTCGTAATAGCATGCTGCATATTAACAATTATATCTAACCCTTCAAATACAGCGGAAAAACAAAACCACTAATTTCTCCACACACTGTTGCAGCTTCTGGCAATGTTAGGGTATAACATGAGGATATGTCGTGCCAAAAATGTCTTGATGACACAACACTGAATATCAGTGCTTTCTAGTTCCCCTCACATGATGCAACCAACACCCGAGTTACTAAACCGGCTGGTCATTTCTGCAACTGTCACCAGAAACAGGTGTTTATGGGAGTTGTGCGTTGTACTAGTGGCAACAGTAGGCTTCAATTTGCAGGTGTGGTGGTTGAAAAAGAAGAAAGGCACGGTTATTAACCTTTACCAGACCAGTTAGGTGTGCTTACGTACAGAAAGGCGCTGGTATATGAACGCGATACCCATATGATAGTTACATATTCTCTCCACCTGTAAATTATGTGGACCCTCTATACCCTTGTGTACCTTGTCTCTCAGAAGCTGCTAAAGAAGTAGCTCTTGTTTCATTTCTTTACGTTTGTTTCAGGGGTTTTTTTATGTTTTGATTTTGTTTCTGCAAATAGTGATGAGTTTGATATAGGACCAGGTGGCTTTAGGCTGTCATAAATCGTGAATATTACAGAGAGGCCCATTACAAGGCTTTCATTAACACTGACAGACATTATATATTTGTACTTAAGGCTCCATCTGGATAATCATCCAAAAGCCTAGCTGAGCTTGCAGAGTCTCGTAGGTCTCCAGTGTGGCCTGGAGTTCTTCTGACTGATCACGGGAAGATATGGCAACCAGGAGTCTCAGTTGGGCCCAATTCTGCTTCTTGAAATTCAGGTCAAACCTTGGGTCTGGGCAGTGGCAGCCGGTGTTTCTTACCCCAATGTTTTTCTTTGGGAACCTCACGGGTCCCTTACTTTGGGCAATACCTGTTCAGCATTGCCCTGGAGTAAAACTGGAATGGGTCCCAGGGAGCTGGTAGCATTTCTGCCGAAGTGAATGGCACATCAAGATGTACTGAACTGAAGAAATGAGCATTCAGTGACTTGTTTAACTCTGTGTGCCTTCCTGTAATGTATTTTCACTACACTTTCAGACTTTAAGATTTTCCATCCGGCATTAATAAAAGAAAGCATCTAAGGGTTGAAGGCTTAAGCAACGGGGGTCATTTCTCGTGTTTGCTACCGCACAGCCCTGAGAAAGCTGAAAATGCCGCATGCCTCTCTCCTCCCCTCTTCCCCTGCTGGGGGTTCATCTCATTGTCCCATGCAGGAGGAGCTGGACTGCCTATTTCTCCCTTTTGCTGTCAGACAGTTTTGTAAGTGTCAGAAAAAGAAAAGTTCAAGGCATCACCAGCACTTGTCCAAGCGGAGGGAGCTGCTGGTCGGCGCCTGACAGAGACCCCAACCAGGGACTGGGCACGTGGGTGTTTTCGGTGCTGTGATTTTGGTGTTCCAGCCTCCTGTTGGGACATTCAGAGGACCCTCGTGAGGATGCCAGGCGGGTTTTGTTTTGTAATTGTAAATCACTGTGAAAGCATGGCACGGGCTGAGTTCCTGCTGCGGAGCTTGAAAGCAGTCGGGCTGCCTGGTCCCATCTTGTTCGGTTCCCCGTCTTGCTGCTTTAGTAAGCAATGCCGGCAGAGCGTTGCATGATACCTTTCCTGAAGCAGATGGCTGTTTTCTTTTAAAGCTTTCTTATTACGGAAGTTTGCAAGTGCCGAGATGATTATTTAACACTTGAGGGCTTGCATTCAGCGCAGGGGCCCCATCAGACCATCTGCATCACACCAGAGCACCCACCCTGATGGACCAGCTTGGTGGCTCACCATACCTTTGAGTGACTTTAAACTGTGGTTTGGTGGATCACACTTTCAGGGGCTTTTTGATCTATGTCTGACTGTTTCCTTCGGGCAGGCTGCCTTGCAGCAAGTCCTCATCAATCACCTTAAAGGAGACACGTCAGGACCTGCGTTACAGTTGGGCTTTTTAGCACCCTCTGAGCCCCAAGGCTGGGCAGTCTCGCGGTGTCTTCTTCCCACCTCTGCTCATCCTGCTCTGCAGCAGCCACCAGACCGGGAAGATGCTGGTATATGGTTTAATGGTGGATTTAATCTCAACAAATGCAGCAGGAGGCAAAGGTCCTCTACACACCTACAGAGGGTCTGCCAAGGATGTATTGAATTTATCAACGATTTCTCTTAATATTTACCATATTCCCTAAAGTCTTTTGTGCAAATATTGTGTTACTTTAGCCAATGCTCCAACATACCCCTTTTACCTTTGATTTTATAGGCCTTGCCAAAGAGATTGCCTATACGCTATCTTAGGTGCTTCCATTTGCTTGTATAAGCTGCCATTTCTCCAAATATTGAAACATGAATAGACCTCTATGCTAATGTCTCAAATGCAGAAGAATGAGATTTAGTATTGCTTCTCACTGGTCTAATGGGAGGTTTGCTTGTTTTTACAGTAAAATCATTTTTGCAATTTGTCAGCCCCGCAAAGGTAACAACCTTCTTGTGGCCTGGGTAGCAAACTTCACTGCAAAACTTTGCTGGGTGATTGGTAGCACCCCTTCCGGCTGCAGCTGCTGCGTTGTGTGCTCTTAAGTTTGTGCTGTTTGACCTCAGAATTCCCAGTTATGTTCCAAATTTTCTTTTAGGCCAAAGCTTGGAAGCTGAAATAAGTTAATACCCAAACCTACTTCTACTCTTGAGGCTGCAACAGTGCAATGTTACCTCTAAGTGGGATGCAATTCCATCTGGTGAACCTTGGCTCAGATGACTAATAAATATATCTGCTGCTGCCAGCTGTGAAACAGCAGGGTGCCTGAGATGAGCATCCACAGCATCCATCCCCGCGGGCCAGAATGTTGTTCTTTGTTTCTGGATCTAGATAAGAGTTCATCAGCCTTTTGGGAAGGAAAAGGGTGTAAGGGTTAATAGTACAACAACGCCACGAGCTGAGCGGTGACCGTTCTGCCTGACATGATAGGAATCTTGTGGGAACACTGCTTTTGTGGGATTTTTGTTATTTTCTTGGACCGATCTGTAAGAGAAGGGCTAATCTTATGCGATGTCAGCCACATATTCTCAGACAAAAACACGTAGAAATGGTTTATTTTAGATCCATCCAACAATCAGAACACACAGAGTAGCTTTGGATGTAAGGATTCAAAGCCAGTTCCTCAAAGCCTCCCCAAAATTTAACCCAAGAGCCTCAAGTGAACATTTGACTTTATATCCACTGACTATCTTTCTAATTATTTGTAAAAAAAGACGACCGATTTCTGAACTAAGACTTACTGAAGACTTAACAGCTTGGCATTTGAGCATCAATGACTCTGTTTCGCTGAATTTTCCCATCCGCTCCCTTAACTAGGAGTCAGCTCCCATCACACAGCTCCAGGGCCAGCGCGGTATCGTGAAGGGCCAACAGGCAGCATATGGTGATGTTGGAAAAGGCAGAAAAATATTAACGTGTTGTTTGGCCACTGACTGTAGGTGTATGTGGCTCAGAGGGGAAACCTGTCGGAGCGAGCCCGTCTGTATGTCGCGTTACTGATACTGCAGCATCGTGCAGCACATCATGGGTTGCCTCTAGGGCAGGCAGACAACTGAACCCCAAAACCAGCCTGAAATCATTTGCAGGCTTTGTGCCTCCATTGTCTATAACTCAACAGGCTCTAAAGAGAATTTCATTTGTTTCCAGACTGCCTTAAAAAAGTCTTCACCTAGCTTTGACCTCAAATCCTTCTGCTCCAGACAGGGCTGAGAAAAGATTGTTCCTTAGGACCCCAGCACTTGTTAATTCTCTTAAAGAGATTACGTAAATCTCCTAAACAAATATCAGACTAGATTTTGGATTAAGCACGGGTGGTAAAATGACCTTGCTGATAAAATCATCGTGGTCTAACCTCATAAGTTGGAGAGGGAATCCTTGGAGGTAATTTTGACTCAGTAAGTACAATTATGTTAGGTTATGGGACTGCTCTGCGTCTTTGTTCCCTGTCTCTAGTACTCTTGCAAAGTCACTTGAGAACCAATACAAAAAATGTCAGGTCTTCGTGGGAAAGGCAATATACTGACAAAGCCATCGGGGCTACACACAACCTGCTCTTTTCTTTTACTAATGCTTATTGCTTTTTCCATTTCTCGTATTTGAGCTGCCTGGTTCATTTCGGTGTCAGCACGACGCTGGTTTGCACAGCATCCCGGCTCCTGTGTTAATCAAAGCGCCATTGTCAGGGAGCGGATTTAGCCAAGCGCGATTGGCAGGGCGCTGCGGTGCAGGTGCTCGGGCGCGCTGGCGTACCCCGGGGTCCACCACCGACCCATCTCCTCTGCCTGCCGCCTCTGGGTGAGGTCCCCACCGGGCGGCTAATAGCCAGAGTTATTTGTGTCCTGCGTCCGTCTGTGCAGTTTTCTTTGTGTCTCACTTGGGTTTCAGAAATAATTAACCCCACAAAGACAGACGTGGGGTTCGGCCGTGTAACAGACATTTTCTTAAGAAGCGGGAGTGGTGCAGCGAGGTCTGTGTTAAGTGTTTTTGTCGTTGTGTTGTGGTCAGGAACGAAGCCCAGAAATTTTATCTGTGATGAGCATTTTACAAAAGAGTGATCGTTAAGTCAAAACTGTGTCACTTTGAACCTGCATTTCTTCTGTTGTTGTTCTCTTACTGTTCTATAACTCCATCAGGTTTCCTTGAAAAATTTCTAGCGTCTGTAATGGAAACAATTTCAAATCCAATAAGAATTCACAGACTATTTAAAAAAAAAATAAAAAATCCTTGGAGGGCAAAGCCTGTCATGACTGAAGCACTTAAATCTACTTTCAAATCGCTTTGCCCAATTTTCAGTTTAATTTACTCATTTGCTAATCCTAATTTTCCAGTACTGTGCTTACAATACCTAACCACATTTCACTCATGTGGAAACACATTAAAATTCTGCAACAAGCTGGAACTTATGGCTTCAAAACTCTTGTCAGCTTTGCTTCTCAACTGTCAACATGTAATGGTGGGTCTGCCTTCCTCTCCTCAAAAACATATTGGTCTCCTTCACTATTCCTTTCCTGAGCGCTGTGCTCCATTGCACCCCCCCTGCTGTCCATTATGGCAGGAGTATCCTGCCTCCACTAAACTTTTAGTATACCTGATGCAGAAACATAAACTTTTCTGAAAAATTTTGACAGATGCCATTATTTAGTTTTACTTTGTTTTTAAATAATTTTATATAATTTTATAAAGAATGTTGATACTGTGATGTGCTGCACATAGAAATAGCAAATAATTGTACTGTGACAAAATATTGGGAACAGTGCTATCTGTGTACAGCAATCAGAACTGAGAAACTGTGTAATGCACTCTTGACTTCTGACAAAAAAAAAAGGAAGAGCGGTCTGATTTTGCTCCGATAGCAAGGGATGACATTTGAACCGGCAGATCTGAAGGCAACACCCCCATCACACCACCCCCAGTCCCTCTGTCTGCGATGGAGCGGGGCCGGGTCTCACTTCTGCGCAGGGAACACCATGCAGGGGGGCACGGCAGATGTGACCCTCTCTCATCCCAGCTGGGCTCCCAGGGATAAAAGCGTCCGTAAGGACCCCAGGCTGGGGCTGAAAGTGCATCTCCGGATGCGGCAGCTGAAAGTCGCTTTGTAGTCGGTAGTGCTGGCTCCCTTCCCTCCGCAGCTGGCTCCTTCACTCCCTTCAGGGGGTTGTATTTCTGTGAGCTAATTTAAGGCGAAAAGCCTTTTTAATCCCGTCTCTTACAGACTCAAAGTATGGATATTTTTTATTTTGAATAAAATATGAATATTAAGCTCTTTAGGCAGGGACTTTATCTTCCAACATCTCTTCAAAGCACTTAGAGTGCTGCTGGTGTTGCAGGTGTAAATACTACAAATAATATAATGCAGTTTGGATCGCGGAGATTCTCTTTCATTAAGAATGGGCTCACAAAGCGTATCTCTATGTTGTGATAGAAAAGGCTCAGGTATGAGGAGGGCTTCCCCAGAAGTTAGTGCTGAACCTTGCCCTGGAAGAGTTTGGGGTCAAGAACCTATTTTGAGTTAGCTTTCCTTGTAATTCAGGAGGCTATCCTTGTTTTGCTTCCACCATTAAAAAAGGGATGCCCTGCCCAAGAAACAAAAAAATTTAGCATACAGAGCACTCATTTGAGAAGTCGACGAGAGCTGTTTCACCCTGCAAGATAATGGTATGTAGTAGTTCAAGGCAGAAAGCGAGAATGAATTCCCTAACCAGCTGAAGGCAAAGAGGTAAAAAGGACTTTAGAAAGCAAAATCCTTGTAGAAAAGAATATATTATTAACTGAAAAACTAATTTAACAGAATAGTAATGTTCTCATACCACTGAGCAAATCTAATACCAACTCTGCAAATCTAATAAGATCTCTCCGAAAGCAGAGAAGTTCAATCTGAAGTGCACTCTTTTGAGGCTGAGGCCAATGTCCATTAAGTGCAATAGAAATACTTCATCAGCTTCAATACAAGCCGGATCAGGCGTCCACTGGATTTGGATTGTCGTGGCTCTTATTGTCTCTACAGAATATTCCACTCAAACTCGCTACGGTGATTAATGTAACATCCGATTTCCACAACAATACAAGCAAATTCTCAATATGCGCTGCTCTTGAACATGAAGCACCGCAGGCACCGCTGTGTTTGCACCAGAGCATCTTGTTTAAAGCTTCCTCCATTAAACAAGAACCAAATTCGCTCAGAAAAGTCACAAGTGGGTGGAAGGCAAACACCAGACCTTAAATGAGGTGTAATCAATAGTCAGACTCCACACAAGATTCCCGGGCTCATCCTTTGTGGGGTCCATGGATAGTGCACAAGAGGCAGAGTGCTCATCTTGCAATGATTATGCCACCGTGTTGCCAGACACAGTATTTCTCATTTCACTACTGGCCAGTTCATTGTACTTCAGCTACTTCTTTATTGCACGCATCCGCTGGAAATGATCAGCTTCATCACCCAGAGTTCCTAAAGGCTCCATGCCATAATCCATGTGGAACGCAGTGGGCTTCAACGTACATGGAAAGGGCTGATGCAATGGTATTTCATACAATGCAACTGCGGTGCTATCTCGGTCTATCACTTTTTGCAGGTCCCAGCAATGTCTCCCAGTTGAGCGTTCCATTAACTTTTTCACCTCTTATTTCTTAAAAAGCCCAGAAGTAATCTTAATCCCCGCCTTATCTTGCTACACTATTATCTTGCTGCATTCCTGGTGGCTTCACACAGAGATTTTGTGGAACTCTCTTTTTTCACTTTGCCCAAAGTTGGCTTGGAGGAAGGCAGTGCAAAGAGGTCTTTCCATGAGCAAGCTAGAAATAGAAATGAAAGGCTTAGTTTGTGCCTGATTTTAATTCAGATCAGATTAGAGGAGGGTTTGTTTTACTGCAGTTTAAGAGAAAGGAGCATCTCTCATTTGAGACGGGAGATTGATTCCTATTAGATCCTCCTTTTAGATTAGTCCCTTGGAGGAGCCCAGGATGATCCACACACCCTTGCCTGCTGGGACCAGCAATTAAGCCAACCCTGTCGTCTCTGGAAATAGTGTCATTGTGACGTCAGTAGTGTCCTTTCCCCTGATGAACTGAGGAAGTCTGTAATGGAAAAAGGAGGTGTAAATTTGACAACCGCTTAAATACAACTGGCTGGGAAAGAAAGGTACAAAACCCACTCACTTTAGCATGGGATTGAAGTAATTTTATGGATCATACATTTGTAATAGCTCGCTGCATTAATAAATTCAGTACAGAAGCTTTCAAGTTTGAAGCAAGCCTCTCAGTCTATTGCTTCAGAAAGTGCAGTCCAAAAGCTATTGATCTATTTATACAGATAAGCACCCAACAGAGTTATCAGAATCAATGCAAACACTCATAAAAAAGATTCAATATAAATAGTAATAAATAAGTAAAGGCCCAGGAAATAGAAATATACAGTTTAAAACTAATTGAAACGCTGACCTGAAGAATAGCTGTTTATCCGCCTTTCTGCAAAGGCAATTCCGAGAAAGGGAGAGAGAGTGCAAAAAGTAAGTGGATAATTCCAGAGATGGCAGACAAGAGAACAGACAAGCAGCATCCAGCTCAAAGGAGGTGGGAAAGGGCTAGGAAGTGGTGGAAGTAACATTGGATTTTTTTCTTTATATATGAGTTGAAAATGACTTTGTATAAAACAAGGTCTGAGCACCATTATTGAAATCAACTCAGAGGAGAGTAAAAAAGCAGCACAGGTATCTGCATACGTGCGTGGACAGTCTAATTTTGCACCCATGTTCTTTTTTGGGGTCAAGAGAAGTTTTGAGATGAACTTTGGTTGGTTGGTTTTCATCTGCTTCGTTTGCCTCTGAAGCTGGTGTGGCATGGCATGGCACGAGGCTGGGCCAGCCACCACTACCAGTCTTTCAAAGAACATATCAGCTAGTTCATCAGTTCAGGATTTAGGCTGATGACCATATGGTAGGCTTTGGGTCATGCCTGCCTTACACGGTAATGTGGACAGCCTATCTTGAAAACATTATTTAAATTCTTCTTCGAAGCCTGATGGAGTCCAGGACCCCCCAGCTACTCAGTGAGGGGTAGAGCAGTAAAGCCGTCCAGCTCCAGCTCTGGACAACTCACAACATGCTCTAGTTTCATTTCAGCTCTGGCCCAGCCAAAAATATAAAGACAGGTTCAGACCACTTGCTGCCTCACCCACTTCAGTGCGTTGTGTCTTACCCTGCAAAGTTGATCCCAGTTGCGAACAGCCGTGCTTCGCTTGGCTTTAAATAAGGAACGGCAACAGCGCAGTATTCTGGGGAGAAAACGTCAAAAGAAATGTACAATTCCATCTCATCCACTTCAGTGTACATGAAAATATTAAGAGCTTGCAAAAAAATTACAATAATTATCAGCTGAAAAAAATGGTTTAGCCTGGAAGGCTGAGTCCTTCAGGAGAAGTTCATCAGGTTTTGCCAGCAAGGTGTAAACTTTTCCTAAAGTAAGGAAATAGACTCCATTGCAGTCCCAATGCAGTAAAACAGAACTATATCTTATGCACTGTTTCTGTGAACATCTGATGTGAATCAGCATTGTTTGTGCTTCAGTTGGCTCATCCCAGAAATCCAGTGCCTCCTCTCCCCATAGGCAGCCTGAGCCCACCGGGAATGTGATCGAGCAGGAGTTTGGCACCAGCCTGAGCCTCCGAGCTCCTTGGTGCAGCCACACAGACGCAAAGCAAGCCAAGCATCTGCTCTGACTGCAGAGGTCACAGCACAGTTGCTTTGCTGGTACCAGTCAACGCAGCATGGCTGAAGTTGGCAGAGGCGCCCTGAAGGGCACCGAACCCGGGCAGTAAGAGTAATTGCTGAAAGTACAGGTCCAGGTGGTGGTCAGAAAGCACAGAGAGTGGGAAGAGACAGAAAACGCCAGACAAATAGGCAAGGAGAAGATTGGGAAGTGACCTCAGGTTATCAAGCACAATATTTAAAAGAAACACGGAAAAAAGTACTTTGACAGAGAACATAATTAAATTGTGGAGCTTCTTGGCAGAAGACCCTGTGAAGGTGACAATGGGAGATGGCTTGGGACAGAGGTTAGACGACCTCTGAAACCTGCCAAGCACAGGATACTGGGAGGGTGCATGAGGTCTCACAGGCTGGTCACAGCACCCCTCACAGCTTGGTGCAAGTCCATCCGTACCTGCTGTTCCTCACACCTGTACCCAAGCACCCATCAGTGGCTGCCTGGCACTGAATGGGGTGGACCTGGGCTCTCACCCAGCACCGCTGCTCCTGAAATACCTTCCAGGAGGGAGAAACAGAGGGCAGGTCACAGGCTGATGTAAATCAGCTCCACTGAAATCAAAATGGACATCAGGACTAAAGGACTGCTGAACTCCATGCTGGAGGGAGGGGGACGCCGCTGAGTTTCATGCATGGTCCACAGCACACTGAGACGAAGAGAGAGGTTAAAGGTTTAAAAAGCATTTTGATAAAAAAAAACCCAAGATATTGTTAAAAAGTTGACCAGAAGCCAAGATTTATCCAGATCTGCTCTTGTTTAACCTTCAGTGTGAGATCAGGTCTCAGCCTTTCTATTCTTGGTAACAGCTGATGAACGCAGTGTAACAAGGTATTAATAAACATCTGCCCAGCTCTTAGATTAATATAGGGAAGAATTAATGGAGGTCTTAGCGCGTTCATATTTTCTAATTATGGCAGATGACTTTATTTATAGAAATAATAGGGAGAATGGAAATTGTCACTGACACCATGTCAATATACGTAATGAAATCCAATCATTTAATTGCATTACATTTGGCTAAGGAGTCATATCAATAAAAGGCCCTCCTTAGTCAAAGCGGTTCAGTGGCCGGTACGTACTTCATGTTAGAAAGCTATTAAGATTAATATTTTTTTCAATGAATCATTGGGAAAATAAGTCACCTCTGACATACCTATTCATGTCCCTCTGGCCCCGAGAGGGACGGGACGGGGCTGGGGGGGGAAAGCTTTCCACCAGGAGAGGTGAAAAGCTCCTTGCGTAGCTCTCTGGTTTTCATGCTCATTTCCAGACACCCCTTGCTTCCAGTCCCTGAAGCATCCAAAATAATAAAACGACACCCAGACTGAAGCCTGTGCCGTATTTCGGTTGTCACCAGCCGTGGCTAAGCTGGTGCATGCATCAGCTCTGCTTCATGTGGTGTCCTCCTCTCTACCGCGATAAAGTATCACCAGTGCTTCTCTGGGAACAATATCGTACCGGACCACTGAGATAAATAAAGCGCAATTTTAAACCTTGATATGTTTACACCTCCTAAGAGAGGGGGGGAAAGCCTATAAAACTCCTGCTAAAGGGGGCATGGCTATTCGGTATATGTGCAGCTCGTTAGGCAAACCTGAAGCCAGTTTATATTGGGAGTTGCAGGCACTGGTGTTCGAGAGCTGCTGGGGTTTAAGCGAGCTTTGGATGGACTGTGGCTCTTTCCTCAAGGTTTTAAAATACATTTCATAATGTTCAGTTCAGACAGGCAGCTAGGGAAGTTTGGATCTTTTCTCCCAGAAGCAGGGAAAAATAAAATAAAGCTACAATTATGCTGACAGATGGTGTGTTACACACAGAGCGTTGCTAGTAATTTTGTTCCTTGCACGTTGAAGAAGGAGATCTGGACTGATGCTGAAGAGCCAAAAAAGTCCTCTGGTTCTCTCCTGTTCTTCCAAAAATATATTTCCTAATTCATTCTGATCTTCCAAAACTATCAGTCTGAATTAATGAAGACAGAGCAAGGAAATGTTACTATTTCTATTAATTATAGAGGCAGGTTTGTGCAATAAACAGAATTCATATCCCTACAGCGCTGCCTAAGTACCTATAATTCAGCTGCTCCGCTCACAACTGTAGTGTCTTCTTCACATTGTTTTACAAATTAGCAAACCTGAAATCAGCAGCCGTGCATACTGTGATGACATTTAGTTTAACTATGGGAGATCTGATCTGCTGAAATCCACGGGTGGTCTTCCAGTGCTGCTTTTCACTGCAACTGCATTACAGCTCCCAAATTAAGTACTCCTAGATCAGCTCCATGTTTTCCGTAGAAGTGAAAATACAGATGCTTAGGAAATGCCGTCAGTTACCTACTGCAATTGCTGGTACTCTTCCAAGTACTGCCAAGCTAACGCTTGGAGCGATGCTCTTTCAGAGATGAGCAGAAAGGGGGGGCCGGGGCACTCCTGGAGCCAATCTGATGCTCCAGGTCAGTCGACTGGTTTGTCTTTTCTGGGTGTGCTGTCTCCTACTCAGTCCTTCCTCTCCCACCACCTTAAAGCCAGTGTTGGCGTCCTGTGGTAGGATTGACGGTAGCAATGGGTTGGATGAGCATCTTCAGTCACCCTGCCGTCACCTTCACATCAGACCAAGCCTGGGACTAGAAAGCCCCAGAAGAAGCTGGCTTCCGAAAGCACTGTTGCTCCAGCAGCGGTGAAGGAAGAGAGAGCTTTTGAGGTGGTGGTAGAAGAAAAGCAAAATTCCTGGGGCATAAAGGGAATCTGGAAAGGCTCAGAGTGATGGTCATTCTCGTTCCACTCCAGCTTTCCACCTTTCAGATTAAATAAACTTTGCTTTTCTCTGCACCTGAGCGAGAGGAAGCAAATTGCTGATTCTCAGTCAGCAAATGCTTTTGACAGCAGGGGTCCCGCCACGAGCTCGGAACTTTGCACCAGCAAACTGGTCTGACTGGGGAGTGCCCTGGCAACTGAGATACTCTGGTAGCAACATTCTCCAGACCACTTTTGATGGCAACAAGTTCTGATAGCAAATGACTCCACCAGGATAAAGAAGAAAAGAAAAGGCATTTCTCTGGGCTATAGTGCAAAAGGTTGATTTTCCATGTACTTATATATGCACTACTCGCAGTGCTGCTGCTGTTACATTTTAAGCATCCGACTCAGGCATTTGAGTGGAAAGGCGATAAAATATTTGACTTTGATTGAATATTGGACTTGAATTTCCATTGTGGCAAAAGGTAAAAATAAATACAAACTATGAACAAATCAAAAAGCTACTATTGGACAAAACGTTCCACATCATTTTTTAAATCTTTACAGCTACTGAAAATCTTTTTGGCTGGCATAAAGGTCAAAATTCAGTTTTTGAGCATTCTTTCAGCAGGGATTATGTTTAGATACTGATCTTCCTGCTAGTTTAAGGGGAGTGTTTCTTTAATTACATCTCATATTAGTCCAGCTGTTAGGATTTCCCAAGGGACCACAGCAAAAGCAGTGCCTTTGCTCTGGTGCTGACAGGTTCTGTGGCGTGCCCTACCCCTTCGCCTGCGTCTGCATTTGGCTCCTGACCTCACTGATGTGAATAAGAAGAGAATCGAGTACCTGGTCTCTTCTGAAGTACAAAGAGCAATGAAATGATAGACTTCATTAAGCTTGCACATCAGCTTTAAAAGGAAAAAAAAAATATAAAAAAAGCTGAGCTGGGGAATTGAAAACAGCATTTTCAGCGTGAGGAAGAGGAGCGGGTGGGAGTGAAAGTTACTTTTTACACCCTAGGAAATAAAAATGCACTCCCTATTACACTAGATAATATTTTCTGTAATTGAATTACTACTATCATTAATATGGAGAAAAGCCCTCTGAACACATTAGGGGGAAGACTACCAGCTTTTTATTTACCTACTACACTGCATCACAGCAAAAGGCACACAAATGTTTCAGCAGGGCCAGTTCAAGTCAGCTGCCTGGAGTTAGCTGCTCCCTTAACAAGTTTTCCCACAGGTTTGTTTGCTCAAATTATTAAGACAGGTTCTCGGGAATATCTACAGATGAGAAACATTTTTGGTTAAACTTACCTCGACGGCCCCCTCAGTCACAAGCTATGCTGTAAAGCACCTTTGTCATGAGATACACACCCGCTGTATCCTGTGGGAGGTGGAAGTGGCCTTCAAGATTTCAAGGTCAATGTGAAAACACAGCTTTTCTGCATTCTGATTTGAATGTAATTCACGCAATTACTGGGGCTCAGGGATTCTTAGGAGAGACAGAAGTAGGGAGAGCTTTCATAAAAGCATCAAAAAGGGTGAAAATTAATAGGCAATTTTGAAGCTGGGCGAAAAAGTAAAGAATACAGACATAACCCACACGTCATGATTTTCAACGTCTATTTCCTGGGTTTGTTAACGGTAGTATCAAACGCTCAGTAAATGCCTTTTGTTGTTGGGAAGAAGATGGGTGAAGGCTGGCCAAATGATGGATACCTTATAGGAAAAGGCCAGAGAAGGTAAGATGGAGCAGACTGTGTCTGGTGATAATTATTTGAACAAATACCACCTGCGTGGCACTCAAGGGTAAGGGCAAGCTCTTGCTCTCTGGGCAGGCCTCTAGCGTCTCTTCAATGCACGTTGTAGCAGCCAGAAGCTGCTTTTAATAACCCGTGTGACATTTGGTGTGTTAGGATACTGAATTTTGTCTTGATCCTGATAGTTTCTGTCATTCAGCAACTGCTGGGTGGCAGCTGGCCGACATCGGCAGCACAGCCCTGCTGCCCAGAGCAAAGCTGGCAGAGTACGGGGATGATCGATCCCAGCGAGGTGCCGCAGGGCTCTCCAGCTGGGGAGTCTCCCCAAGACAGAGATGGGATGTTCGTCTGACTGTCACGCCTTGGTGGTGGGGAGTTTTGTGCCTACAGCAGATGAACCACTTCCCACTTTGTGAAGTCCTTCATATTGTGAGTGCCGGTCCCCAAAGCAGCAGCTAGCTTCCCCTGGCTGTGTGAAAGGGGATGGTGCACAGATCTGCTCGAGAAAAGTGAGAGCTTTTTCCCTGATGAAGAGTACAAGACATGTGGACCTCACACATCCACACACACGGCACGTCCTGGACACCACCACTGTGTAAGGACTTGCGGGAGGTCGGTAGGAAGCCACCCACTCGCACTAAGATGCCCATGCACAGCCTCGCAGTTTCCCTCACCACCAGAGCAGAGGAGCGAGGAGCGGGATGACCGCTGAAATAATGGGATTTGCAGAGTTTAGGGATCTGAGTTAGGACTTCTCCTGGATCTACAGCCTGCCCTGGTCATCAAAAGCCGGACCGCTGGGCAACGATGTGGACAGGTGTGGGTCTCCACCTGCGTAGGAAAAGCTGCTCGGTGCCAGACCTCTCGCTGACTTTGTTAGAAAGGCAATTCTTGCTGGCTATTTTACACTTGAACTTCTGTACTGAAGTGGGTATGTTCCTGGAACTACTGCAAAATACCTCCTCACAAATGGCCCAGCAACTGAAAATCTATTCCTGCATCCTGACAATTTCAGTGTGTTGCCAACACACAGTTTTGCTGCCACCGGTTCCTTAAGGCAGTTTTGTCCAACACTGTTGAAAAGGAAAACATTCACTGTGCCCTGGGGGAAATGAAGCGTGGAAGTCCCTTCACCACTGACAGAAGTTCCGCCTCTAATTCCCCATCTGCTCTTCTGAATGTTAACCTACATTATTGGCACATAAACTTAATTTATAAATAGGGATTCCAAATAGAAGGCAACAAAGTATTAGTCAGACAGGCTAGTGGTGTCTGCAGAAATGTGGTGTGGGCACTCATGTTTCAAGAAAGGGAAATTATAGGACAAAATAATGTTGTTATGTTGTGTTGATTGAGGGAAAATGCTAGCACAGAATAGTATGAAGTAATGGGTCAAAACCAGATTTATTTATTTTTTTGATCTTTAATCCATATGGGATGCTGCACGGCTCTTCCTTCCTATTGTTATTGCTATTTGTGTTTAGCAGCCAAGCAAATAGCACACGAGGCAAGAAATCTGAGAAGAGAGTAATAATGTGATGCATAGTGTTAACTCGCTGGTTTTGGAAATACCCATTTATCTTGGTTAAATGAAAGCTTAGCCCCAGTACTAAGCCAAGTAATCATGATTAGGGAGAGAAAAAGACATTCACCTCCTTGGAAACTCAATACTCTTCAACAGTAATAGCACTGCAGTGACATTGTTCGAAACTGGACGCTTGCTGTAATTAATATAGATTATTGCCATATGACGAATGGAAACATCTGTGCCTGCTCCTACCATTGTTTTCATTTCTAGACTAGTTATGAGATCAAAATACATTGGGGTTTTGTTTCATGGACATGGCCCCTTCACTGTTCAGAGTGCTCCACTAGCCTCAGAGGACTGCAGAGATTTTGTTCTGCATAAAGGGCATATGTACACTGTTCCCTCTTAGAGAGACTTTGCTTTTGTTCTTTCTCATTATCTTTTTTCCTGACTCTCAAGAAAATTTGGTTTTACGCTAAAAAGTATATTACAAGAACACATCTATAAAGAGACTCACGAGCTCTCAAGCTATTGGTTTTCTAAGGAGGCCAAATCTGCATCTGTACCTTCCAGTGTATCGTGCACTGAACTCATCCACAAAGCAGGTGATATAGTGCTTGCACTGATTTTTGACTTAATAGTCTGGTGCAGCACTGTACTAAGCCCAGCTCATCAGCCTCCTCTCAGTAGTCATTTGACTCATTGACTCCGCCAGATTTCCCATCCACTTCATACCACTACTTCTGTAGATTGCATTACTGCCTTTCTGCAATATGCAGCCATTCCGACTCTCCTGTGTGAGCACAGCACTATTATTTTTTATGTTGTGTTCCCTGTTTTTCTAATACTCTCCCTTAATGTAACCCACTTAAATTTCTAATTTTCTCTCAGTCTTGCTCCTCAGGCTGGATTTGATCTGTGTCCTAACTATGAATGAATCTATTAGAAATGCTTCCTTCTTCTTACGCTGGAAATTGTTCTCTGGGACATGCACCTCCCCCGTAGGAATTAGGATTTTGCATTGATTTTTCAATCAAGCAGTAGGTTTCTTTCCCTAATATGTGACTTGGAGGTTTTTACCAGTGAGCAAAGCAAACAGGGAGCTCCAGAGAACACATGCGTGAGTTCAACAGTCCATGGAGATGTAGCCGTATTGCACTCAACTTAGACTCAAGAGCCAATAGGCAGCTGCCTCTACAGAATTACATTTTAAAAAATCAGGACGCTTAAAATATTCAGTTCTGTGAAAATTACATTAAATGTATGCAGGAAAAAAATATTTCCGGTGCTTTTCTACAGCACTTGGGCACAAAATTCTGTGTTGTGAATTTGACACAACAGTTGATCATATTCAACTAGGAGGGCTACAGATGGTGAAGTTTGTGTCCTGAAAGGATGAGGAGCCACCGCAGAGTGTTTATGTTGCAAAACTTACCCTTTTGTAATAAGATAAAGAGGAACGATGCTCATGATCTTAAAGGTCTCTTCCAACCTAAATGATTCTTGATTCTAGAGATCCAAGCTTGCTTTTAGCACAGAGGAGCCTATTTCACAGGTCTGTTCCTCAGTATCAGTAGTATGGAGGTATTATATCTGTCTTTCCCCATCAAGTCCTTTTCTTAGTTTCAAGGGAGATGAGAGATTTCTACCCAGTGTCTGTCGTAACCAGGTTTCTGAGCTGATGTGGTCAGTACTATTCAAGACCCATCTGTAGACATCCCGCTGCATTCAGAGTTCCTCCAGCGGGTCCAAGAGAGCAGTCGTGAGGGAAGCACGACTGCCAGGCAGCTGGAGACCCAAGGTCACTCTCCTCTCCTTCCTCCAATCCGGCAATCTCAGACATTTAGATCTCAACTAACGGTTCCTTGCATAGGCCACCAGATTTAATACAACATCACTCTGACAGACAGGGAAACTTGACCAGCATGTAGTTAAATAACTTTCTTGAATTTCCAGGTCACACTGGCAGGGCTGATCCAGCATTCCCCGGCCACTGTTTTGGATCAGATCACCTCCTTGCTTCGCGCTTCAGTGTCACACCTGTGCTTTTGCAGCAATACCAGACATCTCTGAGTAAACGGCCTTTAGTAAGATGTGACATGTGAAACCTCAACAGTGGTCCAGTATTCATGCTGACTGCCCACCCGTTGTTAGTGGCGCACACGTTTGTCCAGCTGCAGTCTGTTAGATCCTTGTAAAAATTAACAAGCAGTCTAAATGCAGGCTGCTGTATTTTGCCACAGAAAATAAAGTCAAACAACAGCTAAAATAGGGGAGGGGAGAGGAGGGGGGAGAGAAGGCAGACCAAAGGCAACATAAGAGTTATATTTATTTTTTAATCCCATCTCTTTTAGTGTCTGTGATGAGTGCTGTAGCTAAAGGAATCTAACTGAATTAGAATTTCAATATGTCCTGCGCAGATTGGAGCTGTTTCCATTCATGAGCAGCACGTCCCGGCTGTAATTGCCTGCTTGCTTATCCACACAGCTCTTTACAGCTAATCCAAATGTGGACTCAAAAATAAATAGTGCCAGAGCATTCACTTCCCGCTGGGCAGTAGTTTTAGCTCGCCTCTGCCTTTGCTTTGTTCCGGCTGGTGCTCTCCATGGCACAGGGACTGACTCAAAGGAGATAAAAGATGATTGACCCGCTCAAGGAATTAGGTGGGAAAAAAAAACACTCCTGCCATATCTGCCCTGCCTGTTTGTGCTTTTCCTCTGGGTGATGCTCTGCGTCTGTTTATCTTTCTCTGCTCTCACCTCTCTCCCCAGCCACATCACTGGTGTGATCTGCTTCTCCTTTGTGGCTTCCCTAAGGGCTGCTGGTGCCCTCCCTGTCCCCAGCAGCACATCACCCTTCCCCTGCCTGTGTTCCCATCTGTAAACACACCATCAGGGTTTTAGCACTGCTTTCCTGAAATGAAACACGCTCTTCAGGGATACTTAAAAGCCGTGTAGTTCTCAGATCAGGTCTTCTCTGGAGGGCTGTAAAGCTGAGGCGTAGTTGCACAAAGCTGGAATTGGAGGGACTGTCCCCATGGATGGGACTTGGCGTTTCCCCAAAGCAAGGCTCTGCCTTTTCTCTCTGACGTGTGTCTTGGCTCTCCTCCCTCCTTGCTGGGTGGAAGGTGGTTGTCCACCATCTTTTAGGTTTTTCTCCACAGCGTCCACCACAGACTTCCTGGGAGACTTTGGCCAAGTCTTGGCAGCCTCTGTGCCTCTGTTCATCACCTGTAAAACAGCAGTGCCAACACCCTGTTGCTTCACAGTCTGGGCTATAAATCTCAGCGCCTTGAGATGACAGTGGTGCAGTAACAAGAGTTGAGTCAGAAACCACTTCACCTCAGCAGAGTCAGAGGTGTGCAGCTCCCACTCTGCAACCAATTATTCTTAAAAATAGTCTTTTCAGTATCCAAAAGACCCTTCCCTAAGATCTGGTCAAGTGGGCACCCACAAAATCTCAGCTGGGGAAAAAGGTCATTCCCTCTTGATGGCTATCAAGAAGACTGCCTTCAGCATGGAGCTGGAAACACCTCCCAGCCCTGGGAGCGGAGGAGCAATGCAGCACTGAGTCTCCACCTTGCCTCCTTTCTCTCACCCTCTCTCCCTTTCCCACTGGGTTTATTGTGGCATGATCGCAAGACACAGAGCATCTTCACTGCCACTTGTGTGCCACCCATGTGCCCTTAGCCAGCCAGCCTGGTCCAGGGCCACACAGCTCCTCTGGTGCAGTGCAGCACCCAAGGTGATATATCCCTCTGCAATTACAGATAAGTGTGCTAAGATTCAAAGGAGAGCGTCAAGTGAGGTAGTGCAGCACTTCCACTGCCTTCATTCTCACCCCCAGGATCCTTTCTCGTCAGTGTAGTCCTACCTGGTCTTTGGCAGAGCAGATCTCTCCATCAAACTCTCTTGGCTCAACTGACTAGGGGCATGTTGCAGGGGGTGACCCAGCACTTGCCACTGCGACACCTGCTCCCAAAGCCAGCCCATTTTACATGCAGATTGTGCCCTTCTCTGAAGCCAGAAAGCAGCTGAGATGATGAATATAGTGCTTGTCCAATGTGTCACTTGCTACGTAAATTCAAATTCTGCACAGAAAGCTAAAAACGTTTGCAGAGTCCTGACAGGCAAAGGGGACAATTATCCTCAGCTGTTCCTCACAAACGTTGATCCTCGGTGACTGCAATGTGCCAAGAGAGGCATTGCCTCGTGCTTGGATTGCAAACTCACCAGCACCAAAACACGAGGACGGTAATAAAGGCTGGCTCTTCACGAGATGGTCTGCTACCTGAAGGTGGCCTGAAAGTGTCCTCTGCCAGGTACAGTGATGGGACTAGCACATCCCTTGTACAGATGAAGAAGCTGAGTCTGAAGTGTCAGACTGCTCCGAGGTGGTCAGAAGGTCGTCGAAGAAGAGAAGTTGGAAATCTCTTGCTTACAGTGACAGACAGTAGCTCTCTCCTTTGTAGCTGACCTGGGGACACAGGAATTTCTTCCAAAAGTGTCTGTTTCAATCAGCTAAATCAGAATAATTAAGACTAACACAGTGCAGCCAGGGTGAGCGAAGTAAGTCACCATGGGCATAGTAAAGTATAGAAAGAGGCATTGGGGAAAAAAAAAAAAAAAAGAAAAATCGGAGAAGTTAAAGTTAAAAAGATCAGGAAGAATAAAGACTATAAAGTCTACAGCCGTGCTGTGTGGGCTACTTAGATTCGTACTAGGCAGGTGGCTCTTGGGAAAGAGGAAGCCTGGGGGTGACAGGCATCATTAAATGGCAAGGCTTGAAATTTTTTTTCCAAACACAGAAAGTTAGCACTGGAGAAAAAAACATCATTAGTTGGAAACCTGGAAGATTTAGAGGTTACTTTGGAAAATTCCATTTTGAAGTGTGAACATATTGCATGTTGTCATATAGCAAAGAGGTATAGATACTTCAGCCTTTCTGAATATCTCTCCTACTCCTGTATATACCGGGGAGAGGGAATTAACCATCATAAAGGATGACTTGAAGTTAAAAGAAATTTTTCCTTTGAAAACAAACCAAATGCTGCTGTTTTCCGCACACAGCTAAACTGCATCCCCATGTGATGGCTTCAGTCGTCACTGGCAGCCCCGTTCTCCTCCTCCTTTTGACATGGAGTGTCTTAGACGTTCCTGCACCACAGGAGCCCAAGAAGACTGCCGGTCCAGGGTGTCTCCTTCATTCAACTCAAAAACTAGATGAAGAGCTCAGCTCTGAGCTCTGGGGATATTTAGGAGAAGGGCCAGAAATCGAGGTGAATTCATTAATGAAGCCTCATTAGCCATCAGTCTTCCTAAACTCTTGTCAGTACATTAACACCAGCTGCCCATTGCCCATTTTCCCCTTGCCATAATGAGGAACCCCAAATTCAAGGTCATCTGCCAGTTGGACTAGTCAGGTAGTACAGCCAGAGCTCCTGAAATGCTCCAACGAGAACAGTTATTTATGTCACTCTGTCCTGCACCTTGCCCATTAGCTTGCAGTACAGCAAAGTCCAGTCACGAGGCAGAAATACACCATTTGATATTATCGTTGCTGCTTCACAATTTAGTGTTGCTGCTGCCAGAGCGTTAAATGTTCCCTAAGTGGTAACTGTCTTCTACTAATGCAGATGCATTTCATTTATGAGTTAGCTTATTGCTGCTGTTCTTGGTCCGTGCTTGCTGTTCTTGGTATGGCCACAGACAAGTAGAATTAGGGCAAGCAGATACTGTGCTCAGATGGAGAACTGCAGGGAAAGCAGATAGTTTGACTACACAAGAAACACTGCCCCCTGAATTGTGTCGGAACAGGGGAATTACCAGCTAGGTGTTCACCTGGTTTCTGGTTTGCATCTTCAGTGCTAGTGTGTGAAACCTCCCTTGGGACATATGTATTGGGGCTTTTGTATCCCACCACAGCCATGGCCACAGTGGGTCTCCCTCAGATAACCCAGGCAGATGCCTGCTCAGTTTTTAGCACCCAGTTGGGCTTCTCCTCACCCTCTCCCTGGTGTAGCTCTGCTTCTGTCTACCCTTTCATGCTGCCATTGACCATACCTAGGAGTCAGAAATTTCAGGCACTGTTTTTCAGTCCTGGGTCCAGCTCTCACGTTCTTTCAATACCAGGACTAGAAAACTCCCCTGAATCATCTCCTGAATCAAACAGGAACATCTTAATTTAGTAGTTATCTCCACCACTCTGCCTGGGAAACTCTTCCACGCACTAAGGCACCTGAATGCCAGACTACCTGGCAGTCAGGCTACACTTTACATCAGGAATTCAACAGGCCATTTTATTTATTCTTCCACCCTTCATCACACGACACTTCTCTCTGTATTCTGGCTCAGCCAAGCCGTAGGAAAACATACTGTCATCAGACATAGGTGTGGGTAAGACCTATTGGGGCATCAAGTCTAACTGTCTATATTCAGTAAATTCAACACAAAGTGTACCACCATCCCCTTGCGGGCTGCCTTTGGCGCCTGGTTTCAGCCTCCTCCTTTTCCTGTGGGTGATGGTGGGTGGGACCACCCCAAAAAAAGGCTCTCTAGCCATGAGAGAGACCAAATATCCCCCATCACTCAACAGCAGCCGCCCTGTCTGTCCAAGAACTGGCACTGACCCCTGTGTTGTGGCGTGGAGAGAGGTTAACATGTGGACTAGCAGAAAAACTTCAGGTCTCACAGGGAACCACCTCCGGGCTCAAATGAATCATCCAGGGGGAATATTGGGATGAAGGATCCAGAGCACTTGGCAGCATGGGCATGGGAGTTTTCAGACAAAGCTTAAGAGGTCAGTGATTGTATCTTTAGGTGAACGTTTAGCTTTTGTTGGCTTTTGATGACTCAGGGTGTCTTTTATGAGACAGAATTAATGCAAGCACTGCTCTTTTTACAGTGGCCACATTGCCCAGGAAATGAAATGCCATAAGGGGAGCAAAGCTCATTAGTTTGGTGCCATAAATGGTTATCCAAGGTCTCAGAAACCCTATGATTAACATAAACATAGACAGAGGCAATTACAAATAAACACACATATAAAAACCAGCTTTCCATCTAAAAATGTGGTCTGCAATATCCTTTTTTGACTGTTCACAGATGCGGTGACCTAGAGGTAAGGGACATTTCATACCAATCATGACGTAAACCAAAGTCTGAGGAAGGAAAGCAGCTAGTCCAGGGTGAAAGTGAGGACAACAGAGCATGTAATATAGTTACCAAGGTAACATCTAAGGATTTTGAGATTCATCCTCAGAATTTTTGGAGCAATTTGCAGCAAATCCTGCCCCAGTATGTTTTCTTCACAGTGCAGTCCTACCTCAGGTGGTTGCTGTTGGGTGGACATGTTGACACTCCTTAGGATGGGGCAGAGTAGTTCTAATCTTATAAGAACCATCTCAAGTTCTCACCTTGCAATGGCTGAAAAAGTGGAAACCTTGTCAGATTTTCTAGTAAGGTCCATAAAATTCTTAAGAAGATAATCTTCAACAGGAGGATGAGAATGGGGGAAGATGGGAGCTGTGGGCCAGCCCTGGGGAGACCCACTGTGTCAGCATCATGGGCCCTTAGAGCTGCTCCTCAGCCAGTGCAGAGCAGTGAAACGCCCTGGGCACAGGTCTACATGTATTCATAGGAGATTGTACACTTTTTACGCAGCATCTCTCCCTTAAGCATTGTGCATTTATTCAGAACAGACCTGAACGCCAAGAACGAGGCGTATTTTGTAAAAGCCAAAGCATGGCTTCTGTGCCTGTCTCTGTGGCAACCATGCCAAGAGACAACTGTGTTGATGCCGCACTGGGTAAATAATGAAGGAGATGGCAATGTTCAGACAAAGTCAAGAAGAAAGCCCAGGGTCCAACCCAGCATCCTGACTCTAGCAGAAGTCCCATCAAGTACAGCAGTTTGCTGGTAACCTGCCCTATAGGAATATCCCCATGACTCCTGGTAGTCAAAAAGCAGATTGAAGCACCTCTTCTAAACTGTTTTTTAACAGGTATCGTCATGACTCTAGGTGCTCCGTCTGTTCAAGCAATAGCACAATCCACTTTTACTCTAAATGCCAGGCTGACATCCTGCGCTAATGAGTTTCACAGGCTGATTACTTGTTGCATGATAAAAATATGTTGCCAGCAGCTGACTCAGAGAGGCAATGGGCAAAAAAAAGAGTAGTGCTACTTGTTTTCTCAGAAAAGAGAGAGGGGACAGGGAAGGAACAGGGTTCACTGTCCTGCCTTGGGATTAACTCAGGGGAAGAAAAAGGCATGGAAGTTTGCTAACTGACCTGGTGGAGCAAGACACAGTTGTGTAGGTTGTAACTGTTCTAAGTTACAAGTCCTCCAAAGGTCTTCAGAGGAGGTTCTTGGGGAGTTCGTGTTGTTACTGTTCTGCAAAAGGCTCTTACCTTACAGCTAAGCTCGGCCTAAAGGAACCATGGACTTTAGTGGCTTACATCTGACCTCTGCCGTGATGTCATCAGTGTAACAGTTTTACACAAAATTAGGCATGTAATTGTGTGTTAAATAGTGATGGTTTGCTTGGACTGCCCAACTAATGAAGCAGGCAGCATTAATGCTACCACATATGGACCGCTCCAGGGCACTGGCACTGTAAGGGAGTCTGAAATCACTCTGACTTTGGGGGGGAAGAAAGACACCCCTTTTGCTCCTCTGGCATCCCCTCGGTGGGGCAGAACCCTGGCACCCGGCTCTCACCCAGGTGACGCTCCTGTGGTTTGCTGCAAAACTTGCAAATCTGCCTCCCTGCCCAGGTATCCCTGTTGATTCAGACAAGCAGTAGAAGCTGCTGATCACCTCTAATGCATGCCCAAGATTTGCTTAATTAAGAACAGACTGTCTAATAGCATTCACCACCATCTCCCGCTGGCTCTGGGACAGCTCAGGCTGTGGCAGCACAGCCAGCCGGGCTTTCCTCTCCTGCAGCTCACGTGTGACATCCTAAAGGGTTAGTGGCAAATATGTCATTTTATTTTCCAGCACTAAGGGGCTCAGCCTGGCACGGGTCTCAGTCCAATACCAAACGTGACCTCCAGGCCCTTGGATAGCTGCTCGGAGCCCTCCTGCATTGCTCGATGCAGACACACCAGCTCATTTGGCGCAGGCTCGGGGGTCGCTGTTGTGCTGCCGGGGGCAGTGTAGGTGCTATCTTACGTAGCAGAGTGAGCATTACACCCAAGGTCCTGCAACCCAAATTTCTAGCCATCATCATTACAAAAACGCTTCTTAGTCATTGGCTAGATTGGTTAGATCCTGGCGGATGCTATTTCACCTTCTAAACTATAGTTATTTCAGGTAGGAAGTGACTCTTCACATTGTTTGTTCCCCAACATATAACTACAGTGGTTGTAAGGAAAGAAAAGACTCTCTTTTGGCTCTCAGAGATGCAGTGATGACCACAGAGTCAGGGAAAGGGCTGAGGGACATTCCCCTCCTTCTGCCTCCCATCTTTTGGGCCACCTTCTTGTCTGATTTGCTGTGCGTGAATGCAGCACAAAAGCTTTGCCTGTAATTTTAAGGAAGGTCCCTGCCTGCAAGCCCCAGTTCCGCACCAGCATCTCAGAGCATCGCAGCAACAGGGAGCAGCAGGATCCCAGCAGGGAGGAGGTGACGGAGTCACCAGTTTGGCCAGTTTGCCCAGCCAGCTGCCCAACCAAGGTGTAAGTTTGGCCTGTCTCTGCGTCACGACCCTGTGGTGGGGCTCTGGGCTAACTCCAGATGGAGAGCCCGGTCCCTTGGCACCCGTCAGCCTGTCTGAGTACGGATGGATTTTGGCTCCCGTCCACGTCAGTCTTCCCCTGAAGCCATCTCTACAGGATTTCAGTATTCTCCCAGGTTCACCACTATGCAAATATTGAAATTAGCCCTTTGCATGATTATGTAGATAGTGACATTACAGACTTTTTCAGGCGAGGAGCACCAAGGAATTCATATGCCTTCTCTGCTGACAGCATCAACAGCCAGGTTTATTTTTCAGTAAGTTAAAGAATGGCCTCCAGTGTATGAAAAACTTGCTTTAAAGCATTCGGTATCTGCAATATTTCTTTTTTTTTTTTCTTAAGCCTTTCTCTGAATGCAATAAAAGCACAAAGTGCTGTGCCATGAAATAATGTGAAGTACCGCTTGCACCAAGAGGGGCCCAATTCTCCAAGATGGAGATTTTAACTGAGCCGCACTAAAACCAGGAGCAGATTAGGAGCTACAAGAGCAGCTGTAGCCCCACTAGCAGGTCCAATCCAGCCTATACTTCCAGCCTGGCGATGAAGTTACCACCTCGAAAGACAGTTACTCAACTTCAGTTGATCTAGGGTAACCAAAACCTGCCAGGAATAACATAGATATAGTGAGTGTGACTTGAATCAGGGCAGGAGAGCAGCAACAATTTTTGAGATCCTTTCAACTCTGTATTTCTGATTCTGTGAGATCTAATTGAAGTACAGGGTTCAAATTCAGTCATTAAAATGAAACCCCTCAGACTTTTCCCCTCTTCAGAAGACCCTGAGGTCCTGAGAGAAGGCAGAAGGTCTCACACCCTACTGTGAAACAAAGCAGCCCCTGGGCAGGAATCTAACTGGTCTGGCCAAGTGGCCTCGGGTCAGTCATTTCTTTGTGGGAAAAAACGTCTTTGTCACATCAGTTACATTTCTACAAAGTGCTCCATTTGTGTCTCATGGTTGTGCCTCATTCAGACACTTTCCTTGAGAATCTTATTGCACTGAGAGCTGCTGTACAGGCAATAAGCTGTAATGAATGTGTGTGTGCATAAACAATGGCCACTTTCTACTCCCAAAATACTGCCATAAGAATATTGGATGCAGCTGTTACCTTTTCTTGAACTACTGATTATTTCTTGTCCGTGGTGCAAATCCTTTGCAGTGTGGAGCATAGCTAAGCCTGATTAGCCAGGATCACATTTTACCAGTGGGGTTGATGAGATTTATCTTTCATTCCCACCCACTGATCCGTCATCCCCATTATTTTACGTCTTGCCTTCAGTTAACAAATGGTCCATCGTCAGAGCACACTGGGCACGGCCACAGGGGATCTGGCACGCTGTTATAATGTGGTCTGCTGCATTGGATGGGCAGTGACAAAAATTATCCCTCTTCCCCTAGGTCCTTCCGTCGTCCCACTGCAGCGAGCAAAGCCAACACTGGGCAACCTTCTAAAATGTTTATTTGGACCAGTGGCCGGAGCTCTACATCTTACAGACATGATGAGAAAAGGTAAATGGCATCTACGCTGATTGTCTCTTATGGGTTTGAATCTTTAGGAGTGTGGCCTGTAGCTTCTCTTCAGCGGTGGCACTGAGGGGGGAGGAGGGATGCAAGGGGTGTCCCCCCTTGCCTCTCACCCCCCCAGCTACAGCTCCACCCACAACAGGACCAGCTGATGAGTGCCAGGGTTAATGTGCCAAGCCAAAACAGAGTGGAGGGACAATACTAGAGCCATGGCCAAAGTCTTCCTTGCTCCCAGGGCATCAGCAGCACACCACGACCATCCCTGAGGTCAGCACACACACATCACACATTTAAAAGCAGACTAATCCCCAGCCACAGGTTTGCAGCCTCAGCTCCAATGCCTGTGAAGCCTTTATGCCTTTTGCAGGTGTCCTGCTTCCAGCCATCAGCCCACACTGCTCCCGCACCTCCTTCCAGACAACACACGCACAGTGCCTCCTCTCCCCCAGCCAGATCATTGCCCTGTCTAACTTTTACACATCTGGATGATGCATCCAGCTGTCAGAGATATTTTCTGTTCGTATTCATGTATGTGTGAGGATAAGCGTGTGCACAATGCATTGCACAGTGTCTGGGGGTTGACAAGCAGCTTGAAAGTGATCTGGTAGCCCACCAGCCCACTTAAGTGGTGTTGCTGGAAGGAATAGGCTGAAGGAGACGGAGGAATAAATGAGTCGCTGGATCTCCCAGGAGAGCAGGGAATTACATAGAAGAGAAAGATAGGGAAGGAGACATTTTAAGTCCACAGACAAAGGCAGCACTCAGTTGGGAATGAAAGAAGTTAAATATCACTGATGAAAGAACAGTTGTCACTAATGCTCAGACTCATCCCTCCAAAATCTCCCTCCTTTGTAGTGAGATTTGCTGGACAGCTTGTCTTGTCACAACCGGACGCATTTCCCTTTCTTTTCTTTTCTTTCCCCTTCCCTCCCTTGCCTCCTCTCCTTCAGTTCCCCTTCAAGTCACTATTAAGTGTAATCACAAAAAATCAGTCTCCGGTGAAACAAAAACAGAGGTCAATGTATCTACAGTGCCAATTAGCAAAACACTCTTTGGTTATTCTAATGAGATATTACCGCTTGCATCTGCTTGAGAAAATGCACTCATGAGTTCAGGCAGCAGAGCTGCCCTCGGGACGCCAAGTTTCTTTGGAAAGTTGGCCTGTTTGCTGAACTTTTCTGCAAAGGTTGCATATGTGTTCAGCTCTTTTGATAATCCGATCCCAAACAGATATTTTGAAGCCACAAAGGCCAGCTTGGCAGCAGGTTTCCGTGGACTTTCGGTTGGAGTTGGTTATCTAACTGCCTCATGTACTTCTGCAAATCTCCTCTTTAATTGAATTTTCCCCAGGCTACTGTTCTTCTGCGTTAAGACACTGTCATGGACAGGAT
This sequence comes from Vanellus vanellus, assembly GCF_965231255.1. Lineage (NCBI taxonomy): Eukaryota > Metazoa > Chordata > Aves > Charadriiformes > Charadriidae > Vanellus > Vanellus vanellus. The sequence continues at coordinate 9,154,360 of NC_138913.1, forward strand.
GGTCCAAGGTTAGACACTTGGAGGAGACATCTGCCCACACATTGGGCTGGCTGGAAGCCATGTGCTCCTGATTAGCTTGGCCTTCAACTCACACCATGCTTTTCTGTGGGACTTACTAACTTGGGCTGAGTGCTGTGCTAAACAGCGCTCACGGCGTCTGGTCAGCTCAAACCCTGGGCAGAGCTCTGCCTGCAGAAACAGGGAGGTAGGGAGCAGTACCTCTGCACTTACATACCAGCCACGGTAATTTCAGGTGCTTTTTCAAGCCTTTGGGTGGGTCTGTTTCCCAGCTGGTCCCGTAGAACAGTGCAGAAGGAATTGTTCATACCCTGTGAGTGATTAATAAAATGCAGGAGGGAAAGAGGGGAACAGAAAATGGAAACAGGAGAGTGCTGACCACAGCCTCAGGACTGCAGAAGAGAGGTGTGAACACGGAGCAAGTGTTGCTGGTGGGAGAAACTAATCCCCAGTGTCTGGCACTGATTTTAACACATGTAAGGTCACCAGCAGCATCCCTATATCAAACAGGCGGTGCATTTTAGAGAAAACACTTCCCCAAGTGACCTTTTCCTAGGAATTTTTGTTCTTTAAACTTCAGAAAGGAAGATTGTCATGTGGAGCAGCAAACTTGTCACCTAACACATGCTACAATCACTGACTTCTGAGGGATTGCTTTGTAATAATAACCTGTGCGGCAATGGCTCACTTTCTGCGGAGGAATCACCTCCTCCTGGGTGGAAGGTGTCTCTCGGGCATCTCTTTTCACAGGATCAAGCCCAGAATTTATGCATTTCATTGCTGGTTTACATATCCACTGTTCCACGGCTGCCACTTTTTATGCTTTGGAAACCTTGTCCAGCACTCATTATTTCTCAGCTAATTATGCTTTCCACAACATTGTAAGCTTGGAAAACCAAAGCACTGGTTTAGTTTCGTTCACTTTGGTGGGAAAGAAATGAGTGAACAAAGTCTGTTCATATCAATAGGAATCCTTCTACAACTATCACTGAGACTTTTGTGAGAGCTCCAGAGAGATTTCCTGTTGCCATAGCTCTAATAACAAAAACTGATGCAGCTAAATATACCCCGTAAAGAAAAATATAAAGAAATTGGCTTCTGAGCAGAAAAGTCCCTGAGCATTGGGAATTCTGCAGGTAAGATACGGGAGGTTTTTTCACCCTTGCATTCAAGGATTTCTGATATCAGTAGACACCTCAACATGAGGTAATTTGAGTGACATCTGCATAATAACTGTAATATCAGCAAAGTGAATGTGAATTCAAAGTCACTCTGAATAATTCAGGCAGGCAGGTATCCCCACCTGACAGGGCCCATGACCACGCAGTGCCGTAGGAGGCAGCATCTCCCTCAGCGTCACACCGCAGTCCATTTGCATGGGAAGGAACCTGAGGGTAGGTAATTTGTGTTGATTAAAAAAAAAAAAAAAAGAAGAAGTAAAGGCAGGTGCCTGGTTATTCTAGAGTTCCAGGGAGGAAATTAGACTTGTTTTGCAGCACTCCTAGATCTACCCATTTTGGAGTGAAACAAGAACCGTTGTACTGGGTCAGAAGAAGCACTGCTTTAGCCTCTCCTTCTCTATGTGGGCTTGCCCAGTTGCAAGCCCTTGGCGTACTGGACCACTCCTATATACTTTCCAATAAATTCATTGTATCCCCAGAGCTGCGCCGCGGTCTTACACCAGCAGAGCGCAGAGAATGCATGTGGCATGCCTTGTCCTTCACATAACCGAGTGCTAAAAGGCCATGTCCCTCATGATGGCAAATAAAGGTCTTGGCTGCAGTAAATATTAGCGACTCTACAGAAGGCGTAGAATTTCTTATTAAGGCCAGTAAGCTTAAACCAACACTGTAATTCTCCTTGAGTGTCTCCTGTTCAGGCTGACTAACATAACCTGGGCTGCCTAATTTCATCACACAGGTCCTCCCTAAGCCTTCCTCTGGAGAACACGCAAGGAGCTGCTGACCACCTAGCAGAGGGATCCCCGCACTGTTGCTGTGCAGAGAGATACAGAGAGGGAAATCTCTGCTCTGTCCCCAGCAGGCATGGGCACGGACGAGATTTCCTCTCTGGTAGCTGAGCCTGGGTAGAGCAGCCAGCCCGTATCCTCTGAGCAATTTGGCAAAAGGGACACAGAGATTTAGCAGGGGAGAACTTCAGCTTGGCAACGATCAGGAGAGCAAAGACCTTTTGTCCTTGGAGGCTTGCTTTCTATTAAATGTCTTTGAACAGGGCAGAGAGTCCCCATGTTCTGACAGCTGGCACTTCTTTAAAAACAAACAGCCCCCTTCCGTGTCATATTTGGGGAGTTATCACAGGTAATCATAAGCATTAGATGGAGTCACCTAGACGAGTAGTGTCTGGGACGCAGTGATCTGTACTTAAACACACCGCAGCAGTCAGCTAATTGAGGCTGTGCAGCCCTGGGATCCAAAATCAGCCGGCTAAGCACGGCGCTCTTCCAGCTCACCGAGCGGAAAGAGGTCCCTGGGCTGTGCCAAAAGTTCACACGTACACAAAATCCCCTCCACGGAGCAGCACACACACGTGTGCAGGCCACTGCTGCTGCTAAGGAGATGCCAAGGCTGCTCTGTTAGTGGCAAAATATTCTGCACAATGTACCATAACCCCCAAAATCAGGACTCTCAGGGGCAAAAATGTGAAGTCTGGTAATAGCAGATGTTCCCAGTACCATACTGAGCAAATTGGCACCTCCCTGGCACAGGCACGAGCGGGGAGGAGGAGGAGGGACGGTTACTCAGCGCGTCTCCTGGGCTGCGTCAGGACCCGTGCGTCACGCGCTGGCATGTGCCACACCACCGCACGCCTTGGCATGTGTTAGCAGGCTGACTCCTGGCAGGGTTTCAGCAGAAAAAAAAGCCCTCCGTAAGGTGCGCCAGACTACCACTTTCCTGTTGTTCAGGGCTTTGACTAACAAATATTTGCAAAAGAGCAACCAAACGAATGCTCCGAGCATGACCCCTGAGGCAGAGCTTTATTTAGCTTTATTTACCATGGCAGGCGAGCATAGGAGATCTGCCTGGCAGGCGGTCACCACACACTGTCCCCTTCGCCAGTCACCTGCCAGATAGATCATTTCTACAACATACCCCTCGGTCCATCCTTTTTCACCTCTCATTGCACGTTTCGTGGCTCAGGGCCACATGGGAAGTATTTGTAACCATTCTCAATTAGCTATTTGTTGTCAAATTGTCCATTTGTATCCCTTTTATGTCCTAGCTGCTCTGGTGACATTAGTGAGTGATTGCACTGTCTCTGCTTTATGTCTACGCACTGACATAAGTTATGCTGTGTGATCGGTTAATGTGCTGGAACTGCATGACAATCTCTGCCTTCCTGCCTGCCTCCATTTGGGAGCAATGCAAATCCTAATAGCAGCTCTCAGTGTTAAATACAGTTTGATAAATAATAATAGAAAAGTAATATTAGATTATTACTCTACATTACTTCTTTGAAGGCAATTGCATCTGCCAGTTCACGATGTATTTTTTCCCCCCAACACCGGAGAAAAATTTGACAGGATGAATTACCATTTCATTTCCAACTAGGAAAACATTGATAAGCTTTAAAGGATGGTTTTGAAGAGAAACCATAGACATCTAAAGATGTAAATTACAGTTGGATGAAGAAACCTCAAGGGGTCTTAGGTATGGGAGACTATTTACTGCACTACCATCTAAGTAAAAATTTTGCTGTAAAACCCTACACCATATGTGCTTTTCCTGGCTATGACTCATCATCTAAATACAAATTCAATTCCAGTTTCAGGGATTTTATGATTAAACCTATTTTCTTGTTTCTACTGTGTTTATGTATGATTTTACATCTGTCTTAACTCTATTTCTTTGTCCCTGTTGGTGAATGTAAGTTATATGGTTGGTCTGCCACACGGTGCTTTTTTCCAAGGTTGAGTGAAACGTGGTGGTTTCAGCTTAAATGAGTGGTGGGTTTGCTAGAGCCCAAAGTGATGTTGATGTTGCTCACCTGCCATTTTGCAGAAAGTAGAAGAGGAACTTCTTCCACGTGTACTACTATGTCCATGTTATGGTGGTGCCAGGGCTCAGAGGCGTGCGGTTCACATGCTTCGGGTGCCGCCTGGATGATTCAAAAGAACCGTAACAGAAAACACAGGAGATTTTGACCAGCCTCAGGTCTGTAAGTACATTTTAAACCCACAAAGTTTGAGTGTGTTTGAAATGTACTCAAATATTTCCTTCTTCACCATTGTGTCCTCATGACCCATTGAATCATCAAAGGCTCGGAGATGAAAGAAGGACTTATGGTTAGAAAATGCAAAGGACTCTCTGCTGAAGGGGGAATGGTTTGTTGTATCTTCTTTTTTTTTTAATCCCAGAACAAATAGCTTTGATGGATAATTTTCTGTGAGGGTTTTCAGTGTAATGAGTAACTGGGCTTCCAGAAAGCCATTTTATAAATAAAGTAAATAAGCTCCCAATCAAAAAAACCACAAAAATCAATTGCAAAATCCCCATAGTGTTTCATGAGCTTTGAGTCACACTCAGGGCGGAAAATTAACCAAGCCACTAGCCTGTAGGGAAGCAAGAAATAACATGGTCCTTTCAGATAATTTCAGAGACGACTTTCTTCAGGCGATTTTCTACATATGGTAACATAAGACCTGTTACCATATTCAACTGAAGAAAAGACACCTCATATACCTAAACATCTTCTAGTGGCCTAAGTTGGTATTGACAGGTCAAATTCACCTATGGTATAATTCATCTGAACCAATAAAACTGAACCAAAGAAGGATTTACTGAGCTGGCACAAGGGTCTAATCTTTATATTTGCTGTAAGAGGCTTTTACCTTTTCAGAAATGCCTGTAATTTGTTTTGGAGATGAGTACGTTTCCACCAGGTCAGAGTGAATCCGATGAAAAAGGACACCTGAGGACCCTTAAGCCTTTCTCTCTCACGAGATGGGTATAGAGGTGGAACTACCCAATCTGTAGAGGGTTCGTTGATTAAATGTGAACTTCACATAAGAATGTATTATTTTCAACCTCAGAAATATTTACCAAAAAATCAGGGATCATGATCTACTGGACAAAAGGAAAACAGTCACAGCTCTAAAAGCCGGAGAAGACCGGGCCATACTCCTCGGGCTGGCCATGATGGTGTGCTCTATCATGATGTACTTTCTCCTGGGAATCACCCTGCTGCGGTCTTACATGCAAAGGTAATTTTGTGATGGTTACCCTGATCTCACACTCTCTGCTCCAGCTGACTTCTCGTTGCTTATTCTTTTGACTTTTTTCATTAAAGTTTTACAATTTTTCCTTTGTTCAACACAGACCTAATTCTCCACTTCCATACCCCAGTATAAATTAGGCATAACTACAGTGAAAGCGAGTTGAGTAACACGGGCATAAGCGAAGGAAGAATTAGATCCCTGTTTGACGAAATCTTGATCCATAGGCTTTAGGCTTGCCACAGTTATATCCATATCAGCTGGTCGGCAGTCTGCTGAACCCTGGAAGCCCCTGGAAGCCTCTCAGGGGCTGTTGCTGCAAAGCCCAAACTCAGGACAAAACAGCAAAAATATTTAGCAGCGTCGAGAAACAACGCACTTTCAAATGAAGAATGGACAATTAATTCGGGAAAGAAATCACGCTGCTTTGTAGCATGTAGCTTTGCATGTAGGTTATTACTTCCATTTTAACAAGTGAAATCCTCCTGAAATATAGTAATTTGCTGAAAGTAAAAGATCATCTTTCATCATTACTGCACTGCACTTAATTTTTCTGAGGCCTTCTCTGGCTTTTTTCTCTGTCACAGAGCAGAAAGTTTGGCCTGTGATTCATTAGCAGCATTTGAAATCACTTCTCAAGCACCAGCCCTATTTAAAATCCAGCCCAGACTGTAATAAGACTGTCAACAATGTTTTTTCTGCCCTGATCAGTGGAGTTAAGAGAATGAAAAATGGGTAATTGGGGATAAAAGCATTACTCTGTCGTGCCCAAAACACCCTGAGGCGGTGGCCAATACCTGGCATGTTTTGGCTTATCCACCACAGGTTTCTTCTTCAGGCATGCACAATAAGTGCCTACGGTTAACTGATACGAACATCCTCAATTATATTGGTACACCTGCAGGAAAATGTTCCTTCTTGACCTTGCAACAATAAGGAAAAAGTAGCCATGCCTGAGGATAAACTGTACTGCTTTGCAGCATCTTATTTGTGCGATAAAGCTATTTGCCCCTTTTTAAATCCAGGTAAAGTTTAGATTTTGAAAACAGAGGTCAAGACCTGTTAAGTATCCAAGAGCATTTGCTTTTCCAAATTGCTCTCCCAGACCTTTCAGCAACATCAGGGTCAGTTGCAGAGGCTGCTAAGGTCAAAATTGCTCATGTGGAAAGAGATGATTTATATTACAAACCATATGAAAAATTGCCAGAAGATATCAAAGCACCTACGAAGTATTAAATATTCCATCTTCACAAGTCTGCTGTAGGTAGGTGTTACTTTATTACCCTCATGCATGAATAAAACAGTAGTCAGAAAGGTGAAAGTGAGGCAAAGAAGACAACCCAGGAGTCTTTGCTGTCACTTCTCTTCGCACAGCCAGATCTCCTTAGGGGTTATTCTCCTTTACAGACAGCAATACCCCTCCAACAAAATACTGCCCGGGAGGGGAAAAAAAAAGAAGTCCTTTCGCTTGATTTCCCCCCAGAAATCATAGCATAATTTAATATAAATGTAAGATAGAATATACAAGCAGAATTACTGCCAAAGTAGAATACCAAGAGAATTAGTCAGAAATCTTTGATATCACTTGCCATGTAAAGCTTTTGTAGGTTTGGCGAGGGAGAAGCAGACCCTCAGCCCACTGACGGAGAGGCGCAGGACAGCCGTGCCGGGTGGGAGCTGAGGGGCTGAGCCCCGGGGTGAAACCTTTCCCCAAGCCCGTGAAGGGCCTCGCACAGATTCCTCACTGCGCCCTTCCCACTGCTCTCGTCCCTAAGGAAAATACAGCCTTAGATTTTTAAATACATGCAAGGAACCCAAGTGAACGTTACCAGTGCACATCCAGGCTCCATCGCTCCAGTTTTAGCCTCTGGTGAACTGGAGATAAGCTGAAATGCTCCAGAACGATTACAACTGCTGATTTAACTTACAGAAAACTGAGCAAACTGCCACTAGAAAAAGCCTTTCCGCAGGTGGAGCTGCATGCGGTACCACTTGTGTGTTACTGTGTTTTCATGCAAAGGAGTATACATGCCATGGCAATTCAAAGTTGCCCTCCCAGCCTTCACTTTAAATTTAAGTGGACTTTGAGGTTAACCATCAGGTCCTCATCCAGGGTGTCCCATCACGCAACACCACACACGTTGGGCTCTCCCCAGGGCAGGCTGCTCTGTTTTCTTTCATATCTCTGCTGATTCCCTCTGGTTTCAAATATACTTCTCCAGACTAAAAGTTCCAGTTCCCTTTTCATTTATACATAGACATAAGTGAATTGGGTGTTTTTGTGCTCAAAGCACAAACTTTGGCTACTACAGAATAATGCACTGGCTGCGATGTGCAACACAAGAAAGTCCAGCCTTCGCTCAAAGCCCTTCAACATGTACCATCTTCTGCAAGATGCCCCCTGATGAGAAGCCTGAGCTGCATTTAGTGGTTGTTGCCCATTCTTGCCATGCTCTAACGTCTCTTTTTTTTCCACCTTAGTGTCTGGACAGAAGAGGCTCAGTGCTCGCTTCTCAATGCATCTATCACAGAAACCTTCAACTGCTCATTTAGCTGCGGTCCAGACTGCTGGAAAATCTCTCAGTACCCCTGCCTCCAGGTGTACGTTAATCTCACCTCTTCTGGCCAGAAGCTTCTGCTCTACCACACCGAGGAAACAATGAAAATTAATTCTGAGGTAGGAACACGGAATAAAATTTCTTCCTAAATGGGTTTCTGGAGGGCTGCTCACCTTGTTATACCCATTCTTCACTTTAAAGCAATATAAAGCTTCCAGCTCCTGCTTCCCTGGTAAATACAGAGCAGAGAAAAAAGAAACCAGTGCACAAACTGAGCTCACATCTCTGGAGGGGGCAGTTTTCCACCTCCATCCCTTGCGGGGAGCACAGCTCATCCCACACGGGGTGGTGGCCCCGGGGGCTGGAGCCTCCCTCATCCTTTGCCATGCAAGCAGTGCTTTACAGGCACAGGCTAGCGCTGAGCACCTGTCATACTGATATTCTCGTGGAGCTGTGGACAAGTCACTTCCCACCCAGGTATGGCTCCGCGTGACAGCAAACACCCCCAGCGATGTGCATGGAGTATCCACGGCAGTGAGAATAGAAATGGCCTTTTTATGGTGGGGCCAGGCACGGCGGTGGGAAGAGACGAGACGTATCTCCATCTCGACCTCTGGTGACCAACTCTGTGCCCTGAGCATCTCTGCTGAGGTCAGATGTGCCGCTGGGGTCAAGGCACAGCACTTACCCCTGCCAATGATGCAAAGATGCTGAAAGTTTGCAGAGCAGGGACTGTCAAGATTAAAGCGGCGACATAAAAAATAAAGGCCTGGCTTTGGGGCATGTACAAGCTAAGGAGTCAGCCCATCTTTCTTGCACAACTTCCCTGATTCCAGACACTGAACCAAAAAAATTATTTTTAACAAATCTGCAGAAGAATGCCCCTCTCTGCTTCAGCAAGTACAAAATCCAGCATAACTCCATCCAGGTGGGACAGAGCCAGCCCCTGTCTGGAGGCTGTAATGAACACAGCGGGTGCACAGAAGGCATCTCCTCGCCGGCCCGCAGCCACAGCTGTGCGGCTGATGCGGTGCTGTGCATCACACCCAGGCAAGCCACCGCCTCTTCGCAGGTGGCTGTCTGCTCCCTCCGCGTAGCGAGGCAGGGTCGGACCCAGAAATGTCCCTCTCCCCACCTCCCCTTCTTTGTACCCACAGCGCCTGGGCACCTAAGACTGCAAGCTGCCGCGAGCCGGGACGCAGCTAAGTCATTAGACTTGCGAGTGCCAGATTTGCATTAACTGCTTAGTTATCCAAGGTCACTGAACCCCAAACTACGGGTGCTTGGCAAACCGCAGCCCGTCACAGCAGAGCCCTGGTTCAGGCTGCTGACAACGTAACCTATTGTGTTTCTATTTATGGCAGCAGTTCAGTAGACCAAATTACTTCTGCATATTAAGATGAAGCGATATTAAAATTAGTCAAAGCACGGAGTTGTTGCACCGGGCCGGTTATTCTGCTGGATAATTAGCTCCTGTGGCTGAGACATGAAGTCCTCTGGATCTGAAGTGTGACATGGAGAAGAGTGCCTCATCTTCCCCCCCGGTTCGGCAGCACTGCAGAAAAGAGGCACTCTCCATCCATGAAGCCTGCGGCAGGACAGACCCCACTTTCTGCCGGGGCAGAAACAAACTGCACTGACGCTCATGCAGCAATTTGATTGAAACAGATCAGATCGGTCTCTGTGCTCCACTGGATTCAAATAAATCAAGAGATTCAGCATAAATCTCCACATTCTGTTATTGATGATTTTTGCTTGCTGAAATGGACTTTGAAATTTTCCCTGATGCCACCTCCTCTTAATTTAATGTAGGCACAGTTAATACTTCTCCAGCCCAAGGTTGTTTTACAGGTTAAGCTCTGCTCTCGGGAGGATTCCTAGGTTTTCCTGACATGCTGCTGGCTATGTGATCTGAATCCAAACGCAGTTTTGAATGAAAGTTTGAAATATCTATAAAACACCTGGCTTCTTGTGCCTGGCCGGGATCGGCAGAGCCTCCAAGCTCAGATCAGCACAACCCATCTCAGCTCCCTGGATGGGTCCTCCCTCTCCCCTGGCCGGAGACAAGCCACCCTGCGCACGGCTGGTTTTGTGATGCTCCAGCTAGGTCCTAGCTGTCTCTCTCCATCCATGTACTCAGGTCTGCCTTTCCTATCTTTCTCCTTGCCAAATAAACCAAAAAAAAAGCCGTCCCTGGATGCCTGAGCACTGGCATTACTGGGGATGTTGCAGAATGCGATGCTCACCCTCCGAGGCCGAAACCAGTGACCTTCAAAAGGTCAGCATCCCCCCGCCAACCTCTCTGCCTCGCGGAGCCCCGCGCGCACACAGAGCAGCATCTGGAGCCCGTCTCTCTCCTCTCCCCGCCAGCTAGTGCGGACGGAGCAAAACGCACTTTGATTTTAAATAATGATTAATCTGGGAGACTTGCTGTCTAACCTAGCTGTCGGCCCACAAGGTGCGGTACGGGGTAGGTGCGATTTACACTGAGGTCTACAGCGTGCTGCTGCCAGTCCCCAGTGGGAATCGGTGGGAAGCAAATGGATACCAGTCGAGCCGCTCGAGTCTTTCCCAGAAAAGCGCATGAGGTTTTTCATGGCTTTTCATTGCTCTCGCTGTGCATACTTTACCTCTAGTCTTTAAGACAAGACCAGCCCCTTGTCAGTAGTACAAGCACAGCGGCTTAAATGCTTTCACAGCTACACTTTCCCTTCTCAGCTGTCAGAGGCTGTAACAGCCTCTGGGAGGGGTAAATCGGCCGGTGTCCCCTCGCGCCCGCACCACGGAGCCAGGCTGTCACCCTGAGGAAGGGCTGCGGCAGCTAAAGCGGTTCTAGAGGCCCTGTTTCGATCTCATACTATATCATTTTGATTCTTTTCGTGTCATTGGAGCTGCTGCTGATTTATACCCATGCTCCATAAGTGAGATAACAAGCAGGCTTTAATCACTAGAATCACCGTTATGCCAGCTTCAACTGCCTGAGACTCAGAAATGATGGGGAATCTCATGGTTTCCCACTGAAGTTTCAGGTATTTATAACCCGGAGAGGAGTTTATCTGGTGGGGGGGAGCAGTGATGTTCAGCGGCAATTCCCAGCAGACTCATTTCAGGGCTGGGGCTGGAGAATTCAGTCTGCAGGAATCAATATCAGGCCAGCACAGACACAAAGCTGCTCCTTCAGCCATCAGTTCAGACCTGTTGCACTTTCCAAAATAGGTGTAAATTGACATCCTGACCGCTTTTTTCTCTCAAAGATTGCCACAGCACATCTTATCAAAGTTTCCAGTCCCAGTTTCCAAGCTCAGAGTGACAGGGACATGCATCCCAACCACAGACATATGACCAGAGCCAGGTATTTCACTGCCCAGCCTGAACTAGGGGCCTCTCCAAAAATTGGGCTGTCGGTGTAACTTTATTGTCTTAAATGAAACTACTCCCAGCTTTCAGGGAGGTGTTGTGTGTTCTCCACCCTTGGAGATATTCATAACTTGACTGGATAAGTCCATGAGCAACTCTGCACTGAGCAGGGCATTGGAGTGGACATGTCCAGAGGCGGTTCTTACAGGCTACCTATCCAGTCCTTTAAATTAGAAAAGCTGAGCTGGAAATGTAATAAAAAGTTCTCCCTGTAACTATCTAGTATGTCCTTCTTGTGAACAGATTGCAAGTAACACAAGAATCACTTTTCTCATGTTGTATCACAGAATCCTCACTTGAGGTAGACAGCCAGACATTGTTTACTTTCAGATTTGCAGATTTCCAAGTGTTTGACAATGCAGAGGTGTAATAGAACAGCACAGATTTAGTAGTCTACATTCACAGCTACAGCGTGGATATAAAATTCCCTGCTAGGCATTGGAGAAAACTAAATGAAGATCAAGCCAAAGAAAACACTCAAAACATTCCATTATACGTGTCTACCTACTTGCTCACCAACGACCTACGCAGCACGGGCAGAGCCAGCCCTGTGCTATCCCTGGGATCTCACTGCGGAAGCCAAGGCATGGACGAAGGCCAGGAACACCCCACAACCACAACTTAATGCACACAGAGGCCTTGTGCTGAGGATCTCCTCAAAGCTGAGGCCAAGATGCCTCCAGGAGCTCGGGAGAACTGGGACAAGGTAGATAGCACATGGGATAAAGGGCACCCACATCCTGGAGAGCACATGGGAGACCGTAGCCTGGAGAGAGATGCAGTTTCAGCACAAGGAGCCCGGCTGAGAGGCAAAGTAAATCAACCTCCCTTGCACAACTGCATTTCACAGCTTCATGCTACCAGACCCTCTTGGCATGAGCAGCCCAACCAGCCCAACACGGCCGGTGGCTCTGTGCCATCAGGTGTAAGAGGCAACAGCTGAAGTTCTGCTTCAGCGTCTGGTCTCCTTTGAAAATGTTTGGAAAATACTCGGACTTGCAGGAAGTCAGACTTCTCCCCACTGCACTCTTGGAACATTTCCACAGACTCAGGCAAGGAAGCTGTCATCATTTGGGCTTTTAAGTGCCTGCTGTTTTCTGTGAAGGGGGAGGGCTGGACCTCGGCAAGAGTGGCCAAGTCCCTGTTTAATCTTCTTGCTCAGGATCGTAACAGCTGGGGTCTCAAGAAACAAAAATTTATGGCACCAAACTTGCAAGAAAAAAAAATCTGAGCTGGAAATACTGCTGTTATGACAGTGATAGCACATAATTTAGTAAAAGAAAATGAGGTACGCTTCACTGAGAAATTCCCCTACTTATTAGATTATGATCTATTAAAGAGTCATGGGCACTGGAAGAAGGCTTGTGGCTTTGGACATTTAAGACAAAGCTGGGCAGAGTGCAAGAGAATATCCTGGAGGGAGCAGACATGCACCAGCAGGAAGATGGATGAGATATTACTGCTCTGATATTTTCCGTCTCTAATTTCTAGAGCTCTATGAAATATTCATAATGGCAGTGCTGCCATGCTCTACCCTTAATGCTCCAGTCTGCTAACACCAGGCAATCTTTCTGCCGCACTTCAAATCATATTCTGTGCTAATAAACTTGCCAATGAATCAATCAAATCCTGTTACGAGGTTAATCCTTTGATCATTATTAGGACTAGAGATTTTTCACAGTACGTCGCAAAAAAAGTCACAGCATAGTCATAAAAAAGAACCAAGGGACATTTATAAAGTATATACATTAAAAAAAATAATCAAAAGCCATGAGGTCACATTATTTTAATCAAAACATCTTTTTTTCCTTTGAAAAACTCACTTTCTCTCATTAAGTTATCTGGAGCTACTTTAGGTGCTCACCCAGGAAAAGCGGGTTCAGCAGCACAGGCAGGGAGCATAGTGGGACCCACAATCACCCCATACCTGTGAGGGAGCAGTGACCTGCTGGGTCCCACACACACAAGTTCAATGAGAAGCTAAGCAGCAAACTTCCATCCCTCCTGAAGCAGGACTTGCCTAGGTAGGGAATTTAATCAAAATCCTGGACAGGTGTAGAAAACCCTCAGGTGTGGAGGGGTGTGAGTGTCTAGATGAGAGGAGGGAGGGAGGTGCCCTGGGCTGCTTCCATCAGTCCTCTTCCAGACCAGCAGCAGCAACAAATTCAAGTATTTCTGCTCTAGGTCAAAATCCAGATGTGGCTTCAATCCTTGTGTGTCTGCCCACCACCTCACCAGCCCACACTAGCTCTTTGCAGGGAACGGTCAGCACAGCCCATGGCCGCCATCCTAGGTGTCCCATGGAACATCTTCAATACATGGACTCCATAAGCTATTTTTTTAATTAATTTGGTTTTAGTGTTCTTTGGGAATGCTAGGTTGAAACTGTGTTAGAAAAAGCCACCCCCAAATCTTCGTTTCTTTGTGGCTGAGACTGAAATTCAAGCAGCATCTTCAGAGAGAAGGAGCTGTTGGACTTACGCGGGAGTGAAGAGCAAAAACAAGACTAAGAGCCATCCAGGTAGCCAGGCTGATCTTCAGCTAGAGGTTGAATGAAAGTCTTCTGGGTTGTCAGTAGGAAAACTGTTTTCTCCTAGACTACCTATTTGTCCCTAATCGAGGCCATTACTCCCAAGGGAAAATTTGTATAATGGTCTCTCATCAGCCTTCTCCTCTGTGGGTGAACTCCTGTGCCCACTACAATCACTTTGATCTGATCCAAGTAAGATCTGAACTACCAGATTTGTATTTACAGAGAGTCAATTACCCATCTAACTGCAAGCATATGCATGCCACTTAAGATGAAGAGGTACTTCATCAGTTCCATTTTTGCATGTGTAAATTAGCAATAATAATATATTCACCTATCTCATGAGGCCGCTGTGCAGATTAAAGCATTAATGTTTGTACAGCACTTGGAGGTTCTCCAATGGGAAATTCTGTAGATGTGCAAAATATTGAGTTTTGTCTGTGATAAATTTATTATTAGCTTAATAGTATTCCACTCGTATTATGAAAAGCATAATTACCTTGAGATTTTCCTGTTTGCCACCTGAAAACAGACATTGTATCTGGTTTGGAGATGCATTTTTCTCCCTCTAATTTCTTCCCAGTGTTCATATATACCGAAGTGCGGCAAGAATTACGAGGAATCCATGTCGCTGGTGAACGTCGTGATGGAAAACTTCAGAAAGTACCAACGCTTCTCCTGCTTCTATGACCCCGAAGGAGTTCAGAAGAACGTGATATTAACCAAACTGTACAGCTCCAATGTGCTGTTCCACTCCCTCTTCTGGCCCACCTGCATGATGATCGGAGGGGTCGCCATCGTCGCGATGGTAAAGCTGACTCAATACCTTTCCCTCCTCTGTGAGAGAATCCAAAGGATCAACAGATAAAAATGAAGACTTCTCCGAGATTTAATTACAGCTAAAATACTGTTTTCTCATTCTTCACCAAAGAACCTTAAGTTTGTAATGTGCAAGTCTGTTATAAGTTCCTTACTATATTCTTATAAGTAGAGCAATAATGCAAAGGCTGTTCTATATGCAAACATGATGTTATTATTATGCAGACAACTGAAAAATTACCGTTTTGTGTTGACCGTCTATATGATCTTGGTTTATGCTGAAACTAGTACTTCTTTCTTTTCTACAGCCAAAATAGGGCTCAGTGTGACCATTTGCAAGCTTAGTCAATTGACATTTTCAATGTAAAGGATTCTGGGGCAAATTCACTGCTGGGCAAAGGGCAGCCAACCATTTGCGTATCACTGAGGTCTCACATCTAGCTCAGCCCATTCAATGGATTTGTGGCTTTGCTTTTTTTACTATTGGCTGCGGGGGGGGGGGGGGGGGGGGAAGCACTGATAGGGTTTTTTTATGGTAAGACAGTACAAAAGGGATGTATTTTGGGGCCAGGATAAGCATACAGTATTTTCAGCCAAAGTAGGACTTGGTGATGCTTTGTGTTTGCTCCCCCAGTTCAGAAGTAAATTTTGCCCTATAGTGTTTAAGGTCTTTTGGAAAACACCTTGGAGTTTTATTTTATGTAGTGCTATAATTTTCTTCTGTCTGATCGACATCATCTTTGTCACTTGCAGAAGCTGTAGCCAAAAAACAAAAATCACCTTGTTCCATTTTCTATTCTAGTCCGAGCCCTATTGACAGAGATGGGACCAGAACACCTTATGTAAAGGTTTATTACTCATTTGTCTTGTATTTGCTACCATATCACTGTAAAGAAAAAAATAACACAATCAGCTATTTTTTCATTTTTTACTTCCAACTATTTTAGATTTTTTTACTTGATATATATACAGATATATATAAAAAGAAAAAGCTATATTATATCTAGTTGTGTATTGGAACTTGATTAGGGGGGGCTTTTGTTTTGTTTTTACCAACTGGAAAGTGAACAGTATAACTCATGTATTTATAACCTTCATCTTTGGATAATATCAAAACATAGAGGAGCAGCACTGCAGGATCTTATCCAATATTCATGATGTTGTTTCAGTCAAAGGTCTCTGTTGCTGTGACATCGGAATTGACAAAAATCTCATCTAATTCTATGGCTCTATTAACTGAATTGTTAGATAATCACCATAATACATCTGGAAATCTCTCCTGACCTTAACTTCGTATGCAGTGCTGGCTGATGTGAATTATGATTTAAAAGGCCCAGGTGCAATGATTTATTGGAAAAAATGAGATTATGACTAAGATGTTGTCCTATCTGTCAAATATTTACCATGGGGATCTTGCCAGTATAATTCCATGCACACAATTTCCGCATAATTTATCTTTATTCCCCTGTAGAAAGCATTCCTTCGTCTGTTATGTTTTAAAGACACCTCTCACAGTTTCTCACTTCGCACTCAGCCTGAAGGACAAACACAAGGCAGCTCCTGCGAGCACCCTGTGAACTCACTGTCCAGTAGCTCAAAGAAACCATTTACAGGCCTATTCAAACCAAGAAACTA
Organism: Vanellus vanellus; assembly: GCF_965231255.1. Classification (NCBI taxonomy): domain Eukaryota; kingdom Metazoa; phylum Chordata; class Aves; order Charadriiformes; family Charadriidae; genus Vanellus; species Vanellus vanellus. Next base: position 9,170,570 of record NC_138913.1, read on the forward strand.
ACTTTTTTCCCCCTCAAAAAGACTGCAAAGCAAGTATTCTGCCTGGTTCATCTATATATAAGTACCTTCCTCAATGTAGCATTAAAAACTTCAAGATGTTACAAAACTTTACAAGTCATGCAAGTGTAACATGAGCTGTAAAAAAAGAAAAGAGTTCTCAGCAGTGAAAATGAACCTGCAATCTTGTAATCAGTTATATAATTTTCCTTAGGTAAATAAATTCCTGGAGGGTGGGGGTATAATCAGGGCTCCAAAAATATATAATAAAAATATTAAATTCAGTCTTCCAGATTTCAATATCTTCTGCCTTCAGATCTGGCTTGTTTCATCAAACTTTTCTTTGTAGCTTCCGTTACCAAGAAACAAGGAGCGCTGACACAACCAGGCATTCATAAAGGTTTATTTGCAAAAAAAAGTAGTTTTGATCAATCCGTAGAATTCACAGAAACCATCATCAGCAGATGTAGGCACCTTCGGCACCACTGGGACTGGAGTCACAAAGTCTTTGGTGGACTGACAGCAACCTTTATTCCAACACCCGTCAGCCAGCAGAAAGCGTGACACCCCTGGTGCCAGCGTGGGTGGGGGGACAGAGATGGGAGACCCCAGCCCTACTGCCATGGTACCCACTCCTCCACGGCATGGGCACCAACGTACAGGGACATGGGGATTCTTCTCCTGGTACCCATGATGTCAGGGCTTCCAGGATGCAGATGCTCATCATCATTACAAAACCCTATTCCGTAGGTTTTGCCATAAAGGGAGGTATCCAGGTGAGGCCCCCAGAGCCACACAGCTGAGCAGGCATCTCAACCCATTTCTAAGACAGCCCAGGTGACTTCCAGGGTGCATCTTCATCCTTAAAGTTGTTTTCCCTTCCAGCAGAGAGGTTTGATCCGTGGCCGGTGTTGCCATCCTCATGGACATCCTTCATCCATCTCCCCATCAGCTCAGTCACCGATGCTGAAGGAAGGACCACACTGCCGATTACAATTCGCAAATAAGAAATGGCACACAGCATCACCAGCAAAGAGCTCTGGTGGCTTTTCCACACCATTACTGATGCTGGTCATTCACATGATGATAAAGTAGCTGCTTGGCTGTGTGTGTGACATTTTTGGCACCTGCATTTGTGCGCTTTGGTTCTGGTGACAGGAAAGCTGATTGTTCCTGACATTTACACATCAGACGCTGCTTTCAACATGTTGCACCATAAACATTTCACCAACGCTCCTGTGGGTGAAACATCTTGACGTTGTTACAGTCTATAATCATTTTGTTGACATTAACAGAAAGATCTGTGGGATAGCAAAACAACTTGAGTAATTGGATGGAGTGAGGTAAAACAATAATTTTAAAGGGAATTATCTGTCTGATCACTGGCACAGTTAACCCCCCACTGAAGCGTTAGCATTGCAAACAGGATTTTGACGACTCCTGCTGCCCCAAGGAGAGGTTGTGTTTCAGAGGGGATATTACCCTGTGCTGTTGCATTCTCTACTTCCATTTTAATAGCACATTTATCCCTTGATGTTCCTGTAGGCAGCTCAAATGAGTGAAAAATACACAGTAGTGAAATTCGTTGATCAGGCAAATCCATCATGTTTCTGAAACTGGTTTTGACTCTTCCCAGCACAAACGTGTCACCTCTTGATGTCCCAGCTGGGTATTCGGGACAGCACGGAGCAACCAGTGCTGAATGGAAAAGTGCAATTCATAGGCGTTATGAGCCTATGAGAGGCACCCTTGTGGGATTTAAAGCGTGCGTAAGTATTCCAGGTGCCAAATTCACATGGCCTTTTAATAGATGTTATTTTCTTAATTAGATTATTTACATTAGGTCTTATTTCTATTTTGGAACATCTAAATCTGAAGCGTGAACATCCCTGCCGTAATACTCTGAAACCTGGCACCTTGCAGCAAACCCACTAAATGTCACCAGCTAAGACAACGGAGAGCTTATTTTGGTTTAGCTTTTCTAATTGAAGAGACGTCACTTTATCTCACAAGATGCACCCAGAGTGCAAGCGTACCCAACTCCGCTGTGAGTTGGAGGTGAATACAGGAAGGAGAGAGGGCTCAGGAAACATAAGAGCCTGCACATCTTGTGAAGACAAATGCAGTGATTTCAAACCCGAGGGACAAAAAGGGAATGAAGTCCCAAGGCAAGGCCAGGGACACTGCCGGCTTCACATCCTCAGCTCCATCCTCATCACCAGCCACAGAAGAGTTCAATGGAAGAAGGTGCTGAGAAAGAAGTGGCTGGTGTAAGCCTGGTCCAAGCAGCCTCCTGCCTCCGTTTGACTACAAAAGCTGTGACCTTACAGCAGTACAAGTGTATGAGTATAACCTCTAGAGGAAACAGCAATTTCAGGGCAACAGCATCTTAAAAATTGGTCAGCTAAGTCCCCTTCTCATACAGTCAAAGCCCTTATTAAAATAGCTGCAGCCATTCAAGTACATTGAACCAATATCTGCAGCAAAGAACTTTTTGCATAGACTCAGAGTCTGAGAACAGCAGCATCAGCTCTCCAGTAGTCACTGTACTGTTTATCACCTACCAAAGATTTGGGAAAAAAAACCCTCACTTTCCTGCTCCACTGAGCGCTCATCACTTCCCAGCACTTGATTTTTCAGAAAGAAACCAGCACAGTTTGTTGTGTACCCAAACATCTCACAACTGTATACAAACTTTGCCAAATTGTTTTTTGTGCAGGGGCAAGTATAAATTATTTTGTTTCAGTGTTTTGGAAACAAAGTGTTTCAATTTTTCAGTTTGGACTGATACTGACTTTTAAATGCTGGGGGGGGGGTGACCTTAGGATTTTTTTTATTAGAAAAGCTTGAAAAATAAATAATTGTTTTTCTGACATGAGCCAAAACTATCAGCAATTGCTCCATTCACCAAACATTTTATTTTTTTGAGGCTGATCCAGACACTTTTGCTTCCTTCCATTTTTCTCACCCACGAGCAAAGTGCAGAATCAGTCACACAGACGTGACCACCAGCAGCCCTGGCCGGGCTCAGGCAATCGTCATCTCAGAGAACATCACTGATTGTTACTACAAGTAAAGTAAAGCGCCTACGTCAAACAGGATAAAGGCTACTAAATTAGGAGACACAGGGAAGGAGGAAAGGAGCATTTATCCATTATCATTAGCTGTGCGGGGCAGCGGCTGCTGGGTATCAGCTCCCCTCCTGAATGCAGCCATCCCTGCAGAAGGTGCTGTAGCTCCAGGGAGCCATTCATGTGCATGTACTCCGTACAATTTAAACCAAAATGACTCCCCCACCCCAAAATAGAGTGGTCAGGCTATTTGACTGAACTGTTTGAGCTATTGCAAATTAAGGAGGACGCTGCAGGCAGAGCCTGTGGCTGGCACATCTCAGGGGGGACTCAGCATGCCCTTCAGCCCCAGGAGCATGGCCAGCACAGGGCTTTGCCCATTACGAGCTGGCTGTCCCAGGCTATGTCTTCTCAGGTGCTTTGAGAAGTCACAGTGAACCAGGAGGGGCGGATGCCTCACACACTGCCCAGCAAAGCTGCGCTGCCTCCAGCTACGTGCCGGGCCCCCAACAAGCCATTTTTTCAGCCCAGACCTGCAGCTGCTGAGTGTAAAACAAACCTCATTTCACACAGAGGACTTTTTTTGTCCTTCAGAAGTGATCTGAAAAAAAAAAAATAAATGGAAGTGCTGCCAGGTGAATTTGCACCAGGCTTTTTTAAATGAATCAAGTTTCTCCAAACACTGAAAAAATGTGTTAACATTAGTAGAAACCTCCATACAAGCCTGTCTACTTTTTATAGTTCTCCATTTTCATACAATGAGGTGGTAGGTGAGTATATATTTAACTGAACTACATTTATTCAGGTGATAATTTAGCATATTTCATTGCCTAGTGATTTTATTATTATACAGAGTGAAAGAGATGCTCATTCTAAAATGCTCTACATACTCTATATGTCCATCAATACTAAAGCATGGCCATTTTCAAGCAGAAGAACAGCAAAGGACTCATAAAAAAAGATGAGCAGACATGGGGAATCAGCTTTCTCATCCAAAACACAGAAAAGGTTTGCTTGCTTTGGAAATTCAAGAACAACAGGTGAGAAGTAGAAACATCTCCAGAAGGAGTCAGGCAGGTCAGATTTAGGGGAGCAGATACATTCACCTCCTCAGGTACAGCACAGCAGGATCAGCCCCTGCTACAGGTTGCAAAAAAAAAAAAAAAAAGCGCTATTTTTTCAGGAGTGTCCTCCATTTCTAATACATTTCTGGGAAAAATATTGGAAAACTGCAGAAACACTGGTTTTGCCATCCAGTTCACCCCAAACAGCTTCATTTTTAAAGAGACTATTTCATTTCAAAAGTTAGATTAATTTGGTTTGGAAAAAATACACAAACAAAATTTGAACCCAAATGCAGTGATTTGCCACTATCCCACTGATCTCTTTATATTGACCCAACATTATTTTTTCAGGTTTTTCAGTTTGCAGAAAATTTTGAAGATTTTCATTTTTCATCCCATACGCAGGATAAGAAAAAAAAAAACAAACCACCAGCTAAAATGCTGTGGAATTGAAAATATGCTTCGCACACAACTCAAGCTAAAATGTTTAAGAAAGTCTCCTAGGGTAGATTTTCTAATATATCATGTGATAACGTATATGAGGAAGGTGGGAGGTTTCATCATCTCTCTCAAAGTATCCAACCTGGCTATTCTTTGGCATAACTACAGTTACTATTCTGTATTCAAATATAAAAGCACTTTTTAATACCCAGCCACGCGTACACTTAACTCCAGATCACAAGCAAAGGATCTGCTGTGCCAGGGGCTGCCAGGCAGCTCCAGACCCAAAGATCAAGTGGACAAAAATGAAGAGTGAAACCCTTCCACGTGGAAGGCACTTATGGTTTTAATCACCATGCACATAAGCTCCGTTATATTCATCACAGATTAAGTAGGAAGCAAAGTCTGATGACTAAGCGGCAACACCTTAATCACTCCCCTTACAAGCAAGAGTTCAAAGCCATTAATACAGCAAGACAGCTGAACAATACAACTGGAGTTTGCTAAAACTGCAGAAGGCTGCAAAACCAACACGGAGGGAGTCCTGCTGTAATTAGTTGCTGCTTCCTCCGTGCCACTTTACCATATGCTTAAAGACAGGTGGGAAAGCAAGTTCGTACCAGCAGCAGTGCGTCTCCCACTGCTGGCCACTCTCCCCTCCCCGGCACATGCTGCCTCCTTCCCCTGCACAGAGGAGTTGCTGGGTCTCAGCCTTCAAGTATTAGACGCCATCTCCCACCCCACAGCAAAACTTAGGCCGGGAAATCTGTCGCAGAGTGTGGTATTTCGTGACATGTAAACTGCCATGAGAAAGTCCCACTAGACCAAGGGTTTCTATTAAACAGCCTCCAGGAGGGAGTGGGAAAGCACGCAGGGAAAAAGACAAATAGCAAACACGAGTAAATGAGATGTTCCACTTTGCCCAGGAGAAATGAGGATCATCTGCTTCCACACAGGGGTTTTCCCAGGGCACGAGAGATTCGGGGGCCTCACTCTGCATAGGCAGCACTGGGTGTTGCAGTCCGACTAGCCGGGGCACACCAGACAGTCCTGGTCTGGCTACTGCCAACAGCTCTGTCCCTGCAGGTATGCCCAAAGGAAAGGCTGAGGCCACAAAATTCTTGTGCAGGTGGCTCGTCCTGTTTGGAAACGATGCCTGGGATTTCATCTCACAGGCACAGCACATGGCCCTTCATACATCTCTGCTTCCCAAGGAGTAGCTGCTTATCAGTCCCACTGCAACAGATGCTAGAAGTTTTGAGTATTCAGTATTAAAACAAAAAAAAAAAAAACAAAAAAACACACCAAGAAAAATTTCTAAGGAAAGAAAACATCCAATCTGGACATCTGACCTTGGTCCACTGAGATCAGCTCCTGAGCCCCCACAGCTCTGTGGACGCAGTCTGTGCATAGGAATTCAGGAGGTACTCGCTGCTCCTGATTTTCCAGTGTCCTGCCATTAGCTCCGTGCTGCTAAGCAGTCACTTTAAGATGATAAAAACTTCTGCAGTCCCAGGTTTCTGCTGCCGTCTCTGGCAGTCCTTCATCTCAAGCCAATAACATTCTGGCCACAAACAGCAAATTAATGATCTAGGAAATTTGTTGTTCCCTCATACTCTTTTGGAGTCCCCTCCCACCCCTTCTGGCCTCTCTCCAGGTGAGGACTTGGCTGCACTGGTCAACACATGCAGGAAAAGCAAGGCCAAAATGCCATCTACTTCCCATCATTGGAGCCATGTAAACTGGGCCAGCACTAACCCAAATTCAGATGCTTGGGCAAAGAGGCTTTGGTGTCATCAGCCCTTTGACTTTGGTGGTGGCCATCACCACCAGCAGCTTGCTGTGGACCCATTACCACAAATGACTCAAGGTTTCCCCAAAGGGGACTGTGGCAAGGAGCATCCAGGGCCCTCTCATGTAGTCGCTGGCCACTAACCCTTCTGCTGGGCTGAACCACATCCCCAGCCCCCAAACCCTGCCACCCCATGCCTGAGATAACCCTCAAAGCTCTCACACCAAGAGCTGGACAGGAGGTGGCAGTCCACCCTGGGCATGCCATCAGGTACATGGCACTAAGTCCCAAATAGCCACTTAATTTCTTCTGAATCTGTGGTGTGGATATCTTGGTGATGATCTTTATCCCCCACATGCAGTGGTTTGCAGGAGCAAATGCTATACCCATTGTCCCAAGCTCACAAGCCATCCTGCCCACACAGAGGCTGTGCGTGCACACACAGCTTGTGGGTGGGCTTGTCCTCTTCTCCATTATGTGACTGGAAATATGCACCTCTGTCCTTCTCTTGTGCTGCCTTAGCTGTTTAACAAGCTAGCCCGACAATTACTTCCAGCCTTGGACAAAAATCTCCTGCCCCAATGCTGTTAAATTATGTAGAACAAGATTATAATTACATCCTTAAAAAAAAAAAAAAAACAAAAACAAACTCTACACTTAAAAGAACATTACTCAGGTTGCAAAAGCAAGCACTCAAAAGCTACAAAATGCCAGAAATAGAGCTGCCTGAATAGGCTCCATGCAGCACTGCTTGTACATACGCATTATGATAGAGGCTCTAACCATATAGCAATACACCATTTTCCACAGGACCCCTGGTCCTGCCCCAGACAAATGACGTTTAGTTAATGAGTCATCCTTCAACATCTTCTTTAACCCTTGTCATTCAATGTGTGCCCTCAACTCCTTATTGCGCCTCTGCCAGCAGAATTGTTCGGCTCCTTCTCCAGGGCACAAAGCAGCTCCATCCAGAGGTAGCCACGCAACCACCAAGCCACCCAGCTCAGAGATGAACACCACCAGCACTCAGATGAAGTTTGTTTTCTGTGGCACAGCATCATGCAAAGTTAGCTATGAGGGTCTGGTACACAGGCCAGTGTCACAGCCAGGGTACCATGTAGTCAGACCAAGGATGGAAGAGGGAAACATGTCTGATGTCTTTCAGAGGACACTGCTGTGATGCCTGTGAGGGTGGCAAGGACTAAGTTAAGGGGGGCTGCTGTAGACCCTTCCTTTCCCCAAAATCCTGCAGATCCTTTTCCTGCTCAACTCTGCCAAGTGTCTGTGAAACTGCCGGGCTGGCGCAATGCAACCACTGGGCTCTGCTCTGAGCAGGGCACTGCCCAAGCGGGTCAGCTCCCTGCCAAAAACAGCCTGAAGGAAACATTTTTGACAGCTCCAGATTGTTTTCAGACATTACTGATGCCTGGGAAGCAGGGCCAGTTTACCTTTAGTTTTTCACTCCATGGTGTTAAAACCCTAGGAAAGTGCTGCAGGACAGAAGCCCTCAATTTACCCCTTGGCTCTGGATGGCTACTACCAGCTGAGCAGCATGTCACCACACCACCCACCGCACCCCACAGCCAAAGGGGTCCCCAGTGAAGGTCCAGTCCCCTCCACCAGCCCACATACACTGACTCTCCCTGGAAAAGTCTGCTGACTTCTTTTTAGTCTGAACAGGTAAATGAGAACGAGATCAGCGAACAGAATTTCCCCAAAACCCCTATCTCTGGCCATTCCCTAACTAAAATAAAACTCTATTGACACAGAGACTTTACAACCACCAGAGATTATGTTCCTCCAGTCCATCCTGGCTTTATCCATATGCCAGGCCAAAGATCAAGGGGTTTGTGCACTTGAAAGAGTTAAAACCAGTCAAAAAACAGCCATCAGCCCCACAGATAGACAGAGTCCTATTCCCCCCACAAAGGATTCTTCCCAGAAAATCCCCACAGTAAGCCATGAGTGTACACCTGAATTTACCATCAGCTGTCAACCAGCACACCACAATGCACACCACCATATTCTAGCAAAAATGTGGTAAAACATGATAAGGCAAAGCCATAATCAGGAAGAAATGAAGCAAAACTAATTGTCTTACCTGGATTGTTTCAAAACTTTTTTCCCCTTGGTTACTACTGCTTCACAGACAGTGAAGACAGTGTAACTGTCTTTCTCACTGGTCCTTGTTTTCAGTGTTTCTTTTTTTTTTTTTTTTTTTTTTAAAAGAAAACATTTGCTTTGAATCTGGCAGAGTTCCTGCTCAGTGACTCCAGGGTATCTCCAGCATACAAAATATAAAGAATTAATGCAGTTTCCATGCATAACACATTTACACTGTGTGGCATCTCCCATTTCTTGGGAAGCAAACACATATACAAGTTGCAAAACATTAAGCTTTTCGAACTGAGAAAAATAATAAATTACATTTACCTTCTCAATATCACACAGTTCTATGGAAGATGAGACAGTCTAACAGCGTACTAAGACAGGGACTGTGTAGCAGTCCAAGACTTTTCTATGCATCCTCCTGACTGTGGGTTTCAAGCTGGACCTGAGCCTCGCCTTCTATGCATAATCGCAATCGGGTTTGGCATGCCTCAGAAGTACAAGTCCTAGCAGCACCCCAAAACATGAAGTTCTCAGCAGCAAAGAGATGGAAGCGGGAGACTGAAAAGACTAAAACCCGCAAAAATTCATGGGAGCCCAGGAGCTCCCTTTCATAGAACAGGTCAAAACCACAGAAAATTGTCCTAGAGTGAATTTTTTGTCTCTCCCATGCTAACCAGTATCAGCTGTCTGCTGCTCTCCATGCCCGGTGGTGTCCATCTGGGATCTCCCACTGCAGGCCATGAGCTCTTTGGGCATGAAGCCATCTTCTGCTCTCATTTTACAGTGCTGAGTACAGCTGAGCCTTGATATACACAGCTGAAGCTACCTTACAGTTACCAAAAGCAACTTTATGAATGATTTTCTGGTAAAATAAACCTCTCTGCACCCTGGAGCATAGGACCAGTTGGATCTCTGCTTTTCTCCAGGGCTGAATCCCTGCAGGATGGGAACTCCACAGGGTACAACCACAAAACCTCTTCATGATCCACCAGCCACAAGGAAAAAAATTTTAACCCATCAGCCAAGGGCACATCCAGGGGACACAGGGCTGTGTCATCATGCCAGGCTTGGCTGGGGTAACAAGTGGAGAAGAAGTAGATATTTGCTTGGGAAAAATCTCCTTTTTATTTTTGGCATCTATTTTCATTGGTATTTGTCATATCTCTGCAATCTGTTTGTACAGCATTCACCTTCTCATCAGCGATGAAAGGCAGCGCCCTTAAGGACTTTTTGCTGGCCTTTTAATTGAGCTGTTTAAACCAAGAAATTCAGCTAGGGAAAAATACCTTAGAAAGAGTGATGATTTTATTAAATAAAGAGACAGCATCTCAGGCCACAGCCAGTCCGGAGGAGCGAGCACTGGGACACTGAGCCACTCTCCTTTCCAACTGCATTTCTGCAGTGCTAAAAGTGGTGAATAAAAGTAATGGGGGCCCCAGTGATGCCTCGTCCCACGCTCTAGAGGGTTGGAGCGCCACATCTGCATATTCAGATGGTCTTTTTATAAGACGGGCTGGCACAAGGACAGCCTTTAAAAATCATAGTGTGTTTCCTTGCATAAATATAGCCTATAAATGCATATGCTTGTGCTTATGAGTGGAATGTCCTTCTTACACAAATTTGGGGACTCACTTTCAGTTGTGGAAGGTGGCTCAAGTCAGCAAAATGCAGGTTTGTCTTGCAGAAGGGGTTTGCAGCTAATCACGGTGTAGCTAAAAACATTCCTTCCACAGGGTGTTTTCTGGAAAAATAAGCAATGAGAAGTTCCAAGTTCAATGCATCCATGGTTTGGGCCAAGTTTTTCTTTTAAAGCCTGCTACACTATCTGCCAAAGTCCAGCCACTCTCCTGCTGCTGGTGGGTGTACCCCAGGGCTGGGTCCTGCCAAGGAGTTCACCAGGCAGCATCCACTCCTTCACACACCGTCTCTGGCAATGAATAACAGAAGTCGAGACTTTTCCAGCCTGCTTTGCCAACCAAGCCTGTTCTACACTTTTGGGACAGACCCTAAAGCTCTCCAACTCGGTTTATCTCTAAGTTTTAAGTTACCACATGAGTTGGCAGGACCCACATTACATTGGGTTCCATGGGACCAGCTGACAGCATAACAGAGCCAACCTCCAGGATTCCACAAAATCCCACTTCAAACTCTATTTTTCTCTCTGTGACTTCAGTTCACTTAATGTTTTCCCCTGTATTTGACCCCTTGTCTTCCTTCCCCTGTATTTCCTTAAGCAGCACTAAGCATTCCAGCAGCTCCCAGCCCAGATTTGCAGGGGGACACCGGCTCCCACAGAGCAACTCTGCCTTGCTCTGGCAGAGGAAAAATCCTCCTGCTCCAGCAGAAGAATGTTAAAATATTGAAGTACGTGAATCTCAATCAACCTGAAGTAAAAAATGAATTCCCTGCAGGAGCAGTACAGTTCCTTCCTTGGAGAGCTGCTGATTAGCAAGGTTAATTGCATACCTGCCAACAGCAGTCAGAGCAAGTTTGCCCATGCTGTGTATGGGACAAGCACCGATAACAGCATCCTCGCTGTCCTTGGGTATCTACACACATACCAGTAGCTATGAGCTCCCTCTCTGCCAGGATGGACTGGGAATTTGTGAATGAGAAGATCTGGAGCTGAGGTCAGACAACACAGCTGAGCCACACCAGTGCCTCCCACTGGTGCAAAGAGGATGCTGGTGCATCGCCTCTGCCCTGGGCACCGGCAAGGACAGCGCTACCAAGCGTGAAGAGGTTTAGTATATACTAGATGAAGCCACGCTTCTACATATTGATATTTACATGGCTCTTGCACGGTTACCAAAAAAATCACTGTCCAAACTTAGTGCTCCGAGCAGGGATTTGGCAGTGGGAGTTTCCCTGTGTCAAATCACAGAGTTATAAAATCTCAGGCCCAGAGAAAGGTCCAGTTGCGTCCTAAGAATGAGGAAGGTGACAGCAGTCACTGCCAGAGCGCAGCAGCAAGAGACCCAGAGCTGCTGAACTCTGCCTCCTCCAGGTGCCATGCGCTGCTTGTGCGGGATCGGACTCTTCGCCTGGGCCTGGACCCCTCGGGCAGGTCAGGAGCAGCCGTGTCCTCACATGCAACCATTGAAGGGCTTCCCCAGTAACGTGCCTTTCTACAGGTGTCAGATATTATGCACACAAGCAGGATAACTGATTTTTCAGCAAAATATTTTTCTAACAGATAATAGCATTTCTTATCCCAACATCTCCAAAGGGGATTGTGACAGTATCAATAACATTTTATCTTAAAAGATACAAAAAAGGGCATTTGACCTCTTCAGATAAGGATATTCCGTTTGCAATTCAAAGTAATGCATTTCTCACTTTCATTTATTTTCTATTATAAACAAATCAAATGTCATTTTGATATCAAAACATCACCCAGCTGTGGTGCTCGCACTAACCCAAACTGTCACGTTGAGAGAAACCACAAACCAGACCGTCACACAGAGCAATGAATTCCAGGCTCCAGCTACTACCCTCAGAGCAGGTATTTCATGCTCTGAACACCCCAGCACACACAACTCTGCTGTCAGGCTCAGGGGAAGAATTTGGAATGTTGCAGCCTCTGGGGGTGTGGGAATTGCAGAGCAAAAGCACCGTGGAAACCAGACAAACGCCTGCTGTTGTCGGCTTGGGAGACTTGGAGCCCTGAAGGACTCACACTTGGATTTCTCAAGGACAATTGGTTTTGGCGTGGAGCAAAGCCTGCGGCGGTAACAGCTCGGCAGGGAAAGCACTCGAAGGCTGGACAATGTTTTGGGTTTGAAAGCTGAAGCTGAGATGGGCTGTTTCAACTACTCGCAGGTCCCGGGGAGCAGGCGAGGGCTGGAGCTGGGTGCTGTGAGGATGCGAGGGGCTGAGCAGCCTGTCCTGGGCCGCAGCAGAGCTGAGCGGGCCTGTGCGAGAGGGGAACCCGAGGCACACTGTCTGCAGTCAATGGGTAATATGCATTTCTCTTACAGAGGCACGTTTTCAAAGCCAGATGCTGAGCTTGTGTCCCTGGAGTCACAATTTGCCCATGTCTTTCTGGAGATGTGACTTTCGTGAATATTTCAAAGTACAGGCTGCATGTCCAGCTCATACTGTGGTACAGATGGAGGCAACTGGACCGCTACGGGCCCATTCTGCCTCACTGAATTGCCTTTGAAGTACCAGACACATACAAAACTCAAGTTTGTTTTTTGTTTTGGTTTTTTTTTTTTCTAAGAGCCCAGAAGAGCAGGGACATGTTACAGCCAGCAGTTTTAGAGGCTGCGCTAAAGCCATTTTGCAAGTTCAGGTCCTGAATAGCTGATAGCCCTTCAAAAGCAGAAAAACATTTGCTAAACAGCCAAGCTGTTTAGGCTGCGCCTGCCAGCCCACACCAAGGCACCACACACTGGGCTGACACCCATCATTAGCTGCATCCCCCCTCAATCTCTGGACTCCAGCTGTGTTTGAATCTGCCACATGACTGCCAGGAAGCCACGGAGCAGAGCAGGGCAGGCTGTGAGGGACTTGCAAAGGAGGTTTCCACCTGGCCACCCTGGCCAGCACAGCACCAAGACCTGTGCAAGAGCGTATCTTTCAGACCTGATCAATAGCCAGTGCAAGGCAGCACCCAACACAGCTCCCCCCCAAAAAAGCAAGGTTTCAAAACATCATCCTCTAAAAGCAAAATTGTAGGTAGCAGCAGAAGGCTTGTTTGAAAATATAAATTCTTAAAATAATGAAACTGCTTTTTTTTTTTCCTTAAAAAATGGATGCAAATGCACAAATTGAGTGACTGTCCCCACACAGATGCAATGTTGCAATGGATTAGTACTGCCATTCAAGACGAAAACTAGCAGCAAGCTCTGCCCTTCAAGAAATAGGTAACCACAAGGCTGAGACAAAATTAGATAATGAAGGGCCTATGGGACACCCATAAAGAGCAGGCTGGGACATGGTTGAACTTCTCTTGGTCCAAGCCCATCTCAGCACCTTTCTCCTCTGCTTTATATTGACATTTGGTGCAGAACCATGTTGGATCTGCACCCATAAAGCAGGACTTCTTATGCGAGCTGGGCTGTGGTCCCCCACATTGCTGCAGCACATCCCAGGCCCCAAGAGCTGCAGATTAGCTGCATCATTGCTCATCACTAAGAGCCCTTCACAGCAGAAACTCCAGGAATTTAATCTATACACCTCAGCCAACTTATCAAAAGTGTTCAAGATGTTTAGGTCATTAAGCAGCAATAGAGAATAATGAAAAAAAAAAAGCTAGCTTGCACGTCATTACTATTAACTGCAGTGCGCTGTATAGTTTCAAGTTTCCAAACAAAATGCTGCATAGCAAAGCCAATGGAGGCATGAAAAGCGGAGAGAGTAAGGTCACCAAGAAGGTGAGAACAGAGCCGGGTCTGTCACTCAGAGCCAATGCATGTACATGACCTCTCCCGCAGCCTCTCTGCTCATTTACTTAATCAGCTCTTTGGGGTGAGTTCAGTGCTGGGGAATTCAAAGCCCAAAGAGCAGCCAGAGACCCCAGCACCCCCCAAGGTGGGAGCAGGGCAGGTTTCCCAGGGCTGGCTGTGCCGGTGCCCCTTGCTCCTGACCCAACACAGCCAGGGGTCCTTCTCGAGCGCAGGCTGCCAAGTTCATCTCACCAAAAAAAAAGCAGAGGTGGCCAGGGAGAGATGACCCAGACCATTTGCATCTGAAAAATTCAGCCTGCAGCAGTGGTAAGTTAGCACACATACTGGCTGCACGTACTTCAGCACAGCTTAACCTCTCCCCTCTGTGACCCTAAAGCACCCCGAGGATTCCTTGCCTTCGCAGCTCCCGTCACAGCAGGGTAACAGCTCGAGGAGGGCAGCACCAGCTATGAGTGGCACAGCCCAGTGCGCAGGACCTGTCCGGCCACCAAAACAAAGCCTGCAAAGCCTTCGCAGCCTCTGCCCAGGCAAAAGATTTTGCAGCATGCCCAGTGCTGCACACCCATCGGCAGCTAACGCTAATGCAGGCTCAGGCTGCAGGCAGCTGAGAAAACAAATCTGTTTTCCTGTGCGGAACTGCAAAAATGTTCTTTTTCTCAAAAGGATACTTAAAACTTTTGGTTTTCATCCCCTTTTTGTAAACTGAAAGCAAAAACACCTTTGGCTGATGGATCAAAACTAAACTGGCTTTTACCAAATAAAATGAAAACAAATTCCCTTAAGATGCAATTCTTTCCTGTAAAACTTTGATTACACAGTAAAAAGATGGCTCACAGGAAAAAGGCATTATCAAAAACATTATCAATTCTCCCCAGGCTGCTCCTAAACTTTGTCATATCCCATCTAGCTTCAGTATATTCATAACATTACACATACACCAAAAAAGGTGACATATTATAAAACATTTAGAGTAGATAGTTGAGAGTTTAGGTCCTAATCCTGGCCTCGGCACTGCACGCCCTGCGCAAGTCACTGCCCTTCTCCTCCATTTTGCCCCACGACAGGAGCCCTCTGGTCCCTGCTTACCCCACAGGCTGCCGTGAAAGCCCACAGCAGCAGAGAGCTGAAGGGTTAACGTGAACATTTGGATGTTTATTTTAAGAAGAGCATAAAACCCTGGCAGGCCATAATTACAGTGTTGATAAGCAGGGAAAGAATATTTGATGTTTCAAATATCACATGACTAATTGGTGCTGGAACAGCTGTGTGTGTAATTTGGGTGATGTGTGCGGCATGTGTCACAGGCTCCTGCAGCACAGTGGGGAGGAGGGGGCTTCTCACCAGGGCTGGAGGAGCACTCCTTCCTCGCCTGTGGTCCACCCCAGCCATGCATCACCCTGACACCACCACCACATGGGGTGACCTTCCCCTTATTACATTGTCAAGCTGAATTAATAGAAGAGTAAAGAAATAAATGCCCATTTCTATTCTTTGGTTATCTTCTTAGATCAGGCCTCTCACCAGAGCATTATGGATGCATCGCAGAGATGCTGATATTTTTCAGACATTGGGCAAGAGACCATTCAGAGAGCCCTCAGAGGATGCCCAGGCTGTGGACAGCAAGGTGGAAGGTGGGTTTCTCATGTTGCAAAAGCCACCCTTGTTTCCTCATTCAGCACACCAGTTTTTTCTCTCTTTTTTTTTTTTTTTTTTGAGCTAAAGATGGTAGCCAGGGAAGCTGGTGGCCCATGTAGCAAAGAGCTCTAGAAATACTACCACCAAGACCAGAGGGACAGGAACAAGACCCGGTGGCACTGCCAGCCTTCCTGCACCCTTCACAAGGGGTTGCTTCAACCCAGAGTAAAACTTCATCCCCTGTTCCTTCCACATTTCTGGGCACTGGGGGGGGGTGAGGGGGGTGGGGTGTCTTCCCACACCCATCCATTTGGGAAGATAAATGAGTTTAGAATTTTTTTTTTTTTTAAAAAGGGATAAATATTTCATTGCTGTGATTGTCTCTTTCTCCCACTGACTTTGACTCTCCTAATTCCCCCCTTAGGAAAGGGGTTTCCACCCAGGTTTCAGAAATGAGAGGAAACACATAAGCTTTTCTATCCTATGTTGCTTTAGAATTACTTCCCCCCCGCCCCCGTAGTCCAGGGTGAATTGTGAACTATTTTTAAACCAGAGCTTGGTGCAATAAGAACCTTTAATTACTAGATAAAAACATGTGTATCAGAGTATGGAGTTTGACTCTTTTTAAGCTTCTTTAAGAAAAAACACACTGGTGTATAACTGTGCTTACAACCAAAAGTTTTTGATGTTCACTGGTGGGAGCCTTTTGCCTCATGACGGGGGGAGAGAGCGCAAGAGAGCAGGCCCAAGGGCCACGCAGCTGGCTGAGGCCAAGCTGGGATGGGGCCAGCAACTTACTGCAGCCCCACAGGCAGCCCAGCATTCACCCACAGCACATTTGCTGATGCCACAGCCTCCCAGTGCTGGTCAGAGGACCCAGTTCATAGCCAGATTTTAGAAAGAGCTCATAGTTCTAGAAGCACAAACCTGACTCTTTTCACACCATCCAGACCCGTGTGCAGATAGAAAAAACAAGGCCAACACTGGGGCAGTATCAAAGACACTTTCTCTAGGACAACCTGGTCATCCATTCACATCTCCAGGCACCTCCAGCTCCCCATTCTTCAAACTTCACCTACACCTCTTGTGTCATCCAGAGACAAGAGCTACTCCCTATACACCCGGAGCTACCAGTCCACCCACAAAACTCCAGCAGGACTATATCCTCCTCATAACAGGTAGATACAGCCAAATACACCTAACAAAAAGCAGTAGACAGACAGACTGTAACCCATCTACAACCTTTTTCATTAGTAAGTAGATTTGACTTTCGAAGGAGCCTCTCTGGACTGCCCAATTACTCACCAGGCTGCCTAGGCCATCCTTACCTAGAGCCTTCAGCAATTGCTGATTGAGTCAAACCAAGGGCCTAAAGCTACAACTACCTTTGAAGAAACTGATATCTTTCTTAAGTGTTATCAGAAGACCCTTTCCACCAACAGCCCCCTCTCTAACTGCAGTCATAGCATAGCAGCATCAAGATGATACACATTTAGGACTTTAAGCTCACCATAGCATGGTACATACCTGAGGCATGCTCCCAGGAAGCAGGAAACAAAACACATACTGCAGACAAAACTAAAACTCTCTAAGGGAAGAGCAGCTCCTACCCCCAGTATTTTTAAACTGTGGGACCCTGAGTGCACCAATGGGCCTTAACCACCCTAATCATTCTCACCTGGGATCCCACCCACACACTCCTGACCATTGGCCCAGCTGCTCCATATAAGCTCTATCGTGGGTTCTCTGTGTGTTTGTTTCTGTTCCTGGAGAGTGAATGGGGCTTTGTGGCCTCACTACAGACCTTCTGTTCAAGTATAATGTTGTTCCCCCATGGTCCAGGTGCTGTTCCTTCTGGGGCATTCAGCTCCTGGGGGGGGGGGGGGGGGGCAGTTACTGCTATCCTCAAGCTCATCTTTGTCCCCTTCCCACCCTGGCAGTGGTGCTAAGGGTCATGATTTCACCTCTTTCATTTTGCAAAGCTCAGTGTTTCATTATAATTATGTTTTGGCTACAAGCTGCAGAAGAGGGAAATGATTATGGGTTTTACTATCTCTTAGAATTCAGCACAAGAGTCACAGAGCAGCTGTGGCTGAAATGAAGAAGTATTTATATTGCTTTTTCTATCACAGGTGTTTCTCTCCTAGTATAAAAAAAAGATTCACTTCCATTAGAATCCTATGTAAATGTACATTGATTAAATCTATTGACACCTGGTCCCACAGCAAAGAGGAAAGTTCATTCTCTATTCATATATTTATAAACTTACTATGGTTGATGTATGATATCGTTATTGTATCTATGCCACATGCAGCAGTAATGCAGAAGGGTTTATCCCATAAATAATGTTACATCATTATATTTTCACTAGTAACTCTCTGAGGTAAAACTGGAGGTCTTTACATAGATTTGGGGAGGGAGAGGGAATTATTACTGTTTTGTGTGTTTTTTTCTGCTCTGGAAGTGGCATACATAATGCTGTACTCACCACATATTTCTTTGCATTGAAAACCAGTAAATTTTTTGTAGGAATCATTCTGGAGTAAATCCACTATGACTGAAGGTGAGATAATTTAAGACTTCATTTAAAATCCACTAATATTGATTCCTGAATGCTTTTCCTCCCCCAAGACTACAAATCAGGAAAAATGCTGTCAGGGTCTGGCAGCACGCCCATGTCTCAGCCAGGATCTGGCAGCTCTGGGGAGAACCCGTGCACCCAGTGTGGTCACTCTCCTGCACCTTCCACCCGGGCTTGCAGCCCTCTCTGCAGGTACGGGGACAACAAACAAAGCAGCTGCTGGTTTGGCTCCGTTTGTCCTGATCCACAGATATCATGGTATCAGCTTCATCAACATAGGTATCAACTTCACTCAAAGTTAAAGGACTGCTGTAACTCACTGGGGCTGAGGAGCTCATATCAGCTTCTTTTTCCTGATTCCTCACTTGCAAAACGATGTTGCTGCTCAAGCTTTTGAGGGCGCGTACATCTCAGCTCCTTGCCCAAGTAGGTGACATTGACCCCCAAGGCACTTTCTGCTGGTGTAACCATGGTTGGAGCTGTGCCTGCAAACAGCTGCACTCTTGGGATATCCCGATCTTCCTCAGGGGTGACAGCCCTGGGCCCTCAGTGAGCTTTGCTCTCGCCAAGGGTCAGGTCTGACTAATGCAGGAGGGGAGCAGTGTGCCACATCCCTCGGAGCCAGTCCGAGCTAATGTGAGTGAAAATGAAGAGCTGACATCAAAGCGCCTCTGGGATGCTGAGCCCTCAGCTCCCCCCGTTACCATCGCACGGGGGCTTAGGGATGAGCCCTGAGCACTGACCTGCTCTTCCCAGCCCCGCTGACGGGAACCGCTCGCTGATTCATGTGAGTAGGCGGAAAGGAAAGAGGATCCTTTGGGAGTTTTTTTCCCTCAGAATTAAGCTCTATCTGAGAGAGAGGATATCAAAGGGAAGCAAGTGGGCAGTAGGCTAGCTAACGTCCAGGACCTGGGGTGGTTGAGAAAAAATACTCAGCGAGGAGACAGAGATGACTACTGGTAGTGAAAGATTTGGGGGTGCTGTACTCTCTATAAGAATACATTAGGAAAAGGAGAGAGTTGTTTTACAAGTCCAAAAGCTGCTCTGCCTCTTTGCATAGTTCGCGTAGCTGTCCAGATAGGAGACAAAAAGGGCAATGGGATGTGGAAGACTATCGGTTCAAGAAGTGTAACTGAATATTAAATAAGCATCCCTCCTAAAAAAGCAGAATTCCCCACAGCTTGTGCTCTGCGATGGTGTCACTTTTGTACCAAGGACCATTTCCTAGGAGCTGCCCTGGTTACACCACCATCCACTGCCACAGGTCAGGGGTTGAGGTAGTGGTTAGACTGGACTAGCAGCAGGGCTCATCCCTAGTTCTTGTTTAATTCACTGAAGTTTGTGCAAGCTTAAGCTAAAAGTTAAGCTCCGGATGGTTTAGGAAAAGCTTAGACTGGAGACACAAAGCAAGCATCTTGAAAGCAGAATGTGGTTTAACTACAGCTGATGATCCAACTTTCAAGCAGATAAATTACTTTGCAAAAAGACTGGTACAGCCAAGCCCCTTTTCAATTACAGAAAGCTAACTCAATCAGCTCCTATTCTTTTTAAATAGATCTGCTGGGTTTAAATGAATGTGCATAATATGTGGTCCATTTATTTCCAAGAACATTGCAGTGAAAGTTGCTTTATGGATTCACTGCAAAATCCTGAATAAAGAAAAAAAAATCAATAGAAAGTATCCACCTTTTTTAAAAAACAAAATCCATTTTTCCCCTAAACTTAAATTAATTTTGCTGTGGCACTTACTGACCTTGATTAAGACACTTTCAATGTTTGCGTAGGGGCTTTTCTTCAATCAGGCTGGCAGAAGTTTCTATTCCTTAAGCCACAGGGGTATCTACAGACTTGGAGGGACTTTGATGGGGGTGAGGGGAAATCATGAAGCTGAGGCTCCTCTTTGCAAGTGAAGGGTGACAGCTTTTTTCATCGTTAATTGTAGGGTGGGAACATCTGTGAATGTCCTTGTTGTTGGTATTGCGGCACCATCTCCAGATGCTGTACTCCCCCCCAGTATGACCATTTGGTATGGCTGAATCAGGAAGACTGGCCAGCCCAGTCCAGCCTGTGGTCACCAGATTGTGCTGAGCGCGCCCGCAACACCCCGAGTTTGAGACATTCGCTAGGGTTTGGGGCTTTGTGGGCTCAGCAGACCCAGTCATTGAAAGTGTTGGTGCAAATCCTGAGGCAACGAATTCAACAAGGGTCCTGGGAGCAGAATAATTCACTTGGTCTCTCTTGCTTAAATATTTTGCTTTGATTAGGCAAAGACAAGAGGCCCCAATGGTTTCCGCAGCATCTGTCACAACAGCACTGGGCAACACGGCTGTTGTTGTTCAAGATCTAAGCATGAGTCACCAGCGCTTTGGGAGGTGGGGTGGATACCAGCAGAAGGCTCTGCCAGCTCCTTTTTATCTCTTTCAAGGACTAGCTTGGCTCAACCGTGGTTATTAGCTAGCAGGGTGGATGGTTTTCATCGTTAGGCAGCTGTAAGCAGGTGGCTGCGCTGACTCGGAAATGAGATAAGCCATGAAATGCGTGTTTCTGGTGTTTGTATGAAGCTGCTCGTTCCGCTGTACGTACCGCCATACGCAGCGTGGCTCCTTGTAAAGGGCTGCGCTGTATGAAGATGCAGAACAATTGTACGGTGAGATAATGTTTTTTCTGTGGGTGGTAGGGTATCTCTCCAAGACAAGGGAAGAAACAGTGAAAGTACCAAACAGAGTCTTTGCTTGTAATGAGCCTGACATTATCGTGTGTCTGTGTACAGAGGGAATGGAAAATGTCATGTAAATGCAAAAGCACCTGTGTATTCACTTCATCCAGTTTCAAATGATGACACATGAACCAGATGCAGGCAAGAACAGCAGTGTGCTCTGCAGAAGGCTGGCTCTTCTCAAAATGCTTTCTTCCCCCCTAGCCCCCCCCCCCCCCCCCCA
Source organism: Vanellus vanellus (assembly GCF_965231255.1). Taxonomy (NCBI): domain Eukaryota; kingdom Metazoa; phylum Chordata; class Aves; order Charadriiformes; family Charadriidae; genus Vanellus; species Vanellus vanellus. Next base: position 9,191,616 of record NC_138913.1, read on the forward strand.
AAAAAAAAAAAGAAGTCACAAGTAACTTCAGGTTGAATAAATATTGGGAGAGAAATATTTTGCTTCATTTTTTGAGATTCCCTTGACTAGAAAAAAAAACACAAACTCAGTATTAAAAAAAAACAAAAACAAAAACAACAAACAACCAGTTCAACTTTGATATAGCATTTTTCATTCTCTTTTGTTGGTGTTAGGGAGAAAGTCAGAAGAGAAGCACTAAGGAGCAAACGATTTCCTGAGAGGGTTTGCAAACCTGACAGCAAAGCTAGATATATAACTCAGACCATTCAAATCCCTGTCTATATGAAATCCCTGTCTATAATATATAGCACGTAACTAATTAAACATTGCTTCTCAGCTGTTTTAAATGAAGATATAGTTTCTTTTAGTAACAAGTGCCTCATATCTGATAGGTAAAACTGTCTCTGGGGTTGGTGAGGATAGATATATCAGATTAATTATCAGCCAACTCACAGATTAATGTGAGAAAGTGTCTACACTAACCTTAAAAATGTGTGACTACTTTACACTAATTGACAGTCAATTAAATTGTGGTAAAAAGTGCCCAGAGTGGACACACTCAGAGGAAAAGAATTCACTCGGCGTGCTGGATATGTTAATTCAAAATCACTGTAACAGTCATTTCAAAGCTAAGCCTTTCCCAGTGTGACTGAGGATTAATCTTCATTCGCATTCCAAGAGGGATAAGTACATTGCTGTTAAACAAAGCCATTTTTCAGTTTTCCAACCTAAAAAAAAAAAAAAAAAGAGTTATGACCTTTTTGTCAGAATATGTATCACAATTTTGGTTTTTAAGTGACCACTCTTTGAAGTTCTCCTCTGGAGACTCCCCACTAGACCTTGCAGTATAAATGCAAACTCCTATTCAGGGTGAGGATTTCCTCTCTCCCACACCTGACCTGCGAAAGGTGGGCAAATTACCCGAGGTTAGGGAGGGAATTCTCTTCTCTTCGATGAGACTGCTCCTGCTTCTGAGCACCCAGCACCAAGATTTCATTTTTATCATCTTGCTCAGAAAATTGAAAAGCTCAGCAGATAAAAAGTGTGAAATAAGAATTAACAGCCAAAGAGGGAACTGTATATATTTTATTGCAAGAACTTTCATTGGGACATTAAGGGTATTTGCTTCACTGCGAATTGTTATTATGTACAATATATAGATTTCTTTCAGACCCTTTTCTTCGTTCTTTACCTCAAAAAAAGAAGCGTTAACAATATTCTCAGCTATTAGAGAATCACTTTGTGGTGTCTGAAATGAATGTAAATTGAAATCAGCGTTTCAGGTGTTGAGGTGAAGTTCTAAAGTTTTCTACGATGTGAAGTAAAGAAAGCTGAAAAAGCATGAAGATACTCATCAAAACGGTCCATTCTAGCTGCATGGCTCTTTCTATTTTCAAAAGGCAGCAGAGGTGAGATTATCACAGCAGTTAAGAGAAGAAACTGAAGTTTCACTGAACTGGCACATCTAGATAAATTAAACCTGGCTGTGAGATGTACATGAATAAAAGATGGCAGAGAGGCAGAGATGGGGGGCTGCTCCCCATTCCTGACCCCATATCCCCATCTCCTGCTTCGACAGGCAGTCCTGGCTAAATGTCCAGATGAAGCGACGCCTGGGCACCATGCTAGTATTTCGTGGCAGCTCATGTCCTCCGTTCCTGCAAGAAAAGTCCTGGTTCCATCAATATTTACTGATGTTTTCACGCCGGACAGTGCTGGGGTGGTGGGGGCTTGTCCTTCAATATGCAGCAAAGAATTTAATAAATAAGAGTGAGAGTCTTCTCCAGAAGCAACACAGGCACCCTCCATCTCCTTTAGATACTTCTGCCTTTAAATTAATGCTAATAGTTTCATTCTGGTCTGGAGTTGCCTGTCTTACCTTCACGGACCAGCTGCTGGCAGTCCTCATAAACCCCGTGGCAGCGTGGCACAAGCTGCGCTACTTCTTCCAGATGCTCACTGCATCCAAACAAACAAAAAATAGGGATTAACCCATCACTTTTTCACATGGACAACTGCTGTCCTTGTCAGGTCTTCCATTGCCTCAGATAAGGGAAAGTGAGAGAGGGGGAAAAGTATAAAGGTCTGGGATCCAAGTGGAAATAGTCCTCGTTCCCACATTAATCTATGGGACCCAGGGCAAAGCACAGGTTTCTGTCTGCTTTGGTTTCCCATATACAGAATTAGTTCAAATATACCATGCGGTTGTGAAACACATTAGTCTAAAAATGACGGCAGGAGTTTAAATAGTGCAAACGTAACATAGGCTTTGGGGTCAGAGAAAAATAAGTGGCAGCTGAGTTTTCATAGGTGAAACCAGACATTTCCAGAGGATAATCTCTATTAGATTGGGGAGGGACGTTACGAGAAAACTGCCAGTGCTGGAAAATTTTCTGTTCTAAGGCATAGGAGGTTTATAATAGCCCCGTGTGCTTCGGTTTAGATCATTTAGTCTGTTTGCTAGCAAATATCACCATGTGCTGATAAGCTAAATTTCAGCAAACCTTGGTACAGTCAGCAGGGAGACAGGTTTGTTCTGTGCTTTAACTTCATCAAAGCACATTCTTTCTTTCCTTTTTTCTTTTTTTCTTTTTTTTTTTTTTGACTGAAGTACTGCAAATACTTCTGATCCCAATCTGAATAAATAATCTTGCACAGCAAACACAAGCTGCGGTCCCCAGTACCTGCATTGCACCGACCCGCGTCCCACTTGTCGGGTACTTTGGAGGAGTCGTGATGACACATCAATCATTGCAACTCCCTTTGTACCTCCTCAACATCTACATCAATTCCTTGATGTACTGCGCTCGCAGCAGAGTAAACCCGGCGCTATTACGCACCAGCTTTCCAAGCTGCAGCATCCAAGCCAGTTATCATTCACTCCCACGTGCTGTAATTGGCCTTAGAAACCTGCACGTCTTAATTTCTGGGCCCCAGCCCAGCTCTTGGTGAAAGTTCACTGCATGCCAAGGTCACCGCAGCCCTCGGTGATCCAGCACAGAGGAAAAAGGAGGAAAGGTTCCCTTTTCTGTGGATACAATTAAATTTCTGACACTTTCAAGTTATTTGTTTGACTGGAACAGGGCAATTAAGCCAGCTCTGCCGGGTCCGTCGTTTCGGTAGAGCCTCCTCCTCCTCCTCCAGCAGCATTTTGAAGAGCCTGTGATGGTCAGTGGAGGCAACCCAAACCCCTGGCATCTGGCTCCCGCTCAGGATCCTGCCCGGCCTCTGTGGACCCGGCTCACCTCGAAGAATTCAACGGAACAACGGAGCACGGCCGCGCTGCACCTAATTGATAGTAATGTTAAGAGACTGATCATAATTTGAACACTAATTAAGGAAGATAGTTATTGACTTTAATGGGAGACAGACCAGGATCTTGCACGTCTACTAAATAATGAGAAAGTATTGAGGGTGCTGTCAGTACTGGGGAAATAATCACAATAATAATGTGCCGAGAAAAACGCAGCTTCCTCTTGGTAAACCTTTAAGAGCAGCGAGAACTTCACTAAAGGAGAAGGACTTTCTGTACACAGTCCCAGGAAGTTAGCTCACGTCTTTCTGTATAATTTACCATTGTTATAATCACACTTACAAATCCCAGTAAACAACAAATATGGATTTGTGAGGAGGCCGCCTACCACTAAGTTATATGGGTAACTGGAATTTTTAAGATGCTTATGTAAAATGTCATTGTCCCCTCACTCACAGCACCCAAAATTCTTTACTTTTAGTAAAAAATGTAGTAAAAAATGCTCTACTTTTAGTAGCTTTTAGTGGGAGCTGGGGTCAGCCCTTTTCTGATAGTGCTACCTAATGCCCCAACACCCAGCAAAATAAAAAGACTGAGCTTCCATGAAGTGAACCCACAGGGTCCCCTTTTTCCTCCCATCTCCTCCAGGGACAGCGACCACCATGGCAGGTGCTGTGCAAATAGAAGATAAAAGAAGGTCACTGCCTGGTGAACTTGGACTCAACACAGGACTTGAAACTGCTGTCAGATGTAGGAAAAAAGAAGAATAAGGGGACCAAGCCAAGAGAAACCAATATGAATATGTGTTTATTCACAGAACCCAGGTACAGACATAGAGATATGATTTTGGGGCAGTTCAACCCAAGAACCAGCCAGCCCCACTGACTGGGCAGAGCTCCTGGTTTCATCAGAGGAACGGGGTGATGAGAGGTGGAAGAGCGGTGTCTCTCCCTTGGAAAGTAGTTTTGTAATTTGGGGCTGGAGGCAGCTGTGGTGTTGATGAGGATGTAATGCGCAGAGCAGCTTGCTGATCTGGGGGCGGCATCACCACCCCTCCCTGCCCTGGGTAAGTTCAACACAGGGGTCTGAGGCACGTGTTACTGACGGCATGGGAAGTTTGTTCTCTTTAAGTGTGCCTGAGAGCCTTCACAGTCAGTATGTGGTCCATGATTTCAGGGAACTGTAGAGGGAACATTATTCTACAGTGATATTTGGAACTAAGTATTGGGTTTACAGACAGCCTTCCCCAAAATTTAATGCTGTAAGATTTCTCTTGACTCTCATTTTTACTTCTATCAATTCATCTTTGATCTATTGCTCCCTTTTTTAACAGCAGAGGGGAAGGGGAGGAGGAAAGGGGTGTTCAAATTCCACTCTATCAAGGTCCTCACAATGTAATAAGAGCTCAAAAATCCATAAAATTGGCCATTGACTTTCAGCTGCAAAATTCACGTCACATGCCAAGTATTACCACAACGACGAAAACTTCTCCATCTTTATTGCCACAGAGCATATTGATTCATTGCAATGTTTCCCCGGAACATTTGTATTTATGCACATGACTCTATGAACACTGACCAGCTAGGGTGGAAAATCTCCAAGCCACGTCTTTGGACGAATGAGATTTTTTTCAGCTGAATCATTGAGACTATACTCCGATTTTCAGTGCTCGTGCTGGCATATTTATGATAGTGGCTTTGGCTTATTAACAGAGCATAGTGAAACCAGCTAGTTGTTTTTCCCCTCCTTTTCTTCCCTCCATTATATAAAGGGACATTTATTACTTTTTGATAAAAGATGCACACCCCTACCTTACAAGAGGGGCACTGAAGCAGGACGAGATGGCTCCTGCCTTTGTGCACTGTCTCCAGAGTAACTGGGGAAGGGCAGGAACTGGAGTGTAATCATTCAATAAAGCGACAAAATACAGGACTGAATGAAAAAAAGCTTAGATTAAATAATTCTTCGATGTCCCTTATGTCTTCATCTATTTCTCAAAAGGCATTATGTGCAAAGCAGAAAACGGTATTACTTTTTGTATTAATAGAAGAGATGAATCATCTAATGCCATTCAACAGTTGGAACTAATATCAAGGTTCAGGTTTCACAGCTGGCTGCAAGAGAGACAGGAAAAAAGTTGCACAGATCAGAAGTTGTTCATGTTTTGGGGAAGATCCGCATCCAGCCCCAAGGCCTGTGGCTTCCTCTGATCTCTAACTAGTAGCCTGGAATTTAAGGTCTCTTCCTTTAAAGCCTTCAAACTCAATTCTTGATCTCCTGAGCTGTAATGAGACAGATAAAGCATTTTCAGGATATGCAGGGAGGGCAGACTGAGTGGGTCCACTGATAATGTTAAATCTCTTTTCCAAAGGTCTGTGATTTTTGGGATGCTCATTTAGGAGGATTAAAGACTGAGGTGGCTCCTCCCCATGAATCACTCTTCTCTCACATCTCCTAGACGCTCCCTGGCCTCCACCTCCATCCCTTGCACCACCGATACCTGAATAACCACGTGAAGCAGCACTGAATTACACAGAATCACAGAATGGTCAGGGTTGGAAGGGACTTCTGGAGATCATCTAGTCCACCTCCCCCATCAGAGCAGGGTCACCTACAGCAGTTGCACAGGACAACATCCAGGCGGGTTTTGAATGTCTCCAGAGCGGGAGACTCCACCACCTCTCTGGGCAGCCTGTGCCAGTGCTCTGCCACCCTCAAAGGAAAGAAGTTCCTCCTCATGTTTAGATGCAACTTCCGATGTTCAAGTTTGTGCCTTTTACCTCTTGTTCTATCACTGGGCACCACTGGAAAAAGACTGTTCCCATCCCCCTGGCACCCTCCCTTTAAATATGGATAAGATCCCCCCCTCAGTCTGCTTTTCTCTAGACTAAACAGACCCAAGTGCCTCAGCCTTTCCTCATAAGAAAGATGCTCCAATCCCCTCGTCATCTTTGTAGCCCTTTGCTGTACCATTTTTGTTGGTACCAGTTTGTCCTAATAAATTAGACTAGAAAGCATGGTGAAGCAGAAGCTGTTCCATTTGCAGTTCGGCTGTTTCTGCTGCAGAGGTGGCAACCTGGGTACAAACTGCTACAGCCATCTGGGTTTAATCCACCTGCATAATCAGTCAGCATTTTTGGAAAAAGCCTGGATGCAAGCCCACTGGTCCAGGACATTATGACTAATCATGAGAGGGGAAGTAGAGGGAATGGCACGCATGAGGGGTATGAGTAGTACAGTCTCCAGAGCAAGAGGAATTAATTGCTTGCATCCTAATTCTTTGCAAGGTGTGGAAGTCAACGGGAGGGAAGGATGCCCACATCTTGCAGAAGGAAGGTGCGTAAAGCCAGGGTCACCTTTCACAGCAAAACTTCATAGAAATTAGATGACAGCCCATCCGTGCTAAGAGTTTCTCCACATCAGAGGGTTTGAATTGCAGCAGAATAATTCCAGCATCTGTAATTAGCACTTCCATTAAATTCTCGTTGCTCTCATATTAATTTCAGGAGTTTGGAACTGTCAGAAACATTATTAAGGGATGCTATCCTTGTCAGGAGCTGCAAATAAAAGTTGAACTCCTGATTAAAAGTTTAGGGCAGCCCTCATTATTTCCTCTATCAGAAGAGTAATCTTTTTGGGTTACCGTTTCAGTCAGTACTGTTTCATTGCAGAGGGTCTCTAATTGTTCCTGCCTCAGAGCTATTAAAAAAAAAAAAAAAGGCAAATGCTTTTCACATGCTCCTCACTGAAGACAAATAAAAAAATTCCCACTTCTGTTCAGAGCCAGAAGGGAACAGTGACACTGAGAAGGCACTGTAAGGAGTCACTGTTGAGTTTTCCAAATTACCTACTGACAGGACCACCGAAAGCATGGGGAGGTGTAAGTCCCACATGGATATTTAGCCTTCCTTGACTTCAGCAGGTAACTGCACCATCTCTCGTGCTCGTACCTTTGCTCTGTTCACAGAGGCAGCACCACCCAGGCACCTCCTCCCACCATCCCTCCAGGTGCGATTTAGTCCCACATGGAATGGGGATTTACCGTCCCTCCCATTAAGTACCATATACAGGATACATGTTTCCATGTGAACCAGTATGATTATTTTGGCTTTAAGAATATACCCAGGTTCCTGGCTCTGGATCTAGCCATGCCCCCAGCGCAGCCCCAGCTGCGGGGACCTGGGCATGAGGGGTTGTTAGTTCTGGATGGGGAACAGGCATCGTGTGGCAAAACAGATACGGGAAATTTCTTGTGCAAAAATTGGCCACCTTGTGCTACAAGGCTACACTGCCTATATGCAGGCTCCATACATTGAAAAATAGGTATACAGGCTTAGACAGGGAGGCAGGCTGGTGCTGCTGCCTGAGTGCGGCAGCTCTGTGGCTAAAATCAGGGCTCAAGGCTGCTCACCAGAGCAGCTGCAGGGGTTTCAGCTAAATGTTTGCCAGGAAATAAGGATTCAGATGGACTTAACCTCATGGTAAACTCCTGTCAAACTTGTGTAATTGTTTTCGTTGGAGATTGAAGCTTAAAAAATTAAGAAGTCACAAAATGCCTTATTTTGGATTTAAAGAAACATTTCACTCCAGAAAGACGTTTTGCTTTGGAATTTGTGCATTTGTTGTTAAATAAAAATTGCAAACATCTTTTGATTAAAAAAAAAATACATTCAGAGGGTTGAAAAACATTTTACTATATCTGATTCTTCTGTATTTTTCCATACTTACAGAGTGACAATTCACACCAATTATTTTTTTGAGTTTGGGCAGTAAACAAAGAAACTGGCTATTAATCCAGCAAGCTGCCGAATGCTTTTTGTTCTGTCTGATGCTGAACATCTCTGAAGACCGAGTTCTGTATTCCCTTGGTTACTTTTTAATTACATTGCAATAAAATTGCACGGAATCTAATTTTGCCAGACGAAGCCCAGGGACTCTGTGGAAGGTGATGGGGGTCCAGCTATTTCATACACTAATTACAGTAGCACGGGCCCTGGAATACTGTGCTATTTTTATTCATTCATGAAAAAAAAAAAAAACCACAAGCCCTTTCGTCTAGATCTGAGTGACTGCTATTTCATTCTCAAAAACGGTCAATGCACTCGTCATTTCTCAAAAAACAGCTGCCCTCTTCTGTTTCCAGGGGATATTACCACCTTTTGAAATCCTAATGGATGTGCTGGTGAAATCAAAATAAAATAGCATCACTTCGCCTGCCTCAAAACAACAAACCAATATCAATAAAGCACTGCCACCTTTCTTAAAACCTCTGAAAACGGGGCAATATTAAATAAGAGCTTGAAATATGGGTTTAAGGAAGGAATTGTTTGGGATTTCTAAAAGCATGTCTGCAGTGCCATCAGGAGGTGTGACTGCAGCATATGAAAGCTTCCCTGAGCTGAGGCTGAGCCGACTCCATTGGACAATCAGGACAGACTGATGCTGGTGCGTGGATGTGTGGACGGACATCCCGCACACATCTTTCAAGGGACAACTGCATCTTGATAGCTCCAGGCACCCACGAGAGACACCGCAAGGTAGGGCTACCTCTCCAACCATCCCTCGGGCTGCAGCCAGGACTTCAGGTCCTCAACCCAGCTGAAGACCGATGGGACTTCTGCCTCCAGAAGGCTCAAACACATGAAAACATGTAGTCTTCTAAGGGGCTACAGGACTTTTCAGAGTTTCCCTCTGGATTTTTTGGTAGCCAATTAGGAAACCATGGCCTGAATCTGCAATGGGTGTGAGGCTGGTTGGTGCTTCCCAAGCAGCACATCACAGCCCCCACCTGAGCGGGAAAAACGGAGTCCAGAGCAGTGGACACCAACTAATATGGGTTATTTCACAACTGTGAATTACTTTTCTTCCAAAACTGGTCTCAGTTCTGTACTGTTCTTGTTTTTTTCCAGTTACTACAGCCATTCCTCCAGGGAACAACGATTAAACGCTTGTTAGAGTATTTCAGGAGGGTGACTTGTGATCTCACAACGTGCTTGTTCACTTGTCTCCTCTGCCTCTTAAAACGCATCAGAAAAATGGCTGAGCTGCCCAGTAAAAGCCCTTAGAAGAAGGATCAAGTGCCTCACTGCATTTACATGAACATTCAGCACAGTCCAATTTGCCACTTGTGTGTTACACCTTGTATATTATTTATATCCTTACGGAATAGCAATGAATCCAGTCACCCCACAACTTGCTCCTTCCCCAGAAGGACAGGCAAGATTCCCCCAAGACAGAGAAATGTCACGGATTCACCAAGGTCCCATTGAAGAAAAAGTGGTGGCTCGAATAGGTGAAGCTGGAGCAAACAGCTGCTGCCCATTCTCTGCTCCGAAGGAAGGCTGGGCAAGAGGACGCTGGCTAAAACCAGCCTCCTGCTGTGTCCGTGGAAATCTTTTCCAAGTAATAGAGCCTGCCTGGACTCAGGGCACCTGGCTTTGTACATGTGCTGCAGATGAGCAAGATTGCTCCCCCAAAATACTACATTTCATCACCAGCTTAACTTCATAGCAAGAACATCCAGTTGCAGATGGTGATTCAGGTTTAAAAAAAAAAGTAACAATGTAAAGGTAGCAAAAAGAGGAGTGAAGCTCGGTGGACGACTCCCTCCTCAGCTTGGCTCTGGGCCAGCACAGCCTTAGCATCTCCCACTTCCTCTTTTGCTTTTCCTTCCACGAGCCTTCCACACGCGCCGCTTGGCTTTCAACATTTCCCTGAAGCTTCAGCCACAGAGTCCCATGCTTCGAGGGTGAAAGTGAAACTATTTGGAAATAGCCTCAAAGCGCACAAAGCAGATGAAGAGCTAACACACGTTTAGCCCTTCAAAGGCTTAATTTCTGCAAGGGGACAGTTTGCTTCGGTCATACAGCAACTCCACGGAAGCAAAATGCCACAGCCATGATTTTTCCACAGTGCCGTAAGTGGCACCAGCTGTATTGGGTTAAAGGCAGCACTTCCGACAAAGATAAGTCATTTCTAATAAGCAGAAATTGGAAAAGCCTCCAGCATCAAAACAATATTAAAGATAGAATCCTTCTGGGAAAGACACATGGTATTTGTCTGACAAAATTGCTGCCAGCCACCCGACACTTTAATTGTAGAACATTAAGTTTTATCCCAAACGCTAAACATAAGCGATGCTCCTGTGTGATGTGACACAGCTTCATTTCCTCCTGGAGGAAACCTAGATCGTCTTCAGCAGCACCTGCTGAGCACAGGGTGACCTCAACCAGTCTCCAGGAAGACATTCAAATATTTATAATTTGACTGTGGCATTGCATCATTGTGATGATGGGTTTCCATATGGAACATGTAGCTTGAGACTGGTAACCAGTGCTGCACCCCAGCAGAGACAGGGGACTGTAGTCTTTAATTTTGATGTAGGCAGTACAGGCAACCCCAGTTCTGTGCAGGGAAGTGTCCTGGATAGCTCTAGCTAGGCTCAAAGGCTACAGCTGCAACCACTGCAGCTGCTTAACCACATGCTAACGACTGTCCTTATAGGTTTAAATTTTGTAAAGGACTAGCTCACTTGGGTTTTCGAGCCTTGCTTTCAAAGAAGACTTGCAATCAGATTTACAAAAACGCTACAGCAATTTAAAATGTCTGCTGAGATTTATGAAAATACCCAATCAGATTAAGGTGCCAAATGTTTTTAAATGTTACTCATGACCTGCGCCAGTCTCGTGTCCCAGGGTTGGCAGGATCACCCACGGGAACTTCAAATATTCTGTCTCTCTGTTTCTATTCTTGTTTCTTCCACCGATTATTACTTTTCCCTCTGGGACACATACATTATATTCTCCTCTAAGTATTACAGCCTATGATCTGGACCCAAGGTGTATCTTTGGGTTCTGATATTTTAGGGAAGCACGCTCCGATTTGGAAGGCCCGTGCTGTATTCAGCGTGGGAATATGATGTTGGATGCCATTGACAATAAATGCTTGCCGGCAGTTTGTAACCTCAAAGCTCTCATGAACCGTTTCAGAGAGAGCTTGGCTGCTCATCCATTTACCATGCAGTTTGTTAAGTGGACAGCCTGACAGTCGCAGTAACACAGCTTCACTTTCACATAACAGCTTTAGGACACCATTTCTTAAATCAAGACAATGCCTTTGAAGTTAGTGAGAGGAGAAGGCAACGCTGGCTTTGTTACCGCAATCAGAAATGCAAGTTAAAAGTATGCATGCTAATTGTCAAGACTGTTGCCATATAATTAGCATATATAGTCTGTACCCAAATTAAGAACTCCCTTGGAAGCTTATTATGTCCTAATATATACCCAGCACATATATACATATAGCTGTGGTCTGACCCATCCTTGCATTTCTTAGCAGCTGTGAGAAGCTGTGTGAAGATCAATGCTAATCTAGATTAACAACGTGTCTTCAGAAATCTGTCCCACATACTAGACATTAGGCAAGGCATGAAAGGACTCCAGGCTGATGTAACCGTCTCTCCATCGAGAAACCTGTTAAGGAGAGATACCGCTCCACATTCACCCTGAACCTCCAGTGCCTCTCTTCATACTCTGTTCACCCGCAACCTCCGATGCTTCCTTCAAAGATTCAGGTATGTGGCTACATCTTACATTTTAACAGTTGGTGTCATGTCTTCTGTGTTGTTACCAGGCTAACACAGAGCCCACCCCAAGGACAAGGGCTCAACCCGGCCCTGCTGTCTTTTGCCTTTGTGGGAAGAGAGTGCAGGGGAAGGCATGGTCTGTTCAGAGGTGCGTAACGACCCCCGAGACTTCTGCACCCTGCCTGTTGTCCGGGACTGCAGCACATCAGCCTCAAGGGAAGGCTAATGCAAATGGTCGGATTTTATCAGACAGTATTTCAAGGGTGTAATTGCAAATATGGCAGCTGAACATCCAGCGTGTGTCCTGGGACTGTGGGGTCAGCAAAAGATAGACTAGTACTATCCACTGGTGCCTCCCATTTCTGCCTCCTCAGTTTTGTGTGCCTGGGGTCACTGCAACCTTGAAACATCTGTCTTATTTTTATTTATAGTCTTCTGTTACTACTTTTCTTTGTACTTTTCAATAACATTCATTAGAAATTACTTGGGGTTTGCATAATAAAAACCTGTGCTTCACACAAGTAAACAAACTTTCAATCAAGGTCGTTAAACAAACATTATAAAAGCTGTCCTATTAATTCCATTTCTGTGACTGTGTGACAAGGTAAACCAAAGATAGACTAGTCAAAAACAGACCCCCCAAAGACATAGTGACAGAGACCAGTCATAAGAGAAGGCACGAGAAGCATCCAGCTCTCGTGCCTGGGTACCTCTACCAGACAGAGCAGCAGCGTGTACAGCAGCCCACAATCCCACCTGACATAAATAATTGCAATACCCCAGAGATTAATTGCATTGTTCCTCTGTCTGAATATGGACCTGCTAATCCAAATATGCTCAGAGTACCGCTGTTACGCAAGTAGCAGGTGCTCACCAGCTTTTACAAAGAGACGCTACTTGTCGAAGAGCCCCACGTATTTGGTAGTTTGGCCATTCCTAATTAAGCCCAACATGCTGGAGCTGAGATACCGCAAACAGTATTAGAGGTAGCTGCAATAAGAAGCCACTGGAAAATGACCTCTTATAAATAGTGGATAATGCCAAGGAGGCAGAGTCCTCAAAGGGAGTGCTTCACATGTGCTCGCATACGTGGTTGGTCAAAGCGGAGAAGGACAAATCCCTGAAGGCTGCAGAGACTGCAGCCTGCCCTGCCTCGCACGGGACTTTCCACTCGCTGCTGAAACCATCCCCACCTGTACAAGTTCACACAGAGCAAAAACAAGCCATTGCCATAAACGAGATCTCAATCTGCTCCAAAACTCTCTAGTCAGCCGCAATCAAAGATTTTTGGCATCATGCTGCTGGTTTTCACATGTCCCTTAAGTATAAAGGTTTCTTTACAGACTCCCCAGAATATCAGGTGTTAACTGATACGTCATCATCTCTTCTGGTGCACAGGAATTTTGCCATTTGACTTTTCACAGGTTTTCCATAAATACATTTCCTCTTTTAAAACCCAGGGTAATACACAGGCCCATGTGGTCTTTTTCACACTATTGGTCTCATTGCATTTAGTTAAGTAGACAGTCTGGCTTCTTCAGGCAGAAGAGACACACCAAATGCAGCATATTTAGTTTATCACGCAACTGTGTTTGTTTCTTTGTATAACCCTACACCTTATTCTTTCATTCACAGTACCTCCTTGTACCTTGACATCGAGAAACAAGCCTTAGATTAATACTTTTTTTAACATCTTTATATATACAGCAAACAGCTGCCAAAGACACTCTCTAGTCTCAGATAATATACTGTGGATAATCTTCCTACCTCTCTTTACACTGGTGTAATTCCACCGACTTTAAATAGATCCGCTCTGGTTTCACGCAGGTAGAGAGGTGAAGCAAGCCCTGTGGAGTAAGGCCAACAGAAAGCGTGTCATTCACTGAAGGATTAGACCAATGAATTCCAGGTATTTATTATCTGCTACCGCAGCTCATTACTATTCCAAAACAGACAAGCAGCATTCTGTCCAAATGCTTTAGGAGAACGAGAAGTAGGAATAGAGAGAATTTATGTGAAGTGGACATAAATGAATACAGAAGAGCCTCCAAAACCTGCACTTTGCAAACATGCACCCTCTACAATCCTCCTAAAAACTGTTGTTTTTTTCCACCTCCCCACTAAGATTTAATATAGCAATATAGAAGCAATATAGAGAGATCTCTCTGCCAAGTTCCATTATTTTTAAACCATGTGCTAAAGTCCTTTTCCTAACACACGGTAAAGCCATTATATAAACAATGAAAATCCAACTATTATTACTCAAATTGTTTTTAAAATCCAGTCATTTTCATCAGCCAGCACATGGGGAGGCTGAATGGAGCTGCGGCAGGGTCAGCAGCCAGTATTTAAAGGCCTTGGGTTCAATTGTCCTTTTCAGCCATAGATTTTCTGGGCAAATCACTTATTTTTTTCCAAACTTTACTTCCTCAGCTGTAAAATGTTGCGAGACAATTGAGATCTGCAGACACCAGGGCAATTGGAGAAGCAGAAGGAGGGCTATTTATGCTTTCAAATCATACAATTATTATTATACAATTATTCTTAAATTTTTGCCTGTTTTTTTTACACTATTTTATTTGCTGCCTAATTTAATAAATGCCTGTGACACTGAATTAGGTTGCCCAGGTATCTCCGTGTGTCACTATTGTTTGGCTGTACCAAATTCCTATAGAATTAATACAGACTACTATTACTACATGTAAGTATTAAAAAGGCAGTGCTTTAACATCCGATAGTGGGGACATGCTGCCCTGTAGTGGTTTGCTCCTCTCTGGCTTCCAGGATGGCTGAAAGTAACACAGCCTGCGTGAACATAAGACAATGAAGGGTTGGGGTAAGATTTAACATTAAGCTACACTTACTATACTGCACTGCTATAAATAAAGCGTCCTGCATTTCACTGTTGGCACAGAAGTCGTCACCTAAGCACGGAGACAGCTCTCAGCCCAACAAAATGGTAAATCAGGATAATTCCACCACGGTGTCACTATTCCCTGTAACGGCCCAATGCCTTGAATAACAGAGGACAGGGGAGTGGCGGGACACATCCCCGTTCACAGTTGTTTAGACACTCAGAGCTGTGCCTCGACAGCACTCACACACCCTGAACATCTCACATGTGCCACCAGGATACTATCATCGAGGGCAACAGCTCACCGCACCAACAGCATGGCTGCAGCACCAAGGAAGGGCAATGTTCTTCTCTTACCTGAGTTGAACCCAGCAAACCGCAGATTTTCTCTGCTTCAAGGCTCCAGTTCAGAACGTCCTTTCTGTTTGGAAAGTCATCTACGCCGCATAAGCATATGCTCTTCTGGAGCCCTCAAGTAATGAAAGAGGGAAAGAGCACACTGGCAAAAAAATGTGCAAATGTAAGTATCAGGCTCAGGTTGTCCCCACCTTTTTGCAGTTAGAGTTGAAAGTCAGTCCGTGGTTCGCCTGGGGCTGTTCCACAGCGTGTGATGTCTACTCAAGGGGAAAGCACAGCTGGAAACAGAGCCCTTCCTGTACCTTCTGGTTCCCATCCTGTCAGATGCTGAGCACACCCAAACCCTCCTGAAGCCAAGACAGCTCAGGGGCAAAACTCAGCTGGCTTTCAGTAACAGTCAAAAGTACACCGACCCCCCTCCAGAGTAACAAATTCTACTGGACGTATTATACTCCTTCATCAGCGTATTAAAATGTATTACTCAAGTAGTCACACTCAATGCCAGGCTAAAATCAATTCAGTCGTGCACACTCCAGCCATATCACGACCACTAGCAATACCAAACACTAAGGCTGCACAGTGATAAGAGCAAGATGATTTATTATATACTGAAGATGAAAAAAAGAAAAAGAAAAAATATCATTTTCATCAACAGTTCCCTCACGGGGGTCAGTACAATAAAAAGAAAACAAGGACAAACGTACAAAACCAACCTGACAAGGAGGCTCTAGATGAAACATGTTCAAAGCACTTGCCAATGATGTTGCTAGACAGATGCAGAAGGAAATTAAATCAAGTAATTTTCCCCCTGCAAAACATGGACTTGAAAACTGATCTTATTTTTAAAAATTCATAGTCATGCCTTTACCTCCAGATACTTCAGATAAAAAGAAACAATTTTAACTGTGATACATTGTTTAAAGGAGAGATTCCCAAAACTACTGTTTGACCACATTCTTTGAAAGAGGATTTTATTTTCACTTCCAGTTTTATGCAGATGGCAAAGAAGCCAGCCCAGCTCGAAACAATAGCAGTTTAGCCACTAACTTCAAAGAAGCCAAGTCCATACTCTATTTTCTGTTAATCCTTTGGCAAACACAGCATTTATTTTTCCATAATCGGCAACAGATGTTCATCTCACCCAGAGCATCCTTGTATATATGGTTGTAAAATTTAGAAAAATAAAAAAAACAACCACAAAACAAAACCCACATATATAAGAAAACATCAGCAGTATGAAATTCCTGAAGGGTTTCAAGGCTTGCTCCTACTCAACTAAAGTCAACATACTTCAAACTATTTTAGCTGGAGCAGGACCAAATCCTTACAGAACCAGATACGCGTTCCTCAAAAAGCAAAACCTTAAGAGTGTTGTAACCCAAGCAGAGGAGTAAAAGACAAATTTTAGCAAAGTCCCTTGCCTGGCCCTAGCCAACATAATATATTTAGCTAGGGTATTTCATTCATTCCTGACTTGGGCAAGATTCCCACGGGTTACAGTGAGAGTATTACTTAAGTAACGTAGGAAAAGGACGTCATGCATTAGTAAGCTAAAATATGAATCTGCACTTATGGCAATATCTTTCCCTTCTAATGCCCTAGAATGGGCATCTAGAGAAGGAAAAAAGACAAGAAGCTCTACAGAAAAAAATCTGCATTTTGTTACACTAATGACCACTCTAAGCAACTCCACAGAAGTTTTCAGGGTTCCTTTTGATGTACGTGAAGAAAGCAAAAAGTCAAAAATAGACCGATGTTAGGCAAGATTATAACACATTTACTCATTAGTACAGAATGCAAAATAACAGCTAATGCTTAACACAAACAAATTAGTATAACTTTCGTAGTCCTCACAAATACATGGATTCCACATAGTTTATTTCCTTGCCTTAAAAGAAATACTTAAATGTGGTATGGACTTCATGTGTCTCTAAAAATATCATCCCAAGTTACCAAAGGAATAATTGGAGAAAAAAACAAAAAAAAAAAGGAAATTGACATTTAAGATCGAGTTGCAAGGAAATTCCCATTTTGTTTGGCATGAAAAGAAACAAAGACCCACTGGTTGGATTTGGTTTTTTTTTTTTGTTTTGGGTTGCATTTTGTTATCTGGGGTTTTTTTCATCAAGGGAAAGGAAACAATACATATGTGGGAGGGAAAACATTTTCACAAATATAATAAATACCTGTTCTGATCCAAGCAAAGTGCGATGTAGAGTTTTCTATTTAAACAAAAACAACCTACAGAATAATGCCTTAAATATTAACAAATCAATTAGTGGTCAGCACAGTAAAATAAATACGAACACATTGATTTATATTTTGTTTCTAGCAGCAAAGGTCATTAACCTACTGGCCAATGTGACAGCTTCACAGAAGTCCTGTTTCTTGGGTTTGTTTAACATGAGAAAAAGATTCAATGGGTCTGGAAAATGGTACTACAGCTGTACACTATTCTCCCCAGCCCATCTATGTCAAACAGGTTTTGGCCACAACGTGTTTGCAATATGTGTTTTGAACACTGATTTGGAGAACAGCTTTCACCAAAAAAAGTAAAATCAGGATCCACCCAGTTTCTCATGCTGACAAGTATGAGTTTGGATTGGCCTGAACCCTAATGATATTAGTGAAGTGGGGTGTTTTCTCTTTGCAGTCAACAATTTCCTATGCTGGAGGGAGAGCGGGAAGATCACAAACCATTATGCAACGCTGAAGACGGAGAGGCAAGCTTTGGTCACCTGTAGGGAAGGGCCACAACAGAGCATGGGGGCAAAGCAAGTCTCAGTTGCTTCTCCCAGCAAGAAACATCTTTCCTCCCATGTAGAAAACCTGTCCTACTCTTGTCATGTGAGCCCCACTGTCTGCTTTATACCTGCTACATAACCCACCACTTTGAAATTCTCAGGATGACGATGTTCACTTGTTGTAGTCCCTCAAACAAAACAAAGCTGCTACAGGCCTCTCTGTTCAGGGCAGACCCAAGCCACTCCTCAAAACCAGCCCCAGCCCCGTGCAGAGAGGAGCCCGCAGGAACAGCCCCCTGCCCCTCCCTCGCACACCCTCCCGAACGCACAAGCACACCAGTGTGCTGTGGCATGTTTGCACCAGCTGCTACCATAAGGTAACAGCACGTGGAGCAAACTGAGTGTCGATACCTCCAGCCGTCACTGGAAATGCCGAATGAGGAGCAGGTTCCTGGGCCGGGAGCAGGAGCAGCAACCAAATGGAAGTGGTGAACAGTTGATTTTTGAGACACACAAAAGCAGACAAAAATGCCTTCTTGGTCCTAACAATAAGCTAGACAACACCAGTACCTACAGCTCGTCCAGCTCTTATTTTACAAAGTATTGTTTTTCTGCTACTAATTGCAGCCTGTCGGAAAAGCCACGCTTTAATTTACAGCAGGAGGGATGTTTAACCATAATGCAGGGACTGCTCTGATGAAACACACCACAGTAAGGCTCATCCAGCTCCCTCTGTCCCTGCACAGTGGTGTCAGCTAGCAAAACAAAAGACAGAACACAAAGAAAAAAACAGAGCCCTTCTTTGACTGCAAAAGATGAGGAGGAAAGGCTGATGACAAATTTTTGCAAGGAGAATGCTCTTCAAGGCCATACAGAGGGTAAGCCGAGGCAGGAAAGCGCAGAAGAAACAGACTTATAGGCTGTCAAAACTGCTCAGTTAGTGCTTTGCAACCTGGGCACATGGCCTCCTACCTTCTCACGTGCTCCAGTGCACAAACCCTATTTAACTGGGCCTGGGCACAAAGGAGGGGAGGGAATTCCATTCAAGAGGATGTCCATTGCTCTGCCTGCGCCTGCAGGGCAAGGATCAGCATGGAATGATGTAAGGGGTTGCTTTTGACTACTGTGCAAGAGCTCACCTTGCCTGGATTTAGGAAGGCTGCGTTAAGGTTGTATGGCTACCTGATGCTCTGGTAGCTAAAGATAACAATATTCCATTTGTGAGGAGCAGTCAAGTGCAACAAACATTTTTGAGGTGGACTGGAAAGATGAATAAAAACCATCTGGATTTTTTTGTTAGTTTACTCATTTTTCATTTTTTAAGGCAAGAAGAAAGTCCTTTTGGAAAGCAAGAGGAAGGATCAGAATGGCAAAAATGGGGGCGGGGGAGCTACCTTCAACATTACGCACTAGGTAAAATTTATCCCTGGTAAAATACTACTGAAACAAATGGAGCTGCATCTAATTCAACCTACTGCCTAAAAAGGAGTGAGAGACAAGCCATGATGCTTCCTATACCCCCTCTCTGCACCTGCCACTGAAGTCAATGAAGCTATACCAGCGTACAGCTGTAGCAGTGCAGTGGTGAATCAGGTCCAACAGAGGTTACCTACATGCCGCACTTGCCACTGGACCCAATGTCTGAGAAACACTGAGGACTGGATTCCAACCACAGCTCCTCACATCTACCTGAATGAGCAGAAAAATAAATGTCAGCCCTACTTCTGCTCTTTATCTTCTTTCTACTTTTGCTAAGGAAAATCAAGAGACACAAACCCTTTGGGTTTGTCTACACTTACAAAGCTGCTTAACAAGCTGCATGAATAGTTCTGTGTGGCCAAAAAGCTGTTACTCAAGCAACCATCACCCCTGACATTTACATCCTACCTAACTTTGGATTTTTGATGGTCCCCAAAACAGTGAAGTTCACATCAAGGAATGGAATTAAAACCCATTCTGAGACAGGAAAAGAAAGAGGGGAAAAAAATCATCCAATGTTGGTAGCTCTAGTCCAAAGGAGCATTTCACCTCTCTTCTATAACACCCACTGGGCTTTGTCCATGGAATGGCATGGAAGTAGGACACACAGATATCTGCTCCTGAAGGTCCAGGCAGCCCAGCTCTCCCAGAGCAATAGAGCTGCAGGCCAGAGACCAACGCTTGCTCTCTTCTACATCAGTATGCAAAGAAATTACAGCTGACAGATCCTTCCAACCTATTCTCAACCCTACTCAGTCTAAGGCAGAATCAAAGCAGAGTACTCTCACCTGAGCAGGTTTGCTTTCCAATTCACTTAATTAAGCCACTGAGACCCCCACAGACTCTCTTCAGGGAGATGAGCTACACCCATGGTGCATTAAGTTGCCCAGCCAACAACACTGAGAATCTTTTTTCATGGTTAACTGGTAGAAGAGAGTATTTCTGAATGGGGCTAATCAGCTGATATCCAATGTCAGATGTTCAGAATGAAATCTGCATCACAAACGAAGCAGTAAGAGGCATGACCCTCCAAGGAGGAGAGGCATACACAGCCTTTCTACAAGGACGTGGAAAGAACTTACTCTGGGCTCTAATGGCAGCCACAAACAGCAATTTGTGGACAAGCACACCACCTAATTCACACATTCACAGGCCCCACTCCTGCCTCTCCTTTACAAGCTGCCCAGAGATTCAGTCTGCTGTAGGGAGGTATTCTGGAGCACTGCTCTGTGGTGTGCAAAGAGGGGAGCGGGTTTACACATAGTCCACCTGCGTGGTAGAACGACAGAAGTTCCCAGCACTTCTTGGGCTTTGCATTTTCATGCAGAAGGCTGGGGAGAAGACAAAGTCCTCCCCGCCACTCAATACAATGAATAGCCTTAGATAATTAGCAAACAAACATCAAAAACACTTCATGTCCTGCATAGCGTCATCCTGCCAATTATGATAGAAAAAAAATCTAACCATACCATTAAGTTTGCAGGTGTTACATGTATAGCTCGAGAGCATACTCCTATCAAATGGAGCACAAAGCAGGGCATGTGGCAAACAGCAGGCGAGAGACAAGCTGCTCTATTTGCAAACTACTACCAAGGGTGGCGCGTCATTGTACATAGCCTAGGTTCTCCATCTCATTCCTATACCGCTGTTCGGACACCTTGCTTTTATGCTGTTTGCTTTCTAAGTGCTGTCGGAATTCCATCTCCTCGCTGGCCCCGGCGTTGCACATGGAGCAGTAGAACTGGCCACTGGGGGTGACGCACATGGCCAGATCCCGTGGAATCCTCTGGCGTGAGCGGGGATTGAAGTAGGGACCTGAGGAGACAACAGAAAAGTCTGTTTCATCTATAAAAAAAGAAAAGCTTGAGGCAGCTGAGTGACAACTTCTAAGTCCAACAAAAGTTTAAAAAGATTAGCTTCTTTAACTGATTAGAGTCTGAACCTTATTTTCCCATTACTGAGATCCAGATTTACAGGGGTGTAGCACATAGGGGAGTGGTACTTGCTGGTATTTTCTAAAGCAGTACAGTGGTCTTAGTGCCCCGGTCTTCTTAAGAATCAATAGGGCTTTGAAAATCAGGAGTATAATCATTTAAGTGATGAGTCAAGTCCTTTTTTTTTCCTTTACCCTCCAATTCCAGAATTAGAACAGTCTTTTGACTCGAATAAGCTGCCTCAGTTTAAAATAATCAAAAAGTGAAAGAACTTTACTAGGTTTATCTTTTCCACATGACAGTGGCTAGAATGACACGATCAAACCAAGCTTCACCAAGAATCAAGGTTTCGGCTAATATGTGCTCATAACATAATTCAAAATGAAAAAGAGAAACAGGTGCTGGGCTGGACACTACAAAACACACTTTAAATCATAGTAAAGAGGCAAAGTTAGCATCTAGTACCTGAGGAAGGACTCTATTCTAGGAACAGATGGTCTTAGAGGGAGGCTAACATGCTCTCTCATTCTGGTCATGAGAGTGCAAGTACAGGTCGATGTGCTACAGTAGGAGTCAAAGCACCTGGCCACTTGCCAAGAAAATAAAGCAGGAAAATTGTCACCACTTACAGCAGCTTTAGACACAGGCAGATGGTAAATTAAGTTACAAACTGAGAAACCGAACTAACAAGCAGGCTGACAAAACAAAGCAACTTTAGCAGCTGGGAAAAAACATGCAGACATGAAGGATCAGCAGAGCTAAGACCAGCTCCTTTCACAACCTGTCTCTGCTACAACAGACCTAAGAAACAGAAGAAAAACAAGTCTGTTTATTATTCATTATTACTCCAACTATAGAACAGATGCAAGCTCCCAGTTACCTGTGTTGTTTTGAACTGTATGCATATTCCTTCTGTTCTGCATCATCTTATATTCATTCCCTTCTTTCCTCGCCCTTCGTTTGCCTAGTTCTGATGTATCCCTGCAGATTAAACAAATATGAACAGCTGCAATTCAGAGTTTTCTGAGAAAAAGACTGCCAGAGACATTGCCACATGCTTTCAGCCTGAGTGTGAAGTTGAACAATACCTACGAGAATGAGTTATTCTGTGCTTCTGCAAGACGCAGCCGTTTGGCATGATTTTTCCCTTGGTAGTGAGCCTGTGCCACAGCCGGAGAACTAAACGAGGCGTCACAAAGCTTGCAGTAATCATTCTCTGTGGCCAGGATCACTCGGCCACCTGGTTTACTGGATCCCATCTAGCAGCAAAGGGAGAGACCGCATGTGAAATACAAGAAGGTTAAATCGTTGAAATATTTGCATCGCAGGGACTGAGACCAGTATCGTCATCATCAGGCAACAAGAAAGCTGGAATTAGAGCATCTGGATTAGCACACTCTCAAGTGCTCCCTGAACTGTTCTTACAAGAACTTCATTTTCCCTGCCCCATCCGCCAGGAGAATCTGCAAATTCTTTGAGATCTAGGCAAATCCTTGGCCTCAAATGGAGAGGAAAGCAATCTGAACAAACCTCTGCAATAACTACAGAGGCTTGTTTACTTCACAGCAATGATTTAACTCTTCTACTCCTGACTGGTGGGAGCTGATGAAGAGTGATTTTCACACTGAGGAAGAGCCACTGAAAGGAAGGTGCTCCTCTCTCCTATTTGCAGTGTACCTAATCTCTCCACAGCACCCTGTCTCTACACAGCTCCCTGACCACACTAAGAGATAAAAAATCAGTAGCAAAGCTGCCAAACCTCTGATCCTTACCCTTCAGGTAGGAGGATACCTGGATCAAGACTTCAGAGGAAGGACCCACCCTCACAGGCATAGCTCCTGCTGTATGAAGGGTACCTTGCCTGTCTAGTCAGACCACACACTGATCGGGGCAGCAACCATGTCTCCTCAGTGTGTATCATCCAGAGAAAAGTGCTTTGTAAACACTGCAGCAGCAGTGATTCATACAGCCATGTCACTGCACCACTTGCCAAAACGAGTTTCTTTCACGTCCCCTTTGATAGTGTTCAAGCTTACAGAAACACACACAATTCTGACTTCTGTGTTACAACATGAATCCTCACGTGGCCCCAGAGTGGTCTTTTTACTGCCATGGACCATTTTCCCCATTAAAAAATGCATCAGATACCCCAGCAGGTACAGCACCCACGTCCCACTACCTAGGACTGGACCCCACGCCCTCTTGATTCCATTCTGTGAGATGCAAAGTCAATTTATATGGCACCGAGTCTCCCTCTGGCGGCTCCGACAGCATGTGTAACAGTCTGCCACTTAAGGAAAAGCTCTTCGCTTTTCTACAGACAACAGAGGCTTGTGCTTTAGGCAACGACAGGCACGGCTTTGATCCCCGCAGCCCAGCTGTGGTTCCCTGCACGGTCACATGCAAGAGCCAGGTTAGCTGTTAAGTCCCGTGACAATCAGAAGTGATGAAAAAGAACGCAAAAATAATCTCTTTTGACTCTAATGTGCCTGAGATAGAATTAATCCAGATCACGGAGGGACCCATCCATTCACCCTACACGAAGGAATGAGCACTGCAAAAGGAGCAACAAAGGAGGAATTAGATAACAGCCCTGGGCAATGGGTGTAGGAGCACCTAAGCACTTTTTCCATGTGTGCTTCCCTCACACAATGGAGGGATGATTGTGCAGAGCAGATGCCACACCTCAGTGTCCAAATCCAGCTCCAACAATGCTTTTTTATACCTGCCCTTAAACAACCATAATCAGCAGCACATCAAACTTACCTAGGAATCAAAGTATTTGCCATACAAAAATAGAACATTTCAAGTCCAATATTCTGCTGCAAGGGCAGATCAATATCTGCATCTTCATAGGAAAGCAAACAGCTCACAACAGGCTATTTCCACCATCCTGTACCATCACAAGGAAAATTCTTTCCCAACTCCTGCAGTAATCCTCAAAGCGTGAGATCTAGTTAGCCTTATTGGGGGTTAGGTGACAAGAAAGCAGCATGATCTCAGACACCTTCCCATGCCTTACCTGAGCTGGAAGGGAGACAACCTGAGGTGGAGCAGGCTCAACCGAATTACTCATTCTGGCAGGTGCCGGACAGCTATTGGCAGCATAGTAATTTCGGAGTTTCTTACTGTGGTTTTTACCCTGGAAAGAGAACACAGATTAGTCACTGGCCTAATAATAGTATCTTACACTGAAAGAAAAAGGATCCAGAGACCGAAATGAGAAAGTGGCCATGAAGATGGCGCCTCAGGTAAAGGAGCTGTCACTCAGAAAATAACAGCTCTGAACTTGAGAGATGCTGGCATCCCCCCTTTTCTCCAAAATGCTCATCATCTAGCACAATTGGGCCTCCTTTTCAACTGATTTTCTCAAATCAGTAAGGTTACAATTAGCTCCTCAGTCTGTTTCCATTTCACTTAAAACTAGTATTTTTTATTTTAAACATGAAACATCAACTGTTTTGCATAGCTTTTTGATAAGCCTGAACACACATGCTTCTTTTCATGAGGTTGCAAGCATGGGTTAAAACATGAGATTGAATCTAAAAAACCCTGCACTTTCTCTTCGACAACATATACTACAGTTCTTTATGGTGTTTTGAAAACCTTATAGAGCTACATGGGAGTATGTATACATGCATTGTGGATATATAGTAAAGCATATGCATAAATGCAAGTTATGTACTATAAATGCATTTTTGTCCCTTCATGGCACAAATACTGCAGAACCATCCAGCGTGACCTGGACAGGCTGGAGAGCTGGGCAGAGAAGAACCTAATGAGGTTCAACAAAAGCAAGCGCAAGGTCCTGCACCTGGGGAGGAAGAATGCTGGGCACCAGTACAGGTTAGGGGCGGACCTGCTGGGAAGTAGTTCTGAGGAGAAGGATCTGGGGGTTGTGGTAGACAGTAAATTATCCATGGCCCAGCAATGTGCCCTTGTTGCCAAAAAGGCCAATGGAATCCTGGGCTGCATAGGGAAGAGTGCAGCCAGTAGGTCGAAGGAGGTCATTCTCCCCCTCTACTCTGCACTGGTGAGGCCACAACTGGAATACTGTGTCCAGTTTTGGGCTCCCCAGTTCAAGAGGGACAGGGAACTGCTGGAGGGAGTCCAGTGACGGGCAACTAAGATTATTAAGGGATTGGAGCATCTCCTTTATGAGGAAAGGCTGAAAGACTGGGACTCTTTAGCCTGGAGAACAGAAGGCTGAGGGGAGACCTTATTATGGCGTACAAGTATCTAAAGGGTGGGTTGAAGGAGGATGGAGCCAGGCTCTTTTCAATGGTTCCCAGTGACAGGACGAGGGGCAATAGGCACAAGTTAGAACATAGGAAGTTCCGTTCAAATACACGGAAAAACTTCTTTATGGTTAGGGTGACAGAGCACTGGCACAGGCTGCCCAGGGAGGTTGTGGAGTCCCCTTCTCTGGAGATTTTCAAGACCTGCCTGGATGCAGTCCTGAGTAATGTGCTCTGGGCAGTCCTGCTTTAGCAGGGGAGTTGGACTAGATGATCTGTAGAGGTCCCTTCCAACTCTGAAACTCCGTGATTCCATGAAATCAGATGTTGAAGCATAACACTAATTCAACCTACCCATTCATTAGCACGATACCACTGTCTCAGGGCCAACAGCAAATCTGAGATCTGGGTCTGGTGTCCTGAGGATATGGACAACCACCCTTTTGGATTTGTTGGTGGAGAAAGTCACTATCTCCACATGTCACGCAGCACTAGTACAAGAAAGTACTAGTAAAATGGCATAACGTAAGACTGAAATATTCAAACTCTCAGTAAAGAAGCATAGGCAAATAGTCCCTAACCTATTTCAGACAAGTCAACCAGACCAGCTTGAACAAAATTAATTTGGTCTCAGCTGGCTCAGCTGATGCTGTCCAAAGCAGATGAGAGAAAGTTTGTATAAATGGCCCCACCAGCAGATCAGTCATGTGCATAACCTCAGGAAGGAGGCAGTGACGAGCACATGGCAGCAGTTCCCTTTCCTAACTGCACAGCTGGATCCAGCAGAAAACATCTGCCCAGGTCTTACAAAACCATGTCTGTGGAATCAGAAGTTCTGTTTTATCGGAGGGTACAGGTGAAAAACAGATTGCGTAAAACATGGGAAAATTACGAGAGTCTCTCTTTTTATCCATGCCATCTTGGTACTACTTCCCTCCCTGCAGGCAAAGTTTGCAACACGCTCCAGAGGTGACACCTTAAATAGAAGCACTGCAGCACATCTGGACAACCAGCAAATTCAAGCAGGGTGAAGATATGTCTACAGAGCAGTTCTAGCCACAGCTTCCAGTCCATTAGAGGGTGCAGAGGTAGCTCTAAATAAGCTAACTCAAATGCTGCTGCTGGTGTGCAGCCACCTCAACACAGCACTCAAAATCCCCTTGAGAAGCTACATTAGTCCCCGTACATTAGCCCACACTTAGCTCTGTGCTACCACAGCAACGCTACTGGCAGTGCACGCGCCGGCACAGGTATGCCTACAGAAGCTGCAGATGCAGCAGCCCTAAAAGCTGAGCCTCCTGCTACTCTCCTTACCTGGTAATGAGCCTGGGCTTGTTGTGCTGAATTCAGAGTGACATTGCAAAGCTTACAGCACAGAGGCTTACATAGTTCCTCCAGCATAGGGTCCTGCTCCACCACCTTTGCAAGCTCTTCTTCTTGTGCGTGATGAAAGGAAGGCCCCAGTCCGAGCGATTTTGGTGGGGACAGTGGTGAGCTGGCTCTTGGCCTTGTAGCCACTGACATAGGAATAGATGAAGGCTTCTCAGGATGAGGAAGAAGTCCTGCTTGCTGTAGAAGAATCATTGGCCAGGAAGACTGTGGGCATGCTACTTCTGAAGGATGAGGAGTCGTCTTCAAATCTAGACCAGGGAGACACAAATGCTGAAATAAGCAGCACCAGCAGGAATACTAACAAGCCAGGGGACAACTTCTGTAACTTCACTGCCTCTACTTTATGCCTTTTCACAACACCAAGCAGGACAAAGTCAGTTTACAACACTTTACCCCACAGGAACGGCAGCATGCCGGACAACCAGGGACAGGTTAAAAGATACATGTATAAGAAGTCGATTGAAGTCCAAAACGTAGTTTTTAGCACCCCACGGCACCCTCCTGGACAGAAGAAGATTCGTAACCACCCATAGTACCTGACCAACACCCCACTGCTCCATGATGGCAAGAAGATGTGACATGGAACACACACAGCACATACAGCTGTGCTAATGGGAATGGGAGGGATACAACCTTTAGCCACCTCCTTTTTTGGCAGCCTAACAACAGAATCATGCTCCAAGATCTAAACAAATATTACAATGTATTACTGCTACCGATGACTTAAAAAGAAAAAGAACCCAAATATTTCAAAGCAGATTTATTTTATATAGGTAGGTACAAAATACATACACACATACATCCCTCAAATACTCACAAAGACCTTCCTGAGGAAAGATATTCCACAGTTAACTTTTCTCAAGTAAGTCAACAGAAGCAGAGGAGTGGGAATCAACGTGAGCACACCTTGTTGTATGCAGTCAGCTCCCAAGGGCTCTCTTCCATGGTCTTGTGGAATGACGTTGAGTTATTTCCTGTGTTTCCTTTACTAACTACAACCGATGCAACATTTAAAGCTGTATCTTCTTCTTCTGCAAAATGGAGAGCTTATCCCATATTAACCTTTATTCAATTATTTCTCAGTTAATTCAAGTTCTTAGAACTAACCCCACATTTCCAACAAGGGGTTCTGAGAGGCTTACTTAATTAAAGTTTATAAATCACATCTAAAGCCTGGATGAACATTCCTAGAATAATGCAGAGCAGTGATATTGCAAATCAAAGCACAGCTACTTTTGTTAATGTCGTATTAGCTTCTTATGATAAAAAATCCTGTTCACGGCTACACTGGGATCGAGAGAAGCACTGTCTTGGCCTTTGCAGATCACTTCCAGCTGCATTGGTAGCAACCATGTTTACGCTATGGTCTCTGTTCCTTTGTTTAAGCAAAGAGTGAGCCACATCTACATTTTAAAATAACACTTCTGGAAAATTAGGGAAAGGTAAATTAAATGCCACCTCGGAACTTTGCTCCTGAGTGGCTTTTGAAAATAGAATTTGACTTCAAAGGCATTTAGGAACCTGGAGAAGCAGATAGCATTTATCTGGGATAACTTCTGGGATTTTCAAACTGCTAAAATTAGCAGGAGATAAATACCTTGCTACATTCAAGCTCTGGAAAATCCCAGTTGATGCCTGCATTTTTAGGTACTGTATTACCTTTGAAAGTCTGGCTCCAGAGAGGTCTATGTTCTATTAGGAAAAATAAAAAATAATTTAAAAAAGAAGAAAAAAATCAGTGGGACTAAAGCGCTCAAGTGACACAAGCACTTCTGAAATGTCTACCTCTAAGAACAGATTTCCAAGTAATACTACATTGGATGCAATTTAGTTATTACTAGTAACTAAAGATAAGGAAAAAAATAATTAAAAAAAAAAAAAAAGAGCATGCACTGCCTTGAGGACAAGCTTTCAAGACAGTAATAAAGCTGCCAGGAGTTTTTATGTTTTTAAATAGCCCTCCACCATCAACACTGAGAAATTCCAGGAGAGCTATACCTAACATGACTTGACCATTAAAACAAAATCAAAACCACCCTCATGAAAATGAGCTGAAACAAGATAAAATGGAATCCACCACAAAGAAGGAAGACAGGACACAGGAATGGTGTGGTGCAAGTCGCCCATCAGCAGTGTAAATGCTGTGGTGTTACCTAACTTGTCTCTAACATTCAGCATATGCTTTCCTGGTTAAGCAGAACTATGTTGATTTTGCTGCCTTTAGTTTCCTCAATCAGTACTCTGTATAAAGTCTAATTGATTTCAGTGGGGCTACTAACAGAAAAAGTTCATATTCATGACAGTTAAATATACTTTAACGCAGGCCTATCAAGGCAGTTTAGATCAACTATGAAAGCAGGTAAGCATGCCATCTAATTTCAGAGTTTTA
The DNA here is from genome assembly GCF_965231255.1 of Vanellus vanellus. NCBI lineage: Eukaryota > Metazoa > Chordata > Aves > Charadriiformes > Charadriidae > Vanellus > Vanellus vanellus. The sequence continues at coordinate 9,220,861 of NC_138913.1, forward strand.
TTTCACCACCATAATGGGCCTTTTACCTTAAAACGGGAGTAACTTATAGCTAAAGATTTCACAGAGCAATAGAAATAGATCTACAGTAAATGGCAATTGGGATCCATCTGCTTAATTTTGCATGAATGTTTGTTGCATCAAGTCTTCCATATGCAACTGTCACGGATGGGATTTGTCATATACAAGAGAGGACACAGTGCTTACAGGATCTGCAGCCCCAGGGGAAAAGGTATAACGTAATATTCTTAGAAAATCTTTCATTGTGAGGTTGTTTACTGTTTCTTAAAGTAAACATTAGTCTGAAGATAAAATTAAGGCTGTGTGGGCAATTTTAAAATTAGAATTTCTTGGCCTGGCATATGTAACTCTGATTTTCTTCTAATGGTCACCTTTCATCATTGAAATTGCTCGTTATGTTGATTTCTTTCTTACAGATATTATTTAAAAGAAAAAAAATAAAGCTTCGCTCAAATTCAGGTTATTTACATGTCCCTTTAACCCTCCACTGCTGGTTGCTACAGATACCCTGTCCAGGAGAAGGTAACAGGACATCTTTGACTCCTCCTTTCTCTTCACATGAGAAGCTGCAAAACCTTTACACTACAAAACAGCAAAGGAATGAGGAACCTCCATCACCAAGGACCCATAACAGTACAGCCCAAGGCAGGCAGGGCAAGGACTTGCAGCTCTCCAGGGTGAGCTGAGGAGACATTCTGCCCCAAGCTGGCCTCTCAGATCTCAGCCATGCTTCGTCCTACAGGCCCTACTACTCCACTCGGTGTGGGAGGGAGGGAGATGGGCACACAGCCCTCCTCACTGCTTCCAGGTTGGGACAACCCAAGGGCAGCACTGAAGGAGGAGACCCAGCCTCTGTGTCCTGAGTACCACAGCCTGGTAGTACCCCTGCCCTGCTTGTGGCACAGATAACAAGGAGCAACCTCCCCAGCTGTCAACAGCACTGTTCTGGGAAAAGAACTGGTACGGCCTTAAATCTGAGCACCATTTGGTGGGGAAGGGACATACACAATGTGACCTTCCTTGGCCATAAGCGTAAATCACAACCACACGTCTACACCCCACATGCTCCCACCAGAATTAGTTTTTAAATGCAGTTGAGGCAACTAATAACAGTGATAGAAATCTCTACAAATTATGAACAGGTTGTGGGTTTGGTGGTTTTTCCTTCAAGACAGTAAGCATTTCTTCTCCAGTTCACTTGTATCTCAAAACATTGACATCCCTTAACCTAACTTTGCCAAAAACTTCACCTCTGGCCATAGTCTGGGCCTACAGAACTTCAGCCTGAAAGGCAGGGTCATTTTATAATGCCGCAGGGATTGCAGGCAGTGCACCAAGTTATTATAATTTTATAATATGTTATAAAGCTGCAGGGACCGAAGATGGCACAACGAAACAAACACACACCACACTCTATTCCACCTTAAGGTGTGGGGCCCACTAACCCTCTGCTGATGAGAATATATATTTAGTAACCCAGAAACAAGAGAGCATTTAGCACTTCTTACGTCAACTGGATATCACAAACCACGGTGTAAATCCTGACATCCTAGCAGACATTTCTGCAAAGTTGCGTGCCTTGCAGTCTTGGTGATGTGAGTCCAAGGCAAAAAAAAAAAAAAAAAAAAAAAAAAAAAGTGCCTTGGTATCTACTACCTTGGAATAACTGCAGCCTGAGGAAGAATTCCAGACACCGACACACAGTTTTGACCAAGCAGAAACACAAGCCAGCATCCCAGAGGGGCAGACGCAGCCATCCGCACCACCCAATGTGCTTCACCACCAGGTGAAGCATCCCCTGAACAGGGCAGAAACACTGCCAGATACCCCCCCGACCCTCCCGTAAAACCCTACCCACAGGCACCCCCGACCCTGCCAAAAAAAAAACCAAACCACCCCGCTGCCGCCACCCACCGAGACCGGGGGCCGCGTCCCTCCACCCCGCAACACCCTCAGCCCCGCCGCACCTACCGCCTACGGCCCCGGCTCCTTCCGTCGCCGCTTTCTCCCCCGCACGACTCCAGCCGGTCCCCGAGGCCGCAGGAGGGCCGGGGCCGGCGGGCACGGCCGGCACCAGCTGCAGGAAGTGACCGCAGCGCGGCGGGGCGGAGACTGCGGCGGCGGCGCATGGGCCGCGGCGAGCCGGAACGGGCCGGGACGAGCCCGGCCCGTCGGGTGTCAGAAAAGTTAAAAAAAAAAAACATCAGGGAGCGGACGCAGAGGCCCGTTAATGAGTTTATGACAATAAACGGGACAGAGGCACCGTCTGTCGGGCCCGCGCCGCAGCCCCGGTTCGGGGCAGGCCGGGCCCGTTGTTCTCTCTACAACTCGTTGATCCAGTCAGGCCCCGGTGCTGTAATGGGGGACGGGGGTGGGCGTACCGGCAGCTCCGGCCTGGCCGCCGCCCCGCTAGGTGGCGGCAGGGCACCGTTAGGCGGGGCTCCGAGGGAGCGGCCCGCCCCGGGCTGGCGAGAAGAGGGCGCCGGAGCGGGCGGCGCCCCTCAGGGGGGAACCGGGCGGAGCGGCCGCTTCACCGCGCGGTGACGTCGCGCCGCTCCACTTCCTGCGGGCGGTGCTATCCCCATCCGGGGTCAGGGCCCCGCTCCCTTCCTGTTATTGCCCGTGCGGGAGGCGGCTCTGTGGGAGCGGCGCGGGGGGCTGCCGGCCTCGCTTCCGCCAGCGCCCGGGGAAGGGGGGGACGGTCACCCGGTGAGGGTGGCAGCGGCGGCTGCGGGGCGGCTGAAGAGGTCGCGAGTGCTGCGGGGCGCTGCCCGGCCCAGCCCTGCCCGTCGGGGCGGCGGCTGCGGGCCGGCTCTGAGGCGGGGAGGCCGCGCCTGTGAGGTGAGTGAGGCGGGGGTCGGTGCTGGGGCCGCCTGGCTGTCTCCCGGCATGGCACTGCTCTCCGGGGGCGTCCCGCGGCAGTGGTCGAGGGCTTCCCGGTACTCTGGCCGGGCGGTGGCGGAGGGGAGCGCCGTTTTCTGTGGGCTGCGGGGGGGAGTCTTGCTCGTCTTCGGCAGCCGGAGGGGGGAGCGCGACCCCCGGGTGGCTGGAGGGGGGTCGGAGCGCGGCCGCGTCCTCCTGGAGGAGCGCTGCGATGGGACTTCCCTCGGCTGGGAGACCTTCAAGGCATTCCTCCGCCGAATCGTGCTCTGTGGGTCTCCCCTCGTCGGGACGCGACCTGGGAGAGGAAAAACCGTCGTGCTCTATTGCTTTCGAGTGTGGCTCCCTCCGCCCCCGAAATACAGCTATTGTCTGTAAATATGTTTCAGCAGCTCTTGTGATGGAGTGTCTGTAGGCTCACGGCTGGGCTAGTTAATGGCACTGGGAGCAGAGCCTCTTCCGACTGGGTGTGTGCATGGATCGGTGGCATTCCATCTCCTGTTCCCAGCTGCAGTCGACTTACAGTAGCAGCGTCGCATCTTTGCTACCTGTAAAAATACTTCTTTCATATTTCATACTGTCCAGATACCTGTTTTTATTGATGTTAAATATGCAACTCCCATTTCTTACCAGTGCTTGTGTATTTTCCATTAGACTGAGTGTTAACAAAACTTTGACCAAACTAATACAAACTGCATGCTTGTTTTTCTTTGTGGGGGTTTGTTGCTGTTTTCAGTATTCCTCAAGTTATTAAGGTATCAGACCTGTTACTTCTGCTGCTGTTACTGGTATGTGCCTGTAAATTTTTTTCTCTGTAACTCTTTCCTTGTTGACTTTACAAGTGTGATTGAACAGAGGTTGCTTTATAAACAGAGCATATTCCGAACAGAAGAGTACATGTTTAAATTAGACAGTATGGGTTATAAAGCTTTGCTTGAGTTAATTCTGCAGTTCTGCTGCGTTTTGCAGCAAACTCACAAAGGATCGGTAAACTGGATTCTGAATCTGGATTTTGTAGTACTCAATAGAAAAAAATCCTGGCTCTGTTCTGTTAGTTACTTGTACCCTCACATCTCTGCTTTGAGCTATAGCTGGATTTCAAATTCATCACACTGGATAAAGTTAAACCTTCCCATCATGACCTGAATCATTCTTGAATTTCTCCTAGCTCGCAATTAATTTGTAAAGATGTTCTCATACCTGTTGCTTCAGCTGCTTGCATACTGCAGTTCTATAATGCAGTATAACAATCAAAGTCCACCTCTTGTTGTGCGTAAACTTTGTTAGTTCCTAGGAATATTCCAGTACTTGGGATGATGGGATTTAATGGTTCGTCTGCTGCGGGGGACTGACTAGATAAGCTGTTCTGAAATAAAACCCCTTGTGAACTTAAAGTTACACAATAAATAACTTTATTCTCAAACAGTACCATTGGCAAATTTTTTCCAGAGTGGTTAGTTATTTGGAAGCATATTTTAGCCAATGTCATCACAGACAAACCACGCATCAACCAAACTCATGGTGCTTGCAGAGGAATTTATGAAACCACACAATTCCCTTTGTGATCCACGAAATATTCTGCTTTTTCATTAAGACAAAAAAAAAAAAGACAACTTCAGAGCTGCAATGGGAGTTTGACTGGAGCAGATGCCCTGCATTTCATAGGTGTCAACTTGTTGCCATTCTTAGCAACCTGGAGACAGTGTTTCATGTTTGTGGGTTTTGTGTTGTGTTTTTTTTTTTTTTTTTTTTTTTTTTTCAAAGCACACTGAGCCCGGTCTACAAATCCATGCCAAGGTGTTCTAGTTGTTCAGCCACTTCAAATTGTTATTCTATGTTAATGGCAAATCTGTTTTGCTTCTTATTGCAGTTTACTTGCATGAATAAAGAAACTGTTTGGTTTTGGTGTTTTTTTTTTTTTTAGAGGATTCTTTGGGAAAGGTGGTGTAGCTGAGCTGTTTACAAAGCAGCTGTGCTTTGTTAGCAGACATAAAGTAGTTCAATACTTAGTTAATTCTTTCTCTGACGATTAGACTATTCCTGCTTTCTGGAAGCAAATGGGGGATACTTCTTCCTGGATAACCTACTTTTAAGAAGTTGCTGGAAGCTTTAGGATAGGAATTTCTACAACAAGCAAGGGTTTCACCATCATGCTATCTCACAAGACCAAGTATGTCATAAGAGGTTTCCAGTTATTGGAAGAAAATCACACCTCGAAGAGGTGTTGCCTCATAAAGAATGGTCTTCCCAATTGCAGTTATTCCTCAGGTTCAAATGTGTAGTGTGCTTTTTAATGGCTTGGTCATGTGCAATACAATTTTGAAAAGCCTTGATGATCTTCATAGTTGTAACTTGGAAAGAATTTCAAGTTATCTGTGAATGGCTTGATGACAAGCCCAAGGCTGACATTTAGTCTGCAAAAATTGCTTTCTTAAAAAATTTGTACATAAAAAGTCAATGTGTTATGTGAGTTTCTAGACTTCTGGTGCAGATTCTTCTAGGTGCCAGGACTACTCAGATATCCGAACACCTTGCAAAGATCAGTCACTTCCAAATAGAAAACGATTGCTATTGCTTTTCTTGCCTGTTTTGCGGGAAAGGAAATTGGCATGATGATATATTAATTCCAAATAATGCAACAAATACTAGCATCTTGTAGATGGCTGTCGTATGTAGGCTTGCTTTGCCTAGTTGAGTACACTAATCGAGGCTAACAAAAGTTGTAGTTAATGGGACATTTCAAAATGTTGTTTATGGGTGAGGTAAAGCTAAATTTTTTTTTTTTAACTTTGATACTGGCAAGGAACCTGATTGTTATGATTTATAACTGGAGCGGGAGTAATACTGCAAAAATTAGTCTTTCCGACTTAGAATACCATTATAAAACTAAGTTTTGTTACTGAAAAATGTGTGAAATCTAGTAAATCTCCAAGTTGAGGAAAAATGTACCACATGTCCGTCTTTTGTGTGTGTGATTTGAGTTGGAGGGGGAGCATTATGGAAAAAATAAGAGTTTGTGCTTTGGCTAATTGAAGAAACAGACTCATGGTTTGTAGTGTAAGCTAAGATAGGGTTTGTTAGGTTTTTGCTGCTTTTTATGCATTGCATTCTATGCTTGTAGGAGTTTTGTTTTATCCTTTTGAAAAGCCAGACATCCAGTTGCTCCAAGTGACGATGCCTGTCTGAAATTGTAGCTACCGTTAGAAGAAGCCACAAAAATATTTACACTAAAACTGGATGGGAATTTTGGTTTGCTCTTTAAGTTGAATGTGTCATGGCAAAAAATTCTGCTACAAGTTTCTCTTTGTAGTATCCTGATCCAAGTGTGAGCAGTGGAGAGAAAAAATGGATTTGTTTCTCTTAATATTTATTTGGACACCAAACATAGGTGAAGTGTTCTGAGTACAGGGTTGGTCCAGACAACCTTCAGAGGTTCCTTTCAACCGAATTTATTTTATAAATCTATTTCTGAATGGTTAATGAAGTGTTAAATGAACCCAAAATAATGCTCTGAGGTATTAACTGTGTTTTTTTTTTCCCTGAAGCACTGCTATAGTATTAACTTTAAAAGCTGCCCCAAACAAAACAAAAGAAAAAAACAAGCCCTAAAGAAACCCCAAATAAACAAAAAAGCTCAACACAAAACTAAGCCCAACTGGGGGGCAGATGGAATTAAACTATTAAAAAAAGGAGAAAATGGTATTTTGATAAATCCTGTAAGTTAACTTGTGGTCAAATGAAAATGCAGCACACTGAGTATAGGCTATGTAATTCTGGATCTGTCTTCTCAGTCTAAGCAGTACTTAATGATTTTGCAGGCAGCATGTTGTTTTATTTTATATAGCATGCATTTATACTTTAATTCTAGGAAAGTATTTTTCTAGTTAGTTCTGGATACAGATTTTGTGAAAGGCAGTCTAAGAAGCCTGTGTGTTTTAAACAGGATATGTGAGGGACAGTGGACGTCATTGCTTGCTCTCTATTAAGAATGTTCTTTTCTTAAAGCCAGTAAAGTGGGGAATAAAAGCACTTAGCTGGCATAATTGACCAAGTACACTCACTGGGAATATTTGTAGTCTGTTTTTGAAAAACTATGTTCAAATACCTGAGCTCTAGAAATGTAAAAAGGAAATTCAAAGAAACGAGCTTACCTCTGTGAAATTGAAGGGGAGAGAATGATGGAATACTGTTGAAGTTTTTGCCAGTCTGGCATGTTGCTAACTTGCAGCAATAGGAGTAAATGACTACTTCTGCAGTCTAGTTTAAGAACAGTTGGGTCAAACATAGAACTTGTAGTTCAGTGATATTGTTTCATGCGCCATTGCTTTTTACCAGTAGAAAGTTAGTTATACCTCACAGAGATTGGGTTTGGGATTTTTTTTTTTGTCTGCCCGTTAACACATTTCCTTAAATTACTTTTATTCATGGATTTTTATGTAGGAAAACTTTGGCAATTTTGCTCAAAGCTTCCGTTTAAAGAAATGCTTGCTAGTGTAGCTTTTGAGGATTGTGAACCATAAAGCATATTTGTCAAATGCAGGAGACTTATTGAATTGACTAAGACTTACTGTGAAGTTCCCTGAAATTTTGAGACAGCTGAGTCATGTTATTGGCTGTACATTATGACCCTCTTCTAAGGCAAAGAAATGTAGAGAAACAGCCCTTGGGTGTTTTGTCTCAAAGTACAAACAGAAAAAGAAAACTGGAAGGTTGCCTCCTAGATTGTACAACATGTCAAAACACTTATCTGTCATTGAGACTTAACTGGTTTTGTTAGTTCCATACTAATTAGTTAGTCTTTTGCCAATACTTAATTTGACATTTAATAGTGATGAATGACTCTTGCCCAGTGTGTTCCAAGTCTGTTCCTGACTTTTAACTCTTGCTGTTAATTTGGGTCATGATCCTTCCTAGAAGCATGGATTTTCTGCTGAGATTGCATTTGTTGTCTTGAAAAAGTGTCTTGATCCACAGCTAAACAGCTGAAAGTTTCTTGCAGAGGAAACTAAATCTGCAAGCACAAAATTAGTCCTTGTTGCAACCGTATTCCTTCTTTTAGCTATTAGCAGTCAACAAAGATGCAAGTTCTTGAACACTCTCAAAATGCAGGAAACCTTGAATGTTACTGAAAAGAAAACAGTCAAGATTCAGCATTTCATCTGAAACTAATCATCCATAAGTAGAAATACCTGCCTGTTCTGTGATCTGAATCTAATAGAACAAAATTTTCTGTACCTTGGGACTTAGACATCTGACTTACTAGAACACTTGAAAATATAAGCACAAAAAAGTAAGAATGAGTAGAGACTAAAGACTGGTTTACCAAACAAGCAGAGTGGAGATGAATTGTTTCTTTCTCAAACTCAACAATTGTGCTTTGTGTGATGAGAAACGTACGGTATTATCCAACTTTGTTGCTTGTGCCATTAAGTTACTTTTCATTGAGGCTAGAAAAAACTAACTTGACTCTTGACTACAGGCATAGTTTAAAAGGTTAAAGTTAATAGTACTAGCACATGGAGAAGTTTCTAGATAGAGCTAACTCCCTTTGGGAAAAGGGAAGTAAAAACTTCCATTCCAAATAATACTCTAAAATATGCTTGTTGTGGTCATTGAATGGCTTAGATTATAAAACATACAACTTATTCTTCATTTTTGTATTTATATTCCCAGCTCTTAACAGAATAATCAGCAAATGTTGTGGCTGGATGATAAAAGTGGAAGTGATACTAATAAAATTGAAAATCGCTCTTCTGCTGCCTTCTGAATAGTTTATGTGGATGTTGAACAACCAGTTCCACTTACCAGTTTATCAAGGTAGTCTCCATGGGTGGGGGGAAAGCGATTAATACACTGTATTTTATCTTCTTGCAATTTTACACTGTCACCTCTGAAATCACCTCTGATTTTGATGTTAAGTACTGTAGAAGAGCACTTGTCCCTGGAAAACCTGTAGTGTCTAAGTGGAAGAGCTAATTTTTAAGCAACATCTGGACACCTTGAATAGTCTTGATTGTGGTGTATAATTGAGGATGTGTCCAAATAGGGTGCCTGTGAGTGCCACTTTTAGTCCAGCAAGTTTGTTACAAAGATTGGTTTATAATAAATTATGTTTGTGTTTTGGTGCAAAATAGTAATATGTGAAATTGAAATGCTGTCGTTGTAGATAATGATAAACTTAACTAGTTGTGTGAAGTTTTTTGCTAAGGTGTCTCTAGCTAAAAGAAAGCGCTTAAAGTTGATTTTAATGTTTTAATTGAGAAATTAAACTTTAACTTTTGGGGTTTTTTTATGTTTAACTGTTTACCAAGGTTGTGGTTAGTAAAATTCTAATAACCTGTCTTCCTTGTCAACTTGCTCTGAAATGGAGGATAAAGCGCTGATGTCGTTATCACTGCTCAGCAGCACTCCCTTGGTCTTAGATGCCTTCAGCTTGGAATGTTTTGATGTGTAGGGGAAGATGGCATAACTACCACCAAGAGATAAAGGATGAAAACAGAAGCCAATGAGCAACGAAACAGCAGAGTTGATACATGAAGAAAAGGATAGCAAAACCTATTCCTGATTCTGGAAACTTTTCTTAAATGTATTGTCAAATTACTTTGCAATCCAGCTCTTAAACTCTTCTTTCATCACCTCTTTTCCCAGCCTTTCATTGTACATCAGCAGATAGGATAGTATTACAAGCGACTGCAAGGTTATATGAGAAGCATAACCATTATTATAGCTTCTGGTCTTTTGCTGTCCTGGTATGTGAGCAGGTTATTTATTTAAACAACAAAAAAAGATGATTTGTAATATAGTCACCCTTCATTAATTGGTGTTTTTTATGGGTTGAAATTAAATCCAAAACACTTAAGCTTTTGTGGTCTTTTGGTCTACCCCAGGGTTAAACTTCATCAGGCTGAAAACTGCTTTCAGTCTTTTTGAATATACACACCTACAAAAACATTAATGAAATGTTTCCAGAGAGCCATGTATTAAAAATACTTCCTTGTTTGCGCAGATGTGTAAAGTTCTCTTAATAGCAGTGACTGACTACTGCCAATATCTTTTTGGCTTTTTAAAATAAAGTTCGTTCTTTTTAACATATCCCTCTTGCAGAGCTCTGATTGTAGTAGTAGGCATCATGTGCCTTAGTCCCAAAGCATTTAATCTGGATATGAAACTGACTTCCCAAGCTGGGAAACTGAGAAATCTTAAAACTCTTGTGGAGATGTTGCTGGTATTCATTGTTTAAATACCTGTGAGCTTATGTCACTTTCTTCTTTGGAAAGTTCATGTTAATTGCAAACATTATCTATTTAGGCAAATATTAGCCATTTCTTTCAGATGTAGTAAACACAAATTGCTGGTACCCTGACCTCCTTAGAGAAACAATTTGAGTTAACAGCTTGACAGGAAAAAGAGATGTACTGGCAACAAGCTTAATGTCTCAGTAGCCCCACTCTTGAAATCATGTTTTCGTGTTTGGACACACAACGTAGGGTTTGCAAAGCAGATGATTCTAACAGATATGCACAGAAATTATAAACATTTGATTAAACATGCTGAAGAACCGTTTGTCACAGTTTACCGTAGCTGTTTTTATACTTCAGGCTGAAGCATGCAGGACCTGATGACATACGTAGTCACAATGAATCATGTTTGTTTGCACTTCTTGAATGTAACTACGTTAGTGTCTCAAGTCATAATTGTTGCTTTGGGATTCAACCTGTAAATACAGACAAAAGTCCTATTCAACCAGAGTCTACAGCTAGAACAAGAATAAACCTACACTACTTAAGGTTTCAGAGAAATTTTGGTTTCTTTTTAACTTATATAAAGCAGTCAAATATGCTTATAAAATCAGTGATTGAGTCAACAGTATTGCTTCACATAGAAGGCTCAGTTTTCTGATGCACTTAGGTGTGATACATCTAAGTGATCTGTGACCTCTAGGGACCTGAAGCTTGATGGGAGCATGTAATGGGTGCTAAATGCTTTGCAGCTGAATAGTATCCCACTGTGTCACTCACTCATTTGGTGTGTGGGGTAAGCAGGACAGATTTGGGCTCCTGCTGTAGTAAATAAAGGTCTGTTGATAATCTTATGAGAAACTGGTGGTGCTTACCTTTCAGCAGGGTTATCATCTAAGGCTGAATAAATATTTAGTTAATCACCATTGACCATATCACAAACAAGTCTACTAGAGAGTAGTATTTCATTATTTCTGACTCTTGAAAAACCATAGTATTTTCCTGTTGTGATTATGGCTTGTGTAGGAGTAGGCAACTACTTCTACAGGGCAGGGTTTGTAAAGAACTGGATGTGTTTGCCTGCTATCTTGTTCCATGTGTCTTTGTATAGGACAATTTGCTAAGAACTGTGTGAATTTCAGCTGTTTATAGGGCAAGAGTATTTAGCTGCAGAATTGAAATTTTTCATTAAGGTAGCTGTACCTTTGTGTTAACAAACTTCCTTCTCTCAACAAATGGATTTAAACAGGGAGTTAAGAAATACCTCAGTAGGGAATGTGTTGTTGTTTTTTCAGTGGAGGAACTTAAACAAAGAAAACAAAACTACTTTCATGGCTTGTGCTGAGGCATGCTGTTGCTTACAAATGCCCTATCAAAAGTGAAGTTGCATCCCATCCTCTGCCAGTAAATAAAACATAACAATTTTTGCTAATGGAATTCAGTAAGTCCATGCAAACTAAACCCATAATTCTATAAATACTGTTTGTCTACAGAAGTCACTTAAGATAGAATAAATGAAAAGCTAATTTATAGTTGAATGATGGAACAGAAACTTCTGTTTTCCAGTTCATGGTTCTATGCTTAATATTAAAAATCTGCAAAGTTGCAAAAATATTGCTATCCACTGCTGCTCTAAAAATTCTTGTTTTTAAAACACTAGTTGCTTCCAGGGTCTGGAGTAATCTAGTACAGAAGAAACCCTTTTATCTCAAATTAAAGTTGCTGTCAGACTCCATCCTAAGAAATGTTATGTGGGAAGTATGCAATATGCTGTCAGACAGTTTGCGTTTGATGTCTTTTTCAGCTGCTTCTTGGTAAAGGAAGGGCTCACAGGGTGGATCTTTTGAGTAAAGATGGATCTAAATTTATAAACAGAAATGGGCCTCGTCGCAGTCAAATTTTCTTATGAACACACGTTTCTCTGTGCCATCCACCCAGAGGAGCTGGTTGGGTGTTACCCTCTTGATATTGCTGCTTGTGGTAGAGAGGCAAGTGTAGCGATGTGAGGACTGCGGTATCTCTGGTGTTTTACTGTGGTTCTTCCCCTGCCCTTCTAGGTATGGACAGTGGGGGAGGAAGTATTTCCTCTTTTTCAGTACAACTGGAGGTTCATCTTGCTGCAGCAGAGAGAGTTACTTCTAAAAGCCAAGGCGATGTGCCTGGGGGAGATCAGCACCAGGAAGGGCCCAGTATCTGAGTTACAGCTCTGTTACGCGGCTACTCGCGTTAGGTGACGATTCAGACTAGACCAGAGTGCAGAACACCTGGATTCGCTCTGCTCCTTGTCCTTGTCTGTGTGCCAGCACTTCCTGTTTTTAAAGATCCTGTTTGCTCTCTGGGTTCCAAATAACCCAGGAAGGCGGGAGGATGGGAAGAAACATGGAAAGAAAAGTAAACAGCATTCTTTAAGATTGAGTTTTATATTTTTATATATAATCAACATTTGTTGCTTATCTAACCTAGTTTCATGAAAGATACTCTAGAGTGATCTTTTGTTTGCATCGTCTTGCATGCAGAACATTTCTGCATGCAAAACCCAACATTGAAGCCCTTAATATTTGTAGCAAGGAGCAGAACGTGGTTTGTGGTGTGCCTTTATTTCACATCCTTTCTGATATTCACGTAAAAAATATGTCACCCATATAAAATAGAGTATTAAAGACAAATATGTAATCAGAGGAAAACCTTATTTCTATCGGCACAAACTCGCATGTTGCTCTGATTTGTTGCTGAACTTTAAGGCTTTTGATGTAAAGAGCTTGAAAAGATTTGAGTGCCACTCACTGAGCTTCAGGGCGCATACCTAGCTGTGGAGGAACAGCTCCAACCAGAGCAGAGCCAGGTGGGAGAGTCATTCTCATCCTGCTACACAGCAAGCCAAGCTAATCGTTGAAATAATGAGTAAGGAGATAGGTGTAGTATAAAGAGGAGATGCGTTGCTTTTCTAATTCTTTGTGGTGCTTTATGACTACTAGTAGTCTGTAAATAACAAGATCCTTTCCTTTGAGGTGAAGCTAGAAATGGAATTACTGAATGATTTTGGACTAAAAAGGAAGATTTAATTCCAGGCTTTCCTTTATTTAACAAAGAGGGGAAAAAAAATACTGCCTTTAACTGGAAGAAAATGTTCTAGGACAGACATTCTGCTCTTGGTATGTCATGGGATCCCTAGGGAAAAAGCACAATCGTAGTGGGAGTTGTAGAGGTCACCAGCAACTTGCAAATGTTGCTTTCTTGTGATCCTGTTTTCATGGCTCCCAGATAGCGAGTGGAGCTATAAACAATATGCCTGCATGGATGGGGGAGGGTGAGCACGGGGATTTGAAAATAAGAATACAACAAGGTCTTTTGGTTTTCTTGGAGGAAAAAACCAAACTCCAGCAATAGTAAATCTTTTAAACTGTTAATCTTGTTTTCGTTTCAGCTGTTTGATCCTACATTTTTTTCAGTAGCAGTTAACATACATATGTTACCTTTTGGACAGAACTTTAGAGTGAGTCCTTTTTTTTTTTTTTTTTTTTTTTCCAGGATGGCCTCACGATTAACTTTATTCATGGTATCTGAAAATCACTACAACCAGAATCCAAGAATATTACATTCTGAAACAAACAAACAAAATATCTGCATGTAAGATAACTTCAAAGAAAACAGCTTTGAAAAGTAGTCAATCCGTGTTCTCATATCAAACTAAACTGAAACTTCTTTTTACTAATTACCAGTTAGATTTTACACTCACAGGAAAGAATGATCTTGGTTTTCTGCTGTACTGCAATTCTACAGATGCTACCAATAATGTTAGTTTTTTGAGCTCTGTCTAGAACAAGGCAAAGGTACTCAGCCCTGTTTTTTTCAGGGGAGAAGAAGTAGGGAATTGCAAATAAAATTGGTAGTGTTTGGAAATACTTGCCTGATTCAGAAGGAAATGAAATGCGAAGAAGACATGTTTTTGTCGGTGTTAAATCCTTCTATTTGTTTGTTTCCCTTGAGCTGCTGTTTGTGATCAGATAAGCAATTCTGGGTATCTGTGCCTTTTCTGTGAAATAATAAGGATGAAAGTAATACGTAGGAAATATGAAGACATAACTGCAATACAGCAGTCTCCTGCTTTCTTTTCTAAACAAAGCAATATTGCTGCTGTTTAAATCTGTGTGTAATAATGTTTTCATAGAGGACAATTTCAGACATCTTTGTAGGAGTCTTCCTGGATTTTGGAAAAATGCCATCTTAGCAAACAGGAAGAACAAAAGGACAGTACTGAAAATATCTAGTGTGGGACAATCTTACTGTCACCACACAGCAAGTTTGGACAGCAGCAAAATTAGACAGACGACTCTGCCCAGTTTTCTTCATGGTGAGTTTTGGAGTGCCTGGTGTGTCTGAAAATGAGAATAAAACATTTTGGTCTTTAGAAAGTTTTAAATGTCTGGGACAAAGTGGAATATAGGTTTTGCATTCTGAAAACTGTTACTCTTGTCCCATGATTTTTTTAATTCTCCCACGCCTTTCCTCCCCCATAATTTTTGTTTCAGAGATTCCACAGAAGTTTAAAAAAGCTTATTTGTGGACATACCTGTACTGTCAGTTTGACAGAGAATCAAGAAAATCATATAACTTACACATGAGTGTGCAGTAAATCGGAATCTATAAGTGTAGTTGGATTGTTTAATGAGTAGAAAACTTCTTCTTAAGGCAATACTAAGTGTCTAGAGGAAAGTTCTACCTGGAAAAGAAATGAAATTAGACACAAATCCTAACGAGCAGCTCTTTGATACCAATAATACCACAAATTATTATAAAACATTGCTATGTCCTGCCTATGAAAGCAATGTAATGGAATTTGTCTTATGACTGGAAAAACCAATGGACTTCAATTAAAGTGTAGTAGTTTACTGAATGACTAATTCAATTTCAAATATGGACTGGTAAAATTGTATTGAGTGTTTAGTCTGTTGTTTTGAATTGATTTTGAAACACTAGCTGATGTTTATAGCAATGCAAAATTACTCAGTTCTCTCTCAATTACTGGAATCTGTACTTCTTTGCATAAGCATCCCATACTTTATACATTTAATACAGTATTACAGCACAGTACAATTCTGTTTCTTGCTTCCTTCTGTGCTTGCTAGATTTCTTGCTAGTTGGTACATCCTAGATGGAAGAATTTCATTCTTGCCAAACCTGAAGAGTAACTGTAGGTGCTTATGCTGATGGCAGACAGCTTTAACAATAAGTCTCCTAAAGTGAACAATTTATTTTTTTTTCTCCTAGACAGGCCCACAGACTTTCACAGTGGGTCTTTTCCTGCTTTACAAGACACATGTGTTACTGTTATGTGGAGCTCCCCTCTTTTGTAAATTATCCATGGGTACGTTCTCCAAAAGAGGGGAAAAAACCTTATCAGTTAACCATGTTCTTTTAATATGTATTTATATTTATACCTATATCATAATTGCCAAATATTGATATCTATGTGGATTTGGTAGAGTGTTTGTGAATCATCTCTAGACAGTGAAAATCAATTCACTTCATCTGATCTGTAAGCAGGTAGTCTGTAAAAATGAGTGTTCTCATAGCAAGGAAGGGTTCTCCACACTCTCTGATAGAAGAGCTCATGAAAGGTAATTTCATGTTTTTGTGATGTAGATTCCATCTGTGCTGAAGGATAACAGTCCTTACTTTTAGCAGGACACATAAAACTTAGATCAGTGATACTCCTGTTTGAGATTCTTCTGACAAAATGTTAATGTACAAAAAACACAGCGGAAAAAATACTTCCAGGGTGTCCTGCTGGGCTACAGATGCACGGGGCTTTTGTGTGTAAAAGTGTGGTGAAAACAGCTGCGGTAGCCTCAGATGTCTTTAGGGGAAAATATATGTGGGGTTTTGACTCAAGTTAATTTGTCCCAAGCTTAGTTTGCTTAAATTAAATAGAAAGTACTTTTTTTGAGTACGAATGTTAGCAACTAATATTAACTCTCCTGCAGTACAATTCTTAATGAATTTCTCCCTCACTGAGCTCTGTTCCACAAAGGGAAGGAATTCTTTTCAGAATTAGCAGCAAACTTCATGATGGTCTCATGTGAACCTTTTCAGAGTTAGCATATTTGTACGTCATCAAGAAGGCATTAGGAAAATAATTGTAGGCTGTAAGTTGTAATAAAATATTCAATAGAATGAAATTGAGTTAACCATGCCGCTGTAGTTCCACACAATTCAGTGCTGCGAGGTGACAAAACTGTTGTAGTTTACCAAAACCAAATTTTCTAAGCTTGGAATCTCTTATTCTAAATTAGGGACTATATCAGACTATAGCTAATTTCTATCCTATAAGAAAACAGATTATACAAATTAGTACTAATATGATAAGTGTATCTGGAAGCAAGTAGGAATCAGTATTTTGGGAGGTATGCCGTTTGACTTCCCTCTTTCTTCCTCCATGTATATTTATTATTTTTGAATGGAGTTTCAAAATTTGATCACTTCTAGGTCGGGTGCTCAGCAAAGTTAGTGATAGAGAATGTGCTGAATGGATAAGGAAGGCCATAATGAGTTGAAAAGAATGCAGTTTGACCAGTGGATGTCTTTGAGTTTGGCCTTTCTGACCATCTGTGGTATCCCAAAGCATTTGGCTGGGGAAAAAAGTTTGAGGTGTTTTTGGAAGGTCGGGGATTGCAGGTGTGATGGAGTGTTCGTTTGAAGTGTTTGTATGTACTCTCAGTTGGATTTAAATAACATCTCTCTAGAATTCTCTTAAAATTATGGTTCTTTTACTGTCGAAGAACATAATTAATTCTATTTATTCCAGGCAGCCTTCCAGATTTCAAAGTGTACACAGAAACACAAGCTGCCAACTATACTTCAAAACTGTTTCTGTTTACATTTTTGCTTTCCAAATCCAAACCCTGGAGGCGTGCTTACATGTGCAAGTAAAATGAATGTGCACACAGAATGACTATATGCACTGTTCCAGTACATGTCTGTATCGCAGTTTAAAACAAAAGCTGCTGTTTTGGTGCAGTTACTCTACAAAGAGTATAGATTTTGGGGTGTCCCTTTTGGACCACTTGCAAGTCTTTAAAAGAATGGTATTGAGTTGGCGTTTAGTGTTTGACATTTTTAAAAAGCCAAGGTTGACACTTATTTTGAAAAGATATCTTGTCTAAAAGGATTTAATGTGGATGTGTGTCCTCCAGCACTGCCTCTGTTTCTTTGTTAGCAATTATTGGTGAGGAGGGAGGAAAAACTTGCAGTGGAACGAACCACCATACTTGAAGCTGAACTTGCTCAGCACTGCTGCAGTCGTGCTCGCTCCCCTGTGCAGACCATGGCGTTTGTCTGACTCCGTGGTGATCCCAATAAGGCAGCTAAAACAAGAAAGGCAAAGTGAGTAGTTCTCTGCCACTGTAATCCATCTGACCCTGTAGCGAGCTGGCTCGGGGAGCACCAGCGCCAGCATGATGAAGAATGAGAACACACGC
This sequence comes from Vanellus vanellus, assembly GCF_965231255.1. Lineage (NCBI taxonomy): Eukaryota > Metazoa > Chordata > Aves > Charadriiformes > Charadriidae > Vanellus > Vanellus vanellus. Next base: position 9,238,475 of record NC_138913.1, read on the forward strand.
CTTGGGCAGGAGAAGATGGGCTCTTGCAACCATCAGTTCAGAGGAGCCTCAACAGAGTTGTGGAACCAAACTTAAAAGACTGCTGGTATAAACTCAGCCTTTGTTGTGAATGTTTAATTTGATTGTGGTCCATCTATATTATCATTGTTTGTATGTGTGGACAGAAAAGTTCTTACAACTGCATGTTCTTGTTTTGGTTTTTTTTTTTTTTTTTATGCTGGTATATGCCTTAACAGTAATGTTTTTCTGCCTATGCTTGTAATTAAGGAATGTAAATAAGCATGTGATTCACCAGTATGGAGAAGGGAGTCTTGTTCATGCTTTGCCTGATCAAAAAGATGCTATTTAACCTTCTGTGTATTTCTTTTTGTCTGTAAATTGAGGATAGTTATCGGGAATTCAAAGTTCTCCAAGTTACTCTAAATGGTGTTATTTGGGTTCATTCGTAATGTTTTGTAATTGGTAAGCTTTCCAAGTTTGGCTCTCTAAATACACTGTTAGTGTCCTTAGAACTTTCCAAGTCAGCATCCGCTCACAGAGACCCTTACAACAATGAGGAAAATAAAATAGCTTCTTTAAGCTCCTTTTAAAACAGTAGTTGGTTGCAAAAACCTTCTAAATATGCATGAGGTGTTAGTGGAAAAGAATTTTTCTAAACCTGCAGTGGCACTTTAGTACTTCTGTTGATATTTTTAAAAGCCTACAACTACAAAAGCAGGATTAAAAAAGACAACCCTATTGCTACTCAGAGTTTCTTAGGAAGCAGTGGATTTGGGAAAACATCGTTTTCATTCTAATGCGTCTTTTTAAGAACTGAAGTGTAGCAAAAGCGGGTACTGGATGTACTTGGAAGAAAACTTCAGAAAATAAGTACGAAGACATAGAAGTGCAGAAATGAGGATCATGATTTTATTTTTTAACATATATATTTTTATATATTTCTATATACATAAATAACATATATTTATATAATTATATTATATATAATATATAAAATATGTTAATTATATATTTTTTAAAAAAATTGCTGTGCAAAGGGCAAGCATAGCATTTATGGCTTTTCCACAGTGGGACCTTTCAGAAAGCTGATGAAACAGAAGAGATGTGAAGCTGTCGGTTTGGGGTTTTCTCTCTTTTTAAGAAAAGAAACTAAGATAGGGGGGCAGTCCTCAGAGGGTTCTTGACTTAAAAGTTGACTAAGAATGGCTTTAGAATAGTAGTAGCCTGATAGTTATCCTAGCCCTGTGCTTTCAGGACATTTGGTTGATGGAGGAGGCGTCTGTTGATATTACCCTCTCACAATGTACATGCTGAAGTTAATGAAATTCCGGGCTAAGTGTAAGTTATGCGTTATTCAAAATTTGCATAATGTACAATGGCCTTTGCAGTAACTTATTATTCTGCAGTGAGAGCTTAGGTCTATGGTATGTCGTTCAGTGAAAATGTCTTGCTGCTCAGTGACAGCCAGAAAAGCAACTTAGTAGGAAAGCAATAGAAAATACTCTGTCACTGTGTAAACGTGTGCTCAGTTTGGGCCTTGAATGTGGTGTGCAGGTATGGTTGTTCCCCTTCTGCATTGCAAAAAGGCCATGGTAAAGGTGGAAGAGATACAAAGAAGGTGACAGGGATTAATAAAAACGTAGAATGGCAGAGAAGGACTAGGTAATCTGGGACTATTATGGAAAAGAGGTAGTGGGAAGGACTTGATGGATCTCTGTAAAATTAAGCACAATGAATGCAAAGATAAGGAACTTTTTCATTACAAGAAGCCTAGGATATCAGGTGAAAGTAGCAGGCTTCAGAACAAAGAAAAGCAAGTATTTTGTAACATGGAATGTTCTTTGCTCTTGTCACAGGATGTCAGCAGTTTGTGTGTGCAAAACCTCCTGAACAAACTCAATAGTTCTTGATGGATTTCTTTTCTCAAATACATAAATATTGCCTCTGGTTAAGGAAATTAAAAATAGGTAGTGATTTGGAGAGTTTATTGATGAAGTATCACTGCGTGCCTGCCTAGTTCTTCTGCTCTTTGTTTGACATCTGTTCTTAGCCACTGGGCTATAAGACATCTCTCTGCTTGGTCCAGCTAGGTTTTTCTCGTACCTGCTCTAAGCTGGCATAAGGCAGCGCTGCTAGAAGGTCAGACGCGTGTTCCCCTCCTTTCTTTTGGCTTGGCAAAGACATTCATGTGGCTGCCAAAGGGAACTAGAACAGGGAAGTGATCCTAAATCAAACAAGCCCGACAAAAAAGTGTTAATGGAGCTCAGTTCTTCTGTCTCATTCATAGAAAAAGGGGTTTGTTGCTGGTGTAGGTAGCTTACACTGATCTAAAAACGCTAAGGCCAAGTTTTGTGTGTACCTGGATTCTTAAAATCAAGTTTAGAGGTTTTAGTAAATACTTGTAACTCTTATGTTAGTGGTGTTTGAATACTTAAAAGTTTTGTGATGAGAAAATGTTAAAAAAAAAAAAAATATTGAGGCATTGGTTTGGCTAAACTGAGCAGAGCTAATGGTTTGTCTCATCCAAATGATAAAAATGTTTCTCTTTCCAAAATAAAAATGTGAAGAACTGGGTTTGAGATTTGCTTAAAAATTGCTGTAATAATAATTTAAGTATTAGATATTTTCATTCCCCAAGCTATTTAAGTGTTATAATAATAAATTATAAACTTCAGATAAAAAAATTAATCCTCTTTTTAAAACCATATGTGTATTAGCATTTTTTCCAAACTAATGTAGTTCTGCTATTAACTGATTTATTTGAGTATATATTTACATCGAATACAAGTTCCTTTGACATCAGTTTTATCAAGTCTTTTTTGAATGTGAAATATAGCTGTGAATATTCATCTACAACTATAAGTGGCGTTTGAACAATTTTATCTGAAATTCCTTGTGACCTTTGTATTTTAAATTTTAATATTTAAATTTCTGGTTTTTACTTAGGTTTCCTCTTACGAATCACTGCTTGAAAACCTTCCAGTACAAAGTTCTCTAAAGACTTAAAAATGCCTCCACGACCATCATCTGGTGAACTATGGGGCATCCACTTGATGCCACCGAGGATCCTTGTGGAGTGTCTTCTCCCAAATGGAATGATAGTGACTCTAGAATGCCTCCGTGAGGCCACCTTACTAACTATTAAACATGAACTCTTTAAAGAAGCGAGAAAATACCCTCTCTATCAGCTCCTTCAAGATGAATCTTCTTACATTTTTGTAAGTGTTACACAAGAAGCAGAAAGAGAAGAATTTTTTGATGAAACACGGAGACTTTGTGACCTGCGACTATTTCAGCCTTTTCTAAAAGTCATTGAACCAGTAGGTAACAGAGAAGAAAAGATTCTTAATAGAGAAATAGGTGAGATTATCTTTATTTAAACATAGCTAATCTTTTTAACTGGCTTTTCCTCTTCAAAACGCAGAACAAAGTGAAATGCATTCTATCTGTCAGTTTGCATTTCATAACTTACAATTGTGGCATCAAATATCCAAAGATGCTGATCATAGTAAAGCCAACATTAGTTAACTGTGAACGGAACTTTTTTTTTGCTGTTTGGTTTCATTCAAATGTGAAGTATTTGTTTTGTACATAGTTGTATGTGCGTTAGAGGATATTTTTTTGTTTGTCTCTTATTAGCAGGATATCATATTATTACAGAGCAAAGTCTGTTCTGTTGTTTGGGAAGTCACTCTTAATTTGTTTTGAAGTTTACAGAATTGTAAATTCTGGATTTAACTACCAATATTAAACCACATTTGTGATAGCATGCATTTTAATACTTCTCTATCTTGCTTAGAAAGGAAAATTTCAGAAGTTAGGTGTTTTTTTTCCCCTCCCTTCCTACAAAAAGAACGTGGAGAGGGAAACAAAAACACCCGAGGTTGGAGTGGTAGAGGGAAGACAAATTGTAATGTTTTGTATCATCTCTGGAGTAGCTTATAATTTTCCATTATCCATTGAGAAAGCTCGGGGAGACTAGCATATGTTTCGTCATCTGGATTAAGTATCTAAATTCAGGCAGTACAAACATACCCACTCCCATTTAGTTGCTAACAGATGTATATTGCAGTGGTAGAGACTTGTCAACTGGAAATACTTGTTCTGGGGTGCTCCTAATTGTTAAATTATTTAATTGTTATGAATGCATCATAAGTAAACTACTTCTGTTTTGTAAAGCTTAACCTGTTCAGGACTTAGGGAGAACAGTGGTTAGCTAACCATGCAACAGGACAATTGAAAGGTCCCATTTGAGCATTCATGCATAAATAATTATTTATGCCAGTAATCTCATTAAAGTAAATGGAATTACATCTGAGACTGGGGACCTGAGAGAAATGGACTCTTATAACATGAATCTCTGCCAAACAGCTGAAGTTCAAATATCTCTTGGAGTGCTTGTCACATTTTTAAATGGCGTAGTTAATAAAAAAAAATTTGAATAGCTGTCATTCAGTTGTAAGCAAAATTGATTATGGTCCTAATAGCTACCAATAATCCTGCCAGGGTTTTAGGAAAGATCAGACATCACAGCTCCTCTGGTCCACTTAGGAAACTTTGTGGCGACTTCAAAGGAAGTTTATTACTGGTCCTTCTCCTATAGGAGGAGTGTTAACTGTGAGAGCGCTGATTGAAGGATTCCAGGGTCTTCAGTGAATGTACACCTGTTTTCTAACCTCTTTTGTGACTGCTGAGTGTATTTAACTTTAGAACTGTATTGTTCTTGAATGAAATAAAACAATTATGTATACAAGTAGAAGCCAGTGGTTAACACAAATATTTTAGGATGTTTTGCTTAAAGTATGCTTTTTCCATCACTGAGAAAATGAATCTTTAGCTTTAATTATCAGTTACAATTATTTCCTCATGCTTCTTCAATACTGTAGGTTTTGCTATTGGCATGCCTGTCTGTGAATTTGACATGGTTAAGGATCCAGAAGTACAAGACTTCAGAAGAAATATTCTTAATGTTTGTAAAGAAGCAGTGGATCTTCGAGATGCCAATGCACCGCATAGTAGAGCGTTATATGTCTGTCCTCCAAATGTAGAGTCTTCACCCGAGCTACCCAAACACATATACAATAAACTAGATAAAGGTAAGATAAATATTTACAGTAGAAACATAATGGGATTTTTTTCAGTGATTGAAATCAAGGAGCACAGCTGGTGATTTAGGTAAATCACTGCTTTATGTACTGTATTTAGTACAGTCTAGTGATATCTTTCACCTTAGGTTATTCAGAATAACTTTCTTGATAGAGTGTAGGAAGATAACATTTTAAATTGCATTGTTTTGCTATTCTAATAACTAAATCTTGAAATATAACCTGAATAGTCAGTAGTATTCATTAAAAAAAATTTCTTAACCTCAAGGAGTAAAAGTTTGAATTTACACTAGAGTCAAAAATAAAGTGAGTGCACATAGTTCCTTGCAGAAGTTATAAACCCTCTGTCAGTTTGGGCTGTGAACTTGTCTGCATCTTCTTTCAGTAGTGCTGCAAGCCGTTCTTCTTGGGGGGCGGTTGCTTGTTTTGAGTGGTTTTGGGGTTTTGTTTTTTTTTGTTTTGAAACTGTATTGAAAATGATAGGCCTAAGATTATTTTACATTTATTCTAGGGCAAATTATAGTGGTGATATGGGTAATAGTCTCACCAAACAATGATAAGCAGAAATACACCTTAAAAATCAATCATGACTGTGTGCCTGAGCAAGTTATTGCTGAAGCAATTAGGAAGAAAACACGAAGTATGTTGCTGTCATCTGAACAACTGAAACTTTGCGTCTTGGAGTACCAGGGCAAATACATTTTAAAAGTGTGTGGCTGTGATGAATACTTGCTAGAAAAATATCCACTGAGCCAGTATAAGGTGAGTAACATAATGGATTTATTTTGAAGTACACTAAAACATTCCAAATTTACGAGGGAGAAAAGTGATCAATTTTATGACTGTCTTGCTCTTTGATTAAATTAATCCAAAACATAGAAAGTAAAAGTGTATGTGTCTTCAAAGAAATTGGCTAACGCATGAGTGTAGTGTGCATATTTGTTGCTGTATGTGCTTCAAAAGGCAGAGGGGGAGAAAAGGTAATTTAAACTAGATTTTATATCACTAGTGCAATCTTTCTTCTTTGAATGAAGTACTTTCCCGCTAACATTAGTGATAAATTAGTGGTAGGTACTCTCAGAAATGTTCTAGATTTCTGGTGGCAAGAGAAGAAATAGGCTTGAATAGGGCTGATGTAATGTGAAAGGAAATTCAATGGGATGTTAAATTATGAAGCAGTTATGAAGCAACCTACTGTGAATCTTGTCCCATCCCCCTTTAGGGATAGAAAAACATCTAAACAAACTATTTGTTTTCCTGGTACTTACATCTTTAAATTTTTTTGATCTTATGAAGGTGATAAACTTCTGTCACTACAAAATCAATGTTAAATCTTTCTCCTGGCTGTCTGTCCTTCCTTGCCTGAGTTTTGTTAGTGCAGTGAGCGTGGGACAGAACTGCTGATAGAAGAGCATCTGAGCAGCCCTCTCTGGAGCAGACAACAATGTTACCCTGTAGATTTCCTGACAGACTGCTGCTGCTTCCTCTTTGAAGAATGTGTTGTTGTAATAAACAGCTTCCATTCCTCATCTAAAATGGTTGACGATCTGCTCTCCAGAGCAATGGGGGGTGGGGGATCCTGAATAATGGGAAAAGCAGCTCTGTTCTATGGGAGCTGGGGAACAAGTGCAGGCTTACCTGAATAATTTTGCACAGTCACCTTGAGATCAAACACTAGACCTATTTGATCTAGCGTGGTTTCTTCAGAAGTATCTGGTATGCCTGTACTGTGCCGCAAAAGAGCTTGCTAAATACGCTTCAGGGCTGGACCTGTCTTAACACATTGTATTTTGTAGTGCTGTTGCCAGACTAAATGCTGTCAGCACTCAGTCCTAAACGGACACCGTACAGCTTTACAGCTGGAGTCAGTTGGGATCGGTGCTGAGCTGAAGGTAGTAAGCACAACTGAACCAAAAATGAGTGTCTGCCATTGGTCTTGTGCTCTCTGCCTGTTAGTGGGAGTATGAGAGTCACCTGGGCTACATCTGCACAGCAGATGAGTACAGCAGCTTGCTGTGCAAAAACAGGTAAACTGCTTCCAGGAACAGCTCTAATCTGGAAGCAGTCTGTGGTGTTTGTGCTGCATGGTGCCAGAGCTAAGGAGGACTACCAGAAACTTGTCATTTTGTCAGCTCTGTTCTCTGTCTCCAGTTCAACGTTCCACTGTTGTAGATGTTATTCATATCTCAGAGTCTGTATGGAGCGCTACTGTGCGATCCTACCCAGCAACATATTTAAACTGTTGGATGTTATAACTCTGAACACTGTGAAGTATGTACATACAGGGATAATGATAAGCTCTTTAAATAATTTGTTATGAATATTTTTAGGTATAGGTTACCGAAAGCGTATGCTTTAAAAACATACTGAATTTTGGTTTTGGTTCCTTGCAGTACATAAGAAGCTGTATAATGCTTGGTCGCATGCCCAATCTGATGCTGATGGCTAAGGAAAGCCTATATACCCAGCTACCATTGGACACCTTTACAATGCCATCTTATTCCAGGCGTATCTCTACAGCTACACCCTACATGAATGGAGAAGCTACAGCCAAATCCCTCTGGACTATAAATAGTGCTCTCAGAATAAGAATCCTCTGCGCAACCTATGTAAATGTGAACATTAGAGACATTGACAAGGTAAGGCAAATGATGTATGGCATTGTATATGGTTTTCAGCGACTCATGGTTGCCCTCCTGAGTTCTCTTCTGTGTTTACATTGGAAAAGAGGTGTTATATAACGTGTTAGAAAATTAGACAACTTTGTTATTTAAATTTAAGCACTCAATTCTAAAAAATACAGCCATGTTTTAGCATCTGAAAACTTTTGTGTACGACTTAAAAGGCATGAGTTGTGGTATTTAGCTAAATATTCTGCCTGATAGGAACAGAACTCAGTTTGCATAGTTCACTTCAGCTGAGTATGTAATGGACAGAATGTTGCTTATATCCTAAATAATTATTATGTCTAAGAATGTATTACAGTAACTGGGAATACTTTTGATGAGGGGATGCTGGATAGTGTGCTGCTATCTTTGTTTTTAAAAAGGGAGGTATGGGAAGGTCAAGGAGAAAAGGCAAGTAGGGTACTGTCCCATTGAAGTCACACTACAAGCCTGGCTAACTTTCTCAGAATTTGTTCAGGCTTTTCTTTCACTATAGCTTGGCACAGGAAGAACTGAAAATAAATTCCAGGGGTTTTTTTACACTTCATTTCAAGTTTATTATTGTATTTTTAAGAACTAGTTTTGCAATTAACGAGGAAAAAGACCAAAGCCTTTTTTCTAGAAGGGTACGCTTATGTACTACGCTCCACGCTTTGCAGAGTATGAATGAATTTGCATTGGGGGATGGTGTAGCTGTTTGGTTTCCTGTTTTGGGTTTTGTTTTCTGCTTGATGGAAATTAAGGGCTAATATGTTGTAATCATAGAATATGTTGATAGCAGTGAAAAAATTTGTTTATAGTAACATTTCAAATATAGTACTAATATTAACAATTGTTTTCAGATTTATGTTAGAACAGGGATCTACCATGGAGGGGAACCTTTATGTGACAATGTGAATACTCAAAGGGTACCTTGTTCTAATCCCAGGTAAGCTAAGTACTTGAACAACTAGAGAGAACCTGACCTCCAGGGCATCATAAATGATAGCACTGAAGGAGTAAAGGCTATTATTCAGGTAGAGCTCCTTGTTGGGAATTCCTTGTCTTAAGTTTTTTAAGAATATTTTTTACCTAACTCTATATTTATAAGTAGAATTAATTTAATTCAAACACAAGCATTTTGTCTCGTTGCATATAATAGTATAGTTTCTTTATCGAACAGGTTTGTTCTACATGTGCATTTGCAATTGCTTCTGAAACTCCAATATAATTAGTCGTTAATACTGTGAAATCAGCATAGCTCTGGGCGACTGAGCTTTGTTTCTGACTGTGGATCAATAGCAGGTGTTCCAGGTGCAGGTTCAGATTTCACCTTCAGCATGAGGCGATGCGGTGTGATGTAATGTTACCTGCAAACTTGTTTCAGTGAGATTGCATAGCATGTCCTCAAGCAGAACCACTGAGTGTGCAGAGCTGGGTATCATTTACTAACATGGAAGTCACTGCCAGCTCTGGGCTGATTATTTTGAGGAGATTTGATCTACCATGAATATTATCTGGAAAAATAAATCACATGAACTTAAAAGTGCCATTAGTGTGCAGAAAGAAGTTTTATATGAACATATATAAATATATTGAGAAAAAGTACCTAAAATATGTTGAATTTCTGCCTGTAACTTTGACTAACGAGGAGGTGTGAAATTTCGGCATCTGCTAGGGTAAGATGCAAAGTATGTGTTCAGCAGTAGTTCTTGACTTGCGTTTTCTGTCTGACTTCATGTCTTCGAAAGTTTTAAAATATATTAATATGTTTTGTTTGTACATTTTCTATTAATACGTTTAGGTGTAATAATTAGAGGGCCTCCTAATATACACAGTTATTGAAAAATAGCCTCTCCCTCAGAGTTTCGCCAAAGATAGCTATAGTTGAACAGATAGTTTAACTGTTTTAGAGAGAAAATCTTATTGGAAAGGTGGTGAAGGGTGTGGCTTGAAAACATGGATATAACCACACAGATCTGTGTTACATGAAATGAACGCATAAGAAAATTGAATTAAAGTTTGTCTGCCAATTTCTTCATTCTTAGAGAAGAGGTTGGACAGTTATTTCTTTGTAAAACTCTGCTTTTAGTAGCTACACACCTATTGAAAAACCAGTGCTGTCCTTGGAAGCTGCTGCCTCTTCCAACTGAGAGAATGCAGCATGGCAACCTGCTTAGGAAAGTAAACGGCAGAAGTTTGTCTTCAAAAGCACAGTTCTGCAAATTGAGACATAAAGTCTACTTAGAGAAGTTCATGAAAACAAAAGGTGTACTCCTGTAGAACCAGTCTGTGCTCTTATTACTATGCTAAATAGAGTAATACCTGAGTTAGGAATATTGCTTTGGATTTGTGTTGTATTTCTGTGTTATATTCCCATCTTGCAGTTATCTCTATATTTTTCTAGCAGTTCGAATTTAGTTGAGTTCTGAAAGCTATGCCACATTTTTTCCCACTTTCTTTTTTTTTTTCTGAATTGAAAAATATTTCACAAGCTAAACCTTACATTGCACATATGTAAATCCATTATCTTTAGTTTATACCTACACCGACAGTTGCAGTCAGTAGGTTTTCAAGAGTGAAAGTGAATGAACCTATTACTAAGTTTGCAGGAATTGAACCTAGCGTGGCTTTTTAAACAGGGTTGGTGCTAGACAGCTAATCAGGGAAATTTCCTTTCCCAAAAGGAATAGATGTGGTCAGATGCATGTAGAAGGACCCTTCTTCAGTAAGAACGTGTACTCTTTATGCACGTATGCAGTTTAGATAGGAATATAACAAATGCTTTTTAGAATAACTGTTAAATGAATGCAGTCTCTGTACTCTCCTTTAACCTAGTTTTATTCTGCTTTTTAAACCTTACAGATGGAATGAATGGCTATTGTATGACATGTACATTCCTGATCTTCCACGTGCTGCTCGGCTCTGCCTTTCTATCTGTTCTGTTAAAGGTCGGAAGGGTGCTAAGGAGGTAAAATACTTCATGGCTTTAATACACTAACGAACAAAAGCTACTTAAGTCAAATTGGGGAAAATATTTGGTAAATGCTGTCCTGGCAACAAGACTTAGTCCAATGTTTGATTTGAACCTGATTAAAACAGGTTTTTTTCTTTTCTTGTATCTAATTCAGACTACCACTTTTTTGTGGTCAGAAATTAAACAACATGGATAAAAGCTTATCCGTTCAATGCTGTAAATGGTGTCTATACTGTATTGCCAGACACAAAGATCACTGTTAGCCTTTTGAGGTGCAAGTGCCTTTAAACTCAAGTTTCTAAACCCATAAGTTACTTGCCTATTTATTGAAAAAGGACAATATTTATACTTACATTTAGAGTTGATTTTTAAGTAAAGAAAATTTATGATTTGATGCAAGATTGCAAATAGTAATTTTTATGAATCTACATATGGCATCTAATTCTAGCCACTTGCATCATTAAATTTCTGCGTTTGAGTGTGTCACAGCTACTGGATAGTTTTTCATCTACAACCAGGTTAATGAATCTTACAGAATCATAGAATGGTTTGGGTTGGAAGGGACCTTTAAAGATCATCTAGTTCCAACCCCCCTGCCATAGGCAGGGACATCTTTCACTAGACCAGGTTGCTCAAAGCCCCATCCGACCTGGCCTTGAGCACTTCCAGGGACGGGGCATCCACAACTTCTCTGGGTAGCCTATTCCAATCTCACCACCCTCAGAGTGGAAAAAACAAGACAAACAAACAAAATTCTTGCGTCCAATCTAAACCTGTTCTCTCTCAGTTTAAGACTGTTGCCCCTCACCTTGAGTTATTTTCATGTGGGGAAAACGTTAGCATGTGTTTGCAGGCGTTTTGATATCATTCTGCAAAATGTCTGCCATGACAGTCATTCATAGAGAAATACATTACAGCTTCCACAACCTGCTTTCAGCTAATCTGGGAATGTCACAGCTTGCTCTGGGGTGAAAATACTATTTCTCCTGACTCACTCTGCAGTAATTAATAGATGATACTGAAAAATCATCTTTTAATCTCTTTAAGGAGCACTGTCCGTTGGCTTGGGGAAATATAAACATGTTTGATTACACAGACACTCTTGTATCTGGGAAAATGGCTTTGAATCTTTGGGCAGTACCTCATGGGCTGGAGGATTTGTTGAATCCTATTGGTGTTACTGGATCAAATCCAAATAAGGTATGTATTTGCATGCCAGTTTCCCCTTTAGGAGTACATTTTCAAATTATGCTGTATTATAATTAGTATCATTTAACAGAAAAAGTAATTTAAATTCCCTTTATATAGGAAACACCATGTTTAGAGCTGGAATTTGATTGGTTTAGCAATCCTGTAAAGTTTCCAGATATGACGGTGATCGAAGAACATGCCAATTGGACTATATCACGTGAACTGGGGTTTAACTACAGCTATGCGGGGCTGGTAAGGCAAACTCCCCTTCCAAGACTAGCTACTAAAATACAAAAGTATTATTTATTTTACTCAGTATATTAGTGATAAAGCAAACTTTTTTCCATGTATCCTGATTTATTGTAAAAGCAAGAAATCAATTTTTTGTTTTGTGTTTAGCAAAGTGAGTAATATATTCCCATTTCTTTATATTACCAGTAAACTGACCTAATGCTTCACTGACCAACCAAAACACTTTAAATAGAAACTGTCTTACTGTGCAAACTGTTAGGGCCTTTTGGACATTTTTATATCACTAATTCAGATGCCTAAACTACTTAGTTTAACTTTTCAGGAGTTGTAATTCTCCTTCAATTATACTGTTTTATTTCATTGCAATTTCATGTCTACAGGTAGGCTTTCTTTTGTAACCTAAAGGTGCTTATAACTCGTTACTGGCTGTTTAATGGGCTAGCTATGACTGTAAGTACAGGGAATTCTAAGGGAATTGATTGGCATACACATGAGCGTAGTCCTTTATCTCATCTCTTCCATGAAGAAAATTGGAGCGTTGACAAGTGGCTTTTTGGTGAGCTTTGGAGCTTTCTTAAAAGCACATTTTGGATGATTAAAAGGAGAAAAAAAGAAAAGCAGTAAAGCTAAAAATGCTCTGTATTTAAAGACAAGGCTGTGAAATTAGTTGGTATGTTTTACATTGAGGCTGGTTCAAAGACTTGAGAGTTTCCCGAAGAGAGCTTTGTGGTCTGTGAGGAGAAGTCTCGGGGTGGAAAGTGTTGCCGTGCCAAAAAGTGCATAGGTGTCAATAAGCTTCCAGTTTGGGAATCCTGGTGATATTCGTAACAGTCCCATCTCAACATATCTTGACCAAAAAGTTGTAGGCATTTGATTTCCCTTGATACTCTACACATGGTGGTGTATCTACTTATGATATGTATTGTGACTGAGCAGTGCTGCAGGGCTCTTAATAAGCATCTAAGGACAGCTGGCTTCTTGGTAAATAACATTCCTTTCCTATAACACAGGCTATTACCTGAGCTTCTATATACTCAGCTCATTGTTTTGTTCCATCTGTAGGCAAAAATAGAAAATGGTGAGGAGAATAAGCTCTTCAGTGATAAAGTAATAATCAACTTACACTTTATATTTTTTTTTTTAAATAATTTGAGGTAGAATAAAGTCTCAAATTAAATCTTTACAATACCATAGAACATCGTAGTGGTTAAATATGGAGAAAGCCTATTTACATCAATAACAAAGTTGACAGGGAAACAAACTGTATATCACTGCTTTTGTCTCTCTTTCTCATTATTCATGCTGCTTTTCCTTCAATCCTCTATGTTGTCTCTCAAAATACTCATACTACTTATCCTTTCTTAGATCATATTTCATTAAATGCTTGGTAAGTTTGGACATCAATATTATCTGTTAGTATTGTAATTGTTGTCTTTATCTTTTAATGTGTTGTATCTTCAGGTCTGAAGCCAAACTTTCTATATTCAGATACTGTACATATTTATAGCTGTTTGTAATAATAACTTTATTTAGGGAGTTAAAGGCAATGTGTTGTTACTCATTCAAAAACTGGATACTAGATTACTGTGTAGCATTGGCCATATCTGAAAGAGGTAAAAAATGCTTGTCTGAAATGGTCTCAAAATCAGCAAAGCAGTCACTGAGGTATGATTTCTGTATGAATGTTTTTGTTATGATACCAAGAGCATAACTTTTTTTTTTGTTTACCTTGAAATGCATTACACTGCATTTAAAATCAATTAATACATACTTAGATCATTTATAGGTCCATTAATATCTCAAATATGAAAGACTTTTCAACTATTAAATCTAATTTACTGTCCCACAATTCATAGAATTTCAAGTTTTTGGTGTTGACCGCAACAGGATAAATGCATTTTCCTTCTGGGCTTGACCTAAACTATGATCTTTCTGACCCACTATGCAGGTACATTTTATACTTTTTTGACTTTCACTTACTCTTTAGGATGACTTTTTCAGAATCGAGATTAATATGTACAATTAATCACTTGTTCAATATCAACTATTTGATCTTATGTCAAGAGTAGGGTGATTATAAAGTCATTTATCCACTAATTTCCTTACAGAATGACTCTGGCTTTGCTACTTGTACTGTATTCGTTACCATAATATTTAAGAATGCGCTCTAGACATCTTCCTGTGCCACATAGAGAGTAGTCCTGAATAATTGCCCCCTACTTTTAAGTCCAATCCATGTTGATGCACTAAGACCTCAGACTATTACAGTAATGGAGCAAGGTACTAAAAGTCCTCTGACTTGGTTGATTCATACCTTAATATTGGTAGATGTAAGCTTGAAGGCCAGAATATTCTTGTCCCGTGTAATAGTAATGAACCTATCATGAGAACACATAATTTACATAATTGAAAACAAATGTAAAGTAGAAAACTTTCAGTCTGAAGTACATATCATGGTATAACCTGACAACTGTTTCTATATTTCTGCATATTCTTAGGAATAACATCACTTCACCTTTTAAAGGGTGCCTTGATCTCCTACCTGGAAAATTCAGATTGTTGTTCAGCTTTTTTTTTTTTTTTTTTTTTTAAGCTAGATGCATTTTCTGTAAAAGACATTTCTGTATTCTGTTTCGAAGTACTAGTTCAACCAGTTGAAAATTTACGTCAACAAAACTTCAGTTCATTCTTGTTTGTTGTATTGTTTAATTTGCTCAGCAGAAATTGCCTAGGGAAGGAGCAGAACAAGAGGTTAAGTACTGTGGTTCTACAGTTTAAACCATTTGAACTTGGAAAAGAAGATCTTATTCTTTTGTAGTAGTAGGTATCATACAGGTGTGAAAATGTGAGTTCGCTATGAAAACACCGTTCAACTCTTGTAGAATTTTGGGGATAGCTTCATCTTAAGTGTCAGACGTTTATTACAGTTGTATTTTATACTAAAGGCAATAATATAAGCTGCTTAAGATTTCTCTTTTTTTTGCAATGCAATTGATTCTGTAGTTGAAGCCTCAGAAACTGCATCATTTCATATGTTGCTTTGCGAAAAACACATTAGATTAAATAAATGGAAAATCTAGGAGAAAAATTGAACTTGGCACATGAGCTGTGAAAAATCTAGTAGTATCCATTGGTCTAAGCTGGTTCTAGCAAATGAAATCTTAGATAGAATTAATTTCAGCGTGTACCAGTTCTGTTTTCTGTGCTCTTTGGGGAATATCTTATATGTATTCTGGTTAATGTTTTCCAGTCTTCCTGTTACTCAGGCTTTCCTACAGTGTTCTATGTTTTATTTACCTAGCTTCATCCCCCATACTCTGCTTTTTCGGTTGATTCTTTTTCACACCTTTCAGCAGCTCTCAGCAATTTCAAAACTGAAGACAGAAATATGACCACTTTCATTTTCTGCTGCATTATGTTGTTCATCAGATGTCAACTGCTGCTATTTCTCCACACGGCTGGTTTAGTTGAAATGTACCTGTTCTTTTCCCACTAGTGGCTAAAAGCAGTTATAGAAATCAAAGGCCTAGTCTTTCCTCTCTATTTTTAAATCGTAAAACCTCAGTTATAACAAAAGGAAACAACAAGATAGTATCGCATGACATAGGCTATAAGTGTTGCTACGCTGTTAAAATACTTTACTTCATGTATATTGTATCACAACAAGGAAACGCATGGGGGGTTAACGGACCACTTTTTTTTCTCTGCAGAGTAACAGAATTGCTAGAGATAATGAATTAAGAGAAAGCGACAAGGAGCAACTGCGAGCTATATGTACACGAGACCCTTTGTCTGAAATCACTGAGCAAGAGAAGGACTTCCTCTGGAGCCACAGGTATTTGAAAATAAAAACCAAACCAAAGAAAAACCCTTGTTGGCACAGTCAAACTTCACCCCATTTGCTCCAAATTTGTCATGATTACCTTGGGTTTTGCTTCCTTTTCTTTATTCTGTATTGTTTGGCTTAGTGTTTTAGAAAAGTTTTTTAAAGCATTCGGCATTGTATGTCTTTGTGCATAAGCCCATGCAGAAAAGTAAGTTGTTGAATTAGTTGACGTTTTCCCCATTACTGCAGTCTTACCTTCATGCCTGGATCCTGACACCACCTTACGGTATCGACTGGATTCTGCTGACAAAGGAAGAAAAAGGTGCAAGTTTGAGAGGACATAGCAGATGGTTATTGAAGCAAAAATGACGTTTTGTACATACAACTTTTTTCTCTTTCGCAGACACTATTGTGTGAATACGCCAGAAATTCTGCCCAAATTACTTTTGTCTGTGAAATGGAATTCTAGAGATGAAGTGGCCCAGGTAACATAGAGCACTGAATTAGCTTTAAGTTTTGAAGAAGCTTGAAAATATGCTATTTTAAAGAAAATTTCTGGAACTTAAAAACAAGTTACGTGTGCGTGATACATTGAGTGAAAATTTAGATGATTCAAGTTACGACTATAATTGATTGATCTGTCTGGTCCATAGTTCTTGTTCTTTAGTTCAATCTGAGTCTTAAGATTTCCTCTCAGTGGCATTACTTGAATCCTTGTTATGTTGCTGATTTGTCAATTACAGTTAAACATGAAGTTTCGTTTTCATTCTTTTTATAGTGGATAAAATAACAAAGTCAACTGGCAACTAATACCAAATTATTTATTGAGAGAGGACTGGAGAGTAAACAGCTTCTACTCAGATGCAGTTTGTGTCTGACGATACCTTCTAATGGCTGTGTATTACAACTTCTTCCTAATAAATGCAAATGTGTAACGTGCTTGGACTTCTTGTCCACAGATGTACTGTTTGGTAAAAGATTGGCCTCCAATCAAGCCAGAGCAAGCAATGGAGCTTTTGGATTGTAATTATCCAGATCCAATGGTGCGAGCTTTTGCAGTTCGGTGTCTAGAGAAGTATTTGACAGACGACAAACTGTCTCAGTACTTAATCCAGCTAGTACAGGTATATAACATATTTTGTTATACTTGATGTCTTGTGTGTTAACTTAACAAAAGTTAAGATGATGTGAAAAAGAGGTCATCAAAAGTATCTGTTTGCACTGCAGATTATTTAATTGGAGGAGATGAAATGTAGTTCATTTTCTGTAGTGCTGTGGTTTTGCTTGTTGTTATTAAATGCCAGAATTTTGCAGAGATGCAGAACTGTTCTACCAACTGGAACAGGCAGCTACTTCAGCTGTCCTAACATATGGGAAAGTATGAGCAGAAGCATCTTCTCAAAATTTTGATCAAGTTGAGGCTAAAATATTTGGTAACAGTAAAGGCAGCGTCAGACGGTAAGTTCCTGAAATAGAGGCAGCCAATGCACTGTTAGCAAATATTGTTCAAATCCTAACGCATACAACTGTTAACACCAAGATCAGACATTCTACAAAATTTAATGTAAAACACAGATTGCTTTTTATTTAACTGCCTTTAATTTGTATATTGTTCATAGAAATAATAACTGCAGCTGATATTATTTTCTGTTTATCCTTAACTAGGTTCTGAAATATGAACAGTATTTAGATAATCAACTTGTGAGATTTTTACTCAAGAAGGCACTGACCAATCAAAGGATAGGACACTTCTTCTTTTGGCATTTAAAGTAAGCTTAATATAATTTTAAGGGGTGGTGGGATTTCTATTACCTGTAAACAATTAGTTGTTCTAAAGGCTTGGCATACTAAATGTCCTTTTTTAGGAAAATATTACCACTTAAAATAAAGTTTCTTTCATATTGTTTAAGAGTTTGAATGCGTAGTTTGGTAATAGAAGTCATCCATTGCAGGTTCAAAAGCTAGTTAATAATAGATACTTAGTCTTGTACTTCTTTTTTTCTGATGATGATTATTCTAAAAGCAGGGTAGTCTAAGATTGCTGGAAGCCTCCCATCCTGTTAGCGTTTACAACTTTGACAGATTTCTGCTGTTTGAACTTTATTTTGTATGCCCCATCTCCTCCAGTCTTTTCCAGAAAATTTTAGAAATAGTTGAGGCCTAAAGCAAGCCACCCAATTTGACCAGATAAGGCTTTGAAAAATAACTGCTCATACGTCTTTAACAAAGACTTCATAGAGCTTGATAGCCAAAATATCTCAGTGTTCTTCCTTACTAAGTATAAAATGGGCTTTTGTAATCCCTGGTGTTGGGAAGGCTGAGCGTAAATCAGCCTATGGTATACTGGATTCTAGCTAGGTGTCACCTGAAAATGCTGTTCTAAGATAGTGTGATCAGGCACAGAAATAGAAGCAAGGAATCTTTGTTGTGCTTTCAGTTTTCTACTTCCCTTGGTAATCATCAAGGATAATGGAATAAATTGCCCAATTAGCTTGTTTGAGGGGTTGTATTTTAGGACTGTGCAAAGACTGAGAATAGTTAAGAACAAGGAAAGCAGAGGGGCTGCAGCCTGGGATTGGCTACATGAGACAAGGAGAAAACAGGTTAGCTTTGCTCTCAGCAAAGAAACCTGGAACTTGAATTGAAAGCTTGAGGTTTACTATGGAGTTTCTGGGAAGCATGGATTTTGAAAAAAGACAAGGGTTAGAGAAGGGCAGGATGGAGCAAGAAGGAATGGGGGAAAAGCCTATAAACTCTGTGCTGAATTAGTTGTAAAGGGTGCTGAAGTCTGATCAGTCCAGTCAAAATCAGATGATTTGTGGGAGGTCAAGACAAGTTATTTACCTGAAAAGAAGCATCCATAAGCAGCCTTCAGGAAGATGTTACAAGTATAGCTTCATTTTTGGCACCTCTAAGTGGTCTTGTCTTTAAGATATAACTGTTCTTCCTCTCTGTGCAGGTCTGAAATGCACAATAAAACTGTAAGTCAGAGGTTTGGTTTACTTCTGGAGTCCTATTGTCGAGCGTGTGGAATGTACCTAAAGCATCTGAGCAGGCAGGTGGAGGCTATGGAGAAGTTGATTAACCTCACGGATATTCTCAAGCAGGAAAAAAAAGATGAGACCCAGAAGGTATTTTAAGCTGTCCACATACCAAAACTGTTACTGTTGAGTCACAGGAATTGCTTAGAACAGTGTTTTATTTGATTAACTGGAAAAGTATTCATGCTAACATCAGTACATTGTATGTTATCGTAGAAGCTGTAATATTTTCTGTGTGCTTTGCCATTGTCTGCCTCTTAAGGCAGTAGAACTAAAGTTTAGAGTTTCATTTTGTGTAATGTGTGGCTAAGCAGAGTTGCTTATGTTGGAACTGTGCAAACCCATGCTTTAAAACCAAAGCTGAAATCTGATATGTACCTTCGTTTACATGTAATTAGCATTCTCAAAACCTGAATGTGATTATTTATCAGGTACAGATGAAGTTTCTTGTTGAACAAATGAGACGGCCAGATTTTATGGATGCTTTACAAGGTTTTATCTCTCCTCTTAATCCTGCGCATCAACTAGGAAATCTTCGGTATTGTCTTGTTTTGAAATTTGTCTAGATTTTTAAGTAAATGCTTAGTAAAGTTAATATTAACAACGCTAAGGCTAAATGTTGACATACTCGATGTCAGTATTTTCAAAGTTAACTGAATAAAATTTATAGCAGAGTAATTCATAAAGAAAGACGTAGTTTCAGTCCAATGGTTTAACAGATTAGAGTACATGACAGTTAGCTGTTCTTTAAGGTGAAGGGAGTGTTTTCCATTTGAAAGGAAATGTATACAAAGTAGGTACTACCCAGTCTGCAGTCCTTTTGCCATTTGTAAGGAACACAGACCGCCAAAGGAAAATTTACAATGTAGCCAGCTCTTCTGTTGGGCTTAGCAAATGGCTAACACTGCACTTACTAATTTTAAGTTTGAAGCTGAAAGTAAAAGTGGTTGATTGTCAGTTACTCCTGCATCTTTAATTTGATACTAGTTCAAAGGGTTTGAAGAAAACGGGAATAACTTAGTATTATTACAGAAATATGGTATGACAATGAAATTGTTGCCTATATTGTAGAAATCTTATCTCTCTTATAGGCTTGAGGAGTGCAGGATAATGTCATCTGCAAAAAGGCCCTTGTGGTTGAACTGGGAGAACCCAGATATTATGTCTGAATTGTTATTTCAGAACAATGAGATAATCTTTAAAAACGGAGACGGTAAGGAAAAACAAGTGTAATTCAAAAGCTACATCTGTTTATTTTCCTAACCTACTGTTTAGTATTTTTTCTAAGCATATAAAATACATATGTTGGAAAAAAACTTTAAGAAGAAATCGTCTAAGTAAAGCAATTTTCTGTTCTGGAAAAATTTAAGCACAAGTAAGTATTTGTCTCAGTCATGTACAAATTTTGTATGTTCTAAGATGCTCAGTCTGCTGCAGTGGAACATGATATTATTTAATACTTTGGGTTTTTTTACTTGAAAATTTCTTCAAGATATTACAGATATGTAATCTGTAACTCCATTGTCATGTTTTTCATGTATATTTTTAAATAGCTTTGAAATCACCACCATAAATTTATATACATTCTCAACTATTTAAAATCTGCTTTTCTCTATTGAGAGAAAAGAATCTACACTTACACTAAACTATGCAAGCCTAATTTCCTTTAGACGTACTTTTGGGGGGAAAAGTAAAACAAGATGTAACAAAGTGTTCTGGTGTTACGACATTTATAATCTCTATGTATTTGACTATTGCAGACTTGCGTCAGGACATGTTGACACTTCAGATAATTAGAATTATGGAAAACATCTGGCAAAATCAGGGTCTTGATCTTCGGTAAGCTTTAGAGGTCATTCTCAAGCAATACTGTTCTTAATGGTTTTTGCATTGGTTTGTTACCAGAGATTGCTTCACTTGTCCCAAGGGTAATAAATGAAATGCTATAAATAGGCATGTTTGTACATTTCTGAGTGATTTTTAATTTATTTTTTAAATAACATTAAATTAGCTAAACTACTGGGTTCTGTAAAGATAAGATTGTATTTAAAAAATACTTAAGTCTCATTCAAGTGGCTGTGAGAGATCTACATACCAGGAAGAGCTACAAGAGCAAACACACTAGCCACAGTCTGGTCTACTGATAGTATCTGTAGGATTTTCTTTGAACAAGTTGCCAAACTTGCATCCCTGTTGAGCCAATGACTCTTTGTAGTTGGTATCTTCATTTCAGTACACGAAGTAGGTATTACCCAGTCTGATATACATGCAGCTTCTCCACCTTGAAATAGTCTGTAGGTACAGTAGCTTCTGCAGAATGTCGTTCAGTATAAACTATTCTGGTTCTGGAATACTGATGCTGGACAGGTTCCACTTCCTAATACGTGTTTGCTGTATGGTAGATTTTTAGGTGATGGCACAACAGAGCTGCCTCTGCACTGTCAAACCAAATACATGCTTTGCACCTCCAGTTCTCGTTTCCTCATCATCTAGATGAAAGGACCTATTGATCTACATCGTCTCTCACGTCAGGGCAACTGTTTTGTCTCTAGTACTGTAATGAATGACAGAATTATGGCTTTGTCCAGGAATGGTTTGCAGAGTTCACAGTGCTCATGTCTTGAAGAGTAGTCAGCTATGGTCTGCAAAAATACATGCTCTCCTAGCTCTTGCCAGTATTCTTCTTCAAGAGGCAGCATGGAGCTTTAGAAGAGAACTTGAATAGGTATGATGTAAGTCACAACCTGATTTAAAAAAAAAAAAATCAAACGAAAAAACTCCCAACTGTCCATCTGCTATACTGAAAGGCTGAAATGAGCATGCAAGATGAGGCCATTGATGGACTCTAAATCTTGTACAAGCTACAGATAACAATAGTGGACAAAAAGAAAATCTTTTAAGGATCTAAAAATTGTGACACATCCCACTAAGGCCACTAAACTCTGTCTCTATGGTACAGAATGTCTTAACAGTCCAAAGTTTATACCACATCCTTAAGAAAATAGATGGGTCTCACTGTTTTTCTTCAATCTCAAAATGCGACTTTTATCTAAAAATGCAAATGTAGATAGATAAATAGAAATATACTTTTAGTACTTGCAAATAAAGTGCTGTTAATCCGGAATGGAGAAGCCTACCTCCATGGCAACACCAGCAGTCACTCCCACTGGCTAAACATTGCACTGGTGTTATATAGATTCTTAGGTCTAATACAAAACAAGGATAGATTGTTTTTTCTGTTTTTTGTGGTGTGTTTTTTTTTTTTTTTTTTCACCATGGCATAACAAAAAAACTTTTGATGCTCCAGTGTTCCTAGAAGGCTGTTTTACTCTATAGGTATGATACTTTCACTCCAAAAAAAGAAACTTCAGGAGACAAAAGGGCTGCTTTTAGGTACATGACCCTCTATCACAAATCTTTGAACAGAGGATGTTAAACATGGTAATGGCCATGTTTCTTTTGGTCTTTGAATAAAAGACTGATTTTGACTTAGTTTTCTCAGATAAAATGTTGTCAACGTAACTGAAGAAACACAGACTTGGGGGGGGGGGGGGTGGGTGAGGAAAGATACCTGTGGAAGAAAAGGGAGACAGAGGAATTAATTTCTTCTGCTTGTAAAGAGAGAAATAGGCTACTGAGATAATCCTCTGAATTTCGTTTACAGATTACAGAATAGTGATTTATGATGCTCTTTAAAGAGTCCATGAATAAATATGTGTTTACAGTTAGTCTGTTAACATCTGGATAAATTGTAATGTTGGTGACTATACATTCCAGTTACAATTTTGTAATATGTTCATGTACTATTTGGAAACTCATTTTGAAGGTCCCATGCTGGTTTTACATATAAAGTACTATCTGCTACTTGTTTACAGTAATCCATTAAATCCTAACATTGGTTTTCTGAATGCTTAGTTTCTATCTCTAGTACTTCACTTTGAATATAGTTGAATAGATCTCGTTAAATCATGCTGAATGCCTTTTAAGAGTTTTTCCAGTGTATTCCCCAAGGCTTCCAAGAACGTGTTAATAAAATTTTGTCTTAACCTTTTGTCCTGATGTAAAACTGAAGAACAACATTTGTGGATACAGTGGCTGGCATGTTACTCTGCTATTATCTGGTACAATTTTTTCCACAAGACTAATGATAATACACCTATAAAACATTAAAACAGTTTTTCATAACCTAAAGCAAGTAACAGATGACACTTACCTGATAAGGGTTATCAAACATGCCTGTTGCTTGCTGTCTTGAAACTTAACTCTGTTAAAAAAAAAAAAAAAAACAAAAAAAACCACCAATCCTTTGTCTTTCAGGATGTTGCCTTATGGTTGTTTGTCTATTGGCGACTGTGTGGGACTCATCGAGGTAGTGCGGAGCTCTCATACAATCATGCAGATTCAGTGTAAAGGAGGCTTAAAAGGAGCATTGCAGTTCAACAGCCATACATTGCATCAGTGGCTCAAGGACAAGAACAAAGGAGAAATGTGAGATTTCCTGTTGCTTGTTTTTCTTCTTCATGTGCTGGTTTTGATGGAAACTTCAGGAGAACTGAAGCTCATCAAGTGGGAGATCATGTCCATCTGTACTTAGTTGTTTTGGTTTTTTTCCCTGCCCTCATTTGTGTAGTATTCCTGCTTGTAGCTCTCTCAGTGAGTTTGTGTGGTTGTCTGACTTCTCAGCAGTAAAGCATAAGTTGGAGATAGAACTATGAAGATATGGCTTAAGTCTGTATTTTAACAGGGGCTCATCAAAATGAAAACCTCTGGCTTTCAAAAGAGGGACAGTCAATTTAATAGCTAGTTTACTATTCTATGATCTAACTGTAAGTACTTCTCTTTTCAGAGTATGCTGAATTTCTTCCTTACTTTGATAAAGTGATAAAAAGTCCAGGAACTCTGCTTCATTGAAAGAAGATAGTAGAAGTTGGCTCTTCCTTAATGGGGGGGGCGCAGAGGGGGCTGGGAAAGAAAAAAAACCTGCGCTTTTGTGTTGTTAGAATATCTGTAGGAAAATGTCTCCTTTTTTTGTTTTCAATAGGTATGATGCAGCTATTGACTTGTTTACACGTTCTTGTGCCGGCTACTGCGTTGCTACCTTTATACTGGGCATCGGTGATCGTCACAATAGTAACATCATGGTAAAAGATGATGGACAAGTAAGAGATGTTTTTCTAAACCATAGCATAATGTTATCTCTCACTTTGACATGAGGTGGTGGTTGTTGTTTTTTTTTTTTAAATCCTTCTGAACGATAAATAAATGGTTATTTTTACCCTGACATCACTTAAAGAAGGAATTACTAATCTTAAAATACCTTTCTGTCTTTCCAAGCTGTTTCACATTGACTTTGGGCACTTCCTCGATCACAAGAAGAAAAAATTTGGTTATAAAAGAGAGCGTGTGCCGTTCGTCTTAACGCAAGACTTTTTAATAGTGATTAGTAAAGGAGCCCAAGAATGTACCAAAACAAGGGAGTTTGAAAGGTGAGCCCTTTTTATTCAGTGTTTAACTTCCAGACTATTTGGTACCTCAAATGCACTTTACTACTGGTGACCTTTAATAATTAGACTTTTTAACTGAAAAAGTAGTATTTTAATTGGCTTGCAGTGGGTGTGTTCTAATTTTTTAGTTGAAGATCAGCTATCCACTGGTAAATCAGTAGGTGATCTTAGCACTTACGTGGCTTTTGGTTCGTGAAACCTCAGCTGAGCTTTGCAGGGTCAGCACATGTGTATAAAGATAATTTGTTTAATATCTGGATTTTTTTTTTTAATTAACACTTAAAATTCTCTTGGGGTTGCATAACTGCAAAAACTGAGAATTCTTAGATGAAGAGAAGGCTCCGGGGAGATCTTATTGCCGCCTTCCAGTATCTAAAGGGGGCCTAAGGAGAGCTGGGGAAGGACTTTTTACTAGGGCATGTAGCGATAGGACGAGGGGGAATGGCTTTAAACTGGAAGAGGGCAGGTTCAGATTGAACATTAGGAAGAAGTTTTTCACTCCGAGGGTGGTAAGGCACTGGAACAGGTTGCCCAGAGAGGTTGTTGAGGCCCCATCCCTGGAGGTGTTAAAGGCCAGGCTGGATGTGGCCTTGGGCAACCTGGTCTAGTGGGAGGTGTCTCTGCCTATGGCAGAGGGGTTGGAACTTGATGATCTTCAAGGTCCTTTCCAACCTAAACCATTCTATGATTCTATGTCAGGTGTAATGTGCATCAGAGCCTTGCAGGTCACTCAGCAATACTCTCTCTTATAGTTGCTGTGCTATCAGCTCTTCAGCTGGCCTGTGTAGTTTGTGACATTCTGAAGAACCTCCTAAGAAATGAGAACTTTTTAAGTAGTAATAATAAATAAATAAATAAATTCAGTTGCTGGAGTCATTCCCAGTATCTGGCTTTCCGGAGATCCAGTCTTTGAGAAGTTTCAATTTTAATCTTAATTTTAAGTTGTAGCATCTGTGTAAATGCTGCAGGGAAGCTTTTTTGTATTTTTTTTTTTTAACCTAACTTAAATTAGCAATTTCAGCACAAACGAGCACTTCTCACCCAATGTTGTGATACAGCAAATGCCCCTGGCTTCAGTGCGTTCTCCAGAGTATCTAAGGAGCAACAGCTAGTACCCTCATAAAACTACAGCAGAGAAGTGCATCTCTGATGATAACCAGGAAAGCGCTGTTTGCAGCAGTATATCAGGAAGTGTGCTCAGAAATCTGAAATGTCAGTAACAATGACTGAAATGGCTCTGTGAACTCCCATAAACTTGTGCACAACACTTGCATGAATTGCAAATGAGGTTTAAGGCTAGAAAGCCTGTCTTCAGTTCGGCTATTGTGTTAGTCTGACCCCCGCTAATTCTTACAGAAATGAAGATAACCTAAGTAGGAAGATGAGGATACTTTCTCAGCAACATTACGGTGTTCTTATTAGACTAAGACTGTCCAGTTACCTGAAAACTGTTTTGGAAGTGAAGAAGTGCATCTAATAGGGAAATACACTGAGCTTTTTTTCCCTGTCTCTTCCAGGTTTCAGGAGATGTGTTATAAGGCTTATCTAGCAATTCGGCAGCATGCTAATCTCTTCATAAATCTTTTCTCCATGATGCTTGGCTCAGGAATGCCAGAACTGCAGTCCTTTGACGATATTGCGTACATTCGAAAGACCCTTGCATTGGACAAAACCGAGCAGGAAGCTCTTGAGTACTTCATGAAGCAAATGAATGATGCTCACCATGGTGGCTGGACAACAAAAATGGACTGGATCTTCCACACAATAAAGCAACATGCTTTGAACTGAAATGAAAGCAAAGAAAACGAGAACTGATAGCCCGCTTTGTGGGTACTGCACTGTTAATACCCGTTAGCAGCAAAGACTGGTTGCATAGGAATTGCACAAACCACGAACAACATTAGAATTTATGTCAAGAAAAGAGATGAACTGTTCAGACAACTGTCAAAAAAAATGTAAAACAGGGTTTCAGATAGCACTAAAATTGTACACTTCAAAAATTAAGCTTTAGTATGATGTGTGACTTCATGTTATGCCTTAAGCTCAAAAAGGTAAACTTGGAAGAATGTTTCCTTTTTTCAATTGATAGGATAAATTAGAAGGAAAAAGAAAATAGTGCTAGCATGAACATAGTCCATCACATATTACCTTAGATCTGGTACAGCAGGTAGAGACTATGCTGGACTGAGAAGAGTGGAAAGAGAATTCAAATGGTAGCAAATATTTAAATGCAGCATAGTTTGAAGGGAAGGAGTTTTAAGGTCAAAGATCTAAAAACAATAGTGAGAGGACAGTGCCTTTTAAATGTGCTCAGAGGCATTAACATTTACGGGGTTTAGATGACCTTTTGATTTCTGGGTCCGTCATCTACACAGTTTCTGAAAGCAGTAGGAAATAGGCCCATTCAGTATGGTGTTTCTTCTGCTCAGTATTTCTAGGGGTGCAATTCATACCTTCACAAAGAAACTCCCTATCATCCCCAAAAACTGACTAACCTGGAAATTGAATGGTCAGAATTGGGTTTAGTGCAACAGAGAGTTGTAGTGTTCATCTTAGGTTTGCTTTAATCTAACTTGAACTGAATAGATTTTTTTCATACATGTTTTCCAGAACCTAAAGAAAGGTGAGTTATTAAAATTATTGAAAGATTATTTTTTTATAAAGGCTATTTATATAATAGGAACTATTATTAATATATATTCTTTATTTACATGATTTGTCCAATATTCACTCTTTTAATTTTGCAGCCCAGTTCTATCTGTCCAAGACTCCCGTTTCCATTAACGTCACTGAAGGTGACCAGATATACTCCTAGGACCAAATTCAGCCCTGGTGAAAGAGGACACAAGTACCATTGAAGTAGTGGGAGATACACCCACTAATGCCAGAGGTGAACTTGGCCTAAGTCTCTTCAAAAAATTTTGAGCATCACTCTTCACATTACTGAAGTGATATGCTGGCTATTCAAGGAGCGTACGTTTAAACCCTCAGTCTTTGGGTCCACCATTTCTCCTCTTTCTTCCTCCTTTGGAAGTGGCTGTTTAATCCAGCAACAAATGCATCAGAAATAGCAATTTAGATTTTCAATATGATCAATAATAAGCAGTTCAACATACAGCAGATACGTTGGCTAGCTCAAAGCATGTGGAGTTACCAAGCATTTTATAGCTTTGTCTGTTTTGTGTGTGTATGCGTGTAATATATATTTGTAAATCTAGTTGCTGTCCTCTAGCACAATTACAATGTGTGCAATCAGTTTAATTGGCATCACTTTTTGAAACTGTTCAGAGTACTGAGGATTTCAGATTGCCCTTATGCACAACTTCAGGTAGGACTGTTTATCTAATTAGTAAACAGGGTTTTTTTAATTAGTGAAGCCCGTGATTCTGAGGGTGATGTTCACCCTAACATTTTAAACTTGCTAGATTGGCAGCACTTGGAGTCAATTCCAAAGGCCTGGGGCTTTCGAGAGTTCAGCTCGTTCACTTGCAAACACGCACCGAGGTGCCACTCAGAAAGTGCAATACCACATGTAATATAAAATACGCTGACAGCTGGTGTTAGATTAGAATATAAGTATATAAATAAACCGTACTTTGTGCGGGCTGTACTGATGAGGTAATGAGCGGTTGGCTTCATTTAGCAAATTGTAATATATTAAAAATGTGCAATCCATTACATTATGAAAGGCTTTGGGGATGGTAAAGCCAAAACTTTGGTCTTTCAAGACACTTTCATAGTCAAGATCCTGCAGTTGATTGCTGCACACATGGATACTTGATGTTGGGGGGGGAAACCTGTTTTTGTGAAAACTACAGAAGTTCCAAGAATAGTATGGGGAATGTGAAGTTTTATTTCCTTAGTTCCACTAAATATTTTTGGAGTAGTCAAATAGACTTCCCATTACTCTTTTTATTGACTGTTACATTTTCTTTTTTGTTCATACGAATATTTTAACTCCTGCTAACCTTGGTCATACTTTTTAGAGCAAAATTACCCTTGTATGTATTATTTTACAGTCAACACACTCTAATGGTTTAGCTTTTTTAAAACATGGCTTAGTTTCAGTTTAAATTTAGTTCACAAAATCTGAAACCCTGTTGGCCATAACTCTTAATTTAACTGAGTAAAACTGTTGCACAAATGCCACATTAGGTGCTATATCACCCTTATTTATCTGGTATTGAAACAATGCTTTACCTCGTTGATCTAAGAGATGGTCAGCCTTTTCCAGCCTGGATGAAAAGATCAACTCGAATTTATTGGATGTTATGAGCCCAACTTCTTTTGTACTTTGCCTTTTCCTAGCCATTTACTTGTGTAAATATGAGTATAAATGTCTTTCAGTTCAAGCATACAGTGTTCTGCACCCTTTTTGCACAAACAGAAAGGTATGAGGAATCAGGCTCTGTTTCCAAAAGTTACTGCAACTAAATGCTGTGCACAAGCTGTAGAAGTTACTATGAACATCAAATAGTAAAAGAAAGGAAACTTCATAGTGATACAGGCATAATATGATTTGGGGTAATTACAGCCTTTAAGTAAAATTAAAAAAAGGAGGAGAAGCTCATGGGCTTTAAGTGGTTGTTCTTACAGTAACCACGATGGGCATTTGAAAAACATTCTGCCAGTGTTTCAGGAAAAAAAAAAAATCCCTTTTTAAGCATCAAAGCATTCAACCCTGATTACCTTATCCTGTTATGCCAGTTTAGTGCTGATGTAACTTCACTGCAGATAGTGGAGGTATTATTTACTTGCATTGGTGTAAATGAGAGGATGTCATCTGTTCTCAGTATCGGAAATAAGATCTGCTTACAGACTGCGAAAGCATCTGTAACTGAGCCCTAGATTTTTACAGAGATTGCTTGGAATTTGGATTTTTATTTTTTAATTATTCCCACTTCATGGAGGTTTCAAAGTGTTCCCTTTAGCCTGAGAGTCAGATGCACAAAACACTAAGTAGCTTGTTTTGAGCTTTAATTGAATCTGAACACTTTGCTCCCGCAGAACTTTGTAGTAGGACTGCCAGAGCAAGGAGCCCAGCATTGGGCCATATGATTTATTACAAAGCATTAGGAAATCGTGATTTAGTGAAATACAAATTTCAAACCAGTAACTTTTTCAACTGTGAAACTATGTTTGATTTAATGACAGAACAGGCTGCTGCTGATTAGTTTTCCTTAAAAATAGATTCTTTGCTTTCCTAAAGGTAGTAGAAAAAGCACCTGTACTGACTTACCTATGCACTCTTTTCTATTTTGAAGGAGTGCGTTAGTCGTTTTTTCATAGGTGAAACACACTTTCAATATAATCCTTAAAAAAAACACATTTAAATAAAACCAAAATTGTTAGTGGTTTGGCATCT
This sequence comes from Vanellus vanellus, assembly GCF_965231255.1. Lineage (NCBI taxonomy): Eukaryota > Metazoa > Chordata > Aves > Charadriiformes > Charadriidae > Vanellus > Vanellus vanellus. The sequence goes on from NC_138913.1 coordinate 9,268,381, forward strand.
TGTGGAGAAGATATAAGCCTGCATATTAAGGGCAATATAGAAATTACCAAGCTCGTAGAGAACTTTGTATGTGATGAGCCTGCTGTTGGTGGTTTGGAGGGTTGTTTTTGGCTTTTTTCCAACTTTCCTTTTTATGTAAAATATTAAATGCCCTTTAGCAGTCAGTAGCCCATGTTTGTTGACGATTTGAAGGTATTTTCTTTGCTTTGTCATTTTATAACTGGCATGTTCCAATGTCTGTTCTTAATAATAATTCTGAATTCCTCCTGTTTTGCATGTCTGTACAGGTTGCAGACCTGGGCTGGACCCATTAAAAAAAAAAACTATCAAAAAAGCCACTTGAAATTACTATTTTGTTGATGTCTTTGACATCTTTAAAATGCTTCAAGTTAATGAAAATGGTGTGGTATTACAGAAAGAATTGTAACTTGCTGCTTCTAAGATTTTTTTTTTTTTTTTAACTTCCATGTTTCTTTATTTTGTTTAGTTTTACTTGAATGGAAGAAGAACCACACTTGTTTGGTTGGTTTTTTTTAAATACTCTATAGCTGTGGATGTTGTTGCAGATTGTTGAATCCCAACTTAATTTTGCAATACATGTTTCATACAAATAATGAATTTGTATCTTTTTTTTTTGTGCTGAAAGTTGTCTCGGTTTAGAGTGAGGCTCTGTCTGTCCAATATGATGTGTAGCTCGCCACCCCTGCAGTTGGTGTGGGGCTCGGGGCGGGGGGGGGGGAAGGGAGAGGTTTGGTTGTTTTGGTTTGGTTTATTTTTTACATCTGTATTAATGAAAGGAAACCAACTGGAAACTGGATATAGAAGTTCTCTATCTACATACACTAACCAAATCTATAGGTGCTCTTGTCTTTGAGAAATTCTGATTTTACTTTATGCTGATATTATACTTATTTCATCAGAATCACTCTGTTTTTACAACAGCATATGAAATCAGAATTAGACTATATGTATATTAAAGTTCCAGATGACCTATTCATATGATTCAGTATGAAAGATTTTCTCTTAATGAGAGGAATGTTTACTAGCAGCCCAATTAAACACTTGACAAATTTACTTTGAAATAGTTTTTATTAACTAGCCTTTTCAGCTCGCCGATTCATAACTCCCTAATCTTGTCTATAGTTACTTTCATTGTTGAGACTTCCAGGATTCTTCTTGCTTGCTAGCTTAGATGTTTCCTCAACCTGCTCTTTCATAGCTTAAAGACTTGTTGAACTCACACTCAGGCAAAATAGTTGTTCTTAACCTGCGGTATAGTATTCTTGACTTCTGAGCTTGATGGGATGGACTCTTAAAAGTATGAGGTCTTACTGTGTTAGCACTCCTGACTCTAACCCAGAGGTGGATCACTCTGTCCCTGTCTCTTCCCTTCCCTCTCCAACACCCTCCTCCCCTAAATAGGGACACGCCCTTAGCATAAGAACAACATTAAATATTTGTAAGAGAAGGTCAATTGAAGCAATGCGCTGCCTGTACTTCAAAGCTAGCATTCCTAGTGGTTTGCATAAATGTGTCTTAAGTTTAAGTGTCCTTACTGTCACCTCTGTATGTGCTGCATTATTCCTTTGGCATAAATAAGGCAAAAAATAACACTTGCTCTATCTTGACTCTTCCTGAAATTCCAGTGCTGATTCTCCAGTAGCTATTAAACTGGTTTAGGAACCATTTAGTTCAGTGTAACTGCGTCAGTTTTGTTAGGAACTTCTTCCAGTATTAAATTAATCACAGTTAAACCTGACCTAACTGTGTTGCTGAAGGTGTAGAAAGCCTAATTCAAGCAGAAGCTGTTCCTCCTAAGACTCTTACATCTGCTGTAGCGTAGTTAATCTGTAAGAGGCAAAACACAAATACTTATAGCTGCAATCTCATTCTGTTTTGTTTCTTTGGTTTAAGTCCATTTAATCTATCCCCAGGCTTTATGAATAGTGTTCTGTATCCTGAATTATCAACTGCCCAGACTGTCCAAATTATCTTACTGTTTCATTTGGGGCATGGGAAAGAAGAGGAAGCGAGGAAGAGATGAATGCTCTTCTTCCTTTTCTACAGCCACCATGGTCCAAATTCTTCATCTTCTCTTGTGAAGATAAATGTATATATAATTCACCATCTGGATGTATCATCCTTCCCCCTTAGCCCCTCGCACCTCTGCAAGTTTTAACTGTGAATATCCACATACACTATCAAAATCCTCTTCCCTGATGGAGAAAAGGATTTAAAATACATACGGCTGCAGTCTGATGGTCTGGATTCTCAGGCTGGAAATTTTGAAAGTATTGGCATTGCAACTGGCACCACAATCACAAGAATTTTCACAGAATTGCACAGATTCATTGAGGTTGGCAGAGACCTCTGGAGATCATCTGGTCCAGCCGCCCTGTTCAAAGCAGGGTCAGCTAGAGCAGATTGCCCAGGACATCATCCCATTGGGTTTAGAGTCTGTCCAAGAAAGAAGAGTCCATTTCTTAATGTTTATATGAAATTTCTTCTATTTCATTGCCTAATGTCCTTTCAGTGGACAGCAGTGAGAAAAGCCTTGCCTGTCATCTTTACTCCTTTCCATCAAGTATTTGTATACATTGACAAGATGCCCCTTGAGCTGCTTCTTCACCAGGCTACACAATCTCAGCTCTCTCAGCCTTCTATCCCTTCGTCATCTTCGTGGCCCTTTGCTGCACCCATTCCAGTATATCCATGTGTGTGGCTCATACTGGGGAGCCCAGCACTGGGCCCAGCACTCCAGACACAGCCCCAGCAGTGCTGAGCAGAGGGGAAGGATAAAGGCTCTCCTCTGAAGGCAACCCAGGGTCCCGGTGGCATTTTGGATAAATAGAGCCCAGGAGGGTGTAATCTCTTGATGCTTATACGTTACTTTGCTGAAGCCAGTAGCAGTTACGTCTGCTTCAAAAGCAGAGTGTAAACACCCACCAGCGCTCAAATGAGCTTTTAGAAATGAGATGATTATCTTTGAAATAACCACTACTGGGTGGCAGGGGAGATGTTGCCATGTGTATGTCATTCTGTAATAAAGGTCCTGTGGTAAAGTAGTTAGAAAGCAAGACATTTTTAGTAATAATGGGCAAAAAAAATATTTAAGATGCAGCAAGATGCATGTGTTGTCATACTGAGAATAGTCTTGCAGTACTTTTTTTTTTAAAAAAAAAACAACAAAAAACAAAAACAAAAAAAAAAACACAGAACCCTTTTTTTCCCTTCTGCTGTGCTACTCAAGTAACAAAAGGTTTGCCTGTGACACTTATTGTAGTTCATGTTCATGGGAAACTGTAAAAAGTCTGCTTTTTATTTATCTTTGCGGTCTGTATCACATGCTGTTTATTAAAAAAAACTACTTTCGTTTTTTATCACACTTTTGAGTGTTAATGTATATACTAACAACTAAATTAAAATAATATGGTTGGTACACTTGTGAGTTCTGAAGTGAGAATTTAAGGAATCTTCATTCTTGGAGGTGTGATTTGGCATTGCAGCTGTCCTTTCAAAAAAGATGAAAGGAGACAGAAATCGTGTACGTCAGTGAGTTGGAGGTGTGGGAGGCAGAAATAGAATTTGCATTTATGGGTGGGAATTCCTAGATGCACGTGGCATTCATTCTTGTACACTTCAAAATAAGTACCTTATTTTAGATGTGGGCTGTAAAAGTTGTGGTAAGAGAGCAGTTGTTATTGAAGTGTTTCAGCCGGATGGTTTTAAAGCCCCTGCTAAATCAATCTGGTTTGTTTTTTTAAAAATATCCTTCATGCTTTCATTACCAAAACTATACTTAAAAACAAACTAGGTTGTATTTTTGTATCAAATATGAATTTTGAAAGAATAAGAAACACTTGGGAAATTATTGGCAAGTATAAGAGCATGAGACTGCAATGGAATTGCTTCTGTGGATGTGTTGGTCTACTTTGGACTTCAGTTGCTAACAAACTTATTGTGGGAGGGATTTGAATTCCCTTGCTGAGAATGTAACTTTTTTGGAGGGATGAGGGACGTGTCAGGGTTTTTAATCAGGTCACTTCTACGCATCTTTGTCCCCAGTAAGCTTTAAACTTCGTATGCTGGTCGATTCTGTTTCAGATCCCCAGTGCCTAGCTTTGAAAAGGGCTACGTTCCAGCAAGTGCTCAGTCTGCATGGAATTCCTACTCTGTAATAAAAGTTGGACATAATTATCCTTACACTTACTTTGAAGCTCAAGCTAAGCTCTAGTCTGAAGAGGGCAAATGAAACTATGGCTGGTGATTTTGAAGTAGGTAGTTCAGTAACCTGAACTAATGGGTTAAAACTTCTGTTTATTACAGCGTAAGGTGAGTTTTACCTTTTTTTAGTAACTATTAAATGGTTTTGAGCGGTGCTACCTTGTTTTAAATGCACAGGATGGTTCAGGGAAAGGGGATGATCAGTTCTTGTTCAAATACAAATTTTAGACTTTGCTGCCATTACCATGCTGTGATTTTTGTGGTAGTTCTAGGTCTCCATCCCTAAAGCATCAAAAAAATCATGGAAAACATGCAAAATAATGCTGGTGAAACATAAGAATGATTTGCAATGTGGGCAGTTTGCTTTAGCACGGTAATCTCAGTGAGCCCTTCTGATTTTATGCTCGGAAATCAGTCTGGTTTCCAACCTACGTTGGGAAGACTTGATCCAAAATCTGAACCCACGTAACAAAAAAGCAGGAAGGCTGGTGCTAGATACCTCGGATAACTTCCTATATGGCCTTTTAAACACTAATGAATCTACCTTCAGCAAAGGTTATCGTGAGCTACACTTAATGCTTTCACTAAAGAAAGGGTTTACTGCATTCTTCTTATTTTGGTAAGGATACATCCCTGCTAATTGAAATAAGCGCCATCTGTGTTGCTCATTTAAGGTGAATATCACATGGGCTTTTCTGTATTTCCAGTTGGAATGGGTTCCGAGTGATTAAAACCTGACCCAGAGCTGTCTGAACATCCCAAGCACACAACGGTTTAAAAAACAAGACTCATCTAGACTTTTCTCTCTAAAGCATTGATGACGCTGATGCCTGTGACTTCGAACTGGATCTGTGGCCTCAAAGGCGATCCGCCTCAGGTATTTCTTTCACTGAGTCTTGTCTCTTTGTCTGGCATAGGTGCTGCTGGGCTGTGCTGCTTTGTGTGGAGAAGAAATCAGTCAAGAGGTGTGGATGATGTATTGGGCTTTGGTTAGTCTGTGTTTGTCTCAATAAGCAGGGCTGAATTGTAAGCAAAGCAATGGTTTGGGGTGGTTTTTTTTTCTTTCCTTTCTCTTGGCAAATAAGGGATTTCAAGTTCTCCTTACTGCCCTCGGCTGGGAACTGGGGAAAGTGCTTTTTTGGAATATTCACATGGAAAACATTTTGGTGAATAGAGGGAGAAACATGTGAGCATCCACCTGTTTGGGTGGCTATAACCAACTTAGGAGAACTTTAACACAAGCTGTCCTGGAGAACCCTCAGCTCCTGTGGTTGGAATAAGCAGCAGAGAACAAACTGAACTGGGATGCCAGGATCTTGTTTGATTGGTAAGTCAGCTCAGCAGGTAATAGATACACCACATTTGTTTAATTTCTGAGGGCTCAACAGCGTGTCTTCAAAAGGATACCTTTGCTTACCAGCAAACCTTCCCTGTGATGGCAGGGTGAAGCGCGCTCTGTGTGGCTCTAACCAGATCACACTACCCTGAAGACATGGATCCACGACAAAGGCTGAAGGGAGGATTTTATAAACAGAGTGAGTCCAGTTTCAACTTCCAGCTAACGAATAAAACTGAGGCCGGAAGCACAGTACAATTTTTTTACTAATCACTGGAGCAACAACATTAGGGATGTTGTGGGTTCTCTGCTAATTGAAAGCTTGATCTTAAAATTAGGTAACTTCAGGCTAAACCAGAGCAGAAAAGCTCAATGAATGGAATGCCTGGTGAAATTCCCTGATCTGTGTTGAGTCATCAAACTAAGTGACTGTAATGGCCTCCCTTGTGTCTTCAGAATAAATGGCTTATTTTTCAAAATAATAATACGATGTTTGAAATATTCTGCTCTGTGGGGAAATAGAATTTATTGCTCTTTACTGTGGCATAAAAAAAAAAGTGAAGATGAAATGAGGAAAAAGGGAGATTCTTTTGTGATTATAAATTTGGAAAATTTTGAAAAGGGGAAAGTTGCTTATCTTAATTCTCCAGCCCTTATTGTATATTGATTCTGCTATACAGCAGCTTTAATGGACGGCTGCTACGTTGATGCTAGAAGTGAAGCTGAGCTGTGCGAGGTTGGGCACTTTGACACCAACCTTTCCCGTGTAAAACAGGAACGTCCGCGTGGCGATGGCACCGCGTGAGAGGCACTGCTGCCCGGTGCTTTACAGGCCCTGGGCGGGCAAAGCCCGCGTGTGAAAACGTGCTGGAGAGCCGTTCTGACCATTTAGTTTAAGAGGTAGCATGACAGTATGGTCTATAAATTAAAGGTTTATTTGGGGCCTTCCCCCCTCAGCCCCCCGTTGCTATGGCGACGGGCGGGGGTGAGGAGCCGCCCGCCCGGCGCGGCCCCCAGGGGGCGCCCTACCGGCGGCCGCCGCTGGCCCCGCCCCGCCCCTTCCCCCGCGGGGAGCGCCGCGTCCGGAGGCGGCTGCGGCCCGTGGCGGGGCGCGGAGCGGAAGGTGAGTCCCGGCGGCGAGGCGAGGCGGGAGGGAGGGGAGCGGCCGCCGGCGTCGCCCGCAGCCCCGGCAAACCCCCTGTGGCGCCGCCGGCGCCCGCCTCCCTCCGGCCTTTCACCCCGCCGGGCGCGGCCCGTCGCCCCGCGCCCGTCCCCATCTTAGCCCTCGCCCCGGCGCCATTTGAAGCGCGAACCCGCACCCGCCGCCCTGAGGCGAGGGGCCCGTCCCCCGCCGAGGGAGGGAAGGAGGGAGAAATGACTCACCCTCCGGCCCCGCGCGTCTCGCCGCGCCGAGGCGGGTGGCGGTTCCCGGCTGGGCCCTCTCCCCGCCGGCGGAGCCTGGCCGCGGCCTCGCCCCTGCCCCCGGCTCCGCGCCCCGCCGCCGCCTCAGGGGCGGAGCGGCGCCTTTGCCGCGCTCCCGCCCGCCGTTCCCGCTGTGGCTCCGGCCTCCGCGCAGGCCGCGGGGGGCTCCCGGGATCTCGCGGTTTAGGGCCTTGGTGAGCCCGTCTTTATGAAGGATGTACCGGGGAGCGCCGCTGGAGCGGAGTAACGGGCGTTGCTGTCCTCCGGGCCGATCCGTGGGGAAAGGCCGAGCCGCGTAAAGGGGGCTAACGCTTGCTCTCGGTGCGCTGCGGGTTCTGCCTTCGCAATCAGAAAAAGCGATCAGGGCATTTGATACTTCTAGACCGTGATATAGTATTAAACCCCCTGTTTTTTCCCTGTTATCCTCCCCTTAAAATAAAACTGTAATTCAGACGAATCATTTCACGAGAGCAGCATTTATTTGCTGAGGGGCCTTTTTTGCTGTTTTCACCTCTGATGGCATTGGCTTTAGAAGTCCCTGGGCCCGTAAATGCTCTACTGTTACAGTAAACCACATCAGAGCCCATCTTTGCAGCACTTCTTCAAAACTACTTGGGCCAGTTTATAGCGCGAGTATTTTTGGTGTTGTCTCCATCTATTTTACTGTTGTCAGGAGCTGCCAAGTGTAGCGAAAGCCAACTAACCTGGCACAAAAGGAAAACAAATGCTCTAATGCATCCACCTTATCAGTTTTGATACTCTAAATCAAAATTAGTATCAACTTTTTATGTTGTTTTCTAGCTTCAATTTCCCTAGCTTCGTTCTTTGTAATACTTGTGTATCTGGTTCTGTTCTTTTCTATGTTGTGCTCAAGTTTTAAGGTGTTTTGAAATGCTGTCACTCCATAGATGAAAATCTCAAGCTGATGTATTTGCTACGTTTGGAAGCTGTACAGCCATCAGCTTCTTAGCTGCTCTGTTTGCTGGTACTGAAGAGTGTAGGATTTCTGGTAAGGGAGCATGACTTTTGTCAGTATTTTCAACATTTAAACTTTATCTAAAGGACTATGCCTCAAAATGTCTGGTCTCTGACAAAAGGCAACAGGGTGCTGAAGAACTGCCCAATAGTTTACACTGAGTACTTGAGTGCCTGAGTCCTGACCTGTCTGTCTTTATGATGAACCTTCTTTTGTTCCAGGGCAGGAATATGAGACTAGACTTCAGTACTTGTGTGCATTTAATCTTAACTGTAACAAAATGGGCTGGGGGAGAGAAAGGGGAGTAGGAAAAAAAACTCGTGTTTAATGTGAGGGTTTTCAAAATATTTGTATTGTTTCATAAGGTGATGAAAGATAGACTGCATACAAACCAAATCTGCCTAATACTTGAATGTTTTCACTTTACAGTTAATTTAGACTGTTCAAAATGAATGAACACCCTAAAAAGAGGAAAAGGAAGACTCTACACCCTTCTCGATATTCAGGTCAGTCTAGAGCTTGAGTTTGTGCACTTCTTTTTCTCAAAATAATTACTTTATTATGAGAAGGGACCACATGCGCTAATATATGGAAAATCGGTAACATAAAGGGTGGGATAAGAAATCTTGGTCCAAATGTATTGAGTGCCCCCTCTGTGTACTCTGCTCTTTAGCCACTTTCAGTCAACGCATCTGAACGATTTTGTTCTGTGCTCCCTGCAAACTGGGAAACTTGCTCAGGCTTCAAAATGAAGATGATTCTACTAACACACAAGGGGAGGAATTTTGTAAAAGTTGGAATGGGGGTGTCCAGAAGTGGTCAGCACTGGACAAACTGTGGTCCTGTCACTGTCTTCAGTGGGAGCAGGTTGATGATGATTGTATCTAATACTCCACACATCAGAGCGGGCAGCAACTGAAAGTTGTAAACAGGAACATTATCAGGCCAGCACAGAATTCCTCCAACACAAGAAGTAAAAATGCACCCGATGAAGAGAATTTTGGTGCACTAAATACATATGTAGCTACATCATTGTCTTAGCATTAAAACTTAACTTTCTTTTTTTTCTTTTTAGATTCTTCAGGTGCAAGCAAATACATAGACAACAGTGGAATTTTTTCTGACCACTGCTATAGTGTCTGTTCTATGAAACAGCCAGATATAAGGTTTTCTGAAAACAGAGGTAAGACTACGTTTTGGGGTCTTGTTCTGCAATTTGTTACTAAGTGTGTCACGCTCTTATTCATAGAAGTAAATAGGATTCAAGATATGTAGTGGGTGACATCTGAGCATCATTGTGATCTGATATGTGTTATCCTGGTGGAAGGTTGTTTAATCGCTGTAATTGAAATAGAATTTTCAAACTAAAAAATGATGATGACAAAAAGATCCTTCAGTTTTACAGTATTTATAATCATGATTAGACTTCTTCATCTAAACATCCGCTAGCTAGGTAATGTAAAGCTGATGTAAATAATCTAAGGGTTCAGATGGAATTTGCCAGCTATTACGTTGAATGTACTTGTACTTATGGAAAAAAAAAAAAGCCTTTTTATAAAACATCCACTAGTGTATGTAAAGTTTAGCAGCACAAATGTGAGGATGGATTTTTATTACATTTATTTTTCTTTTCACTCTAGTAAATTAGCCAGAAACTCTTCATAAGTCTTAAAAAGTATTCTATTTTAAAATGTGATGTCCAGAAGTATTTAAGACTATTTTTTTTTAAATTATGTCTTTCGAATGTAAAGTTTCATTTAAGGATTTTAAGTTTTTTCCAGTATAATCAACTGACTATTTTTTACTGAAATTTTAAAGACAGAGCTGCCACATTTGAATTCTTTTGTTGTCTCCTGCATGTATGGAAATAATTTCTAAGGTATTTATTGTTACTTTCTTTAATGTAGGTTATGATGCGATTAATATGTAAAGATAAATTTATGCAACTAGAATAAGTAAATAGTAAATAAGATCTATGGTTAAAGAATCCTGACAATGCTAGTAATAGAAGAATGATGAAAGAAAATCCTTTTATCTTTGCAGGTAGATTCCACAGTCCTGTGCAGAGCCTAGACACAGATGATGATGGGAGTCCAGTGCATGCTGGGACTTCTCACTGGAGTGGGTCACATTCAAACGTTGTGGGGTTGCACTATACAGACCCTAAAAAGAAGGATAAAGGTAAAGGTAAATGTGTATTTGCAGCTTAGGTGCTGGGAAGCTGGAGAGCATGGCTGCTGGCTTTTAATGTAGCATTGGTCTTAGTTTACATTATTTATTTGTGAATTAAGCATAATGCATAGTCTGGTAAGGGGGAAATAACTGCTTTTTGCAGTTTTTTTTTTAACCTTTTGTTTTTATTATCTATTTCCTCCTGCAGATAAAGGTACTAATAATGGAATGTGCAGAGACTTATGTGATTCGCCTATATTCAGTGACAGCCCTACAGAAGAGGAGAAACCTCTTGATATTCAAACTGTAGAAATTTCTACAACAGAAGTGAATGCTGTAGAAGTTCATGATATAGAAACACAAACTGTGTCACCTGAGAAGCTAGAAGCTGAGGACCTAGAGGAAATCCCTCTGGAAACCTGTAAAATCTTTGAGAAGAACCAGGCTCTGAATATCACAGCTCAACAGAAATGGCCTTTGCTGAGAGCCAACAGCAGTGGCTTATACAAGTGTGAGCTCTGTGAGTTTAATAGCAAGTACTTTTCTGATTTAAAGCAGCACATGATCCTGAAGCATAAGACATGTACAGACACTCACATCTGTAAAGTTTGTAAAGAAACCTTCTCCAGCAAAGTGCAGCTCATTGAACATGTAAAGCTACATGAGGAGGATCCATACATCTGTAAATATTGCGATTACAAAACAGTGATATTTGAGAATCTGAGTCAGCACATAGCAGACACTCACTTCAATGACCACCTTTATTGGTGTGAGCAGTGTGATATGCAGTTCTCCTCCAGCAGTGAGTTGTACCTGCACTTCCAGGAACACAGCTGTGATGAGCAGTATTTGTGTCAGTTCTGCGAGCATGAAACAAACGATCCGGAAGATCTGCACAGCCATGTGGTGAACGAACATGCATGTCGACTGATAGAGTTAAGCGACAGCTATAATAACAAGGAGCGCGGACAGTACAGTCTCATAAACAAAATCAGTTTTGACAAATGCAAAAACTTCTTTGTATGCCAAGTGTGCGGCTTTAGGAGCAGGCTGCATACAAATGTCAACAGGCACGTAGCGATTGAACACACCAAAATATTCCCTCATGTTTGTGATGACTGTGGGAAGGGCTTTTCAGGTATGTTGGAATATTGCAAACATTTAAGCTCTCATTTATCTGAAGGGATTTATTTGTGTCAATACTGTGAATATTCAACGGGACAGATTGAAGACCTTAAAACTCATTTGGATTTCAGGCATTCAGCAGACTTGCCCCATAAATGTACCGATTGTTTAATGAGGTTTGGAAATGAAAAAGATCTTTTAAGTCATCTTCAGATACATGAGACAGCTTGATTACTTTCTTTCCCTGTAATCAGTTTGTTAGAATTGGAATTTACTTCCAGTCACTAAAATGTGATATTAAATACAATTTTAACAGCAATTATACAATTCTAATGTTTTTCTCTTTATATCAGCAAAGCATGTGTAACAGCTTGGTGTTGTGAATTTCCTTACCTAGGGGTTTCAGTAAGAATAATCACATTTACAGTGTGATGGATCAGATTTTGGGGGGGAGGGACAGTGGGAGTAGTAGCATGTTGTGATAGCAATTCTGATGGTCATCCTGCACTTTCACATCTGATGTACAAGAGCAGCTCAAGTTTAAAATGAGACAGAGAAAGCCAACATCTAGTTCCACGCTTAAGTAATGCCACACTGATCTCAACTGCATCTCCAGCTCATATTACCCTCTGTGGCACCAGCTCATTGTGCTGATGTTTAGCAAATTGCATCAGCCTGCCAAAGATAAGGGTGTTCCAAAAATTCCCAGGCATGGACATCTCCAGGTTCACATACCAGCCTGCATTTGTCACCTCATAACTCTTGATAAGCTTTTAAAATTGTCCTGTTTTTCTCTTGGGGTACCTGTCCGACCTCATCATTCACTTTCTTTGTTCATTGTTTAATTGCAACTCCTGTCTGTGGGACTATCCAACAACCCTCTGTTCCACACATTTACTACAGAACTCCCACGTGATTTTTGTCTCCTGTATTCACCTTCAGTTCCTATCTTTTAATGCACCAAGGAAACACACTTTGCTTGTGTGTAGATTGGGTCATGTTTTAAGGAGTAATTGTAAGGGAATTTGCGGAGTGATCCAGCTGAGAATGTACAGAGTGTGACTTTCATATATAAAACCCTCATTTAGCTCTCACTGAAATGATGTATGTCACCAACCTTGTTTAGAGCAAGCTTCTATTAGTTTATAATTGTATTATTATAATTCTGTATATTTAGAATTAGCTTTCCATGGCTAGTAATTTGAGGACAGTTATTTTAATTCTGTAAATTTAAAACTTATATATACTGGCTTAAAACACTGATACAGTACTAAAATTTTATTAACTTATTACTTTCAAATGATTTCACACATCTGTTCAGATTAGCTAGTGCTATCCTGCCATTATAATCTTTAGAAGTGAATTTTTATGATTCATTCTGTAGCTGTATTTCTGAGTGGATACTTGCACGGATAAAAATAAGGGTGAGGTCATGTAGATTGTGATAGTTATCAGGCTGAAATTACCCATAAATTAGTGGTGGAGGTTACATTTCTTACTGCATTGACTGTAGATTTGTAATGTAAGATTGTCTAATGCAAGTTTTGTATAGATATAATTAATGTATAAAACATTTCTTGGTTAAGTGAGATTTGGTGTTACCAGCTTCAAGGCATGCAAGGGTCATTGCATTTGATTTTTAAAGCTAGGGATTAAAATTGGCTGAATACAGTCAATCGGCATATATTTCTTTGTAGGAGAAAAGACCATTTTTGTCATTTTGAAATGCTGAGTCTTCTATGTAGTCATTGAAAAGGGCAACCTGATGGTGTCTCGATTGTATTTTATTAGTTGTGTAGAGAATGAATGTCTGTAGTAGAACTGCTGGTTTCCTATTTTGAACGCGTTCATCCTGGCTGGCTTAAAATAGTAGCAATAATATAGTTAACGAAGCACTAATAAGAATTGTTTTATATATGGAAAGTTGATTTTACTGGTATAGGTATAACTGAGAGAGGGGAATGCCAGTTCTCTTCAAACCCAGCTCTTGGTGGTGACGCACAGGTGGAATGGCACAGTTGAGCTCTGGAGAGAAAGCTGTTCCAGGGGACAGAGACAAGAATTGGAAAAAAGACATTTACAAAAACCCAAAAACCAAATAAGTGGGCTTAAGAAGTGTGTGGATTGTATAGAATAGCATTGTGTCCTGTGCAGGAGAGGTGGTCTCTTGTAAAAGGACAGAGCCCTGTGATACAGAAAACCTGCTTGTTGACTCCTCAATAACTTCATCTCACTTTGACTTGTGTTATTTCTGATCTCTAAACTGGGAATGAAAAGAATACCCCATAGGAATGTTATGAAGCCAAATAACTCCTTAGTAAAAGCACCCCACAGTGTCTGGTGAGGAATATATTCAAGTTTGGCTGAGGTTGGATTTCATAAATAAGGGACTAATGTATTTTCTTTTTAATAGCAGAAATGGAAATGTACAGGAGTAGCTGGTCTCATTTTACCTTAGCAGGAACACTAGTAGGTTATTGGCTTCCACGTGATCGGCACGCTAAAACAAGAAGATATTGTAATGAGCGGAGTCTGTCTAGAAGTTGGAAGGCCAAAAGGAATGCCTGCAGGTGTCAAGGACAGTATGTTGTTCCCATTGAAGGGAAGACAAAGTTTGGTTTATTTACGTGAAGTGTGTAAGCGGAAGGTCAGCGCTCTGACTGTTGCGCCGGGGTGAGCTGAGAGGGTGAGTGCAGCGGGTCCCACACTGCCGGAGACTTCAGGCGCCTTTAACCCTATAGCTCGAGCACTTCATCGCCGGCTTGAATGAGAGAAATTAACTGTAGTAATTGGAAGTATGCCAGTTCTTTTTTTCTCCAAGACAAGTGTATCAAATTCAGTTATTCATTACACTGATACCTGCAAGGTTCATCTGCTTCAGGAACACTGTTCTTACTAGAAGCTATACAAAATCACGAGATTGGGTTTGGAAGTGTTTTGTGTTTGGGAGTGCTTTGTATTTGATTTTCTGCTTTCCACACTTTAGAGCCTTCAGGTTAGATGTGTGTCGTGTGTTTCAGCTTCCCGGATCGTGTTACTGAACAAAAGAACTCTTTTATATGGAAGATTCTGTTGACTTCAAAATTTAAATCCCACTAATTATTGCAAGAACTTTAAATACAGTGAGTTAGTGATTCTCAAATAATGTGTTCTCTATAATGCTTATTCAGTGTCGTTGATTTTCATTGTTCGTGGTGGTTCTCATTTTCTTACACTCTTTTACGGTGCTGTATCAAATGTATAAACTCTCAGTGCTTTTGAACTCCTGAAAGTACTTCGCGTCTGTCATTTTAGCGGACTTTGATTAAACCACGCTGCTGACAGCCGGCAGGAACCCCCGCTCGTGCCGCGTTGCCTTTGTTCCGCTGGCGGGCCCGGGCGGCGCTTGGGGCTGTGGCGGGACAGCCCCGGTTCGAGCGCAGCCGCCTTCGCCTCACGGCGCCTCCCGCCGCGCTCCGCCCGGCCCAGCCGCCCCCGGCACTCCGCACACAGCCATGGCGGGCGGTGCCTGACTGACCAACCCACCGCCTCTCCCCGGGGCCTAGGGGGAGTGGGGTCGGGAGGGGGGGGGGGGAGTAGATCCCGGTCTCCATTTCACGAGCAGCCGCGCCGCCTCTTCGCCGCTCCTCCTCTGCCCTCGCTGAAGATGGCGGCCGCCCCGCTCCACCCCTCACCCCCCCCCTTCGGCCCTCAGTAAAAATGGCGGCCACACTCCCCTCCCGCGGCGGCTCCCGGAGCCGGGTGAGGCGGAAGCGGAAGTGATGTCCGCCCCCGTCCCGGCGGCGGCGGGCCAGGAGCGGGAGGAGGAGGCGGTGGCGGCGGCGTGGAGGGCCCCGCGAGCGGCGCGGCGGTTGCCGGGTAACGGAGGAGTGATTCGGGGCTCCTTGGGTGACCGGGAGCGGGCAGGGCCGTGGACCGTCCGCGTCCCCTGCGGCCTGGCCCCTCGCCCTGCCCGGGGACGCCGCGGGCCCGTCCTCGCTTGGCCGAGGGGACAGCGCTGCCCTCCAGGCGGCGGGGAGGTTGTGAGCCGCGTTCTGTGAGGGGAAAGCCTCGTCTTTGCACAACGGACCGCACCGAATCGGTTCAAACCCGCCCCCGAGCCGCTGTCGGCGCCTGTGGCGGGTGGAAGAGAGAAGAGTTTGTCAGGGTAATAGAGCCGGCGTAAAGTAACTTCACTGGTATTCGTTGTCGTTTGAGATTTTGATTTCGCTTGGGCTTTTTTTTTTTTGACTGACTGGGTGAGAAGCGTTATGACTTTAAATGTAACTATCTGTATTGGGTGGTTTGGTCACTTTTATGTAACTTTCCTTGCAGTTGCATAATGGCAGAAGCCACCGTCTCTCCACTGAAGCACTTTGTGCTGGCTAAAAAGACAATCACTGCCATCTTCGACCAGCTGCTGGACTACGTCACTGAAGGAGCAACTTTTGTGGAAGGTTAGCTTTCTCCTTAAACACAAAGGCCTTGTCCACTGCTTTGAATTATGTTTTACAGCAGCACAACATACATTATGGTATATATAGGTATGCTGTTTGTGTAAACATATGCCTTCAGAAATAGTCATTCTTTTCATTTGACATTGTTCTTCTCAACTTAGGCTAGCAGGAATGCTTAGCATGGTTACGTATATGAAAAGCTGATTGCATTGCTTGGGCTGGTAGCATAGCCTCTTTTCCATGAGGGTGAAAGCTTAACCATTCCAGCATTTACAGTCCTGTTGCGGTTTCTTTTGCATGGAAGAAAGGACAAACAGGTTCTCCCATTGTTCAGTAGGAAAGTAGATCAACATGATGTAATGCAAAGAATACACCCTCAGAAGTTCTAGCGATGTGGAGGCATGTGTGTTGCCACATGGAGTTGGTTGCTCATCATCCCTGTGAGCTCTGCAGGGAGAAGACAGCCCGGCCTAGCTAGCATATCCACGACAGGTCCCTTGTTTTCCCTTCTGAAGGAGGCAGGTGTCACAAAGAGTGGGGCAATTCAGCACAGCAGGCTGCGTTCACAGGCTTATTGAACCCAGCAGCTAGATTGTTGATTAATCTGAAATGATTTATGTCATGATTTCACAAGTGCTTGTGGTGGAGCTGTCAAATGACAAGGGCTAATAACAGTGTCCATAGTGGGGTTTTATTCGTTTTATTTTCTTACCGCTGTGTAATTAAAATTTACACAGATCTTTGTTGGCATGTGAAGTACTG
Source organism: Vanellus vanellus (assembly GCF_965231255.1). Classification (NCBI taxonomy): domain Eukaryota; kingdom Metazoa; phylum Chordata; class Aves; order Charadriiformes; family Charadriidae; genus Vanellus; species Vanellus vanellus. The sequence continues at coordinate 9,284,834 of NC_138913.1, forward strand.
ATGATAATCTGTATTTTATATCCTGGAGCATATATTCTTTATGTGATTGCTTTTATGTTATTCTTTTTCTATGTGTAGCAACATACAGGAACCCAGAGCTTGAACATGTAGCAACAGAAGATGAACTAGCAAAAATACAGACATATAAAAATAAGTTAGCAGTCATCGGTGAGGTGCTTTCACGGAGACACATGAAAGTGGCATTTTTTGGCAGGTAATGAATGGAATTACCAGAACTTAATTTGAAACCTCCCCCCCCGTCCCTTGTAGGGCTTAGTGCCCTTATTTCTAATTTAAATGCATCTAGGATAAAGAAAGCTATATCTCAGCCTTGATATTCCACAAAGTTAAAAGTCGCACACATTCACAAGCTGTGATGTGTGATAAAAGTTGCTTTTGCAAAGGGCAGAAGTTCAGAGCAGGAAAAAGAGGATTTAACTCTCCCTCTGGCGTTTGGAATAAATTTGTAAACTGTTGTACAGTGAGCACTGAACTTTTTCTAGAAGTAGCAGCTAAAAATGAGTTACGGTCTATGTAACTCCTTACTATTTATATGTAACTCCTTACTATTGTGTAATAGTTAAACCTCAAATCCTTATGGGTGAGAGGTAGAGGGTTAGTGTGAAGTAGAACATTCCCAAGAACTTCACTTTCTTGCAGAATCTTGAGTTGGTGAACAGTTCCTTTTAATCAACAGGGGCTTAGTTAATTTAACTACCTCTTCCTTCTGAAATAAGGACAAGATTAAGTTTCATTCTTAAAGACAGCGTTTGCACTGTAAGGACTATGTACAAGAAATAAATTTGAGAGGTTTTTTTGCACATTGTTTCACATCTTACTGTAGGAATCTTCATTCGGTTGAGATTATAATTTATTAAATTGTTCTGAGCTGCTATTGCTGGCTGTGGTGAAAGTTCCCGGACAGCAATACTTTGGAACATATTTTAAGGCATTAGTACGGCAATTTTCTTTTTGTACCCCGTCTCATGCCTAGAAGACTCTGTCAGAAGCAGCAGTTCCTTCTTGACTGGTAAAGAAAAGATGTTTCTCTGAAGACAGTAACTTACTGATGTGATGATTTCACAATCATTTTAATGAGTTGATCCCTGGAATTCGTCTGTCTTTGCTGTGAGTAGGAATGTGGAATTGTCTGATCAGGACGTAATTCTGCCCAAAATGTTACATGTATTTTCAGTTGGTTCGTTTCCACAGGAATGCCAGGGCTGGCACAAAGAAGAGAGCAGGCTGTCCCCTTATGCAGGACAACGTGCTGTGATTTAGCAATTGCTTTAAGTTGATCTAGGGCATCGTTTTATGCTAGGTGCTTTTCCCAGTGTAGCAAAGTTGAGCCAATGTCTTTTACATATTTCTTACACAGATTGAAGTATACCAGCTAAATCATACTTGCCAGTATATGTTATGCAAATGAAAATTGGCGATACCAAGAAAGGTTTTTGGAATTGCTATTCAGGTGGACTTTTCCCGCACTCCCTATTGTTTTCTGTCAAGCTATGCTGTGCTGGCTTGAAGCTCTATCACCCGACACGGCTTGCAATAGGATCTGGTGCAATTAAACGGGGGTATGTTCAGTTCAAGACAAAGGTATGAGTAATGCTGCTGTACTGTGCTTAGAGTGCTTTTATTTTCATTCCCTCTAGAACAAGCAGCGGGAAAAGTTCGGTTATTAATGCAATGCTGTGGGATAAGGTACTTCCTAGTGGGATTGGCCATACAACTAACTGCTTTCTCAGTGTGGAGGGGACAGATGGAGATAAGGCTTATCTTATGACAGAAGGATCCGATGAGAAGAAGAGTGTCAAGGTACAGTTTTTAAATGATTAATGCTGCTTCTCACACTAACAATTTCTCAAAAGATCTGTCTTTACAATAATTACAGGTGTAACAAAAGTATATGGCTAACTCATTCTGCATTTTTAAGTTCTTTTTTAGGAGGAAATAACTAACAAACTAAAATGATCTACTTTGCAATTTTTCTTGGATATTTCAGAGAAACAACAAATGCGTGTCTGATTGTAGCATAGCATATGTTGAGTGATCTATATTTATAAGACCGAGAATAAGTTCTGATACTTGTTAAAGATTACTTAACTCACATTGATACGTTAAACCACTGAGGAAAATTCATCATGATGCTCAGTATCACACACTCTAGCCCTGTAAGCAATGCCTCTTTACGGCTCCAGAGAAACTCCTGTCTGGATTTCAAGGCACACCTTTTTCTTTAGATGCTGGTGAGTCTAAGAGGTTAAAAAAAAAAAAAAATTACAAGTATTCTCCAGCAGGAAGTATGAACTCTGTTAATTCTGTTCAGGATAGATCCTGTTCAGGTTTGCTCGAGAACCAAATTAGACTGGTATGCAGACTCATTTGTGGTGCTTATTCATGTTTCTCTTCTCTTTATAGACAGTCAATCAGCTTGCTCATGCACTTCACATGGATAAAGATTTGAAAGCTGGCTGCCTCGTCCATGTCTTTTGGCCCAAGTCAAAGTGTGCCCTGCTGAGAGATGATTTGGTTTTAGTGGACAGGTATGTTTTCTGGTCTAGTAAATGTCTTCTTAAATAAATTAGCCATTATAATCCTTAGAAGAGACTGGTTTACTGATTGATTGTATTTTGGTTGTTAGGTTGCAAAATTATTGAAAGGCTTTTTTTTTTTGAGAGAGAGAGTACAGAGTTTGTTCTTTTGTATATACTGCTGCCTGTCATCACCCTACTGATTTTGGCCTTGTAGCAGTTGGAACAAATGAGTCTCTTGTGACTGAGCTGAATAAGGGATTAGCTTTTGGCTGAGGATACTTCTACCTTTAAAACAACCAGTATGGGAGTGTGAATAGGGTTGTTGCAGCAACAACCTTTTGCCCATCTCCTGACTTTAAACACTTGAGACTGATCATGGGAAGTGTAAGCAATCTGGACTTCATTTTTAAAAGCTTCTGGTAAGAGTTGCGGTGCCAACATATCAAAGTAATGGGTAACCTGAAAACATAATTGTGACTGTCAGCTCTGCGTGCCTGGATGTTGGGCTAGCATTTCCTGCTGCTTGGGTATTTAAAGAATTCTGAAAGCTGTTACTTTGTCTATGTCAAATGCCCATATTCCTGGCCACTTTGAGGTATGACCTGGTAATGTTTGTTCAAACTGTTAGGTGATCTGTACCTAATATGTGAATCAATATAGATTGAATTTGAGAGCGATTCACTCACGGATGAGTGAATTTGTAAGTATGATTTCTTCTTATCCAGCAAAATAAGATGCAGACCGTATTCTGATAAATTGTAGTGCTTTTTGTTGCATCTTTAATCTTGCACCTTTGAAATTGCTGGGAGTTTGTTATTATTTTCTTAGGTGCAAACTCAGGTCCTGTGTTAGTTAGAGAAGGCCAGGCCAGCTGGCGCAGGGAGCTGGTTGGTTTGATGCACTTCTGGACTTCTGAGCTTATGCAGTTGTGCTGTCTCCTTGAGGACATGTACGCAGGACAAGTACTCTGGAAGCCCAGAAGGGATCCTTATATAGATACGATATAAGGCATGATTTGATCTTCACAGTCTTGGTTGCTAAAGGTGAAACATAAAAGGAAAGAAAAACAGCTTGAAATCTGAGAGAACAGGTACTTGTAAGAAGAAAATAATCTTTTTACTGTTAAATAGAGCAAATTTGAACCAGCAATAATTGAGGTGTTGCAAACATGACCTAATGCTCATATTTCACCGTTTGTTTTTTTTTTTTTTAAACTGACAGCACTGTAGTTTTAGCTTCATTTTAATTTCTTATTAAATCTGTGCACAGCTTGCATAACATATCAGTTTAAGTAGGCCTTTATTGGTGGGGAAAAATATTTTATGAACTGCACTTTTTGATTAAAATCTAAAACTTGGGATACAGGGAGGGGGACCATTCTGTGAGACTGCCTGGATTTCTGATGAACTACCTGTCACTTCCCTTGGCTATTATGCTCTGCAAATTTATTCATTAGAAACTGCATTTTGGAATGAGTAGATGGTCAGTGAGTGAGTGACTGATAAATGTGAAATGGTAATTGGCTTTTGGTATGTTTGCGTTAAGCTTGAGTTAAGCATCAGTTTAAAAATACAGAACTTTGTATCTTCTTACAAGGTCCTTGGACAATTGCACTCTATTTTTGTCAGTTTCTAAAAATCAAACACTCCTTTGCTGTGTAAATACAAGTTTGTGTTTTTTATTCTCAACAGCCCTGGCACAGATGTCACTACAGAACTGGACAGCTGGATTGACAAATTCTGCTTAGATGCTGATGTGTTTGTCTTGGTTGCCAATTCTGAATCAACTCTCATGAACACGGTATGATATGCAATGATTTTACGTTAGTTCTTCATTGAAATACTCAGCAATTTCATAACTGAAATGGCTTCTCATAGACCTTTACTGAAGCTCCCAGGAATCATTTCACTTAGCTCTGGTGAATGGTATTAGGGGGTGGGAGGCAAGAAACAATGTGTATCCCTCACTAAGGAGAGGAGAACCAAGTTTCTCACCAGCTTTGTTTATTCTGGCTTGAACATTACATTTGTCCTTTCCATCCAAGTTTCTCTTGATAAATGGATGATGTAGTGCTTGTCTCGCTTTACAGTTTGTCGGTATTTGTTGGCTGAAGACACTTGTATTATCAAATAAATAATGGAGTATTTCATATCTAGAAGTTCAGTAAAATACACAAAGTAGATGAAGGAGGTTGAATTTCCATCTTATTCCGCATGTGTTCTTCTCTCAGAAGAGGGTGAATTCCATTGGTACACCTTGTGTTGAGGACAAGTGCTACAGGTTGTCCTCACTGGACTGTGTTTCTTCTTCTGAAGATGCTAGCAATAAGCATTCATGTTGCATGGTTCTGTGCAACATGGAGAGCTGAAGGTGTTTCAACACCTTTATTCTATAAAGCCTTGTTTCAAGAGAGAGAATACTTCTGCATACCTTGCAGCCTAAATATTGTATGACTTGTAGAAGGAGAGTATATGAGGTGGCCAAAGGAGCTGTTGTGATACTTAAAATACAAGACCAGAGATTTGCTTTAATTTTGTAGTGATCTCCAGTTTTGACTAAGTATTGTGAGTGCAGACAATATCAATATAAGGTTTCTAAGTTAGTGGAAGTGGGACTGCCAGAATGTAGTATAATGCTACTGAGAAATCTCTTGAAGACTTTTATTAAGCCTACTGTAGACTGATAAAATACAAGTTCTCAGCACAGTTATGACATGCAATGTCTGAACTTTCTAATTATTGAGGCAATTTTTAATACAATAAAGAACTGAATGTATGAAGATAGTATTTCATTGCATTGTAGCAAATTTGAATAGTTTGATAGGAATCTAAGAAGAACATAAAATGAGTTTAAAAACATTACATTCCATATTATAAGCCAAATCCACAAAGACTCAAATACAAGAGAGATGTGATTTGAAAAGAAAGAAGATTCTGACAGCATCCAAGGATATGGCACAACTATGGCTTTATCTTCTCCATTATCTCATGTGAAGGATGCTTTTTGGCTTTTAGTATGGAAGGAGTCTAGAAGTTGTTTGCATTATGTACGTACCATAGTTGGTTTGTTTTTTTCTAATTAAGAAAAGGAAGAAGAAATAAAGATTGGGTTTTAGTCAACACCTCATTACTGTATAGAAAAATGGAGACAATCGGGAACTGCGTGCCAGATTTCAGTTTGGTGTAATGAAACAACAGAGAAAATGTGAAATTTTATTTGGTTCTCTCATTTGCTGAGGAGAAATGAACCATTAAAAACAATCTGACTAAGTAAATATGTAGGAAAGACGTATAGGCTATACATCTACTGGAAGATTCTGCTAATTTTGTACTTGCCTGATCCTTAGTGCCCAGTCATGAAAGTGCTACTCTGCTTTTTACTGTGATTTTTGGCCAGTCTTTTTTCCTTGTCAGGCACGGCTGAATGCTGCTAAATAGAAATAGGTTAGTCTTGCAATTTGTTTGAAGAATCAGTCTTGCTGAGGTTTTTTGGTTGCCATGCCTATAAATCCTCACTTAACACTGGGCACCTTGTAATTATTAGAATCTGGAAATAACCAGTGTCCAGGGTATATATTGGAGGGAAAGGAAGTAGATCTTAGTTGTGATTGCGGCGTTGGCTCAGTAAACAGTTCTTTTACTCTTTCTTCTTTTTAATTTTTTCAGCCTAGTAGACACAAATGAAGTTGCCTTTAACAATTATGTAACTGTTCTAAAGCATTTGTATTTTGCTTTGCACTGTGGCAAATTGTAATTTCTTTCTTCATCTACACAAGTTTATCCTTCAGGTAAAGCACATAACTGTGTTCTCATCCTCCTTAGGAATTATTTTTATGTCTTACCATAACAGGTTTGAGAGTATTTGGCAGCTGCTACACAACCACAGATTTCTTGCATGAACGTGATTTTTCTGATATTCCCTCATAAATTCTCTTCAGACAAAGTTCTTATTTCTGCAACAGTAATCTTGTTTACACATACATTAGTCTCCATAAGTCAGGGAGTAAGTATCTCCAGTGTTGTGTCCAGAATGTGTGGTCGTGTCCTGCTGCAGATTCAAAAAGCTTGTGGCAGCACAGAGATCTCCTCTGTTTCAGCTGTGCTGAGTGGGGATTCATTCCATCACGACTTACCCATTATCAGTATGAAAATAGCAGTGATGGCTGGTAGGTACAGGCAAGGGACCCAAATATTTTTTCAGGCCCCTGCATGTCTTGTTTTTAAAATCAAAACATTCAGCAATGGCTTTTTACCTGTGGCTCGAGCCATGTATCCTCGTATAGGAAATGTAACTTGGCTGTAGTTCAAGCTAACGTTGCCTAGTTGAAGAATATAGTCAGAGAGTGTTTTTCTGGGTATAGAAACCAGATTTGGCATGGCGGACAGGAGCATCTTGGTAGTCCAAATAAAGAAGGCTTCGTAGTTTTAGCCAAGCATCTTACTCAAAAACTGAAATGAGCAGATATGTGTGTTGTGTGTTTTTTCCTTCCTCTCTTCGCCAATAATATTTTGTGTTTCACAGTTGCAAGCAAATTTAATAGAGGCCTAGGAGTATCAAAGGAGATGAAGTTTTGTGACCCTAAGAGTGAAAGAAGAGGGGAAAAAAAAAAAAAGACAGTGAATGACGTGATAGATTTATAGAAAAATAAACTTTCTTTTCCAGTGTTTTCTGAACTATTTGTTCTGGAAGTTTTCTTAATTTGCATTTGTACCTCTTTTTAGAGAAACTTGAAGTATCTTTGACTTTTAGCATTGGCATCAGTTTTAAGTCGTGTGGTGACTAGTGAACTATCATAAGCCTTTTCTGTGTTGGATATCTGTGGGTTTTAATGCTAATGTATTCTTTTTAATAGGAAACATTTTTAAAAGCTTGTTTAACTTCAGAATTTGTTACAGAAGAATGTGTGACTCTGGTTTGGACGTCTGGGGGATTTTCTGTTTGTGCTTTAATTCTTAGGAAAAACATTTTTTCCATAAAGTGAATGAACGACTCTCCAAGCCAAACATCTTCATCTTGAATAATAGATGGGATGCCTCCGCATCAGAACCAGAATATATGGAAGATGTGAGTGACTTGATGGCTCTTATTTGGGTTGATTTAAAAAAAAAAAACAAAACAAACATATAAAAGGAAAAGGCCTCCACATGCATAAAAGCATGCTAAATTGCCTAGGTAACACAATTATTAATATGAAAACACCAGCTTTGTTTTATTAATAAAAATATAAGTTATTTGGTCAGAAAATGGAAATAACTTCTTCCTTGTTCAGAGCAAAAAGCAACCTGCAGTTCAAACTACAATATATGCAGGCAGGTAATACAAATGGGAAGCTTCTTTAGAACTTTGTTCTCCCAGAGCTAAGCTTGTTTTAAGTCTTCTTTGTATTACCTTTTATTCCTGTAATGGTAGTGCAGCCTGAGGCCACAGGTTACACATATATACGTGCACAGAGTAGCTGGCAGAGTCCAGTGTTAGATGGTAACAGTTTTGTGTGCTCTTCCAGGGGCAACTAGCTCGCAATGTTACTTATTTCTCTGTAAATGGGGAAAGAAGTGGTTACCCTAGTAACTGACTGAGATATCTGACTTACATAAATACAGACAGTTGTAGAAGAAAGTACTGTTTCTTCCAGGGTTGTTTAAATGGTTAAAAGCAGCTGCTGCATGCATCAGTAGGATTAGAAGGCATCTGCTATCTAAGGGGATGTTCAGCATCTGTTTCTGACTCTGACGTTCTGATATGATGATGGCTCAATTTTTGCTTTTTTCTCATGAGCTTTTTACCTTTTCCTTAGGTGCGCAGGCAGCACATGGAGCGCTGTCTGACTTTTCTAGTTGATGAGCTCAAAGTTATTGATCCTGTAGAAGCCAGGAATCGCATCTTTTTTGTATCAGCAAAAGAAGTTCTGAGTGCCAGGAGACAGAAGGCCCAAGGAATGCCAGAGGGTGGTGTGTAGGAACTCTTGCTTTTCCTCAAACAGAAAAATATCATAAAACCCTGATAAACAAAAATATTTAAGATACAATCACTGCTGTGAGGTATTGCTCTCTCCCTTATTTTGTGTTATGTTTCACAGGTGGAGCACTTGCTGAAGGATTTCAAACAAGATTCCAGGAATTTCAACATTTTGAGCAGATATTTGAGGTATTTATGATGGGCTTTTTAGACTCCCTGGTTTTTAATGCAAAGGTAGCTTTTGCTTATGTTTAGCTTAATTTTACTGAACATAACCCATGTTAACAAGTGGAGGAGTGTAAGGTATTCAAACCATCTGACAGCTTTGCTTTATCTGTGGGCTCTGTTCATCTGTTCTCACCTTGAGTAGCAGGTAGTTCTAAGTATTGTTCAGTGAGGAAAGGGACCAAAACTGCGCTCTTAGCTTGTGTTTTGAGATCTCGGTACCAATACAGTCTTTGTAAAAAGAGACAGTGCTCTTAGGAAGGAGTGTATCATAACCACGAGCTGGTGGAATACTTGTTATATAGTAAGCCTTATTTTGCTCTGAAGTTGTAGCTTTGTAATTAAACATTGTAATTCAGGACACAAATAGTAAGAAATTCTGTTTCACCAATGTAAATCTAAATATTTACTTGCATTTTTAAAGCCAGAGTTTTGAAATTATCACCATTATCTTAGCTCTGATACTCTGAACATTAACACTATCTTTGCATCCTTGTTGCTGTACAAAATCCATCCTTCACCCTCAGTTTACCTATATTCATAATTAGAGTTTACAGTTTCTTCAGAAGTAAGACTGGCTAGGCCGTTGAGTAATTCCTTTGTGATAGGATGCATTTGTCCTGCTGAATTTCATAAATCTAATTAATTAAAGCCATTCTTGGGTATCTTAAGGAGTCATTTTGGATATGCCTTGATGGTTTTGTGTGGTATGTATTGGCATATCTCATGCAACGTGAGTCTGAATGGTGTGACTGTAGTTTGTATACACCAAATGCTCAAGACAGCTCTTGCATGCCTGAACCAGTAAGTAATTCCTTGTTTGGTATATTAAAAAAAAAAAAAAATCAAACTGCCTCCGAAAAGTATTTCTTCTCTCATTACAAACAAGCCCATTTGACCTTAGCAAAACCGAGTTATGTAATGATGTGTGTATATCAAAAAGCTGTTAAAATAACAGCTTGATTCTGTCTTGCATAAGCAAGAAAATGTCAGACTAAAGTTTAAATTTAATCCTTATCCACACTCTTACCGTAGGTGACTGAGTTGTTGAAATGATTAGTTCAGAATACCAGCAGGGCCTGAGTCTGTGAGGCATGAAATTTCTTGCTTGTCACTAGTTGTAGCCAAACATGAGTTTTTGTTTGTAACTTTTGTGGTTAGAATTACAGTAGGAAACTTTCAACCAGTAGGAAAATAGTGGAAATTATGCTTCTAAATCAATTATTGTTCTTTAAGATATATTTTGCCATGTGCTGTACCCAAAGGTTTTTTGACAAAATCTCTTATAATTATGGTTAAGCACTCGGCACTTAGGCTATTTCAAGATTAATATAGATGTATGACTTATTAAATCATGTGGTGCTATGAGTGCTCAGGACATCTGTAAATTGGATATCACAGTCTTGAATTGGCCACCAAAATGAGAAATAAACCATCATAAGGTCACAACCATGACAAGTTTCTTTGGCAGAGACAGGGACAACAAGCAATTCTGTGACAGCACTGAATGGCCTTAAAACAACTTTTTTCTCCTTTCACATTATCTGTTTCATTTGTTGCACACCTTCCGACTCCCAACAGTGAGAGTGGATTCTGTAACATTTTTCCCTGCTTGGACATTTTTCATCCTGAAATCATGATGAATGGCTTTGAATAGGAGTGTGATCACATCGCTTAAAGAGCATGACAACATCTGCTAAATTAAGATTGCCAAAGCAATTTAAATGTTGAACATCTGATGTTGCAGCACCTTCAGGTTTTGTGGGCAATTTCCTAAGTTGTAGTGGCATTTTATTTGCTTTTAAAGCAAGGCTAATACTTAAATGGTTCACCAGGTCTGAAATTTTCAGACCTAATACTCAGATTACTGTCACTTGAGCTGATAAAGTAACTGATGACAATAGTATGCTGGTGTCAGTTATGTTTACCAGCACCAGACTGTACCAGTTCATATATTAATAAAGAATATCGTACAAGAGGTAGAATTTTCTGTGTTCAGTCTGGGAACAAAATCCTACTTGATACCTTTGTGCTTTATGCACTGCCAGACCGAATTCAGATGCTGTTTAGCCATGAGTAAAGCCTAAGCGCTTCTGGCTAAAGCACTTTGCGTTTACTCTGTTTTCTGACAGAGGAGCTGCAAGTCCCAGGACTCTTGGATTACACTCCAGTCTGTGAAAGGGGAGGGACGAGAGCACAGATGCTTCTGTCTGTCCCCATCAAACGCTGACCTCTTTTCTGCTTCAGTCTCTCTGTCCTGCCTTTACCTCCTTGTCCCTGTTCAGGTGTCCTGCTTGGACTTTCCAAATGTTTCTTGCACTCCTTTGTCCAGTTCACATCTCTAAGCTATCTCATCACCTCATTTATAAACCAGTCCACACGTTCTGTGTTTCCACTGGCTATATCTGCTGGTTTTGCTCCTCCTGGATTCTCTTACCCTGCTTTTGTCTTCACTAAAATTGGATGGCTGCTGCTTCTTTTCTGCAAGGCCTGAGAGGAGGAACTGTTACTTCTCCAGTACTTCCACATTCCTGATAGTATCAGTTCCCTGGTGGCAAAGCCTGTTCATCCCAGGACTGGTATGAGCTCAGTGTAGCTAGAATCTTAAAAAAAAAAAAAAAAGAATGTAGAAACCACCCATCAGTGCTAGTTTGTTGTGATACACAAAAAATTTGGACCATTTTTGAAAAGTTTGTAACTACATTTATGTAGATTTTTGTGTGAGGGCAAAAGGCATTCCAAGAATAGATATAACGTGTTCTTCTTCAAAGCACAGGATGGTTAAAGATGCTAAAAGAAAGTCCAGGCATTACTAGAAACGCTTATAAGCAGTGGTGAAATTAAGGTTTTAGAGATTCATGTGGTAACTTTAAAAAGTGATGTTACTATGTCATCTGCGTTACAACAAAGAAACAAAGATATGCAGTCTTAAAGGAAAGAGTTGGATTAGTGGATCCATTCTGAATTTCTATGCTGCGGAATAGCAGAAAGCAGTTTATGTGTCTGTCTTCTGAAATTTTACAATGAGATACATAGAAGTGTTCTATTGAAACAGCAAATAAGTTCACGCACAGTACACTGTGTGCAGTAGTCCTTAGTGGATAGTCTACATAAAACCAAACCCCACTATGCCTCAGGTTGTAGTGTTTCCCAAGTTTCTTCAGAAAACTGGTAACAGAAATGGTGTGAGGAGGTATGGAGGAGGGAGGCAGGGCAGGATAGTAATTCGGGCTGTAAACTGGAGTGAATAACGCAGCCTGAATTCGTACGGTACTGCAGAGTCCTTCCCTAACTGCATGGGAATGTAATAAACTGTGTGCTTAAAGAAGCTATACTGGAAGTGGGCTGGAAGGTAACTGGTTTTGGTTATGCTGTTGAGACGTACCTTTTCTCTTTGTTTTGATACTTATTTTTACAGACTAACAGCAAAACTGCTGCTGTCCCCCTCTTACCTTTCTCAGTCGTTTAACTAACCTTTGTGTTTTTCCTAGTGCTCTAACTTGGATTTTCTGATTGTGTTGTGAGTGACTGTCATCCTTTTATCTACCACGTACTAACATTGGGAAGACTTTTTCCTCTGTGTCTAGTCTAGCTCTTACAATGTGCTGATATTTATGAAACTCTGGCCTTTCATTGCTGATTTCTAGATCTGCTTCGTCGAGGAACAGGGAATATAGTTTACCCATTTTGTTTATTTTGTTTTCATCTATTATTTTCAGGCAGCTGAAATGTGTTATTACAGCATGTGCTAAGGTCATAGACAAGTCTTTTAAAAGCAACCTAAACTTGTTTGCCTATGAAAGGTGCATCAACAGATTGAGAACAACTTAAAACCCCCATAGATCTGGTATAAAGGAATTAGCTGCTTGCTTTCTTCCCCTCAAACACAGAAGATGTTGCTACTTTGTGGTGACTTAGTGCAGGTTGATTTCCAACAGCATTTGATTGGCTGTATAACTCAGGATGTGCAGTTACTTGAAAAAAGTCAAAGTCTTAATTTATGGCTTATCACAATTGATTTGCTTTTGCCCAAATTGAACATTTGTGTATCTTTGCAATCAGTGTCCTGTAATTTCTGAATTGCTGTACAATATTCAAGGTTACAGATTGATTAGAAATTGTATCTTTAGAGCATTCTCTACTCATTCATATAACACTTCAATAATCTGCAAATAAGCTAATATTTTAAGGACTACATAACAATTTTTTTTTATCTGATGAGAGAATCCTTGTTTCTTATTCCTAATTATATATTTTGTTCCTGGATGATCAGTATTGACATGAGCAGGTCAAATTTTACTGACAGAACTGCTTCTTGAAACTAAGAATATTTATTGCAAGAAAGAAAACTCAATCTAGGCAATATTGCCAGGATTCATGTTAGACATTTATATAAGAGATAGTTTGGGGAATTTTCTGAACAGCTAGATTTATGTTATGTATTCATCTGAGTTTTCTTTTTCCTTTACACTATTAATTTATTTTAAAAGAATAAAAACCTATGCACATTACTGTGAGTGAACAGGAAGGTACAGATTTGCTGCTGTAGGCTCATTTGATATTTCAGTTCTGTTGTCTTTTCATTTCTATATACTTTTTCCTTTTTTATTTCCCATTGGTTTAAGTTTGTGGTAAAATTAGCAGCATGTGCTTTCTGATAGTGAAATTCCTGAATGTGTTGGCATGGAATTGCAGTAATGTGTTGTGGCTTGGGCCCCTCGCAGGAGTGTATCTCGCAGTCAGCCGTGAAAACCAAGTTTGAACAGCACACTATCAGAGCTAAACAGATAATAGATACTGTGAAAAACATTATGGACGCCATAAACGTAGCAGCAGCAGAGAAAAGGTAGGTTGGTTGGAGGGCTGGCTGGTTTTAGTTTATCCGGATCCTCTGAGGAGCCATTTCTATGCTGGTGATTTTCTTGGGCTATTATGGACTTTAAAATACGCTTTTCTAGCTTGGTAAGAAATAGAGAATTTCTCTGGTGTGTCAGTCTTACTACTCTTCATTTGCACTGCTCAGTCTTGTACCTGGTCTGTGACTTCTGCATAGAGATCTTGGTTTATTGTGTTATTCTTTGTTACTGACTTACAGTTACAAAGGCATTCTGTGGGTTTTCAAATCTTTTTTCAAAAATATTTGAAATTCCAAGTTTTTCTAGCTGTAGCCAGCATTTCAGAAGTGATGTTTGGGCATGCTTTACTTAAGTTTTTTGTTACCAGTAACACTGAGAAAATAAATGGGAGGATGTAGACACTTTAATTTGCAAGTGGTTAGAATACTATAAGGGACAAGAAGAGCCCAAGCTAACAGAGGCTTGGTCTCTGGCCCTTTCCAGATTGTGTCCTTGAATATCGTTATTCTCTCTTTACTCATGTAATCCTTTTAGTGCTGATGATAGCGGCTCATCTACTCTGATAGTTTAACATGTTCTTTGAGGTTTGCATATGTACGGGATTTTTTCCACGCTTTTGTTGCTACCTCTTGTCTGTCTTGTAGACAGTGAACTTGCTCTCATGTTTAATCCTTTCCATCCATCTCCTTTCTGTGTCTGTTAATAGTGTGTCTTTATGTTTTAACAGACTCCACTGTGCCTGTCAAACACTCATCTTCCTGAATATATCGGCATTTACAAACTGTGTGTTTACATATTAACTTGTCTCACGTTGTCAGATGCTATGAAAACATGCTGTGAAATGTTTGAAAATACTCTGATATTCTACTTCTTTCTGTCAATTGACCTGCCAAATGCTTTGTGTGACCCCTCTTAATCTGAATTGCTGTTTGGTGTTTCTGCTTACCTTTTGAGATCTAACTGCTTTAGATTTTAAGCAATTTTTACTTAAATGATAGGTCAAGAACTTCTGAAGACAGTTGACTGTGACAAGGTTAGTTTCTGCTGCCTCCCTTTTGCTTTGCAGGGTCATCGGACCCATGTCACTGTTAAGGAATAGTTGAGTGGTGCTGGTGAGCAGCAGTAGGACGGTTTGATCACATTTATCCCTTTTTTTAATTATTTTTAAATGGGGATAGACTAAGCATTAAAGGCTCCCAATTCCCCCCACCTCTTTTAATTGTAATTATGTATTAACAATTAATTAACAATTAACAATTCCAATTCCAAATGCTGTTTTTGTAAATGTATCAAAACCCAGTAATTTGAGTCACGTTTGGTCAGTGCAGCCTTTCAATAGGCCTCTAAATTGAATATCTGTATTGTTATTCTGAAGCAGTGGCTATGTTTCATCCAGCCAGTGTCACTTTGGATTCTTTTTGGCTGCTCAGTAAACCATCAGCTTAGATGGTCCCTGCCTGGTTATGGGGCTTGTTTCATTACTGGGAGAATACCTGCTGGTGATGGTGACTTCCTTTCTGCTATGTTAGAGTCCATTCCATGGAAGAGCGAGAAGATCAGAAGGATAGATTGGACTTTGTTCGAAATCAGTTGAACATTTTGACGGAAGATACTAAGGAAAAAATCAAACGTGTTACTGAGGAAGTGGAAAATAAAGTAAGTAATGGCAGTGTGAAAAATCTCCCAGATTCAAGTGTTGTCTCATCTGTGAGGCAGCTGCTCTAGGTGCCCGCTCATCTTCTGAAGTACATTTGAAATGTCTAGTATGTTCCTTTTCCAATATTAAAAAGAAAAAAAAAAAAAAAAAAAACCAAACAAAAACCTAAAATGGCAATCTTTCCTGACTATCAGGTAATTGAATCATGTATTGTAACAGTTAATGCAGTGGTCTTTTTTCACTCTGGCTGGAAAAGTTAGGAGAAACATTTTATGTATTTACCACATTCTTCCAGGTCTCCTCTGCCATGACCGATGAGATTTGCCGACTTTCAGTTTTAGTTGATGAATTTTATTCAGATTTTCACCCTTCTCCTCAAGTATTGAAGCTTTATAAGACAGTAAGTTTTCTTGTGTGGTTTGAAGCCGGGCTCTTTGTCTTTCCTTTAATTACTATTTCTGTATTTTCATAATTTTTTTTCATTTTATGTGACGTTTTCTTTAAGCATTGCAGGATTTTTGCTTTCCAACATACGCGTATCTCTATTTACCTAAAACTGTAAAAGGTTGAAAATATTTTCTGCTTTCTTTTTTTTTGAAAGAATTTAATTTTTGTTTCAACTGTCTTTTTACTGGAGTGGTTACTGAAACTGTAATTCACTGACATCCTGATTTGTAGTCTTCACTTCCAGTAAATAAAGACCTTACCTAAACAATTATCACTATTCCTAAAATGAAACAGATCCAATAAGAAAATGAGCTTGCAAATACCCAACACTTTATGGTTTTTGTTTGTTTGGGCTTTTTTAAGAAAAAGAAAAAATACAGTTTTTATTAAACTTCTATAAATTCCTCCTCAAACTTAGTACTTCAAAGGAGCATACATCTGTAAGTGTTTGCCTCGTACTCTCAGACTTTGCTGCTAATGAGTGACTGCCCTTACTCCCGCCTGTTTCAGCCTTGTTGGTCAGCTGGGAGCGCTGCATTTTCAGGACAGTCTGTGCTGTCCTGGCGCTGCAGAATGTCTGGAGCAGATTTCCATGGGAGTTGATGGGATCAGTTTAATTTTGTGCAGAGCAGTGAAATTGGCCCCCATCAAATGACGACAGTAAAGGCTTTGCAGGGCAGCATGGGAGTGGTATGCTTTTCAGTGTCACGGTTTATTGAAAATACAGGCTGCTTCTTATGCCTCTTAATGATTACAGTCCCAGAGAAATCTTACCTATGTGACTTTAATTAGGTTTTTAGTCACAGTGTGCAATTTAAAAGCCTGGTATTTCCATGGTAACATGCTTTTTTTCCCACTGTAAATAACAATGCCTAGTGTTTAACATATATCTGTGTGGTATAATGTAGTTGATTAGCTAAATATAAATTGATGAGCACGTATTCTTTATAAAACTTCAGGAACTGAACAAACATATAGAAGATGGTTTGGGAAAGAACCTGGCTGATCGTTGCTCCAATGAAGTAAATCAGTCAATGCATCAGTCACAGCAGGAGATGATTGGTAAGATGAGGAAAGAGGAATGTTAAGACTTCTTGGTTAGAGGAAGACAATTTAAGAAAACCCGCTTTTAAAAGAATTTTCTTTCTGATGGTGATTTAGCGTTAACATTGTAAAACGATAAGGAAAAGCCATCCTAGCTCAGGACTGAGCGTCTGCCCAGCTCAGTAGCCTGATAGTCTCTGATATTAACCCGTAACAGATGCCTGGGGAGAAGGTTAATGAACCAGGGTAAATACAGTGATCCATTCCCAATTTAGGGGCTTCTGAGCCAAGGTACTGCATCTGGATTAATGGCTTAAGCAAGTAATAATGGACCTGTCCTCTGGGAACTTGGCTAATCCTTTTATAAACCCATTTAAACTTCTGGCTTCCACAACAGATATATGAAATACACTAATTGTTAGATAATGTTTCTGCAGTATAATCCTCTCCCTAGGTCCCTCCAGATTCTGAGTGCAAAACAGGATAGTGTCACAAAGTATTTGTGCACTCCCTTTTTTTCTTTTTTTTTAATAAGTAGTAACTTTATTGCATATCCAACTCTTCTGATCTGTTTCTGGTAATAAAAGATTCGGAGCAAAATTATGGAAGCCTTCTGTCATCTTATGCAATAACGTTGTTTTTTTCTGTATGTGGCACCACAGAATTGCTGGATAAACCAGCTTTTCCATAGTCCATCATTATCTTTTGACCATTGATAGAGATCTTTCAGTTTGCCATTTTTTCCCCAGCAGTGCTTTCTCTATGAGTTGATTTTGTGCGATTGTTTTCTTTTATCAGAGCGATAAATTGCCTGCTCTCTTAGAAGCAATACTGCTAAAATGCCCACTGATTTTACAAATAAATAAATAAATTGGTCAGTTTAGATTCTCTTGGTTCACAAAGCTGGTCAGCAGTGCAAGGGTGCTACTTGTGAATATGCTGTAAAGCTTTTGATGTTAATTCATCTTTACTATTCTGTTTTCTTTCTAGAAAATCTGAAACCATTGTTGCCTTCTGGTGCTCAGAATCAGCTCCACTTGCTAATTCCATGCAGGAGGTTTGACCTTAGCTATGATCTAAACTGTCATAGTCTGTGTGCAGATTTTCAAGAGGATATCATGTTCCACTTTTCCTTGGGATGGACTTCGCTTGTAAACCGTTTCTTGGGTCCTAAACAAGCTCAGAGGGTACTATTGGGACTAGCAGATCCCAACTTACAAGTGAGTGCTGGATTAGCCTGATATTTCAAGTGCCTTGTTTTACCTTCATGAGAATATATTGATATTTACTGTATTTTCTTGTACTATTTACATGCTTCCTGCTACTTCCCCCTAGTCCCTTTGTGTGAAATATTTTTGGTGAAGGTTGTTTTTATTGGATTATATTCAGGGTGAGAATGGAACAAAAAACCTTTCCTAAACTTTCTGCAGCTGTTACCCAAGTGGTGTTTTCCTTTGGATTGAACGCTTGGGTAACTTTTTCATTTGTAACGTTTGGATCCTCACGGCCGAGCCAGTCCTACGTGGAACCCTTATTCTAACCCAGTCCCCCATTGGGCAAGGCACTGTCAAAACCTTCACCGCTTATCAGGAGTGTTGTTCGGACCTCTGTCCTGAAAAGTTTCCTTTAAATAAATAAAGCCCTGAATATATGAAAATAAAATAAAACCTGTCTGCTTTGTAGTTCCTTAATGCTTTTTACTCAGGCTGCCGTATTCCACTCTTCTAGATCCCTCGTCCTTTAGCTACCACCCCATCCGCTGCCAGCCTTCCTGCCGTAACTCCAGAGAACTCACCGCATGATGATTTTATGGTTCCTTTGGTAATGAGTTTAGCTTCACTGACATCACGGACCTCTATGAGCATCATCATTGTTGGCGGAGTGGCAAGTAGTATTAGCATCATTCACTGTAGTAGAAGTGATGGCAAAGATTAAGCTGGTCTGTCTTGTTTTGGGGTGCAACGTGAAGCATGTAACAGACTGTTTAACACAGGGCTGGATGAGTGCGTGTAGTACGCTGGATACCTATGGTCAGTGTGTAGGGAGAAAATCAGCCTAGTTACTCTGAGTGGTCGGGCATATTTTCTATGCCATATGTCTGTGTTTGGTTTCTGAATTAAAGGGTGATTTGATGGTGCCTCGTGCAGTTTGGATTTAGTGGGAGCCTTGCTTTCTCCCTCCTCCTTCATTAAAAAGCAGCCAGGCTTCTCGTATTCTCCGTGCCACTGGGGTACCCGCTCATTTGAATGCAGATGTACTGCTCTGCAGTAACAATATAGCAATAATGTATTTTCTTAAACTAATCTTGTGAAAGGGCCATGAAGATGATTTAAAAAAAATGGTTGGAATTAGATTTTATTCTGTAGGGCAATTTACTTAAGCTAACGAATAATCCTCTTTTTCAGATTTGGAGAACAGTAGGCTGGAAACTCATCTCTATTTCCTTAAGTATGTACGGGCTGTTATATCTTTATGAGAGACTAACCTGGACCACTAAAGCAAAAGAGAGAGCCTTTAAACAGCAGTTTGTGAACTATGCTACTGAAAAGCTGCAGATGATCGTCAGTCTAACCAGTGCTAATTGCAGCCATCAGGTGCAACAGTAAGTACCACGCTGGTGTTTCCCCTTGCTAGGATAGGATAGGAAATCAATCCGTGTTTGTGCGGTACTGTGATGTCCTGGGAGTGGGGACCGGCTGTACGTGGTGTGGGAAGGCAGCTTTAGTGTCCCTTGGTGTTTATTATGAGGGAGTTTTAAAGAGTTTGAAGTTACCACCTAAAAAGGTCAGTACGGTTGTCTCAGTGCAAGAGTTAGGCTTAAGATGTAGACTCTCTTTGTCCAGCACCGTGCGATGAAGACGTGGGGGTTGGGCTCAGTTCTGGCGGGGGCTGAATTGGTCTGCTTTTAGGTCTGCATTGAGCCTGTCCCGAGTCAGTGTCATGGTGAGCATTTGTTGTGCCTGGAGGGTTGGGTCAGGCGAGTGCTGAGCAGCCAGTCCTGGCTCTTCTGCACTGCAGAAGAGGAACTTAAGAGCCTTTATGAACGGTTTCATTTTTGTGTGTATCTTTTTCTCAAATACTTTTCCACCTGTCTCTGCAAAGTAATGTCTGGATGATTGTCTCCCTGAGCCTCTCCTGTTGAAATAGTTTGTTTTGATTAAATTACTATTTCAGAAAATTAGGCCTGCTAAATGAGACCTCTAACCACCAGGGTGCAGAACACCTCTCCTGTGTAGCCCAGGGAATACTTTACTAATACAAAGTTCAGCTTCAGCAGAGGAAAGAGAATCATCCCCGTGTCCAGCAGCTGTGTGTCTCTGTGAGGACATGGAAGAGCTGGACTCAAACCAATGCTCCAGTGAGGTGAAGTAGAGCAGAGAGGAGACATCTCCTCTCCCATGGGAGAGCCTGGTTGCTGGCCCGGGGTGGTAACTGGGTTTTTTTTTGTTTATGTAAGGAGGAGTCTTGGAACTCAGGTGGGGAGCATGTGGCTTGAGGAGGGAAGTAGGATCAGGTGCTCAGAAGTGCGGGGCACTCCTCACCCTGCCAAGGGCTCACGTTCCCTGTGAGCAGGTGCTTAGCGTGGCACAGGGGCTGCACGAGGGGGCACGTGTTACTGCCAGAGTCCCCATCTCAGGCTTGTACCTGTTGACGCTCAATGAAAAATTGCCAGACATGATGTTGGCAGAGACTGAGGTGCATTTTGTATGTTTAAAGTTTTTTTTAGAATTAAAAAATTAATAATTCTCCTGCTTTCTGCTGTTCTGTAATCCCTTAACAGCTGGAGACTTTGATTGCTGTGTTCTACTGCACACTGCAATGCCATGTGATATTTTTTTAAAAATTTTTTTTTCTTCTTAATTTTTTATTGGTAGCATGGACTTCTGTCAACCATGATTACAAACTTGTTTTCCCTTTAGGGAAATGGCCACTACCTTTGCTCGGCTCTGTCAGCAGGTGGATATTACCGAGAAGAACCTGGAAAAAGAAATTGCAAGGCTTTCCAAAGAAATAGATCAGCTGGAGAATGTACAGAGCAGCTCCAAGCAGCTAAGGTAAGCGTGGGTGTGACTGGCCACCAGGACATTCAGTGAGATTGGTGCTCGCTGTTACTTTCAAGTTGAAACGAGGTAGGCACAGGTGCAGAGGGTACGCAGCAATACCTATTTTCTTTACTTGTAACGGAACAGCTCTGGTTAAGTTAAATAAATGTGTGCTTCTACGTAGGTGAATGAGCAAAGCTCCAAAAATATTGTTTCTTAGATCTCCCTTACCTTTGTCTCTGTTGTATGGGAGAGATGGCTTTCTCAAGAGTATTAATCTTTTGTAGGTAAATTAGGGTGGCACCTTCCCAAAGAACCCTCCCCCTCCGAGAACACGATAGCATTTGTGCTTCGAGTCATTACTGCAGTATTGTTTTTCTCTAAGAACCAGTAGTAGGTGTTTACAGAAGAGAAACTTCCAGCGATTGGTGGGTTTGGGAC
The DNA here is from genome assembly GCF_965231255.1 of Vanellus vanellus. NCBI lineage: Eukaryota > Metazoa > Chordata > Aves > Charadriiformes > Charadriidae > Vanellus > Vanellus vanellus. The sequence goes on from NC_138913.1 coordinate 9,306,042, forward strand.
TTAGGAGCAGCCTCAACCTTATTTTGATGTTCTTTTCCCCCTGCTGGAAGCCTCCCTGGCTGTGGGCTGCCTCCTGGCCTCAGCGTTCAGGAGCACAGTCGGATAAGGTCTGGCCCCACAGTGCGCAGCCCGTGGCGTGCTGTGCTGCACGAAGGGCCGGTGTGAGGAGCCCTGCTCAGCAGCTGGCTTGCGACTGCAGAACCTCACCCAAGTTAAACAGTGAAAGGAAAGGCCAGAACCAGGGAAGTCCCCGATGGAGCTGGAAATGTGGGCAAGACAGCTGGTGGCTTTCCACTGCCTGGTCGGGTCCTGCACTCGTGACATCCAAGGCTCTGACCAGAGCACACGTTTAGGTTTTCTTAGCAGGTTTCAGGAATAGAGGAATCAAAATTAAAACACTGATGTTGATTCTGCCTTCTTTGTGATGGGACTGCATTGAAGTAAATCCATTGCTTTTGTTTGTTTTACAGAAATAAAGCCATTCACCTTGAGAATGAACTAGATCGCTTTACAAAGCATTTTCTTCAAAAGAGTAAATAAAACATCGTTGCTAACTTCCCTGGTGATCCTTTGTAGGACAAAGTAGACATTTTACAGATTATGCTTCTCCTCTGTGGAGTCACATGAAATGATTTATATTTTAAACGTTACTTTGATTACACTTGTTAATTATTGTAAAACTTGGTTTGGACTCGGACAGTCAATCAAACAGAAGAGGTGTGGTACTCTGAGTGTTATGTTTGTGTTGCAGATTTTGAGTTAAAAATTATCTTTAGACACTAAAATTCTTTGGGCACTTGACAATAAAAACCTGACTCCTTACTGGTTTTCATTAGTATTTAGCAGTGGCAAGTCTCACTTCCTGGCATCCAGGAGCTTATGCAGGGAGAGAGAGTTTATCACAGTTACCACTGTCTCCTGTTCTCAGTTGCTTAGGGATTAGTCAGAGAGGGAGGATGCTGCTTTTCGTGTGTGTATTTTTGTTTAAAGAAGGGAAGCATAAACTCTAGCATGGGGAAAAGGCTCTTGACTATTTTGAAAGCAAGTGAAATTGGGTTGGGCACCAGTTCCTCTTCCTCAAAGGGAAGTGAAAGATGATAGTAAACTGCAGAGCATTCACTAATGAAATGCAGTGGGCTCTAGTTTCCCCTCTGGCTACCACATTTAGACAAGGTGCCATTGATTAAGTAAAAATAAACTTATTTCAACAAGCTTATCCGATTTCTCACAGTTGGTGAAGTGGTGCAGCGGTCATTTGCCCGTGAGCTGCTGGAGCCTGAGTTCAGGTGAGCTGCAGGTGTGTGCAGAAGGTGATGTGCGGGTGGGCTGGACTCAGTTCTCACAGCCCGTGGAGCAGCTGCAGAACAGGTCTCCTGTAGGAGAGCCTTCAGGAGGGTGTGTTGGAGTAGCTCACCACTCTGCTCCTCCAGCACTGCAAAGCCTTTTTTAAAAAAAAAAAAAAGTAAGTTTGTGCTGTTGCCATCTGCAGTCATTTAACACCTACTTTTTTTCTAACTAAACTTTTTAAAAATAACTTATTGTAAAAGAAGAAATCTTTTCAGAATATTTATATATTTTTATGCAAGTGTTAACATGACTAAATGAAATACTCAACTTTAAAACTAAGATGTAAGGATTTGCTATTTTCCAGTAAAGGGCTATCTGAAAAGGAAGTAGATTTAAAATCTAATGCTGGAGGCAGTTCGTTATTTGAAGATAAAGATGACTGTTTTCACCACAGTGTGTTTTGGTGTTTGTTTCCAGCTGTGCTAGCACAGGCACAGCTCTCAATGTTCAGTAGCAGTACATGTGAGTCGTCGTGAGTTTTTTGAGGGAAACTGTGAAATACAGAAACACGTAAGAGCCTGACCTGTGTGTATGTGAGGTCACAGATGTGTATTAATGCTCTTTTTCTGGAGCACTTTTATGGATGTTGTACCAAGATGAAACTTCACATGCATGTGTCCTGCAGTTATTTATTAAACAACAATACTACCCCTTTGCTCTAGTAAGTTATTTGGCAACTGTATCGCAGGTGAGGCCCTACACCATAGCGCTGCTGGACGTAAGGTATATCCAGCATAGGACAGAACCACCAAGGCTGAATTAAAAAAGCTGCTTCCTGCAGCAGACAAACAAGCTGTGCATGCTGTACAGCAGCTATTGTTCAGTTAAATGGTTTGGTTGGGGAGAAAATAATGAAAAAGGAAGACTGTGAAGGTGGCTGCCCCTTAAGGGAGTGGCACAGTGTAACAGGAACTGTGATATCAAGAATTATTTCCAGGCTGGGACTGGGGGGTAACTTCCAGCTCAATTCACTGGGTAACATTTTGCTGTTTAACATGCACACAGAAGAGTGCTGTGCACTGTAATGAGGTACAGAGAAGCAAGAATTGATGGAGGTGGGGTTGGTCTGTCTACATTGTGTCACAGGAAGAATTCTGTTATTACAGCTCTAATAAAGCATTGACAAGTGACACAGGCTGGTTAAAAGCACTTGTTTATTGGTTACAATATCAACTCATGGCAACATCTTTCACTGAGCCACTGTACAAATACAAAGAAAAAGATCCATCGTGGAAAAAAAAAAGCTATAAACAGAGTTCATAGCAAGTGATTTTTTTTTCACAGGGAAGTCTTTTTACAACAGCACTGTTAAAGAACAAATGGCACAAGTCCCTGGTTTTTTTAATAGCTTAAATAAAAGCTTTAAGACTGTTTTCTGAATACATACACAATCCAAAGGCAGTGCAGAATCACTTCATAATTGGTAACATTACCAAAGTTTTTCCAAAGTAGTCAGCAACAAGTGAAAACAAAACCAAAAACCGTAGCTGATGAGAAATGCTGGAAACTAAAGGCAAATTAAAATCAAGCATGTTTCAAAGCATTTTGTTTTGGACTCCTTTGGATGTAATATGTACTATAAGTGTTCAGATGCTTTTATTTAAAAAAAAAAAAGAAAAAAAAGGAGAAAAACACAAATAGAGCACCATTGTGTAAGTAAAACAAAGGCTTGAAATATCTAAGACTATTCCACCGAAGTCCATATTAGTTAAAACCTAAACATACTGTGTGGTATAAGAATGTCAGGCACATGTAATCTGTTATCAGTTATATCAATTAGTAACACTGTTCACACATTTACCATAACAACACTGCATTAACATTCTGCATGTATTTTACATAACCAGCAATTGGATAAAAAGGCTTGTGGTGCCTCTGAAGTGTAGGAAGTAGTTTACCAGCATGCATGCCAGGTTACTGTATACAAAGTGCACCATCAACCCATGCTTAATTACTTTTACAGGAAATGCTATCTCAAAAATCAGTCATTCTGCTACACAACCATTTATACCAACTAGTTGAATTAGCCAATACTCTCACCAACATCTTAAAGCACAGCACTAAACCTAGTGGAGGTGACAGTGTCCTCAAAGAGGAAAGACTAAGCACTCTTGGAATGTTTTCACAATGGTTTCATTCCACCTTAAAGTAATGTGAACTTCATCGTGGGACAAGCGGTTACACTAACTGAATTAAAGAGGTCACTATTTCCAACCCATGCATTACAGTAAGCACACGAGGCCCAGCTGTCACAGCAGTTCAGCTTTGCCGAGTCGAGGTCAGGCCCTCTCCTTAGGCAGGGGGAAAAGCCTAGCTAAACCATGTTCCATTTCAAATGGTCTATATTGTCGTCGTGCATTGAACTATCAGGTCTGCCAGATACTGCCACGTATCTGCATTTCAGCAAAGGCAGAGGATAGCGATGGTTGGAAGAAAAAAGGTCTGGAGACAGATGGAAGGGGGCCCGCGGTACTGGAGTAAGCGAGTGTACATCAGCACCACACCACGGAGAAGCTTTTTGTGGTTTCCCGAATCTCAACCAATATCTCTACCAATAAATGGATGTCTGCGTCTACACAGGAACGAGCCCAAGTTGGGCAGTTGCCTGATTAGTATTCTCTATTGCAAAGGTAAATCAATACTAGAAAATGCTGACAAAAAAAAACCAACTGTACCAGAACAAAATAAATCTTGTTACACAAAGCACATCGGTCCTCTTTCCAAGCCAGAACTGACTGACTGTTCAGAAGAGAGGCTGGGACAGAGGTACCTTGGCCACTGTTTTGGCACAATGTTCATGGCTGCGCCAGTGCTGTAATTACCCAAGTAATTTGGAATTCAGGTAGTGATGGAGTTCGGCAACAAACTTTTAAAGTCAGGTTAAGATGTACCCACTAGTGCTGCAAAATCTGCTGAATAATTGAGTTTGCCATCATGGTGCGCAGTTGGAAATCGTTCCAGCTGCGTGCTTGAGGGTACATTAAACTATAGCCACACACCCTCGTCTTTGAGATTCAAAGCTGGGAATAAAACCTTTTAAGTAAAACCTACGAAGCGTCATTTTATTACCTTCCTCATATTAGGAGGAGTTTGAGCTTTTACCTTTAAAACAGCATCCATCTGATGCACCGATCTTGAAAGGTCACTGCCGTTTAAAAAAGGAAGTACCGCAGCCTGTGCAAGTTCATTATTTGGCCTTATATAATACCAACATGTTACATTAAATTCTGTAGGCTTTAAAAAACAAAAAATAAACTGTATCCAGGACAGTAATCAAACAGCAGAGCCACCTTGGCAGGTTCTGTCACAGGCTTTCAGCTCCCATGTCCCCTGTTGCGTACGGGCTTCTGCCAGCTCCCCTTCTGCGCCCACACGAACGGAGCCACCTCGGGACCCACAGCACCACACACACACACACACACACACACACACACACACACCAGTTGACCGAGCAGCAAAAGCTGGCAGATACATGTGTGATGCTTTTGGAAACCTCATTAGCAAGCAATTGGCATTCGTTATTTTAAAAGCAGCTGAATCCAACAGACAATTGCCCATCAAACAATGACAGTGAAATTCCTGGCAGTAATAGCTGTACGGGAGCCATTACTACATTTACAGTCTACCTGAACTTTTAAGAGTTATATACATCTGTAAAATTGTTTTTGGAGTTTTGCAAGTAGAAACTAGTTTAATACCAGAATGTAAAAGTGGCACCTGTCTTCACAAAGGTGTTGACTAGGAAATTGGTTCAAAACACACTTCTATGGAAAAAAATTGTTTAGAAAAAGAATATTTTCTTAAAATGCCTTAGTAACAAATTTCCAGAATGATTCACTCAAGGCAGCTGTGAGTTAAAAAAAAAATAAAATTAAAAAAGTCAAGTGCACCACTAAAAAAGTAAACCAAGTCTGCAAGATCCAAAGAGCTGCTCACTTAAAAGAGTAACAAGAATTCTGTAATAGTTCTGTCAACACAGAAAGATGATAAAGCAAAATGCTGAGGAATTCCTGTGACATACAATCCAGTGTGATTTTGGTCCTACACCACAGGCTGCTGTTAGTACACGAATACTTCTCCAGCACAAGATGCGCCTTTTTCTTTTTTTAAAAGTGAATTTACTGTGATTGACTAGTACATTTCTTGGCACCTTCACCATTACAGACATGGCAAGTTTACAGGCACAGTCTGGAAGTACTGAAATTTAGGACTACAAGTGTCAGAAACTTGACAAATAGTCATCTCGGCCACAAATCTGTTTTGGTGTATTACAAGATAGCGGGCACTTATATTTACTGCCTGACCCAGAGATACCCACCCAGACTCCCCATAACTTCAGCTGAGGGCAGATGAATGTTATCTTCCAACCTGATGATTTAAAATTCATGATATCTTTAAAATAAGTCGCTTAAGAGAAGCCAATAGACTTTAATTCCCCCTTCCAAAAACGGCACAGATGTTGCGATTCCCAAGAGAACATCCATTGCAAGCACAGGCATGCTGCCAGGCACCAAAAAGTTAAGCAGTCTTCCTGGGTAGTTTCAGATGGGCATCAGTCACTTGATTTTCCTACATCTACGCTCAACTGTACTTGATCAGAACCTATCGCTTACAAGCAACTGACATCAAAATCAGAATAAAATCAGGAACAGGAGAGGAAATGGCTATTTACAGTGTAAGAGCTGCAGAACAATTAGCATCTAAATAAGCCACCGTGGTACAGCCATCTGTGACCACAGGAGAACAAGCGAGTCACTAAGTTTATAGTATGACCTTTTAAAGGGTGACACAGGTAAGTAAGGTTATTTGGTTCATCGTAAGTTACACAATTCCTTTTATAATTCACACCGCACATAACTGACAACAAGTGCTTTTGGTTCCGGTATGCTTTGGCAACCCCCTAATTTGCAGGGGGATCACAGGCGATTAACTGCACATTTAAATCTTCTTTAAGAATTTCAGCAAAGTTCTCCTGAAGTTCTCAGCTGATTGTGGTAGTCGAGCAAGCTTTGCAAATACACCGCTTTCTGCATGCTGAGCATCACGCCAAATTGTTTTGTGAGTGCAAATCAGCTGGAGTTTGTGATGGGCCAAAACTACCTCATTCAGTTAGAGCTGAATTGTCAAAAGGAAAAGCACTCAGCCACTTAACGACAGCAATGCAGGTCACTTGGCTTCCATACCCAAGGACTGCGTGGAATAACTGATGCGAAAAGCTGCAGTAAGGAAGCTAATACTTCTGGAACAGGATTTTTTTTTTTTATTTTATTTTTTAATTATTTTTTTGCTGTTGTTGCAAGTCTGCCTGGCGTTAACTCCTTGGTGTTTGGAGGCCACGACTGCCAATGGGTGAACCAGGAACCACTGGCTTGAAGGAAGAACCCCCATGATTAAAAATAGGCAAGCAGGTCAAGAAGTGAGTGAATAAGGCGGTAGGTATTAACTGGGAGTCTCCAGGGCCTTTAAAAAAAATTCAAATGCCTTCCATTATAAAAACACATACATACCATTGGCTTCACTTTTATCTACAGTAAATTCACAAAAACATTTAAAACAGCAATCTAGTTCATCCACTACAAAACTCAGAAGTGACATCTCAGGTTAAAAGCAAAGCTATAAATGTAGTTTCCTTAAAAAATGCAAACATATTTCTTTACATACAGACAAATGTTACATGATTGGCTGCTATAATGTGTATATTCTGTTATGTACAAAAAAAAGTACAGGATTAGCAGACTGAGCACAAGCAAAAACCCTTCAAGGACAATCTAACCAAACCACCAAAAACAAAAAGACTGGCTCTTAGTTTGTCGGTCACCATGATTATGTGTGCTGGCCCCTTTTAAAAAGTCAGTGATTTCTTCCCCCCTCCCCTATTTCTTCACTTGATTTTTTTTCTAGTTTACAGAAAGCCTTTTTGTGTAATAATCAGTGAATAGAAAAACTTCACCTGCAAATACAAGGTAGAAATGTTATTTCACAGCTATAGGCTGCAGCATTGATCTCTCCAGATCTCAAATGGAGAATGTACATGTTTGGCTCCCAGTTAATTCCAGATTCTGAGAAAACTGTCCCAAGACCCTGTAGCTACAGCCATGCCGTCATCAGTAACACCTAAACAGCTGACACGGTTGTCATGGCCAGCAAGGACACCTGGAAAAGAAAAAGCAACACAAGTTAACATTCACAGGACATCGAGGACTACAGCTGTCACTCTGCTCTCCCAGATAAGTCTTCAAATTTGCTTAAAAAGGTGTAATGCAAGATCTAATCATCCTTTTTCTTTACCCTGAAGAACTATACACATCACAACAGCGATATCAAAAAACTCAACAATGAGTTACAATCAATGAGTTACAATCAAACAACTCAACAATGATATCAAAAAACTCAACAATGAGCAACAAACGCATACACACAATATTGCCTCCATTTTTCTCTCTGCCCTTACAACTTCTCCTTCTTTCTGCCCCAAGACCCCCTCATCCCTAATCAGGCTCTCTACTGTGGCTTGGGTTTTTTTGCACCCCTGTTTTCAGCAATGCTGTCCACAATTTCAACCATCAAGTACTTCAAAATTCAAATGTGATGTCTTCTGACAGTGCCCTGGATACAAGAACTGCCTTGAGTTTCCCATGTTTTGCAAACCCTACGGATTAAAAATCCCCCATGTATTGTGTCAGGCTACTGTAAGAGCAGCACTGCACCCTGCCTCTTCCCGCTTTGTTTTTGCTTTCCTTCTACTCGTTCTTGCATTTGTCTGCTCTCACGAGGTCTGTTAAAACTCAGCCTGTCCGTGTCCCTTGAGGAAAAGGATACGTTTGCAGTCTGGACAGTGGAATAAAGGTTCAGAACTGAACCAGACCCATCATTTAAACTACTGTACGAAGTGAGAAGGATGTAGCTATGCTATAAACTTGCTCTCTATCCTGACAGAAGTGACTAATTCAAGGACTAAAAGTGTCCTCTTCCCCTCTCTCCCAACAGCAGGAAATTACAGTCCCCAAAGCAAAAGGACTACTGTAACTTACTACTAACTGAATTACTTCCTCTGATGGGTGCAGAAGTCAACGCAAAAGTGTGATTTTGTCTTACTTAATTTCATAAAGTTCAGTGAAATAAATTTTCCGTAGATGTAATGTAATTTTGGAGGCTGTTCCATAGCCTCAAGAGCTGGTATCTTCCAGCACACAGATGTACAATGGCCAAGAACAAGAGTATTTCACCGACTGGAGCATTTACTCCACACATCCTATCGATGAAACTGTAATGCAGTGTCACAACTGGAAGATATAACCAAGTGCACTAAAATAAGAGGACGCCATTCCAAAAGAAAACAGTGTTAAAATGATGCAAGCAGATTCCGTAACACCAGTAATGGCATCGGCAGCGACCTGGCTCTGTGTTTTGCACAGATGTTGAATATCCATCTTCTGCTGAGCAAATGAAAAACTTCAGCTCACTGCAGTTACGTGTACTCACCTGCTCTCTCCCCTTTCAGAGTATCCCACACGTTGCAGTTGAAGTCATCATAACCCGCTAGCAAGAGGCGACCGCTTTTTGAGAAGGCTACAGAAGTGATGCCACAGATGATATTGTCGTGCGAATACATCATTAATTCCTGATCTGCACGCAGGTCAAAGAGGCGGCAAGTGGCATCATCAGATCCAGTGGCAAACGCATGTCCATTAGGGAAGAACTGAAAGTTTTAATTAAGAGACAGGACTTTGACACTGGCAAGATACATTGTTCATGCATTATTTCAAAAACCCCACAGGATGACCAGATAAAGGCAGAATGATTCATCCAAAAAACCCCCCAACATCTACACGTTAAAAAATGCATATACACAGCTATGCAATGAAAAACTTTGAGAATAGCACTGGTAACACCTGAATGACTGGAATTTTACCCAGACAGTTCCTGCATGCGGTATAACAGGAGTCAAAGGGGCTGCAGCGAACTCCTACAGAACGGAGCAAAAGGCAGTGTGGTACACCCGGGCTGTGGGCCAGGCAGACCCGGGCGCCGTGGGACACACTGTTCCATCCTGAGCTGGTCAGCCAGGTTGGCTCCGCCAAGAGGGAAGATTGCAAGCAAGCAATTCAATTTCCAAAAAGTCTACTCCAAATCAGAGTCGTTCTTACAGCAGCCATATTGATTGAAATGGGAATGAAAAGAGCTCAACGCATCTCAGGATCCAGGTCTAAGTATAGGAACGGCATTTTTCTGCTGGTCATGCTTTTGGTATTTTCTCAGCCTTAATAATTTTTCATGTTTATCAGAAACAGATGCAGCTTCGACTCAGATTTCACTCCCTATTTATCAGAGCTTGTATCTTGCAGATCAGAACATAGTGTTACTATGACAGAGAGGAAATATAATCCAGTTTATAAATATTACAAAATGATTCCAGGGATGAATATTCAACATAAGTACTGATTTTAACTTTGCCTTCCAGATTATTTCGCTGAAAGCTCTTTTCAATAGAAAATATCAAATACGCTTTTGTTCAACAAAAAACTTTAAGATGAGGATGCTTAGCTATTCTGCTCCCTTTCAGTATACCACATTTATCTACAATTTTCAGTTTTTAACACATTGCCATACCGCAAAGTTTCCCTCCACCATTCTTTCCTCCTTAAAAAAATGTAAGGTTTCAGTCACTGAACCAAAACATAGCTGAAACTATTCCAAGAACACTTCAATGCATCACAAATAATGGTAATAATAATTTAATTATAAACTAGATTGCAAGTTATTAGACAACCTTCTTAGTTACATACAATTTACCAGTCTCTACCCTAACAAAGTAACTGATTTTAAATCAAGGTAACCCAGTGGACTATAAGCTGAATTCATGCAACTATAGCTTTTATCCTCCCCCTCTCTTCCCATGTGGAAATACAAATGATCACTTACACAAACTGCATTAATATCTGACACATGCCCTGTGAACGACTGCCTGCACATTCCATCTCGAATATCCCAAAGCTTCGAGGAGGCATCACAGGCACCCGAAACAAAAGTCCTCATATCTGGACTTAGAGAGAGACTCATCACATCGCCAGTATGCCCAGTGAATGTGGTGGTCTGTTGACCAGTTTCAATATCCCACAAAGCGCTGCAGATAAAGCGACAACATTAACACAATGTATGTGGTTATTTGAGACTTTAAGTTTTAAATACAAATTAAGGCATTGGAGAGGAAAACAAAGAAACAAAAAAGGCAAAAACAAGCAAACAAACAAAAAGGCTAATAGAGCTCAAAAACTCACCAAGTGGTGTCTCCTGAGCTAGTGACAATTTGGTTGTCATCTAGAAAGCGACAACAGGACAAGTATCCTAAAACCAAGACAGTTATGTTAGTTTCAGATCCAGGAGTAATAACTGAAGTTTAAAATCCAAGAGCAGTGATTAAAATTCTCCCACAGCTAGTCTGTAACCAACTATTTCACAGTTCACAATACACTTCAACGCGAGACTGTTTCATTTGGTGCAATAAAAAAAACAAAACAAAAGCTGAAGCAAGAATATATGGCTGACCTGTATGCCCTGGCAACTCTCGGCTCACTCTCACATTGCCCTCTCTGGTTTTTAAGTTGTATATGGAACAGATGTTGTCCAATCCACCACAGGCAACGTAGTTTCCAGATGGTGCATACGCGCAAGTCATCACCCAGGAGGATCTCAAAGGAATGGCGTGCATCTTCAGAAAGACAGAGCCCACAAATGCTACGTCACACGTTGGCTTTCATTTTACACTGAGGTCATTTGTATTACTTAATGAATTACAGCAGATTAAACACACCAAGTAGATTGCGTATCGTAAGTTTCAGTATTTTGATTTTACAACACATTGAAACCCATTTCATGTTTATACATACATATGTACTAGGATGAAAAATACCAGTAGTCTCCAGGGCAGATACTGTTGTACTGAAGTTCTGTGTATTTAATAGAAAAGCTATTCTAAACTTAAACATTTACAACATTTGTTTATTCTACTTAGATTTCTTTCTCCAATTTATCTACACCTCTGAACTACAGGTTATGAAATGGAATGGTTGTACCCATGGAGACCGGACAGTTTACAGAAGCAGACCACCACTCCACACTCTCCCTAAGCTTTTCCCATTCAACAGTTGGTTTGTTTGTGGGTTTTTTTGCCTTTTTTCCCCCCCTCCTCCTTTGTTTGCCCTCAAAAGCAAAGCACTCTCAAATTCTGAGGTGGTGTGTTTCTACAATTTAAAACCAAATTAGTTTCAGAAGCAACACCACACAGGCAGAGAGCAATAGCTACACGCTACTGCACTAGCCAATTAGAGTAAAAATGTTACATATTACCTAGAACTATTGCTTCTGAGATACAACCTATCACTAGTAATCACCCAGCCATGAAAGAAGAAAAAAAAATACGTCCGAATTATAAAGTCTGCTTCATTTTTGCCTTGCAACCATAGCAAAAATAGACATAAGCGCCCTCAAACACACAAGTTATGCATTAATTATTGAAATGGATTATAAATAACTGTACCTTATTTGTTGTATAACTATCCCAAATAATTAATTTTCCATCTTGAGAAGCACTGACTAGTAGCCTAAATACAAAAACAAAATAAAATGTTAACATTCAAGAAACCAAAAAAATCTCAAGAAATTTCATAATTTCTTTATTACCCTGTGCTTTTTTTTGGGGGGGGGTGGCGCATTTGTTGGAAAAAATCTGCAAAAAACCTATTTATTACCTGACCAAAGAATCACATGTCCACAGGGACTCATGATTAACGATGGACAAAAGCAAACAACTTACTGAAAACACATTTTATGAACTCCCTCCACAGCTGCTTTTATTTTTCATATACTAATATTTTAAGTATACAGCTACATAAAAATAAAGAAGAAATTTAGGGGAAAATAAATCTTATTTTGAGAGCAGATTCTAGATGTATTTCTTTCTGGACTACATGACAGTGCCACGAGGCACTGTTAACATCTGACCATCAGTTGCTCTGAAGGCAGCACAACAAAACTCTTTCCTAGAAGCTGAGTAACTTTTCCCACTATGTACAAAAGGATCTTTTTTCCAATGAAATAAAATTTGTCTGTAGAGTTTTTAAATCTCTGTTATCATAGAAGTTACATTATTATTCAACATCTGGGAAAACACAATATCCATCACACCAAAAATACAGCTCACCACATAACCTCCTCTGCCTAAATAGACTCAAAGAATTTAGTTAAAACTAAAAGAAGGAAAAGGCAAAATGTCTGTGGTAAGAACAAGCAAAGCACCTCTCCTTTAAATCAAGGCTCTTCTATTACCACTATGCAATCCTCACTGGTTTTAAAAAGGCAAACTGTAACTAAAGACAAAAAACCCACCACAGTCATGGTCTGTGATCCCCCTGCAAGGGCATCAACACCATACCCTACAACTCCCAAAACCTGATATTAATTCTGACGTTGACAATCTGCTTTCGAACCCTTAAACTGCAGGTTTAAGGATCACTCATACGAACCTTGAGTCAGATCCCCAGTGCATAGCATAGATTTTGGCTAAGTGACCTCTAAGCGTACGCCTTGTTCGCATTTGAATTCGACCCACTGAGTCCAGACTTGTTGTGATCTAAAAATAAATAAAACAAACCTCTGAGATACTGAGAACTATTTTTAATATACAAGATAACTAAATACATTTGAACTTTGATAGAAAATAATCTATCTTGGCACGCAACATTAAAGAAAAAAAAAAAACAAAAAAACAAAAAAAAAAGGATACCAGTGTTCAACCCATGCAAAACTGAGGAAAACAGATTTTACAGAAGATACGCTAACACATTTCACAATGGCTATACCTGAAACTTCAGAAAGTTTTTATTTAATTAATTCTAAGTAATACTGAGGCTACTTCAGATGATCAAAGCTGAGAGTTTTCAATCAATCAACGGAAGAAAATCCTCCAATATTTACTGCACTGTTACTTTTTAAAGCATGGCTGAATTTTAAATACAGAATACTTTTGTTTCCAAAATACAGCTAAAAGACATTTAAGTCTTTCTAAATATACTAAACACAATAAACACAGTCTCTTTAAAAGGTAAAGTGGAAGCAGGACACATTAAGATGGGGGGGGGGGGCGTTGACTGGTCTGGGGTTTTTTGCTGTTTTGTTTATTTGTTTGGGTTTTTTTGGTGGGGTTGCTTAGTTTTGTTTTAAATAACTGTATAAATACACAATACATTTACAAAGGCTTCTTTCACTTTATTCTTTTAGCTACTAAACAGGAACTCGTTTCAGTCAAAGTGTAGGGATTTTTATTTTTTTATACATCAAGTAACACCCTGCACTCAGAATCAAGAACATACCTGAGCAAGAGTTGTGTCACTACATGCTTTCCTTGCATCCTGAAACAGAAGAATGGAACAATTTGAATCTAAAAGACAACGCCGAGCATCAACTGAGAGAAAGGGTCTAAAGGAAAAATAACTCTTAAGCAAGACTTCACCACACTCAAAAAGCCACAAGCCAACAACATCTCACATGCCAATATGCCTTTTGTCACCCTAATATGTTTTCTTGTCCAAAGAATCTAAAGCACTGGCACACAAACTAGGGGTAGTGGAGGAAGGGGGACTTAAGACGGGCAGAATCACAGAATATGTGATTCAAAGGCATTTGGAGCCACGGTCATCCTGAAGTCCCAGCGCCTACCCTCTGCCCTGCATTCCTTCCCTGCTGTGGATGTGCTTGCTCAGGGTGTGCTGAGCACCAAGGGAAGAACCGATCCACCTGAAAAAGCAATCACATATTATGCATGATTAGCAAGCTCTGTGCTACACGAGGCTCTTGCGTTAACCCCCTTGCCATCGCAGGCGTGACAGTGCTAGTTATGAGAGGCAGGATGAAAATTAATAGGCAGGATCTGGAGAGCAGGAGTGACAGCAGGCTTACCGAAGCTTAAGCTGCTGATGCACTTCATCCAAAATGAAGGGAGAAAAAAAAAAAAAGTCAACTAACACTCTCATTCATTTCATGGAATGGATGATGCTCAGGTCTCCATACAGATAGTCTGACTTTTTTTTTTTTTTCCCTCATTATTTCAGGCTCTATGGGCACATGACTGACTTTCTGCATATTATTCAACCCTACCTAGAAAACAGACTTTACTTTTGTTTGTATAGTCAGAGTAACAGCTTGGACACCTGACACAGGCGAGCACCACTGAGCCTAGTTTGCAACACTCCAGTTTTGCAAAACCTGGTTTCAGTTACGATTGCACCGCACTCCTGCAACTCAGGCTCCCGTCTTCAAAAAACAAAAATAGGCATGCAGTCAGCAACCACTTTCTGAGAAGCATGGTTTAAAATAATTGGCTTACAATTAGACAGGAGCTCTACAGCACAAGTTAAAGATAAAGCTATCAACAGCAGTATTTCAGCCACAAGACCCTCTCCACCTCCCTGCAATTTCCCCAAATACCTTCCAACTTCTGCAACCAATGAAGCAGACAACCCACAAATGACGGATGGACGCCTTCACCACTAATTTGTGTGTCTCCCCACCCCAAGAAAGCGTTCAATAATGGCAATGTCCCCTTTGAGAGGAGGAGCGGAAACATTTGCTCACGCATTTTGGAACTGAATCAACACATTCAGACAAGGATCTTAAAATTTTTCAAGCTCTTGCCTCTTGCTTGAGAGTTACTTGACATTACAACTTGAACAATTTCTCAGTGCGTGTTTATTTTGACCACCCTTTATAGCTTTCCTCCCAGAAAGCAAGCCTGAGAGTGGATTAAGTCATCTCAACTTATTTTTAAAATGTCTGAACTGTAGAAATATTTATGAAATGTTGACGTCTGGAATCAGGAGGGGTTTAAAATACCAGAGCAGCAAATCCCCTAGCACTCAGGACTTATTTCATCCACAGGAAGAAACACACTGGATTTTAAACAACTTTAATTGTTTAGCTTAGCTGAAATACTTGAAGATGTTCAACATAAAATGAATTCTGAATGGAGTCTGAACAAAACAAGGCAATTTTTCTTACAGAAAGAGCTATTAGCAACACCTATACTTGAGGCTGTCTAATACTTGCCATACGATTGGCAAAGTTGCAGGAAAAGCAAAGTTTCAACAGGCTATTTTAATTCTCACATTTTAACTGTCATTTCTAGATATGCATCACTGTCACAGAATCATTAGTGTCATAACATAAAAAAGCTCCTCTACATAATTGTAGATTTTTCTCAGTTCATGCTGTAGACAATGCAGAATTTGTGAGAAAAATCTATCTGCTTGATCAACATGCAGCCCCCATGATATCCTAGCAACACACACTTAAGATTTTGGGGTTTTTTCCAAACTACATGTATTTTTTAAAATACAGCATCCTATTTATTCAAAACATCACTCAATTTCAAATAATACTGTGCCGAGTATGCAACACTTCCAAAAATCATATTCTAAATTTCAATTCTCAAAGTGAGGACATGCATCACACGGGAACTTTACAGAACTAGGAATCAACTTGAATCACAAAGCCATCTTGCTATTGTTCATCATTCACTGATGTTTCAAACTTCCTGCACTAAAAATTCATGCAGTCTTATTTCATCCTTCCAGCATAGTCTATCTGTGTACAGAACAGAGCTACAGCTGTAGTAACTTCATGGGGAGGCAAAGGCACTCACATCATCTAGATATTGAAAAAAAAAATAAATATCATTAAACATTTCTAGAACATTGCAGACTACAAGAAGTCCACCAGGAAACTGACAGCTATGCACCACAGTTTATTCTACTTTAAGAACCTGATGTGTGTGTGTGTATATGTATATGTACAATCTTATCTGGAACTCACTCATAAGCACAAAGGTGATTTTTCATTATTATACTGTTAGAGAAAATATCAGGCAAAACCCAAGAGTTGTAAACTACTAAGATAGCAAACTCTTGGCTATATATAAAATATCAAATGCTGTTAGTGATCTCATCTCTTTTTAGAACTGCATCAAAAATAATTCCTGAAAATTACCAGCCCACTAGATATTCTAGACACTTAAAAAAATCCTCATGTTTTTAGATGTTCTCTCTCCTCTTACCCATCCCAAACAAAACACCTATTTAGAAAGAAAACTGTGCAATGATTTAATAAGCAAGATAGTCACCTATACAAATATGAAACTGAAGTATTTGGTCAGAGAGTTTCTTGAATACTAAGTCATCAGGAGCATTTTTAATTGCATATGAACCTGAAGTTAAAATTAAGCATAAGGCATCCAACCCTGCACTCAGATCCAAAGAGGCGAACACTAATTGCCAATGCTGAGCCAAAAGACTCCAGTGGCAATAGCCATGGTCACTCAGCTACATCTGTATAGACCCAGTGACAAGTGTGGGTGATTGAGTTACCTAAAGCCACAAAATTGAGTCCTTATACAAAGAGCCAATCAGATTTTTATGCTCCCAAATTAAAAAAAGCAAACATTCCTGCAGCACAGTCTAGCTCTTTTACTTGCCTGGTATCTCTTTCTTCACCTAACACAATTTTGCATAAAACCAGACTGATTGATTACTAAGACTGAATTAAGACTAACTGGCTCATCCCAACATAATGTAATGAAAAAGCCTTTACCCATCAGGTAGAGGATGAACTGAAAAATTAGGTATACCTTTTATTTGCACAATGCCGTAATAAAGCTTAATATAAGTAAAATATTTATAACTAAAATGTATTTACATTCCTCTACAGAGCTGCTAGAAGGGGTACCCAGTGCCACAACACTGACCGATCCCCACCTTGTGTTTCAGTAGTGTACAAAGTGGAAACGATCAGATGCAGAGCTCTCTTGGGTGATACTGGATGAGCAGCCATGAAAGCAACATTTGCCCCCAACACAGCTACTAACACATGACATGTGTTTACTGCATGGCTGATACTAATAAGCAGCCTAACGTCCACCGTGCTAAGCAGCGGACCACCACAAAACAACTGCTGCCAGCAGATACCACACTAAAAAAAAAATAAAAATAAAAATCAGTGTGCATGCAACACATTCTAAGAAACCCGTAGTCTTAGCTGATAGGAATGTTTACAAATTAAGGCATTCCGATATAAATCTGATTTATGAATGCTTCACGTTTACAAAAAGGAAATTTTGATGAAGAATCAACAGACTCTGAAGATCCTTATTATATTTCATACTTTTCTCTCTACTGAAAATGGCATCACTGAAATATACAGGCATGTTGCAACAGATTCTTGGTAAACTGACTTTGGGCATGACAGCTCATACTCGGTTCATCTTCAATGAGTAATGTCAAGAAAAAAAAAAAAAAAAAAAAACAACCAGTATGTATGAGCGGATCCACATTTAAAAAAAAAAAAAAAAAAAAAAAATCGCAACAGGAAGCAAAGAAATAGGGCCTGTAGAAATTACATCTACCCCTGGAAGGTTTTCCCTCCCACTCCATGCTTTGACCTGCATGCTTATCAAGAGAGGCACTGCAGTGGTGACTTTCAGCCCAGAAACAAGCTTTTCTAATACCCGTAACCCCAACTTGTCATGCCTAGGTTTGAGAATTTTTCTGCTCCCTTTTTTGTTTTTTAACTCCAAAATAAGACACTTGCAGAGACACATACAGCCCTAACAACAAAACATAGCAAACTTCAACAGCAAATAAAGTGTTTTGTTCAATAAATACTAAAAATGCTTTTCATTATACCAATGGCTTACTTTTCTGATTTTTAAACAAATATTCTGAAAATATTTTAAGTTCTGCACAATTTAAAAAGGAGCATGTAACAAATGCAATCTTTACACTTGATTCCTTTAAAGGAGGAAATTTATAATGAAAAATAAGCAATTAGCAATTCTTACTCTGATTTGATTTCGCAGCTGCTCTGCCTCCTGCCGTAACTGTTCCAGCTCACTCATCTTCTTCAGTCTCTATTTCTCACACTCCACTGGTGAAGAAAACCTGCCAATAAGAGGGAAGAAAAATAACTTTCAGTATCACTTTCTTCTCTTTAAAAAACAAAACAAAAAACTCCACAAACCTATATATATTCTGCCTTTAGAAAGGCTTCCAAATAGATATTCCCTTTAGTACAGTCTAATGAATTTGGCAAGACCTAAGTTATTTCAATTCCTGAATTAGCATGAAAAGCAGAATTAAATGAAATATATTTTGAATATAGAAACAACTGTCAACAGAACCACCCACTGTACTTTAAAATACTGTTACTGAATGCGTTTTAGTGCCTCTCTTCTCACCCACCCAGAAACCTCTGTCAGTCTTCACCCCAAGATGGCAACAGAGAGCAAAGACTGCAGCCATTGCCTTAAATGTTTACCTTAGAGCTCAACATCAATACATACAATCAGTATCAATCAATATCACACAAGCATTTTGCAATATAATACATACAATCAATACCATATGAGCACCTTTGCACATGACATTCAAGATGGGTTTTAATTAAAGATTAATATTTTGAATCCCAGACTACAACTGAAATAGCAGGTTTTCCAAAACTTTTTTTTTTTTAGATTTTTTTTTTTTTTATGTTTTCATTCCAAAAGCACCCACACAGAGAGAAGGTATAGTAAAGACCGAACCATCCCTAAAAGCATCCTCATGCTGGTACAGCCCAGAGCAGCCTAAAGCAATTCTCATCTGAACAAGGACTCAAAGCAACCTTAATAAAAAGATCAATAAACAGTATGACCACATGCAAGCACCCTTTCAGGCTAGTCCTTTTTTTTAAATCAGATTTTGCATCTGATTTTTTCAGTGTGTTGAACAGTTTCTTCAGATCAATTTTCCTCTTTATCCCAAGTACAACAGTGCATCCACATACCACTACAGAGAGCTCTTAAGTCTATTCACATACATGTAGACTTCAATATCCTCGCAGTGGAAGTAAAATAAGCTGGTAGCTTGCTCATGAACAAGCCAGGCACTTGTTCGTATTTTTCTCATGATAGAAAAAGCACACCAGAAAGGTGGTGGTCCCACTACATTATCTAAAAAGCCCAAAACACTTCTAGCTTATAGAAGAAGAAATAGGAAACTCAAGACTACTACTCACAAAATGAAAAGTGAGGAAGGAAAAGAAGTGGGGAGAAGAACCTATTAAAAAAAAAAAAAAAAGCTTAGAATAATGTTTTAAGCATGAGAGACAACACAGCAGTGTCCCCTCAATTTAGTCCACTGAAAAATGGTGAAAAAAAAACAGGGGAAGGTCACAGTGTGTCTGGTAAGTTGTAGACCTCTAGGGAAACCCCTTTATTTGGCCTAGCTACTCGTTCTTTGTAGTTCAGTAGTGACATGCTCTAAAAGATGGACTCTGGAAGGCTTTTTTCCATCTATAAAACACGACGCTTCACAGATTTAGAGTGAAAGGTTTTGATTCAAAGTAACTTACTATAATCACCCTTGGACTAGCAGCTTACACAAGCGTTTGAGAGCTATGGAACATCTCATTACTCAAGAAGAAAAGTGTATCTTTATTAATTATCCATCTACTCTTTTTTTCTTTCAATCTGAACCTCCATGCTTTCCGCAGATATCACTGCGGAGTCCGTTTCAGAATAAACCCACAAACATACACAAGTCGGATCACCTCCAAATCAAAATACATCCTAATGTGTAAGAACACAGTGGTGACTTAGAAGGTCTAACACTTTCAGCTATACATAAGTGAACTATGAAGGTCACACCTTTCCCTTCCTTAAACCTACACTCAGTTCAACTATAAAGGCACTATAATCCATATGAATATTCTAGGAGACTGCTTTATCTATCATCATCTTCCTATTTCAAAGGCCCAGACTATTTAACACCGCTTAACACACAGCAGGCATAAAATAGAAGTCATCAACACTAATGTCCAATTTCAAAAACCAAGCATTAAAAACTATAATCACTTTAGCATGCATGCTAATCACATGCCTTTATAGTCTTTGAAGTTTAATTTTAATATATTTGATTGAAATACTATACCTCTATGAAATATAACCCCACTTTCAGTTCCAGCAGTGTCAAACTATCCTTTTTAAAATGTTTTCCTTTTTTTTGTTCTAGAACCTACACAAAGGTAACACAGACAAAACAATAGACTCAAATGTCTAACGCAAGCCAGCCATGGTATCTGCCAGCGTTTCAGCAGTCTTGCATGCTATTTTTAACAGAAGATAAAGATTCCTAACAGAGAAGTTGACGTATCTCTAATTTTCTGAGAAGGGAAGTCAACTTCTGCCCTGTGATGTGCCACACACTTCAGTGCTCTGTAAACAGTAACTTCAACACAGCAAATAATTGATCGTAAAGAAAGCGACACTACTATTCAACTCTAAGCATGCATGACTGGTCACGAGTAACTGAAGTCAAGGCATTTTTTTATTGATAGGTAAAACTATGAGCATGTTCGAAAATTAGCTGTAGCATTGCACTGGCACTCAAAGCCCATCAATGACTATGCTGCACTTCAACCATAAAGTCAGTGTTAATGACTTTGATGTCCTTCATATCAGTACTGTTTATTTATTTATTTATTAATGCCATTTCTGTATCAACCTGCACCAGCAGCTAAACAGCTGTCAAACTTAACAGCTTTAAATTGTGTTATACCTGTACAAGTTCCTACATGGACATAATCCAGCTCCAGAAGCCTTCTCACCTACCCTTCTTTAGCTTAAAAATCAATTCCTAAGCAAATTAAAGGGCAATGATGTTTCATACTTTTATGAAACAAATAATGTTTTTTTTAGTTGAAAAGTCCTAGCAGCATCAGTATGGTCTTAATTTGCAAGGTTATTAGCATTACTGCTCAGCAGAAATGTATCAGTGGTTCAAGGTCGAGCTATACCTCAACAAACAGAACGGCCTCCAAGCCAGTACGCACTTCTACAAAATCTAGATTAATTTTAGAACTGGATTATTCTAGCTTTACATATTACAGTTCCTTTCCAGTACGCAGCAGCTGAATAGCAAACTCTGAGATATTCTTAAGCTATATATAAACACTGGGATACTAGAATAAACAAACTAAGTGCACAGTTTAACCATTAAACAAACTGAAGTGTATCCAGCACTGGCTGTTGTTGTACTGGCTGCCTGTAGCTCCCTCTGCCACTGCTTGTGTGTTCAGATGATCATCCCACCATGAAGTATTTTGCAAAACCAGGAGCAATATGCTTCCACTTGGGATTTTTAATTTTTTTTTTTTTAAGCCCTATTTCGAGGTGCCAACACGAAATTCCGTAAAACGAGTGGGGAGAGAGGAAGCTCTTATGGATGCTCTTCCAGATTCACACTAACTCTGTGAGCAGCATCTCTGAACTCTTGTCAAACTACCATGTGAACACCTTACTGATGCCACACTCAAGATAGCAACGCAGGAAGATAAGCACGTGCTTCGAATTTACACATGCAGACGCATCTGTGTCTGTTGTAATGCTTCTGATGCTATAGTGATATGGTGAAGAGAGAGGAAAAGAGAGGAAGCCATAGTCAAGATGTAGTTATGTGCGTAGACCATTATTCAGACTAGATTTACTTGCTGTAATATTGTTTTTAAGTGTACCAGGGAGGTGACCAGTGAAGCACAGCAAGCACACAGAACTGAGATGGCTGGCAGCAATGGCAAAGCAGAAGCTGCTTCCTATGAACCCGTCCTTGGTGCAGAAAAGCAGGTCATCACCACAACCTTCAAGGGTGCTACTTCCCAACGCTACCAGTCATCAGATAAAAACAACTTGGTTTTTATCAGATTCAATGCTGGGACTGCTTTCACAGGGCTTACAGGGATCGCAAAGAACAGAGGCAATCTCTATTGCAAATTTTTCCTCATATAACAAATTACTCAAAACCTCAGTGGATTTAACTCCAACCAATACTAGGTTACAAAGGACACATGCCTGTTCATTCTTCCTTCCAGGAAGATCAAAATACCACAGCCAGGAGGGAGCACTGCTCCACAGCCTGGAAAATTCTTCATTCCAACCATGAAGTTCCCCAGGAGCCCAGCTGTACTGTATTCGGCCGTGCACACAGCGAAGCCATGAGCATCTCTACGGGCAGAGAGTCAGGATTGCTCCTGCTGTCTCAGGAGACTGGGCGTAATCTAATGTCTACCTCCCTGACTTACTAATATTTTTAGTAAACATTTAGTCAGAGAAAAAATATTGCGAGTTACCTGAGATGCAGAAATCTAGTGGCATCTGCTTTTCAACATTCACAGGTAGAAACCCTGATGGAGAAACCAGATGCTTCTCTTCAAATGCCACCCATGCTGTACTATGAATAATATCATCTGCTACGGCAAAGAGGCCTTGAGGGGACAAGCAACAGGAAGGGGAAGAACTTTTTGATGCCATTGGTAGCCAGGGGGTGTACCACCGCAGGACACCCAAGCGATTAGGAAATGGGGTCAAGGACAGGAGATGCTTCCCATCAGAAGCAGCAATACAGGGAGCTCGTTGGGAGCAGTAACTATTGTGTAACTGACGCGGCACATCGTTGCCCTCATAAAAGCAATGTCATTTGTAGGCTGAACTGTGCCTCAGTGCAATTTTTCCCTCAGTGGACTTGTACAAGTGAATTTACTGATACCAAAATAAAGTGCCTCCCGAGGCAAAATAATTAACTAAGTCAAATTCCATAGCATATCTAATGTCAAGAAAGCGACTGGCAGGCTTGAGTGCTCCACGGATAAATTACCCCTTACACTACTCCCGATTCAGTAGCAGCATCATTTGCTAAGAGTTTTATTCTTCATTATGCAGGCAGGCAGTGACAAATTACCACAGGTCCTCGTCTCGAAAGTACTTTCTCTGCAACCCATGGCTGGAAAAACACCCTCTTCTCTGCAAAACTCACTCCAAATACACTTGAGGACACACTGTAAGGAGATTCACAGAGCTCAGGACCTCTGCGGCACTCCGTCCAGCGGCAGGGCAGGACACAACACAGCGCCTACACAAGCCAGGATGCAGGGAGGTCATCAGAGCAGGACCTGCCAAGCCCATGGCACTGAGCAGAAGGCTGGTGCAGGGGCCAAGAGCCGACGCAGCTCTGGAAAGCCAGGCAACAGGCTCAGATATGGCAGAGTACTCAAAGCAGAAGAGTCAGGCATGTAGCGATAGAAACCTTTAGTTCTTCAAAGCAGAGCTATTTCTGTCTCAGAGAAGATTATAGTTTACAAACTAAGATGCTAAGTAATTTAGTTTCTTTAAAAAAAAAAAAAAAATGAAAAAGGCATTTTCAATTGCCTCAGCAAGCTTAGCTTATTCCCATGTAAAATCATAACAGAGACAGGAAGAAAAAAAAAAGAAAAAGACTAGAGAAGTGTAAATACGCTCCTCCCCACAACAACGCATTGCTATTTTTGTGCCAAATATATAGAGATTAAAGGGACTGCAGAAAGAACAGTCTGTCTGACTGGAGTCTTAAGAGCTATCGGCTAAAGAATTATTCAGGCAAGAATTTTATTTTGTATCAATAAAATCAGTCCTTTAGAATTAAGTGCTTACCTATACATATCAACCTGTTTTTCAAGTCACATGTAGTAAGACCTCACAAGTGATCAACACATAGCAGCAGAGAGGAAGAGAGAAGGTTTCACATCGCTTTCATGCGCTCATCCCTACTAGTGATCACACAGGTGGCTAAACATAAGGAATGCTAACTATAGCGCTTTACTAATTATAGGGAAAAGACACCAAGAAATACTCCAGATCTCTCTCAAAGGAGCTATATTGGTAACTCACACACATTCAGGCTCCAGCCCACAAAACCTTGGCATGCTGAAGTCATTTGTGTAAAGTTACCTGCTTGTCTTCTGTAACTGCTGAGAACGTACGCAGGCTTTGCCGTCTCAACAGCAGTGGACTGGGGTTCTGGCTCTGAAGCTAAACTCCAGCAGACTAATACTTTATATATCCAGGATGTGCCAAAGAAGATTTTGATAAAACATTTCCTCATTTAGTGACACTAATCAAGACTTTTTGCCCACTCATTTATATGTCTCCCCAAAGCCATGCATGGAGATGAAAAACAGAGAGGTTTTATTTCTTACAGCCTGAAGGGAATGGATCTGACATATTTAAGAACGATTCAAAATCTATATACACTTTGACATAATGGACAAAGCCTTACATATAGTGAAAACTCTGCCTGCAAAACAGCCATTTAAAATAAACGCATTAATGCTATACTGTAGTTACATACCTTCCTATATAAAAAGTATTCCAGTTGGAATTTTACATAATGTGTTTACTACAGTAAAGCTGTTTGAGGACCACACACACACTCAGCTCTCCCCTGAGGAAAATTAAACATTTAATGCCTTTTTCTTTCTGTACCTTGGCCTTACGTTTTCTCCCCTCTGATTCTCAAAGACACCTTAGCAGCTATTCATTTTCCCAATAATTGTTCTGATTTGTAGCTGTACTGCATCAATAAACAACGACAACAAAGCAAGGAGCTTTTATATTGGTCAACTAATACTTCAATCCAAACAGAAAGAGGCATAAGTTGAAATAACAGTATATAAGGGCTGCAATTGTGCCATTGTGTACCTTGCTCTTTCTTTCTTTCTCTCTCTCCTCTCAAAACCTCTTCAGTGCATCTCCTTCCCTTCTGTACCTTTAATATACACTTTGGAGGGGTGCATTAGCCACAGAACATCTTCAGACATTTCAGTAAAGAAAGAGAATAATGGTTAATTTTTAAAAAAAAAAAAAAAAAAAAAAAGGTTACCATTTAGAAAATAAGCTCAGAAATCCTAACTCAATCTTTTCCTGAAGATTTTTAAATTTTCATTTTGTAGGACGGGATTAATTGTCCCTCTGGTTTCTAAGCCCCCAGGCAGACGTACCGGCGAGTTATCCCATACTCGGGGCCTCCGGTCTCCCCAAGAAGAAAACAGGAAGCAGCCTGGGTGTGACCTCGCTCGCTGAGGTCAGCGCTATTGTTGCGCTTCTGCACATTTTGGAAGTGTTTTAAAGCGATACGTCTCCATTCTAGCTTTGGTACAAAAACAGGAAATAATCAACCAACGCCTCTCGAGAGGAAGGGTATTAGTAGAACTTATTTAAACACCCATTTCTCCAACAGATACCATCCCCAATTTTAAGGAACCGATGAATGGTATGTGCTCAAAATTGCAGGTAGGGGTGGAAAGGAGAGGTCACAAAAGAAACTCACGAGCAACCAAGAAACGAGTGGGACAGGAAAGGGGCCTTGCCTCTCCGTGTGCCAACAAGCCCCGTGCAATCACATCCCGAGTCCAACCCCACCCACCAACTGTGGGGCAGAAGCAGTTTCAAGCCAACAACACCGCTCCTTCCTTCCACCGCCAAAACACCTCCGCGTCAGAAAGAACAGAAATACATGCCACTTAATACACACAGAATTGTGATAACACATAGTTGTGATTGTAGTATAACTTTGAAACACAGCCGGCCACATCAAAATGTTTGTATTTACCGCGGTAACTATTTTTGAAGGTAATAACAGAAGTAATGTGAGGCAGACAAATGTGTGTCCACCTTCAGCCTTCAGTACTGTACGTACCAACCGCCAGTGTTTTTCACTGACAGAGGAGAGCAGGGGAAGCAGTGGTGGCTTGAGCACGTCTTGCAGTCGTACTGCTGGGTGGAGAAGTCAATGGCACTTTACCAGCGCTGCCGCCTCCACGCAGGCCCAGATTGCAAACGAGCGCGCAAACCCACCCGGTGATCAGGCTTAACACATCAGCACACGTCTCTGCGTCTGATCCCTGGTTTGATTACAGTTGCCATGGAAGACAAATAGATCAACAAATACTGACCTTGTTAAAGGCAGTCACAAAAGAGACAAAGGAAATCACAGTTTAGAAATTAGAGTGAAATAATTCTTATAAAGTTTACTGATAAAGAACGATCAGTGGCTTTAGACTTTTACCCTTCTTTATACAGTAAGCAGACAGTTCACTAGACTGGTGTCTTCAGCTCAGGGATAAGAGTTTATTTCTAAAACGCAACTTAAAGTCTAAGCCAAGTACATTCACAAAACATGTACAGAAAGCCCCTACTCTTCTTTGCCTACACACGCTAGATTCTAGAAAAAAAAAAAAAAAAAACACCACAAAATTCAGTGTGAAGCACAAGGCTGAAAAAAGCGCAGGAAGGAAGGAATTTTTAAAAGCCATGAATATTTCACAGTCCAAAAGAGCAATTTTTTCCAAAAGTAACATTCTTGCATCTTATATTCAGTATGTTCATTTCCAGGTCAAAATGTTTTGGTATGTAAGCACAGATTTATTTTTATCACACTCCCTGCAAACAGAACTTCATGTAAAATTCAAGTTCTGTAGTCTTCTGTGACTACAATAATGACTCTCCAGTGAAAATTTGGTTCACTGACCACAGGACACTCCATCACTGAAGAAGTAATTATTGGTTTTGCAATTCAAAACATGTAAGAAGTGGCAAAAAAGATCTTTAATGAAGCAAAAAGATGTAACCCTAAGTAACAAGACAGATGGAGATGGTTCCAGTCCAATTTCTTCCTTGGGGACAGACAGGTGGACACACACATAGAGTGAGCTGGCGTGCTACAATATTTGCCTCTTCAAATATCCAGCTATACCCAGAAGCTACTCTACCAAGTTTTGCTATGAAAAGTGTACTGTAGCATGACAACTCAAAATAATTTTGAAAGACCACTTAAATCCATCTCTAACCAAGTTGGTTTTTTTTTTTTTTTTGGGAGGGGGGGGGTGTTGTGGGGTTTTTTGTTGTTTTTTAAGGTGCTGGTATGTTGATATTTACTGAAGTGGCACAGTACCCTTGCATCTTGTAGGGCCAAGCAGTGTTATACTTACAAAATCTGGTCTGGCATATACATGCACAAAAGATTACTTAAGCAGCCTCCTGTTTTCTGAGAGCATGCAGACTGCACAGTCTGCAAAAAGGGCACTAAGTACACAGAAAAATTTAGGTTTAAAGCCAGTGGAGAAGATACACATTAGGAGAAACTAATATTGTCTACAGGAAGAGTGCCTCAATTCAACTCAGATTACTATTCACTTGAATGAAATAATTTTTGGCTGACAGTTTTTGAAAGCGGAGCATTCTTACACACTTCAGGATCAGAAAGCCCAGCAGTACCAGTTACACATACACATTGCATCCTTTCAAATGTCTCACCAGCTTGGGAAAAAAAAATAATGCATTTGATCTATACATAGTCTTCAGCATCCTTCCCTCCTCCTCACCATTCAGCACCACACACATACTCCCTTGGTACCAAAGTTACAGCGCGGCATTATGCAGTTCACATAATTATGCAGCTGTAACATTTAGCATACAGCTGTACTCTTTCATAAGAAAACAAGGGGATATAAACATTTGCTTTTTTTATACCGATTATCCAAAGATCAGATAAAACTACTGCCCTCAGGTCTAATTTTAATCTTGCTTCTGGTTCACAATACATTTCTGATCAATTATTTGTAATTCTAAGCCACAAAAATTAAGTCCTCTTCCAGACTAGAGTTCAGGCTACTTTCGTAGGTTTTGCTAATTATTTTTTTTAATGCATATTATCATAGGACTTAAAAAAAAAAAATATCAAAAACCCCCACCTTACAGAGAACCACTGAACGATTAGAAATCCCATACTAGAAAACAAAACCCCTAAGTACTGTTCTTCACCCCTACTAATGCAAGTAAGGGATTAAGAGTACATAGGCTGTGTAACTACTTCGGGTACCACTTGTGATGAGACTGATATAACTAATCTATACTCATTTGAATTGCTTTTGATGTTTCTCGTGCAGTACTGCCTGTTTTCAAATGGTCACTTATTAAAAAAGAAACTACACCGAGTGTGTAAGGAAGATGTTATGTTAAAGCAACATGTATCACTGTGCTTCTGTCTTCACACTTGCAGGGTTCTCAAAATGAAGGCTGTCTTTATAGTAGGAGATACTGATTATATCCAGCAAAAAACTTTGGGGCAAGATAAAAACCTTTCTTATAAAAGAACCTGTCTAGAAAAAGCTGATATTATTATAAAGGAAGTTGTAAATTAAACTTGTGATTCCTTATTTTTCATTCATTTACAATGCCTTAAAATCCAAGCATATTTGTAGAGTTCATAGCCCAAAAAAAAAAAAAAAAAAAAAAAAAAAAAAAAAGATACTCAGGTCACATAAACATTCAGGTTACAGTGGCCAAAAGTCAGAAATTACATACCTGACTACCAGAAGGAAACTTCATCTAGGGTCATCTTCCAACAGAAGAGGACGGAAGTGAAACAAAACGCTGAAGGAAGCAAGTACAATATTCCCACTAGAAGCGGTCTTCCCCAAGTGCCACTTTTTTTTTTTTTTAATACGAGAACTTTTCTATGGAAATGTGACACTTGCTAGGTTATAAATAGCAGAATTCCCCTGGGGAGACAAAGCCTAAGGTTCTAGACAGGAATGTATTTGCCAGGGAGCGTGGCCACAAGAGAGCCCACGGCTCCACAACCTGCTTTGCTGGAGGTTCTCTTTCCCACCCACCGAAACTTCTGTTCCTCCAAATACTTCCTACGCATCCCAGGCAAAGTGAGCTGGGTCAACATCAGCCTCGCTAACTACAGCGTCTCTGCCTCCAGCCTTCACCAAAGAGCAGACACTGTTCTTTTAAGTCTTTTGGTTTTAATGTTTGGGATACGCATGCTACCGTTTTGGAGTTTTTCCTCAGCAATTGTGACTGAAAGGTTAGTAAAAACGGCTAAATATCCTGCAACTCCTGGTTCCAGAAGCTAAGCACAAAGCACAACAGCGTGTGACTCAATGCAAAGGCAAACACTAGCCGTACCAATGAAACTCTCAAGCAATTTAACTGTTTGCTTAGGACGTTGGCCTTTCAGCTGTCATCTTGTCAAAGTTACTATGAAGGTCTACCATTCAGGGCCACCAGGTTTCTCTAGAGACTGAGAACAGAAAATTGCTCAAGCTTCTGAAGCAACACCACTAGGAACAGTCAATTCTCTTTTCTTAATTCGTTCTTTTTCAAAGCCCCTGTTTGGCTTTTGATGCCCATCTATTTGCATTTGTAACAAACTAACAGATGAGAGGGGAAAAAAAAGGCCTTAATGACTTCCTGTTGCCAGCTACCTGACCTTCCCAATTAGCTGCTTTTTCCTGAAGTCTGGGGAACAGCAACCAAGCGCTGACATCATTACATACTCATTCATAGCACTTCCACTTTGGACTTGCATGACATTTTCATACTGCCGTACAAAAAATAAATAAATAAATAAACCAGCTCCCTTCTTTGGGCTGTTTCTAAGACAAAAGAGGAGTTTCCCTGTTTCTGCCGCATATCTTAGAGATTAGGGCTGCATTTCTAGCACCCAAAACAGTAGTTTTACTTCCTGGCCACCTCATTCTCCACACTTTGGATTGTTTTTTCATTTAGACACCTTGCATCCAAACTACTAGAAAGAGCAACCACAATGGAGAAGTTTTGTGCCCCACAAGCATTAGTCAGTAAAGATTAAAAAGAGGCATTTAATATCCTATAAAATGCCTAACACAATTAGGAGCACCCAACATCCCTGCTGTGTCCTTCCTACTGATCCCATGGAAGGAAGATAATACCATTATTAATTTCTTGAAACTCTAGGGCATCTGGACTTAATGAACTCTTGGAAACTTTGCTGTGACATTTTTTGAAGTCTGCCTGTTGTACCTAATTGTTGAGATTGCTACAAACCTTGATTAGCTCTTCTACTTCCTTTCCTTCCCACCACCAACATGCACATCTACGGGAAAGGACTCCAGTTTGTCTTCTCACACAGCAACACAAGATAAATACATTTGCTTAAACCTCATCTATGATTTTTTTTGGGGGGGGAAGCTTTTATAGAATAAGCCTACCTAAAACAGATTTATTAATTTTTTAGTACTCTGAAATTACATTACGCTGTCAAAATCTTTAAGTCAAATCACCAAAACTGATCAAAGTTACTAGATACACACTGAGCTCTAAATTTACAGTGTGTTAAATCAGATTTTGACAAACATAGCATCTATGTATGCAATCTGAGTATTTCTTTCAGCTCAATAACAACTAAACTCAATTTAAATCAAGAACCTGAAGGAAGGAAAATGTCTTCCTTTTCCAAACTAGGCATAAAATTGGTTTACAGAAACAATCACTTAAAGCGATCAGCCATGACAGAAACGGTCACCAGAAAATACTTAGTTCAAAGATTTCTTTTAACCAGATCAATTTTAAATACCACATGTGTTTTAATAATAGATCATGAATAGTCATCTTTAATTTTAATGTAAGACTTGAAATGTGTACAAATACCACATAAATTGCATTTCAATATATAAACAAAAAATGACGCAACTGCAGTTTATGTTAGAAATAATTACTACAGTAAAATAAAAATATTTAGGGTAGCAAAAATTAATCCAAGAAAAACTAAATCATCGAGTTATCCTGAAACTGTTTGGGTAATCTGTGCTAGACTAGATGCTCACCACCTGAACTGATAACTGCACCATGAAAACAAACCAAACAGGCCCAAGAGTTGCCACCACTGATTGCGAGAAGGTTATTCGTTCTTGTCAAAGACGCCAAGCCAGCCTTCAAGAGCAGCTCCAAGATCTTCAATCTCATTTAAGAAACATATTCAATCCTGGGACTGATTTGATGATTTTGTTTTGTTCCCCTCCCCCACCATTTGTAAATTAAAATCTTACAAATAATTTTAATCTTACCATTACTCAGCTCCTTTAATGTTTCAAAACAGTAGGATTCACAATGACTCAAACATTTGGCTTACATTGAAAATCCATATGATTAATATCTGTCTTAGGTCTAACATAAGAAGGAAGGGAAAACTACGGTTTCTGCAAACTGGCACACGTATTTTGCCTCCAAACAACTAATTTTATGTAATTTGAGGAAATTGAAAGTGCCTTTTGCTCTACATTACAGTCAGGCACTTCTATCTTTCCCCTCCTTTCCAATTCAAGTCTTTTCAGAAGGCAACAGGCTGCAAGAGTTATAGTAACTGAATCAGAACAACTTTTACCATATGTCAGCATTCCACATACTCTTGGAAGCCGAGACATATTAAAGGAAATGAAACTGCCCTCACTGAATAGCATAACTATTTGCTAATCGATGTCCATCTATATTTGTTTTAATTCTGTTTTCTATAAACCTTCAGCTCAGTTCTCATTTGTCTTCTTATCATGGTATTTCCCCACACCAACTAAAGCAATTCATAATAATCAGAATATTGAGTATCATTGATGGCATCTAAGTCGACACCCATTCAAAATGTTAAGAAGTTCACCTCTTGGTTTTTAGTTTCAGGCTCTCCGCAAAGACAGACTGTTTCCTAGTTCACATACTGCTGAACACATTAACACAATCCTAACAGTACAGACTTTTTAAAATTAAAGCTGCAGCTTTGTATAGCACTGCCTCATGCTCTCTAGAAAGCTCTATGAAGCTCTCTGCCCCAGTATCAGATATCAAACCACAACCTTAAGAGAAGAGCATACGGTTCATGTTTTTCAAGATCATTTGCTTTAGTTCTGTTTAGCATCTTTCACATAAATTCTATTACAAAACACTCGGTTGCAAAACACAGAGGTTTCATACAAGAACAAAACAATAACAACTAAATTTAATTACACACTTCAGAAGATTAAATAAGTGACAGGTCTGCATCCAATTAGAGGAGAGAAAAATTCTGGTGGAACTTAAAAAAAATATTTTCTTGATTAGCAATACTATGCATACTTTCTAAACAGCAAGTTCCAGGCACTTGGGAATTGCATTAATTTGAGCATCGCTATTCTCAGACAGTATTAAGTACAAAACACAATCACTGCATTATCATTGTCCCTAAGTATTTATATTCCATAAGCAAGCATTGCACATCAAGCTCAGAGATTCTGAATTTCCTACTAGTTTGATAAGACCTTTTAAAGTGACTCCTGAGATAAAAAAACAATAAATCAAATGACCCTGTCTTCTGCGACACAACAGTGTTAATTTATGACTCTGGCAGAGAAGACAGTAAGAGAGGAAGATTTACAATGCACTGCATATTGTGGGGGGGTTTATTTCCCATTTCACCTTCAAAATCTTATATTCATAAATTTGTGCCATTTTAAAAAGTTGCATAATGTTCTAGAAAAGAACTATCCACAGTTCTGTATTCAAAAATATTTTTGCAAGGTTTCCTAATGAGGTTTGAGTCCCAGGTTCTTCCTTAGAAACTGCTTGGAATACTAAAATACTTGGACAAATTAAACACTAGATATATTAGTACTCAACTAAGCAACATGAAAATATAGTTGAAACTTTAATTATCCAACACAAATATAACAGATGACATTCATAGCCAACAATCTTCTACTTAAGATTTAAATGAGCTGAGCAGTCTGGCAAGACCAACTTTTCAAGTACTCGGGAAAGGGCAGAACAAGAGAGAACGCAACAGCTATTTGCTGCACCACTTTAACCATACGGAAGAAGGCATCCCTGTAACCTGAAACTCAAATTTTTCATGATTAACAAATGAAAGATATTATTATATTGTTACAGCCTCAGTTCTCAACATATTAGATCTGTATAACTCATCTACATTATCCACTGTAAAAACTACTAATTGTCACGAAATAATACATAATTCAATATTGCCTGTATTTTGCCATATTAGACACACAGTGAGACACATCCATGTATTTATGATCTCTCTGTTTTCCTTAGCCCCCTTCTTCCAAGATAAAATCAGCCCGTTCTTTGGAAGCACAAATTAACTTCACCACAGCTATCGTGCTTAAGAATCACAAACAAACATTGCAAAAACCCACTGAAGATTCCCATCCCATTAGAAGACTTTCAGGGTTGTAAGGGTTTGTCATGTGGTTTGTTTCATTTTAATTTGTTGATAGAGTTATTACTCCTGTGAACGTTGCTTCAGACTTCCCCCAACTATAACCAGGAACTGCATCTACTAGATCTATCACTTAATTGTCAGATTAGTGACCATCTTTTACATCACTTCCAATATTTCTAGTCAAAGTCAGAGAACAGATTTGGGTTTTCCTCTGCACACTCAAATGATTTCACAGGCTCACACCCCCCGATATTCACACTACTCCCCACAAGAGCTACCAAAAATCTCCGGATACTCTATTTATACTTAGGGAAGTATATGAAATTCTGGAAAGCACATCAAATGCTCTTACCGTTAACTCTGTGGGTGAAGGATGGCAACAACAACAAACAACAAACCAGAACAAGCTCACGCTGACAACTGGCAAAAGAGGCAAAGCACCCAGCTACCACAGGGGAACCGCTTCTCACCAAGCAATGCCTCATCTCTCGGGTCAGATTCACAGTAGAAAACGAACAAAACATTTTTCAAATCAGAGACCAAACTAGAACACAGAACTCCACTGAGCACATAAAACTCACCAGACTCAAAAAAAATAGTTTTCATCTCTCCCAGTGCTTTTACAGTGGGCTTTAGAGGTTGGTTACCTGTCTCTCCTCTCTAGACCATTTTGTCATTCTTTTCCCTTCCTTTCCTAATATTCTGTACCTAGCAGAGAACAGCTACTATTCTGTTGCTTCAGAAATCGATTATATATAATCAAATTAAACTCTAAGCAATTTTTTCCTCAACTTATACTTAGCTTTGAGACTTACCACGCTCCTGTTTCAGAACTGAAAACCGGCCTGGAAAAACATGTATTTTTCAAAGCTGCAATAATCTGTCTAACAAAAGACAACATATCTATTCCCAAACTGTATAATTAACAGGAGGGAACAGATCAGAGGCTTATTTTGCATCAGCTCTGATAATATTACAGAATAAACTAAACTCGTCTACCTGATAAAAGCAATTTGGATGCTTTGTACAATTTCTAACCGAGACCAAACTAAAAGTTGAAGCAGCTGATAACCTCAGCAATATGTACAAATAAATAATAATAATAAAAAAAAGGCTAGCCGATTTTGCAAAAGAAATCAGGATGTGGAAAGCAGCAATATATACTAAGTGTGACACGAAAAGCATCTAATGACTTTGCACTTTTCCAAAAGACGGGGAGTACCTTCCGATCTACCCTTGTCACAACACTCACACAACGCACGTAACCCCTTGCCACAAGACGAATTTACGGAATGCAGAAACCCAAACAAGTTCTAGATAGGTACAGAAATTTAACAAGGAGAGAGAAGAGTTTCCCTGCATACTCCATAAACCTGGAAACCGCCTGTTGCTGCCAGCTGTACAGACTTTGAAGTCCCAACTGCCGGGCTAGCTGATACTGCTGGGCTGGCAGGAGCATTCCCAACACCCCCGTGCCACCCCCATCGCTAATCCCATTATTTCCAGCGCCAGGTCCGTCCCTGGAGACCCCCGGCGAGGCGAGCAGGGGCACCTGGGCCGCCAGAGGATGTCTCCGCCACCTGCGGCCGCTCTCACCGCCGGCCGCCGCGGGGCTGCAGGTCCCGGGGGCTCCCTCCGGCGGAGCCGCGCCGGACCTGGCGGCAGGGGGGGCTCGGTGCCGCCCTCCGCCCCGCTTCCCGCCCACCCCCAGCCTGGGGAAACGCCGGGGGGACGCGCCTCTCCCTCCCTTCCACACACACACCCCTCCCCCGGCACCACCTCCGGGAGCCCCCCCGAGGCCGCGGCGCGGCGGAGGCCTACCCCTGCCCCGGCACCACCCTTCCCGGCAGAGACTTGGGCGCGGCGCGGCTCCGGGGCGGCCTGGACGGGAAACCGGCGATGCCGCCCACCCCCCGCCGCTCCCGGCGGACACCGGTTCCCGCAAACCCAAGGCGGGACCGCGCCCCTCACCAGCCCGTTGCCTCAGGGCGGCGCCCCAGCCACCCCCCACCCCCAGCGGTCGCAGCCGGCGCCCCGGCGGCGGCGCTTTACCTGCTGGCGGGATCGCAGCGGCGCTACCGGCCGGGCTGGGGCCGCTGCTGGCGGCGACGCCCGCGGCCGCCTCAGCGCTCTCTCCCCTGCTGCGGCTGGGCTCTCCCCGTCGAGCACCGCCCCCTCCCCCTCTCCCCCCCGGCGCTGCGGCGCGGTGGTACCGCCCATACTTCCCCCACCCCCCCCGCCCGCGGGATGGGGCCGCCCGCGATGGGAGGGGAGGGGCGGAGCGGGGCGGGCGCGGCGCTCCCAGGCGGCCCCGCCGGGCTCTGCGGGGGCGCGGCGGCGGGCGCAGGAGGAGGGGGACGCCGGGGAGCTCCGCGCCCGCCCGCCCGGCGCTGAGGGGCGGCGGGGCCAAGCCTGCCTTCAGGCCCCAACGCTTCGGGCGGGAAGCGCGCTGGAACCTTCTGAGAGGCCGCCGCCCGCATCCTCTCTCCTCCGCCCCACTTGCGGCCAAGCGCGGCGCGGGGGCGGACGGCGCTGCCGCCGGACCAGGAAGTGAGGCCCGCGCCGCCTCTCCTCCCTCTCCCCCCTCTCCGTAGCCCGTCTGTGCCGCCGCGCCCCGCCCGGCCGAGGCGCCCCCCCCCCCCCCCCCCCCCCCCCCCCTCCCGGTGCCGCGGCGTGGGCGCCGCCGGCCGCCCTGCGGGACCAGCCGCCACCCTCGGGCGGCCCCGCCGAGCCCCGGGGGACGGGCAGACCGCCCGGGCTTCGCGCTCCCCAGCCCCCCACCCCCGCCGGCGGTGGGTCCCGGCTCCGCGGGCACCCTCCGCCCCACCGCAGCCCGGGCGGGAAATACCTGCCGGCTGGACGCCGCCGGGTAACGGTCCGCGCGGGTGTCACCGAGCCGCCGCCTCCATGGCGCTCGGTCGCGGCAGGAGGAACTCCTCCCCCTCCCGCATGGACCCAGCCAACGTGACGGGCCGTTGCCATGGCTGCTCAGAGCTGACGTCAGAGCGCTTAAAGAGACAGCGCCCCGGAGGTGCCGGCGCCGAGGCCCGTCGAGCCCCGGGGCGGGGCCGGGCCCCCTCGGGCCGCGTTCGGTGCGGGGGAGCCTCGTGTGTGGGCCCAGGGCCCGGCGGCACCGGCGCGGCTGCGGGCCGGTACCGCATACAAGTCCCGTCCCCCGCCCCCGGTACGGCTGTCGCCGGCGGCCGCGGGGCACAGGGCGTCCCGGGGGGGGGGGGTGGGTGTCGGCGCACGGGTGCCCAGCGGATCGGATCGTGGGCGCGGCTGCGGCCGGAGATGCTCCTTTACGCGGGGGCGAGGGGAACAGGCGTTTTCCCCTCCCGAGCACCCGAACGGCGGGGCTGCTCCTCGGCCGCCCCCCGGTACTCTCTGGCCGCGTCGCCGGAGCCCCCGGGGAGGAGGGTGAGGGCCCGGCCGGGGCTCAGGGTGGCGGGCTCCAGCCCCAAACGCCGCATTTTCAGACAACCTCCCCGCGGGCAGCACTGGCCTCTGTGGGTCTGACCAATAAAAGTCGTATCTGTCCCTCAGCGCCCAGCGGGCTGCAGTGATTCCCTTTGATGAGTAAAACTCCACTGAACTCTGCAGATCAGTAACAAGGTAGAAGTGGTGAGTGTGAATGGATACTCAGTTCTCCTGTGTTCTCACAAAGCTGCGATCCTGCATCCCTTAATGGTGCACCCATCTTTCTCGCGACATGGGGAAAGCAGAAGGACCATCAGAGACAGACTGCCAAGGGTGTATCGGTCTCAGTGCAAAGCGCTCTGCCCTTCTGCATCCCCTGCTCAAATTATGTTCGCATTGCCAAACCACAATCACAGCTGATTGTGAGACCCGAGAATATACAGAATAGCTAATTTGTGGGATGCACCGGCCACACCTTCTTCAAATCTCGCCTGCTCCGCTGACCTTGGTGCCGCAGGGACACCTCTGCCTCTGCACAGCCAATGTCGGGCAGCCCAGGTCAGGACTCCCAACACTAAAGATGGGACACTGGCGTCATCCATCTTCTCAGCATGGATCTGCCGCGCCATCAGCACCACCAAGTCTCAAGGGTTTTGTAAAATATTTTACGTGAGTATCGCAACTACTCAAGCAAAGCAATCTTGGAGCTATTAGTGTATTACTGATAAATGGCTTGGTGTTAATGGTAGTACATACTGGAACATACAGTACGTACTGTAATGAAACAGCTCATTGCTTACCTTAAATCAGTTTTAAAAAACATTCATGCACTTCCCTTAACTCACTCAAACCTATTATTTTAATAGCTTTGTCCTGGTTGCAAAGTCTATGTTGTACTTTCCTGCACTGCAATACATCTGTCCTCCATTTATCCAAAGGACAGATGTCATTCAGCAGTATGTTTACTTTGCATTTACTGAGTGATCACATAGCAAAAATCAACAGGGTATGGGGTCTGATTTTGTTGGCCCATACTTGAGGAGGAAAAAACCTTTCCTCAGACTCACTGTATCACTGTGTAAGTTGCTTAACTTTTATAAAAGGGAGAAATTGCCAAGGATAGCTGTCTCTTAAACTATGCTTGCTCCCTTACATTTTTCTTAACTTCAGACTTTGGATCTCTGAGTAGCGATTACTGACAAGATATGGTCCCAGAATGAGCACATAATTTCTTATCTTCTGTTTTGAAACAGCTCTGAAAAATCACAGGCAGTAAGCAAAGCCCCAGAAAAGTTCAGATGGTATTTAGGTAGTCACATATTATGAAATTATCAGTCTTTGTCCTTCCAGTGGAGCAAATTAAGATATTTTATAAAAATTACATAATTTATCCTCATGACTCATATGGGAGACAGGGAAGTTTCTTTAGTTGCAGAC
This sequence comes from Vanellus vanellus, assembly GCF_965231255.1. Lineage (NCBI taxonomy): Eukaryota > Metazoa > Chordata > Aves > Charadriiformes > Charadriidae > Vanellus > Vanellus vanellus. The sequence goes on from NC_138913.1 coordinate 9,344,171, forward strand.
TGGGAAAATTAAGCACGCAGGACATGGTTTTCAGCAAGGGAACTCATCTTGCAGGAGTGGCGTTGCTGCAGCTGTGGTGGTCCAAGGCTAACAGCAAAGCAGACTTCTCAAGGAAGAGTATCTTTTCTTAAACCAACCAGTACAAACAAAAGAAATTGCCTCTCCTTATAAAACTCATCTCGCCTATTGTGTAGTCTGTTTAGTCATTTATTATACAAAGAATTCCTAATGAAACTGAAATCCCCAGTCCTGCTACTGGCAATATTTTACAACCAGTTATGCTCCTGATCACCAGTTTCATATGCCAAACCCTAATCTGCAAAATGAAAGCTACCCCAATGGAGCTATTCTCATGCCAGTTCAGCTATATGCTTCATATTATTTTAGAATTTATATAAGGAATCAATTTGTTCTGCAGTGAAAGAGAAATGTTGAGATACCGCGCCAGATGAGTTTTAAAATCAATATCTAGATCAGTTTCTCTAACATGTTCTCTTTGAATTATGAGTTACTACAGCCAACACAGCAACTTCGGTTTCTGATAGATTAAACACTACTGGAGGCCCCCGGTGCTTGGATTCCTGCCCGATGAGTCTGAAACATCTCTAAAGGGACAGATCTCCAGAGGAAGGGAACCTGTTTGGAGATTGTGCTGATTCAGCTGTAACTGAAAACCTCAGCCAAGATAGCTCCATCAGCACCCTAAACACCCTTTTTGGTGGAAATTTTGTGGAACACTGCGTGTTAGGACACTGAACGGGTACTAGGAAGCAATGAGACATTTTCTAAAAAACTCCCCCGGTCTTGGCAGGGCCTGAGACCAAAAGGCATAAAGATGGACAGGCACACATATAATCTAAATGGCTAAAAATACCACTAAAGTCTGTGCATGTCTTTTCTTGGTTCCAGAGAAATGCAGAGTTTGCTGTCAGCCTGGTACTTTCCATGTTCCAGAAAGCCCCCACATTTCATCAGCCCATTATCTAATTCCTTCCCAAAACACTTCAGGATATACATGAAGTAATCAAGTTTGTTCAGAAGCCAAGTTAAAGAAAAAAAAAAAAAAAACAACCAAAAAACCCCACCAACAACCCCAAACACAGATAACTAAGAGACAAAGATCCAGAGGGAATCCCCTCCACTAGTGTGACTGAATCACACCGCCCCTTTGACTAACTTTAGGAAAACAAAAGAAAAAATAAATTGCTCATTCAGACTTCAGAATTAATTTATCAATGTGGCAATCTGCTTTTGTGACACCTCTGTAATGGCAATGCCGGTTTCCTTTTATCATTGTCTTTTTCATTGGTTAAACCAGGCCGCTCTGGCAGTATGTATGCTCTCCTTTTGCTTTGTCCTCATTCTTTGTTTATGTCTGACAGCACTTCTGCTACTGCAGCCCACACAGCTATTCAGGTGAGATACGCTAATCTACATCTTTTTCCCCTTACATTTCCATCTTTCTCTTCAGATCTAGGAATTAAAATGGTGATTAACCCTTTATTAATAAGTGAGCAATCTCATGTTGTTCTTTATTCAAGACTTACAAAGAGCTAGAGATGTAAAAGTTCGCTTAATTTACTGATACAGTTTAATCACTCTGTTAAGCAGCATATTATCTTCAAGTTCTCTATACATGACAGGAAAACGTGTCCACCTTCAGGTACCCTTCCTCAATTTATTGCTAAATATGGAAGCAAATGTCTTACTGCTTTACCTTCAAGCTCTTGGTTTTATTCCTAACAGAGTCTAACATTCATTCATTTCAAGAACCCTCCACTTGCTCAGCCGCACAACTGAAGCATGACAGATCATCTTTTGTTATTCTGTCGGTGGTTCTGCTTACAGACAGGTGACCTTTCACAGCACGAAGAAGCGCTGATCTCTCTGCACACCAGCTGATGCTCTACATGAAATGCATCTAAGGTGGCAGTTTAGTTCACATGGTGTACGTGTCTCACTAGAAGTCCAAGAAAGAATGCGTATGGCGACTGCTCTAGCTGCTCACCACCAGCTCCGGTCTTCGGATCACTGCTTAATTGGGCAGGCAGAGGGGAGTATCCTTGCTGTGTTTTACTAGTGTCCCTGTGCTACCAAGAAACAGTGAACTTCACTTTCTAAGGCTGCCAATCCAGCATAATTCAGTTCCTTTTATATCCACGTGCTTACTCTCTAATATTTAATTCAAATAAAAAAATCAAGGAAAGAGAATGTAAGGAGAAACAGGAATAATATTTTTCTTGTTATTTAGGAGACTGAAGAAACAGCGGATGTCACAGAGTGCGGTTACTTTTTGAGGTCCAGTAAAACAACTGATCAAGCTACACAGCTGGATCGTTGTGCAGCTACAGTTTTGAGTCTAGAATCCTGACTCCAGAGTGAGCCAGGTGACTCATCCTTTAAAGAGAAATGAGCAATCACTGAACGCTATTTAAATAGAAGAAAGGGGAGTGGATATATATGCATAGGTGCTTTATATACGGCCTATATGTATGCATGTATTTATTAATAATGTGTATTAATATTTATTTCAGGGAAAATGATGAAGGATACTCATGGAACTGCTGAAACTGCTCATCATAAAAGAACAGCAACAAAAATCAAGTGGGCTGAAAAAGCCATTTGATCTATATTATTCCCGTCTAAGACCAGTTGCAACACTGAGAGACCAGTAGCGGGTTTCACGTGCCTACTGTAATTTGCAAGGTATTTCACCAATGTTTAAGATCACTAAGTGAGGCAAAAGACAATGTTCATATTAATCACCGTGCTTCTGCACGGTCTCTGATGCTGCAGTCCAACCCGCTTGTACTAATGGCGCGCGAGGGCTGAGAAAACTCTACAGTGTTTTTTGGAAATTCTTTTGATTCCTTCTGGAGAGGGAGAGGAGAAGGCAAGCAGAGGAAAGGGAATCTGTATTTAAAACCTACATAGAAAAAATGTCTGCCTACAAATCCCAGGCTCAGGGGATGAAGTCTCACATCAGCTGTAACTCTCTGGCAGCAACTTTGCTTGAAATGGCCAGGGAGAAGGCTCCTTTCTACCATGGGCGTGGGTGTGGAATTGTAATAGACACTTCCATAAACTGCTGTCTGCTCAAATGTCATGATGTTGGCTTTCTGCCCCATTTTCAGCTGCAGAGAACAGCAGATGGGAGGGGCAGAAACAATGAAGATCCCTTTTTAACTCTCAGTTTGAAAAATCTCCCAACCCTTTTCAGCCAAACATCTCTTCCCTTAACTATTATGAATGGTATATTCTAGATCCTGCTTTGGAAATTACAATTACTTTACTGTATACCTAACCTAACCTTATCCTAAACCCTAAGAACTTTACAGCGTCTGCACCAGTGAGCAAACAAGGACTAGTTGGCTGCACATAGAACAGCAAGTGATCACTTTTTGTGACTTTTTAAGTTACTTCTTCAACAAATGAAGAGCGTAATGTACATTAAAGTTGTGTTCCAGGTATATAGTGAGATGAGTGGAGACAAAAGAGAATATGTCAACAGTAATGAAAGGAGCTTAACAAAGCATTCAGTAACTGACATGGGTAGTAAAAGAGTGTAGAATTAGGAAGAAAGAAGTATTAAAGATGTATTATTTTGTTCAGTCTGTTCAGAGATTGTTTGGCCCTTTTATGGAACAAGACAGGAAGCCAACTGAAGAAGCATAACCATGTCCATTATTAGCTTTAGAAATCCTTACAAATATAAGCTAGTTTCCAATCACAACAAAATCAAACTACTCTTCACATTTTTAATGGAAGATTCTTGCATCCCAATGCTACCCCATATCTTAGAAAATAGTAAGTATATGTATTCACATAGCACCACCAACAAATGAAGGCATTTACACAGCCAAACCCCACTGTATATAGATACAATACCGTCCCACTGAACACAGTGCAGCATTGCTAATTGCAGACTGCAGAATGCCATGCTATCAGGCGTCACACTGGCAAACGCTTTGGTGAAGATCAGTACATGAACTAAGCATTTAACTCAGTGAGTTGCAGTTGCATTACGGTAACGATGGCAAAGGCTATTTATTCTTCAGTTTTGGAATCGAAGCTAACCTCCAGGAAAGAATTTTTTTTTGCAGCAAGAACTTTACGCTGTATTCAAGTGTTGCATATTAGACAAACTACAAATATATTTCATGTTGCTCTGAACTTTGAGTCTGAGCTGACACTGAGCTGTCAGGAGCATCACTCAAGCTTCCAATTTTTAAGTTTTGCCATTTAACTTACAGAATTTTTGGTACCTGAAGAGTTTTACGGTCATGAATGAGGAAATCTGGTACAAGAGGCTGGGTTTCCAGGTCTACAGAGAGACAGTGACCGTTTTCAGTAAGCTTTTCAGCATACTGCTGCCGCTGGCTCTTAACCTGCCTCTGCATCAACATTGTTGCTATGACCCCAGCCACTCCTGAGGGAAAAGGGTTTCAGTTATAGTGAATTAATGATACTGGAAATGGGGCACCATGGCCTAGGCAGAGAAACAACACTATTTCTATTCTTATCCGCAACAGTTTTAAAAGACTGTATGTAATATAAAATTATACAGCAACTGTGCCCTTAAACTACTGTGCCCTGTTGGTGGACACATTATCCAAATGAAATCGGAGGGAAGGGAACAGAGAGAATATTGAAGTTAACGGAGACAGCAGTATATACTCTCTGCAGCATCAGTTCAGATCTGCACTATAACTATGTTTCACTAGTTACTAGGATTTGCTACTTGCATATCACATCTGTTAAATGGGCTGAAGAATCTAGAATGTTTTGGATTTTTTACAATTTCAAGGCTAAGATGTCTGTAGTGGTTTGGATGTGTACATCGATGATGACTCAACATCTAGACCTAAATCAGGAAAGGAAAATGCAGAACAGAGGCTCACTGGGCTTAATGAACTCATATGCACTTTTAAGGAGCGCAGGGAGTAAAAGATTTGGTTTCATTTGTGTTTTCCTTCAGTAAATAGCAGTAGTAGATGCACAGCTCTTTTTTGATTTTTAACTGTTCTTCAACTATGAATCTCTTTCTGTGGGAAAGTAAGGCACAGAGTGGGGTAAACAGCTTGCCAAGCAACCAGTGGCAGAGCCAAAACCAGAATTCAGCTTGCCTGCCCACCTGCCTCCCTTCTACCCTTGCTGCAGAGCAAGTTACCCAACATGAAAGCTTTTCAGATGGAAGAACAAATAGGCAAAGGAGTGAAATTAAATACAAGCAAAGTGAAAATGACCAGTACGAGGGTCCAAAGAAGCAAAATGCAAAAAAGGAACAGTGAAAACATAAAATAAAATTAGAGATTACAATAAAGAAGTCATTTCCATTTTAACGCATGACTGCTAATGGTGTGTTAACGATTTTCCTCATATACACAGGGCTTTGGTCCAAAACTCTGAATGAAACCATTCATGCTTTTCCGTGTACCTTTTACCAGAAGGTATCAGTGTTCCTTAGCCAAGGTGCTCCTTATTTTTGTTCATTTTGCTTGCCTGTTTTCACTGCATTGTCATTTCAACGCTGGGGAAAGCATCAGCTTGACAGCTTCGCGGGCTAATGTTCTCTCTTTGCAGAGACGGGAAGGATGTGCGGCAGCGGAGGAAGCTTGCTACACCAGCGCTCAGCTGCACGCCTCAGCTCAGCTCTGCCCCGAATGAACCTGCTGGCACAGCTCCGGCCCCCTTTGCTTGCCAGAGAGTCAGTTAGGGACAATGGCAATACTGGTTTCTGTGATGCTTTTTCTGCTAGAAACTGGACCCAGGCACAGTTCACATCATCCATCAGACTGTGTTAACATGGTAACAGTTTCTAGTCACTAATGACCTGGGCTGGATTTGACTGGGCAACAGGCCATAAACAAGAAAGCCTCCCTAAACCTTACCAGTGCCTCCGAACTATTCAAACCTCTGTAATGCTGGCAAAAAAAATAGGCACTTTTTAAAATAAAGCTTCTCACAACTGACAGAGAAGCAGTCGCCCCCGCACACACCTTATTCACTCACTGTACCGAACTGGCATTCCTTCAAGAGCTGGGAAGGGCCCAGAGCTGCTGATTCAAAGACATTTGGAGTAAGAACTCAAAACTTGAAGGGTTTTGTTCCTTTCTGGCTTCTTGCTTCTTTCTTTGGCCTGCTCTGCCTGCCCATGCTGAATGTCAATCAGCAGAGTGGTAGCACCTTTGCAAAGAAGTCCCGAGTATCTTGGCAAATACATTAATGTGTGTGAAAAAACCCCAAGGTTTGCACAGCTCCGAAGAAGAAAAGGCTGGTTTAGAGTGGTGGAGGCTGAGCGACAGACAGGGACAAAGGGTCAGGAATCAATAAAGTCATACAATCTTGTCTAAACTATAAGAGACATAGCATGTCTTGTTCACAAAAGACTTCTAAATGATCCTCATAGTGCATCCACAGCTTATTTTCAGACATTTGCTGACATCACCTACCCCTGGAAAAACTCCCATAAGGAAATTGCCAGAATCAGTTGCTATCTGCGCTTGCAAAGAATTGCATCTTATGTCAAAGTAGTTGTAATCAACCCAAAGCATTTCTCAAAAAAGGCAGTTGCATTTTTATTCAAGTCTCTGCCACCTTATAACTGACAGCTGTTCAGTGCCATCTTGGAATGAGTAACTGCTCAGAAGTTTATTACAGATTTCTTATGAACCTGTGGCTAGGACCAGCCTAAATCAGCAAACAGAAAAAAAAAATAATTCAACAAATTCACGTCTCCCTCTTTGATGGTCTGATTCAACTGGATCATCTTGATCTTTTATAACTACTGAATAGCTAGGAATCTGTTTCTTTTGCAACCTGTCAGTTTGACAGCTACATTTTAAAAAGGAGCTGTTTTCCTGATGATTACCATATGAAGCACTAAGTGACTGAGCATCTCATATATCCATTTTAGCAAAGAAATGTTGTATTTACTATGTTTAATAACATTATCAATGTCAATATAACAGGATAGTCCCTACAATTGTTTAAGTTATCAATATAACATTTTGAATCTTAAAAAGAAATACAATGGTTTTAAGATGGCTGGTCAAATTCTGCGGCTACATTGATTAAAATCTCAAACAATTCCATTCACTTCATGAAATTCATTGCAGTTTCAAGTACCTGTAACAGGAAAGAGAATTTACCTTTTTTTTTTTTTTTGCATTGCTAAAACAGAAAGAGAAAACAAAAGCACCCAGTAGTGCTAATATGAACCCTAACATTGTCTCCATTGGGATGAGGCATACTGTAATAAAAAAGATATTTAATCTTTTAATGCTAAATCACGTTCAATTATCCCTGTTACACAGGCAAGGTAGGCCTCTGAGAGCGAACAAGAGAAGAGATTTGGCTGTTCTTTGGATTTCTTCAAGTTTCCTGCTACATCCCACCGCACCATGAAGCTGGGGAGTCGAGCAATAGACCTGGCACAGTAACCTCATTGATCTCTCAAAAATAAAGGTAGCAAAAGGAATTGGAGAAGTCAGGATATGATGACTTATGTGTGCACTGTAGAAATTATTAGCTAAGGTAGAGGGAAAGAACATCAAATGGGATAACATCCCTGCATGATTATCTTCAGACTACTCTGATTAATGACAAATAGTAGAGAGCTGGAGATCTATACAAATGTCATTAGACCAAGGGTTGTAATGTGATTTAGTGACACGGCTACAGATGATAGCTGGTTCCCCTGACACAGCAAAACAAATGGTGTTTTAGAATTGTTGGTTCACTACTGCGCTAAAAAGCAAGCATCCAACATAAATGTTTGTCTGTATGAGTAGAGAAGCAAAAGGCTGATGCTTATTTGCATCACTGTGTATTAAACTTGATGACTTAAATTGGCATAAGGAGAGCCAGGTCCTAAGACAAAATGTACTTCAAAACACTGCAACAGTGCAATGCGGTTTGATCTTTCCAGCACACAAAACAAAGATTAAATCCTTTTCCCACTGTTCCTGGTTTTCTTTCATTCCCATTCACATTGCTTCATCTTCCACTCTCGCGGGTCAGGCTATCACTGGCTTTTCTAGGTGGCACCTGCTGGGGGATGCTTTCTGCAGTGGCAGTGGGCAGCAGCCTCTGCTGCACAGTTTTGTTTCAGGGGATCACCAGTCACAGTCATGCTGGCTGGGCTCCAGCTGGCCATGCTAGTTCTCAGATTGTTTTTTCTGGCTATCTGTTGGGCAGTCCTTGTCCCATAATAGGGCAACTTTTAACTCTTCTCTCAAGGGAAGCAACGAGAAATAAACTTTCTTTGGGATAATGACAGATTGTTGCTTGCAACCCCATAAAACTTTTGGGGTTGTTTTTGTAATCTTAATTATATCCTGGTTAATTTAACCCTGTGATGTAGGAGCATCTCATCTACTTCAGGGCATCATACCAGAAAAGCCAGAAAAAAGTCTGTAGGAAATTGCCCTGGTCCTTTTCTACTCTTCAGCCAATTAAGAATGAGAGACCTTCTTCAATGACTGGAGGACAGGAGTCTGGGTATGTTTGGTACAGCAACCTAAATGCATTCATAAGCAAATGGATTTTTGTTACTAAATGATACGTTTCATGAATAACCGAACCTTAATATCATTATTTCCAATGAACTTCTATCCATCAATCAAATCAACACAAAAAGACATTCTTAGTGAGTACATAGGACAGAATGAAGTTAACTATTTAAATCTTGCTTGTCAAATTCATATTGGTGACTAGGTTCTTTATAGACTAATTGCAGCTGATCTCTTTTTTAGTATTTTACAGTATGTCTGTCATCATCAATCTACAAAGCATATGAATACAATTTTCTAGTTTACAACCTTGATTTAATTTCATTTATAAACACAAGGTAACAAATTTAGCAGCGCTGTGCAACTGATGAGCAAGGCACTGAAACACAGTGCACAAAAAAATATTCACTCTAACTTCTATCCATCTTCTGCAGGACATAATGCAGTTACTGTTCACTTTCTTTCATGGTCATATTGTCCATACCAGTAGGAGAACATTCCCGCATGACATATGACTGGCAAAACATCAGTGTGCATTGAAAACAGATACTCTGCAACAGTCTTCAGACACTCTGCATCTAAGCAGAGATGAAGGGAATGAAAATATTCTCAGCCTAAACTAGGAAAGGAGGGAGATTATAGGCTTCAGCACTTCCTTGCAGGCCTTCATGACATAAATAGTAAATTATGTACCTGATACGCTTGAACTCACTGACAAAGCAAGGAACCAAGTCCTCGGCGCTAGTTTTGAGTGATCATTTAACAAAACACTATTTCTGTGATCATTTTGTTTTTCTACAGTATTTGTAAATTCACAAGGGAAGAAGAGAGCTTATGCACAGAAGACAGTTCTGTGCTTTCCGTTTATTCTGGACACAAAATAATACCCAGAGCTTCCTCTAAAAGCCTGCTGAGAACATAGACTAAAAGAAAGCCTCCAAGAGGAAGTACTGAAAAGTAAATAGGCAGTGCATGCAACGCTGCCGAGACACTACAGAAACTCTGTCAGTGTGTCAGAGTTTTGGTCAGTACCCTGAACGTAAGCCTGGGAGACAGAAATTGCCATATAATTCTTTCTGCAACATATAATTACATTCTTAACCTCTTTGTCTCTTTTCCTTTTTGATAAAAAGGAAATAATTAATTTCCAGGAATATAAGTGGCTTCAATTCACTTGGATCAAGCCTCTTTTTTTTTTTTCCTTCTTTTTCTTTTTTTTTTCTGATTCAGTGCCTGACTCAAAACCATCATTCTTATTGCTTCTGTCAGACTATTCCACATTTCCCAGTGGTTTTCACTATGGCAGTGTGGAAGCACTCTTTGTTCTTATAGTCCCACTGCCTACTAAGGCTTTTCTTTTCATGTTCTTTGACGTTTATTCCCTAGGAGCCGGATCCTTGTGTCCTTACATGTGAGCCAAATCTCCCAATGAATTTGCAAACGTGCAGGATCAGCAACTTAAAAAGTTTATTTATTCTTCAGGGTTCTCTTATGTTCACAGGAAAAAAGAGGCCTATAGGCAAACACTGCATCACAGGTTTCATCTTCACAAAAAGGAAGCTTAGAGAGGAAGGAAGGCACAAGAGTGCAAAGTTAACGATTAAAAAACAAAAAACAGCCTTCTCAAGTTTTTTTGCTGAGAGGTTGGTGGTTACAGATGCTGTTACAGGACACTGAACTTGCATATTTCTTGAAAAACATCAAAAGACTCCTTCGCTGAGTTGGCACACTGTCAGAAGTAATAGCTGATTCCAGAGTGCTGTCAGAATAATATATATCTTTGGATATATTTTCGAGACATCTTTCAACTTGGATATCTATACTACATTTCCATTCAGGCACCTGAAATGTCTAATGGACTGACACCTCAGGCTGGAAAACACTGCCTGTTCCCCTTTACTTCAGCTTTGGTATCTGCGTCAGAGAATGCTGGCCTGGCGTGTTAGAAGATGTAATGTATTCAATTTATGTCCTACATAAAAGTTGAGATCAGCATCAAAGACTAGATCCAATCTGCAGCTTTAATTCAAACAAACAGCGCTGCTGACAACACTGTTTCTGTGGATAAGGACTCCATCTCACAAACTTACATGCTAGACAGTCTTCAGATTTCACTTTAATATAGATGTCCCTCTTCTGATGTCAGAAATTTTATAGCAAGTAGTCTTGGGGATAAGACAATATTTGACACCATCTACCTATCTAATTTTGTGAAAACTGTTGGTGAGACAGTGCCATTAATATCTTCTTATGCAGCAGAATGAAAATCTTTTCTTGTTCTCTGTCTGCTGTGCACATGCAGGACAGAGTTATTGCGATAGACTCATGTATTTTCCAGCCAGAGAAATTATTTCAATCTTTTAGTCTGACATTTTACAGCAACAGAGTCAACAGTATTCCCTAAGTAGTTCCTACATCAGATCTTTAACTTGTCGATGTTAATTCAGATTACGTGTATAGTCTTACATAGACAAATGCTCAATTAACTGTAGATAAACTCGCAATTTATTGTGCATGTGAAATACCATGTTTCTTGTCTAGATATGATAATGTTTAATGACCCACACTAATAGACACATATGCCTCATTTCCAGTCTGACTCTTATCTGGACTCAGTTTCCTGCTATTGGATCTAAATACATTCCAGGCATATATTTTGTTGAAATGTCCACCATTTCAGTGTGATCTAGCTTGGGATATGTAAAACTGATAAATATGTACTTCCACAGGTGTTTTACAAAGACTTTTACCCTAACTTTATTGATTATTTATGTCCACCATCCTTAGATTTTCTACAAAAATCAGGCAGATCCATTCACACTCATTTACACAGTTCAGTTTTCTACATTGCTTCTATTTAAAGTGAGATAATTTCCATACACTGCAGGTCAATCTGCACACAAAAAGCATAGCACAAGGCTTTGAATGTTCTGCTGAAGTCATACCTAAGGCTTACGTAGTTTTAGCTCTCACTGAGAGTATTTTTTACACTTCTTTGTTTAACCTTGAAAACAGAACATGCAAGACAGTGCCATCACCTATAGATGATGCAATAAGTGTATGCCTCATCGGCACTACTTTGCCAGCATTCCAACAGGAAATTATATTTTGTGATATTTTACTCTATTGGCATTATAATCAGTGTCAAGGCCATCAGTGAAAGAGTTAAGCAGACAAAAAGTCTGCCAGAAGATCCCAGTTTGTGCTACTGCATGTGTTTTTATCCCTGATAGTATCCCCCAAACCAAGAGAGAATGATCTTTTTATGAATAAATTGCTTTAAACTCAGATAAATGCATGCTAGTGCAGTGAGATTCTCTGGAATACTGAAACAGCTTGTGAATGGAAAAATAATTCGCTAGTACAAAATAAAGGCATTGCTGCATTGTCTGCAGGAGATAGCAACATTCAGCTTTCTGGGGGGATACAGCAAGGAAAATTTCATGCAGCAGGAAACCTTTCTAAACAAGAAGTTGGCCACCTGCTAAGAACTGTATGCATTTTATGTTGTAAAAACTTCCCTGTATTTCTATTTCTTATTTATCATTCCCTTTCAGATGCTACTCCTTCAGGTAGTTTTAAGGAGTCAGCTAAAAATAGTCCTCTTCCTAAAAAAAATAAATCTCACAAACCCACGCAAAGAGGAAAAATTCTTCAATAAGTTCTTTTTTATTATATTTCGCCCCTCCAGCCACCACCACTGAATATAGAATTCCCTCCATCTTTGTGTGTGTGTGTGTGTGTGTGTCTGTTTTGCAGACTGAAGAAAATGACTGTAAATCAGTTTGCATTCAAAACACCACACTTGCAACTAACAGGACAGGATATTATACCATTAACAATAAGATTCAGTATAATGGTAAAAATTTTGTGACTGACAGAGGAGCACCTTTTGAGTCACAAATTCTCATTTTTAAAGGACAAAAGGGACTATCACAATCACTGCCTGAATTCCTACATAACAGAGACAATGTAATTTTACACAAGAATTCCTGCGTGAATCCCTGCCTTCTGATCTGCAAGAAAAAAACTCTACGTGTCACACCCCGCAAGCAAAAGACCCAGGGATTCTTCAGCTACATCCATGACAATTATCAAACAGATTTACAAAAAACATTATCGGCAACAAGGCAGAATCAAATCTTGGCTCTAAGCAATCTTGAACATAGATGAATCAGCACAAGGAAATAATGATAGGATGGGAATATCTTTTAGAGACATCATCTTTTACAGGATGAACACAGGGTAAAATCAAACTACTTTATACTTCACAAAGTTCCTGTAATTGGATCTTGCAGAATGGATAAATACTGTAATGGATCTGTTTCTTCATTAGCACGCGCTCTGATAACCTGCAGTACAATATCCATCAAGCTCTTCATTCCCTCTGGGGAAGGCTGCTGTAAGAGGTTGACAGAGACATGAGTCAGGCTCTGTAGGATCAGCAGACTCGTGTTTTTAGCTTGCATACTGGCTGCAAGCAGTTTGGGGCCAGGGTGCAAAAGTATCAGGGAGAACAGGTTGTTCTCCCTGAGAAGGGGACCAGTGCTACTTACAAGTGATTTCTGATGTTTTCGAATCACCATGAAGCTGTTGCAGGTGACTTCCAAATGGGTGAGAGAAAGATTATACCGTGGCCAAGGGAGTTTCAGGCCCACGGGTTAGCATTTGTAACTTGGAATGAGAATCTCTGGCGTTTGTCCGGAAGAGTCACAGCTTCACATTTCTACCCCTGCCTGCCCTTAGACGGTAAATTAAGAAGTGTAGAAAAGACTGTTATGAGTAGCTCAGGTTAGAAAATCTTCTAACAGCACTCATAAGCCTAGTTGAACATTTCCATCCATGGCCTAACTAGTATAAAAAACCCCAGGATGAGATTTTCAAAGGTTGTGAGACACCCAGTCCTTTGTTAATCTTAACTTTCATGTTATATTGCTTCTGTGTTTATATGTGTTTTCTTTATTAGATCAGCTTTAATTTGGAGCATCTTAATATCTGAAACACCTTGCTAGTACCACAGAAACATTAAACAGAAGCCTACATTACAAAACCAAAATTAAGTTAAAGCCTGAAAATGTGACCTCTGTCTTCAAGCCTGTCTTAGTCGTAGGTCTGTAATCAAGGCCTGAAGGTCATAAGTGGTGTCAAAAGAACTCAAACCGAATAGTGCCAAAACACACACTGAGAAGGATACTTTCCTGAACTCAGAGGCTGGAGGCACCATTTATGCCTCCATATACGTTTTACTGTACATTATTTCTTAACCTTTGAACGCTTCATTTTACAATATGAATATTGCTTTGTGTTTTATTTTTGAATAGAACAGTGATTATACTGGCAGTAACACTGACATCATTCTCGTGCTGTGAATCCCATAGCTGCACTTACACTAAGAACTGCAAAACACAGATTACTCAGATAACCTAACCAGTGGGAAATAAAAACAAAAAGCTCACTTACCATGACAGTTTTGGAATTGCACCAGGGATGAACTTGTCTCTCTGGGCTCTCCCAGCTCACGAGTCCTACAGCATCATCTGCAACATTTGCCGGGACTGCAGTCCAACATTGCTGCCCTTGCATTTAAATAAAAAGCCCCTCAGCTGAGCTCTGTCTCTTTACCTTCCCATTCACCAGCGGTTTAAACAGACATTTGATTTTTCTATTCTGTGTTTGCCTGTAACTATTTTTAGCAGCTAATAACTGACACCCTAGGGAGCATGATGTCATCACACTTCGCACTTACGGAGCTCTCGAAAGTCAAACCCAGACAGCAGCAGCTGTCATCATGGTGAGCTGGCTCATTAGGCGAGGGTAAGGGAGTGACACCACCAGAGCTGAGTTCAAAAGACCAAGCAGGAGGAAGTTCAGTCAGATCTTGAATAAAGAATAGCTCTTTCTTTTGTAAGTAATCTGCAGCCAAGATTTCAAAAATGGTATGCATTTTGTAAGGCTGCTGAATACTTTTTACAGTACTAATAAAAATACAGTCTTACTGGCAATTCTCTTGTCAGTGTCACATGCAAACATTTTGTGGACTTTTGGAATTAACACCCCTCAACTATCCACACCACAAAAGAAAATTAGTGAACAGGCAGCAACTGGCAGCTTTGTTAGTGATCTCAGCAGAAAGGCTAAGGACTAAGTGATCATGGACACTGTATCTGTCGTTGTTGGGACGGACACGACACTGAACATCAAGTTGCAGCAATCCAATTTCTTTATTTAACAAGCAGTGCTTTTTTATATTCTTTTACCCGGGTGCTTATCTATGCATATATTCTAGCATTCTACTTTTGCCCAATACGCTGTCACATCACACGCCAGCCAGCTAATACAATTGTTGTTCACGCACTGTTCATGCTCTGGTCAAAGCCAGGATGTTTGCCAACCCTTATCTTTTTACTCAGCTCTTGTCAGGACTCCCCAGTCTCTTCAAGGGTACACGGATATCTGCTCAAGGTCAATGTTAAACTCACATTCTGATCCCTTGGACTAGTCGAGGTTTCACACATGTATCTATCCATTTATCAATATTTGCTCCCAGTATATTTAATGATTCATCACCCTAGAAACTTCCATTTGGTTGAGTATATGAGGCATTTCTAATGTCCTTTGAAAAGATGGAGCATCATTCCCTTGCTCATCCCGTAGCTCTTCTTTGTACCTCTCGCAGTTTAAGGTCATTTGTCTGAAAACAGCTAAACACAACTGCAGAAATACTCAAAAGGAGTTAACACTCCCTGTAAGACAGTACCAATATTTCCTTCTCTCTGTTAAAAAACTCTTACCTTCCAGGATTGCATTATCTTTTCTACCATAATTATATTCCATTGTCTCATCATATTCACCCTTCCACTGACAAGTACACTCAGATTTGTTTACACCTCTGTTACTTCCAGTTCATAAACCCCCAGTTTATAGATTAAATTATTGAACCCAAAATATATGGCTTTGTAGAGTATGCTACTTAGTTGCATCACATCACCAGCAAGCTAGTAAAAAAGTTAGTCTAATTCTTTCTGAACAACCACCCAGTCTTCCTCAGCATTGGCAGTACTTCCCAACTTTGTCTTATCTAGAAATTTCACCTCAACACACTGGTAAATATATTAAATACAACAGGTTCTAAGACTAACCCAGAGAAACACCACTAGTAACATTTCTCCAACCTTATCGCTTTCTTTTGAGTATTATTTTTAGTCAGCGCTTTAGTCAGCTCACAGTTCTTGCGTTCACCACTGTCATTTCCAAATTCAAGAACAATTTCCTATGGGATATCAGTTACTGGACTTGAAGTGGATTAAGCTCACTTTTATTACTCCTAAAAAATCAATTATCATGCTGAAATATATTGAGCACGATGACCTACCTTTGATAAAACAATTTTGTAATTTATTCCAAAATAGGTCCACATTTGCTATTTTCCAGTCACAGAAAACAAAACAAAACAAAACCAACAACAAAAAAACCCACAAAAACAAACAAACAAAAACCAAAACAAAATGAAAACCAACTTCCCAAAGAACCCAAAGAAATCAAAACAAAAAAACGACTCACTACAATTACTGCAGTTTCTTCAGCATTCTGGAAATTATCTGCATCACCTAAATTTGATTTACCAGTAAGATTTGCTTCCATGCCAGCAGCTGTAATTTCTAGTGCATCATCATAATTTGTATGATAGAATTATCACTGCTCTCATCTACTATACTGATAACTGAGGCTAAACATTCATCTGATAAGTGGGTCACAGCTACCAAACTGTTAATCTATATCCTAACCTTTGTATGAGGCGTCCCACTTCCTTCTTATTTTTGCACTGAATATAAATTTTATATGCAGTACAATACACCTTGTTTTGTATGTGCACGCAAGTCGTAACAGTTGCTTATGCAAACGACAAGTATCAATACAGTGACCTAACCAGGAATACCAATTACTGAAGAAATGGTGCGTGATATTTTCATTCAGGAATATCCCCTTATTAACAGTTTTCCTTCTTCTCCCTAAACACACTTGACACCTTGAACACCTGGAATCTCATGCACATGGGTGAAATTCACGTGAAACATTTTTTTTCTCCATGAACAATTAAACATTTAGGATTTACCTGGGATTTTGTTCATTCTTAACTATCAGACAATAATCTCCTTAGGCAAAAAATCTAAACAAAGATGTTCTAAATCTCCTTAGCATGTTGGGCGCACAGTCTCTCAAAGCCCAAGATGAAAAGGTCCCTTTCAAGTATCAAAGATGATGTCCCCTAGAGAATCATGCCGTGCTTCTTTTGCCTATTCCTTTGAAAAGATATATCAGGAAACCTCCTGTTATCAGTCACATGAAAAATACCAACTAGTCCCCAAAGCTGAGCTGACGTCAAAGAAGGACATTTAAAGGGTCTGTCTAAACACAGCCGAAAGGCTTGTTATAAGCCACAGCGTAGGAGTACCCACATCAGACAAGTCCAGAGGAATTGCTGGCACCAGAAATAAGGACCTGACACTGTAGCGGGCCCAGGGATGTGGAAACATGCTGCTCACCGAGTTTTGCCTAGAGAAGAATGTGTTTGTAACTACGATTGCTTATTCTTTCCTCACAGTCAAAAAGTACATCGAATAAAGACTGAAAAGAATAGTAAAGCTTAACAATGGTGCAATGAGTGGATTTATATGTGTGTGTATTTTCTTTGGCACTAGAAGAGTTTAGCGGCAACACAGATAGAGGTTGCATGCATTTTAAGGGCTTGGATTAATTCATTGTTTATAAAAATATATCAGGGAAACAGAAATTTTCTCTCCACAAAACAGGCATCCATGAACAGTGTTAGTGTATTTTTCCATTGAATTCATGACATTTCTCAACCACAGGGTTAAGAATATTTTGTGTCTTTATGTATAACTTTCCAAAGTCATTTATTATGGTAGTTATATTTAGAAGTTAAAGTCTACTTGCTAGAATTTTAAAATGCGTTTCCCTTTAGCTGTCTTTGCTACCGCTTTGCTCACTTTTTACAAATGTTTGAATGGTTCACTGAACAATTCCTTCTTTATACATTTAAAACATTTCTTTGTTTATCCTTGTGCTATTTCCCTTGAGATTTTTCCCTTAAGATTATTTACCCCTATTTACATATGCAAGAAAATAATACTTAAGATTTCTAAATAAAAAAATGACTTTATTCTTTTCTCATCTCCAAGACTGAATTACCATACTGCATAAACATGTTTCCTTGCTCAATTCCTAATTTTTCAGTTTCAGAGGAATAGATCCACTACGACTTTGCTATTCCCTGCTAAGTATGAGGGATTTCATTTCCTGATTTTCTAGCTGAGGTTATGTCTGCTTAGTGTTTCTATTTTTTATTTTAACTGAAATTATTTCTGTCTCCTCTGCATTACGGAGTACTGTAGGACCACAGACGGTCTGGTTAATCAACTGACCTTACAACTAAAACTGACAATGAAAAAGGACCTGTTCACACAAGAACTAAACATCAAATCAAACAAATCAAACAAAATTACAGAAAAGAATTAACATAATCCTACTTCATTCTTTGGCTAATGTGAAATTGTTCCTTAACATATATTACACAATATTTTCTGTCCAGACATAGAAGTCCAGTAATTGGCCTTTTACGAAGCCATTTTGGAGAGTCAGTCTAGCAACAGGGTTTCAGAACAGTTTTGTGGCATGCAGCACACAAAATTCCTTTCTAGATTCCCTCCCATAACACCTATATCTAACATTGATCATATAGTGGTAAAAGCTCTAACCAGTCAGTCTGTCCTCAGTTCTGTCATAGGACCAACCTGGAATTTATAACATTATTTCCAAGGCAAACTGCCATTTTTTTTTTCTTCTGCAGCAGTACTTATATTGTCAACCTGATTTTAAATATTGCACATACTTCCTGATGACTTTATCAGCTAAATTTGATTTTCTCTGTCTAAAGGGCTACTTAATAGGAGGTGGAAGTTTCTTCTTACTACTTTATTTAGGTATGGTGAATGCTTATGAGAAGAATGCTTATAAGAACTGGTGATGAATGTCAGCCAAAAGGAAGAAATCCTCTCTTGCACCATGAAACATATTAATGTCATTGCCCCCCTGCTTCATTTAGGTTAAAAATAGTTTCCTATTAATATTACATTAAATCAGAACAGGCTTTTTTATGGAGAGATATACAGGAAAAAAAAGCTGGTGCTTATATTTTTAAGTCCCAGTTGCAGCAGTAAGTAAAACAGACAGTGAGTATCAGGATCAAATCGTAGCATCTGTCTGTAAAGATTTGTTGGTATAGAGCTGTCACCCACATGGCTTCTTGTCTTGTATTAAACAAGACAAGTGCAACAGAGAAACATGAAAAGTGTTAATAGTGCTGCAAGTCAGATGCAAGGGATAGGGAATTCAACAGATCTTCTGTAGCTAGGCCTTGGATACAAAACTTTCAGTAACGGTATTTGAAAAAAAAAAAAAGTATTTTAACCATAAATAAAAAATGTAATCCTTTTTGAGTTAAAAATTTTTCATCCATTTTAATGAAAAGACAGATTTTACTTATATTCCTTTTCAAGTAAATACTGCCTTCTTATTAAATCAGATATGGCACACAAAACTATTGCTCTTCTTTTATGAACTTTTCTCTATTTTTCAGAGATCTTGTTGAACTAAACAGCACTGTTTATGATTTTGCCAGGGACTTTTACAAAAGCCAATCCTGATTAGAGAAGTAACCTCCCATCTCGAAGAAGGAACATAGAAGAGGAAAGTCCTTGAGTCTGTCTGACCTTAGATTCGGATAAAAATGCAATGTATAGATCTAAGGTACTCTCTTCCATTGACTTTCTTTGTCCTTTAAACAAACTATGCAGCCTCTGCACATGAGATCTGAATGTCATATAAAGAACAGAAAGAGAAGTCTGAGGGGAAAATGGAAGTTTCCCAAGGTGATGGCATACAAGGAAAGAACATTATCAATATTAGGCTTGTAGTCCTACGTACAAAGTTGCCTTTGCAGTGACCCTACAGGGACTGGGTTTTTACCACTGCTTAAGTTTAATACCAAACTCAGGGGCTTAAGGTACACCGTTAATATAAGTAAGTCTCCTACATAATCACTAAATACTGTCAGGCTCCTCTAGAGGTGCTTCAGAGCAGAAGCCGTACTTGTGGATTCTCAATTACTTTCTCAAAGAACCGTCCTCTGTATTTATTCTGTCAATAGCTCAGGAAAAATTGTCTTCCTCCTTAAGACACCTATGTTAGGCATGTAAGGATAGCCTATAGGAACTGCCTTACACATCTCTTTCCCTGTGTTTCTGCAGTCCATTTCTATTACTTTCACAAATTTTGCTAAAGGTAGGAGTAGCAGATTTTATCAGTGCCCCAACTGGTTCAACCACACTCTTTCCTGCTCTTGATATTTCTGGTTGTTTGCATGTCTAAACAGCATCTCAGTTTTTGATCCCGTCTAGGGAGCATGCACTTTTAAATCTATTTTTAGTACCTCATCTATGACCATCCTCCCCAAGATGAAAAAAAATCTTCACTGAACAGGTCATCAAGCACTGGAACAGGCTGCCCGAGGAAGTGGTCAAGTCACCATCCCTGGAAGTATTTAAAAGATGTGGATATGTGGTGCTTAGGGACACGGTTTAGTGGTGAACTTGGCATTGTTAGGTTTAGGGTTGGAGTCTATCATCTTAAAGGTCTTTTCCAACCTAAATGATTCTATGATTCCATGATTCTATGTCCCTATCTACATAACGTGGGAAGATGATGCCTACATAGGTTTATCAACTGCTTACATACTGATGTGTAAAAATCCCTATAGAAGCATAGCATATTGTATTTTTGTAATTAATCAGATACACAGTGTGACTGTTACAGTCTCCTGTATTTCACCCAAATATCAATATATTTACATCTTATAATCTGTCACACTTCAATAAAACCAATTTCCTATTTCTGAGAAGAGAGCATACTGATTAGTGAAAACTCCAGCCTACTGCATGTCCCCACTCCTGTGATTTGTGGGCATGGAAAACACTGATACATTTTCTTTCCTGAGCAAAAAAAAAATCTGTAACAATAACTGACATGGCAGAGAAGGCTTAAACTTTTTGAAGCAAAACATTGTAATAAAATTCTTATGGAAGTGCCAGTATATTAAGCATGTGACTCCCTGCCAGCGAAAACAGTCTACACAGACTATATAGATAGACAGCAAGGAGTGTAATCACCGGTTTGGGATCAGAGAGGCACAAGTCAGGAGGCTTCAGCAGCTTGGTTCCATCACTCTCAGAGACCCTAGTGGACACATTGGGTCTGGATCCAGCCTGCAAGTTACAGTATGGACCACTACCAAGTCTTTTAAAAGTGATCCAGTCACAATAGCTGGTATCTATCCAGAGGAAAGGCATACAAGAGAGAGAAACCAGGCTCGCTTTGTTATGGAACAGATGTCAGTATCTCTCAGGGAAGTCACAGAGATGTAAATGGCTCCAGAAAATATTCCCAGCTCCACAGCGGTCACTTTACAAGGGGAAACGTGGAATCTGTCATGCTTAGGATTTATAAAAGAATAAAGACACAATATACAGGCTGCCCAGGGAGGTTGTGGAGTCTCCTTCTCTGGAGACATTCAAAACTCGCCTGGACGCCTTCCTGTGCAACCTCATCTAGGTGTTCCTGCTCCGACAGGGGGATTGGACTAGATGATCTTTTGAGGTCCCTTCCAATCCCTAGCATTCTGTGATACTGTGATACAGCAGAGTACCATATATTCAGGAATATCCATATCTCAATCCCTCTGGAGACAAAGTGAAGAATTTGCACGGTACTGAGCAGGTCTTGGGGGGCTGGTCATGAAACTCTGGGGGTATTCTATCCAGCCATCCTCCTACGTAGGAATTTCTGGCATTCTTAGCAGGGTAGTAGCTGAATGCTTGCTTGGATTACTCATGCTTTGAGGACACAAATCTATCTGGACATTTAGGCAGGAATTTTGTAGGAAACCTCAAGGCAGGAAAATCCGAGCCTGGGTATTGTTTGTTTTGGGGTTTTGTTTTGGTTTTTGTTTGTTTGTTTGTTTGTTTGTTTGTTTAATTTTCTTTCTGGAACACTACTAGAAATTCAAGTCCAAGCTATGATGAAGGTGGTTTCAGATGCGCAGATGAAAGTATAAATACTGCTTTGGTTTGATACATGGGAGAACACGAGATCTGCACCTGCATTACAAGATTTGGGTTTGTTCCTAGGTCTGTTACCAAGCTGCTCATTGATCTTAGGTTCTCACTTCCTTTTTCTGTGCTTCCATTTCTGTAAAATAAGACCATGAGATTGACCTTCATTACAAAACACTTTGTGGATGAAAACAACTAAATAAAACCTAATTATTATCATTAGGTTGGATCCAGAACCAGAAGTTGTCAGTTTTCTAGTTCAGCCTTACTTGTGATTATAATTATAATCTCATCAGAAGATTTTAGCCTAAAATGACAGAAATCTCCTAAGGATAATTCAGAGTATTTTAGTGCAGTTCTAGTAGAAACCCTAGCTTTACCTTAAACTCAGGTCTCAAAGTCCAGCCTTATCTAAGCCTCATCATTCTTCATAGCTGCATTTTGCTATTTAAGAGTTAGAATGCCTGAAAACAGAATTACTATTTGCTCTCAAAACAGTGGTTTTCCTCTTTACTACAAACTGAATGAAAACAAGCAGATACAAATGGACAGTTATAATTTCAAGCTGATTAGATTTTATAAAGCCATTCAGAAAATTATTTACAATATATCCTGTGTTTCTCTAAGACCAAAAATATTACCCTCGATTCCATAAGATATCAGCTTTTTCTTGACAACCCCACTGCTCCTTTTGGATGCCTTTTAGTCTTTTTTTAAACCTCTTTAATAGGCAAACAGAATCCTGCCTCCTGACAGCATACCAACATACCTAAAACAAGAAAGTATACGTGCTGGATGTTTCTTTTGCTACAAGCTTCAGATCCAGCCTTTGATGAGAAAAACACATTCTCTTTCTATCATTGAAACACCAGCAAATATTGGTGCAATATATCTGCTTTATTACAAAGACAATCCTCTTTAAGAAAGAGCTCTGAATTCAAATTCCCAATCCAAACTGTGCGTCACAGTCTGAATTTCCTAGTCTGATAGCCTACTAAAATGCCTCCCAGAGACTACATTCAGCTTTAATTCAGGTTTGTCTGGCCAGCAGATAATTAAGGAAACCCCACAGCAGAGACTACCGGCTCTAACAGCTTCTACACTAACTCCCATATTTCCTCCACATAGAAAGTAGCCAGGAAAGGAGCATTCCTCAACACCAAATGTTTAAGAGGAAGATGAAAGAATCCCCATCCGAAGTAGGCAATTCAGGAGTGGTCCAGCTCTAAGCAATATTTCTTTTTAACGTTCATTGAACATTAATGATTATAACTCTAAATTTCTAACTTGTTTTATGATGTTCTTACTACATTACATCATGCTACCCTGTGTATAAAAACAATGGAATGAAAGCCTCTAATTTTAGCTGTCATAAGTTAAAGAATAAATGGCAGCAGAAGCTTTCACTTATAATTGCAGGATTTTAGGTAGCTACAGAAAAAGTTATCTTTTCTGTATGTGAACAACTGCTTACACCTTTAAGCAAAATTTCAGAAACAGAAGTTGTGTGTGCTTAAGAGTTAATAGTGAAGGTGTCACTATGCTCAGAAATAGAGCCGACTTTTTCCACGTCGCATTCAGCTTATTAATAACCCAATTATTTCTGTCGCAATGGCACATGTCTCTCTCTGCTTTTTGTTATTGTTATGCAACTGGAATAGCTTTCAGAATCGCTTTTGGCTGAGCTTGAACAGGTAAACTATAAAATTCAACTAGAATCGAGTTTTATGATGAAATGTTATTGCAATTCAATAGATGAATGTTGAGTGACATAGAGTATGCAATTATGCAAGAAGACTGTTTGCAACAAGCCATCTTGGAAGTACTTCCATTTGTGAAAGGATTTTTTTATATTCTGAATCTGAATACATTTAAAAGCCTGTAATCAGTTAATAGAGTCAAATCTGCAATTCTTAAATCTGAACATCTTCTGTAACAAGATGAGCTTCTTAATTCTTGTGATTAACTTACAAACAAAGCCAAATACAAGAAGCTGGTTCAGAAAAATCAATGCTGGAAATCATTGACAGTTTTCTTATAAATATTTCTCCCTTAGAAACCGCTGAAATTTACACTCTTTTTATCATGTGTTGTATAGGGCTATACGCAATTACAGCACTTCCTACATAAAATAATATAGATCTGGGTAAGATCTTGCATAAATGGATATAAAAATCATATGCAACCTCCTGACAAATTGCCAAAGTGGCCCTTATGCTTACAAAATAGTGCACCAATCAAATCTAATCTCTGTGTGTACACATGTATGACAATACTGCTGCAAAGCTGCTTCGTTTAGATGTGTATTTTCATGACCTTGAAGCTCAGGATAATGTATTTTTTCTTCTATTCAGTATCTTCACACAAGGATATCTACAATCATTATAAAAAATCTCCAGTCAGAGGAGTGGGGAAAAAAAGGGACTTCGACTGCTCAGTTTCTAAATTAAGCTACAACTGAAGTTAAAAATAGCCCTTCCGCCCGAAGATGCTACGCTGCCTGAATTTAAATAGCCTGTTTCTCTCCCTGACAGATAACATTTATTGTACTCTCTGCTGAAAAAAAAAGTCTTCTGTAAGGAGGCTACCTTTTTTTAAGTTCAATTTCACTTCACCTAAGAGGACAAAATTAAATAGAGTCAGTGCCAGAGCCACATCGATACATTTCCCAAATTTTACTAAATAGACCTAAAAATATACATGTGTATATGTGTGACTTTTCCTAGCTCTTTCTGCATATTTTCCTGAGAAGATCTACAGTAAGAATGTATTGCCTGAAATGCAATCAGTTTTCTACAACACATTTCCTAAAAGTGCTGGTACCCATCCCTACCAACCTCTTTGGTTTTCATTTACTTTCTTACAATCATATATATAAGACGCATATTTATAAATGTTATTTCTAGATGTTTCATTGTTGATTCTAGATAAAAAGCAACATTAAATGCAATGATATGCACTATACGTGAAATGGTTTACTCGCGGCTTTTTCCCCGAAGCACTGTATGGAAAAGTGTAGAAACCATAACCTTTTTCTCTCTGGGCCTAACACAGACCCAGCATAAGGATATCTATCCCATCCATATTGCTACTGTGGCCGAGGCCGAGTGGTTAGAATTAAGTTACGCAAGACCTGCTTGTGCTACTGATGCAGAGTAACTGAGGCACCGGCTTTATATGGCATGCAGATTAGAAAGGTAAAAATTCTTTTACTCCATCCAGCCCCTTTTTGCCAAAGCAGGTTAGCTGTTTTTGTTAAAATTTCTAGTAGTCCATCCAGTGTAGTTTTGAAGCTTCAAGCACTGCATTCATGCTTGCCCATGGGAAACTGTTAATTTTCCTCACTATTCATTCTAAATTTACTGTACCTTAATTTCATCATTTTATGGGAATTAAAATTAATCAGATTCACTTCTTCATTTTAGGCAAGAAAATAAGAAATGCATACTTCTAATGTGCAAAAATGAAACTTGAATCTTGCTATATTGAGACAACCCTACTTCCCCCCTCTTTGTTGAATTGCATGTTTTATACAAGCACTCCCAAAGGAATAGCACACAAAGACTCAGGAATAAGTAAATGAAAGATGAGATGGATATAAGTACTTCTCTTACCCCCAAGCAAGACTTTCACAGTGCAGTCAATTTGTGAACTAAAAGCCTGAAAGATCCCTGAAAGCTTTATAAGCATCAATAATATTTGCAATGATGTAACCCAAAGGCAATGATCTAAATTCTGCAGCCCCTAATTGAATAAAACACCCATTGAAATCAATAGAAATTGCACTCAATTAAGCTGTACAATATTTCAGGTCTATAGCGTTTTACATAATGTTACTACATAGTACCTAGGAGTAGTTTTATTTGTATAGAGTAATGTTTGCAAGATGCAACCCTCTGTGAAAGTAGACAGGGCTGGAATACCCATATGCAGTTCAGTTGTGTAGTTTCAGTTGAACTGAACTGCAGTCATCAATGAACACCACATTAAGACAGAACGCCTATTCAGTTACCTAGGTGAAGCTCTAAGGCTACTTCCATTTGTAGGCCTGAAACAGCAAGGTCAGTCATATTATAGGGGGACTGAATTTGACTCAAATTTTAGATAAAATGGAAAATAAAATTAAATCCTTGTGAAATTTGATGTGCATGTCCATAGCCCATAATACAGTAATATAATTTCTCTGAACAAGTTAACCCAAGCTATAGTCTCAGTTCTTAAATACTTACAAATAAACGGGTATGCATGTGGCAAAGTCCTATCATGTTACAGAATAGTTTATGTAAAGTAAACTGTGTCAGGACTTAAAGGTTCTGGGACTTCAGAAATTGCTACAGTCCTTAGCTTTACACTCCTTACTCAGCTTTATTCCCAAGCATGTGAAATGAGAGCCACATGTGTTGCCCCTGAGGAATAGGAGAAGAATGAGAGTCGGTCGGCAGCACTGGCACTGCAGATGGTTTGGTATCACTTTTGCTGCTGGGGAAGACAGGATCATGGCTGCCAGAAACCATTCACATTGCACTGTGTCAGAGAGCTTCACAAAAGCATGTAATAATGCATGTAATGAGTCTCCACAATCACGTTTGTGAGGCCTGGAGAATGTTTCTCTTTCCAAATGTGAACTACTGAGTCATCCTGTTCATGTGAGATAGACTGTATTCTCTTCCCAGAGAGCTCCTTTGAATTGCTGTTACCACCAGATAACAGATGTTGCTCTCCAGGAAAGTTTTTCATACAAGCTCTTATAATCATACGGATTATTTCAACTTGACCTTGTAACTACAAGAGAAAAACAAGATGAACTGGGGGATCTCAGCATATCTAAGTAAATAAGCCCTCAACAACATAAGAGCAACAGATAACGTCCATAGTCTTATAAAGTAAATACTACTTATTCCAAGCCTACATATGGGAAGAAGCAAGCCCTAAAGCGTTTAATGGACTTGTCTAACATCATTCAGTAAATACGTAACAAATCAGGAATAAGTGATCCAATGTTTGAATGCATCTATGTCTCTTTGAAACTTAGAGCCTACAGACATGCAATGAACCTCAAATCATTTGAAAACAGGACTAAAAGTATAAATTGGAAGGTCTCAGTAAAGTGCTTTAAAACTCCCATCTACTGACAACTGCTTCTTTTTTGAACCGTAAGACACTTCATCTCCAATTATTTGTTCAAAATGAACTTTACCATGCACTTTAAAAGAGACATTGAAAAGTACTGTAATACATACTAAATTTCAAACTTTCCTAACTATGTATACTTCTGGTCAAGTAACACTAACTGTCCTTCTGCATGTCTTTATTGTGGTCCTGGATTGCCGCTTTGGATGATAAAGCACATTTTCACCGCTGTTCTTCAAGAATGCCAGTGAGTGCCAATTTAAAATCAGACATCTATATTGCAACTATGCCTGTGCCTTCTAGTGCCACTTTAACTAAGTTCATGCAAATAAATTATTTCTCTAATGCCCTGAATACACGCATTTCATGATTTCACATCAGAGTTTTGGAGTTACATCACCAGATCCCAGAAGTAATACAGCTATACTTATTCATAGCAGTGGACAGTCAGGCCCAGGTAACGCAATAACAGCTTGGATTCCAAACAACAGCAACAAAACACAGAACCTCTGGTTACACAAAAATTAATTAGTAAATTTTTCATCAGATGGTCTCATTAATCACTACAGTCATGAATTAAAACTCACAGTATTCCTTTAAGAGAAATACTGTTCATTTAAAAGAAAAAAACCAACCAAACAAACAACCATAAAACAACAAATGCCAGATCATGGATAGATGATGCCTATCAGATAAAATAATCTATCAGGTCTCAGGAGAATTAACCAGTTAACCTCTAATAGCAAAGGCCACAGTTTAGGCTGAGTTGTCCAGTACAGTGATAGTACTAATACTGTCATCAATAATGATTTGCTTTGTCATACACTATGTTTAGAAATTACTGGTTACTGGACAATTATTCACCTACATTTATTTTTTGCCTTCTGTTCCTCAAGGGATGAGGAATTTGGGCTACTGAATGTTTTTATATATTCTTGCATTTATCTAGCATGCCTCAGTCCTTCCAGGATAAGCACTACTTCTCTTTTGTCACCCTAACTTGTCTTCCAATCCCTGAGTATCTCCTCATTTTCCAGCCTGTGCCGTACCTTTCCTTCCTGGTCTGAAGCCTGACTTTTCACCAGTGGATAAATTTGTACTGTTAATTCTTCTTCCTCTTTTCTGTATGCAAATGCAGAAGATAAAAAAACAACTGGAATTCACCACTCCAAAGTTTCCAGCAATAGACATGGCATTAAAAGGGTCAAATTGCTCAACAGTACTTATGCTGTATCATGGGTATTTGCCCATTTACAGTATTTACTATATTACAAACTTCAGTGTCTGTCTCTACCAAACCTATCCTCCCCAGCTTACACCCCCAAACCCTGCACACCAACTTCATCGAGATGCTCCAGGAATCTTCGTAGCCTGCTCCCTGGAGCTCTCTACTACTTGGTTAATTTACTGTGCTCCTGGTACAAGCACCGCTAAAACCACTTAGTCTCACCTAACCTTACAGCTTCTCTTCATTACTCCCAGTCCATTTGCCTCTTGATTTCCCAGCCTTGTTGCTGCAGAATTGTCTATCTCCGGCATCACTCATCAGACCCACAAATACCTTTCCAGAATTGTTGACAGATACTATACTGTGAACAACTCACAATGCAGACTTCATTCCCTTCTCTTCCTTTCAGCTTCCATCTCTCTGTCCCACTGTCTGAAAGTAAATGCTATTATCTGCATAGTACAGTCACAGAGCTTTTTCAAGTTGGAAAGAGAGATGGAGAAGCAGATAGACAGGAAAAAGACGAAAAGAAAGATAAAGACTGAGGCTTGTTACCCACCATCTTCTCCAGAAAGGTTTATCTCCGAATCGCTCATTTGAAAACCTACTTTACTAATTAACATACCTTATCTAGTTGTCATCATATTTTTCTGTCATAAGACCACCTAGAATACAAAACGATCTTTTTGAGCTTTTGCTTCTGGATTACTAAAAATGGTGGAATCATATGGAATGCTGATAAACTAGGAACATTAGATAATGATAAATTTTCTTTGAGCTTACAGATTATTTTTCCTCCAGTGCAAGCATTTAACGAATATTCATATCTTAAACTGCTTAAAAGTGATATCCAGAACAGACGTCAAAAAACAGTAACAATTTTTAGAAAGAGGAAACAGGTCTCCTTTCTGAACAAACATATTTTCTCAACAGCCAGATGAAAAGATCATTTTAACCCCAGACTGAAATTGTCACTCTCAATTCTCTTCTCTGTCATATAGAAACATCCAGACTCACTGCTGTGCTCCAGTTGTTTTGATAATGCAAAGATATCATAAACACATCTGAATACATAGTAACATCTAAAATTCAGAAACTGTAATATACCATGCTAAATTAAATGCCCTAATGGTATATTTCCACTGGGGAAAAGTGAGTCAAACTCACACTCTGTATGTATATGCAATAAGCAGAAAATAAATATATGTGCTTTATTCTGGTTAATATATGTCGTGCCCATCACGACACGTGAGCTTGCCAGGGTGCGAAGCACACAAAAGCTACACATAGGTGCAAATATATCAAACAGCATATAGTAATTTTGATGCGACAGTTACTATTTTGAAGTTTAATAACTTAGCAATTCTACAGAACAAAACACAGCCACCTCGTCAATTGTCCCTTCCTCCCAGGAAGCCAGCACACAAAGTGAGGACTGTATCAACAAACATGCTTTTGATTCAAAATTGTTCCAGTGTAGTCCATTTAAAACAACAAAAAAAACCCACCCCAAACCAGCCACTTCAGTCATACCTGTCATAACCCAGATTACATGTAAATACTTCATAGAAACTTTGGAGGTCATTGGGAACTTCTGAATGGATTTTTTTTTCCTTGTTTCCTATGTATTATTTACATGCCCTCACACACAAAGGAACAAAATTTGGGCCCGTTTTACAAGGCACTTATCACCACCAGCTTCCACTGATAGCATCAGTTCCAGAAAAACATTCTGCAGTCTGGAGGCTCTATTTTCTTCTTGCCCACAGGTAAGCAAAGAGTTATCCTATGAGCCTGCAAGTATCTATTTAACAGACAAAATTTAAAAACAACAGGAGTTCAACATCTTCAGCATCTGATAGGATAGGGCTTAACTCTGGATTTTCAGTTTCCAGTTGATGTGGCCTATTATATACATACAGTACAATGAAGACTATTCAGAACTTCCCATGTGCCTTAGAGGCAACCACAGTTAATGCTCTGTAATCTGCATTACAACACACTGTGGGTTTTTTTTGTTTTTAATTAATTCTTCTGAAAATATTTTTGGGGTGAGTGGACGTATATGGAGAACGTAGTGGTGATAAAGGCTGTGGGATTCATAATTACAAAGAGAATAAAATCCTGAGCTGCTATGAGCTGCTATCCTATGCAGCATTACTAAGATTTCATTGCTCAAATTAGGCAAAACCTCTCTTCTATTATACATATAGATACACATATAGCAAAAAAAATTGGTAACGATGCTCAATGTTTTGAATAAATCCAGACAGAGCAGTTAATAAAACAGAAAAGAAAAATCCTCACTTACCTCAATAGTTGTAAGCTGTTATTTCATACTCTGTAAACTTTCACTCCCTACTAACTAAACAAAAGTTCTGCAATCTTGATGCTAGAATAGCTCTCAAATACATACTGCAGAATACCAAAAAAGAGAAAGCCTATGTTGTCCTTACTAGCAGGCATCTCTCCAGGGATGATTGGTCATTACCCTGGCAACCCTCACAAATGGCAAATGACGTAAAGAGAGTGGGAAAAAAGCCACTGAGAGCAAAAAGCACTATATGCATTATAGATAGTTCTGAGAATCCACGCTCATATATGCATTAAATGGCTTCAGAGCAGCACAAGGGACCTTCCATTTTGCAGAGATGCCTGCCAAGGTGAATAAGAAACTTTCTAATTTTTTTCTTAATCAAAACATTGGGACCATCTTTGTCTTTAATTAAAGCAAATTGGTTTCTGATGATTTTAATAATTCAGCCACTGTTTTTATTCTCTTTTTTTTCAATTCTGTTAAAATTTCCCATTAAAAACAGCTCACAGCGGTATTCAGACAAGAATGGATGCATTTTTCATTATGCCTTTTCACTTTATTTATTGTTACGTGATGTTACTTATTATTGTATTTATTCAAATTAGCTCGTACTCTCATTTTTCCCTAACAATGCATTTGTAAAAATTGTACAAGAGTTCTTATGTTTATGTCATTAGAAATAAACACATTAGCAGTTGTATTTAGTGTTACTGATAACTATATTCTGCCTAAAGAAGACATGATTCTAGTCAAACATCAGAGAACAAATTAAAAAGCATTTTGTTATTTTTGCACAGCATAATCACAGTGAATTTGACCACACTTTGATGTGTACATCACAGAGCTAGAGAAATTTGGGTGTGGTTAATTCTTCCACAATGAGATGGAAGAAATCACAAGTAAGATTAAAAGGAAATCTGCTTTGAGATTCTTCAGCATCTGCACCACTCTCCTTTACACTATTAAGTAAAACTGAAGGAATTCCGGGTACGAAACCCAACAAAACCATCTTCCAACCCTGTTTGCATATGTTACCAATTACAATTCAGGATCAGGCATCCTTTTACTTGCTGTTCTTTAAACCTCAGGATTTCTAGATTCCTAAATGCACGTAAGACAACTTCCAGAGAGTATACTGGAAAGTATGAGCACTCAGATCATTTTATAACCTAAACGAAAGGGCACAATTCTCAGAGATGAAATGGGAAGAGCTAAGGAAGTAAGTGAACTGAGGTAGCTGCTCTAACCACTTAGCTATTATGTAAAACTTGGATGGGAATGGCTCTACCATGACAACTGAGTTTTGTGCTGAACTCATGAAAACATGTTAGATGTATTTGAACTCTGCCCCACTTCAAACCTGAAATTAAATAGAAGTAAGCAGCAGCTGCAACTAGGATATTTCTGTACCTAGCTGCCTAAATTCAATTAGTTAAAACTTTCTGGAGTAGAATTTAGCACTCATTGAAATTTAGATGCATTCAAATTTAGGTGTCCTTGAAGAAGAGGATAGACACGCTTTAGAAGCCCAGCTTGTTCATACAAGAATAAGGGCAAGAAACTTTGCCAACACCTAAAGTTAAAAAATTACATCCAGTTCCTTCAAGAGCAAACAAACTATAAAGGTAGGACAAATCAGCATATTAAGCACAATGTACACAGTTCTACTAAAGAAATTCTGTTAAAAATATGATTTTCTAAGTGTAAAAGGAGGAAGATTCTGAACTGACAATTGTACAGAGAAGTACACGCACTCCTTCACCAAATAAAAAGTTGATGTTGTGACTGAATGTTATGACAAGTAATGAGCAGAAAGAATATTCAAAAGGTAATGCTTCATTAGGTGTACTTTATTTATTTGCTGAAGACAACTCATTTTTAATTATTTAAACTCTGGCAACATCATACTAGCAAATGTTCTGCTGGGTTATAATTGACAGAAATATCTTGATCTGAGAGAAGTGAAACCTTAGTATAACATTACTACCTCTGATACTACATTTTTCCTGACAGGAGGACAGCAAGCACTACTCTGTGTTTAGAAACCACAGAAGGCAAAGTTCACCAATATGTAGATGGCCAATGCACGCTCTATGCTTCCCATAAATCTTCTCGTTGATGGCCAAATCTAAGCTTCTCTTTTTTTCCAGAATTACCCTCTGCAGAAATTTAGATCCAACTACAAACTTTCCACCTACCTTCCACTCATTACCACAACTGAACAAAAATCTTACCCTCAGTGTTCCCAAACTTGCTTTTTTAAGAACAAATGCAGTCTGTCATGGACATATTTTGTATGAAAGGTTATAAGACCAAAAAGTATTTTTAAATATAGAAAACCTTTCTGTGTTTTTGCAAAAAGGTGGTCTTAATAAAACCTTCATCTTTTTTAATCATATTGAACCCTACCAACTTGCTTTTGAGTCAGCTTGCGAGACAGATTGACTCCTGTGAATGTTCTGGGCAGCACAATGGGGACAAATCCAGTCAACGAAAGGGAAGAAGGCAAAGACAGTGGTGCAGGGCTGCAGTCGGGGAACAAGGCTTCTAATGGAATCTTAAGAAGAGGCACAATGATGGAATCTTACACTCATTTCATGAAATTGGGTCAGCCATGCTGCTGAGTCTAACGTATGTAGTGCCTGATGGAAAATTGGATTGCCAATCCTAAAGAATCCTTTCCATACACTGATAAAATTTTCCAATACATTAGAAAATTAAATTAAAAATTGGTCAGTACATTAAAAAAAAAGATTGGAGACAGAAATAATCAGATAAGTAAGTTACTACTAATTTCATTCTTAGTGATTCATCCCAAGAAAGGATCAGTTTACTCAGTCAGTGGGAGTTAAAAATCTTCAGCATTTTTCTGGACCAACCATTTAAATGCTTGTGAAATACATCAAGTTGCAGAATCCAGCCACAGTTCCTTGTAGTCGAGTGGCATACAAGACAATCACAGGGCCTTCTCCATAATTTCCAAGTTCTGTCCTTCCTCTTATGTGCATCTACTCCAATCTGGTTTTTAGCTGGAGAAAATTAGCTCAGGTTTTAGCAGGGTCAATGCACTATACGCCACAGAGTTACAGCAAAAAAAAAAAAAACAAAAACAAAAACAAAACCAACTATTAGAACATACTATTATTTCTATAAAGGCTCTAACACTGTCATGTCACATATACATGAGAAAGGGGTGAATGATGATTTTTGTTTCCTAAGCTATGAATATGATTCTGAACAATACACTGTTGAGTAAGTAAGAATTTTTTTTTTCTTTCGCTGTCCTTCTAGAGGACAGATGTATGCCTGGTCAGATGATGCCAAACCCATTATTAGTGTCCTTGTGCTCCTCCATTAGTGATATTGCAGCTAGACTAGCTGATGTCAAGGATGTCCGTGTTGAAAGATAACAACATCCTTTAGTAGCAGAAACTATAGGCTTTCAGCATTCTCTGGCTTTCCCGTGATTTGGCTTTAACTGGGAACATTATTACAGTGAAATTCAGTGAGATAAACTAAGGAATAGAAAGTACTAACATTCAGAAAATGCAAACATCTGAATATGAACACCCTGCTGTCAGTATCCTTTAGTACTCAATTATAATCAAATTCACAGACACAGTCTGCTCTTTAACACAGATGCATCCAAAACCAGCAATTCATTACTCCCATTCCATCTTTTTTCCAGTTCTAGCACTGGTCGTCTAGGACCTTTGTGACTCAGACCAGTCTCTCCTGACCCCATGAAGTTTGTGCCAAAATATTCCAGTAGGTGACAACCACCTTAGCTGGGGAATCCTGGGGCAGGAAAACTGAAGTAGTTCTGACAAGAGAGGCAAGTGCGGCAAGCGTGGCAAACAAGGCAGTGGCAAGTCCAACCATTCCAATACAAGACAGAGCAAGGTCGTATAGGCCACCAATGATGGTGACACCTGCAGCCTCTGCTGTATTACTTTCAGAGCTGGTAGTTCAGATTAACCATCAGCTGCCAAGTCAACCGGACCACGCTTCTGGTACATGACACAGCCTCAGGATTCATTCAGCACTAGAACTCCTAATAAGCAACATAGATTTTAAATGCCTAGGACTGGCTATCCCTGCACTAGCATCAGGGAGCATGAAAGCACTAGTGTACACTTAGAGGAACTGTGTTTACAACTTTGTTTAAGGCAGTTCTAAACAAGCCATTGAAAATAAGCAGCTTCTGAGAAATATAGCTTAAAAGGCCTGGTTTCCTCCAGTTATGTTATGTTTCATGTTTGGATTCTTTTGTGTGTCTCAAAAGCAAAAAATTCTGATCAAAGTTCTTACTAGGATAAAGATATTCATGCAGTCTGTTTTCTAGATGGATTACCTGTTGTCAACTAATATAACATATCTTACGCTACAACCTTATAATCTGTGGAAGCAATCAAAAAGGTAGCATAAGACCAGTTTCCTAAAAGCATTAGTTTAAAAATACCTGAGACTTGCTCGCATTAGTTCACCCACCCCACAGTGCTAGACAGTTTTCTATGTCTACTTTTCTTGATTGTACAAAAAAAAAAAAAAATATCATGACTGGTAATAAAACTTTCCCCCTAAAAGCCTTCTATAGTTAAAAGTTTCAAGAAATTAATAAATACAAAATATCGAGACTATCATGGAGTGGTCCTCTTGTATGCTGTTTATTTCCTGCAAGAAATAACAGCCCTGACCACCCTCCTAGACAGTATGCTCTATGCCATAGCTAATTTTCATATAAAGGAGTAAATAGCTAATTTTCATATAAAGGAGTAAATAATGAAAACTACCCACACACGTAAGCTGACATATAAGGACTCAAGGAAAGCTCATCATCTACAGATCTTGTCAAGTTCTGCACTATACCACATCTTTTCCTGACAACACTTGGAAACAATGATTGCTCTCCGTGTCACTTGCAAGGAAGATATCTCGGGCCTGATGCACCTGTTGGCTACAATTCTACTGCACTGAAATAAAAGACACAGTGCTAGCGTAAAAGTGGTCAGAAAGAAGAATCAGACTCCAAGACAACCACATAAGTGGAAGAAAAAGGGATTACAAATTTGCATGTCATATAAAAATCAGAATTCTTATAATAGTTATTAAAAATGCCATGAACTTATCTGTTACAGCAATTTCAATGATCATCAAATAATGCAAAGATCTTCTCTACCACCCCGACTTTTTTGAAGTGGAGCATATTAATACAGATGATTCTATGTGTGCTGATGCTATAATTTAGGAGCTGATACTTTTGAACAGTAGTAGCATGACTGCCCTAGAATACAGATTTTCTGTGAATAAATATTCAGATAAAGCAATGCAATCCAGAGCTTCCCTGTATAAATCAGTGTCTCCTGAATGAAAGCACACCCTTTTCTGCATCAGACTTCTTGCTGCAGTGCAATTGCATTGCTCTAAATACTCATTTTGGATGATTAAGTACATACTTCTCATAGCAATGACCTGAATGAATTCAGGAAAAAAGTGACAATATCTTTGTAAACATGCCCATCCAGCAAATACATTATTATTTTTCCTCAATGACCTACCATTTAATAATTAAGTTTATAACAATAATTTTTTTCGTGATACAGTAATACATAAATCTAGAAAATCAAGCCGATACCTTGTGTTTTTTGAAATGCAGTAGAAATAATGCTACTCTAGTTTGTATTCCAAAATCACCTACATTGACGTTGATTGCCAGTGTCTCTGCCCCCTGCTTTGCCTATGCCCTGTCCTGGTGGTAGAACAAATGTTGTACAGAATAGACCTGGTGACACCAAAACCTCCCCTTCACAACAAACATTTCCAGATGTCAAGTGAAAACAGCTTTTTCTAGTAAAACAGGCCAAGATTCCAAGCCTAATGGGGTCCCAAAAAAGTAACATAAAAAGTGTCACAACTCCTACAAGATCATTGATTAGCACACCCTTACAGCTCTACTCCCAAGACTACCTTATTTTGCCCAATAAAGAACGCATATGCAGAAATAGCGACTCGGGGGTCTTCTCTCTCAGAAAAGTAGGTTAATCAGCACGTTTTCCTTTTGGATTCCTTACCTCTGGCTGCACAGAGCCATGATTCTTAGCTGCATGGTATCACAGTTCAAAACTACTAGTGAGGAAACACAGCACCCTCCTTGAAAGCTGGGAATAGGCATTTGAACCTTGACAGGCTGAAGACAGAGCACCTGACCAAGAAACAGAAGATCTGTACTCTATGCTACTTGCTCAGCTATTATAGCCAAATTTCTATTCTAGCAGTGGGAAGCGCAGGGGATCAAAATGCCTCATATAACGGTAAGGCTCAGCTGACACAAAGATCTTCTGTTTATCAGGCTAAGCTGGCTTCCCAACTGTAAGTAGCTTTGTTTGTACAGACGAGAGGTACTGAGCCAGGTCAGGTTTGGCGCAGCTGCCAAGCTAATAAGCCCTGCAAGAATCCAAAGTGACTACAGACCAAGCACTAAGCCTGAAACAGTACGTGCTGCCAGATCTGAGCCAAGTGAGACATATGTACACAAGAGACTCATTTGAGAGGGGCAATACAGGCACACTTAAGTTCTGGCCAGGGCTGGCTTAGCCCAGCAGACCTCTTAGCTCAGAACCAGTTCCAGGCAAATGTTGCTGTACCACCTTCACACTCAATCTGGCTCTGTGAATTCATACTATTCTTGAGCTAAACAAGGAAAGTGGTCTGGAATCCTCCAATCTGGTTTCACACTAACCACTTATGTGTCAGAATTATAAAGCAGCACTAATATTATGTGGGTTTTTTCCCCATTCTCCAGGGTATCCTAGCTGCTATTATTCCAGCCAGAGTCAGCTGGAATCTCTGCATGCATTCTCTTTTTTTTTTTTTTCTTCCCCTCTCCGAAAACTAGTCAGGCCACCTATTAATGATGGAAAGTTGACTGCATATTAACAGCAAGCCCCATCTTGCTTCAATCATGTTCTAAAATAAGAGTGAGTCATGAGTCTTTTAGAAAAGGACAAGTGAAGCACACCAGCTCCAAAAGAAGATTCTGGGCCATACATCGCCGTGACTGCCTTGCTGGAGTCACAGACAGGTTTCAGACACATCTCCTTTCTTCAGCACTTTCAACTACTAAGTCCAAACAACTCATACAGTGGTTCCACTCTCACAAATCCAGTTTTAAGTTGTCTGTCTTCAGTACATTTTACATTAAACATAACTCAGTGCTTGGATTTCAGTCTGAGGTAAGATCCTAAAGGTCAGGTGTGGTAATGTTGAGGCCCCTTAGTTAGGTTTAGCATTTAGTGTTCTAGCTCTTTCTCTGCAGAAGGAGGATGATAGCATATTTATACTCAGAGTGTCCCCATAACAAAGGGAAGTATTAAAATTGACAAAGTACTCAAGTACTTTAGCAAAGAAACTGGAAAGTTGAGAGGTCATAAAAAGTTCTTGAGTGAATGAGCATTAATGATTACTTTGCTTTTACATTTGCAGATGCTTTTTCAGTTCACATAAACATTTAAGACCTCTTCTGAAAATAAGAAAAATAAACCTTCAACATGCATTTTGCAATCAAGAAACAAGGAGGAACACAGACATAATGAATAACCCATTGTCACAGCCAGTCTGCTGCCACATCTAAAAGCTGGCACTGCAGTCTGAGACATCGACTGGCAGTTGTATGGCACTGTTCAAAAACAACAGGCTATCAGCCACCCAATGGGGAAGTAAGTGCAGCTTGTTGAGAAACAAAAAAAAATCATTCTGTTCAGTTTTGGCTTGACATATACATCACTTTCTACATTGCTTTATATTACCAGAAAAGTGAATGCACTTGCTTGAAACAATTACATCTTAATGAAGTTTTAAAAACCTCAAGCCAATAATCAGGAAGCTTCAGATTCTCCAGACTATCACTGATGAAATTAACTTTTGCTTACTAGTAAGCATCATCATTTGACTCATGCCTCACTTTAAAAATGATGCTTCTGTTTATTCCTGTGGACAATTTATGTTAGTGTCTGGCTCTAGAGTTATTATATACAATGTCACATACAGTAAATCAGTATGTGATATTCCCATGAAAAGCACATAGTTTGCAGTACGCCTACACCTGCAACTCCTGCTGAGATACTATGGCAGTTTGTACCAATATGGGAACCTAGATAAAATACATTCATTGTTTCTATCTACTTCAATTTTATAATCCTTGCTTCTGAGGAAACTAAGCAAAAATACTCAAAAAACCCAAAAGTATTTGGGTATGGTATGGACAGTGGTGGCAAAACTCTAGATTTCACCTGCTCTCATGCAAACATAGAATGATGTGCACAAATTCACTGAAATAATCCTAGATTTATGTCTCTCTAAGCAAGGTTGGACTCTGCTGAAAAAAGATGCCTGGAGTCAATTTCTCTTGTGCCTTGAACTTTGTAGAACTGTCCACACTGCTGTAAAGCAAAGTCACTGCAAAATGTTATCAAACCACCTTGGTTGTATTCTACACATTTTCCACTTATGTAAATGCCTATAAAAGTGCAAGGCAAAGAAAAGTAAAACCTAGACAGTTGTCCGTCTAAATTTCTTTCCCCATATCCTCTCAGCTTCTTGAGCATTACAGAGATTTGACTTTATTTCCTTATACTTGTCAAATCCTGAGGCTTCTAGATAACAGCATGACTTCCAGTGCACATTACCTTGCAGTTCCTGCTATCGGTCCTGATCAGCCACTGGAGCAATAAAGATGACTCAAGCACAGGCACGCCCTCTCTCCATGTCTCACACAGCCACAAGCCTCTTTACCCCGGTACACGTCTTCTGATGGCATCACCAGCAATTCTTCTGTGTTGAAGAAATAAGGAAGAAAAATAAAGCAGCAAAATGCTGTGTTTGTTTCTGGCTTGCAGATCAACCCTAAACAGCTCTCGTGCAGAGAGAAGGATCTTGCTTAAACTGTCAATACAATGGAACATTACTACAACAATAACGTAAGTACAAGCAGGAACTAAATGAAGATCCTCTGGCACTGTAATTCCAAATTTTCTGAACCGCTTTTCCCATCTGCAATTAATTCCTCCTCCTCAAACAACTCTACCTTGAGTATTAGTGCCACATACTGGAAATCATGATAATACATTAACTTCAAAAGATTTCATAATACAAAATCGAGGTGCACTGACTTGATGAGGTATAGTTAGTGAAACAGCAGTCTTTAGATTTATCCTCCTAATGCTAGCATCTATATTTTGTAGTTGTATTGTATAACTCATGTAAAAAACTCAAATTTCTTAGTTGCATGATAAAATTATTAAGTTTGCTCATTAAAGAAACACAGAATCAAACTGTGTGTCAAATTAAATTCCTTGTCTTTGACAGTTAGTAAGTCAAATCACCTCCCAATCACCTCTTGATATTCTCATAATTGTGCTTAAAAAAAACACCCAACTGCTTGCCCCTTACTGTTGTATTTTAATATTTTTCCTAATGTTTTCATTCAGGATGAGACTTAAATGGGGACTGCTGGTCACCAGCCTAACATTAACTGCATCATCTTGGGAGCTATAGTCCGAACACACACATCTAGGCTGCTTTTCTTCACTAGCATAAAGCTTGCTGGATTTTGTAGTTATCTGTTCTATTCACAACAGCTTTACAAACTTCCTGAATAAAACTACTCCATACACCAAATGTAAATTTTATCTCTCTTCTTACCTAACTGATTAAATTCGGTGTAAATAAGGAGATATGATTGAAACTTAAGTCACAACTTAGAAAAAAAAAAAGCTTTGTAGGAAGTTTTGAACTCCCTATCAAAATAAGACAAAGTGAGAATCAGCACTAATTTTTGTCTTATGGGGAAAATACAAGAAACACTTTTTAATTACTTACAGTCCAATAATTAATTGGTATTAAGAGCAATCATTATGCCATGTAACACTTTATAGGTAAAGGTAATAAATAAAACTTTATTCTATTATGCTGACTAAATCTAATGACTTGGAGATCCTTACTACAGTATTACAGAAATAAGCTATACATCTTCTGTGAACTGGAAAAGAACACTCATGATTATACTAGGCCTCACACAAAACTCCCCCACCAAACCAGCGCCTCACTCCTCAAGAAAATCCCCCTCATATAGGAATTCAAAAAGGTGCACACCAGGAATGCTTGCACTTTAAGCCAATTACTCTATTTTCCAGTTAGAATTTTAGTTTTCTCTGATGCTAACCTCTGGTTATGCCTAAGGTCTCTTTCTTTTATTTCCTTTAATTCCTACAACTTTATAGTTTCCCCTCTCTGGTTGCTGAATACCAAGTTTGGCTGAGAACTCTGACGCCAAAGGCAGCCATCTGAAATCCTAATTACAAGTTGAACTGCTCAACAGCCAGCTGAGCCGGCAAATCAGAACTGCCCAACTATCCAGCGAGCCCCAGGGATCGAGGTCTGAGGCGCTAAGGGCTGCCCCAAGCGAGAAACGAGCACCACAAATTTGGGATATCAAAATATACTTTAAACACACTTTATTCTCAGTGGAAGAGCCCAGAGGAGCAGTGCCGGTAGCAGGGGAAGGACTCAGCTGCAGTAACTGCCGCTCCTTTCCACAGCGGTCCCTCTCCCCCCAGAGGCTCTCCCCTCACTCCGCTCCTCCCCATCCCCTCACGCACCAGCAAGCCCACCCCACGAGCCCCCAGCACTACCCAGCTACCTTCCCCCACTCCGCCGAACCCAGCAGCGCCTCCCTCAACGCGCCCCTCCTCATCTGCCCTCCCAAGCCTCACCAGCCCACTCCTCGCACCTCCCCGCCTCGCCACTCTCCTCACACCGCCGCTCTCGCACGCTACACCTACGCTTGCTTGCCCGCCCGCCCGTCCGTCCTCCGCTTCCTGCCTCGTGATTGGCTGTCCGCGGAATGGCCCCGCCTCCCGCCGGTCGCGATTGGTCCTGGTGCCGTTCGGCGGGGCGCTGCGCCGTGGGCGGGCGAGGAGCAGCGGCGCTGCTATTGGCGGGAAGGCGGCGGCCTGCAGGTTAGGCTGAACGCCGGCGGGGAGAGGGCTGAAAGCGCTATTGTTGCCGGATCGTTGAGGAGAGGAGCCGGCGTACACCGGGGCCGGGCAGCGCGGCGCGGGGCCAGCGACAGCCATGAGCGGCGGCGTGTATGGGGGAGGTGAGTCCGGCGCCGCCGCGTTTGCCCGCCCTCCCCTCCCCCGCTGCGCGGCCGTTGAGCTCGGCGCCGTCCCGTGAGGCGGCGCGTGCGAGCCTCCCCCGGGCGCTTCCCGCCTCCCCGCCGCTCCCTCAGGCCCCGCGTACGGGGGGGCCGCGGCCCATCCCTCCCGGAGCCCTCCGGGTCCCTCCATTACTTAGGCGCGGGGTGGCAGCATGCGCGTGGGAGAGGAGGAGGAGGAGGAGGAGGCGGAGGCGGCGGCAGGAGGCCTTGTTTATGTCCCTCCCGGTGACGTGCCGCTGAGGTGCTGCCCTCAGGGAGACCGGCCGAGGCGCGTCCTTGGGCTGAGTTTGCGCTGCTCGGGTGCTGGGTGGCCCGAGATGGTCCTCCCGCGCTTTGGAAAGTGGGGTGTAGTTTCCTTCCGGGGCACTTGTGCACACCCCCTCCGGGAGGGCTGAGGTCCAGGTGGTCTGTTTCAGACTTGGGTTCTCTTGCGGGCGTGCAGAGCCCCTGGGCGAGGATCGGGGCCCGCCGGGGTGAGGGCGCTTCGTGGTGTGGCAGCCTTCGCTGGCAGAACTGGTGTTTTCAGGCCCACCTTTCTAATTCTCGTCACCTCCGGGAGGCCTGGGCTCACCTGGCTTCCTGTGACTGTTAAGTTAGCACTTTCTGAAAGCTTTGTCTTGTAATCTATTTAGATGCAACTATGTTCTTCTCCCTCTTCTGTTAAAATTCCCCGTTTACTTACGCTAAAGGAGGGTATTGCAGTGTCCCAATTAAAGCCTATCTGCAGTCTTCTAATAGCTCTCTGGTAACTGGAGTTCTGAATAGAGTTTCTTCCTGCCTTGGAAAAGGTGCTTTGACTTGCTTGTCTTCTTTTGCAAGCAAACCAGACAGGGGGCAGGGAAAGGTCAGGATTGTTGTAGAGTGTAATTACCATTCACCGTCTCTTTATTAACAATCTTTTCAGATGAAGTTGGGGCTCTGGTTTTTGACATTGGCTCGTATACAGTGAGAGCAGGCTATGCAGGCGAGGACTGTCCAAAGGTGAGAATTTGTGTGACTCAATGGAAACGCAACATGGAATTTATGCCTTAGGTATTGTTTGTTAGTATAAGTTTTCAGAATAGGCTGGGTTTTGCTCTGACTATTGTATAAAGAAAGCTTGGAAACTGTGAGGAAAAAAACCCCACTAATAAAATTAGTGTTGTGAAAAAACATTAATAATTCTCATATACTGCTTACCTTTTGCCTTACAGGTTGATTTTCCAACAGCCATTGGTGTGGTGCTAGAAAGGGACAATGGCAGCACTCTGATGGAGATAGATGGTGACAAAAGCAAACAAGGAGGCCCGACTTACTACATAGACACTAATGCCCTGAGAGTTCCAAGGGAAAATATGGAGGCCATTTCACCTTTAAAAAATGGAATGAGTATGGTGCTCTGTCTTTTTCTACCTGTTTTTAAAATAGCTTTGCTAGGTTGCAAAAAGTTCATAGCTTTCATGTAAACAGATGCTATGTGTGGCAACAGAAGCCATAAGAACGATACTCGATTTTCGAATTGTATGAAGTATAGTTGGTTTACAGTGTTAGTGGACTTTCAGCATAATTCTTGGAATGTGATGATCATGATGCTTACAGAGGAAGAGAACTCTGCAAAGCTATTAAGGGAGGTGTATGTCTGCTGAGGACAGCTTTTGACTAAAGAGCTCTACACAAAAAAAAAAAGGCATTGGAAAACCTTTATGAAATGGAACAAAACTTGAAGTAACTGCTCTTCTCACTTCGATGTTGTTACAGTTGAAGACTGGGATAGTTTCCAAGCAATTTTGGATCACACTTACAAGATGCATATTAAATCTGAAGCAAGTTTGCATCCTGTCCTTATGTCCGAAGCACCAGTGAGTAAAAGCAGATTTGCATTTTGAAAAGTCTTAATTGTATCTTCTTGCTGACTCTACAGACATTAGTCTGGGGCAAGTCTGACGTTGGCTTGTAGGTTACAAGTGTTAAAACTTAGCTACAGAGATAACAATTTTAAAATACTTTGCCAGCTTCTGGAAAGTAATCTGTTAAAAGAAACATGTCTAAAAAAGAAAACAATTTGAAATAGTTTGCGTGACTTGTATTATAAAGTATTTATAATGTGCTATTGTTGTTCACTTATCAAAAAGAAGTCCAAACTAAAGAAAAAAAAATCTTACTTTACTGCCCAAAATAAAAGCAAAAAGATATTTGGATATCTTATTATGTATTAAGTTACACATAATAAAATGCCTTTGAAAATCTGTTGCTTTGCTCAGCCTTACAACTAATATTACATGATGGAGTATAATATTTATAATGGAGATGTTTTAATTTTTCTGTCTACATTTCTGTAAATGGACCTATAAGGTAAGTGAAGTGGGTAAATACAAATTTCTGGGAAAACGTGGACAAGGTCTCTGTCATTTAATAATGCTCAGGATTTGAAGGGCAGATCCTAAAGTCAGAATACAAAAGTTAGACATGCCATACAAAAGTTGTGCCTATCTTTAATAAAATCTTATGAAAAGTATTTTCTTTTTCATTATTACCTTATGCTGAATTGTAGCTTGTGGCGTATGGATGAATTTCCAATGGTTATTTTATGTTCCATGACTCAGTGGGTGTCTGAATAGAGGTTCCCATTAGCATTCTCCTTACAGAATTAATTTTTAACATAGTGGCTTGGAAAAAACTTTGACTTTTTCAATACTGTGTATAATATTTGATATATTTCCTGGCTTAATCGCAAGTACAGTAGAACTGTAGGAAGATACCTTGGAAACAGGAAAATCTGGATTTATTTTTCCTTCAACTGGGCAAGTTATTTCATGTATCTTTCCACTTGTAAAATGGGGATGTTCCTTGTTTTAGAGAGTTCTTTGGGAGCCTGGTACTGAAAGAGCTGTAGCAGCATAAAGAAAAAAAAGTGCAAAGAAATATAACAGTAAAAGTGTGTATCACTTTTGCCCGTGATTTTTTTTTTTTTTAGAAGTTTTTCTGTATTTTTAAGTTAATACTACTTTAATTCTGTGTAATAGATAAGCATTAATGTAGTGTAGTAGAATTGGAATAAAAAAGGTTCTAAACAAGTAAATTACTAGAAATCTGTCTCTAGAATTTTGATATGATTTAAAACAGTGGCTATAATAATTCTAATTACTTCCTTATTATGTTAGCATTCTTTTAGTGTGCTCTAATGATCCTCAAGATAAACATATCTTGCTTTTGGTCACTTATTTGTGGTTTGTCTTGTTTTTTTTCTTCTAGTGGA
Source organism: Vanellus vanellus (assembly GCF_965231255.1). Classification (NCBI taxonomy): domain Eukaryota; kingdom Metazoa; phylum Chordata; class Aves; order Charadriiformes; family Charadriidae; genus Vanellus; species Vanellus vanellus. The sequence continues at coordinate 9,388,996 of NC_138913.1, forward strand.
ATACTAGAGCCAAACGTGAAAAACTGACTGAATTGATGTTTGAACACTACAACATCCCTGCTTTTTTCTTGTGTAAAACCGCTGTCCTAACAGCGTATCCTTTGGAATGCTTCACTGCTCCTCCCTCCCTGGAAATTACAGTAAACTAATTCTAGGCAATTCCTAGTATAACAGCATGTCTTACTTCTTTCAAATTAATTTTTCCATAAACATCTAAGGAGGAAGTAAACAAATTCTGTTTCTGAACTTTAGAGCTGTTTCTGAGCTTTAGAGCTCCGTTTTGAAGTTCTCCCTATCTGACTGTTTTCCTTGAAGGCAATGTGTCATTTTTATCTTTTTTTTTTTTTTTTTTTCCTCCCCCATTGTATACCATGGGTAAGAATATTACAGACCTGAAATGGTGTTTGTCCAGACTACTAAATACAGTAATTAGAGCTTGAAGTTCCCGTAGCCTTAAGATGAATATTTGTAATTATTTTAAACTAATAACATCTTTCAGCTTCAGAGTCTAAATGAATTGGATATACTTAGAGCTTGCTGCATAGTCTTGACTTGAAGTCTCACCTTTGTATGTCCAAAGCTCAAGTTAGTTCACAGATAGCTCTCTCTATGAGGTGGTGTACTTCGTAGAACGAAGATTTGTGCTGGAAAATGGCAAATCCTTTTGTAGAGCCAATTAAAAACACATCGGGGTCTTCATTCCTAGTTATGCTCCTAATTATATGGCAATATTTTTTTTCCTAAGGTGAAAATTACAATATTTTCCTTAATCATTTTGTCTAGTTTTGCTAATGGGAGATCTACAGGTCTCATTTTGGATAGCGGAGCAACACACACCACTGCTATTCCAGTGCATGATGGATATGTCCTTCAGCAAGGTAAAAATTTTCATGGATAACAGCATTGCAGCATCAAGGTGGAGTTAGCTTGCTTTCTGCTTTTACACAGATTTGAAAACAAGAAAACTGTATCCCCTTAAATATCGAAAAAAAAACCTAATGGTGTTCACTGACAAATAGTCTGCTGGGAGAGTTTATTCATGATGTCAGTGCTTTCTAGGCTGGTGGGTTGGTTTTTTTTTTCTCTCTCCTTTTTTTTTTTTTTTTTTTTTCTTTTAGGTATTGTAAAATCACCACTTGCAGGAGACTTTATTACTATGCAGTGCCGGGAATTGTTTCAGGAAATGAACATAGAGATAATTCCTCCATATATGATTGCTTCAAAGGTGGGAAAGTAACTTTATTTAGGAAGTGCTTGCTTGGGAAGAGGCTTAAATGGTTAACTGATGATTGTGTTTCCTATAATCTCAGGAGGCAGTTCGTGAGGGGTCACCAGCAAATTGGAAGAGAAAAGAGAAGTTACCCCAGGTCACTAGGTCTTGGCACAACTACATGTGTAATGTAAGTAGGTCATTTCTCCCACTCTCAAACTCCCCTAGGCATCCCATAAAGAGGTTTTGTTTGCAAGTATATCAGGTTTTCCTCTCGAAGAACTAGAAAATCTTTAAAAAGTCAGTATCAATTCTATAAAGCCTATCAAATTGAATACTGAAATTCCTATAACCATGTTATTCTTAACTCCCCAGTGTGTCATTCAGGACTTCCAAGCTTCTGTCCTCCAAGTATCAGATTCAACCTATGATGAACAGTACGTCACTGTGTTTTTCTTCTTGTAAAATTAATTATCAGTTGTGCATAGGGTGCTTAGCCTGTTATTGCTGTTTGCTGGGTTTATTACAGAACAAGTTTTTAGATAAAATCTGTTTATTTCTGAAAGTAGAAATACAGTGTACATCCGGATGATAGTTTTTTATTTAATTCCAAGATGCACGAGATCATAATAAATATTATCAAAAGTGTAGGTCATATCAGTCGCAACATTCTGGTTGAAACCTTGATTTATAATGCTACTTAGATAACATCCTGTTCACGTTGCACTTCAATATGTTACTTTCTGACGAATGCTCTAGGGTAGCAGCGCAGATGCCGACAGTTCATTATGAGTTCCCCAACGGTTATAACTGTGACTTTGGTGCTGAACGTCTAAAAATTCCTGAGGGATTGTTTGACCCTTCTAATGTAAAGGTAAAATAATTATGATACATAGTAATTGGAAGGCTTTAAATTACTAGGTTGTTACATGGCTTCCTTTTGTATGATGTTCTTAATTTTGTGATTTTTTTTTTTTTTTTTTTTTTTTGCGTTTGTGTATTTACACTATGTGGTTCTCTTGGGGGTACCATTTGCCTGTCTTGTTTTAGGGTTGGGCTAGCAAAGGACAAATTGTAGTTCAAAATGGGTGGTGATGAGCTGAATGGGAAAATAGGATTTTTTTTTTTTTTTTTCCTTCCCTAAAAAATGCTTAGCTTCCTCTCTAGTAATATTTCTAAATTCAACTCATTCAGGGCTTCTATATGCCTTGCTCTTTTGAAGTGATGATATGTAGATTACTAATTTTAATTCTAGGGGTTATCTGGTAACACGATGTTGGGTGTGAGCCATGTTGTCACAACAAGCGTTGGAATGTGTGATATAGACATCAGGCCGGTAAGTGTTAGTCAGACATGTTTTATTTTAAGGCATAGATATTTTTGTGCTGATACGATTTTTTGGGACTAGAACACCATTGATAAAGAAATAGGGATTTCCTAGGGTAACAATAAACATGTTTGGATAATTCTCTTAAGTATTACATATTTGTATATAGGAACATGTAGAAATACTGTTTTGTTTTACAAAATGCTAAATCAGGATTTTTTTACTTTTTATCAGTGTTTCTACCTATATATAAATAGCTAATGTTCATATTTTTTGGCTGGCACTGAATAATATGCATTGGATTGGCTTCAGATGAGCATTTTATGTTCATAACTTTGGAGCGTTATCTTCAGATTTTCGGCTGTTGCAGATATACAAAAGTTTCATATGATTGGTTATGTCTAGAAAGTTGAGAGTAGAAGGAAGAAAAGAGGTTTTAAAGGAAAGCTTTATTTTTAAAACTATGTTCTAACTTTCTCAGGTGTCAATTTGAAAATATTCAAGTTTGGTATGGACTGCATGGGGGTTGTTTCAAAAATTGTTCCTCTTCACTGGCATATCAGGCTGGCTGAGCAGGCTGGGCCATGATTGTTCACCAACTGCAGCATTAGTGAGACTGAAAACTGTTGCAGTGCTGTGGGGTTTTCCTTTGTGGTTGGAACATCCATCTGTAAGGAAACCAACAGTTTGGATACAGGAGGTATCTGTAGGTGTAGGGTTCTCTACAGTAGAAAATATTCTGTGAAATCATTTAGAATCATTAATCACATAGCTTCTGTCTCCCTTGTATAGTTTAATATTAAGCTGTCTTCAAATATTTCTCAAGTGATTAAAAAATTAATTGGATTGGGAGAGGTAATACTGTTGGCATCAAGTCATGTATAATTGCTATTGATTGTACATACTTCAGTGCCATTCCTCTCTAGTCTGTGAAACAGTTGTTTTCAGAATGATTTCAGAGTTAATATTGTAGGTTACTTGTTCTCTTTTTAGGGCCTCTATGGCAGCGTGATTGTAGCAGGAGGAAACACTCTAATACAGAGTTTCACAGACAGATTGAACAGAGAGCTGTCTCAGAAAACTCCACCGGTAAAACAACTCTTTAAATTTCTGCATTGAGTTACTTATTTTGCTTTTCTGCCACATAAATACACAAGCATGTATCATAGCTTTGGCTTTGTTAGGAACCCAGCAGCTGAAGAGATTTCTGTGGGGTAAGAAATCTCTTCCTTCTTTAAAGAAAAGAACAAAGTCTTGAAAAGTTCTTACATGAAATTAATTTCAGCAGATATTTTAACTGCTTCCTGAATATTTTACTTCTCCATTCCTGCTTTCAGATTGTGATTCTAAGTTCTGTAATTGTCCCTAAGCAACAGTCACTATTTCCCCTGATGTGTTGCTTGCTAACTTGAGGCACATTCAGTCATTCTGCCTGAGGTCTTGTCACTTTTTAATGGGAATTGTTCTTCCAGGATTCTACCGACAACTCAGCCTACTTGTAGATAAAAGATGGTGATTTAACATACTTTTTTTTTTTTATCACTTGATGTCAAAGAAATTATTAATACCTCACACCTGTGTTCTTCAGAGCACATACAGCTTATGATATTTCTTGAATATTCATATTCAAGGAAGTGTCCTACTTGTAGCAACTCTGAAATCATGAATGTTAAGAGAAACTGAGAAAAGTAGTTACTGGCTGCCGCTTATAATAGCTGAGGAGGAACCCACTGAAATTCAAAGATTTTACTGCTACAAGGCCTTTTGAAAGCAAAAGGAATTAATGGGTCCAAAAAAGGATTAGATCAATGAAGTTCAGCAACATTACACATTTTAGTCCCAGTGCACGTTTTAAGTAGCCCGGTGTTACAGATGACGATACATACTGTGAGTATTATTGCTCTCTGCCTGCCCTAATTCTAGCCTTAAGCATTTGCTGCTGCTCCCTATTGGGAGACAAGATAAAAGCTGCACATGCTCTGTCCCACTATGGCTGTTCTTGAATTCTAAGCACAGGGCAGATGAGCATTATTTCAAGTTTAATAAAATTGACCTTTTTCACCTGCATGTTGGTATATACACCGAGTTCCTTGTGTTGTCCTTCTCTTGACCCCAAAATTAACCAGCCTACAATTTGTCTGATATTCTTTCATTTTACCTTTTTTTCTATTCAGAGCATGCGCCTGAAGTTGATAGCGAACAACACGACAGTGGAGCGGAGGTTCAGCTCGTGGATTGGTGGTTCCATTTTGGCTTCTTTGGTTAGTAAACCTGTGTTATTATGTTGCTATGCTAAGCAGCACTGTCACCCAAAAATATAATTCCACCTAAGTGTGCATTGCAGAGTTTGTGCTACCATAGCAGTCATAATCTTGTCTATCCTCGTGGTAAGGTGTCTATCCTCTATTTAAAAAAACAAGACACCATGAGCATTTACATTCAAAAAATAACTTGCCACGTTCTCCAATTTTTAGTGGCAAGGTGCATGCTTGAAATAACATATCTAGAAATGACATGTATATAGTACACCATGACAGCAGCAAACCTGTTTCTGCATCAAATTCCTGAGCTTAATTCTACAAGTTACTGAGTACTGAAATGGTTTGTGGGGATTAATTTTACACTACGGGAAAGGGAGATGAAAATCAGCTTTCAGTATTGCAACTTCCTGTCTTTAGTGTTATGGCTATCAATGTAAAACTCAAAGGAAAAGAGAGTTAAGCAGGTCAAGTCCTCTTACCTCATTTAATGTCAAGACTTGTTTGGTTTTTGCTCCTAGGAAAAGCTGATCATGTTTCACTTCCATTTGTTTTCTGATTTGGTTTTTTATTGTGTGTTTTGTTGGTTGTTTTTTTTTTTTTTTTTTTTTTTGTAGGGTACTTTTCAACAGATGTGGATTTCTAAACAAGAATATGAAGAAGGAGGGAAACAGTGTGTAGAAAGAAAATGTCCTTAAACCTCTTGCTGTGAAAACTGCTGCCTGCTCAGTGCTCCTCCTGTTTTATAGCTTTAGCATACTCAGGAATGGGATGGACTCTTTTTTGTAGAAAGTTTATATTGGATTTTTTGCGTAATACAAGTTCCATTTTAACAAACCTTAGAAATTTTGAGAGACCTAATTTGTACTACCATAGAAAAAGGATGTTTACATCCCTTGTAAAGCAATAATTAATGTCACAAGCATTTTATAATTTTGTATAAATGTCTATTTTTCTCTAGTATTTTTTCCTGGGAACAGCTTTACAGTTTAGCAAATAGATAGAGGCATAACCTTGCAAATGCCCATGCAAATTTATTAAAAAAACTCTTGTCTACTTTCATACATTAGTCTTCCTTGCTGGTACTTTGGCCTTAAATTGCTCTTAATTTTCTTTTTAAAAAAAATAAAATTGTCTTTTATATTTGAGCAACTTTGTGAGTACTTGGAGAGTAAATTACTCTTCTGTTTTAAAAATGGAAAGTTTTTAGGTGACTCAGTTCAGTGTAAACTTTTACTCTCTAATGAAAGTGTTACATTCCATGTAGTGAATGTTATATTAAGCACCGGTTTGCTAATTTTCTATTATGGAGCAATTTTGTTTCAGTCAACAATCAGTGCTTTCCACCTGATTTCTAAGAATGTATGCAACGCCTTTGTGATGTAGGTGAGAAGCAAAACTTTTTTCAGCCGGGGAAGTTAAGGTTAAGAATTGTCTCTCCAGGACGAGGTGCAGAGTCATAGAACACCTCAGGATGTGTGGCCTGATGGTTTACAGGCCAGAGGGACCGACACTACTTGTATATTGCTGGTTTGGCTCCCTCAGCTGACTCACAGCAGGGTCAGTAAGTGCCTGCATTTTGCATGGGGAGCATGCACTCAGGGTCAGAGGAAGTAGGATGATTATTTTTATTTTTTTTTCAGCAGGAACTGGCTGTCAGGATGCAGCTGTGTGTTGCTCTTAAGCTTACTTTAATTTCCAACTGTGTGATGTTCTGTGTTGGGACAAAATGAAGTTTTGTTCCTTATCTTAAAAGCTGTGGAAAACCAAATAACTGATTAAAAAATAAGTAAGTAATGCAAACAGTACTGCTACATTTTTCACGTCCTAAAAGACCTTGTGGGTAAATAATAATGAGGCCTCTAGTTGAAAAGTTTCAAATTACCTCCAAACAATAAAGTCGTAATTTATCAAAACAGCCTGCTTTTGTCCTATCGTAATAACTGTATTTGCTCTTGAGACAAAGTTGCTTGCTCTAGCTTTTCAAAGCTACTGACAAACCACATTTCTCTCTCAGAATGAGGCAAACTTTAGTCAGCTACAAAAGGTGATATAAGTCACCAGCTGCTGTTGTCATACTGGAAGGAAAAGACTGAGTCTAGTTTGCATTCAAGTGGAGTGTGGAATGTCAACGGAACTTGTATCTTGGCACACTGCAGTGAGTAATGCTTTATAAAGTTACTGTGCCATCAGTGAAGTACTAAGGCTGACTGGACAGCTTGTAGCTATAAGCAAAGGTATAAAGTAGGCTTTTTTGGTTTCTCTGCATGAATTGACTATGCATTTTAAGCTTTCCTTTTGTGCCACGTGCTTAGGTTTCATTATGTCTAATCCACTTTTATCTTCTTTGTATCTTAAAAGAATTACTGTATGATGGTAGTATCTGAATGTTCTAGCACCATATGGAGAGCAAAACACTTTCTGGGATTTTCTCACCACTGTAAAGAGTTTCTGTTTAAGAAGTGGGTATTTTGTGTGATGCAGAGGAGTAACTGAAGGTCAAGATGATGGAGATAGATGTATCTATCTCCTACAGTTTTGGTTCCCTTGGAGTTTCCAGTGCTTTATCAGATTATATTACATAGCACATTTACTTCGTGAAAGACTAGTATTTGTGACTTTTATTTTAAGTTTCTACACAACCTCATCTGAAGGTTAAAAGCTTTCATGAGGGTGTTTACCATCAACTGAGAGCAATAGCAATACCTTTCTACTTCAGTTGCATAGAAGACTATTACCAGTCTTCCTTCAAACACTTTGCATGCTGCAAAAAAGCATTGCACAATATTTGAATTTGTCATAGGTATCTGGAAATCTAGGTATAAAGACCACATTGTTAAAAGTTCAGATGATAAACACTTCATGCTTTCTAATAAGCCAGACTTAAAGCAAGGAAAGAGTTCCTTTTCACAGATTGAAGAGCATGTCTTCCCATGTTTTGTGGTGTGGGGTTTGTGGTTTTTGGGGTTGTGTTTGTTTTTTTTTTTTTTTTTTTTCAGAAAGCATATATAACTTAGGTGACATACCAGTAACTCAGCTGATCAGGGAACACAAAGGCTAGTACGTGAGCTTCAGAGGCTCTCATGTTTCTGTCTGGTCTTAATGCATATTTGTTAAACTAAACCATGTAAATATTATCCCTACACTTTCATCTGGTAGTCGCTGCTTTTCACTTTAAATGACGGATGTCTCACTCTTGTAATAGCTGGTTAATACATCATTTTTCAAATGTTTCTAGAAACCACTGTTAGGATTAATTTGAGTTATGCACCAAAGCTGCTTTGTAATTCCAGATCACAAGTTTAATTTAGGTCAAACATGGGCTAAAAAAAAAAAAAATGGAGACTCTCAGGAATGCTCAGTCGAGTTACTCGCTGGTTTCAGAACTTGTTTCATCTTTCAGTCACAAAGATACTTGACCAATTGCTTGCAGCGCTCTTCCAATGTGTTACTGGCTCTGAGATTTTACAGCAAGGTGAGGGAATTTCCTTTTCAAGACCTTCTGCCTTGTCCTCTCTAGGTTTTGCCTTCTTGCCCTTCTACGTAAAGATTTTTCAAGTCTGAGTCTGAAATAAAAAAGTCAGTGCATTTAATTTCTAGATAGCTTGTAACAACCTTAATGAGCTCACCCACTAGTCAAATAGAGTCTCCCAGTGATTAACAACTTCAGTATTAATTTGCTTTTGATAAGCAAAAATGCCTGAAAAGCAAATTATTTTTTTCTTCCGCTTTTGAATTCCACAGTAATTCAGCCTCTGGGAGTATCTTAAGTAGTCTGCACATAAAGTTACTTTTACAGTGCAACTTCACAGATAACTAAGTCTCTTAACTAAGACAGGAACTGCAAAAAGGAACAGCGCAAGCTGTAACTTTAAAAAGCCTTGTTTTCAGTCACCTAGCTGTAAAAGCAACAAGATCGCTACTATTTTTACCTTGCGAAGTGGAGTAAGGAGGACTGAGGAACAGATCAGGAAATAACTTTCAATGTCAAGAAAGTATTTTTACCTGATAAAGCGATTCACATGAGGTAAGTAATAGAATTTCCTCTTTTTGTATTTTTTGTTCAAGTACCATGGTATTGGCCATTCCTTGTAAGTGTACCTGTTAAAGATAGAAAAAAGTGATTATAGAATGTATAGTTTTTGTCTTCATTCTTGGACTGTACCAGTTACACTTGGTTACAGTAGGGCAATAGAGTGGTCTACACCGGTAGATCGCAGAATTTCTGTGGGGGTATTTACTTTCAGCTCTATTGCTGGCTTGGTTTGTCACCACACCTCATACATGCTCAGTGTCTTTCTGTAGAAAGCGTTCTTATGTTAAAAACTGTAGATGTTTGAAAAAAGGGCCCAGTATAAATAATGATTCTTTACATTTATATTTTAATGTTACTTCTTCGTAAGAAAACTTTCAAAAGCTGATGTGAATAAACTGCGTGAAGAGTTTTGTTTCTACCACAATTTTCTTTTAAATGCCAGTGTTGGAGTGTCATGTCAAGTGCAAATCTGCCTGAATGTAAGTGTTTCCCTCTAAATATATTATTTCTGTTTGGGGTTTCTCTTGCATATGGGCTGCACAGATGGCTTGTACAGGCTTACCTACGGACTCTAGTGCATCCAGATTGTGTCAGACCGACTACTATGTGTACGGCAGAGTTTCTGCATGTGCTTAAAGACCATTTTGTGTCATCTGCCCCTTTTGCCATGCTTTAACTAGGGACTGGACTTCAGTGTCATCACCTGAAATTACTGATTATTGAAAGTATCTGGACAATAAATAATTCTACAGGCAGATGCTTCTAAGTTAAATACCTGGGAAGACCAGTAGGGAATTACAACAGACATTTATGTGATCTCATGCAATACTGTGGGTGGCTGTCCCCCAGTATGTGGATTTTGTATTGTAACTAGGGAAGTTAAGATGGTTCAACTTGAACACTACTCCCTAGTTCATTCATCTGTTATGGAATAGCAATAGTAACAGAGATCCTTCTAGTACAGAAATCATATTAGTTACATGGAACTAATTTTGTTATAATTACTGGTCAAGTTTGCCACTGAATTATTTAGTAACAATTATAACCACATTAAAAAAAAGAGAAAAACTCGAGAAGAACCTGAATGCTGACAAGAAAACTTGTATTATGCATCCTTTCTTGATTAGATAAGGATTTTCTGGTAAAAAGAGACACCACAAGAAAAATTCACACATATGAAACAAAAATTCTCTTTTTCATACCAGTAGGTGCGTCCTAAGAAGTCATGTCTCCACTCGCCAGGTACTGGTTTTTCATGGCCAGTTTGTAAAAGCCTCAAAGCAACTTCTCTTTCGTTGACAACCAAGTCTATATTTTTCATAGATTTTTCTACCTGGAAACAGGAAATAAGTTTCAGTATGGGCCAAAAAAACCCAATGCTGACAATTTAAAAGATCTCAAATGAAGATCTAAGACAAAATTTAAAGGCAAAGCAAAGGTAAAATACACCAGAAGTTCCATCATGAGTAAGCTCACAGTGTGGACTGAGTGAAACAGCTGAATTAGCCCTGTGTACTAGAACAGTAAAGAATGGGTGCTTTAAAAATCTAAATTACAAGTTGAACAGAAAGAACTGAAAGTCTGAATAACCATTAAAGACTACCTGGCTAATACACAGAGCCAGATCTAATGCTGATGCTAGAATCACAGAAAGCTCAGAGGCAGGGGCGGGAAAGACATAGGAGAAGCAAAGGTATGCTATATGTATTTCTGTCAGATTGTTTGCAATGGTTGTTTGCTATTCTAGTTTTCACTTTGGAGTCTGGTCACAGCCTCAGTAATGCCTGTTGGCTGATTAGGAAGCTGCCTTGACCAAAGTATGACACTTGAGGTGAAGGTTTTTAGTCAGATCTGTCTCATAATATTACGGTAACACACACTAAGCATGGCAACATATTAAACACCCTGGGAAGCTGCTAGAGCTAGTTTTAATAAGCAGATTGCTGTATTTTGTCTCGGTGCAATCACAGCATTTAACTAGTGCTTGACTTCTACTTTTCTTGTGTTTCAGCCAAAACCAAACAGGCTATTAGTAAGATTTGACTTTTGAAGTGTTGGGACCACCTACTTCAGTTCCCTCCCAAAACAAGTTTGACTGTGATTCATAATTGCTGAATATGGATGTGTAGGTGGGACTAAGCAGAATATACAGTTCAGTACAGAGATGAAATGACAAGAGCAGGAGACCAAATAAATCAATGTCTGACACAAAATACAGAGATCGTAATGCAGTTGCAGATGCACATGATGGGAAATAACAGTTAAATGATTAATGATACAAAGAAACTCAGACAAACAGTGTAAAGATGAGACTTATCCCAAATTAATTTGGATAAATAGGGGGGTATCAGAATCTCTCATGTCAAACAGCCAGATTACTTAACTGGCCAGTGAAGGTGTAGATTTCCATCTGTGAGACATAAGCATAGAGATGGCAGTTGACTTACAAGTAAACGAAGTTTTCAATGGTAAAGATACTGAGGAAAGAACGTAAAATTAGTGGCAGAATCACAATAAGGCAAAAAAAGTAGGGGATGACAAAAGTGAGGACAGCAAAGACCCAAAGAACCCAAGTTTGGAGAAGACAGTGTCAGGCAAGAGGTTGGCAACAGTTAAGAGAGAGAGAGAAAAAAAAAAAAGTTTGTGAAGGTTTACCAGGAAGTTTCTAGAAACGTTCTGGTGCGGTTTCAGGGCACTAAAATGGCAAAATATTCTTAATATTATATAGGAGGTGGAGAGGCCTTTCCAACTATGTTGCTTGAGCACAGTGCTTGTACTCATACTAAACTTGGGAGAGTACTTTTAAAAGTGGTGTTTAATAAGTTTACAAACACTTCACCTTTCAGCCAGCAATTTTACTTAAGTTTTTTAGCTAGTATGAAAAAGTTACCTTTTCTAATCGTTCTGGACTTGGCATAGGCTTGAGTTGTCGTTTGGATTCTTGCTCTAAAGTTAAAAGCATATTTTTTTCCTTCAGTAGGACATACCTAGATCAGAAAGCATAGTACTTCAAAAATAATTTCTGGATGTGTTGGCAATTATTCACTCATTACCCTGCTGGATAATTTATAATCTCATACCCTGCTGTCCAGTCTATAATCCCATATCCTGTACCTGCTGGCCTGACCAACTGCAGAAAGCCCAGCAGAGGAGGGGAGGGGAGGGCTGATGTACAGGACATACAAGGAGAGACTGAGGGAGACAGATTTACTTAAACTGGAATAAGGGCCACTAAGGACGGAACATGTTAATGCTAAGTAGTCTTCCACTACCTGACAGAGACAGACCCTTTACAGGTGCACACCAAAAGGACAAGATACAGCAAGTAAAAAAACTATTCATAGTGATTATTAAATACTAGTTTAGCCCTGGCACAGGTTGCCTAGAGTAGCGATGCAATCTCCAGCCTCAGAGACTTTCCAAATCAGAATGGATGCAGACTTGAGCAACGTGATCTAATTTAGCGGTCAGCCTTACCAGAGGTCACTTACAACCAAGTCTGTCCTGCAGTTTGAACACCCCCTGAAAGGGCTTAAGCTCAGCCTCTTCGTACCAAACCTGAACCCTTTTTGTACTGGACGCAACTATCACACAACCACCTGCAGTACAGCTTTTGTATTCTGAGCAGTATCAGAATTTGGGCTGCTCCAAGGCCAAAGCAGGCTTAAGCATGCAGAGCTGCATGGCAGACTAAGTTTCCTGGCTGTTAAGTTCACTAGCTACATCTTAATAAAGCATGTGGAGCTGCTTTGAAAGAAGAGAAGCTACTTCACTAAAACTTACTTACCAAAGTTTGTGTAAGTCTTCACTACTCTTGCCCCTTAGCTGCTTTATATTCCATGCATCCCCTGTAACAAAAAAAAAAAAAAAAAAATCAATTTAATAGAACAAAGGTCTCTTGTTCTGAAAAAAAAAAAAAAAAAAAAAAAGAAGTGCTTCTCTTAGCAGACTTAGCTGACTCAACAGAACAAGGATTGCTTTTTCTAAAAAATACTATCTCTTGGAAAATTATCCTTGTGGACATTCATCTTTGTTTTAAATATACAAATACGTTAAAAAGACAACGACATATACTGTTTATTTGTGTTTGTAAAAGGCTGGGAACAGGAAAAGCTATAAGATGAATCTTTACATTGAAATGTTTTTCTTCTATGGTACTGTATATTTCAAAGAATATCTCTTCTATGATACGCTTTTACTTAAAGAGGCAAAGGATTTACAGCAAAATATTTAGCTGCATAATAGCTATTGGCTTTCATAAACACAGAATACACAAAAAATAAACAGGCATAAAACGCACAAGTACATGCATGTACATATATATATAAAATATAATTATATACATATAAAATAAGTTTTATGTAGCTATAAATACTTTCTATAATGCAAAAAGAATAGGTCAGATTTCAGCTCAAAGTGGCTCAAAGATCACTATCAAAAATGCTAAATATAACTCACCAGACTTTACTGTTTTTTCTCCCCAGTTTTTTGGATCATCAAAAAACTCTTCCAGACCTTTCCGAGACAATGTAGTGTGCAGAAACTTCAACTGATGGAGGGGCTCAACTTTTGCTAGGTTCTTGTGGAACAGGTTCAGCGTCAATCTGCATAAAAATGTAAGGGGAAATTACACGATAGGAAAAAAAATATTCGGCTAAATAAAAATGTTTCTTTCATTCATAAAGGCACATAAAGGTTCTACAGACAAATGAAAACCACACTCTAGGGGCAAAAAGAATAAGTTTGAGCTACACTGTACAAGAATACATCCGCCTACGTTGACTTTAACTAACTGGCAAAAGCTGTAAACACACGGTGTAAGCACGAACCCCCTCCAGGCTGAAGCAGAAGCATAATGGCTGCAGAACAGTGAGGCGCCCAGGAAAGCGCTTCACACCGCGTTAATGCGATGCCTCACAACACACCTGCCACCCTCCGCCGCGGCTTCAGAGGCGCGGACAGCCCGCCAGGCCAGGGGGGCAAGGCCGCTAAGGGCGGCTCGCCTTCCCCTCGCGAACCGCGCCGCATCCCCACCCCGGCCGGTTCCCGAGCTCCGGCCTTCCCCGCCCCGGTGCCTACCCGGGGAGGCCGGCAGCCGCCGAGCCCGGCCGCGCTCCCGCCAGCTGCAGCGCGCCCGCCAGTCGCCGGCATAGTGCGGCCATCGCCACGGCGGCCGCCATTACCCCCGCCGCCCCTCCCACAATGCCCAGCACCGGAAGGCGAGCGAAGGATCTGCCCCTTTCCGAGATGGCGACTGCCTAGCTTCACCCCGCTTCGGAGAACAGCGCCGCCGGCTCCGCCTCCCTGCCAGTTCCAGATATGGCGGCTATGAGCCTGCTGCTACGGGCAGCGGCTGCCTGGGGAGCTCGGCGGGCGGCGGGCGGCGCGGCGGGCGGTGTTCGTCTCCCCCGTCTCGCCGGGGCCGCCCGCCTGCCCGGCACCGTCGGTAGGGCCTCGGCGGCGGGAATGATGGGGGGCGGGTGTGCCAGGGGCGAGGTGACCTTGGAGAGCGGAGGAGAGGGGCCCTCCTGAGGAGAGGAGCGCGGGAGGCCGCGGGGCCGCCGCCTGAAGGAGAGGTTCTCCTGCCGCCTGAGGGCCGGTGCGAGGCGGGGCCGCGTCCGGGCCGGCACAGCGGGCGCGGGGGTCGCCGTGGCGGCTCTGGGGCTGGCGCCTTTCCCCGGTGCCTTGGCTGTGGGGCTGGGGCGGGGCCGGGCGGCGGTAACGACAAGCGGCGGCGGCGGCGGCTCCTCCTTGGTGAGCAGGTGTAGGACACCCGTTTGATGTGCGGGGAAATGCCTCGAGGGGGTGCAACGCGTATCTCCGTTCCTCTGAGAAAGTAACAGTTCTGGGGTCGAATGTGTATGGAAATTGTCGGGAGGGCAAACTTCCTAATTTACTCATCTGTGAATTTACTTGGCCCTGTGTAATGGCATTTAGTGATTTAGTTGTTGGGACTTACAGGTAGAAATAGATCTATGTGTAAAGTTAAAAGAAAAATATGTTTTATTCTAGCAAAATAGGAAATCAGTTCAGCTTTTAGGAACATTGCTATCCCCTGGAAGACCAGCTCGTAAATACTCAGCCGCTGCTGTATGCTGCTTTTTTTTATTTCCCCACGTGTTGTTGACCTTGTCCTGGCACAATCGCCAAAGGGAGAAAAAAAGATAATACTTTGGTTCAATTTTCAGCTCCTGTACGCCACAGCAGCAGTCATGGGAAGAGAATGTTTATTATCAAGGCAACAAGTTTTTATGATACTCGATTTCTGAACTTGTTGGTGAGTTAAGAAGAAATTTATTACATTCAGTATAACACATCCCTTTCAAATGATGTAAGAGTGCCTAAAATACAATTTTCTCTATTGTTTATGTGACAGCATCTAAAATGTGGTTGGCACTATTCACATAAACAATTTCCAGCGCCCTCCTAAGAAATTTTTTGTCCTATGTTGTAAAATAAGGGCCAGATGAAGTAAAAGGATACAAAATTGGCTAAATGGCAAAGATTGTGATGGGTGCTTAAATTAACACTGTAGTAGCGTTCTTAAATTATGCGTTTGTGTTCACATATGCGTAACCTACAAATGCTTTCCACTCCATCCTCCTTATTAAAATTTATTAGGTTCCTTTTCTGCAGGGTTTTTGCCTTCAATTATCTAAACCACAGAGATTAGACTTAGGAAGCCTGACCTGAGTTCGACCCCTAAAAAGCTAGGTTTCGGATAAAGCCTATTATGATGGGTAACAGCCAATCCAATACAACTCCCTTGGTGTGATCAGCCTTCCTTTATCTGTCTTCTGCAGTTCCAAAGCCAGCAGTGGCTGTATTATGTTGGATTATATTGCATTGGTGTTAGTGCCTCATGACAGTTAAACGCTGAAGCCAGTCATCACAAGGTGCTGAGACCACATTCAGGGAAAGCATTACTGTCTGCTTCTCCAGAGACTGACCTCTCCGGGAGATAGAAAGCTGAACTGAATAGGCTCATGGACTGACACAGCATCTCTGGTTTTGTACTCTAGTTTGTTAATTAACTCATTTTAAGTAGCAATATGTCTTTACATAGAACATGCCTATCCTGTGAATGCAAATCGAAGAATAATTGGCTATTCATCGTTTTCACTCCCTGCCTATGGCAGGGGGGTTGAAACTCGATGATCTTCAAGGTCCCTTCCAACCTAAACTATTCTATGATTCATACTAACTTCGACTAAATTGTGTCAGGCCTCTGAGTTTCCCATACTGTTTCTTTTTGGTTTTATCCCCTGCACAGAGATTCTATGTATTTCTGACGGGCATACCAGTGGCACTATTCATAACATACGTCAACATCTTCATTGGTGAGTGCTCTGTCTAAGTACACAGTCAAAATTATTAACTGGAAACTAAGCATGCTGGATAGAAAAGAGAGATCTTTTAAGGCTGGCCTTTTGGAAGGCCATGAATTAGGCTGCTGTTACCACAACTTTTAAGTTGTGGTAGTATTGTATAAGTACATAGATGTTCCCAGTATTTTTATTTTTCTGTAGTCAATTGTTTTTTTTTAAAAAAGCTTTCCACATTTTTAAAAATGGAAAAATTCGCATCTTTTGACAGTCTTTGAAACATCCGTGAGGTTTAGTGAACAATTCTTCTGTATTCAAATGAGGAGTCTGTATTACCTTTTTTTACATACTTCATTAAGAAGGCTGCATACACTGCAACTGTTGCTTTTTATCTAGAAAAAAAGGCAAAATTCTTCTTGGCAGTACGTGTTTTAAATCTACTACTGTAATAATACAGAATTAATTTAATAGAGAAATTAGGAAAAAATCCATGCTTTCAGTTTATAAACTCTAAAGGGCATTTCTGTGGACGTGACCTTAATTATTTCTTCTGTATAGGTGCTAATTTCACCCTTGTGTGGCTTAAAGCCTATGAACTAGATACATGCAGTGTGAAGTGTCTGGAAAAATTACAAGTCCAATTTTTCTGAATGGTGCTCAGATTGAGGGATTAAGTACTCTCCGTGTGAAATAATGATCTTTCCCTAATGTGAAAGGCAGAATATAAGGTACTTAAAAGAAACCACAACAAACCAAAACCAAAACAAAAAATTTGAATTAAATGTTCCTCCCTTCTTTTCCTTGTCAGGTGAAGCTGAACTTGCAGAGATTCCCGAAGGTTATGTTCCAGAGTACTGGGAATACTACAAAGTGAGTGTAACATGTAAAAGGGTGGCCTGTTAGGGACAGCATTCCTCTTGATGATACTTTCGTATGTAAAATGTGTGGATAATGATAGTGAGGATGGCCACGTCCCTGCCATTGGGTGTCAGTGTAGCAGAACTCGAATTGTGCAATTATGATTTTAGTAAACTTGCCTTTTTTCAGCTTTATGGAACGTATGTGGTACTGTAGGAAATCTGTTTATTGACACAAGTACATGCAAATGATCTGCTACTTTATATAAGTAAACTGCTGAAGCTATGCACCAAGAATTCTAATATTCCTAAGTACTAAGAACAGTCTTTGTTCTCTTTATTCTTAGCGTGCAGCCTTTGTTTTGTCTTTGTTTATTGCCTTGGAACTACAACATCTTAAGATACTGGAGTTTAAAGGGATATTACTTTCTTTTGGATTGTTTGCTAGCATGTTTTCAAATTCCTACATCACACATGGTTTTATATCTAGAATTGAAGATTTTTATAGTCAGAAACTCAAGGTTAGACTTTTTTCATTTCATTAGTTTTTCTTAAAATTGTTCCCTGGCTTCTTGCTGCAAGCACTTTTTTAGTTTTGATAGGCAGTAATTGAACTCAGCAATACTATTATGACTGTTTCAACTTATTTAGACTTTTGTTCCTAGTGAAATGACCTCTATGTGGAAGCAGAACTTTAAAATGTTACTGATTATGGTGCGAGGTTTGGAGTCCATTTCTGTGATTAGAGTAGCAGTTTAAGGAACTTTACTTCAACAGAAAGAAAATAAATCACGTCTTCCATTAACTTCCAGTTTTGCTACACAATAGTCATCTGCAGGTTGTCTTGGCATTAGAAATGCTAAAAGAAATACAGCTTTTAAAGGTTCTGATCTTACAAATAGTTGAGCATGATTTTAACTTTACTATTATTGTTTGAATGGTAGCAGTCATAGTGTTGATGACATTTTCAGGACTCGAAACATGCAATATGATTTAGTTACGATGACACGTCTACTTGGATATTGCATGAATAATCTCTGCTTTTATATTTTCCAGCACCCTATAAGTCGCTGGATAGCTCGTTATGTCCTTGACCCCCCTGAAAAGAACTATGAGAAAGAGATGGCTTTGCTCGATGTTGAAGCGAAGAAAACTGAACTGAGGTATGTTCTATAGTTGCGGGTTTTAAAATACTGATACCTACTGCAGTTGACTCTCTTATTTTGCTTAACATACCAAGTTGGATGCTGCCATAACATGCTTATTCATGTATCGCTTGACCCTGAGTTCTTGCTGCACTGACTGGTGCCAGTGTTTTTTGTTGTATTTTTGATTTTTTGTAGTAGCTAAATTGAGTAGCTAAATGACAGATTACAGGACTGGTCATGTTCCTTGTTGCTGTTGAAAATTTTTTGGGCAGCAACGACATTGTTGTACTGTGTTTATCCTCTGCTTACCCAGAGGAAACTGTGGTGGTAGAAGAAAGTCTGAGTTGCACCAGCTGTTGCTATTGGGACCAAGACAGCATAGCTCCTTCTACCATCACATTTACTTCTGATTTTCTTGCTCCTATTTATTTTTAGTTGAAAGCTGTATCGAAACTGTCTAGCCTCTTACTAAGCAAGAACCTGTGACAGAACTCCTGCAAGCATTTTTATTACTCTTTTGTGAGATGACTTGCTGAAAAAAATTGAAATAGAAGGATGTAATAGCTCATGGTTTAGTTGAACCCTTCATATTTTGGTATTGCTTATGTTTCGGTATTATTTATCAACCATGGATGCTAAACTCATTGCTGTTGTCAGTAGTGCCCTGATGTTAAACACTGACGTATGTATGATCAAAACTAATAAAATTCATTTTGGGTGTGTCTGTTGCTCTTTTTTTTTTTAGGCTGATGGAGTTGGAAGCACGCAGACTGATGAGACACAGGGGAGATGGACCTTGGTATCATTATGAAACACCTGATAAAAATCTTATTGACAATTCTATGAAATCTACACCTGACAATTAAACAATTTTAAGACGGTATCAATGGTCTTAAATGCATACCAACAGATAGTGACTGAGCTATGTAATACATATCCTGCTGTTTACTGACTGAAATGAATAAAAATAAACAATGTTTCTGTTGATTCCAATAATCTGAAAGAAACTGTGTGCAGTTAAGCTCGAATAGCTGTTGAAAGTTGTTAATCAGAGAAAAGGCCTTATGTTGGTTGCCAACAATTACTTCTCCAGAATATCAATGGAGAATGGGCTTTGTGACCTAATATATGTGAAACAATTTGGTAATATTAGTCTTCATCATGTGATTTCTAGTATTGAAAGTTTTAAATGAAAAGTACAGGAAGCTAACCTTTTTTTCTTTTCACAATGCCTTGTGTCAGATAATTTGTGGAAGATGAACTAAGAAATAAAAATACCTTCAGATCTTTGGAATATTAGGATTATATCTACAACTTTAGACAAATACTTTCTTATTCCTTGTAGTCAAACTTATCTTTCACTGTTTTTTCCCAATTTGCATATTGTTCAACATCTGCTACCATTTTCTCTGCATTATAAAAGTTTCTTTCTTTAGATATCTGTCAATTCCCTTCATCCCTAATAGTGTCAGCTGCTTTTTCTTTATTAGTTTTGTCACTGGTTTTAAACTTTTTTCCTCTTGTGTATTCATAATATATGCTTGTCTGCTCTTTCATTTTCTCCAGTCTCACCTCCTATACAGTCTGTCCCTGGAAAAGATTTCTTAAAGACTCTTAAAAAAAAAAACAAAAAAAAAACAACAAAACAACCAAAAAGCCAACCCCCAAAGATGACTGACAGAATTCTGTGCATCTTTCAGAACTGGACACTTCTCTGTGTAAATCATCCAAAAGGTGGTCTTTCTAGAACATCTTGCTACATTGCTCAGGTTATTTTTTTGTTTGGTTGTTTTTAATGGTTTGTTTTTAAATTAGTTTTAAAAGCATAACAGGTACTTTTGCTATGATATCTATTTCCCATGGTATATGGTAATAGATGTAAAACAGAGCCACATATTGCCTTTGAGGCAGAAAGGACCTTCATTGAAGAAAACAAAGTCAGTGCTCAGTAATATAATATTTCAGAAAACTCTTAGTGAGGGGTACCTACCGTTGTCATGTAACTTTCATGCTTTAAATATGTATCTAGTGATGTGGAGAATCACATGCCAAGTAGTTGTGAGAAGGATAGCCTTTAATTTTAATGAGGTTTTGGCTTTATTACCTCAGCTATCTCCTGTGTTTTCAGAAGGCAGAATTAAGACAGAAGTGCTCGCCTACGCTGTCAGATGTAGGAGTAGAAAGCAAAGGAAAGGTTCTTAACCATTAAGAAGTGTGTGGTGCATATAAATTCACGTCTTAGTGATTTTTAGGGGACTTCATAAGCCTAAGTCTTTTATGTACTCTTGAAAATACCCCCACAATTCCTAGGATAAAGTCTATGCTCTGTTATGTAAAGCTTCTCACGAGAAGGAAGAAGCTAAGTGGATAAATATTAAACTAAGTCTTTTCCTAGTAACTGCTGTATATCTAACACTTTTAGCAATCTATTCAAGTTATTGTTATGGTTGTTATCTTTCTACTTCCTGTAACAGGCTTAGTAAGATGAACAAGGGAAAAATAAGAAACTGCTTATTGAAGGTTGTTATAAAAGGAGTGCTAGAGGGCTGAAGAGCAGGGATCAGGACAGGGAGAATGGTATCAACTGACGCTAGTTAGTGGGCTTTATCACTGCTGGGTGAACAGATACCATCTGCTGCTTTGTGACTGCAGAACTTTTGGTACATAAAAATGTAAGTCTTGACAGCAAAATCTGTAGATTAAAACTGCAAATTTTATACTCCCAATGCATTTAGCATAGAGAGACCACATAAGCGATTTTGGAGATGAAAATGGTAAACCTATCCAATAACATTCAGGACAACTCAAAGGCTTTTTTGCCGGGGTGAACTAGAATTAAAAAGCAAGCCAAAAGAGTTTATATAAAAACTCGAGTGGAAATGTGCCATGCAACTGTTATTAACCAAGGAAAAATTAAGAAATAAGGCAAGTTGCAGCTGACGACATCCGTACACTTGCCTGCCATGCATTTTCAGAACTATACAGTTATTTTTCTACACTGCTTTTGTCAAGTACATAGGGAACGTAGAGGATACTCGCTTTGTCTGGCAGACTTTTGCCACTAGAGGGATGTGTTTCCTCAGGTTCTACCGGCCATGGTACTCTGGTTTTAAATGCCTCAAGAGAGTGATGGGGCTTTGAGCAACCTGGTCTAGTGGGAGGTGTCCCTGCCCATGGCAGGCGGTTGGAACTAGATGATCTTCAAGGTCCCTTCCAATCTAAACCAGTCTATGACTCTATGAAAGTGCCTCTTAGGGTTTGTGATCCTAAACTACCTGTCTATAGTAAAAATTCCCACTTTTTAAAGAAAATAGGATCAGTTCCTTTAGCAACCCCTGATCATCTTGTTGTTTCAAAACTGTTAAAACACATAGGTTTTTCTTTAAATTAAGCAACATTGCACAGACTATTTTAAGCAAAGACTGCCTCATTTGCCATTTCCTAGCGCTGCCAAACATTAGAAAGACTCTGATTGATTTTGTATCAGTGCTTTGACTTGTCCTTTTTGTTGCAATCTTTCAGGTTAGAGGGCTTGTCTTATGGCTCTCGTTGTTTATAAAAGCCGAGTTAATCATAAGAGAAGCTATTAAAAAAGCACAAAGTCTCCTCAGGTAAAATAAATCTGTCTGGTGACCCTGTATTAATTTGTGGGTTTTATCCAGCATCCAACTGTTCTTGAGTAAGTCTGAGGCCGTTCCATTAACATCACATTCTGCCCTCCATATTTCATGTTGTTCCCAAAACTTGGATTTTTTGCTAGAAAAACTGCTGAGAATGGACTGCACTGGTCTGCTCACTCTCACAGCCTGTTTATTCATGGTTGGATACA
Source organism: Vanellus vanellus (assembly GCF_965231255.1). Lineage (NCBI taxonomy): Eukaryota > Metazoa > Chordata > Aves > Charadriiformes > Charadriidae > Vanellus > Vanellus vanellus. The sequence goes on from NC_138913.1 coordinate 9,410,986, forward strand.
AACTCATTTTTCAGTTCTGTTGTTAATTGGGATTTTACTAGAACCACCTTTTGAAACTTCAATTTTTGAGGTAAAAGGTGGTTCTAGCAAAGGTCCCATCACCTGCTTAGAGGTGATCAATGAATCCTTGGATGGAACGTGGACTACAGGTGGAAGGCTATTCACCTACTTTATACATCTTCCTTTTAAATGGACCAGTCATTTTAGTCCTGCTGCTGTCAGGTACATGCAATAGTTATTAGATAGCACTTGGAAAAAAAAATATTTCGGTATTTTTTTCCCACAAAGTTACTTCACTCTATCTCTCCTTTCCCTAACAGTACTCGTTAGCAGTGAAAAGCAAAGAGAAACACAGAAAACGCCCCCCCCCCAAAAAAAAAGGTGATTTTAAGCTAAGGCACTCTCTCTCCAGAGAGGAAATCTGGGGTTGGCCACTGGCCCGCCGTAGGCTCCCCGGGGCGCCTCAAGCCGGGCATTCCCGCTCGGTGTCCCCAGGGGCCGCCCACAAGCCGCTCCGGCCGCACCGGCCCACAGGCGGGTCGGGACGGCGACAGACCCCCCGGCGGGGCAGCGGCCCAGTCCCCTCACGCCGGCTGCCACCTAACGGTCGCCTGCGGCTCGCGCGCAGCGCGGGAATCGCCTCAGGAGGGGGGCCCCTCCGCCCCGAGCCCGCGGCCGCTCCCTCAGGCACCTCTCGCCGCCGGGCGCCGCCCGTCCCCGCCGCCCTGCCCCTCCGTCCCGCCTTTCCTCCCGCCCTGGTCGGGACCCCCGAGTGCCGCCGCCGCAGCTGGTGCCGCTCCCGCTGCCATTGGATTAAAAATAGCATCTTCCCTCCCTCTCCCCTCCCCTCCCCTGGGCCCAGGCTCCCGCCACCGCCGCGCCCTGCCCCTGCCCCGGGCCCGGCTGCCCTCCGCCTCCATTGCCCTCGCGTTGCCCGCTCGCCGTCGGCCGGCCGGCCGGAGGGAGGAAGCATGCAGCGGGCCGCGCTCTTCAGCGGCGGCGATGCGCAGGTGGCCGCCGGGGATCTGGGCGAGCTGCTCGTCCCCTACATGCCCACGATCCGGGTGCCCAAGTCAGGGGACCGGGTCTACAAGACGGAGTGTGCCTTCTCCTACGACTCACCTGTGAGTGCAGCGAAGCCGCCCCCCCGGCTGCCTCCGCTCCCCCCTTCCCCGCCGCCGGCCGCCGACCTGCCCTCAGCCGGCGCCCTGCGGCAAACCCGCCCCTCCTGCAGCCCCTTCCCCGCTGCGCCCCCCGCCCCGAGGGCAGCCCTCTCCCCCGGGCCGCTGCCTCCCCCTCAGCCTTCAAAATCTTCCCTCAGCCCTTCCTTTGCCACCCCGCCCGCCTCCACCTGCCCCCGCAGCCAGGTTTCCCTCGTTGCCCTCCACGCCCGCGCTGCGCCCTCTGCCGCGGCGGGGGGATCCTCAGGGCGAACTGCTGCAGCGGTGTTACTTCGTTCGCTCGCTCGCTCGTTCGTTTGTTTTTTTTCCTTCAGGCGATGTGAAGTGGTTGCTTAGACCCGGGGATTTTGCGGTTCGGGGGAAACTTTCCTTCCTGCTGGAAAATGGGCTGTGGCGGTCCGAGGTCCGCCCGCTCCCCCGCCAGGGAGCCCTTGTTTTTACTGTCACACTGAGGTAGTAACGAGGGGCAGCCGCCGGCCTTTCCGTTTGTGTGTTTTGGCCAGCAGGTGCCAATCGTTTTGCCTTCCTGCAGGCTCGGTGCTTGTTCTCTTTCTTAAAATCGTCAGAGGAAGCTTCCAAAGTAGAGGCTCCACCTGAAAATCAGTGTGAAAATCCTCCTGAAACACTTTTCTCTCGTGGGGCTTCCATTCCATCGCTGGACTTCAATGCGCTTGTAGTATTTCCCCACCGACTTGTTCAGGTTGCTGTTAAATGACTGTTCAATGTACGGGAAACTTGTTAGGGTGTTAGAGCTGTCTTGTAAAACATCCACAAGCTCCACAGATTGCGTGTGGTGGATTTGGGGCCTAACCCATTTTTAACTTCACTGGTAATACTTGGAAGCCTTCATAGATAGTAGCAGTCGATGCTATGTACGAAACAGGTGCTTAGAAGTGACACTTCTTAAATGGAGCTGAAATTTTATTAAAAGTTGCTTCTCTACGTGAAGCTGAGGTTTCCCAGAGGTGACTGAGCACTATATACTGATGTTAAAGTCAATGGCAGCACTCAAAAGAAAGCTTGGGGTTTACATTACAAAATATTCAATGAAAGATACATTTCAGACAGAATTTTTTAATCCTTTATCCTCCTTGCTTTGATAATTCCTTTTAATACAGAAAATCAAAATTGGTTTTAAAGGTGACTCAGCTGTCTGGTGTTCATCATGTCTTGTTGAACAGAGGTTATTTTTACCCTCACTCTTCAGATCTCAAGTGTCACCCAGCAGCTCTGACTGTACTGGGAGGCGGTCTGATTAAAACTGCCAGATCAGGCTCTGCTGCAGAGGCGCTAATTGTATTATATACTTAATAAGGTTTTTTGGGGGAAAATCAATGTACCACAATCTTTCCTTCAAATTTCTGCTTGGGTGAACATGTGGTTGATGTTTTCGGTTACGCTTTGAGGCTTATTCGACGTTATGGTTTATAAAAAGTTTTTGTTAACCAGTAGGAAGGGATAGTAAATACTATGACAAATTAAAAAACAACCAATCACCACCCTCACTATCGAGACTCAAGTAAACACAGCAAAAGCTGTGTTTAAAAAACAATTTGAACAAAACAGAAAACATTTGAGCAAAACTTAAATTAACAGAAACTATGTTTAAAAGTAGCAAAGGAGTTGGAATCACCATGTGTGTTTGTTTTTTTTTCCCAAAAACATTTCATCCTTTTGACTTTATTGGGAAGAGATTTCAGATTTTGAGAAACGTTGCCCTCCATTGTTAAAGCTTTTTTTTTTTTTTAATTTATAGGCTTTCACTGGGCAAAAGGCTTGAGTGAACCTATGCAGTACCAGTAAAAATAAAACTAGTCTCAGTTTCTATTGTTTTTGATGTCTTTTCAGCCCATACCACTCCTCAGTTTAACTGGGCAAAAGACTTGTCTCAGATTTTATTTTTTATTCCCATATAATCTAACAGATACTTGGATATTGTTTCTAGGGTGACAATTCTAAAGGGCAAATGTATGCTTTCTTGGATGAAACTGTCATTTACAAATTGAAAATAGCAAACCTGTGTTTTTACAGTCTCATTCAGAAGGAAAGTGAAAGGATAGAGGCAGGTTGTTGCCATGGCCAAAGGGAGATGTTTATCTCTGTATGCTTTGTATTAGGTTGGTTTAGTGACTTATTTTCTTAGGTTAGCTATGTATGATGTAAGCGAGCCTCTTCCTATTGAGCTTTCTGCCTCTTTTTGAAAGAACATACACAGGTTGGTTGGTTTGTCACAGTACTAAAGCAAATGATCAAGGTTAAAAAAGATGCTCTTAGTTTTATTATCCATGGTAAAATTCCAGATTACGTTTTTGAGGTGTTTTGTAAGTTTATGTCTCAGTATTTCGTCACATCTTCTCATTTTGCCATTTTAAATATGCTCATTGTTACAGTTTCAACTTCAGCATGTCTCTGTTTGGAGTCAGCTCAATGCAAGATGTTTTGTTCTCTCACTTTTCTTCACTACCAGATCTTATTTCAGTAGTTTCTTTCATTAACACCATAAGACTGTCTCTCAAGCTTTACCCTTCATTTTTTCTTTTCCAAAGTAGTGAATTCCCTGAGTATTTGTCTGTATATTTTAAAGTAACATACCCACTCACACCACAGCTCTATACTCAAGTTTCTTAGCTGTACTTGTCGTATATTATTACTTTCCCTGTAAGGAGGTGTTGTGATCTTTTAAATACGCTAAAAACCATCAGACCCGTGAGGATTAGGGTACAAAGTATTATCATTATAGCAAAAGATTCTTCAGCAATTTTGAAAAGGACCAAGGAGTGTGGGTTGTCAAAGACAATGAGGTACTGGGTGTGAGTGGCTCCATCTTTTACTTCCAATTGTGCAAAGTTTAACGTGGCTGTGAGACCTGACTTTTGCAGACCTGTCAGTTCTGTCTCTTGTTGGGATTTGAGCGGTGTAGTGTCACTGAAGATTTGTGTTCTAGTGGTTACAGGCAGCTTCACTGATTGTTCTCAAAATTGGTTGACTTCACTGTTCCCTCTCCATGACTTTTAAATCTTACTTCCTTGGGTAAAGATCTGAGAACAATGGTGCCTTTGTGCTACAGAGAGAGTCATTAGTTTAGAGATTTCAGAAGTGTGAGCGTAGGAGAGGTAGAAGTGGATATTCAGTGTATTTTTTCTATGAAGATTAACCATAGCATGATGATCTTGTCAGAAAGGTGGTATTGTTAGAAAGGCCACTAAACAGGTGAGAAATTCATGTCCTTTAGATTTGCCCTATTTCCAACAGAACACACTAGGGTTAGTTTCCGGGAAATTCAGCAGAAACAGGAGGCAAATTTCTGTGCACTTAAGAACCCTAGTGACACTTTTTAGTTTGCTTGTCTCGTAAGATTAGAAAATATGCTGGTTTATGACTTAATTTTTAATTACTTTTTGGGGTTTTTTTGGTGGCTTCTGGAAAAACTGTGTGTCCCTGATGAGGGCTCCTACTCTAGTTAGCCATTTGATTCTTTATACAGGAATTGTATACAGGAAGGCTGCCTACGAAAAACGAGCATGTTGAGTATCGCTCCTCTACTGACTGGCCCAGCAGCCATGGTGGCCTGTCACCTCCCTACAATTTGATGGATGAAATCCCGTACCTCTAATTTTTCAGATCTGACATGCAGTCCCTCCTGTTGACTGTTTTTCTGCATCTGTGTCACTGTGAAGTAAGTTTCTTCTCTCCTATTTTGTCCGCTGTGATCTCTTGTCCTTTTTGGGTGGATGAACTTGACTTTGTGTTCAGTAGAACACAGGAGGTAAAAAGGTTGCATTTATATAATCTTTTGTCTTTTTATTATTTATAGAGAAGTACAGTACTCTGGAAATTCCACCTTTTAATGGGATCCTTGTCTCAAAGACCTCATTTTTGACAAGTCACATCTGAAGGAGAGGCAACTGCTAGAAAAGGGATACAAACTGAAGTTATAAGAAAGGCTTACGTGCAGGCTATGTGTCTTGTAGATGGATTTGCTCTGAAGCCTTCCCCATGAAGGGCATAGGCTACAACTACAGCACAAGTCATGAGTTTGACACAGCGACAGGACCAAGCAGTCAGGTTCTCCAGATTGCAGGACTGTGTTTCTTTGAGCAGCTTAAAGCTTGGCTTCACTCTGCTGGAAAACCTTACTGCTGACAACAGCTTCCTTTGTGAATCTTGCTGACTTCATTTTTGTGGCTCGGGGACTCTGTAATGGTTATGTTAGGACAATTCCCAAAGGCTAAACTGTGCTGATGCTTGGCTGTTTATTAGACAGTACAGTTGAGGCTGACATCCTTGAGAGTTTGGAGTGTGTATTGGGTATCAGTGATCATGCTGCGTAAAACTTTCTAGAAATAAGTACATCCTATCTGTCTGTTCCTTTGGTCCTTTTTCCTTGAAGAAAATTAGAAAGTCACAGGGGCTACTGTCTGGGAGGAGTGGGCTGGTACCTTGTTTCTATTGATGGGACTGGAACAGCAGTGAGGAAACAAACACAAGGACTGAGACATGCCGAACACTCCAGACAAAAGATTTTGGCCTAGCTACAAAATGAGCTCCGAGTTACTGAGGCAGTGAATTGCTTGCTGATGGGTGATCACCTGAAAAAGAGCAGTGGTGTACTGTTGCCTCACAGGGAGATAGCAAAGCTGCCCCATGGGCGAGTGTTTTGCTGGCTGGGAGTGCACCAGCACAGCAAGGTTAACTAAATGGTCTTCCAAAGTTGGAGAATGGTAAAATCAGTAAGGGTTGTGTCTGCAGTGTCTCACAAATGAGAAATAACTATGCAGCTTTGGACAACCACCGGTGTGTACGTGCATTGTGCATTTCTGTGGATTTGATCTAAATTTGGATTTTACTAGCCTTTCCCTCTGTATCTGTGACTGATCAAACTTTAGTTATCCTGTTACCCAGAGTGACGATGGGCTGCAATATTTTGGGTACCAGAGAGACTTTGATTGTAACGTACCTGGAGTGCTAGAGGATAAATACAGAGACGCAGATGAATGGGCAACCCTGAAGCTCTGCTGAATCGCTGTGGAACCATTAGGTTTCCTCTGAACTCTTCTTCTCAGGTCTTCTGTTCTGGGAGCACAGCACTGTCGTTGTGATCAACAGAATTGTACATCTAGGGCTCTGCACAAGTAAAAATCATCAGGCTCTCAAAATCTAAGCTACCATGGAAGCAGTACAGGTGGCACTGCTTGAGCTGCAGTACTGGGCTTGAGCAAGGAAATAAGCAGTGATGGATCTGAGACATCTCCATCAGTGGCCCACGCAATCTGCACCTGGATAGTTTGACCCCGAACAATGTTGATTGATGGATGGAGGTTCTGTATTCCTGGTTGCAGTACTCATGACCTAATGTTGGTTTTGCCATTGTATCTGCTCACTTTATCGTGAAGCCTTGATCCTGCCTGTGAATGTGACTTGTACAAGATACTCTTTTGGAATTATGTATGCCCTGCTCCAGAGTCCACCTATGACTTAAGCACATGAGTGAGCAGTTGATCCACCTCTTGGAATGGTGGTTTGGTTTCATTTTAGTGACTGACTGGCCCACACAGCTTTTTTCTTCTCAGGAAATGTTTTAAGTGCTGTACTGGATTGGCCTTGTCCACGTGCCCATCTAGAAGCTACAACGCAGATACTGCACATCTTTGTTAAGTCATTGCTTAATAATCTGCTCATAGGGAAATATCCAGTGCCATCCCTAGTAGTTGGCATTTAGCCCAGAATACAGGGGATTTTAAGAGTCCTGGTATGTTTAGTTTCTTCAAGCTCTTCAGTATTTTGCATGTTGCTGTCACAAAGTGTGATAAAATAGTAAGTGGTAACTTTGATATTTTTTCTTTTTTTTTTTTTTTTTTTTAAGGAAGGGCAAGGGAAGGATTTCTTTGCACTTGAAGCTAACAATCCAGTTATTAGAAGCCCTGTACTTTATTTCCTGCTGCCAGATCATTTGTCCTTTCTTTCCCTGACCAATCCAGCTCTTCTTTTTCCATGTCTCTTGTCTTTCACCAGTTCCAGTAGTACATGGCTCCTCTTCCTTGCTTGTATATATTTTCACATCAATGGTTGTGTAATTATGTCTGTGTTGTTCCATTCCTTGTTCTGATTTTGTTGCTTGTCCTTCTCCTTCTTACCAGATGTCCAATTTTACCCTCTTAGTATTCCCTTTCTGCTTTCCTTTTGTCACTATTGCTTTCTTGTCACTGTTGGGTGATAGAGGACAGTTGTCTAAAAGGCAAACATACCTCGTGTTCCTTTTCATAGAATCATAGAATCGTAGGGTTGGAAGGGACCTCTGGAGATCATGTAGTCCAACCCCCCTGCCAGAGCAGGGACACCTTAGAGCAGGTTGCACAGGAACCTGTCCAGGCGGGTTTTGAATGTCTCCAGAGATGGAGACTCCACCACCTCCCTGGGCAGCCTGTTCCAGTGCTCTACCACCCTCAAGGTAAAGAAGTTCCTCCTCATGTTTAGGTGGAACTTCCTATACTCAAGTTTGTGCCCGTTACCTCTTGTCCTGTCACTGGGCACCATCAAAAAGAGCCTGGCCCCATCTTCCTGGCACCCACCCTTTAAGTATTTATAAGCATGGATCAGGTTCCCCCTCAACCGTCTTTTTTCCAGACTAAAGAGACCTAATTCCCTCAGTCTTTCTTCATAAGAGAGGTGTTCCAGTCCCCTAATCATCTTGGTAGCCCTATGCTGGACCGTCTCCAGAAGTTCCCTGTCCTTCTTGAGCTGGGGAGCCCAGAAGTGGACACAGTACTCCAGGTGCGGCCTCACAAAGGCAGAGTAGAGGGGGAGGATGACCTCCCTTGACCTGCTGGCCACACTCTTCTTGATGCACCCCGGGATGCCATTTGCCTTCTTGGCCACAAGGGCACATTGCTGGCTCATGGTCATCCTGTTGTCCACCAGGACTCCCAGGTCTCTTTCTGCAGAGCTGCTCTCTAGCAGGTCAGCCCGCAACCTGTACTGCTGCATGGGGTTATTCCTCCCCAGGTGCAGCACCCTACACTTGCCCTTATTGAATTTCATAAGATTCCTCTCTGCCCAACTCTCCAGCCTGTCCAGGTCTCTCTGTATGGCAGCACATCCTTCTGGTGTGTCAGCCACCCCTCCCAGCTTTGTATCATCAGCAAACTTGCTGAGGGTGCACTCTATCCCCTCATCCAAGTTGTTGATGAATATATTGAACAGGACTGGACCCAGTACTGACCCCTGGGGAACACCACTCGTCACTGACTTCCAACTAGACTCTGTGCCCCTAACCACAACCCTCTGAGCTCTGTCTTGCAACCATTTTTCTATCCACCTTACTGTCCATTCATCTAACCCACTCTTCCTAAGCTTCCCTATGAGGATGCTGTGGGAGACTGTGTCGAACGCCTTGCTGAAGTCAAGGTAGACCACATCTACTGCTCTTCCCTCATCTATCCATCCAGTCACACCATCATAGAAGGCTATCAGATTAGTCAGGCATGATTTCCCCTTGGTGAATCCATGCTGAGTACTTCTGATAGCCTTCTCTTTCTCCACGTGCCTTGAGATGACGCCCAGAACAAGCTGTTCCATCATCTTTCCAGGGATGGAGGTGAGACTGACCAGCCTGTAGTTCCCCGGGTCCTCCTTCTTGCCTCCTTTTGAATGTGACTAGATATATTCCTGGCCTTTGGCACACATTTTTGGGGTTGATTCCTACCCCCTCTTCTTTACCCGCTTGAGGAAGTTGCCATACCTACTGCAGTGGAAACCTGAAAGTGAACTTTTTGTTTTGCTGCAGCCATCTCTATGTACTGTTGTGTTCAGTTGGTTAGCTGTGGTTTGCTTTGTTTTGTTGTTTTTTTTCCCTAGTACTGGTGCATGACAGAGAGACAGGCTTTCTTTTTATTCCTCATTGTAAATTATTGTGTATTGTTGAGATGAATATGAAGTCCTGAAATGCCTGCTATTCTTTTTAAGCCTGTCCTGAAATAAAATACCTGTCATTTCGTTACACCATTGTGGGATTCAATGCAGTATGTGTATGTTAGGGATGGTCCTGTAACTTTTCCAAATACATTAAAGATTGGTTTGTTGTTATACAACAAGAGTCTTGTGACCATAGCCAGATTAATGATGGTGGTTCCTGATGAGCAGACACTCTGAATACAGCCTGTAACAGTTCTGTATGGTTGTGGGTTTTGTAGGGAAACACTCTCATGGAAACCATGGCAGAATGCGCAGAGGAGCCAGTGACCCTCTGTCATAACTGGCACTTTTTACTTTATATGTGATAGGATGAACAAACTTTTAATTCTTTGTGTTTGGGTGTGGAGACTTGTGAAGACTCGAGGTGCCATTTTACTCACTTCTCTGATATCTATATTAGCAAGTTTTACCATTGTAATGGATCTAAAGCAATCACGTGTATAGTAGACATTGTGCCCAAGTCTGTAACTGTTTGCCATGTTAGTAGATCACCAGAGCAATTGTGTTTTTTATAAATTCATTATTGCCTGAGCCACCTCAGGAGCTGAAATTGCTAAACCCTAGATTTCCTAGTGACAGGATGAGGGGTAATGGGCACAAGTTAGAACACAGGAAGTTCCGTTCAAATACACGGAAACACTTCTTTACGGTGAGGGTGACAGAGCACTGGCACAGGCTGCCCAGGGAGGTTGTGGAGTCCCCTTCTCTGGAGATTTTCAAGACCCACCTGGATGCAGTCCTGAGTAATGTGCTCTGGGCAATCCTGCTTTAGCAGGGGAGTTGGACTAGATGATCTCTAGAGGTCCCTTCCAACTCTGAAAATTCCGTGATTCCCTGAGGAGTCTAACTGGTTTGGGGGTTTGGTAATGGGATACACAGGTCATTAGTTCAAATGCTGATCAGGTTAGTAGTGTTTGAAAGCTATTAGTGTCTGGTTCCATGACCGTGTGTGAAGTGAGGTGGTGATCTCTCTCTGTTTCCTTGTGGACTGATGTTTGTGTTTGCCAGACCTTTCATCCTTGCTCTGTTTTTCAGGCTTGAGAGGGAGTAACTGTTGCATTTTACCTCCTTTCACTGTAGATTCCCTGTTCCTTGATTTCCTCATCTTACCTCTGCAAAACATGAATTACTATCTAAATAAGTAAGAAGAGGGGGGTTTTGTTTGTTTTTTAAAATACATTTCTCCCTGGTGTGTCTGTGTGTCTCCCTCTCTATCAATAAAGCACCTGGCATGCTGGGGCCATCTTAGCAGCCAAGAACAGGAAGAAATACAGTGAAGAGCACTTTTCCTTCTGCTTAGAGGGCAAGAAAACTAGTCTACTCGTGAGTGGCCTTCTGGGTAGTGACCAAGACCTGAGCAAGTACAAGCTTCTGCCCCAACAATGTCTTTAGATTGGAGTAATAAGGGAAGGCAATATTTATACGTTACTTTACCCTAAACGTCACACTACGTGCCTGCTATGTGCTGAGGCAAGAGTGAGAAGGGGAAATAAAAAAAAAAGAAAACCCAACTAAAATTCCTAGTTTTGACTCCCAGGACAAGCTATATTTTCCTGTTGTAAAATAGTGTCTTCAGTACTTTAGCTATGTTGCCTTCCTCCAGCATAAACTTTCACACATATCTAAAGTGAATGTTGATTACAAAGATTTACATGCCACAGCCTATGGAAAATATCGTTCCTTGCAGAACTGGTTGTGTGCTCAGTAGGGTTAAATTAATGAGCACAAAGCCTGTCTTATATCACAGTCAAGTGTGTTTTGAGCACCAAGCAGGTGCCTAGTCCTTTATACAGCCTTCTGCAAAGGTGGCTTTTTCACACATGCCCAGTGACCTTTTAGACTTTTGAACAGTCTGTCTACTTCTTTCCAAGTTGCGTGAGAGAATAGTTTGCCTGCATTCTTCAGGAGAAATAACTGTTTTGTTAGTAACCACAACCAATTTACTCAGATTCTACATTTAGGTCATATACTGAAAATGTCAGATTATTGTCATAGGCTGCTTATCAGAAACAGTTCAGTGGTCTCTTGCATTCCCTCCAGAAAGAGAGAGAATGGTGTAAAGCATGGTGTATTAACCTGGTGCTGGTTAGGAAAGTATTGGAGATCAGCTGTGGTCTTTGTCAGACTTGTCCTCCGCTATTTGTTCCAGTCCACGGGACTGGAAAGAGCCTAACTTGTGCCATAGCTGGTGTGGCAGGATGCCCAGCTTTGTGGTCCCTCTGAGAGAGGGGTCTGACAGGGCTCAGAGGTGGAATGGAGGTTCCTGCCTGGCAGACCCTCGAAGGGAGGTATGCCAGGCAGGAGAGAACTTCTTGGTTTACTGAATTAATATGTTTCAGGTGTGGCACTCTCAGGTGTTATCCTGTCAAAGCAATTGTTGCTGTAACAATTCTCGATACATGATTATGCAAATGTGTGCGCCTAACATGACTTGTCTCTGGAAATAATGATATTTTTTTGTTGTTGCCTTTTTTAAAAAAAATTTCCTTCTAAGGTGCCTATGAATGAATTTAGTTCATGTTGTTCTTTGGGGAATTTAACATGAGATGTTCTGTACTATCCAAGAGCACAAACAATAGAAGGGAGGTCACAGTGCTTCTGAAAGGCTCAGTCTTTGTTATGCACCACCTATTCAAAACAATGTATGCTAGAGAGGGCTTAAAAAATTGATCCAACAGCAATGAACCAGATAACTGAAAGTCTTCCTGGCAGTCTGAACGATGTAGGAGAAATCTGGCAACGGTGTTAAAATGGAACAAGACCCTGATAACAGCCAGCATAAACACCCAGCTTTTGGGAGAGGAAAAAGTGATGAGACTCGTGCCAAGTTATGCTACTGAAATGTCTGCATTTGTGATCAGTATCAGAAATGCATATCTTTATATTTCCTTTATAGTGCCCTTGTCTCCAAGAAGTATAATTGGACGAATAGAGAAAATCTCTGATACTGAAGAATGTGCACAAAACACTTGCCAGTTTTCTTGCTAGCCAGTTCTAAGAGCTGTAAGATCACTTGAGATCTGTTTTTCTTGTACAAGATTGTGGTCAATAGTAGAAGTTGTGGCTGAACCCCTGGACCATCAACTTTGCCTCACTTCTGGTTTGGAATGTTGTTCCAGTTCGCGTCCAGGAGACATTCAAAACCCGCCTGGACGCGTTCCTGTGCAACCTGCTCTAAGGTGTCCCTGCTCTGGCAGGGGGGTTGGACTAGATGATCTCCAGAGGTCCCTTCCAATTCTATGATTCTTGCAATCAAATAGCCAAAAAAAGTTCTCTATTTCAAACAAATGTCTGTGCTTCATTATTTCTATGCTTTACAAATTTCTGCACCTACAAATCTCTGTGGATTGAGCACTCAAGCGGAATTTTTCAAGACTAACTTCTAGACCTCTAATTTGGACACTCACTAACTGTAGTTGGTAAAGTAAGCTGTTTCAATGAGTTTCTAGAGGCTGTGATGTGATGTGGAAGTTTCTTAGAGTACTGATACTGTAAACACCATAATGTGCTATGAAAGCCACTTTTTAAATGCTTGCCTGATAGCAGAAAGGGTCTGCAATTTTTTGGTTTTTTTTTCTGCTTGCTGAGTCCTTTCTGTCTTGTTCAGTTCCTTCTGTGCTGTAACTATTTGTGTCATTCCTTTTAGGATTCAGAAGGAGGTCTCTATGTGTGCATGAACACGTTTCTGGGATTTGGAAGGGAACACATTGAAAGGCATTACCGGAAAACAGGACAGTGTGTATATTTGCATCTGAAACGACATGTGACAGAGGTGAGATTTGTGGCTTTCCAACTAACTACCCCAGCGATTCTTTGGTTTCTTGTGCTCGTTTAGGTAACACATTTCAGACGTAGACCAAATCTTCAATGACAGAAATGAACATGTTAAGATTTGGGGCTGGATATCAAATTCAGGTGCTTGGATCCCAACCAATCCTATAGCTTCAGTTCTGAGATGAATCAAAAACTCTATAAAGTGTCAGATCTTAAAGGCAGCTTGTTGCCTGACTTCCACTGATTTTTTTCACTATACGCTTCTGCTTATCACAATGCATATTGTCTGCATATTATGTGCATACTGTAGGTAACTAAATACTTTTCTGAAACCTGCCTTTGAAGTGTAGAATTAGTGGTTTTGTCTCAGATTTGGCTGGAAGCTTCTGAGATTTTTTTTATTTATATGAGGTTTCGTCTCAGGGTGACAGGACTTCTTTGCATCCTAAGATTTCTGTACAATTAAATCATGAGCCTTAATCCTGACCCAGCCTAGGATCTAAAGCTTAGCTTAAATTAATGCTGGATTCCAGAGCTACACACTGCCCTCATTCAGTCTTACACCCCCACACACATGGATGTATACATACAAACTTCATGTTCACTGTTCCATAATATGATTTGATGAATATCACTGCATATCAACAGTAACTTATAACCTGTGCTTCATAACATGTTTGTGTGTGCTTTATCTGGCATCAGGGCTGTTAATGACTTCTGACCTGAGCTATATGGAAGGCACTGGGTCTTCTGATAGTTCACTCTCCCATAAGCTCTGTCTCTTTTGGCAAGTTAGAGGGCCTAAAATAGCTGCTTGGAGCAGGACAGAATACTTCACGTTTCTCATTCTACAGCAATGTTTCCCCTGGGTGACGAGGGCCCTGAGTTATGTAAAGTGCCCTGACCATTTATTTTATTTCCAGTAGATGACTATTCATATTTTGTCAGAATTATAGTGTCGTGGATTGTGTCTCTCCCAGGTTGAGATTGTTAATGATGTTTGTTTAGACTTTAGATTTGTCTTTCCTTGTAAGGGTGACATCAACGTTTTCCTTCACACTGTAACTGAGGTTTTGGAGACCCTAGTCTAGTTTTAGCAACAGTTCTTCTGAGTGAATTTAACACTCTTGAAAGATGATACCTGGGACTAGAGACAGGTGGGCAGAAGCCCTGTCAGCTTGCCTTGTATATAACTTTCTTCCAGCATGTGACCTGAGAATTTTCATTATTAAAGTAAACTGGGGTTAAAATGAGGCCTCAAAAATTCCTTTCCTTGATAAAGATTAGGCTGAAGAACTCCAAAAGGAAGAAATAAATACCCCGAGCGTTGTTTGGTGTTGCGTACCTGTTCAATTGAACTAGTTCAGTGGCTACTATTTTTCTTCTTGTGAATCACGATGTAGCAGAGGGGCCTAGCATCTGTGTTTGAAGGTGGTGACACACTGGTGCACTGGGTCATGTGGTAGGAAACAGTGTTTGACTATTCAGTACAGGTGAAGATTGTGTCATCTAACACAGCTCATAGGTAGGATCCCTCATACATTAGCTGTGGATCTTGTTTACTGTGACTGTTAGCTTCTTACATGCTATCCACGTTTTCCTTTGAGCAATGGGAAACATGGAACAGTTTTATGAAGTGTCTGGTACATGCTGCATTGTGGTTTTGGTTTTTTAAGCCAAGCTTTTGATGGTGTGGGATACAGTAAAGCCAAAGGCATTGTATATGCTATCTTAAGATGCTTTTATTGAGGCTGCTATTCTTGCCTGTGGTTCCCTTGGCATCATCCTTGCAGAATGCGCTGCATTGCTGCAGAAATCCCTGTTTGCTTCTGAAGGTGTTTGGAATAAGTATCAATCATGTATCTTGTCACAATTCAGTTAGAAAATAAGGGTCAGATCATCAGCGTAATCAAGAAAATAGATTTTTTTCTTTTTCCCAGGATTTCCCTCTTCACAATTTTTAAATCACCCACTTTCCTGTAGTGTATGACTCGTGTACAACTGAATACTGTAATATTCAGCCCCGAGCAGAGCTTTAGCTTGGTGCTATAGTGATACCTCAGCCCTGGTGAAAACCCTAGGCAGAGAAGCATGAAATTTCCTACAGTGATGGGTTCCTGGATGTTATTCAGTGATGGTGCTGCTATAAAAAATGTGGCAATGGTGCAGTTAAAGAGAACGCAGAATAGCCTACACTCACACCTTGTTCAAGAACCGTCACAAATGGAATTTAATGCCACTAATGATGCATTGTGGGACTCCCATTTGCTGGGTTTGTCACATCTGTTAGAAGCCAAAATTGTTTTGTGAATGGAAAATGTTTTCAGTGATTTCTGACAGGTGGAGAAACAAGGTAAAGCACCTGTCAGGTTCTAGGTTTTTTAGGAGTATTGAGCATCTGCAATTCCAGTTCCGATGTATTCAGCAGTTTGGAAAATCGAGCTGAAATATTTAGTGTCAGGCTGGCAGTGATTAAACACTCCATGTGAATTCTTCCTCTTTGAAATATCTAGCTTTAATGACTTTCACAATATCCCACTTGGTGACATCAGAATTCAATTGGACCTTCCTAGTATTAGAAACAACATTTTTTTGAGTTCTGAAGCTATAATCCTTGGAATATGTGCAATTTATTCATAATATATTTCTAATTGGGTCATGTTGTATCTTGCTGCTGCTTTTTTAAAATAGATTTAGATTCTTGGCTACTTCCTTTCCACTTGTTAAAATCCAGTAGTGTTAAGGACAAAAATGTTCTGCTTGTTATTTTCACTTCATTGAGGATTTTTTTTTTTTTTAAATGCTGGAGTTGCAACCCTGACTTCCTTTCCCTAGGGCTCGTATATATGGATAATAGGTTCTGTTCTTAAGTGCAGCCAAGGAGTGTTAGTTGGCATCTGCTCTTTCTAAGAATGGAAAAATTTCCTATGATGTATAGGACCTCACTGATGATTCAAGCAGTCTGCTTTGGCCAAAGCTTTATTTACATGGTGAAGGGAACCACCCAAAATATGTGACCCTTTCACTTACCAAGGAGCAGAGGCAAACATGAACTTTCCTTAGGCTGACAGGTTCTTGGCTGGTTTCTCTCCACCTGTTGTATCCCAATATTATTATATATAAAAAAAAAGTTACCCAACAACCTCACCAGTTACACTAACATTATACACTACCTAATGCATCATGTTGGCATTGTAGCCACAGAAGCTTATTTGATTTGATTTAATGGTGCCTGTTAAGAAACAGCTTAAGAATCAAGTCTGTTGACTTTTACATTTCCTCAGCTACTAGCATTTTCTCTAGTAGTTTGAGATATTTTGAACTGGGAAAGTAGTGCTTGAAACTGAATGTCACTTACTGTTCTCTGCTATGGAGCTTAAATTAAAAATAAAATAACTCCCACCCCCAAACAATTGCTTAGGTGTTGTCAGGTTTCCTCCATACTTTCTAATATTAAAAAAGCATGGTGGTAACTTGGATTGATCAGAATGGAAGCAGGCCTAGATCCTGACGGAAAGGGCGTTTTTTTTCTGGATAGAAAAAATTAGCTGAACTAATAGATCACAGCAAAGTGGTCATACTGGAATTAGTTATGAAGGATTGAATCTTTTATGCAGATAATAGCCTTTTCTTCCCTTCTCTAATTCAGCTTTAGTCATTAAGAAACACTGTAGAGGATTTAGTGGTGAGAGGTCTGAGTGATGCTAGATGTCCCTGTCTTGTTGCTAGAACACCAGTCACCCATGGTGACCATGAAACATGCTCTGCTTAATTGCTAACAGAGCAAAGTATCAAGGATTCAGATGGCGGCTTTCTTCTTCCATGAGGGTCATAAGCAATGATTAGTTGAGTCCCATTGTCAGAGGTGAATGAAGAGGATTTACATTCTTGCTCAGCAAGGACTATGATTTAATAGAAGGACCATGAACAGATAGATGTGTGTCAGAAATGGTGGTGGTATGGGGTTATTACTGTTGTCTCACTTGATGGATTTTTAATTGTTTCTTTCTCTCTTTCCAGAAGGTACCAGGGGCATCTGGTGGAGCTTTACCAAAAAGGAGGAATGCTAAGCTATTTTTAGGTATTGTGAACAGCTGCTTTCACACAGTCCTGTTCTGACCCTGTCTACATGTGTACTTGGGTTCTGTCCACCATTGTGTCTGGTTTTGGGGCTCCTTGTGGGTTTTCTTTTTCTGTTGGGTTATTTTTTTAACTTTTGGTTCTCGTTTTTAAAGTTGGTGCAGACAAATAAGTAATTCTTAGTAATTTTGGTGTATATTGAGAGACGTGTGTATGTATACATGAAACACTTTAATCTAAAGTAGGCCCTCAGCTATTCTTAAACAGCCTAGGGTTTGATAGGAATTTTTTGACTCATTCTGTCCCTTCTCTCTTTGTGTGATCTCCACAAAGCACCCTTTTATTAAAATGTTTATGTATACTTAATGTTTAGATATTGCCCCTCACTACAAGAAAGACATTGAGGTGCTGGAGCTTGTCCAGAGAAGAGCAACAAAGATGGTGAAGGGTCTAGAGCTCAAATCTTATGAAGAGCAGCTGAGGGAACTGGGTTTGTTTAGCCTGGAGAAAAGGAAGCTGAGGGGAGACCTTATCGCTCTCTACAACTACCTGAAAGGAGGTTGTAGTGAGGTGGGGGTTGGTCTCTTCTCCCAAGTAACAAACAATAGGACAAGAGGAAACGGCTTCAAGTTGCGCCAGGGCAGGGGGGGCGTTAGGATGGATATTAGGAAAAATTTCTTCACTGAAAGGGCTATCAAGCACTGGAACAGGCTGCCCAGGGAAGTGGTTGAGTCACCATCCCTGGAGGTATTTAAAAGACCTGTAGATGTGGTGCTGAGGGACATGGTTTGTAGTGGTTTTGGCAGTGTTACATTAATGGACTTGATCTTAAAGGTCCCTTCCAACCTAGACAATTCTATGTTTCTATATAACAGGGCCTGAGTGTGGCACTATTCTGCTCAGCAGCTGGTCATAGGAGGGGTTGTTACCATTTCGAAGTTTTTATACAGGTAAATGTTCATAAGTGATGTTGTGGTCTCTCCTGTAATGAATGCAACAGTACATATATCATGAACATCTCTTATCAATTCTTATTCTGTTATGTCCACAGTTATATGTCCTTCCTTCATGGAAAGCAGATTTCTTACCATGTCTATTTCATCCAATATCCATAGATTCAGATTACCCAGAAAACCTGAGGGCGTCATAAATATGCATGAGGGCAACATGATGCAAAGTCTATATTCTCCCTCTTGCCACCACTTGTGGTATTTCTCTGATTCATCTGTTTATTCTTTACGTGTTAATAGCAAACAGTGACTTTTTCTTCTGGTAATGAAGAAGTTAAATATTTTTTTTACAATTGCCAGCTCTTATGACTAAAAGGAAACAATAGCATGGCCTTTCTTTGGAGTTGCTTTGATCTGTGGAATGTGTCCCTAAGAGGCCTTTGCAGATTGTGATCGATTAAATTGTTGTTGTTAATGTCTGGAGTAAGTTTTGCACGCAGGGCTTACAGAGAAAAAAAGTCTTACAATGAGTCATGAAGAAATCAAACTTTTCTTGTGGGAAGAGACTTTTAAGTTGCAGATGCTAGTCTAAATGCCATTTGCTGTCAGTTTATATTGAAAATAATGTTTGTCACTGGACGCTTGTAAAATAATTGGTTCAGAAACAAAGCTGGCAGCAATGCAGCAATGGTTGTACAGTGTTAGCAATGTGAGTGTAAACAAGAAGTACAAAAGCACAGTCAAATTCTGTTCTTGCTGATCTACTGCATACATTTTGAGGCTCCTGTCACTGTTCTATGCCGGCACACAGCATACGTTCCATGGTGTCTCTGATGTTGGAGTCCTCAAATTCCATCCTTGCACATGAGCATTTTGTTCCCACAGAGCAGATCTGGTGCAGCAGTTCCAAGTGGCCTGGTCCCAGGGAACTCCTGAAGGCGGTGCAGTTTCACTGGGCTGGATTTAGTACGTGGAACTATCACCATTTAATTCAACACTTCTGGAATCTGATGCACTCTTGAAAATGTGTCTCATCTGGTCTACTGAAGTCTTTGCAGTCCCTGCTGGCTGGAAGTAAAGTGGTGTCAACTCTTTGCTCTGATCCTTGAGATAGTACTTCCATGCATCCAAATGCTTTGTATCCACTACTTTGGCTCAGCAGATTTTATTCTCTTTTGGCCATTTTGACCAAAGAATTATTCCTGTCCTTGTTCATAGCTGAGAAAACGAAAGCACAGGGACGTCAGCTTATTTGATAATTTTGCATGACACAGCAGCAGAGATGGTTACCAAAATTTGGCATCTTATCTCTTAATCCAGCACCTTCCTCATTGGTTTGGAGCTGCTGGAGTTCTCATCTTAACAGGTTGTTTTAATTCTGTCTTTCTCATTGTGACCTTGGGCACCTTATGGTAGAGGTCTGCACCAAACTGGCTGTTACCAGCCTATATATGTAGCCTGCTATTTAGGGCTTACTCTGTCAGGCAAGAATGGACAATGATCAATGGGCAACTCTAACATCACTGTGTTTTTAGGTGTCTTTGAATAATTCCCTGAAGGCCCAGAGATTTAAGCCAATCCAGTTTGAGCATTCGTTACATTGCTTCTTATAATCCTCTTTGATGTAAAGCTATTAAAGGTACTAAACCCTTTTGAATCTGCTTAGTATTAGGAAAACATCTTTTGGATGCGCACTGATTACTTTCTAGCACTGCTGCTATCTGGCAAATGCAATAGAAACACAGACTGGAAGCTTTATCTTTCCCTAAACATTAAGAGATCCATAGCAAAATGAATGTGCATGTGTGTGTGTGCATTAGGTTTTGGGCTCATTTTGTCTTGTTTTGTTTTTCTTTTGGAGAGAGAGGGTTGGAGGGCTGTGAGTGTTCTATGTAATCAGGAAGCATAATAACGTTGTGCATTGAAATGTATGAACTGCCTTTAATCTAGATTGTTTAGATGTTGCTAGACAGTGTGGTTATGGTAACTTCAGCTCAGGCTGTGCAAGCTTTCAGGGGATTGGAGGTGATAGTTAAAGCAGACTGACTGCATCACAATGCATGGAGTATTATTCTCAATGCGTTGTTATCTAGGCTAGCAAGCCTGAAGATACTTTGTGCTTGTCAATATGTGTGCCTATTGCACAAAGAAGCTTTGGATCCTGCTGTAAAATGGAAAGAAATTAATTGGTGGAACAAGGTGGTAGCTCCCCATGACTTCACAAGCCTCTCAGATGAGAAACAGCTGCACTGTTGTCTTTGGCATGCAACCTCTTGTTTAAATCAGCCACAATATGATAAATGTGATACCAGTTTTGGAAAAAAAAAAAAGACATGATAGGACCAGGAAAGGTATCATCACCAAATTTAGTTTTCATATTAGCCCATCTGGAACAAAAAGAATGGACCAGAATTGATAGAAAGTATATAAAGATGACAGAACAGAAAAGAACCATTGTGGATTTTCCAAAGTGAAGTAATGGTTCTGGGTCTGCCAGAATAATCTGGGACTATGTGTCGTAGTCCCCCTGTATATTCAGTGAATGTGGGAATGAGAGCAATTCGATTAACAGGATGTACTATGATCTTCCTTACAAGATTCTGGTCAAAAGGGTAAGGGGGAAGATCCTTGTATTGAAGGGATTGGAGGCCCAGTTTTTACAGTAGTTACCAGCGGATTCCCCCTGGACCTGTTACTCCCAGGAGTTATCAGCAGAGTCCTTCATAATGTTCTAATTATGAAGAATTAATGTGATCATAAATGGTCTGGAAAGAGATTGAAAAATGAGGAAATAGAGTTTGCTGGTTGATTTAAAATTATCTAAGAGATTAGATCTAAAAATTATTTTTAATGTATTACTAAGTAACTAAACAATAGATGAAGTAAATATTGAAAAATGCAAAGACAAGAGAAGTGTTTTAATTGTGTGTGCACAGTGATGTGGTCTAAATTAGTTATTACTGTTCAGAATGGTATTTCTGAGAGAGAGATGATGTGAATGGTTCTCTGAAAATGTCAGCTGAGTTGTCAGCAGCAGTGAAAGCCTCAAATGGAACACCAGGAGTAGAGCAACATTTCCTATTTTGTTCTCTATTATTTTACTTTATAAATAAGAATTGAACCTCTCTTTTGAACAGAGAAACCACAGCTGCACAGAGTATCTCCCCCTGTCTCTCCTTTTCCAAAACCAACCAGATGAACAAACACACACACTCCCCCCAGCAAGCAAAAAAACCCAGACAGCTATCTGGAAGCTAGGAGGTACACACTGAGGGAGGAATCACCGCATTTTTGCCTTGTTCTGGTACCCTCTTCCTGGGCATCTGTTGGTCCATGCCAGAGCCTGGACTGTAGGCTAAACAAAGCTGGCAGAGCAACTGTCATAAAACTTGTCTGCAGACAGATGTCCTCTTCCAGATCAGTTACCATAGCAGTATTTGCCAGTGCAGCAAGTTGTGTGAGTTCTGTTTTGAGCAAAGTCAGGGCTAACTTAGACCATCAATTAAGTGCTTTGAAGTACTCAAATGAACAGCTCTGTCAGCAGATCGGTGAGGATGGTAATTGGTGGTAAGAGTGTCAGTGAGGAGCAGTATCCATGACACACAGCTGGTCTCAGAGAAGGACTCATAAAGGAAGAGAAAACTTTCACTTAGAGAGTCTGGGAGAACGTGTAAACTTGCTGAGCTTTTCCTGGATGGCACCTGCCTGCCTGCGGCAGTGAATGCACTTATGGCTACCCTTTCCAAGGGTAAAGACCATTCATAAGAGTGGACGTAGGGGATTTGATCACAGCTCCACTTAGCTCTCCTAGATCTCATAGCAGCCAGTAGCAGAACTCTCTTTTCAGTAAGGATGTTTTTATTTGGTAAGCATCTGAAGAGGACTTTTACCACAAGTGGTTTAAGTTGACATTTATGTAAGTAAGCGTATAGACTATATATCTATGAATGGAAAGTTGTGATTTAGGAGCATTTGAGTGTTTCCTGACGATATTTCTAAATTTTAGCCCAGTACAGTTGTGCATACGCCCCAATAGTGGAAGTGGAACTGATTAGACCCTGAGTGAACCTGTTCCTTTCTGGCTTTGCCATCTAAGCTTGAATTGAGTATAGAATGGTGAGCAGATACCTTACACTAATAGAGTCTTAATAGTTTGCTGGTTTAGGTGGAACTGTGGAAATTAAGCTAGATTAAAAAGGCTAATGCTGCTAGTAAAATAGTTAAGAATTTGAATTTTGGCGATTTAGCTTTGCTTGCTTAACATGTGACTGTGCCAGAAATCCAAGGGGTGAGGTCTGTATCTAGCAATAAGAACAGCATACTAATGTTTTGGAGATGTAGCAAGCAATTTGAATATTATTTTACAAGTAGTGGAAGATCCAAATGATCCTAGTAGAAAACTTTGCTTTTTCGTTTGCCACAAAGGAGAATGTTATGATGTTAAATAAATCTTTGATTTTTTTTTTTTTAATTTCTTCTTTTTTATAGTTCATCTGATGGGGTCGGTGTTTCAGATGTGCCTGACGACAAATTAAATGAATAGCTTATAGTTTGCAAAGTGCTGCTGCTGGAAGTCTCTATTATTTAGAGACTTCAGGAAGAAATTATTTGATTTAAAGACGCAGTCTTCCACTTCCAAGCCAATACAAATTTGTCCATTGCTTTCAGTGAGAGTCGGATGAAGCCCAGATTCCTAAGACATCTTTCTAGGGTTTCAAAATTAGTTGTAGGCTCACTAGTCAACATCCTCATTCGATTTTCATGTTTGTATTCCCTTTCATATGGACACAGACATATCCATATGCACAGGAAATCCTGTTTTAAGGTCCTGCTTGGAGTGTCCTTATGCCACTATTATTAGTGCAGTCAGTTGGTAACTTGTCTAAATCTGATCTGGGCACATCCACTCCTTTTCTTCCCCTCCAGTGGGTTCGTTTACAGTACTCTGTCTTCCACTTCCAGCTGCTGTTTTCAGTCAGTTCAGCAGGAATACATTTCTCACCGTCACTAAAGTGATGCCTGTGAGCTGGAGTAAATTTACTCTACTGACCGCTTGCCCAAAATAACAACATTAGTCGAGCTTCTCTTTTAATGCCTCTGTTATTTTGCTTTGCCTGTCGTCCTGGCCTCCCAACACAACACTTATGACCTACGGACACTTTGTTTTAGTGACCACAGTGTTTAACTGGGGCTCTGAGGAGGCACTGTAAAGCTGTTAGTCCACCAGAAGGGGAACAGTGTCATGGGGACATTCACCATCAAGCTGTCAGCTCTTTAAAAAGATTACAAACTGGTTGGTTGTCTTGTGGCTCAGCCTTAGAACTGAGTAAACCCTTTTTTGCCCAGAGATTCTTCTACTTGCAGTACATCTTGGAAGAACATCCTCGTCCAAGAAACAGCTTTGTATGAAGTACAGTGGTTCAAAGTTCATATTTTTCAGTGCCGTTAGTGTTACTGTAATTTTTAAAATAATATGCTCCATTTGCAAGTAGATTTCCCTCTGTTACTCTTTTCTATAGTTACTCTTGTTCATCTTTCAAATTCTGCACTAGTTTTAAAATCCAAGTTTGAAACTGCCTGCAGACTGTTCATGATGCCCAGTGGCTATGGGGTCAGCCTCTGTCCTCATTTAGTGTGGACTCCATTGCCTTCTAAAGTAATAGTTTGGGTTTTGTACCTACACTCATGCTTTCTTAGCTATGTTGACCCTTGCACAGGCACAGAAAATATGATGCAGGCAGAACTTGAACTTAGCAATTCTGGCTCTCAGCACACGCAAGCCAAAATTTTAAAACATGAGTAGTGATTTGAGGGTTTTCAACTGGACATTGTTAAGGGACCTGTCTGACAGTCAACAAAAGAGCTTAGTTTATATGGTCATCTGCTGTATCAAGGGATTTCAGTCAGTGACCTTAGAAATCCTTTCCACTCATGTACTGGATCTGAACCCTGGGAAACTGTCTTCAGAGTGATAATTGCCAAAAAGCACTGGTGGTCCTTTTAATTCCTGTTTAAAGGGAGTAGGTGTGTGGAGTGGAAGTGCACCAGCTTTACATGGTAACCTTCAAAAGTGGAATTGCCAGTTAAATCCTCATGTTTTTTTTTTTCCTGGAACTGTTACAAAGCTGTGTGTATGTTTCTTTAAAATAAGCAGTGTGATGCTGCCATATCGTCGCGTCAGGCACCCAGAATGCCATGCTGACAGGACATCGTTTTCTGCTTTTCTGGTAACATGAATGGTACAAAGCCCAAAAAGGTAAAAAGGAACTTTCCTTCCCTACCCATTGCACACAAAAGGCTGATGCTCCTAAGTGTGTGAAGTCCTTAGATGGCAGCAGATGATTGCTAATAGGATACTCAGTCTTTCGTCCCTGGATCATTAGTTCAAATGCAGGTCGGGTCAGTAGCAGTAAAGTCGCTACTGTCTGGCTTGTGAGATGAGCTGAAATGTGTGTCTGAATTTTGAACCCGGGCAACTGTATCATTGCTGTTTCTATGTAGCGGATTGTAAATACTATAAACTTAATGTTGGTATCATAAGGAAATGAAAATCCCAGCAGGTCTAACACACGTCTACAGACAACAGTGGCTGATGTGAGCTGTCGTCAGGTTCCCTCTGGTGGCTGAGTGAAGTGTGTGACTGCAGGCCCTGGAAGAGGCATTTGCTGCCTTTAAACCTGTCTGAACGTACACCGAGTTGTTATCCTCTCTGAGGAACCTCTGTCATGTTTAGGAGATGGTCAGTACTTTTTGGTTTTGCTATGCTGCCCACTGGCAAATTTCTGGGCGTTAAGTGAAAATTCTCTGTCATGCATTGCAATATGTGTCATCAGCCTGGAGATAATCAGTTTCTTTGCTTCATAGAGCAAAAGAGCTTACTGTTGCAGACTGCATCTATTAAGATTCATTACTTTATCAAAACATGGGATTGTAACACAAGCTGGGAAAGAAACCCAGAGTAAAGTGAGGTCACTGGTTATCTCTATTATGCTACAGTAAGGGAAGGGATTATTTTGAAAATAGTGTGATTTAGGGAGTTATTGCTGAATTAGTATTTTCTTTATAAATGTCATGCTTTCAGTATAGGAAAGAGCTCTTGGTTTTGTGTCTATATTTAGCTGATGAGAAGGGGCTTTTGTTGGTTGCTGCTGAGAAAGAGGTTGTGCTGCTGGAAGTCACTGGCAGTGGGTGTTGTCACCCCTCAGGACTGGCTGGTGCAGCAGGTGAGCCAGGAATTGAATGGAAACTGGATTATCTTCCTCTCAAGAGGTGGTCTTTTCAGGTCAAGTTAAAATATCTTTTGATACTTGTTTTATCACTTAGGATGTTCAGGTTGTTTCTGCCCAGTGGGTAAATAGAGAGCTTAGTTTTCTGAATCTGGCCTCTGTCATCCTTACCTCTGTCCCAAATAGACATTTGAGATTTCAGGCATTCCCAGGGTGCAGTGGTTGCTGCCCGTGCTCGTTTAGTACAGAGTGACTCATTAAGTATATGCATTTCCTTGGAGTGAAAATAAGAGCTAGCTTTAGCTACTGCTAATGCATCTTATTTCTTGGTTGAACCTTATTCTATTAGTGACTGTCTAGTACATTGGAATACAGTAGATCCAGCATCTCCAGATGAGAGGAGGATCCAGAAGATCCCATCCTTGCCCAGGCTATTCTCGCAGTTGAATCTTGTGAAATGTCTGACACAACAAGCACATATTTGGTCTTAACTTTTTCAGTTGTCCTGGAAAGAACTGACCAAGATTTTCACTCGGTCTTGCCACTATGGGATAATTATGGTTTTGATGAAGCTAGAGGTACTTGTATACCTTCCTGGCTTCTCTCTGGGTCCACTTATTTCTGAACAAGCATTTTAGCTGATGTTGCTTGATCAAGACTCATAATTACACAAAAAAGTCATCCTTACACTGGAATAAGAGTGTACAGAAACACTATGGAAGGCTTGATCTTCAAAGGAAAGCTTTATTAGGTAGTAAGTGCTTTTTAAACAGATGGTTACACTGGTTACAGAGTGGAGTTGGCAAGAGAAGGGTAATGCTGGTATAACTACTTGCTGTAGCTATTGGAGACTATGGATGAGATGTGGGAATACTTCCAGCCATGGACATCTTCATGGGGGGAAAGGCCACAGGTTCAAGATCGATGGGAGTCATAGCATGTTTCAGCCCGGTCTGTGATCTGGAAAATACAGGGGCTGAAACAAAGGTGCATTATTCCTGCTCTGCATTTTGGGCGTGGGTAGTGTTACATGGTCTCCATATTGTATAGCATTTCAAGATCCTGGGTAAAAGCCACAGCAGTATTACATCCTGATTTTGCCCCAAATGAACACAATTTTGTTAGCTGCTTCCCAGAATGTGATGTCTGCAACAGTGTACTGCTTGGAGAGGGGCCAAATCATCTGTGACTAGGGATGAGATTAAGATGGAAATTTTGGTCCTCAGAACATCCTCCTGCAGATCTCAGTTGAGATCAGGATTTCACAAACATTTCTAGCCAGAAGAAACTACTGACAGTGTCAATTTGCAGGCTGATGCCAGGCAAGCAATGCTTCAGAGTGGTACCCCTGCCATAATTTAGGAACCCTGGTCTTGGGACAATCTCCTAACATTCCCCATCTTGTTTTCCAGATCTAGAGACAAACAGTGATCTCAACAGTGATGACTTTGAATATGAAGATGAAGCAAAACTCGTTATATTTCCTGATCACTATGAAATCTCATTACCCAATATAGAAGAGTTACCAGCACTGGTCAGTGAGTGTGTCCAAGTAGTGATAGGAATTGTCTCCTGCTTCAGTTTTTATCAAGCTGGTGCTTTGTTTTCTTACATGTGGTGCTTGTTTTTACAAAAAGATCCTTCTTAACCAGCTATAAGAGAGAGTCAGTCATTTTTAAGTCTGCTTTGTCTTTGTTTCTTGGATTTCCTTTTACTTCCTGTATTCCTTCCCATATTATGATGCCAGCTTGTCCCAGGGAAGCTCACATAGTACATGTTGTGCTTACTTCCCTGCTAAAATAATAACTGCTGTCTAGAAGATTACGTGCATATTTAAGTATATAAATAGTCTTACTGATATCCAGTTCTGTATGTGGTTAGCAATGGGCTGAATGCCAAGTTCTGTCCAGTCACTCAATCGTGTTAGGTTTTGATTGATGTACATTTGTCTTCCAGGTGACGATAGCTTGTGATGCACTCCTCAGCGCAAAATCACCCTACAGGAAGCAGGACCCTGACTCCTGGGAAGAAGAGCTACAGGCATCTAAACATGCCAAAACACTTGTACAGTTAGACAATGGTGTTAGAATTCCCCCCAGGTGAGGTTAATAAGGCTTGTTCATTGTAGGTTCCAGTACAGAACAGAGTAACACAACTAAAGCCAGCAACTCAGCCAACAGTTCTTTTGCATGACTCCAGGCTGGGTGTGTATGTTTGTTTGACCTACCATAATTGGCACTACAGGACTGGTTCCTGCCTGACTTATTTCTGTCTTTTTTTCATGTTCTCTGCTCAGCGGTTGGAAATGCTCAAAATGTGACCTGCGGGAAAATCTATGGCTAAACCTGACAGATGGTTCTGTGCTGTGTGGGAAGTGGTTCTTTGATGGCAGTGGGGGGAACGGGCATGCAATGGAGCACTACAAGGAGACGGGTTATCCCCTGGCAGTGAAGTTGGGAACCATCACTCCTGATGGAGCAGGTCAGCCACCTGGCAGTTTCTGAGATGGGGTATCTTTTGTGCATGAGACTAATAATGTATATCTATTACCAAATGGGTTTGTGCTTCTAGTGCAAATGTTTGAGAAACTGATATGGAAAGAAAACCCTGTGGGTCTTTGAATCTTGATCGGGGCTTGGGGGAATGACACACACTTCATTCGGAGAAAGCCCTTACCTCTTTTATCTGCTCCTCTTCTCCTGTTTTATATTTGGTGTAAATACCTTTTTGAGTTTGTATAATAGTAGATTTATAATAGAAGAATGGTATTATTTTGAAACAGCAGATTCCAGAGAAGTGGTATTCTTCAGTTCTGCTATATTTGCTAGGGCAAATGGTTCAATATTATGTAACATAGAAACAATAACAGGGTAATAATTTTTAAAGTCACAAAAGTCTGTTTGTATCAGCATGTAAGGTTTTTTATCATACTGGAAACTGTGCTATTTTTCCTTATTGTTTTGGTAGCATTTTAGTCAGTCTAACAAATGCTCATCTTTGTGGGGCTGCTGTGATGCTCATTTGTAAAATGCCTGATGATCTTCAGAGGGGGGAAAAAGCTGTAGATATATCCTTGTTTGCATATTCTCTGAGTGTGACATTCTGCAGTGTTGCTGTGGAGAGGATTATGGTGTGTGAGGATTAGATGGAGTA
Source organism: Vanellus vanellus (assembly GCF_965231255.1). Lineage (NCBI taxonomy): Eukaryota > Metazoa > Chordata > Aves > Charadriiformes > Charadriidae > Vanellus > Vanellus vanellus. The sequence goes on from NC_138913.1 coordinate 9,439,321, forward strand.
AAAACATGCGAAGCTGAAAAAGTCACAAGCAAAGAGATCCTTTGCTGCAGCTGTACAGAGAAATAAAGAACAGAAGAGCACATAGCATGATTGTATTTTGGTTTTAGTGCTTATGACCGTATGGATGAAAAATAGCTGTTTAGAGCAGCAACTCTTTTAACACACATCAAGTTGAGAGTTTTTCATCTTTAAGTCCTATTCAGTGTCAGGGATAGGAGACTGTAGTCAGATTCAGCCAGCTGTGCCACAGAAACACTGAGCAAAATTCATTCTTCTCTCTCCCAGATGGAATATTGTTTCCTTGCATGAGCCTGGTCTTGGATGATTTCTATCTAAATTTCTCAGTTATTGAAGGTGTTTAGGGTTTGCCCAGCTATGGGTTTCAAATGTATATACAAAATAAACAGAATATTTTTAGTGAGTTTTTTCAATGTGTTTTGTTTTTTTTTTTTCTTATCTTTAGCAGCAGTACTTGTTTCCTTATGGCTGCTGTCCTTCTGCCTCCCACCTATCAGCTGCTTCGTCTCTTACATGGCCTTTGGGATAACAAAGGACGGGCAGTCATCCTTCTCTCTGAATGAGAGGCACCAGCTGTTCCCCACAGACCTTTGTTCTTCTGGATGACGTTTACTTGCTTTCCCTATAGAAAAGACTTCCCTCCTCCAACCCTCCTTGTTTCCTTTGCAGTAATTGTTCTCTCTCTGGTCTATATTGCAGTGGTAATCATAACCTTTCGATAGGGCTGGATGACAAATGAGCTTCAGGAAAGAGGCTCTGTGGCTGATTGTGACACGAAGTCTGTCTGGTTTCTGCTTCCCTGGGCTGGAGGTGAGGAGGTGATGGCAGAGGAGTAATAAGCGTTAGTCCCTCTGCTGACATAACTTACTCCTTTTTCACACCAGTAAGAAGGAGAAGGAGGTGGTGCCAGTATTCCACTTATACTTACCCTACGTGTACCCAGAGGGAGCAGAGGAGAGCTCCTTGTCTTTCCTTGAGAAATCTGTTGTATACATTATGAAAGATTTCTGGGTCATTAGCCCCATTTTGTAGCATTCTGTCAACAAACAGATCTGGCGTCAGGGCAGAAATTGAACCAGACTTCTGTCTTCCACTCTTGGACAGGATGCACGAGAGAGTCAGAAAAGTTGCTTGCTTCAATAGGTTGAGTACTACTCAGCAGACTGCTACCTCCAGCCTCTCTCGACAATACCATTAGATTTAATTTCAAGTCATTGTGAAACTGGTTTGAGGAATGGAATGGGGGTTTGGCAGTGGGAAACCCTGTCTGACAGGTACTTGAATGAGTTGCTTAGTGGATACCAGTCTCCACAATTGTCAGATACTTCTTTGGGAGATCCGGAGCATCTTGTTTCTTCAGGGGCAGTGTTGCCATTGCCTGTTACCCTTTAAGTGGGAAGGAGTGATGTGTACGCAACCAGAACAGGTGTAAATCTTCAGCTGTGAAGAAAAGGAAGTACAGGTAGCATTGTCATTTTTCTTTTCTTATCATAATGTGAATAATAATGATTACTCTTTAATAATATTCTGTGTTGTCTTTTTCAGATTTTTCTTGGCTATTTTTTTTGTTGTTTTTTCCCCCTTATATTCCTCCCTTTTTCCCCTTTCTCAGTCTAATGATACCATCTTTTGTTTGTCATATTTGCTGACTTATTTACATTCTGTATCTACCCGAGTCCATATGACAGCATACAGACCTGTGTTTGGGGGCTCTCATCTTCTTTCTTTGATTTGCTGCTCTTTGATTTTTTTGAAATAAGTGATTTCTGTCTCTCTCCCATGAATTTAAGTTGGCTACACAGCAGAAAGTACTAATGTATATGACACGAGCTGGGCTTGAGCAAAGGATTAATGTCTTGTGTTCCGTTTCTACTGTTGTGGGACAGTAGGCCCAGATGGTTGCTCTCTCTTCAGTTGCCGGAGCTGAGGAAAAACAAAATCAAAGCTTCCACATTGAAAGTAGTCACCCAAGATCAGTTGATGTGTAATCTCACTCCATTAAGTGTTTGAACTTTACAGGATCTTTTGGCTGTGCTGTGACCTCACCAGAAAACTATGGGAATGTTGTGATCTCGTGTGTGTGGATGAACAGTTGTCTTCTGAGCATGCTTGCTACCACACAGTGGAATTCCAGTAGATGGGCAGCTACAGCCACACGCATGCCAGAGAGGTCACCAGGACCAATGTTAATAGACGATCTGATGGCTAATCAGCAGCTGGCAGCACGACTCAAAACCACAATTCCCTGGTTTGAGGGAGTTAATGTTTTTCATAGGGCTGGTAAATTTTAAAAGTTGCATTAGGTCTTTGAATTCTTGGCTAACCTTCAACCTATCATTTCAGTGTGGGTTTGGTACTAGCAGACTTCAAGGAGACTGTCTTTTTGTTAGTCTTACATAGAGGATGGGCTGAGTCAGAGCCAGGGTCTGTAGTTTCCAGGAGAGGGCAAGGTAGGGACCTTTCAGAAGTGGTATTTGTGCTGTGAACAGCCTTTATCTGGGTTCCTGCTCTCTTCTCCTGAGTTTGTTTCATCTTTCCCCTGGCTAAGTTTTCTCTGGCAGCCTAGATCTGGTCATATGGGGCAGGGTCACTGTGAGAAACTCTGCTGAGCGTGAAGGAAACTTGGCTGAGAGAAGTGCAGGCAGACTGGGAGGGGGATTCTGGATTTTGGTATGGGTAGAGACCAAAGCAGGGAAGTAGTTCTTCACTACAGAGGAAGAGGCCAGAGAAGAGAGAAGATGGAAAGCCTGTTCAAGTCTTACTAGTGCATGCCTTATCACTCAAATCCTTTTATGATGCCTGTGGCTTTATTGTTATTTGCTCAAGTAGATGAAACCTGCTCTGGACTCAGCTTCATTACAGGAATTGCTGGGTAAACACTAAAAATGAGGTTTTTCTCTCAACCATCTTGTCCTTCTGTTGAATTTTTTAAACTTGGTTTCTTAATGAAAATATCATTGCTAGAAATATTGCTTCCCTCCACAGTTTGCCCTGCTAAAATGTTTATGGGCCTTTTACTTACGGCCATAAGGACCTATCATAGAGCTAGAGCTGAAATCTAGATCTCACATGCAATAAAGCAAGACACCTCAATCATGAAATAAGCCTTTCTCCCTAACCACTAGATTAATCTTTCAAGTCCAATCCAATGGTGTCCAATCCAATAAACACATTTTCGTTTCTAATAAAGAATTTCTCAGTTCTCCCTGCGCCTCTGTGGGAAAAGGGCATAAGCGGATTCCTTAAACTGTACTAAAAATTAAAATACCACTGGCAGTAGTCAGTTGGTGCCATATACTTGCAGTTTTAATGTGTCTGCCTGTATCTAGTAGCTCCACAAAAATTCAGAATCTCTTGTTGCCACATTCAAAATGTGGACTGGCCACGTGTCTGGGAATGTTGCTTGCCCCACTCTTTGTTTTTCCTACAAATTTCTTGGGTTTGGAGGGGAAATACTATGATCACTATAAATATTCTTAGGTTTAATACTGTGAGGGCTTGTAATTTCTTTTGAGGAGGGCAATTGAGGTGATTGCATTTACGATATTTTCTGAGATGCATGGATGTCTGTGCATTTTTCTGCTGGTCAGAACTAAACTTAGAGAATATGAATAAGGCATCTTGTATAGGCAGTCCTGTACTGAGTATGCAATGTTGGTAAACAAAAAGAAGGGATAATATTTGATACTACAGCTCATCTCCTTCTCTCTGCTTTTGTAGATGTCTATTCCTTTGACGAAGAGGAACCGGTTTTAGATCCACATATAGCAAAACATTTGGCACACTTTGGAATTGATATGCTGCAGATGCAAGGGGTAGGAAATCTGGTTTTTATTTAGTTTGTTGTTTTGTTGTTTGTTTAGTTGGAGTTGGGAGAGAAACAGGAGAAGAATGATACTTGTAGCTTATATTTGTTTGATTCCTTCAGACTGTTATGATAGTATTTAGTTTTGTAAAGTTCAGCCACAGTTCGTGTTTTATTTTCTGAGGTCTGAGATGAGTGAACCATTACTCTCAAATCTGAAAATTACCTTCCGAAGGACTTCCTTTGTAGTCTTTAGCTTACATGTTTCACTTCTCATGTGTTACATACCATTTTCCTTCAAGATGAAAAACTTCATTCAATTAGAGAAGAATATCTAGAATGTTTAATTACAGTGAGTGAAGGAAAGCCTTTTGCATGTGTAAACAGATACAGATCTTAAGCAAAAATAAGCTAAGCAAATGGTTAAGTAAAAAAGTGGTTGAAAGGTTCTTTATGCAAAGTTATAAAATTCAGTTTAGGTCTTGTTAATAAATACATTATGGAATGAAAAAATACCTTGTCTCAAGTCTAGAAAACAGCGTGGTCTGTGGTGTGGTACACTAGAAAGGGACTGGGGCAAAAAGGGTCCTGTTCCTGAACATGTTGCTGGTCTGTAGTAGTAGAGAAGTCCTTGTAATAATTTGTATCTTGGTAGATGTTAATCCAGTTCTGTTTAAATAATCTAAGAAGTCTGAATGGAATATAGTTACAAAGGCAGGTGGCTTTATTTTTATTTTTATTTTTTCACTGAAGCTCATAGCCTAGTACCTGAGAACCTGAACATGAAAAATGTTAAAAATGAATAAAACTGATACTAGTTTAGTGTCTAAGTGAAGAGAAAACTAATAACTCTAAAATGATAGAGAAGAGTTAAACTGCAGTTTCAAAAGCCTTCATTGTACTAATAATATTTTTGGTATACTAATTTCCTTGCCAATATCATGGATAAAAAGCCTCTTTTATCCAGCAATCTCTTTAGAAAACCTGTTTTACTCAGTGACCTTGAAAACTTAGTCTCAGCTGTTGCAAAGGTTTCGCTTCCAGTTTTCGGACCAGTCTGAAAAGTTCTTAGCAAAGTGGTGGAATAGTGCTACCAGTAAATGACACTGTAGTGACCTGTGCCTACCTAGCTGTGAACAAGCTACGTACCTACAAGCTGAAAGCTGAGCTGTAAAGGGGAGAAACTTCAGCATGGCAAATTTTGGCTTTTCCCATTTGAAAGAAGTTCTTGGATCTGCAGCTTTTCAGCTGGTCATTACAAATGGAATATGAAACCTGAAAAAATGCAGTGATTTGATGCTGAGGCTTGAGGTCACAGCCCTGAGAGAAGCAAAGCTTCCAAGTGGGATTGAGGTCACAACTAGGAACACTCAAAGAGCCAATGGTCTGTGGTAAAGAGCTAAGAGGTACATTGGAAGAACAAGCTGCTGGCCTTCTGACCCCGATCTCCTCCTCTACATGCAGGATCTAGCTCCCTTTGCCTATTGGTTTGGCTCTTCTTTTCTAGAGTATAGAACACAAAGTTGGTGATGGTGATAGCAGCAGCATAATTGTTGCAGAAGTTAAACAGGTTGAAAAAAAAATCTTGTTGCTTTCAGACAGAGAATGGGCTAAGAGATAATGATATAAAACCAAGAGTCTCTGAATGGGAAGTGATTCAGGAAGCTGGTGTGAAACTCAAGCCCATGTACGGCCCAGGATACACTGGCATGAAGAACCTGGGAAATAGCTGCTACCTCAGTGCTGTCATGCAAGCCATTTTCAGCATCCCAGAGTTCCAGCGAGCGTAAGTAGCTTCAAACTAGTTCTTGTCACTAGCTGCTGCATTCCTCAATGTCTTGTTTTTCTAATCATAACAGTATCTTCATTTTTGTTTCACCTGCAAACTAGTCTCTTTCAGTCAGTTCAGTGGCTGCTTAGAGGGTTTGATTGTATTGTTCTGTTCTGGAAAACACAAAACCCAATCTGCCTTTGAAATCAGAACTTACTCATTTAGTTTCAGTGGTGGGAAATCATATGCCAACTTGTAAACTTGATTGCTCTGTCTCTACTTTTTACATACATACCTATATACGTATCTCTATCTCGGTATTATCAGTATTGCATTAGGGTTTTTTGTACTGGCCCATGCCTTCATATAGCTGCAGGAATCATTCTGTTGCTCCAGTGTATTGTACCAGCACAAATATGTTAATATTGATCCATGCTAGTGGAAAGTAATGCACCTTTTGCATTCAAGCCTGGCTAAGAAGAGGGGAAACCAGCAGTGGCATATTTTTAATTAAAATTCTTATTAAAAAAACCCCTCATGTTATGAAAAGAGTAGTGTGAGCGTATTCTTCCACTGAATAATTAAGACAGTAAAAAGGTAAAAGCACAACAGAAGAATATGAAATATTCCTGACTGATCAAAAATGAACACATCACTCCAAGGAGAGAAGCCTTTTTATAAAGGACAGCCTATGGTTTGTAGTAAAATTCAGAGTGCTCTTTCATTCCACAGCAGCAGTAGTAGTGTGTGTGCTGGAAGTAAGGCTTTTAGATTTTTGGAAAGCCTCCCAGGTTTTCACATAGCAGTTGCCTTCTGGAGAAGAACAGGGAGAAAACTTTTGTTTGTTTACTTTGTTAACCATATGGAGTACAGTCTGTAGATTCATTAGGTGCTGTCTTTTCTACCTTCATGTGTGAAAAATATCAAAATGGACTTTACTAAGGGAGGTTGCTTTCCACAATGTGGTCCTTGGAGTTACCTGGACCACTTAGTATCAACAAAGCAGTGGAGATCTTTGATGAAAGAGGGACCAGGCAGAAATTAGATGTGTTCTTTTAACATGGCCGTACCTACCTAGCCTGTTTTTCTTGTGCTCAAGGGAACCAGTGCTCAGATAGAGTACTACAAAATGCTTCACTTTACAACAAACTGGCTAGAACAATGTACATCTCAGTGTTTATTGTCAGGAGTTAGCCTTTGTTTCTCTGAAGAAACTCAATAGAAACATTCTTTTTACATGTTTTGGTCCTGATACAAGTTTGGAATTTATTTGACAAAATAGAAAGTAGAAAGTACATTGGTTTTCAGCCCAGCTCTATGGTTTTGGGCAACACTGTCCTGCAGCTATTTCAAGATCAAGGAATAGAATTTAAGTTCCGGATGAACAACACCGCCATATCCTTTATAGCAGGAAGCTTCTAAGCAAAACTTAAATGTCCATTTCCTGATTTCTTTACTGTTTGTTTTTTTTTTTTTTTTTTTTTTTATGGTAGAAGCACTCACCAGGGATAGATTAAATCATTGCTATGATGCAGATTTGACTTATTAGCACAGAGGAAGCCTGCTGGTGTATCACTGCTGAGGGCTGAGGATATTCTTGAGTAAATCTAGCTGTGATACTTGAATGTTTCTGCTTTGTTCTTGTTGCCCAGGTATGTGGGAAACCTTCCACGAATATTTGACTACTCTCCTCTTGATCCAACGCAAGATTTCAACACTCAGATGTAAGTGACACTTCTCAATGATTTACTTGGTCAAGTTAAATGGAATCTAAATAATATAATGGAAGGGCAAAAGAACACCTCTGTGTGGGCTTGAAAGTGAGATAAGGTACAAGGTGGGATGGGAAGATTTGCCCACTTAATTGGAGGTAATGATGTCTCATCAGGGCGTCAAAGATGGTAAACTTCTTTTTTTGCTTGGAATAAAAATCTTCTCCTCTTTTCTGTTTTTCTCACATGTTTGTTTCCACCCTGCCACTTTCTTCCCTACAGGGCTAAACTGGGACATGGCCTCCTTTCAGGCCAGTACTCTAAGCCACCCATGAAATCTGAGCTTATTGAGCAGGTGATGAAAGAAGAACACAAGGTATTTGACTGAGTTTGTGCAGCCTGGTAACTAGGTAAAAGTGATATCCTGAGAAAAGGGAACAGGTGCCAGGCATTGAAGAACACGTGTGGATCCAGCATGGGATGCTTAGCAAGGTGGAATGTGCAGGATTCTAGTCAGGAATATATTAGTCAGGGGTTATTTGTGCAAAGCATTAAAACAGCCGCTGGTTCTGCTAAAAAAGTGTTCTGCTGCACCAGTGATGAGTGCAAAAGTTCATAGAACTTGCAACTTACGTTTATCTTCTCTGAGGAACCAAAAGAAATTTATCTAGAGTCTGAATATTTGGAAGCAAACTTCTAAACCCTCTTTAAATGTCAGAAAGAAGTATAAAGAGCTGAGGAGTTCTTTTCAGGAAATGTCTGACAATATACCACCTGATTTCAGGAGAAATCAGGTCTAGGAAATGCAAGATTAAGTGGTGCTGGATGTAGATATAGATGAAGGAGGGACCATGCAGATCCATAGAATAGGTTGAGTTGGAAGGGACCTTTAAAGGTCATCCAGTCCAAACCTCCATACAATGAGCAGGGACATCTTTAACTAGATCAGGTGACTCAGAGCCCCATATCAACCTGACCTTGAATGTTTCCAGGGATGGCACATCTACCACCTCTCTGGGCAGCCTGTTCCGGTGTTTTACCACCCTCATTGTAAAAAAAAAAAGTCTTCCTTATATCTAGTCTAAATCTACCCTCTTTCAGTTTAAAGCCACAACAGACCCTGCTAAAAAGTTTGTCCTCATCTTTCCTGTAGGCCCCCTTTAGGTACTGGAAGGCTGCTATAAGGTCTCCCTGGAGCCTTCTCTTCTCCATGCTGAACAACCTGAACCCTCTCAGCCTGTGCTCATAGGAGAAGTGTTCCATCCCTCTGATTATTTTTCTGGCACTCGTCTGTACCCACTCCAACAGGTCCATATCTTTCCTCTGCTGAGGGCTCCAGAGCTGGATGCAGTACTCCAGGTGGGGTCTCAGGAGAGCAGAGTAGGGGGGAAGAATCATCTCCCTCGACCTGCTGGCCACACTTCTGTTGATGCAGCCCAGTGTGCAGTTGGCTTTCTGGGCTGCAAACACACATTGAATCATAGAATCATTGTCAGATCGTGTCCAGCTTTTCATCCACCAGTACCCTCAAGTCCTTTTCAGCAGGGCAGCTCTCAATCCCTTCATCCCTGTTTGTATTGGTACAGGACTCTGCACTTGGCCTTGTTGAACCTCATGAGGTTCACATGGGCCCACTTCTTGAGCCTGTCCTGGTCCCTCCGGATGGCATCCCATTCCTCAGGTGTGTCAACCACATCACTCAGCTTGGTGTCGTCCACAAACTTGCTGAGGGTACACTTGATCCCATTGTCTATATCATTGATGAAGATATTGAACAGTACTGGTCCCAGTACAGACCCCTGGGGGACACCACTTGTCACCGATCTCCATCTGGACATTGAGCCGTTGACCACTACCCTCTGGATACGACCATCCAACCAATCCCTCATCCACCCAACAGTCCACCCATCAAAACCATATCTCTCCAATATAGAGAGCAGGATGCTGTGGGTGCCCACGTCAAAGGCATTAGAGAAATCCAGATAGACGACATCTGTAGCTCTTCCCTTGTCCACATCCATCATGTGACTTCCTTATCAAGCAATTCATAGCATGTATTAGGTTTTGAAACAGCTTTTAATGCTTTCGTTTTTTGTTGTATTGAAGATTTATTTAGCCAAAAAAATAAAGAATAGATATTTTCTCCATTCCCTCACTCTGGGCATACAAATCTATGTTTTGTTGGTTTGGGGGTACTTTTTTTGTTTGGTGTCTTTCATTCCCCCAATAATACTGGTATACATACAGACAGTATTTTGTCATCTGGAGAGTTGTACTGACATAATAAACATAATTGCTTAGGATTTTAGGCCTTCAGCATTTCCAAGTGCTTCTGCTTTGTGTCTATAGAATCAATTACTCATTTTTATTCTTTTACTTCCCCCCCCCCCCCCTCCTACATGCAAAGAAGTTATCTAGCTTTCTGGGTCTTTGGAATTCATCCAAAGTTTTGGGGAATTGTTGCCTGTAAAAGCATTCATATGAGATCTGCAGTGGTCCAGCACAGTCTATATTTAGCAAAACTGTTTTGCAACTGTTGATGGGGAAAGTATGCTAGGTATTCTATAAATACTCGTGGTACTGTGGAGCTAAAATTTTTCACCACAGGAGTTTAGTCTGGAAATGGCAGCAGTTTTCTTGGACACAACATTAAAAACAGGCTGAAAGGCCAAAGTGTCATCAGCTAGGACTTGATTTTCTGTTTAGAGCTTTGCTATTTCTTTTGTTATTTTTTCTTGTCCTGGAGGTGGAAAGGGTTTAGAGGAGGGCAAGATCCAATCCTCTTCTATCGACTGTCACACATGGCATGTTTCTCTTCTCCCTGCTGAAATGGCTGAGTAAAAAGTATATAGATGGAAAGAAGGCTTAATTCCAAACTTGTTGCATTATATATCAGGGCAAATGTGCCACCTTGTCATATTCTTGCTTCTGACATAGAAAGCAGCCTGGTATATAGTAATTTGAGCTGGTTTATGCATTTCTCTCCCAGTCCTGGCTTTGATGAAAGGCAGCTGAGGACACTGAAGTGGTATATAACCCAAGATTCAGAAATCCTTAGAACCTCTCTTTGTTCAAGCAATACTGAGACTCTGTCTCTTTATGAGAAACTTTAAAGAACATCTTAGCCTAATGTGGTTGCTGGTGTACTGCCAGAAATTGAAAAAGCATTAAAATTGAGAATCTGCTACTGATTTCAGTGGCTCTAGGAATACCTTACCTTGGTGAAACCAAGAATAAAATTTTGCTCTTTTAGTGTGTGTTTTGCATGCCTTCCATTTCATGCTGCTTTTTCTATTTTTATATTGTTATGATAATGCAATTGTGGTAAAGAATGACGCTGGATGAGGGCTTAATAGCCTCTGACATATCATAAAGGCTACACTTTTGCTTGGATTGTCTTGAAAATTATTTGGTCTCATGGAGGATGAGGACAAATCTGAGTAAAAGGTTCTGACCCTTTCAAAAGTGTTATTTAAAAGGGATAATAGCTAGTGTTTTGAGGATGCAATTTGGGGAGGTTGGGGAGGCTTCTTGAAGTGGTATAGAGAGTGAGAAAATCAAAACTAGAACTCTCTTGGAAGCTTGAGGCTTTCTGATTTGGGGTAGTTTCCTACTGATATAACTGAATGGATAAAGGCAGTATGTTACGGTCCTTCAACATGACCAACACCTGCAAATTGCAAATTCATGTCTGTTCTTAACAACCCATCTGGGAATGCATGCTGCACACATTTGTTGTTTTCTGCTTGATTCTATAGAGATCTGTGGAAAGGTTTTGTCCTGATTAAAGCTGCTAGCTGATACACCAAAGTGCTTCACATACTTTTAGGTGGAACGAGAGTCTGAAAGGAATGTCAAATGTTAGAAAAAAGTGTAGGCTTTTAGCCTTTCTGAAAACTATTAACCTTTAGCAAACCTTCAGTAATCTCTTTTAACTTGCAAATGCCATAGAAAAAACAGATAGAGTGAACACTGTAGAAACTATGTCATAAAATGTATTCTAAAACACCCCAAAAATGTTTCAGGACCCTTTCCGTATTTATTAAAATGGAAAACCAGGTGAAACTGGAATTATCTTTTCTCCAGTGGCAGAAATGGGCCATAGACAGATCTAGGGGAGTGACTCTGGGTTATTTGGTCCAGGAATGGGTAAAAATCCTAGGTTTCTCTTTCTTTTTTTTAGCCTCAACACAATGGAATATCTCCCCGAATGTTTAAGGCTTTTATAAGTAAAGGCCACCCAGAATTTTCCTCTAATAGACAACAAGACGCACAGGATTTTTTCCTACATCTTATAAATCTAGTAGAGGTGAGAAAATCTGAATTACTGCTTCTTTTTCCTGGTTATATTAGACAATGAGGGCAGAGCTGTTATCTGAGTGGCTGTCATCTGAGTGTAACAAATCTTTTTAGTTTTGGATATGTAGAAAACAGCACTAACTTAAATGTATTTTGGTTTAGAAACTTGTGTTTCTTTCATTCTCCCTTCTCTTTACTTCAGACTCTTGCATAATCACACACAGGTCCAGTGCTGCTGATAACAACTGCAAGAGATATGGAGTGGTCAAGCATCACTGTACAGGCTACAAGATTTATAAACATATGTGACTGTCATTTTAAATGGCTTTTTGTTTTATGATTACATGCTATCCATTTGTTTACCATATTGAAGTCTGTCTTGGAATATTAATGAATTGGGTATTGTTATTATTCCAATTTTATATCATCGATGGGAGCAAACTAATTACTATGTCCAGTTCTTTTACAAAACCCATCTGTACGCCATTGAATCATTATGGGAGGAAGGACTCCCCTGCTGAAAGCAAAGTGACTATTTGCCAGTTGAATATTTCTGTATAAAATGTTAGTTCCACTTGAGCTCCAGCTCAATGCCGTGTGTAAAAGAAACAGTACTGTGAATTTTAATGCTGGCTTTCCGAAAAGGAAATTTACAATGCCTGCAGTTTTCATTTAAAGCATTTCTTTCTTTTCCACTCTTCCTCCCTCTTTTTCCCATTTTCCCCAAGAATCCAGGGTGGTTATTCATGTATTACAGTCTAGATGAAGTTATTCACATTTGCATGCATAATGTTCCACATCCCAAACCGCATGTACTGATTATAGGGTGGTTTGAAGACATTTTTCTGTTTTTTGCCTGATAACAGACATTAACATGAACAATAAAGAGGAGGTATGTTATTTGTATGACATTCCCATCTGAATAATGAGCTACAAGTTGGCCATTCTGTTTCAGTGCAGATTCAGAGTGGTAGGAGCAATTCTATTTGCTGAAAGGATGCTCCGTGTTATTTACCTGAGCTTTCTATCTTTATTGTAGCCTGACACCTTCCTACCTTCTTATGTTCCCCTTGACTCAGTCAGATTCATTAGGTACATACTCTGCAAGCTATTATGTGTAGAAAGATACTGTTGTGTATGCAGACATTATGGACTTCAGTGGGATTCTCTGTGGGTGTAAGAGTTCTCCATGCAATAAAATGCAAGCTGAGCTGTCAGATCTGGGTGCAAGATTGGTGTCTTTGTGCTTGCCGTAAAACGACCAGCAGCCTTTGGATTCTCTGGTCATTTTAATGATTGTCACTTAAATGACTGCATGTAATATTCCTTTCAGAGGAACCCTGTAGGTTCAGAAAACCCTAGTGATGTTTTCCGGTTCCTGGTGGAAGAACGCACACAATGCTGCCAGTCCAGAAAGGTCCGATACACGGAGAGGGTGGACTATATCATGCAGTTACCTGTTGCCATGGAGGCAGCAACAAACAAAGGTAAAGAAAGAAACTGGGCCATTGACTGACCTGGTGACTCTTTCAACCATGAGGGAATGAAGTTCCTCGCCCCCCTGTGGTCTCTTTTTGTGGACAGAATGGTTCAAAGCCATGTGGCAAATCAAACCAATGAACTCATCAGGGGAAAGTTACTTGTTCTGGTTTTCTTTAAAGGAGATTCTAAACACACATCAGTTCGTGGCTTTACCATCCCTGATTATATTTTTAGGGAAGAAGGAATCTACTTGGATATTCTTGGCAAGTTTTCAGACAGATTTCTTCTCAGACCACGGGACCACCATTAAATGTCACTGCTGAGGAATGTATCACTAAGAATGGTAGCAGTTTGTATGATAAAGATGTCAGAGATTTGTGATTTAAAACTTTAACCTGGGTTCGACCCAGGGATGTGCCACACCACTTGTAGTACAATTTATTTACCTTTGTTTTATGTGCATGTGTGAGCATGTGTGTGCCCAAAGATCCTCATTAGCATTGGATTTCCCTAGTCCTGGACAGTGAACCAGTATATAAAACCTCTTAATCCTAAAAAAGGAACTGAAAATACTAGCTAATGAATATCTTATAAAAATGAACACGCGTGCACACACACACACAAAATAAATAATAAAAAAAAACCAATGAAAAAAACAAATCTCCTTTGTGTTCATTAACAGCAGATTATAAGATCTACTGTGATAACAGAGAATAGGGATATAAGATAGTTTATCATCTATAAAGCTAGAATACACAATTTAGATATCCTGGGCTGGAGGAAAGGAAGATGAAGTGGTGAACATTGATTTAATATACAGGAATGAGATTTTCATGCCTGTTAGCTACCCAAGAAAGCATACTTTTTTTTTAAAGGAGAAAATGGCCGAGAAGTATAGAAGACTTAGAAGCAGGAGGGAGGTACTGAAAAATCTTGGTTGCCCCTGCAATTGGTGGTGAAGGGTTTTGCAGGCTAAGATATGGAATCATTTTGGTCAGAAAAGACTTTTAAGATCATAAGAGTCCAACTGTAAACCTAACAATACCAAGTCCACCACTAAACCATGTCCCTCAGCACCACATCCACATGTCTTTTAAATACCTTCAGGGATGGTAATTCAACCAGTGGCCTTTTCCAGTGCTTGACAACCCTTTCAGTGAATAAATTTTTCCTAGTATCCATCCTCAACTTCCCCTGGTGCAACTTGAGGCTGTTTCCTCTTGTCCTGTTGCTTTTTACGTGGGAGAAGAGACCGACCCCCGCCTCCCTACAACCTCCTTTCAGGTAGTTATAGAGAGCAATAAGGTCTCCCCTCAGCCTCCTTTTCTCCAAGCTGAACAGCCCCAGTTCCCTCAGCCACTCCTCATAAGACTTGTTCTCCAGACCCCTCACCAGATTCATTCCCCTTCTCTGTACACGCTCCAGCACCTCAATGTCTTTCTTGTAGTGAGGGGCCCCAAACTGAACACAATATTTGAGGTGGGGCCTCACCAGGGCCCAGTACAGGGGGATGATCACTTCTATAGTCTGCTAATACATGCTTGAGCTAAATAAATGTATGCTTGAGGTGGAAGTGAAGGGGACATCGCAAGAACACTAGAAGAGGGGTGTGCCTCTGGTTTCCTTCATAATATCAAAATTTAAGATATTTTAAAGCCAGAAGGAACTATTCTGATTATTTGATCAGATCCTTTGAAATAGCACAAAACAGAATTCCACCTACTGCATGTCAGCTGGCCCACAATTCCTTGAACTGGACAATATATTTTAAAAATACCATTTTGATTTGAAAATTTAAGTTTTGGAGAACTTCACATTCTTTGTTCATCAGTTTCAGTGATGATTCTGTTGCTTATAGAAGAGCATGTTATTTCTAGGTAATGGCTCAGGAGGTATATTAGTTTATGAATTTACCATATGGTGCTGCTCAACTTCCCATTGTCAGGACTCTTTCTAGATCATTCATAATCCTGTCTAGAAAGTCAGATGACACAGATAGACAGCAATAATTTTCCAAGTCAGACTGAGCTGATAAAGTGGGTAGTTGGTGTTACTATTAATGAAGGATTCTGGCTGTCACGGCAAGGTTTTAATTGCCTGTTGCCCACTATTTCCAGTTCTGTGTTTTCACCATGAACGGAAACCTTCAAAAAAAGAGATGTGGTTGTAAGTGTAGCTCCTGACCCTAATGCAGGCAAAAGGGTTTGATGGCTAGTTAGACCATATAAAAGTTCTACTAATAAGTAGATTTTTGCATTTCTAAAACTTGCAAAAATAGGACTGGTAAGGGACATCATAACCATGACAATTTTCATTTAGCTTTTAGTATCATGTACATTTCTCAGATGAATTAATTGCCTATGAATTGAAGAGGCGAGAAGCAGAAGCTGCAAGGAGACCTCCACCAGAGCTTGTCCGTGCCAAGATCCCATTTAGTGCATGTCTGCAGGCCTTTTCTGAACCGAGCAACGTAGAGGATTTCTGGAGCAGTGCCCTTCAAGCAAAATCTGCAGGAGTTAAGTAAGCGTGTGTCTAGCTGCCTATTAAAAACTGATATGGTAGTGCTCTGTGCTTATCTTACTACCTGGACACAATGTAGAGAGAAATAGACAAAGGCATAGTGGGCTTTGGCGCTGTATTGGTGTTGGGGCTCATAAATGTAATGTGCAGATCAAGCCTGACAAAAGTCAAACTTCTAGGGGTGATGGGATCTTGTTGTTAAGAGCTTGAACTTTAAATGCTTGTAGCTTGTCTGCCCACATTTTGAAATCAGATTCTATGTATCGACTAGTGATGGAGCTCTGTATTGTGTGGTAGGAGATACAGTCTGGATCTCTGTGCTTAGTCTCTTGAAGTCTTCATTTGACTAAAAATGCTGAAGAGCATTGTGTGGCAACAAAACAGGGTGAAGCAAGTGAAGATTGTGTTTCTTGTTAGAAAGTTCTTTAGATGGATGAAAATTTTTGTATTGTGAAGTGCTATGCTGAAAACTTTTTTGTTATCATAGAATCATAGAATGGTTTAGGTTGGAAAGGACCTTGAAGATGATCGAGTTCCAGCCCCCCTGCCATGGGCAGGGACACCTCCCACTAGACCGGGTTAACCAAGGCCACATCCAGCCTGGCTTTAAGCACCTCCAGGGATGGGGCCTCAACAACTTCTCTGCGCAACCTGTTCCAGTGCCTTACCACCCTCAAAGTGAAAAATTTCTTCCTAATGTTTAATCTAAACCTGCCCTTTTCCAGTTGAAAGCAACTCCCCCTCATCCTATCACTACGTGCCCTAGTAAAAAGTCCTTCCACAGCTCTCCTGTAGGCCGCCTTTAGGTACTGGAAGGCTGCAATAAGGTCTCCCTGGAGCCTTCTCTTCTCCATATGTTATTATGTTCTATGAATTTTTTGTTTGTGTTTGGATTTCAATCCATAGTCTTTGTATGCTACAGTGTTTGGTTGCATCTATTAAGTTTGCTGTCACTTATCTGGGGCCATCGTACAAGATGAACATATAAAAGAAGTAATCTATCTTGTGTGTTTATAGTCAGGTAGATAAAAGAACCAAGAACATCTTGCTCTTAAAAAAGCATTAAGAAATAAGACAGCAGACAGAGATCAATGCAATTTTCAGGGCAGTATTTCTTGCTGAGAACAAGAGTTAGTCTCTTGTTCCAGTTCCATTTCTATGTCAGCAGCAAGGAGTGGTTGAAAATCTGGCTCTGCAACTGGTTTACTGTGGCTAGGTACCTTCTATTTTTACATCACTTAATGTATCAATGACTCATTGCTGATCTAGCATAGTTTCACTGATGTATTGAAAATTGGGAGAAAAGTGCACATGATGAAGAAAAATGTAGCAGAAATCTAAAGGTTTGTTTTATTAACTGCGAACATGCTGGAAGAACATTCTAGTCTTCAAATAGATCTAGGGTTGATTTGTAATTTAGCTGTTCTTCATTAGGCCTTTAAAAGCATTGAAAGATGAAGAATAATTTGCTATTTAAAATTCAAAAGTTTTGTGCTGCAGATGATAAAGTTAATAAAATTGCAAGTGTTAACAAGAATTTAGAAAGTAGTTAGTTATAGTATGGTAGGAAGGCCTTATATTTATGATGCATTTACTATATTTTACCCAGAGGTAGGTGAATTAGAAGAAAGGATGGTATGTGTGAATGGAAGATAAAGGGAAGGATGCAGGAGATTAATTGTGGGGAAAAAGGGGAGCATAGAGAAGGAGAACGGCGGTACATATAATGTTACTTTGTGTTCAAGATTAAACTTTTTCTTTTCACTAAGTGGGCAAATATCAGGGATCCGCTTAAACTCAAGAGTCATCCCCAATTTTGATGAACATCATAGTAGTTCGATAAGAATATCGTGTAGGTGTTTTATATAGCACTTTCATGTGAAAAACTACAAATGACAGCTTTTTTTATCTTTGCTTAATGAAATGCTTTATAGGTGGACTGATACCTCATGGGCAATGCTACTGTTACTAGAAAGGGAATGAAAAAAACGCAGATTTAATTATTACTCCATTCTGTTCAAGCTGTATTTTAAGCCCGTGCCCTGAAGTTCTAGCCAATATGTCATTCAAAATTTATTTCCTGACTTTCAACTTCAGAACAACTTGAGTAAGTGAGTTTAATGTTTGTCCTGGTTTGAGGACAAACAATGTTACTTGCAGTTGTTTCCTATAATTGTCCTACAAGCTGAAATGTCTGCAAGGGTTTGGGCTGCCATTCAGGATATGAATGCATAGAAAGCTACTACCATACTTCTCCACTGTACTTGGAAATGCTTTTGTGAAATTTATGTTTATAAAATCCATCACTGTTCATCTCACTCAGGGCAAAGTTATTCATCTCAGTGTGGACAAGGTGCTGAAATCTGTGCTGCTTGTGATTTTGTTGTCTTATTTCACTGAATTGTATTTCTTTTGCTTCCTAGGACTTCTCGTTTTGCTTCATTTCCTGAGTACTTAGTGGTGCAGATAAAGAAATTCACCTTTGGCCTTGACTGGATACCCAAAAAACTTGGTATGTGCCGTTTATATTTACTTTTTTCTCATTCTATCCAAAATAACC
This sequence comes from Vanellus vanellus, assembly GCF_965231255.1. Classification (NCBI taxonomy): domain Eukaryota; kingdom Metazoa; phylum Chordata; class Aves; order Charadriiformes; family Charadriidae; genus Vanellus; species Vanellus vanellus. The sequence goes on from NC_138913.1 coordinate 9,457,488, forward strand.
TATAAAGTGTACACACTTTGTTCTATAATGAGGATCTAGCTTGAGTCTCAAATTTATACTGTGAAGATCCTAATTGAATCTTCTTTTCTTTTATTACAAATTAAACCCATCCATCATGCGTGTGGAGTTAAAATACAGTTTCATGTAGTCTGACCTCCTAGTTAAATTGTGCTTTATTGTTTCAAATTTCTCAAATGACCGTTTTCAGGTGAAGAATTCTGGTTGTGTTTACAGCTTGAGTACCAGAGTCCCCTCTCTGATGGAGTAGATTGTACCATGAGGTCATTTTGCTGGATTCATAAACTTGGCCTGTTTCTCTGCTTTTGTAGATGTTTCTATAGACATGCCAGATTTCCTAGATATCAACCACCTTCGGGCCAGGGGTCTTCAGCCAGAAGAAGAGGAACTTCCAGACATTGCTCCTCCAATTATCATTCCTGATGACCCAAAAGGTATTTACTGAATGCTTCTCTCTTGATTCTCTCCTGTATTCCCCTGTCCTAGCACATACTGATTCTCCTTAAGCTTCACTGTTTGGAGCTAAGGACAAAAAAGCAGCTCTGTGCTTCAGTAATTGAAGACTGTTTCTTTTACGCTAAAGTTCAGAAACAAGAATATTAGAATATTCTCCTTCCTCATTCCCTGGGTTTCTCTGGAGAATGAAATGGTTTATAGCAAGCAAAATCATGTTTTTATAGTTTGACCTTAGACCCAGGTTGCTGCAATTTCCTCCAGATGACTTAAGTTTGGGTGCCTCAGTATTTCATAGGAAACCAGTAATGCAACTACTCTCATGACATGACTGCCCCATTTGCTTGGATATTTATAACAGCAGTGGTATAATATCAGGCTGTATGCATGTGAAAGGAAGCTAGTACCTGAAATTGTGTGTCAGAACAAAGGCTATGGCAAAATTCTGTTCTCCAAAGGTTTTAATTTTGTCCCTTATCTGTAGGTTCCTTACCAAAACCTATTTTTTTATCCTCTTGCTCAATGGACTGACCTAGTTTGATTGTAAATGTATGGAAGATGGTACCTTATTTGTAAAAAAAATCAATTCTTGCTTAAGCTGGTTTAGGTCAGCCATCAGCTATATTTCTTACTGGTTTATAGTACCAGTGCACTTTGCTCTGAGTTGAGTTATGGAAATTACCGAGCAGAAACATCCCTGGTCTAATTCATGGTAAAAACATCAGGGATGTAAGGATGAGCATGTCCTGCCTGTTTGACGTCAAATATTTCTATGACTTTAAAAAACTGGAATTGTTTTTACCATATGAATCTACTTAGCCTTCATCTAAGTCCTTTTCCCTGTTTTTTTTTCCTTTCTCAATTTTCAGATCATACGACGAATCATTTTGTGGAGTGTATGTATCTCATTTTTGTGAGACTGGTATTTCAGGTGCTTAAAAAATGGTTGTGCTTTTGCTCACCTAATGGCTTCTCTGTCCTCATGGAGATGCATGGAGTATTGCCTTGCATGCTTCTAAACAACAGCTGTTTTTGTACTTGTTCAGTGTTTACTTGCATGTGTGCAGGACTCTTTTAAGAGTCTGTAGTGGCATCGGCATAGCCAAAATATGAGCTGCTCCTCTTATCTCCTGCTCCTCAGCAGGATCTTGCAGTTCTGGGGGTCACAGCAGCTTGATCCTGGCTCCCTCTGGATTCTGATCTCAGCTGAAGCTGTTGGGCTCTGTCGTTCAGAGATGAAGTTCAACTGGAAGCTGCCAGATCCAGCAGCTGTATTTTGTCTCACCTGCAAGATCCTGCCTTTAAGAGAGGTGATTGCGTTTGGCTGCCATCTCTAGCTAAGCTCAGCACCTAACTTCTTCACCCCTTGAAATCCAGTGGTGAGTTTTTTTAATAAATAAAGTCCTGTAGGAATTCATCAAGGTTTAAGGATCTATGTAGATTGCTGAGACAAAAGATTACCAGTAATTATAACAAATACTATAATGCTTTGTAGAAGCATGTTTTCTAATGGGTGTGGATTTACTGCAGTACTAAAACAAACACAGGAGATAGGCATTGTAATATGTGGCACCATGAATAACAATAAGAAATACAATACAATGGATGAAGTTAGACTTCTAAGTTTTAGAAGGTCCTTTCTTGTAGCTCTAGATATTGATGAGTCTTCAGTTATGCAGCTGGCAGAGATGGGTTTTCCTTTGGAAGCGTGTCGGAAAGCTGTGTACTATACAGGCAACCTGGGTGCTGAAGTTGCTTTCAACTGGATCATTGCACACATGGAAGAACCAGGTCAGTGATTGGAAGGTGTAAGTTAAATTCAACTGGTTGTGTATTTTGGCAGTCAGTAGAAATTCTGTGATGTGTAACAGTGAAACAGTGGCCCCCTTCCCCACCCCAGGAAACCTGGAGGTGTGAGTGAATTTTCCTAAGTTGCTCCTGGGATATGCAGATCTTGACCATTATGTGGCATCCTCTGCCTAGAAGACGACAACAAACCTAACCTACATGAGAAGTACACTCTTCTGTCCTCACTGACGGTGTGGGCCAGCTCTCTGTTTTCCACCCTTTGGCTAGGTCCGTGCTGCTAAAGGGGAAGCTGACTTATGATCAAGTGTAAGTACAAAGAATCCTGTGGTCCCGATGCTCTTCTTCCATATCAGCCTTCTGTAGCTCAGGCTAGAGCATTCATGCCGTACTTAGAACTTGGGCTATCTACTGATGGACAGGGCTACTAGATGCTCTCCACTTCTTGTGTTTCATCCATGCAAAGTTTGGACCCATGATTCAACACTTGAGTATACCTGAGCACTCCCTTGCCAGGAAACTCCAGATTTGTTTGAGTTCACACTTCACCGTGGGCTTTTGTGTTGCTTGTGTAAATGGGGAATGAGTTTCACTTGGCCTTAATTGACATATTTCAGCTATGGAATCAGTTCATTTTACATCTATATGTGTATCAGCTGGGTTGTCTACTATTCTGGTGTCATCATTCCTTCCATACCAATCTTGGCTACTTTCCTGCAGTTCTTTCAGCTCTTTGATGTGCCAAGTTGTTCCAGCCTGCTCAGTATGATTTTGTCCACCTAGATATTTTTTAATGTGCATGTTCACCTTGTTGTTTTTAAGGCTTTCCACACATCTAAGTCCCAGCTGGGCCAGTGAAATGAACTTACATTGATTTCAGGACTGCTTTTGAGGTCCTGTTTGTTTGTTTCTTTGTTGTTGACTTTTCAGTTCAGTGGAGCAAAAGAATGAACTATGAATGTTTGTTTGTTCCAGACTTTGCTGAGCCCTTGGTCATACCTGCATTTGGAGAAGTTGCTTCCAGTGGAGCAGCTGCATTTGAAGCTGTTGGGCTAGATAACCAACCTCCTGAAGAGATGGTTGCAATTATCATTTCCATGGGCTTCCAAAGGAATCTAGCAATTCAAGCGCTGAAGGCAACAGTGAGTTCCATGAGTTGTTGGGTTTCGTATCATATTATGTGCTTCGTACCTGTGCATGCTCAGATGTCTTTGAAACATGCGTATAAAAATCCAGCTAGCGGATGATGCACGTAGAGCTATTCTGGCAAAGTGTGGGATGCTTGACTTGGCTGGGTTAGAGTGGGGAAGGTGGTTCGAGTTTTCACTTGAATGTTAAAATGTGGAGGAAAGTGAGGAAAATTTAGCTTCTTTTACCATCTGTTGAGAAACAACCTGAATGCCTAAAACTATGCATCTTCAAGATGAGAACCCGGGGGCCGCGGGGATTAATTGTGGGAGGATTTCTTTTTCCATCTGTCAAGCTTGCAGAGTGCTGGTTGAACACTATTTTCCATGGAGTCAGAGTATGTATCTTAGAAGTTTTAAGTACTGTCGAAGACGATCCTTACTCTGTTCAAAGACCGATGATATTAGAGAATGTATTAAAGGCTGCTCTTTTGCTTGATTGACTCACAGAACAATAATTTGGAGCGTGCGCTGGAATGGATCTTCAGCCATCCTGAACTCGAGGAAGAAAGTGAGCCTGCTTTGGACTTGATGAATATGGTGGACAATTCTAATGCCAATACCCTTGCAGAGACAGAGTCGGAGGGACCCAGGATCAAAGACGGGTCTGGAAGTAAGTTCTCCTTCATATTAGAACTGGCTGTCATGTTGTTGCATCACACCTACACCATTCGTAGAGCTCCTTTCTGTTTTGAAAGTAGCTATCATGGGGTTTTGGACATGATCCAGGCAATCTACTTCCAATCTTGCTTCTGGGGCTGAGTCCAACTCTGTGGGGCTGTGTCCAACTCTTTGGGGCTGCTAAGTTCTGTGGGCTGTATTTGCTCAGAAGATTCTTTCCCTGGACTCACTGAATAACCAGAGTCCAAGTTTCTTATTGCCACAGCATGTAAGTCTCCTGGCCTAGTTTTACTTTTTGTTTTGTTGCTGTAAGATAAAACGACAAAGAGAAGCTAGAATGTTTAAATCTTTGGAGGCTGAGCATCCTAAAGATAACACTGCTGTTACAGACCACCTGAGTTTCTGTCCTCCTATGGTCTGATGAGAGATTTGATCCCTTCATCCAAGTTCCTTATTCTAAATATGGCAGATATAGTTGGTATCCTGCATGTATGGCTTTGCTACTTTCTTTTTTTTTCTTTGAGATCCTCAGTCATACTACTGCTAAATAAACCACAAGATGGGGCTAATGTGCAGCAAGCAAAGTTGTGAAGTAGGCAAGGAACCTACTTTAAGTGTAAAAGCGCTAGAGTACAAAAGCTCAGCAGTATTTCTAACATAAGGATATCACATAATGTTTTTTGAAGGATCTTCAGTGACCAATTCTAATAACTATAGTATGTTCTGAACTTGTACCTCTGATCTTGACTGGAATGGTCTTATAAAAAAAATTAACCACCAATTTGATTTTTGTTTCTGTGGTTGCTGTTATTATATAAGAATATTAATGTCTTTGTTTCTAACATTAGAAAGACCAATCTTTAGTCTCTTGGAGATATGGGAAACATTGATTATTTTTAGGTTAAAAAAAAAGATTTGGAATAATTATTTTTTGTGGTACTTAGCCTTTATAGACTGAGACCATTTACTGAGTGCCTGAAATCCTGATAACCAACCTGATACTGTAAAATGGCTCCAGAAAGCCCTCTCCACCAAAATCCAGGCCCCTGTCCTTATGCAATATCCTGAAAGAAGGTACCCTTTTAATTTTGGTGGTAATTTGGGTGAATGGCATGAATGGGTGGGGAGCAAGAACAGATGCTGAGTTCTCCAGAGACTCTAAGCACAAAAATCGTCCTTGTATTAAAGGAAGAGGTTTCTTTCCTGTCCTCTCTTTTATGGGCTGCTCATATTTTATCTTCTGGTTTTTGTTTGATTTATAGGGGATCTGTGATCACACTTGTAGACATAGAAAATTTGTGTGCAGAATGAACTTTCTATCTGGCACTTCCTGCGGTACTCTCTGTGAACTAGGAATGAATCTGCTGTTTTCTCTTTCCTGGCAGGGGCTGTGATCACAGCCCGGCTATATGCTAACAGATATATGTGGGTTTGATTTGGATTGGTTTGATGTTTGACGATGAATCTGACTGCTAGTTAAAGCAAGAATATGCTGCAATCTTAACAGGAATTGTTTGGGGATGCAGAGTCTGAGTTAGGAGTGCTAAACTACTTCACCAGTATTGGAAAGTATCCCCTGGTGTCATATTGCAATGTTAGCAATAAAAGACTTATGTTCCCCTTCATATTTCTTGAACAGGATACGAGCTGTTTGGGTTCATCAGCCACATGGGAACATCCACAATGAGTGGCCACTATGTTTGTCATCTCAAAAAAGAAGGAAGGTGAGTGGATTTGGGAGAGACACACAAGTACAAGCAAATGTTTTCTTTGAAGCGTGTATCTGTAGGGTGTGTATTCATGGCAGATAAACCATGCATGTAGTTACCATGTATACATTTCCCACCAAAGAATGAAGATTGTTACAGACTGTAAATGTGATGAGTCAGTTCTGATTCCGACATGGTCTGTGCTGGAACAGATCATCAGCTGTCCTGTGCTTGCTGTTCCAAATCTCCGTTCATTTTGGGGCATCATTTCTGTATCTGGCTTCCCCCAACTTCCTTTCATTCCCCATCAATTGAAACCCATCAAACTATGGGCTGATACTAGCATTACTAGTACGGCAGTGCTGATCTTGGCTATGATTTTGATATGTTCCTATTATTTGGCCTTGGGAATCCCTGATTTTCCTTCAATTGAACTGTAACTGCACATTCCTCTGCACGTCCTTCTTCCTTTCAGTTCCCGACTCTGCCAGTAAACCTCTTCAGCTGTTTCTCTGATCTTTTGTCCTTGTTGCAATGCCTAATTTTAGATTTTAAGCTCTTTTAAGTTTGGGTCTGAGAAGTCACTGTTAAACTTGTGATGATTTTTATACACATGGAATGTAATCAATCTTGTTTTCGTTTCAGATGGGTGATCTACAATGACCTTAGAGTCTGTGCCTCAGAACGACCTCCCAAAGACCTGGGCTATATTTATTTTTACCACAGGATACCAAGTTAGGCCTCAAATCTATTACCTGGCCTTAAGAAGCCATAAGCCTTTTTAACCTGCCCAAAAAAAGTGTTCAATAAAAAGAAAATCTAAAACCAACAAAAGACCCCTAACTGCCAAAAAGCAAAAGAAAACATGGGATATTTATAGTTTATTTAAAAACAGTCAATTGATGCCTCCTTAAGTGTTAGAGGGAAAATTTCTATTGGGTGATGTATAGTATATTGTTTTAAATTTATACCCCTTAAAGGATACCTGAAGAGCATGCAGATTACTGGTGGAGTTTGCAGCAGTATATGGAGAAAACAGAAGTTTCAGAGTTGAACAAAAATACCCCAGTTCAGCCCAGCTCCTGCCTGTTCTGTCCATGCATCCGTTGAAGACAAGGAAGAAATATTTGTATCTTTGGTAACTGGGAGCCAGTGTTTTCAACCAGAGTTTGGACCACTTAGAGAAATTGTATCACATACAAAGTTGGAGGGAGGGGGTGTGTGAGTGTTCTACAAAGCAGAATATCTTATTTAAGAGATTATTTTTGGTACAGTGAGAAAAGTCAACTAAATTTATATCTGTTGGGATTCAGTTTTACAGTATTTTGGTTTGCCTTTTTGATGCATAAACTTAAGAAACTAATGGAGATGGAACAAATCTCCTGTCCGTGCCCTGTATGTTTTCTGCCAAAGACAAATAGTAGATTTTATTTTTGCAGACATAGGTTTCTTCATCTTCTCTTGAATGTTTGTTTTGCAGGTTTTCCCAACAGATTCAGAATTAAAGATGCCTAAAAGAAGCAGACTATAAAATTAAATGCATACCCTCAGGACAGGCAAGGCTATTATTTAAATTTTATTTTCTTATGAAGGAAGTAAAGAAGGGGTTAATGTCCAATTATATTTATTTCAGGGAAATTTGCATCTAGACCACTCACATTCCAGCTGAAATCAACTCCCTGACAAAGTACTCACAGTGCAATTCTGCTTTCTGCCAAAAATTGCTTAAATATTTAGTTCCATCCATTGGTGAGGGAAATTGCATAGTAAAATTGCTGATTTATTGATTTGCCAATCTCTCCTCCCTCCCTTAAAAAAAAAAAACTAACAAAAAGCAACAACAACAAAACCCAAACAACAAAAACAACCCCACCTTGAAATGATGTTTCAGCTTGCTGAAAACTTGCAAACACATCAATAATCTGATCTCTTCATCAGGCACCTTCTAAAAGGGGTTTTATATCTCTGGCAGGGATGAAGGGGTGCATAGATAGGGGCTGGCCTTTCCTGTCTCTTTTTTTGGGTGTTATTTCAGTTTGTGTCACAGACAAGAATATATATGTGAGTTTTTTAAATTGTATTTGAAAACACTTATTCTAGAAAAAATACAATTGTGAGTGGAAAACCTTTCATGATTCCAAAAAAACCCCAAAAGTTCACAGTGTTGGCCACTGCTTAGAGACTGCTGCTGGAGTTGCCTCGTATAATCTTACTGAGCCCTCAAAATAAATTGGAACAGTCAGAAAAAAAAAATTCCTCCTTACGGAGTGCAAGAGAGGCAGGGAGGTGTAATTACATTTTCTCTGCAGTCAGTGCCTGCAAGTTTAATAGCAAAATTCAGGCAGCTACTCACTACGGAAGAGAACCCAAATTAAAAATCTGGTTATGAGTAGGGTATTTTATTTTTCCCGGTGTTTTGGGAAAAATTATTCTCCCTCTGGTCATATAGCCTCACACAGAGCCAAAAAACATCGTTGATTTTTTTTTTAATCAGTTTTTGATCTTAAAAGATTATGAGCGAAATTCTAGTGCAATAATTCTGTAGACTGTAAATGGTGCCTAACTGCTGGGAAAGCTTCCTGCACTTAGTGCTCTTACTGACACAAAAGAATGACATGGTAGCACATCAGTAAGTGGCTCCTGTGAGATTCAGCTGCCTTGTAATTATTGTTCCACCGGTTCTGGACAAAATAAAAGCTGCCAGTAATTTTTTTTCCTTCTTCCAGGTTTTGAGTATTTGTGTATTTCAACAGAAAATGCCAGATTTGAAAATGCCAGCAAATTATGCAGTCATACACCTGTTATTTAAAGTGAAAGAACCAAACTTCTGTATATCTGTTTTTGTGCTTTTTCATTCTGGCAGTAGAAATAGGACAAAAGGCCTCTTTTTTTTTTTCTTTCTTTTTATTTTTTAATTTTTTTTAATGCCCAGTTATATTCCAAGGAAGTTCAACACAACAGCTTTCCTCTTGCCTCATGAACTTAAAGGGCTGTTTATAAACTAACAAGACCTGGTGGCCACTACCTTTTTATTTAGAAACCTTGGGTAAGTAAAGGCCAACAGAGTTGTTCCCATGTTCATTATTAAACTAGAAACATAGCTGGTCTCATAGGATTTAAGAATGGAGCTTGGACTCTTGCAAACCATTTGTCTAGTACATCCTAAAACTGAAATGGCTGTGGGACTGATTAATGGGAGGTGCACTTGGACAGCTGGCAGGTGATAGACTGGAAATGGTAACTGAAAGGGGAGAGCCATTCACTGGCGGTGGCAGGTGAACTTTAGCAGCTTGGCTTCTGAAATTCTTTTCACTTCATCTTGGGTACTGCCTGCCTAAACTACCAAGTGGGTCAGAAGTGCAAGGAGCAGTTTAGGGGAAAGGCTTACAGATCTGCTAAAATTTTGCACTTGAAAATGTGTTAAAGTTCTTCAGCTGTTTGAGGAATTATTATCTCCTAAAGCAGTGGCTTCCCTCCTTTTTCAAATGGCCAGTTAAGTCATCTTGCTTTTGCGATGGGATATATCATGAATCTGGAGGAGCAGGATGTAAACTGACTCTTCAGCCTAACGTGGGGGAGAGTAGTTTGGGGTTTTTTGGTTGGTTGGATTTTTTTTTAAACTTCAGCACGCAGAAGCCACAATCAAACAGACTGTACTGAATAGATGAGTAATTTATCAGGCTTTGCCTGATAAAATTTGTATGCATTTAATTGTGCTGGGCCAGGCCTCACTGGACAACCTGGACAGTGGCTGATGGGGAAGCTCTGTGTGTCTGGGTACTGTAATAGCTGTTGAGGGGTTAGGTGTGCTGAGAGCTTCTCGACAAAAAAGGATGGAGGAAGAAAAATCACTGTGAGCTGTTGGAGACAATCTAACCTGAGAATCATGGCAAGCCAGAACTTGGTAGCAAATAACGCACTTACTTCTTGGATTGATTTTTACTTTTTCATATGATACATTTAGTTTTAGGAAAGAAGAAAAACTCAACTTCTCCTTGTTTTCCTTTTGCCCTCTCATTCTTAGCAGCATGCTGGATCCAGTAGACCCCTTATTCTGAGTCACAATCTCCAGTCTCCAAAACACATGTAGACACAAACTCCTATTTAATCTTCCTAGCTAAAATATAATTAGGGTAAAAAATATATTCATTTATTCAACGCTATGGTTTAAAAACAAGCCTAGATGTTTCTGGACTACTGTCACTTGTAATTCTACTGCATTCAGTGGCATTACTTCTGACTGACTTTGGTGTAACTGAAAGAAGAATCAGTCCATTTTCTTTGATTCAGGCAGCCTCTACTGGGTCATAGTGCACATTCTGAATACAGATGCAACCAGAGCTCGTTAGATTGTTTTAGAAGCATCTCCAATTCATTCCTTTTGTTCTCCATCCTGGCAGCAGCCATTTTTATTTTCTTTGCTGTTTTCATGCATTGGAAGACTATGCAAAATATGTAACTGGACATAACTTTTTATTCTTTTCCCATTGTCCTTCCTACCTTAATGGCTGAGATCAGTTTCTGATTTTTATTCACTCTTCAGTGGTTTTACTGTTGTATCCTGAAAGTGTCTGTACAGGTTTACTTTGCACCATTCAGAGTTCTTTGCTTGAAGCACTGTTAACATTTTGGAGAGTATTTGTCTGAGATGAAAGGTTGTGAATGACATTGTTGCAACTGTTTTAAATTAAAAAGAAATATTCTCACATCTTATGACTGTGGATTCTTGTTTCATTCTTTCCTGTCTGAACTGAAGAGGAATATACTGACTGAGTATGTTTTGATGCTCCCTCTTTCCTTACTCTTTATGTTCATGTTTGGTGTTTTTCTTAAAAAAACCTGCATAGGGAGCAAAGAAGTTTGTGACAGTCTTGATTTCTTGTGACTTATGGTACTTCTATGGATGTAAAAAACAACAACAATAACAAAAAAAAAACACCAACCAAAAAATCCTCAAGCCCTGAATGGATATAAAACATGGCAAAAATAGAAAATAAGATTTAAACTATGATTAATTTTTTTGGTTTTAACTTTTGAGCCAGTTGATGTTCTTTGAACACAAGAGTTCACAGTGTTCGTATGGAAGAGTGTTGTCATTTCACCCCCAGATTCCTGCTGTTCAATCATAGTTTTATCTTGGTCTGTAACTCCTCGTTTAGAAATTTGACCTGCTGTTCAGTGAAGGAGAAGTCTGTTTTTTCTTCATGTGTAAGTGCTTTACATAGCAGTGTGACCACTGGGACTCTTTGGTAGATGCAAGAATTGGCTAAAATAGAAGACTGAGGGATGGCAACCTTTTCATCTTTTAATAGGATTGTGGGACCAGGAACTGGAGGAGAGGTAAGAGATAAGCCTACAAGGCTGTAAGTGAAATTTAGGAAAGTAGAGGCCATGTGGAGTGTTGAATGATAAGAAAAGTAAAGATGGTTCAGCTCCTGAGGTCCAGATTTAATGATCTGTTGTGGTTTCTTTTCTATCACAGATGTCCTTTGTGACCATGGCAAGTCACACCACACTGTGTTCACACCACTTCTGGCAATTGGAAGAGGTGGGAGCACATTGCTCCTTGTGCAAGCTGACGGGCCTTGTTCAGACTTCATGCAAGAATTTCCTCTATAGGATTTGTGCCTGCTAACTTTTGCAGCCTGCTTGTGGAAGGCAGTATTAGATAACTGACAAGTTAACACCGCCCCTGGTCTCTGTTCCCCCTCACTAAAGTGGGAAGTAACACCTCTCTGTCCCTCAGGTGTGCTACAAGGATGACATGAATAAGGGAGGCACCGACAGCTGTGGTGAAAGATGAATGCCATAAAAATATTGAAGACATGGCTGACAGCTGGTGTGGAGTAGGTGATTTTATTTTCAGCCTTCTTTACCAGTATCCTTCCTAGGGATTTTTTGAGCAGTTTTGTACGTAGGATTTGGCACTAACGCTTTTCTCCCAACCCCTCTCTGTTTGGCTTCAGGACTGCAGTGCTGTGTTTCTGGTCCCTGTTTGCTACAGAGCACAGCACTAATGGACATTCCCGTTGCTGCTTTGTTGGTACATTTAAGCAGCAAGAACTGTACTAGCCTTAACATCTCCTGGCAAAACACGCCAGTATCAAAAGCACACATTACTGGCATCCTAAGGGTTAGTGTGTTTTTAGTGTCTGTTCCCTTTTCTTCTTTAGTAGAAGGTTCTGGTTAAAGCCACAGGCAGCCAGTTGGCTTTTCTGACAGAGCTTTCCTTCTACAGGCAAACTGTGACTATATCTTCTGTTTGTTTTTTTTTTTTTCCTGGAGCAACCCATATGTCCATTGAGTGTGTCAGCCTTCAGAACCATGCCAATGTCGATCTGCTTTGTCAATAGCCCTCTACTGTAAATGTCACCGCCCCCTTGCTGGCTCCCATCTTTTGTGTCCACAGTAGGGCACAGGAATTTTGTGTCCCTCCAATGTCTGTGCTTATGTCAGTATCCAATAGCAAAAGTATAAAGACGATGTAATTTCTACTTTGTCAGCTCTTTCACCTTACCACATGAAAGCCAAAGCTGAAAAAGACTGCTAGCCAACTCCCACTGTGGTTTATGGGCAGTTGCTTGAATAACAATTTCAATCACTGAAAGTTGGCTTTGTTTTTTTCAGAAAGATTGTGTTCTAATGTTATTACTTCTGTTTTAAATTTGAGATGTGCAGTAGCGTGATCTTCAGGAAAAATTCTGATCTACTTTTTTCCCTTTTTCTTTGTATGGAGTGTATGCACAAAATCCTTTGGAGCAGACCTCAGCTAGTATAAATTCCACTTGTAAGTATAATTGATCAACATTTTGAAATAAAAATAAATTCTAAAAATAACTCTACCTCAGAGTAATGATGAATTTGTGAAAAATGTTTGGAAATGAAAAAAGCCGCTTCTGGGCTTAATTTTTAAGCAGAGAAACATTGTTCACGTTGTAAACAGTGGGAAGAAGACCTCATTAAAAAAAATCCTTTATTCAGTTAGAGAAGTAGGTCCCTCCTTTCAGTTCAAGTAATTATAGTCAAGACCGTTTTCAAATTGAAAGATATTTTGAAATATTTGAAGCCACAGACAAAGTTTATTTTTAAAACATATTTAAAAATCGCACAGTTATAAATACAGGTAAATAAATACAATTTAATATGTGGAAAAGAACCCAAGGAAGGCATGCTTCCATTACAGTACAAAAATACTACATTAAATGTGGTGCTCTGCAAATAGTCATCTATGACCTTAATAAATTTAACACATCCAATATGCACATCCTTCATTTTTGAGGAAATAGATTATTTTAAAGAGCAGTGCAAGGAAACATCAAATTAAAGCATCAGTAAACTACAGGTCTGTGTTAAATATTATACACAGCTGGTAATGCACTAAGTATACAGAGGCAACATTACCTGTAGTAAGAAACTGATCTTTTACTCCGTATGTACTGACAGACTCGGGCTCTTGGTCTGGGTCAATATGAACCTTTGTAACGGAATGTAAACATTCAGGTGTAGGGCTGGACTCCCACCTCCGCATCCACTGCCCGCCTCGCTGCTAAGCTTTGCACCTACACTTAACTGTCAACACAAAGAGTTAAGTGAGCAATGTAAGCCTTTGCAGCAGCAGCGCTCTTCAGATGGCCCAGGCGAAAGTATCTGCCAACCCTATAATCTCTTCTTTCTTGTATGTTGGCTTAAAAATAAAGCCAAAAAAACTGATGCAAGATTGCAAAGGTTTTCAAACAGTTTACAGCATATAGAAGAAGCCGCACGGAATGCCTCTCAAAACTATATAGTTTTATTTTGCTCTAGATATGTTCTACTCTGATATATAAAATATATTTATAAATGTTTTGATATTTCTGAATTTACAATAGATTACTGATATTAAAAATGCTATTTAAATTAAAGTTTTAGGCAATATCGATGGCATTCTGTAAATGTGGAAGGGGAAAAAAGATCAAAGCACATTAAGTCTTGACCGTGCAAGCTTGCTCAATGGGCTGTCACATGTGCAAGCATTTGTAAAGTTACAGCTTATTTTAGGACTCTTTAGATCCCTTCTGTCTCTTTCCCATGCTTAATACCTATTCCTTTGTGGGCTGAGGCTCAGAAGCTTTCTGTGGATTCTGTGAAATGCTCGTTTTTCATTTTGCCTAGGTTTGTTCAGAGTGTCAGTGATCTCTTCATGCATGGCACTCATTTTCTCTGATTTATTTCACCAGTCCAAAAATAGCAGAACTATAATGAAGGAATCTGATTTCTAGCCTAGATGAGGTTTGAATAGTAGATAATACTGTATCACATACCCACCATTTTTTTCACGATGTGCAGTGTATTTTGTTTATCACTTTTATCAGTGAATACTCATGTTGGTATTTTATAAACATTTATTACATAAATTCATGGTACAGACTGCTAAGCTGATAACACTGGTGACCAGAAATCTCAGTTTTTCAACTGTGCAGGTTAATCATGCGAAGTAACTAGTATGTCTCATTTTGCAGATGCATGTTTGGGCAAAAAGAATCTATGAACAATTTATGTTTCACTCCAATTCTCACTGGCTCCAGTGGGCAATGATTTAGGCCTCAGGTTTTGCCTTTGTGGCTGCAAGTAATGTTATCAGTTATTATTTGTGCCATAGTGGCATTTGTGTTATGGAGGCCCTTGCTCTATGGATGTTCCTAGGATCATCTGGCTGATCTGTTGGTGTTGTCAAGGTCCTCCTTTTCATCTGACAGGCAGGCCCCGGTTCTCTAAATTGGCTCATAAGCTCTTCATACTTGATGTTCTGAGCTTTCAGCTGAATTAAGTGTCTGCGGCTGAAATCAGTAGATGCAGCAGATACTCAGATCCTGTGAAGTTTTACATCTACCTGTTTCAAACAGGGAAATCAGATGCTGAGCTGCCTTCAGAGCTAGTGGGCAAGTTTGAAAAGCCTGGCCCATGGCAAGTAAGCGTAGACTGAGACAATAGTTGTTTCACTGGTTCCGGCAATCTTTTTCTCTGCTTTGGTGCTATCTGGTTTAGACTAGAGAAGAACATGTGAAAATCCTAACATCCAGCTTCACTGTGAAAGCTGTGCACATTCAGCTTTTTAATTCTTAAGAGGATACTGAAACATGTCTGCAAAAGCTGTTACTACAGATGTCTGTCATTAATTAAATACTTGAAGCAAACATGAAATTCACAACACAATATGATTGCTAAGAATGGAATTTAAAAAGGGCTCTGCGTTTGATCTAACCTGTTCCAAATAACATGAACAACTCAGTTTTGAGTTTGGCAGATGCAAAGTACTTTAAAAATATCCCATAGAAGATACCAATCAATAGTTTAAAAATACCCTGTGTGGGCCTTCTGCATGCATTCTGTAAACATATACTCAAGTAGCATTACTGCATGCTTTGTGTTAATACTTCAGTGTGGTTATTTGTTAATGTAGTTGCATGCAATATCGTCATGTGAGGTTTTCTGTCATTTGAACCTCCCCCTCGATATTTTTACAAGTGCTGTGATTTATCAGATCATAAGAAAATACCATTACATACAGACATGTATATGTGTTTACCTAAAGATCAAATTGATTCCTCAAACTGACATAAACCAGTCTATTGCAACAAGGTTTCTAGAGTCATTACAGTTTAGAGATCAGCTTTCATTGCAAAGCCTCACTCCATAAATAATCACTTTGATTTCAGTGCCTGTTCAGCACATGCAGCAGCATCAGAGGCCAGCCCTCATCCGGCAACTGAATATGTGCACACGAGCTGATGGTGCAAAGTGCTGAGCACTCTTGTGAGGAATAGAGCAGCTTGATGGATCAGACTTAGAGGTCATGCATATTCATAAAGCCTTGCAGAGGAGGGACAGTCACAAGCTGGGGTTCGGAAAGCATTTTTCAATTGCATGAAATATAAAATAGAAGAAAGACTAAAAAACTTGGAATCAATTACCTGGCAGTGATAAAATCACCTCTGGAGAAAGAGGGGAGTAACAAGAAGGGGAAACGGGTTGGAGATGGTGATAAACTATTGCAGCACTGTAATTTGGCATCACCCCATAGATGCTGTGCATTTGTAATCCTGAAATGTCTCCGAGTCTCTTCTCTGCTGAAATTGCTAATCTCTATGTAAAACTGCTTCCTTACTTAGACCTGAGCAACCCTCTATTTGTGTGTTACCTTTCAATTTACGTGAGTGGCGACCTCACCCATGCAGTCTGTGGGACAGCAGCACTCCTCTGCTCTCTTATAGCACCGTCACATGCAATGGCTGTTCTTTGCCCATCTTCCTTCCTTGCACACCTGGGCAAGTCAAGGACGGTGGGAGGTTTTGACTTGGTGGGGCTCACAGGGAGCGCTGAGAACAGGACCCAGATTTCCTGTCTCTCACTCTCAGGCTCAATCTGCTACTGTTCAGCAGCCACCTTATGTATCCTACCTCATGCCTGGTTGGAAGTGCATGTAGATTAATTTCCTCTTCTGGGTGTTAATACGTTGTAGCCTCCTCACATGTTTCCTCTTGCTGTTTCAGGCAAATATGCATGCTTGCAACTGAATATTTAAGAAACTCCATGAGGAGGTCAGATCAAAGCTGCATCTAATCCCATCTTTTGCACTGACAGTGCTTGGCAGTGGGGGCCCAATGAGGACAATAAAGTGCTGGATGTTGAAGAAGAGCCCGGAAGTGCCAAGAGCTGCTGAGCCTGACCTGTTAGAGTGAGGTGAGATCAGTCACCAGCCACTCTCCCACACAGACCAGGCCAGAACTGGTGTCTAGGATGGAGATATGCCACCATCCTCTTTAAGTCTGTCTGCTTTGGTCTTTCCCTCATGCAGTGTCTCGGTCAGTGGTACGGGGTTAACTGGCCATAGGCTATCTAAAACAGGAGAGGACAGTTGGGACAATCTCCAAGAGTGTGCACAATCTCTTTGGATAGGTGTTGTAGCCTGTGTCCTGTACAGCAGAACTGCAGTGCTTGTGATGAACCGAGTCCTGAGGATCCCCTTGGGAGGCAGAGTTCAGCCCCAGTGATTTGTTTCTAGGTTTACACAGACAACTCTCCTTGTACCAATTGCATGGGTGTGGACATGTATCCACAGATGAATGCAGTTTTGAGCAGTGCATCCCAGGATAAATCAAAAGCTGCCAACTTTGTTCTTTTTGGGGAAGCTAGGAATTGCATTTGGTTTTCCTAACACAATTGCTGTGTTACTTGTCCACACGCTAGAGAAGAGGGTTAGTGAACCACTATCAGTATCAAATGCCCCTTGTCATTCTGACTCTGAAAAGTCAAGCAGTTAAGATTTTTTTTTTTATTTGAAAGGTGTAAAAATAAAGATCCTGAACAGCTAATTCCTCTGGATGAGCACTGATTATCCTACACAACACCACAGAGGATATTCTAGAAGAACTTGTGTGACAGCAGGGGCATCAAGCAAAATCTAAGCACATATGCCTTTGCTTTACAGCCTCTTCTCAAAGCTGCCTCCCTTCTCTCTTATCACTTTCCAGATTCAATTGCACTGCACCTTCTGCTCTGCCTTATCAATAAAGAGCTGTCATCACACATCGCTGTCAAAGCAAAAGAGCAAACTGTTGTCAGCAGATATGCATACAGCAGCCCACTTAGCTAAAATGACATTCCCAGTCAGTCCTTGATAAGAGAAAGTTGTGGGAATCAGTTATGAAACCCTTAATAGATAAACAGGAATATATATGTAAACAATGAATTAATAAAGCACTATTAAAAAAATTTCTGTAGCTGTTTCAGCATCTCTATTCTGTGGGAGAGAGTGAGGGGGTATGCTTTTTTTTTAATGAGAATTTATTATTTTTATTTAACAAACTATAGTTGGTGATTAGATGCAGTGATTACACTGTCTTACATGGAATTTTCCTTTGAGTGGTTGCTCAAAATAACAGACAGCTGCAAGAAAATTTAGGTTTGTACTGGTGAAACTGTCCACTTCTCACAGAGCTTTTTTCTCTGTGATCTTTGTGGTTGGAATTATTTATTTTTTTTATCCAGCTGATCGAGCTGGACTTTTCTTTTAATGCTGTTTATAGGAAATGTACTATTTGTCCCACTTTAACACATTCTAACAGCTACCTGCACATTGAATTCCTGACCACAGATCAACACAGTAGCCATCTAATTACACTTTTTATCTTTCACTATTTAGGAAAAATATTAAAAATATCAGCAACTGAAAACTACCTCCTCAAAAATTTCTGTTCCTGTCTTTGTTTGACATGTTCACCATGAGCTAAATGTATTTGACTGTAGCCGAATCAGTCCATTCATCATGTGGCAGTGTACTGCCCCCAATACTCTTCTCCATTCACCCAATCAGGGAAAATTAAGATGGTGTATATATATAAATTTTTAAGCAGCTACAAATACCGACGTAATCTAAGGATTTAGTCTGATATCACGGAGGTCACTGAGGCTTTTGCTACTGCTTGCCATAGCAGCAGGATCAAATCTTAGTCTCAATCCTACAAGCATTATATAAACCATTTTTTTCAGGGAAAATGTTCCCTTTGGCATGGTCTGCAGGCAGTAACTCCTATGAAGACTTTTCTTTATTTGCAATAAAGATCTGTGGCTTATTATGTTCTGCAATGACATAATTCACATACAACATGTACGTGCATGCATATGCATGCATGTGTGTAGTACCTGATGGATGCATAATAGAATAATCTTTCTAATAGATATTGCAGTTCATACTGTATTTGCATTTTTTAAACATAAGAATATTGAAGACCCTCTCATCACATTTCAGGAAATGATATTTGGTCCTCTATGCCAACAAGGCTATCCTGTACATTCTCTTGTTAGTAACGAAAATAAAAGCATAGCACTATTTTACAAAAAGAAAGATTAAAGTGCATAAGTACATAGATAGGTGCAGACCCTGCTAGGAGCTCCTTTGAAGCAGACATATTCTGTCCAAGATCAAGGATAGCGGGTTTAAACAGCAACAATTCTAGTGCAAATTACCGCTTCTGCTGGCAACATTTGGCCTTCCCATATGTACATGGTCTAATCCCATAGACCTCCATGTGCAATGTTCCTCTTAACATTGCACATAGTCTATAACTCTATGAGCCCAAATAATTCAAGGTACCTTTGGAAGCAAAAATTTCCTTGACTGCCAATGAGTAAATATATTCAAAACAAAATGCATCCATTTTACATGCACCTATTTTCAGAGCTATGTTAAAAATGGAGCTTGAGAAGACTTTTCAACAAAGAAACCAAAGGACAGGGAATCCATGTTGTAGGGCAAAGTGATGTCAGCATAGTGCGATGAGCTACTAAGCAGGTTCCTTGGATGCATTGCTTGCCATTCTAATGTGCAATAATGGTTATCTAGGTTTGTTCTTAATATATTTTTCTTTGTATAGCTGCATATATAGAGAGATATAGCTTGCATGGGATGAAGATTCTTCAGAAATGGTTATTTCATCTAGTTCAGGGCTTTGTTGGATTAGCCGCAGCTCATTTTGATCCTTTGAGTTTTAATTTATTTACAGTATTTTGTGCTTTTGAACTTTTCCTTTTTGAATAATGTCCAAGAGAATTCCCCTACTGATCTACAGCCATGATCTTTTGGAAAATGTGGTCATTTTGAGATGAGTAATAAAAGAGTTCTCTGTTTCCTAATACAATTTAATCAATTTGTGGATATTTTTATTACGGCTCTAGATTAAAAGCTCTTAACAGAATGTCTAGATCACCCACATTGGCAGCTTGAAATAGTTCTGGCTGGTCCATCATAGACAGAGCAATTCGAAGTGCTGCCCAAATATTGCCTGATAGAGCAGGATGGGGAACCTGTTGTTGATTCCTGCTCTTTCTTTGCAAACTGAGAGCAGTGAGAAAATTGCTGACAGCCTCTCTGTAGGGAAGAAGAAGAAAGAAACAAGCAATATAATTTGCTTAACAATAAGAGTAAAACTTTCTAAAGTTCTATGCTAGACTCAAGTATATTGTTTTACAATGCAGTTCATCAGTCTCTTTGTGTTATTCTTGCTCGATTTTCTTTAAACAAGTGGACGTGGCTTGTAGTAATGCAGAACTCAGTCTGTTCACACATCTGGGGATATTGTCTTCATTTCTGTGTAGCTCCCCTTCATCTTAACTGTCTTGAGCTGACAGTTGGGACCCTGCAATATCACCCTTGATTTCTGAAGGATGTACTGAAATTGTTTTTGACGGCATTAACTACTTGAAACAGTTTAACTGAAGTTGCTCTTCTAAATACAGGCTCTTATATTTTCTTTCATAAAAGCTCTTAAGCATGGGACTAAGTTTATGTGTGAGAACAATCCTGATTATAAGCGTACTTGCACTTAGAGCTAAAATAATGCTTAAGCAGCTTGCTGAATGAGGGATTTATTTTCTTTTAATAGAAATTCAGTGGTTCTGTTATATAGAATTTGTGACTATAAGAAAAATATCATTGCTCTGTTACTACTTTGTAAAAAATAATTACAGATTTTACAATTGCTGAGATTATATAGCTATATTCGTTTTGCTTTTTTTTTTTTCCTGAGATAGCTCCAGCTAGAAAATGAGTTTTCATCTTGGTAGTTACGATCCCTGACTTTTTTGTTTACACATTTTTGTAACTTACCTGTACGCCCCTAGGTTGATGCAGCTTATCCCTAAATTGTATCTGGACCTAATGAAGCCAGGTTGTATTTCTAAAGCACGTGTGTAGGCCTCGACAGCTTCTTCACTTCGATCCCCATTTGCCAAGGTTGCTCCAAGACGGTTCCATAATGTGTAGTCCTGGTGAGAAAATACGTTTTCTACTGTAGGTGTCAAAAAGGGACAAAATAGCTCATTTTTGCTTGCAAATTAAGAACTACAGAAAATAACAGTATTGTATCTTCTTTTAATTTACATGGAAAGTGAGGTTCTGACTTATGATTACAGGCAACTTTATGTAACTAGTACAATTAATCAGCACACAGCTAGAAATTGGACAAGTATAAATCTGCTTCTAAATGGGACTGTCTTGTAATTAACATTTCTATTTCAGGTATTAAAACTTTAATGGCTGAAGTGACATCTCATTAATATTAGTCTGATCAAGAGGAGAGAAAGCCTGTAAAGCTAAATTCTAAAAATGTAAAAGCATAAAATGTACCTCTGGCCGAACAGTTAAAGCAGCACTAAATGCATCTATTGCTCTGTTAAATTCTCCATTCAGGTGGAAAAGAACTCCAAGTCCCGTCTGCAAGTCAGGATCTATCATATCACCGTTCTGGTGAGCAGCCTCCAGGTACAAATCCTTTACTTCTTCAAGTAATGAGCTAGACAAGGGTGAAAAATAACTTGAAGTTCCATCTTGCAGTTCTTTACAAATACTGCAATATTGATTGCATAGCCAGAAATTAAAACTCCTGTAGTGGATTTACCAGAAGTGATATACTCCTAAAATTTGAAAATAAGCTTCTTCAGCTTCATCATGGCAAAGATTTACTTCCAAATGCTGTTGTAAACTCATGTCTGGAATAAAAAAGTTCACCTATACAATGAATTCAAAGGGAGATAACATGAAGCCTTATTAAAACTTAAAAATAGTTTCTCAGGTGTGAAAGAGCGCTTTACTGGCAAAAATTGTAGGAATTCTTAAGAGGAATAGATCGAGTATCCAAGACCCCTGAAGAAAGATGCCAAAATTTAAGACTTCTTTACCCAACTGTAGGCTTCATAAAACCTTTGCACTGACAACCCCAGAGGTCAGTGGGATGAAGCCAAAGTAGAATAAGACACTTAGCAATTATGCAGGACTTGCATATTTTATTTTTGCTTATACTAAATTATCTTGTCAACCCAGGGCAAGGCCTGTCAACCCAGACATAAGGCCTGTCTTCAAAATGACAAGCAGTGAGATAGCCCTAGTGTTTTAGTTCTAAAAATCACGTTTATGCCTTTAATGACTTTATCATGCATCTCGCAATTCAGAGATACTTAGTTATTGACCTCTTGAAATCATGATAAGGGCTGCCAACTCATGAATTTTTTTGTTGTTTAAAGCGGCTGCGAGCACCCATTACAGTATTCTAGGCTGAAGTCAAATAAAATGACTACACTTTCTCTTTGTATAGAAACAGAATGGCTTTTAAACAAGCAGATGCTGCCTCCCAATATTTTCAGTGTCCCACTGCAAAATGGCGGTCATTCCTGGATTCTAGTGGCTTGGTTTGGATATAGGAAATACAATGAACAGCAGGAAGAATGCACATGAGCAGAGCAGGATACAGGCCCCGTATGGATTTGGAAGCAGCTGAAGAATGAGAATGTGGAAATACAGAGGCAGCAGACAGGGTCAGAGGAAAGCAATGGGAGTTGAGGGGAAACGTCTCTTTTTAGCTGGTGGGGTTTTTTTGGTTTTTTTTTTTTTTACTTCCAGAGTTGGCATAACTTATAGCCTTCAGTCGCTAAACCAAATGCCCTGTGTTGGCTTCCCACTCCTGCCACTAGAGCCATTGAGTCTTCCACCATAGGTAATAGGCTGGACTTCTAAAGAGAAAGGGGGCACAGCATGCACCATCATTCCTAGTGATGTCGTTAAATCTTCCACCATCAGGATTTACACTGCATTTACCTTTCGTCTGAGGTCTTAGACATTCTCCTGGTAAGTGCTGGGGACCCTTTT
This sequence comes from Vanellus vanellus, assembly GCF_965231255.1. Taxonomy (NCBI): domain Eukaryota; kingdom Metazoa; phylum Chordata; class Aves; order Charadriiformes; family Charadriidae; genus Vanellus; species Vanellus vanellus. Next base: position 9,479,960 of record NC_138913.1, read on the forward strand.
TTGCTTTTCACTATATACTTGTATTTTGGATTTTGCTTTATCCAGTTTCTTAGAGCTTGATAGGCTTCTTGTTGATGGCCAGTGTTAGTATAACTTACAGCCAGGGCCATCAGAGCTTTTAGGTTGTTTGGCTGTAGTTCCAAGCACCTGGGCAGAAAATAAAAATATATTGAGGTATGTTTTTAGCCAAACACAATTCTTTAATTCTTCCCAAATAATCTGTGTAAAAAAAAATCACTCACAGAAGTAAGATCTACCCAATAATACTTTTAAAGAAGGGACTTTGTCTTATTTTTCTGTGGTAAGTGCATTATGCATATATATACACATACGTATGCGTGCACATTGCTGTGCATACAGACATATATACATAAACGTAAGCATACAAGTTTTGTTTTCATCCTTCTGGTTATGAGTAAATGTAGGTAGATTCATTTTTATAGTATCTGTCTAGTAAAGAAAGAGAAGCTTTATGTGAACAGTTTAATATGGTTTGCCGCTATACAAAAAAGTATTTTGAAGACAAGATTTCTTTTTGTGAACATCACTGTTTCTTGCTTCAAAACTGTGGGGATGAGCAAGCCCTAACTCAGGAAACCCCTTGGATTTCTATCCAGGTAAGCTAATAAATTACATATAAATAAGTTAGAGTGTCTTTAGGTGAAATGACTCAATGGTTAACATTGCTAATGCAATTGAACATGGAGAGGGTACTTGCCTCAAATGGAAACATGAAAACCCACTACAGAAAGATGATAATAATAATAATGCTGATATTTTGGAACTGACATTTTACATAGAAGCATACTGTGATCTTCACATCTCTAGCAACCTGAAAATGCTGACAGTTTAGTATGCAGCAGCTGAAAGGAGCTTGTTCCAATTAAGAAAACTTCTTCATTAAAGGACAGGCTACAGAAAATATGCCAAGTGGCTAGAATATCAAAAAGGCACTTTATTTGCATTATGCCTAATTTATATTTATCAGGCCATGTAACTTTTCTTTTGTGCAACTACTTAAATTACTAGCTAAAATATTGCATTTATTTAATAAAACAGCAATATTAATCACTAGTCATTCCTCAGAAGTCACTGGGAAGATTTCTGTATCTATGTCAATGCTATAGTTAGTTAAATAAATGCTTCATGTTACAAGATAAGTAGATTGTTAAATATACCTAGACCCCCATTACTTAATACTCATCAGACCTCTTATTTGGCAATTATCTTCATCTACCTTTGGAGGGCGACAATGGCTGCCTGCTCATTTTCATTCTCTGCCTGTGTTATACCCAGGAACTGCCAGGCCTGCAAAAATAATCATAATTGTGTTATTTTGTTACACATACCCAACTGCAAGCAGAGTTACAACTAATACCACTGTTAAGCAGCTGAGTGAATAACAATAGCAGATCTTTCCAGCACTAACTACAGTTTTTTCTATGGTGTGCATACCAACAGTACAAATCAATGCAGTTTTGAATATCTTTGGGCCTGATAATATTTATTATCAATGAATGCAAAGGTATTTTGTCAGTGGATGATTACATGCTGATTACTTAAATTTGAGTTACCGTACATTTTAAATGTTGCTAGAATTTTATGGAAAATGGTAAAGAACAATTATTAAGTTGTATATTTTTAAGGCATTCTAGAGGATCTGGGGATTCTCTCTGCTTTTTGAAATACTGCTGCTTAATTTAACGTAGCAATACATCCAAAAAGACCTAGATACTTACACCATAAATATTTTTCATGTTTCACAGAAAACAGACTTTAAATATATACTAATTGAAAACATCAATATTGCAGAAATTGATATAATAACTTTTAAAAATTTGTTAGCATTCTTGTTAAATCAAAAATGTTCATCTTTTCAACAGCAGTGTTTAAAAGATAGTTTGAAAACATCAGGAAAAGAAGAAAAAGGTTGAAATATTGTCTCTTTTCAATGCTTTTAAATGACAACTTGGAAATGCTGCAACTTCCAAAAGAGTTTCTCATCTTATGAAGAGGAGTTCACCTTTATCTATTTCAAGGCATGTACTATTTCAAAACCACCGTTAGCATTCAATCTGTTTCAGTCAGTCATGACCAGCAAAGGTTTGGGCCCCCAAATCATTCCATCATTGCATGCTAAAGGGAGTCCCCTTTTCCTTTACCAGTAAAAGGTACATGATTAAAAATACCTCTGCATCATTGGGTTCTTGAAGAATAGCAGCCTCCAGGTATAAGATTGTAACTGGCAAATCACCTTCTTTCATTTTTTTCAGTCCTTCCTCAAAAGCACCAGGCCAGTCTTTGAAGGGATTCTCAGTATGGAAATAATAACCCTGGAAAAGAGAGGTAATGGACTCATGATGAAGCACTGTAGCACGGAAAGGCAACTCTATAAAATTAAATGACTCACCGTTTTCCAACTGGATGTAAACATCCTTTGTTCTATGAAAATAGTATGAGATTCCCCATGAAATTTCAATGACAGAAAGTGTAAAAAGTGAGCATCACTGGACATTTATGTTTCTGCTCTATATTTTTACTTTAGCTCTGAAGTTATACTTACTGATACTCATGTTGGGCTCCCATCAAAGATAATGGCAACAACTCACACTGACTGCAATAACAGCCGAACTGAACCTAGTGTGAGCCCAGTACATCCAATTTGATGGTAAAGAGCACACATCAAGCAGTTGACTCCCTGTAGTGCTTATAACCTGATGTCTCTTCAGTTAATAGCCTGAAATCTTCAATTAACCTTCAAGGTACAGAACAGTGCTGTAAGCACCTGAGTTTATTTTAGTATTTCTTTAAATTTTGCCTTTTTCTTTTCCTGCCACTGCAGTGTAAAGTGTGTACACTAATATCAGCTACATCATAATATAAATAAAATTAAACCATACAATGGAGGGAATAAAGAAGAGAGACAGAATCTCTACAGTTTCTATCCTCAACAGTGTTTGAATGTGCCAGCCCAGGTTTTTTTTATTTGGTGCTCTTCCTTAAGTGCCTGCCTTCAGAAATGCCCATAATCCATCAGTTTACTTTGTGATCCTTTCAGCTCAATTCAGGCAGTGTGCAAGTCTAAATGTGTTCTCCCTATGGTAAGGTCTTTCAAATCTACCCCGCTCACAGACAGTTAAAGAGGATGAGCTCTTTTGGGTAAAATTAGCTTCCATGTCAAAAGAGTTTTCTTGGGTTCCCTTGAATAGCTGAGGCTCATCTCAAAGTTTCACAGGAAGGATGTACTGTATTAAAAAACTTTGTATTACCTTCTCAATGGTTGAGATGGTGACTTGCCCTGGTGCTTCCTGGTTCTCTGAAATCCAGTTTCTGCGAGCCATTTCTTCCCATTCTGCTTGCATTTTATCCCAAAACTCTGTGTCTGACTAGAAGAAAGAGAGGAAAAAAGGGAAGAACAATGAACAACAAAACTTTAAAATAAAATGTTAAGCTTTTAATTTCTTTCTATGAGTGGTCTGAGTCTGGCAATTTTTCTGAGCAGTATTAATTCTATTAATAATCTTACTGACTGAAATACTACAGCACAAATTTGGAATTCCATATAATTAAATTTCATCTCTTGCATTGGAATGCATTTCGTCAACAAAAAACTCTATCTCAGAGGCAGCGTATGTTCTATTTGAAGCAGGATTTGCAGCAGCTTACACTGCATCTTACTGATGCTAACAGCAAATTGTTATATAAAATTTGAAGGAAATGAATGCTGCTAGTCCCTGACCCCACCCCTGAAAAAAAAAAGAAAAAAGAAAGAATCAACTAAGCATACATGCTAAAGAATAACAATAGATAAAACAGTTTAAAAGAGAGCAAGCATCACAGTGGTATATTCAGAATCATTTTCCGCTATGTAAAACAGTAATGGCAAGGCTTAGACAGAGGGTGGTTGCACAAAAGAATTAATACAACTGGGGCTTTTTGACATAGTGGAGAAATCTTAATATTGATCATCTACTGTGTTGGTGAGAGGAATCTATAAGAGATTATAAAATAGTACAGTAAGATTAACATTCTGTTCAAAGACAAGAGGGAAAAAGGCTTATACAAGAGAAACAGAAGTGATGAAAAAAGGATGAGATTTAGGATGTGTGACGACTAGAATGAGGGAACCACTGTGGCTACTAGAAAATGATGCCAAGAAATAGAAATAGGATTAAAAAAAAAAAGAGGGGAGAATCCAAGTTAAGGTGCTATTTTTTTCAGCCTCCATGCATTAGTCATAAGCCCTGAAAAGCAGTTCCAAAGCAGGATATGTGCTCAGCACCACACACCTTTGCAAAGTTCTCCAGTGCCTACAAGGCCATGGCCAGAACTTCAGTGAACTGACACTACTGAGGGCACAGTTTCTCAGCTTAATTATGTCAAAGACAACAGCACAAATAATTCTGTTGAGGTTTAGACAGAACTATTTGAGAGTGAGGTACTAATCGAAATTAACTGAAGGTATTATAAACCCATCCAGATAGTTTTGTCTGAATCTTCATTACAAGACTGACCGCTTTGCCACTGCTCCACAGGCAGCCATGATTTGCTTAGTCTGTGATTGCATGACTTGCTACCACCCTCCTTAGGTACTTGGAAAGAGGAAAGCACAGGCTATTACCATATCTAGAATGAGTCAGGAACATTTAAGACTAGGTGTGAAGGGTTAGGAGGACTTGCACTGGCTAACATCAGCTGTGGTTGCTGTAAATCATAAGGCTCTTTACAAATGGGAAGGTGCAGTCCCTCTCTACAAATCTAACAGGCATTTTCCTTTGGCTCTCATTGTAGCATATGCCTCTTGATATCCAGCACTTCCTTCCAGGATACTCAGAATTGTCTGAATTATGCAATTATTGGATCTGTGAAGGTGCCTGCTATGTTCCTCTGTGGACTTGGAAACAAATGTGAATCATTCACTCCTGGAGAGGAGATTTCACTCTTTGTAATAGAAGCGAACAGAACTTGACCACTCTGTTACACAACAACTTCTGAGGTTTCAAAATTTGCTTTCATTCCAAATTTGAAGGAAATACAGTCTTTTAAATCACTGTGAGATTGTGCTGAAATGTCCATTTAGGGTTTGAAAAGGCTAGGATAATGAATCAGATCGTTCTCTCTTTTACTCTTATCAGCCATGACCAGAGGCACCTGAATTGCTTAAACTATCCTGTTCAACACATGTCTCTATCAACTGTTTTGCATTCAGTGCAAACCTGCATTGGAGAAGAAATTACTTGAGCATGTTTTCACTAGCAGTAATTTCGAGATTCAGGGTGAGGTAAAGGAATGGAAATTTCCCTTTCCCACAAATTAATATTAATAAAACTACTGAAAAGTAACTAGTAATTCCTTTTAAAACAGATCAACTTATAGAAATAGTTATATATAGATACATATATATATGATGTTTATATTAGAATTTTTGCTTGTCCCACAAAAATCCCTTATGAACCAATGGTTTGGAAACGTATCAAATCACATTTCTTTAGATTGTAAGCAAGCATATAAGTGGTTTGAGATCTTAAGTTCAAATTCTGCTGCTTAATTACATATTTAGAATTCACACATAAGTTCACTGTGGGCATATTCCACTTAAAAAGCTAATGAATTACTGCACATTCAAGTAGCTATGATTAATGTCTATCTATAGCGAGTCAACGGTGGAGGAAAAATGTAATGGGGAGAAGACCTGTTTTGCTAGAAAGTCTCTCAACTTATCATATACTACTTGGACATGGGCCAGGACCCAACTGTTATTTTGCAATTATAAGCAAAGATTTGCTTGTTTGGGCCAAATGGGCTTAAGTCCCAGCTACAGCTTTCTGAGCTACAGCTGCACTGAGCAACTGGGCCATGTACAATTACAGCACCTGACAAAATGCTATAATATTGCTGTGACAAATAACAATACCAATAGCAGAGCAGTAAAATGTCCTTGAGGAAGAGGACTGTAAATATTACACAGTCTTTGTTAAAAGCCCAAGTCTATTTCAGCTGTCATTAGTAGTAATTTTTTCATTGACTTCAGTGGCAGGAGGGTTAAATTAATATTGAGTGTTTCTGAAAATCTGGCTTTCGATCAAGACTCCTAGATCTAATTTTAAATCTATTTGCTATGTGACTGGTGCCAATTACTTCATTTCAATGTTTTTGCTACCTCAATGCTGGCAAATTACTTTGGACATACCAAAAGTTTTCAGACCAGTTGAACACATTTAACACATTCTCAGATCTGCAACAGTTAAGTGGAATGAAAACTAGGAAAAATGTTCGTACCATCTGACTACCAAGCAGAATATTCTGCATATTGTCAAAGAGGCTATTTTTACTCTTAGTATTTAAAAATATGCTGAAGCAGTTAAACAAATGGGAGGCAAAATATTTCCAGGCTCTTTACTTCCTATCATACACTGAAAAGAGGTGGGGTGGGGGGTGTACTCTCTGGATATTGCTGGTTAATTTCTAAACTTACTTATTTTCATAATTTTAAGAGTAGAATTTTGCGTGTCCTGTACTGCCAAAAATTAACTTGCAATGTTTCTTGACCAATGCATAAGAAAGAAAGATTCTGTGGTTGTTCTTTCTTTGAATTACCAACACAATGTTCACTGAAAGTCACAGTAAATTAAACCTATGTGCAAACTACTTAAGATTTCCTTAGCTGATATCCTCTTGAAACAAAATTTGAAGTATGCCTTTTTTAGTAAAGTTTAGAGATAAAAAATGTATATCAAGACAAAGATTTCTATTGTGATTTGAGAGAGTACCAAATAAAATGCATCTGAATGATGCAAGCTCCTAGATCCTGCTTTAAAATGTGGTTTACACAGTCTTAGGCACATCCAAAAGGGATGTCAAAATAGTGAGACAGGAATACCAAAGGTACAGAAAGGATTCTAGCTGGTATTCATGGGAACCACAAAGATTCTGGACTATGTTTGCCTAGGCTAGAATAAATTAATCCCATCTTCTTCCTACTATTGTCACATAATTTAGCTGTAATATGTTCTGATGCTTCATAACAGTATGTTATACAGCAGATGGCTCATGTGACATGGTGTTGTAAATAAAATGAGGCTGAGAAGGACAGCTTAAAATTTCTTTTGCATAAGCTCACAAAACAGTTTGGTATCTGCAGTTTAATCTCTACATCAGGGAAATGTGGAATAAGAAAATATCAAAATTGCCTTTTTTCCATCTCTGAGACATTTCTCAGTTCTAAGTTTTTGCACTTTCTTGGTTTCATTTTTATTTATTCTAACTGAGTACCAATAGGATGGTGGATGATAAAACAATCATTTTAACAGAATATAGGTACAGGATGGATCTGAATCTCCGTGCTGACATTTTTAAAAGATTCAAAACTACCAATTTTTGGTAAAACACAGCTAATTATTAGAAATATTACGTTAAAACATATTTGATATGGCACTTGGAAATCCTGAAGACTTTAGGCTATTTGTGCTTCCCTCACGTGCATAGCAAAGGGATGAGGCAAAAATCAAATCCAGTTTCCAAGAATGACAGAAAAAGTAGTGAAGCCTGCAAGCACCCAATCACTGCAAGTGAATCTGGACCCTCTCTAGTAAAAAAGCTAATTTACTTACCTCTTTATTCTTAAAAGATTCCCCAATGGCATAGACATCTTTAAACCTTCTTAAGAAAGAATTACCTCACACATCTTCATTAATCTCAAAGTCTGACATCTTAAAACCATTCCCAAAGCTCTAATGTGAATACTGGGTGGAGGATAAAGTTTGGTGTCTTCATTTACTGAATTGTTAATTAATTCCTTTCAAACTAGGCCACAAAGAACCTGAGATTTGCTTCCTTTTCTTGATCAGTTTTCTGGCTAATCTTACCACTTGGAGCTTTCCCACTTGAAGAATATTACAGAAATATCCAAAGCGTAAAAGATGAATTTTTGAACTGTATCTATTCTCCACTTAAGAAAGCACTAATCTTTCTGAGATGGGCTGAAATTTATTTCAATCACGGTAGCTTTCTTACCACTTCATTTTAGATAGGATGAAAATGCAACTCTTTTCATATGTAAATAGAAATAACTGCTCTATAAGGTCTTGAAAAATCCTTTCCTTTACATTTTAACTACCTGGTCCAAGTTTCTATTTTAAGCAGAAAGAATAAGACTGCCAGCTACAGAGTTAGGTAAACATTTAATTAGATTCTTTTTAATAGCTGTTTTTGAGACTGCATTAAAGCATTTTAACAACTTGTCTTTGTTGCCTCAGAATAACCTTTTAATGTGCAGGTTGTTTTTTTTTACAATATCTTACCTTCTATAACATCTTGTAAGCCGTTGTTGGCCTGAACTCATGTTTCTTTCTGTGGAATGTCTGGGAACTCCCCATCACACACGTTTCTGACAATTGCAAGAGTACTGACATCATTTGCTTAACCACTAACCCTAATGCAGAGATGTTCATTATCAGCTTCCCTGTGTCGCAGTCACAGATTACAGCACAACATGTCCACAACACCTTAAGGATCAGTCTGCAGTGCAATTAGGAACATCTAGTGCATCTTAAGCAGTGGCAATTTGAAAGCAAGTCTCTCCTTTCCTGCCAGGAACAAATGTGTATGATGTGTGACATCAAAAAAATCTATTGTACGTCACCAGCAGCTGTTTATAAAGAATCTATTTGATCAGGAAAAAAACAATGCACTCAGAAAATACAAGAAAAAATGCATTCAATGTATAGTTCAGCTAACTTACTGATTGTGTCTTTTTTAGCCTTGTACGCTGAGACAAGAACTTGTTTTTGTGCAATAAGATCCTACGAAACCATGGTAGAAACCATGCAGTCTTACCTTACCATATCATGAAAAAACCCTACAAATCAAATTAATTTCTTAAATATGAAATTCTGTTTCTAGCTAGAAGCCAACATATGATTTAGACTTAGTTTTATTTGTAACCAAGCAATATTGATTTAGAATAGTTCAACTGCCAGCACTGGAATTACAATGGCATAAATCTTGAGTTAGAGGAGTATTAAAGTACAGAAACATTTTAATCGAAATGTTCCCTAAAGTGTTCTAGATGTTTGGAGACTAATGAGACTGCAGTTCATAATAAAAATAATCAATTTTGAGGAATTGGTTTCACAGCCTCATCCTTTCCATCCTAAAAATTAATTTCAGTGACTGTTACGTAATTCAGCCTGAACTTTTGGCCTCGGTGGGATGCAGCTGCCTTGTCTCTTTGTGGCAATGGAATTTTGAAGGGTTACCAACTGAATCCCTGAGAAGATGTGATGCTCAAGATTGATGCCTATATCTAATTTTTTATTGGATTCTGTTAAAAAAATATGTATTCTACCTTGTCTCTAGACAGGATTAGGATTTCAACTGGTACTAGTGGTACAGGACAACACTTAAGAGACATTTTTCATATTGGAAAAGTAGTAGTTAGTGAAAAAAACAGAAGTGCAATAGGAGAGGGAGGGCAATCCAAATACCTGCACCTTTCCAAACTAAATTTATTTGTCGGGAAACGAGTGTACTCCTATGTTTAACACCCTGCCACTAATTATATAAAACCATTGGTGCATGGTAACGTGCAGTTACCCATTACAGCAGGTAATCATTCTGTTTACCAATGATTCTGAATTCCAGTATCACTGTGGATAGTTGGTTTGTGTCTAAGCTTAAATAACTGATTGCACACATTCAGTTGCTGGGGAAAAACGGTTTCACTCTTATACTTTAAGTTTGGAAGTACTTACACTTATGGGGAATTTTTCTTGACCCACTTGCTACAGCAATAAAAATTGAGCTTGAAAAGTTGGTTCTGTCTAATCTTCATTTATAGCAAAGGTTATTTTTTTTTTAAGAGAGAAACTGCTATTTTAAATGTGTAACTCCAGAAAATGTATCTTTTCCCTGCTTTAAATAATCCTGTTCCAACTTTCTCTTATACTTGTGCTTCAAGATGAATAAGAAATCCGTAGAACATCAGCTGAAAATGAAAACAGTAAATGAAGTAATACCTCAACAGCTGCCTTTGCTCTTTCAAATTCTTCCTCCAAGGAGTGATTTCTGGAGAGAAGAGGCCCTCCCCAACGCTGCTCCTTAGTCGATCGTGCCTAAAAAATAGAAGAATAAATCAGAAAGGGATGATATACTCTCTGCCACATTTCTGAGTTATTTCCTTAATTGACTAGAGCCCCAAATGGCCTTTTTCTTAGGCAAAACTAGTTGTGTCCCTGCATGAATTCCTCTGAATTCTCTTACACTGGAGCAGAGATCATTCCTCATGGGAAGCAGAGTAATTTATCTTTTCCAGACTTTTCTGTTCACTCAGATGCATGAAAGATAGAGACATCCAAGAAAAGACAATGCAAAAGTTGGACTACGAAAGGAAAGGAGCTGACTATTTTGTATAAGGCTTTTACCTTAATTGTTCCTTCTCCTGTATTATGACTGTGGCAATGCATTCCACTCACGATGCTCCAGGAAGAAAGCATCTCATTTTGCCTGTACATTTTGTGTTTTTCTTTCAGGTTCTGTTTTGGGATCACATTGGGGAACCAAGTTTGCTATGGATTTCACTGGAAGGACAAATCCTTTTTACAATCAGCAGCTCTCTCTTCTGTGCCTTACTATCAGTCGATCCCATTTGGAAGTACATAACAAGTTTCTCCTTGTTTTTTATTAAAAACTTTTTTTTTTTTTTGCACAAAAGGCACACTACAAAACTAAATAGTAATCAATGATGGCATTGAAAAGCACAATGTGGCCTAATCTTGCTAAAGAGAGCTCTGACTGCTAATCCCTTCCCTCAAGTTTGTAAGAGGTTAAACTCATTAGCCATTTGCCTGACCATAGTCCCAATTGCATTAATTTACGTGACCATATTTCTGATGACTGTACTTGTAATATTAAATTTCAATGAAGCACAGTGCTAAAAGACTAATTTTGCTCACTTCAGACTCATTGGGCTGTATCTGCAAGTGTTGGAATGCGCGCAGCTGGGATGAAACATCCAATACATTCCTGGATTTTCATATAAGTGATGTGCAATGCATGGTCAAACACGTATGTCTCTGCGTGTACACACATGGGTTTTTACCTAGAAAGATGACATTCATGTGTCAGTCTAGCCCTGAAGTTTCTGTTTTTTTCCTGAATCTTCAGTGTCTCAAGTAGAGATTAATGAGTGAAATGTATATTGGGTTGATGATATCCATATGGGTAGAAAGAACGATACAGCACAGTTTCTGTGAAAAGCACATGGTGTGAGGGGTTACTCTGTGCATTCCTCTGTGTTGGCTTCTGGACTTTCCTGCAAGTGACAGGAAGCATAGAGTGTGAAGGAAGGTCTACACTGAGGATCTATTGTTTCTCTTTTCACATCTACTAACTCTGCTCCATGTTGGTTGGAAAATATTTTTTTTCTTTGGTGAGACCAGGAAGAGATTTCAGGTTGTTATTGACAGTGTACCAAAAAACAGTCTTATAGACTAAACTGTTATTTTATTGATTAATAGAATTTAGGGCAGAAGAGAGAACTGGCTCAAATCATCCATTTCATATCACATAACAGTATTTGTCACTCAACATCCACAGGATGAAACTGACATTCCACAGAAAATAAATTGAGTCTGTCTGGAATATATGTCTTTGAGGAAGGTACTTGGATTTAACTTAAAGTTATCAAGAGACCTTAATCTTATCACTTTGTTTGCAAATTTGTTTAATGGCCCTCCTTGCTTCTCTTATTAATTTTAATTTCTGTTTCCGACTATTAATTCTTATTCTTTTTCCAGTAGTTTAAAGCACTTTTTAGTAGCCCTTATTTTCTCTGTGGAAAGATACTGATGACTTTAATGAGGCTTTAATTGTCTTTTAAATGATATACAGAGATTGATATCTTAAATTCTGTCATTATAAGGCATTTTATTCAGATTTCAACATTTTTTTGTCTCTTTTACTCTCTCTCTTTATTTTTATAGCTTTGTTTTTTTTATAGCCATACAGTCAATCAAAGTGAACTCTATATTCCAGTACCTGTCTTGCCATTTCTCTATACAGGAATCAGGTGACCTCCTGAGATCTGCCTCTAATTATGTCTGCTTCTACAAGCTATTCTTGCCACGGTACTGCACAGGGAGCGCTCATGCTGACATCCTCGTACACTCTGAACCATAGATTCTTTTCAAATTGCCTTCCAGCATAGTGTTGTAAGTAGAGCCTGCATTCTTGTTCTGAAAAGTATGATTTTTCAAGTGACTGTATTGGAATATGTATTCATACAGATATGTTGGTCACCAGCTCATTTTTATGACTATTTTGTTTACATTTTTTTTTATTCCACTGTTGCATCATATGCAAATTTTATCAGGAATGGCTTGTATATTCATTTTCAGATGAATAATATTGAAGATTTCTCTTTGGTGTCTCTTTGGAATCACAGAAGAACCCCCATGTGATTACAATTCCTATTAAATAACTACTGTACTTGAGAACTTAAATTAATCAGATTTAATCTGTTTAACAGACGATTTATTCATATTGTATGGTGCTAATTTTAAAATCAGAATATGGTATGTTAGTTCAAACATCTTGCAGAATATCGCACAGCAACATTTATCAACCTGACCTTGTAATCTGATCAAAGAATTAAATTTGGTTTTCTTGACACAAAACTCTGTTGATAGACATTAATTATGTTCCTAGCCTTTTCATTATTTATGAGTTGGCTCTTGCAAACAGTTTGATTACTTCCGCTTTTTAACCTTTTGTTTCCAGTGACTGCAGTTTCCTTAGGTCAAGGACAATACTGTAAATCAGTATTTTTTTTAAATTCAGACTGAGTAGTAGTGCAAAAGGGGAGAGCGAGCTTGTTGGGGTAGTAGAGGCGCGAGCGGGAAGAGGACAAGAAGCACAGAAGTCCCTTACTCTGCCATATGCCAGAATATACACATTGTCCCTGCATAATCTCCAGAGAAATTAAATGCACACCTGCCATCAGCCAGAGGGAAAAAAATAAGCAAATAGCAAAACCCACATAAACTGCATTTACATATAGACAACGCAGAGTTGTATTCTGAGTTGTGATACCCAGAAATTAAAGACCCCACAGATAACAACCATACTGTCCTTCACTAGTGCAGGAAGAGAGGGGATGGGAATGGAGTGCCAGCACTGGAGAACTCCTCATCTCCAGCTGGTGATGGGGTGGGACTCTGCACCTGCCTCCCTTCAGGGGAGCGCAAGGTGGGGTGTAGGTCAGGGTGGAATGGATATGCCTGAGGTATGGACACTCTGCATACACTGTGGGTGGGTATGCTCACCACTCTACAATGGAGGTGCTGTAGCTGATCACTGGCTGCTGTCTTCAGGGACAAAATCTTCCGTTCCAATGCATTTGCACACACTTTCCTGAGCTTGTAGTCTGCTTATGTTCTGTTGGACCTTAATTGTTGGTTAGTCTTCACTTTTGAGCAGGTCTTCAAATAATGAGCTAAATCCGTCCCTTGTAACTCTTCGTATCATTAGAGTAACTGGCACATCCAGGGAGACCTAGGGCCCTTAGTCTTACTGTAGCTATGTGGGAGAAGTGGGTAATAAATTTTGCATTCTAAATATTGCTGGCCCAAACTGCAGATTTCTAAGGTTTACAGGCTTTGCGCTATATCTTTGTCTAAGAGTGTCGACATATTAGAATTAGGTACAGTTCTTTAGCATGTCAGGGTTTTTTTTGTATGCATTCTGAGTGAGCAATAAAATATCTAAAATGCCCAGAGAGGCATTTAGAGAGTTAAAACATGAGCAGACTTTATGCATATGCAATTGAACATATTATCTTCCTCTGCAGTTGTAATTATAGCAGAAAAAATAAACCTTCAAAGAAACCCAAACACTGTAGGATATCTCAGTACTAATAAAAGCGTAACAAGGAACTTTCCAGAATGGCAGATAAAAGAACAAACAAAGATGCTTTGGGCCAATGCAGTTTAAGAGTCAATAATAGGTAAGGTATGATGTGAGTAGAATACTGAGAAGCATGACAGCCACATCCAATGACAGCCACCGTGCTATTGCCCGTTCCAGCCCTTCCAGACACACATTTCTTCCTCATTAATTCAAAGCTTGCCTTTGTGATTTTGTATTGGCATAACTGCTGGTAAACACAGGATTTTATTAAGAAGATTGCATAATTTTAATGAAAAAATGGCCTAGTTACTTAGTATCTCACTTTGAGGAACTAGATCTAACATGTTAAAGATGAGCGATGAAGGTGATTGAGAAATTGCTGATGGAAAACTGCAGCAAGTTTCACAAGATGAAATCTTTAGGGTATGGCAGAATCTGTTGCATATGCAAAGGTTATCCTTAAATGAGATAGACAAGATCTATAGAGGACAAAATATGGAAAACATATGCTTTGATAAAAGCTCTGACGTGATTTCTTTTACAAGCAGATTAAGAACTCAGCCAAGACAGATGAGCCTGTTCGTTGGGAGCTGACAACTTTGACAGTCCAAGTGTAAGCAGGATAAGGTGGGCAGTGAATGAAAATACTAAATTTCTAAGTAAACTACCTAGAACAAAAACACAATCTCACTTCAGGTCATTTCTCTGCCCTACTAATTATCAGTTTAACAATATTTCATGACTAGAATGCATCACAAGTTTGAAAAAAAGCAGTTTATGATAAACCAAACCAAAACAAAACATGAAATATACCAGAACAACAGATAAGAATTTTATACTCTGCTTCTTTTTTTCAAGTTGGCTGATTCCACTTCACGTTTTTGTTATTTTGAAATACCAGTCATTTTACAAAATAGTATGGAGCCTCAACTGGCTGAATTAAAAATGTGGATTTTTGCTTCTGCAGTTATTCTAGTGGAAGATAAACAGGAAATAGACCATATAAAGTAGAGATGTTACATACTAAATTTGTAACTGCTTTTACAGAAAGGCACATCACTTAAATTCTGTCACTGTCTACTTGATTTACACACATCTCAGTTGAGCACAAACTTCCTGGTATTTAGATCTATTAGGCTGAGGAATAGCCTCCTAAAAAGGGGCTAGAGGTACTTAAAGATAAGCTAGACAAAGCATGTGAAAACACACTGTCCATTTCAAGTGGACGATATTATGCAACAGATCTTTTCCATTACTAAGATGTATAAATCTATTTCAAAGAAAGGAAAGATGTTGTGCATTACAACTAGTGTTAGGTTTACCAAAAGGGAAAAAACATCCTGTTTGTAATGCAGAGATGGCAGGGAAGTAAAGGAGACTTTTTTCCTAACCAAAACACAGGAATGGATCCTTATAACAGGACTCTGTTTCTATTGTCTGCAAAAACTGGTGCATAATCTCAGGAAGGACATTTGGCATTTTTGTGTCTCATTTTTCCATTTTCAAACAAGGCTATTATTTTCCATTAATTTCCAGATTTTCCATTTAACAGAAAGGTTTTGAAGTCCAGGCCTCAAAATAGCTGTGGAAGAGGAGAAAATTATTTTCAACTAAAAGTTAATCCACCAAACAACTCTGTCTTCCCCCTGCTAGTGGCATTGGCTGAACTGGAAATTTTTCAGTTAAAAAATAAGCAGCAGGAAAGAAGGTGTATAAGCAACCTGATCTATGTGAACGCATATACAAATGTATGTTTGCACGTATATATGTATACATACATATCTAAACCCATACAACTCTAAGTAATCATTTCCACAAGGTCCTGTCCAATATGCAATATGACAGTGGAATTGGGCAAACTTTCAGCCCACAGCCCTCTCTATTAGAATTCCTTTTCCAGCAGGAAAAAGTCCTTTGACCACATTGGTCTCCCACTTGTGATGATAAACTGCTAATGAATGCTGGTCTAATGATTCCTTCCTGTATTCCTTAGCCATTTCCGAATTCTGGGGATTCCTGGTTGACCAAGAGCCCTTGAGAACAGATATACGACAGGGAGAGGGAACCATTAGAACTTTGAATTTCAGAACTGGAGGAAGGGAAAAAACATGCTGTAAATTGTAGTTTGAACTCTTTCTCTCTGTACAGGAAGGTCACAGTTCACTGCAGTATTAAACTCTGAATGTTTGAGATACTGACATAGTCAAGTTAGTTTCATAACATTAATTTGGAACCTGTGTGAAGATTCAGCTGTATGAGTCTTTTAACTGATGATCCTGAAAACATCCCTTAAATAGTTCTTTCAGAATGTGAACAGTTAGCCAGTGGGACAATTTCTACTTGCCTTTTTATTGTTAATAAATCTACCAAATCCTCTTACCTGTGTTGCAGGTGCAAGTTCTAATTCTGATGTTGAATCAGAGTCCAAGGCACCCTTGACGTTAGTCAGCTCAGACTGTGATCTGTTTTCTGTGGACCTAGAAATAATGCATTTCCATACTCATCACAGCCTACTAAGACATGCTGCCTTATGTCTTTTAGGTTCATAAGCACATACTGATTAATTAGGTAATTTCTTTTAACAGAATTGTTTAATTTGCAGTTATCAAAAGTGCCTGGACCCTTCTCATTGCTCCCACTTTTAGGCTTTTCAGTCACTTACAGACAATAGTTAATACAACAGAACAGAGCCAGGCCAGTAGAGCCCTGGGTATGTATTGGCATGAAACCAGTATAACGGAATGAAGACTTCGCCTCTATCACTATGCTTCTATTTCATAGCCAGGCAAAATGAGGTTAGGCAATGACATGAGACTGTACCTGCAGTCAGCGTCTAAGAATCAACCACATTACAAGACTTCACCTTGGCATATGTGCATTTTTGTGCCACAATATCCTAATATTATTTCTTCCTAGAAAATGAAACTCTGGAGACTAAAGTCAAGTTAACTGAGCAAAATTTCTGTAAAGCTCTAAGTTAATGAAACCTGGGATAAAGCCCAGGTTAAGATACAGGATAAGCATCATTTGGTCAGAAAACTGCTTCTAATGTATCAAAATGCTAATTATGGTCATGCATAATGTAGTGAATTTCTCCTGGAGAAACTGGCTGCTCATGGCCTGGACAGGTATACTCTTCGCTGGGTAAAAAACTGGCTGGATGGCCGTGTCCAGAGAGTGGTGGTAAATGGAGTTAAATCCAGTTGGTGTCCAGTCACGAGTGGTGTCCCCCAGGGATTGGTGCTGGGGCCCGTTCTCTTTAATATCTTTATCAATGACCTGGATGAGGGTATCGAATGCACCCTCAGTAAGTTCGCAGACGACACTAAACTAGGGGGGCGTGTTGATCTGCTTGAGGGTAGATTGGCTCTGCAGAGGGATCTGGACAGGCTGGACCGATGGGCCGAGGCTAATGGTATGAGGTTCAACAAGGCCAAGTGTCGGGTCCTGCACTTGGGTCACAACAACCCCATGCAGCGCTACAGACTGGGGGCGGAGTGGCTCGAAAGCTGCCTGGCAGAAAAGGACCTGGGGGTGTTGGTGGACAGCCGGCTGAGCATGAGCCAGCAGTGTGCCCAGGCAGCCAAGAAGGCCAACACCATCCTGGCCTGCATCAGGAATAGTGTGGTGAGCCGGACTAGGGAAGTAATCATCCCCCTGTACTCGGCACCGTTGAGGCCTCACCTCGAGTACTGTGTTCAGTTTTGGGCCCCTCACTACAAGAAGGACATTGAGGTGTTGGAGCGTGTCCAGAGAAGGGCTACAAAGCTGGTGAAGGGTCTGGAGGACAAACCTTATGAGGAACGACTGAGGGATCTGGGGTTGTTTAGCCTGGAGAAGAGGAGGCTGAGGGGAGACCTTATCACCCTCTACAACTACCTGAAAGGAGGTTTTAGAGAGATGGGAGCTGACCTCTTCTCCCTGGCGACAAGTGATAGGACGAGAGGAAACGGGTTCAAGTTATGTCAGGGCAGGTTTAGATTGGATATTAGGAAGCATTTTTTCACTGAAAGGGTTATTAAACATTGGAATAAGCTGCCCAGAGAGGTGGTGGATTCACCATCCCTGGAGGTGTTTAAGAAAAGGGTAGATGAGGTGCTTAGGGACATGGTTTAGGAGTGGTGGTGTTTTTATCAGGGTAGGTTAATGGTTGGACTTGATCTTAAAGGTCCCTTCCAACCTCACTGATTCTATGATTCTATGAATGAGTGTTGCTTACATATCAAGAAGGCAGCAGAATTAATCTACATGAACTGTTCCCAAACGCAGTCTGATTCTTCCCTCATTTACATCCCCTGCAATTTTAGTTGAACTGGATGAAAAAAGGTAGTTCTTGGCTGGATATTTTATCTTCCCTCTTCCAGATATACACAGGAATTCTGCCCTCTTGGTAGCAAAACCAAAATACACTGGATATCCATTGACTGTCAAATCACTGCCAAATATCGGTTTTTACTCATTTTACTCACATGTTTGTAGTTGGTTTTGGATCACTGCGTCCCTCTGTAGAATTCTCACCACCACTTATTTAGTAATTGCACCTACTACTTTTCACAACATTAAAAATTGCTGGCAAAATGTCATTTTATAGGGTCCTTGCTTATGATACCTTGTACAAAATGTCTGTTTGAACACATTTAATGTGAACATAACAGATTTAATAATATGACTTGTCATCAAGCAAGCATTTCTGTAAATTAAGAGAGCTAGACTGGAAATGTTTTTGTAATGAAAGCAAAAAGTTGTACCATAAAAGCTCTTTTGATGGAGCTCTAGATGATGATGATGTTCGCTCTGTAGAAGGGTGGACCTTGCTACTCCTGTCTCCATGAAAACTGACATCATCCCATTTCTCTAGCTGTGTCTGAATATCAACTGAAAAGTAAGAAAAGAAAATATGAATCTTTTAAAGAAACTACTGCAGAAAATTTTATCTCCTTTGTTAAATGTAGGTTATAGTGAAAATGGTGCCACTAAAGACTATATTTTAGTCAAGGTCAAATATACAGAAATGTTGTGCAACTTTCTAGCTGATATTCTGTGAAAATATTTGGGAATTCACTTTTTTCTAAATCTATTAGCATTCATGGTCAGAATGTCAGTGAAACTCTCGACTTAAAATCAGTGATCTGTATCTAATTTAGATCTGTTGATAAAATTATATTAAGTATTTGATAATTTTGGATATTTTTTATTTCCTAATTGTAGTCAAATCATAAAAATAAAACTTCCTTTAGTGACTACTATTTAAAAATGACTGTGTAGGCAATTGATATTATTCAGTCATATGGCGGAGCTGCTTTGCAAAAATGAAATGTTCGGCTCCTGTTTGAAGATAAAGTTCTCTAAAAGAATTTCTGTGCTGATGAATGGAAAATTTGCTACCTTGGTATAAATTGCATTTTCCTTGCAAATTTCTCAGGTGCAGTGCAAGTAATTTAGTTTGGATGGAATTAAATTAAATTCACCTTTTCCAAACTCATCTATAGATCATGGTTGGCAGATATTGAGTTGTGCTTAGAATTTTTTTTTTCAATCTGTACAAATATAGCTCTTTTGTCAAGAATGGCTTTTTTTCCCCTCTTGTATGCATAGATAAAGCAGTACTTACAAATATCATGTATATTTCTGACATCTGCAGTTTTGAAAAGGAAATCCAGTATGGGCTGCCTCTGATTTGTGTGCTTTACCAATTCCCCATGATACCCCTATAAATTTTTCTACCATTTTACTGACCCTGACTAAATTCTTTTTTGAAAGAATCCTTTCAAAACTTTATTTGCACATTTAGTGACAACTTAATAGGTACAATGGCAAAGGCAAAAGCAAACTGTGTTTACAGTGACAAAGTGTTTCAAGTAGTTTATAACGTGGAACAAAGATTACACTCCCTGATGAAATGCAGTGCAACAAAAATTCTGGTGTTGCTTGTTGTTTTGCGATAGCAGCAAGGAGAAACTTGTGCTAAACAAGGCTATGCAGCACTAATAAAATAGCTACACTCACCTAAATCTAGTGAAGACTTGTCTGAAACTCTGACAGCCTGGACTTTCTGCTCAGTATCCACACTGATAAGGTCAGAATTGTCTGTCTTCTTTCTGTGGGTTGACGCTTTTAACCCTTCAGTTCTTGATGGATTCTCTGATTTCTTTCCTTTGTTTTGGGTTTGTAAGACAGGTTCACTAAGATCCAAGAGATCCAGACCTGCTGATAATACTTAGAGACAAAATGTTAGAATTCAATGTTGTTGTTTTAATTCAAATAGCTCACATTTTACAATTTGTTTTAATTGGAAAAAAATTACTAATGTAGTTGCATTTGACTAGAGTAGATGTGTATTTCCTGGCTAAAGATGATGACCAGCATATTCAAATAAGACTAGGGATTTCAGGTGCTTAACTAGATGCAGTTTAAAAAAGCTCGATTTGCATAAAAGGCTTTTCCTCTGAAAATCTTAAAGATATCTTAGGTCTTAAGGCTGTGACCTTACTCCTGCTTTCCTTATGTTGTGAGGGTTCCCTGTACAATTGAGCTTTTAGTTAAGATTTGGTTTAATCTTATGATTTATCTAGTACTGTAAACAGCTGCTTAGGGCAATACTGTTGTGCCACATGGCATTATGGAAAAAGCCAAAAGTAGACAGCTTCTTGGGTGGACTTCTTGGGTCATAAAGGAATAATGGTATGCTTAGTAGTGGTTTCTACTGTTGTTGCTGCTTATCTTTTGGGGGATAAATATTGAATTATAAATTCTACTGCTATTTCTATTAAGGACTATATCAGTATCAAAGGCACGTTCAGTTTGAGTTCTTTATTTAAAAATTGCTTAAAAAGTAACATTTAAAATTCTTTAGCACATAAAAGAGAAAAATTACATCTTTATCGTTGTTTTATAGAGAAGGTGTTTTTGACAGATCAGTTGGTATTATCTCTTGCGGTGCTTTATCTGTGTTCTTGATAAATCACTGAATTTTGTCAATTTTCATAGAATAAGAAATGTTCATTTTCTATTAAATAAATCAAATTAACACC
Organism: Vanellus vanellus; assembly: GCF_965231255.1. Classification (NCBI taxonomy): domain Eukaryota; kingdom Metazoa; phylum Chordata; class Aves; order Charadriiformes; family Charadriidae; genus Vanellus; species Vanellus vanellus. The sequence continues at coordinate 9,500,896 of NC_138913.1, forward strand.
CCCCCCCAATATGATAGATATTCAAGGCAGATATAGGATCTACAGATACTTACTCTTTTATAAGAAACACCATTCTTAAACAACCTGAAATATTTCTATTCATCCCTGTAATATCTTTAGCTATATATAAAAGGAAAAAATATTATTTACAATTGTTATTTAATTCAGTGTACCAGTTTTTGTTATTATAACTTGCATACTGCTTTAGACACATTAATTAGATGTGAAGATAATCATCCAGCTGTCAATTATTCATTGGCTTCTAACAAGCCAATTCATTTTATGAGATAGAAATAGAACATAGTAGTGCTATGCTGATTTTACTGTATCAGTTGACCTGCTCAACCGCTTTGTTTATCTTTGCACAGTTACCAAATAGGAAGAGGTCAATTTCTAAAAACACTTCCAAAGGACAATATACTTACAAAATAAAGCAATATAATTCAAAAGGCTTTCAGGATTCACTCTTACTTTTTATTATCTGCTCTACTGTCTCACTGCAACACAAAGGAGGTAAGAAATCTGTTAGATCCTTTCACTAGCAAAGTGTCCGAACTCAGTCTGGATAAACTGTTTTGATATCCTTCCCTTTTCTCTGACATCCCATCCAAGTTTTTATTAAAGAAAGTCTTTCTAGAGCAAGGAATGGGTTTGGTTCAAACCAGGCTAAATGTAGCTTACCCACAGGTTAAAATTTTACAAAAACAAAGATTGAGAATTGATCAAACTGATATATGCCTCCTGTTGAACTTAAACAAGTTCCCTTTAATTCAGCGCTAGAGATCTGCTAGAATACATGTGATTTGGATCACATCAGATTTGCCCTCAAGTGTAACTAGATCAGGAAATTATCATTTAAGACCAGCTTGTAATATTGTGCAAATAGTAACAAATCAATAAATCACTTGACAAAAATGTACCATAATTAAGATAAAGCTAAAATTATTTCTCTCTAGGGAGGGATAGTAAAGAATTTCGTTTACCTGCAGTATTTGATGTTACAGGCCTTGCAACAGCTTCTGGTTTAGCTTCACAGAGAAAGTCATCAATAGAGGGGCTCAGAAGGGGTCTGCTTTCTTGTTGCTCATTCACCAGCTAGCAACAAAAAAACCCAGGGTCACAGAGTGTTGTTGAGGAGCAAAATTTAAACAAATAAAACATATTCTCACAATACAATGTGCTTTATTTTTGATTGTGAGAGAGTAAGATATTGCAATTAGAAGATGTACAAATAGCTCTGGGCTTAAAATAAAAAGCTTTACTCACTCTTTTGGGGCAAAATTATATTCTAGTTTTACAAATTGCACAAAAATAAAGCAGCAAGGTGATTTTTCCATTGAAATTATTGCATACTATTGCTTATAGGGCTAAAGTATACAAGGCCTGATGTAACTCTCTTCAAATCAACAGGTGAAGTTGGCCTTCTCTATCACCAGAAGACTAAGCAGGGCTTTTTTAGTATTTGGAAGTGGTTGTTGTATCACCAGTAACATGCCTCCCCACAGATCTTGCACAATACCATTTCATCTAGCAAATATGCATTAGCCCATTAAACAATAACCTGCTGTGACAGAAAACACTTCTCTGCAATACAAAGACATATGAATGACAGTGGATGGAGCCTGGTGAATGTATGAACTTCCTGAATGAGTTTTGACTGTATGAAGACTCACAATACAGTTTTTATTTATGAGCAGTTTTCCCTTTTTACTGTAATTGCATGAATGCATTGGTTTTCTGCTACCTAAAAGAAATCTCTATATCACAGGCTATTTCATGTATTAGGGATTAAAAAGACAAAACAGTAAAACAGTCTCATAAAGAAAAGTCTCCTCTCTGCAATCTATCTCTGATTGGAGGATCAAGACCTAAGCTGAGCTGGACGGATGTCTGACGGTGTGGCCTGCATTTACTTTATCTTTAATAATGTAAAAACATGTTTCCCTCTGTCTGTTGCTTACATCTGGAGCTGTTTCAGCTTTACTTTTATCCTCTCTTCTCTTCATTCTGTTCTCACTCTTTTTCCATTGTTGAATTTTCCAAATTTTCTATCATATATAGTTGAACTTTTAAATTTAGGATGCTAACATGGACAAAAATTGGAAAAAGGTATTTACTCATCCTCATTTTATGTTTGTTAATTACTGGCATTTAGCTACTCCATTAGCAGTATGGTCTCTAAAGTTATTACAGCAAAACATCTTAGATTCACTGTTGTTCAGTACTTGATTTCTGTATTACAACGTTGCAAGAAAATACCAGAGCTATTGAAATAAAAAGTCCATTATTTTGATGGATTGGATTGAATGTTTAAGCTGGTACCTAATGCTGATTGACTGTATACTATGTGCACTTATTCATTTTCCCAGGACCTTACAGTTTTGCACCGCAATACCAATTTACATGAGTAACATGGAAGACAGATGAGTGATTGCCTGCCCAACTGTGTGTAGCAGAACGTGCAAATGCAGGCACTTAATTTAGAAATCTGGGAATGATATTGTCCCAAACTCTAATTCTGCATATTCTAAACCCAGACTGCAAATGCACCTTACAGGTGACTTAATCATGTGGGGTTTTAACTCTCTGAATTGATTGTCCAGGTTGCTGTCTTATTTAATGCACACAAGTTACTTGCTTAGCTTGGTAAATCTCAACACTTGATTGGAAATTGCATTTATACCAGCTTCATACCTTTGATTTCCATTAAAGGTGGCTCTACAGTACCAACATTATCTCCAGGTCTATACTTTTACCTAATACTAATTTTTAAGACTGAAGAGGACCTTATTTTTCTGTTTATGATTTGGTGACAGTCCTTACTCATTTCTATTGATGAAAAAAGAAGGTGGATGCCTAATTAATTCTTGTCTAAATAACTTTTAATATTTTAAGTTTATGATCAAATCCAGATATCAGCAAAAATTGCTTGAATATATTTTTCTTTTTGCATTTACACATCCCATTCTAGGAACTAGCGTCAGCAACAACTGCTGTACTATTGCAACAAGTTGCATATTTGGGTGAACATAGCATCCAGCATAAAGATTATCAAAGCCTCTGGATCAGCTGGATCGTCAGTGATCTATTCTGTGATATACTAACAGCATAAAGAAAAGTCCTATGCCGTTTGGAGAGGTACAGGAGGGAAGAGGTTCTATAGGAGTAACTGTAAATGTAAAAACTTCACAGAAAATATTCTGTTTCTTTATCTATACAAGTGTATCAATAGTGTACTTTATCTCATAAGATTTGGATGTTTATCAAGTTTTCCATTACATTCCATGGGAATTTTCTTTAATAGGAAAGATGGGAGAAGGAGGGAATAAAGAAGGATTATGAGAACCAAGACAGCCAAGATCACTCACTGAAGCTAGTGAAGAATAGAAAATCTGAAGACCTACTGGAAAGGCAATGTATTGCCCAAACCTGTTGCAGGGGTAAGAGGATAAACTCTGGGAAGGAGACTAGAATCAACTAAGATCTGAATTTCTCCAGGGTTCAAGTGAAGTATGAAGTAGCAGATGTCTGGCAAATATGTTTTTCTTTTCAAAGCTGGTTATCACATCCCTAGAAATTTCTTTATTATGTTGTTTATGTAAGGAAGACCTGCTCAGCAACAGGCCTTCATTAGTTTGATACCAGCAGTGTATTGTTCGAAGTCCCTTGATAAAATTATACCATCAAACTGAAAGAAGATTGGTGGTAATATACACTTCATCAATTTTGCCGGCAAACACCAAGATTTAATTTTTACTAAGTTGTGTCTTCTTTCTGCTGCATTTGCATCATTTTTGTTTAATTACAAAACAAATAGGTTTCTCTTCTCTGAATCTCTTTGGGAACATATACACTAAATTAACCAGAGACGGGCCACCCAAATGATCAGAGGAATAAAGAACAAATTTTACAGGGATACTAAAAGAGTTCGACTTTCTCAGGCTAACAAAATTAAGATTGAGTCGGAATATGATTATTCTTCATGTATACATAAAGGGAGAGTGGGTAGATGACATTGGAGAAGGAAAGTTATTTCAGCTGTTGAGAAAGGCTGACACGACAACAGAGATCTAAACTGGTCACGAATAGATTTGGTCTAGGAATTAAAAGAATTTAACTATCACAGCAGTGAAGTGTATGAACAGCACCTTTTTTGGAGTAGGGGGACAAAAAGCCTAACTATTTAAAATGGCTTTCGACAAGCTTTCTACATGGCTGTTTATAATGTGATTGCTTTTGAGAAGTGGACTGTGGCCCAGAGGATTCCTCCCAGTCCTGTGTCTTATGCTCCCATGACCAAGGAGCGGAAGCTGTAGGAGTGTCTTCTTAAAAGGATTGCTCCTGTGAAAAATAATCTGCTTTCAAATGAAATATCTGGGTCAAACAGACATTATCAAGTCTACTAATTCTCAGTAAATACAAACTACATATGTATAGCAATAGAACATATTAGGAAAATATGTTTTTGTCATGAAGCAGACATTTCATGAGGAATCAAACCTTAACGTTCAAGAATGCGATGAGCTGCTATTTTTGCTGTAGGTCAGCAGGCAGTGGGGTAGGTTTCTGACATGACTCTGTATGCAATGCCACTTGGTAAGTCCTCGGTCTCATACTTGGAATTTAATTTTGCTGTCTCATAGATAGTACCAAATTTATCCCTAGTTTAACTCTCCTCAAGTTATTAGAGTTATATCAGGCATGAATTTGGAGTAATACTATAAAACATTCATGAGATGAAAACTATTATCTATATTAAAGTAATAATTTATGGTTCTCAAGCACCTTTCAGGGTGAATATCACAGAATGCTTTAAAACATTCATGAATCAAGCCTGGCACCACCACAGAGCTGAGAAGAATTATCTCTATACTGCAGACGAGAGAAGCAAATCAAAATTAAGAAAGCATCCCAATGTCAGCCGGCGCTGGAGGAAGCAGCGCTGGGAGCAGGAGCTGGGCAGCTGGTGCTGCTCTGTGTTTATGTCTGCAATATTTGTACACACACCAAGCACTATACACTCAGCCTGTGAAACTGTTGATTTCTGAGTGCTCATTTAGCCAGTGAGTGCCATAAATTCTCATAATGCCTCCAAGAACTTAATTTTTCTCTATAAAATCCATTTTAATTGAAGAAAAAAACTGCACACTCCTTTTACTGAAAGATATCTAAAATCTGTGGAGGGTGACACTCCCCATTGCCAATACATCTGAAGAGACTCATCCAGAGTATAAAATACCCCTAAATTAAAATGAATTTTCTGTGACTGACTTCTGCTGTTGGACAACACCACAGCAAAAGGAGCTTTTTCTCACCCCAGTACTGCTATTGGACTTCTCTGTTCCAAAAAGTATATATATAGGGTTTTTGGTGAGATACTGGGCAAGTCAAAAGTGTCATCTGATGGCTGATATCAGCCCCACTGTTTAAATCTACTCAAAGCAAGGGTTATTCAGCAGAGATCTGAGACAAGTTGCAGAGGCTGGCTCAGAGAGCAGCTGTGCTGTAAGCTGTGTCAGCCATATTTCCCCTCAGCACAGGCTAGGCAGTCCTGCAGCCCAAAGCACTGAGGGGAATGACCTGGCCTCCATTTTATGTGCCCTGTCACCCACCCACCCCCACCTCCCCCCCCTCCCCAGCTGTCTGCATTTATTGAGCTGATGTAGCTTACTATGTCCAGCTGCCTTTGCTGTTGAATTTTCTTCTCCTCAGTGTTCTGGTTTGGCTAGTGGTCTCTATGCTGCCCCTAGAGCTGCTGTGTGAAGAAGAGGAGGCAGCTTGTAGCGGTTCTCCCTCCAGGTGCTCCTCAGGTCTGAAGGGTAGGTGCTGGAGGAACTGGTTTGGGGTCCAAAAAATCAAACCCTATGTGGATCTGGGCATAGGTGTGTTGGGGTGGGCGTGGAGATGTTGCTGTGGAAGAGGCACTAAGTGTTGGACCCCGAGAGGGAGCAGTGGCCATGAGAGGGACTTCTTCCCTCTAGCTAATACCCAGCTTGGTCTCAGCTTCCCTCAGTCACTCACCCAGCACCTCTTTCTCTGCCCTGCACCCATCCCTAAATCCTACCAGGCCTTCTTTTCTCCCCTTGCACCCATAGGAGTGCCCTGCTTGGTAAAACCTCTTCCTGCAGCCTCAGCCCCAGGGTCTCTCCTCAGGCCTGGTGCTGCCCTAGGGACCCTGCATGGGGCACAGCAAGCCCTCAGCTGATACCTCAGTGGCAGCTCTGCTGTCCTGTAAAAACTTGTTTTCTGCTTATCTTCAGGGCTTTTGGCTCATGGTTTTAATGCAGGTGCTTGTTGTGATGCCGGTGTTGGTGTGTTTTACCATGCCAGAGGTGATGGGAGATTACATACATATACAGCAACTGCTATGGCGTTGGTTTTGCTTTGCTCCCAGTCTACATCTTGTGTTGTAGTAAGAGACTTACAAAACACCTAGGGAGTGGCTTGATTTAAAAAAAAAAAAAAAAAAAAGGAGGGGTGGGCAGTTGACAGGGCTCTGTTGTGAAAAGTTTCCACAGAGTAACCTAGTTTGGTGTTGAGGCAGAGGGAACTGCAGCACACCTGGTGCTCAGGGGAACAGCTGACAGGACTAACTTCCTGCCTATTGTCATGTTTACAGTTGATAATGTTCACCTGCACAACCTCCTCTGGTCATGGCTGCAAGTGGTTTGTCTGCTTTCTCTTCTCAGAGTGCTGGGCTTACACTGTGGGAGTGCTGGAGTGCACTGAGGCCATCAGTAAGGTATGGTCCTGACATCCTGTATTTATCAGGAATGTAGTGAATGTATCTTGACCTGTTTGCGGTGTGCCATGCATGCTATTTTGTTTCTTTTTTAAATGTTAGTAGGGCATAACATAATGCTAGTCTTTAAGATAAATTACTTGGAATCTAAATTGGGGGGTTCCAGTCAGGCATAGGCAGGTAATTAGCACCTATGTTTTGAGCACATAGTGAACTAGTTCTCTTAAATTAAGTGCCTAAATTCCCTCTATGTTCAATAGGGAGAGATAAACGCCTAGAAAAGCAACTCCAGAGAGAGAACTTGCCTGCCTAATTTAGGCTGTCCCTCAGGAGGCTCTCAAAGGCACCTAGCTTTCCAACTGGCTATATATGGAATTTATTTTAGAAGGACTGGTTCAAGAGTCATCTAAAATTTAGATGTAATTAGCTAGCCAAGTTAGTTGGATTGGATTCTACCACTTTGTCACCTGAGGCTGATTGAATTACTCAAGGCACTAATTTAGGAAGCACCAAACTACTAATGGGTAATCCCCTGTACAGTTCAGCAGCAAGGCTGCTCCTGGGCACTTACACCTTTTGCTGTACCACCCACTCAGCACGCTGGTCAGTGTGGTTGGGCTGCTGACTGCTTCAGTGAAATGGTCTGACCTAGAAAGCTCAGGGTGTGGGAATGAGCATGGGAGAAAGCAGGAATGTTTTAACTCACAATTTCTGCAATAGAAAATCTATTTTTGAAGTTTACTCTGAGCAACTTGTCTGCTGCTTCATTGAGACTGGACAAAGAGGTGAACATGTTAGACTAACCTGAGTAGTTATTTAATGTTATACTGTTCTCTTAACTCAAACGGCAACATCTACTAAAGCATGAACTTCAGTCACTAAATTTGTATTATACACAGCAATGGTTTCTTGATAGATAGGTTCTCTGCACACATCTGACACATTGTGATCTTTGGTGGTACTCAGTAAGGTATTCACTTCCTCTAACTAGCTATTTCTTAAAAACTGATAAATGAGAATCACAACTAGAAATTGAGGTTATTGTTCTCTAGAGCATAACTCGAAGTACTGGCCAGACAGTTGTGTCTGCAGAGCATTATCTAGGCAGGATAAGAATGGAAGACCTCCTTTTCTCCTCACTGAGGGAGGTTTGGAAAGGGAGCTCCTGACAAAATCACTAGTATCATGCTAAAAGTTCAAATTGCATGAATTTTGTTTTCCTTCACTCACTTTCCTACTGATGTGCCAGACAAATATTTGCTTTTCACAAGAAGAGAGAATCAGTTTACAGGGCATACAGTATAACTGACTTCCACCAATTGTGAATTGTGGGAAGCTCTAAAACTGAGACAAATTCATTGACCCTCCTGCAAAGAGCACTTTGGTGTTGCTGCCTCTCTGAAGACTAGCCTTGCTCAGCAGGTGATAACCTGTACTCTGTTGCTAAGCAGTAGGAAGTGTAAGGAGTGGCCTTTGAATCAGAGGTGACTATATCTTACCTGAAATCACACAAGTCAAGTGACCCTCTGGGGCTTATTGCAAACAACTGACAGAGGGCTTGTGTGAAGTTAGAGAAGCTGTGGAAGGGTTGCTACAGGAACCGTATTGGATATTTAAACTTGCATGCTAGCTGTGTTGTTTAAAACCTATGCTCTATATCTAAATCGGTAAATGATAACATGCTTATGTTACGTCTTCGTAAACAGCAGTTGCATTGCTTGATGATAACTCTTGTGATTGCTGTGCCACAGCAGCATCCTATCTGTAAGTACTGACCTATACAAGTTACAGTGTATTGTTGCAAGGTAGAACTAAATATCTCACAGTTCACCATCTCTTTCCTTCTGTTCCTCTTGGTCTGGCTAAAGGAAACTAAACATGGGAATTGTATTTGTATCTGGCTCCTGGATTTTGGCCTCACTCCAATAAAGCACTTAAGTGTCCTGCAAAACTCAAGGTTAAGCACGTGCTTAACGGTCTTGGTGGATCAGAGCCATGAGGGAAGGGGAGAAAAGTTGCTCTTGTCAAATTTTGACTGTGACTGACAGTTTGGCCTTTACTAATCATAAAAATGTGATTTACTGTAAATCTGTTGCATTAATATCTGCATGCTCTGTGCACTTTTTAAGGAAACTGTTTACTAAAACAGAGTGCCTCCCCTTCCTGGGTGTTGGAAGATTTTATTTACTTATTTATTTTCCCTCATTTGGCTATGCATTGTCTTTGTGGTGTTAGCATGCGATTTGTGTTTCAGCTTCTCTTCTTCCTCATAACACTGTCTGAACTGGAGAACTAATCTATAATGGTGATCAAAGACAAAATTAACTCATCATAGATGCTTAGAAATCCTTGAAGTAATATAGTTGCTAATGTTCCTTTAAAGAAATTATTTTTCTAATGTTAGTTTATGAAAGTACCTAGTCTGTGCTCCTAAAATGGCCTGCTTGTTAATTGATGGACTAACAAATCTGATGTGTAAGCTGAGTAAATGCAGGTTAGGAAAGTCCTGTAGAACGGCAAGGCTACAGAATCCAAAGCTTTCTGTTCAGAAAGCCTCGAAGAAACCTATACTGTAAGAGAAGGCACAAGTGTCATGACAGTATCTACAGGGAACAAATGGTAACTCATGATGCTAGATTATGGTTTCTGTATCATTCATTGAAATTTTGTGTGGCAATTGCAGCTGAAGAGGAACTGTGACTTTGAGAACCACAGTTCTCAAATGCTTATAAATAAGATGCAGAGGACAGAAACTAGAGAAGTCCTTTTTCACTTGCATTGTAGGTATTATGTTTGTACACTTGCAGCATCTCTGGGGGAAACTATGATGATTGCTTACTAAATATTAGAAAATTATTTCATGTTTTTCAATAGCTGAAAGTAAAGAAGGCTGCCAGTATATTGAAGTGAGCTGTGTGTACAAATTCTTTGTGAACCACCAGTGATCCAGAGTTCAAGAGTTTCAGCAGCAGTGGGTTGTATACAGCCTTATGCCCTATTCTGAGTATTGTACATAATCAAATGTCAATTTAGATGAAACGTGCACAACTACTGCTTTTTTAAGACCAAATCTTCATGCTATAGCAGCTGTAAAGATGAAGATAAGAGAATTAACAATATCAAATATCATGGCTTGTCACAGAATTTAATTTTTGTAAAGCTTATGCCATTCCATCTTCAGCTGTGTTTAAAGTGTCCTTTGTTGATTTCCCATGCAACAAAATTCATGTTTTACTGTACTCTTGCTGTATCTTTGCATATAGGCTGTAATTACTTCAAAATCACACAGATTTTTCTTGTCCTTTCTGTGGATTTTTTTTTTTAAATAGACTTCTGAAGCATATCTAGAATAAGGTTGTGGCTTTAGATGCATTACTGTGGGCAGTCATAGGAAGCAAGTCATAATTTCCTGTTAAGTTGTACAGCCTTTCTCCGTAGGGATCTGTCATGGCATGTGTGCTTGCTTTGAAAGGTTTTTTTGCAGTTTGAAAAGCTTTACACTCAAAAGCTGTTTGTGAATTTTTCCGGATTTGCAATTCAGTAGAACAGTTTCACTGTACAAACAGTAAGTTTGAACACAGAACTGTAGTACGTGGCTTGCAACTCTTTAATGGGATAGTGTATTTTTACTTAGACTACTCATGAAGAACCAACAAATTTCTGAAAATTAATTCCTATTCATAAATATTTCATATTAAAAAAGCAGAGTTTAACTGACATATTATTTATAAAAAATGATTGTTCAAATCTTTCTGTGCTTATGGAATGGTGAGGTGTTTTAAAATGTATGAAACTGTATAGTTAACTTTTTAATTTATGAAAAAATTACCCCATCAATTCCTATGGTAATTTCAAATTAAAACTGTTATTTCATGAAAGATGTATTTAATTTATGTGACAGAGAAATCTGTATAACTTTAGGCAAGCAGCCAATGTATGACTTTTAAGTATATTGTCAAGGCAACTTTATTATACTCATGAGAATACTTCTGCTGAAATTATGCATAATGCCCTAAAAGCAATAATAATGTTGAGCAGTATTTAACTTAGAAGTGAAGATTATATTGGTATTACTAAGCATGCACTTATGAATTTTGTATTTCCTTTTTTACTCTTCTTGTATTTACCCTGTTTTAATAATAGATGAAATAAAGTTATCCTTGGGATTTAAGAATTGTGCCCCGCTAAACAACTAAAAAATTTTATAATAAATCAAATGAGACAGATTTGAGATGTCTGGAAAATACTGCTAATGAATTTATTGTGAATCCTTTAAAAAAAAAAAAAATCTCAGCTCTCATCCAAAGATCAGTGAGGAAATTGCCACTGTTCTCAGAGAGCTGATTGGAATGTACAGTGAATTGGTGTAGTCCAGACTTATTTATTGTCATTATCTAATACTGGCATGATTTTTGCCTTTTTTACATTAATGTATATCAGTTAGTTAAAATGGAGTTAATTCTGGTTTAGATTAGTATAAAAGAGAACAGAAGCTAATTCATTCACTTTAACTTTCTGCCAGTCTTATAATGTTATTTAGTAAACATTTATGGAGTGAGCTGTAAGTCAATGCAAGTCTAATGCTGAGAATGAACATGTTTGATTCAAATGGGGCTGTTAATTTTTATATGGAAAACTGATTATGCAATCAAATTCATATAGTGAGTCCTCGATACACATATCAGAAAATCTACTAACAACATCAGGACCAGAATATCAGTGATCTTTATTCTGTTTCCTGTATAAAGTTGAATGGAAGCATTTGGAAGATCTCCTATCAGAGTTTAAAAAGTAAAAAAAAAAAAAAAAACCAAAACAAAACAACAACAAAAAAACAAACAAACAACCAAACAGCAACACAAAACCAATAACCAACCAACCAACCAAAATGCCCAACCAAGGGGGGGGGGGGGGGGGGGGGGGGGGAAATCAGTGGAATTTAGGCAGTGGAAGTGTTTGAGTATTTTGAGTATTTTACTCAAGCCCTTGAGCAAATATTAAATGTGCTTGGATCAACAAATGACATGCAAATGAGGTTCACTTTAAAAAATTAAAATGTTCCTGAATACTAACTAATGCCTCATAGAGAGACTATTTAAAAAAAAAAAAAAGTCTTAAGCACCTGGTGGAGTTAATTGGGGTGTATCTCTGAAATGTATCTCTTTTCTGACAACTTATGTGTTGTAGCCTGCATTTTTCATGGGACAGGATGTATTTAATCATAGAATCATAGAATGGTTGAGAGTGGAAGGGACCTTAAAGATATCTAGTTCCAACCCCCTGCCATGGGCAGGGACACCTCCCACTAGACCAGGTTGCCCAAGGCCACGTCCAGCCTGGCCTTGAACACTTCCAGGGATGGGGCATTCACAGCTTCTCTGGGCAACCTGTTCCTGTGTCTCACCACCCTCGGAGTGAAGAAATGTTTCTTGTAATGTAATTTCAACTTTTAAAACTTCTTCTTTCCAGTTCAAATCCAAAAGCTGTGTTCTGTAGGTTAAATTTTTAAATTATAAGCTGTCATTATCTAAATTGTACTCTGATATACAATGTCTCTGTAGTTCATGTAAATTTTAAGAAGGCAGCTCCCATATTTTTCAGTTATAAACAGAAGCGGGCATAGCTTTCAAGATATACTTTGAATTTCTTTTTCTTATTGGTGAATTTTTCATGAACTCACATTTTTGTTCCAGAGTATATTTGCCACAGGACCATCTTGGACATGAATCAAATCCTGCAGGTCTTATTGCCTACTGTTATCTTTGTACGGATCCTACCATCACTAGCTTTCCAATTTATGTATTATAATGAAGAATCTAAATTAGGTGCAATGGATCTGTGACAAATAACTCTTGTGACTCCGAGATTTGTTTGTTTAAAATCAGGCTGGCAAGGGATTTAAGCATGCACTTTTTTTAGTGCTCAATAAAGCAGTTAATCATATTTTAAAGTGTAAGTGTGGATCAAAGTACTTTATTGAATCGGATCTTTTGAAGTTCACTGACCTGTAGTAAATTGGGAATTTCGTAGCTGACTGTACAATTAAACTTTGACTCCAGGGGATATTTAGGTTTAAATTTCTCATTAGAAAGTAATTCTGAAGTGAGATTTTTTTCCTCCTGACGAATGCAAAGAAGCGGTGAAGAGGCTAAACAAAAAAAAATTATTTTGGAATTCAAATCTAACTTTTATGCACGATTTTTCTCATTTACTTCTCTGCTTCAATTAGAAGTATATTGTTTTGTAGCTTAACTTCCAGTTATTCTTTGACCTTTCAGCAAACATTCTTTCACTTTTTCTAGGTTTTTTTTTTTTCATATAAAAAACCCACAACCTTTTTTAATTTGTTCCAGTCTCTTCTGAATTATCTTACAAAAGACAAAAGGAGACAACAACATGGTAGAGAGCTGCTTTCTACAAAATCCCTTTAGTACTGAAAGCTCACTCCTTGCTGATGCTTGGTGTTAAATTTGGCAACTACTGAATGCTTTCTCACACCAATAAAGTGACTTTCATTGAAAGTAATTGAGACAAAATAAAAAAAAAAATACTGAAAGGCCTATTCAATTATCAAGTACATTACAATAAGCAGAGGGGTATTCTCATTACTGCTGGAATGATGGTCAAGATTCCCAGTTGCCATATTGTGGCATAATCCCACTGGAGTCTGCAATACTTTCTTGGTTCCTGTTATTTGAAGATTTGGCTCCAGATGTGATGATATAAAATAATACCTGATGATATAAAACGATCTGTGAATTGGAAACATCATTTAAAATTTAATTCACAGTATTTATGTCAACAAATAAGTGTTGCATTTTATAAGCAGGGCTTTGCTAGAAGCATAACAATAAAATACAAATATTTATCTGACTTGTTCTGTGTTGGATATGTTTATAACATTTTCCAGAGGAAGAGAGCAAAGAGGCATCTCTTAAAACATAAATTCAGGGACCTCTGTACATTATCACTATTTCTCTCAAATTGAGGATTTAGAATCTCTTTTTCTTGTATCAGATTCCACTTATGCTTCCTGTGGAGTCTGCTTCCACAGTCAGATGTGATTAATCCTCCATTCATTAGGGATTTTGGAAATGAAAGGTTTCTTTTTTTTTTTTTTTTTTTTTTTTCCTTCTTTTAGAAAAGCTGGTACTCCTATATCTGGGCTTAAACCTTGCATTTTACTTGCAAATTTCTTGCTTAACTGGTTGTAGAGATGGAGCAACATAGATACCCAATGTATATAATTCTTTCCTAAGATATATTGGGTTTGGTGGTGGTAACTTTGAAAGGACCAGGCTTTATTCTTGTGACCCAATTTGATCTGGCTTGGAAAACTTGTTTACAGCCAATTTGGAACTTGTGTGTTTCACCCTGTGAGCAGCAACCACATCCATCTGTTTCATCATGTAAAGAGCAGAGACAACACTTTGATGGTGATGGCTAAATGTATATCACAATATAGCGGTGCATTATTCTGAATGAATGATCTGAATGAGGTTTACACAGACACACTGAAGAGGAAGCATCTCAAAACAACATTACAGCCAGACAATTAGGATACAAATGATGTATGCAATATGGTCACGTAACTGCACATCACACATACATGATGCAGAGATGGCTATGGAAAATACTCACTTTTTCACTTGATTCTGCTTCCTTTTGGCTTCTGCACCCCTTTGGTGCATAGCAGGGAAGTAGGTATTTGTGTTTAGTGGAAGAAATTACACTGACTAACAGACACAAGCATTTTACTCATAAATTTATCATAGACTTTTGCTGAGTAGACTGACAACCACTACAAATGGTGCATTAAACATTTACTGAACCCAGGCTGAACTCCTGGCCCTGTTGAAGCCAATGAATTTTGCACTTTTTTTTTTTTTTTTTTGGGGGGGGGGGGGGAACGGGGGACAGGTAGAGGAGGCAGCATTTTGTGTTGGTTTCTAATTGTTTGTTAATCACTTAGTATAAAATTAGAAAAGATGCCTTAAAGGGAGCATTCCTTTCCTTTGTGCAATTACTCCATAGACATTGGAGTTTACCACAAGCAAAATGCCGTGTTCAACAGGGGCTCAGGAGGAGTTTGCCAGGCCTGGTTTCCAAAGTAGTAGAAGATATTTGTATAATGTGTGTGTATTAGTGCAGCGCATCCGTGATGCTCTGTAAAAGAAGTATCTGCTGGCCTTGTGTGCATCTTAAATACGTTCAAAAGGTACAGTAGCTGTTACCTTTAAATGTGAAAGGAATAAAACAGGATTGTGGGTTTTGCCGAAGGCTTTCACAAAAGAACAACTTGTGTGTTAAGATTACATCCATTAAACCTCCTGATGAGTAGGAATCGTTTGTGTGTGCTAAATACTAACGGCAAACTAAATGCACTTGCTTGGGGAACAAGTTCATGTATGTGAGCAACAGGAGGGAATAAAATCCACTCTTGCTGTGAGATGGAAGTGCTGTTTTACTGTAGCGTTCAGTCACTGTCTTCAAGAAACTAATGAAACCACCTAAGGTTCACTGGCTACTCCAAGGTGTAAGGCTTAGTGTGATGACATTACGTCCTCCCCTTCGACTGGAGTTATAGAAATGAAAGCAGTGGGGTGTGCAAAATTACATATTCCGACCTGGACCAGGAGTAGAATCCCAGTGAGAGCTTAGGGATGGGATCAGAGAGATTAAAAATGATACTGCTGCGAAGTGGTTGTTTCTTATTTCATATACGCATTGAATAAGAGTATTTTATGTGTGCATTGCAAATGAATATTTGTGGTGTGAACATTGATGGCAGAAATTATAATTGAAATTTTAAATTGGTTTTAAATAACTTTCTGGTAACTGACACATATTGCACTTTCTACAGATCCCTTTATTTAGGGGGAAAATGCATTTTTGTTTAATTTTTCATGTCAAAACATCTAAACCCCCAAGCGATTACATTATTTACCCCACACTTTTTTTCCCCGTGTCGGTGAGGGAACGTGCTGACATTGGTGTGGGACCCTCTAGCGGGTGGGTTCAACCAGCCCCGCTGCGCCCAGGAGAAGCTCAGCAGTGGGTGAGGTTCCCCTCAGGCTGCGCGTGCCGCATGTCCCGTGGGGCTTTTGCATCTCGCGCTGTGTCCGCGGCCTCCTCAGAGCCCCGCGCTCCGCCCACCTGTGATGTCATAGTAAGGAGGGGCTTTTCTTCTGCAGACTCCTCCCTCGGAATCTCCTTCATCACCATGGCAACAGCCTTATCTGCCGCCCTAGAGCCTTTCCCCTACAACAGCGAAATCAACAATGGCGCAGTCAGCAGCGGGCCTGGCAACAACCAACAACCGCTTCCCAACAACACACCCCACAACCATCCAGTCGTTAAACTGACGGCGTTTACGGCTGGAAGCAAAGCTTGGTTGAAAGTAGAATACACAAACACTGTTTAAAAATAATAATAATAATAATAAACTATCCGTGAACCGTTTCGTTATCAACGTGGTTGGGCTCTGGCCGCAGTCTCGTGACTCGTTAGAGTTGCCCCATTGAAGTCAACGGGAATACGGCACTGCCTTGCTGGGGCAAGGCTGGCTGGGAATACTCCAGTGCAAATAGAACGGTTTGGACCTATCCTGCAGGATCAGCCCCTTGCTTTAATTTGTTATCCAAAAGTTTATGTCTGAAATGCCTGGTTTTTGCTTAAAAATAGCATGGAGCTGATTTTGCAAATAAAGCACAGATCCTTGTAGTTCACTGAGGCAAACAGTCCCTGAAATTTAAAAGTATAACCTGTAGGGCTGGGCCCACAGTGTTTATAGCTCTAATAACATTTTTAAAAAAGCAGCTTACATTATATATACAGTCTGGTTTTTGCTAACAGAATATACGGAGCCAAATTCTGCTGTCATAGGCATTGCTACAGTTCTCCAAAAAGAGATTATTGTTGTTGAACGTTAAGATTTTTTTTTAAAAAACTTCACTTTTCTTAAAATTCACTTAATGTATTGTAAATATTCAAGACAAAGTTAAATTTTTTTAACAATATTTCATTTTAATATTTTAGCCAAACAAAAAATGCCCGAACAGTTTGTGCCATTCTCCCTTTGAAGCCATACTCTTTATTTAAAAAGGATATTTGTCTTGATTTCCCATGGGTTTCTGTATTTTGATCTCTTATACTCTTGCAAGTGACAGAGGAAGTCTGAGCATACACATAAAGCGTAACAGCAGAATGGTATTATGCTAGTGACCCTGGGCATGGCCTTATTTTTATACTTATAAAGCTCCCATTGATTTCTGTGGAAGTTTTAGCTGTGCAAAGACTGCAGGATCTGGCTCCATAAAAGTAGCATTTTACACTAGAGTTAAATATATTTAAATACTTAAAAGTCTATTAACAGAAGGGGTTCTTTACTACCACATCATGTACTAGAATTACTTGCACTAGCACTGTATTCTGTGTCCAGTAAAAAACCCAACACTACTGCTTATACTGAACTACAGGTTATTTCAGAAACATTTCATCAATTGCAGGTAAAAACATTACATTCTGTTGTGATTTTTGAACAGATTTTATTAATCATCAGGTCAATGTTAGGTTAGCTTGCTTGTGCAACACATCACAGTTACCCTACAGAGTCCTTTGCATGCTGCAAGAAATTCTCAGAGCAGAAGTGTCATAAATGATAAGCATGCTGGATTTGTGATGCCTTTGATATCCAAAGAACTGCAAAGTCATTGTAAAATTAAGTATATTTAGTTCAATAAGAATTAATTCTAATTAGTAAGCATATCAAAGGTTCTTGACCAATTATGTATTTACTCTGTTCGTGATTCATATGACATATTCCAGGTCTACGAAGCTTGTTTCTAATATGATGTGTAGAGCTATCGTTAGCTAGCTCTAATAACATGCCATTTGATCTTTATAAAATGTAGTCCTTTTGTGCTGAGTGATAGAACAAAATAGTTTATTAGCTAGAAAGGATGCATTGGAAAGCATGCAGTGCTTTTTATTTCTTGCAGAGTAAAAACCCACCAAAGCAAAGGTCAGGTCACTTTTTTGAAGACAGAGCCACTTTTTCTTCAAGGTTTCACCTACTGCCTGAAAAGAGTCATGATACTCATATTAGTGCCTGCTTTTAACCTTTCATAAACATAACTCTGCAAAACCCCGGGAGTGGTTGATACCATATATAATCGGTCTTATCAGTTTAAAGTGGCTATAGGACAATGTAGAATAGTAACCTGATAAATACCTCTGTGCTATTTTTTATGCACAGACTTTGTATATCTGCTACTCAAAGCAAGTGCTTTGATACTACTATTTTATTAGGGCTTTCTTTTAGCTTTCCTAAAAGTCAGGTAGATTTGTTTCTGGCTATTTGGCCTATGGTATGAAAAACAATATTCTGAAACTCAAAGTTAGTAGGCAATTTCCTGGATACCAAAGGGAGAGACACTGCAGTAAAGTAGCTTAAATTCTGAGATTCTGGTGGAGAGATACACAGGTGACTAATTCATTGGAAAATCCAGGTTTTTTTATGCTGGTGACTAAAAATGGATTTTGTTGTCCAGTGTAAGGTATGTAAGCTTGAAAGTTTTGGTCTCTGTATTCGCTATAGTGAATACTAACGTATTCAATCCTTGTCTATGAAGCGATTAGGCAGAAGAATTGGAGAGGAGTGAGAACAGTTTGTCTGTGACCAGGACAGCCTTGTTACTGTTGTGAGCTGCAGCTGAAATTATAATCTCTAGCACATTGATTACAATAACTATTGAAGGATTGTTCTTTTAAAAAAAAAAGAAAAAAAGAAAAAAAAGGTTGCAATTTGTTTGGCTGCCTTCAATGTTAAATGTTTTTTCTTAGCGTTTTGGCTTGCTGTATGTATTTATCTGTTACAGTATCTTACTGCTCAAACACTGCAATTCTGTAACAGCTAATTTTACACTTGCAAGGTCTTTAAAATGAATAGTTTGTTGATAGCGCAGATTTGCAAGGTAAGTTATTTTCTCATGTAAACAACAGTTTAATAATTTGGTAAATTAATTTCCTCATTCCCTATTTGTCTGCAATATACAGATGGAAACAATTGTGATGCAGAGCATAACAACCTATGTACAAATCAAGACAAACATGAATTGATGAAGGAAAAACATATTATTTGTTTCATAGAACATACTGCTCAAGAAAAAATGAGAAACATGCCAGTATTTCATTATTTGATACGTTTAAAACCAAACAGTTCCTTTAGGTGATACCTCAAGAGCAAAAGAAAGAGGAGAGCTCAGAGTATTCCTATGATGCTAAATATTTATAAGAGAATTGGGTTTAAAACTTAATAACAGTTTCTCTAGGTTTATCCTTTGGGATCAGATAATGAATAATAATAGACATTTCTAAAGGAGTATGCTGATTTGATAGGATTTTGTAAGGAAATACTCTATTTTTGCAGCTGGTGTTTCTGAATAGTTCCAAATTAAATTTTGTACAAGTCACACTATTTACATGTGGTACTTAGCAGTGAGTATTTAATTAAGCTCCTGTAAGAGCATATTAATGTAAATTTCTAGTGGAGAATACAGGCTTGTTTTTTAAAAAAATCAGTGATGCATATAGGTTTGTAATGTTGCTTGCATAAAAGAAAGCTTTTCTTTAAATGCATGGGACCAATAGATCACCTTCAAGTCATGATGGGCAGATCAGTTAGAAAGACTACATGGTCATACTTGAAACATTACTGTTTAGTGAAATACTATATAATTCTGTAATTCTTTTCTTCATTACAGATTTTTGCAAATTTGCTCTTGTATTTGAAAAGTCAATGACCAGTGCCTTTAAAATATTTAATATTTTGGAAACAGTATTTGAACTATAATGATTTATTACAGAAATTCTTTGTCATCTTCTATGCAATAAAAGGATTTTATCTAAATCCATAACATAATTAGAAGTTTATTTTTGATTAATATTTAAGGTACTGGAGTCCCAAATTTGCCTTTCAGGAATGTTTATACGACTTGTGCTTGTGAGAATGTGTATAGAAAGAAACTAAATGAGTTTAAAAACAAAACCACCCCAAAATATTTATACACAGAGAAAGAAATTCTGCCTTTATATCAACCTGTGCTGTCCCATTTATTTTCCAAAGATCCTACCAAGCTGTTTCAGCTTTACTTGACACACTACAATGCATCACTATTCAGTGAGCTACTGGAAATCATCTCAACATGGGTATATTTAAATTTAAGCTTTGATAAAATAGACGTTTTATCACAGCTTCCCTCATAAAGAAATTTGATAGAAAAACGGGATATGTAGACAGCACTAGTACATGTATGATATGGTTACTGATTTCATGTGGCATCTCTCCTTTCTAGTGGAGGAGAAACAGAATAACAAATTGCCGTATTTATGAATATAATGCCAAAAAAAGTGACCAGCTATCCTGAACTTTTCACATCAGGCTATTGAATTGAAGTGTGTTTAAAAACAAAACAACAAAAAACCCCACAAAGTACTTTTCAGTCCAGAATGTCTTGAAGTACTGATCTGCTCTTTTAATAGCTCTAATAGATTGGGGAGGGGTTTTATAAAGTAAACTTTATGAAAGATGCATTAGTGGTAACCTTAAGTTATAGTAGCTGTAGTCCTTCTATGTTAGGAGAAAGAACAGATAGAGCTACTGTATGAATTGAACTTGGGCTGCTTGGCTGCTGTCCAGATCCCCAGGCAGCTGATAAATCAGACTTGCAGTACCAATTAAGCAGCCTATTCAAAATGGATTTATGCACTACAAATCTTTGTGGTTTGTGCAATTTAAAAGTAAAAATGAAGGTACAAGGTTGACTTTATTGTTTAAAAGTGTGCAGTGCTAACATTTTTACCTCTCAAAATGAGCATGCGCAGCTATGCAATAGTACCATGATTGTTCTAGTGTCCACAAGATGACTGTGAGCTCTCGATTTCACATAGGATCTGTGTTTATTACTTTGTATTTTTCCTTTCTTGGGTTTTTCTGTTCATGTTTTTTTCCATATGTCTTTCTTTTCATCATCCATGCTTTTCTAGTGTTTTCTAGTGGTGTTATATCTTGCATCTTATATGTCATTAAAAGTAATGAGAAACCGTATGGTGAGGCAGTTTTATGAACCAATACTAGATGGATATTTAAACAGAAAATTCTGTTTCATCAAAGCTCTTGGTAGTTTTTTCTTACAAGCTTAACAGTGAGGTATATAACTAAAGTAAATGGGATCATAATTCCTTTAGCCAGTGCTCAGTTGACTGTGGTGTGGAGACATCTGAACAAGCTCTGTGTCCTGAACTGGAGGTGGTATTGTCAAGGCAGACCAGCTTTCAGGACCTGAGCTGATATAATACTTGCATCCTTTGGAACCTCTTATCAAGCTTTCTGTTAGTGATGGTCCAACTTCTCTTGACTCATGACCTTTAGTAGTTCATTCTTGTGGGATTATGGTGAAATAAATCTAGTACTGACTGCAGAGAAGGAATCGGGTATAGGAAGGCTTGCCTAAGAAGGAATTTACAGTAAAGCCGCTAAATCTGTATTGGCTCAGTTCAAAGTGTACTAATCATCTTTCATTCCTTTCTCTTTTCATTCTTGTGCTGATGGAATAACAGATTTCAATATTAATATGGGAAGAACTTTTCCTTTACTGCATACAAGAAAATTGGCAAAGAGAGAGATAATAGCTGGTAAAAGGGAATCAGCACAAATGTTCACATTTATTTTCATTGGGTTGTGTCTTACATCCATTTAAATGTCAATGCTGTGGTTAAATCGCATTTCAATTTGACAATAATTTGCATTGAAATGGCATTGTTTTCTGTTTATTGACCATCAGTAACTATTGCATTACTTGTGCTTCCTTTAGAAGTTCTCTCATTCTGATGCCTATAGATTCATTTGGAAAGCCAAGTGGGACTGCTTCCAAATTATCTCTGGTGAAAGCTCTGCAAGACCCATTTTACTCTCAAGAACTTATAAAAAGTTATTGTACTTAATGCATGTGAACATGTTATATGTGTTCAAATCTAACTCATTGTCTATAGACTAGTATGATTCCTGCCAGCTAATTAGAGGAAGATGCAGTAAACTCGGTTGTTTCTTTTAAGTCAAAAAGCTTTATTTAGAATCTACATAGGGAGTGTATCTTTTGAGCAAGGTAACACTTTCTAATGTTGGAACAATAATGTTGACTAACTGTGAATAGTAAATCCAGCCTGGAATATAGGGCCAGGTTGGTAAGTACCAGGAGAGCGAGGTCTGGGACAGAACTAACTACTTAAAGGTTGTTTAAGGTTCTGGTCCTTTTATGAACGAGTTATATAATGTAGCTGCTTGTGATAACAGGGTTGGGTGAGACGTTTTGCAGTCCTTTTCATTTTATGTAAGCATCATCTTTTAATCAGGCCATTGTGAATATGTGGAAACTATTTTTTTAGCACTTATTTGATTGACTTCTTGATAATTTGGAACTGCATTATCAAAGGGGTGAGTCTTTAGACTGCACAATAGAGACTAGCTGTAGAATTTCTTTCATCTCTGCTTAGTCTGTGTCAAGGAACATTGTGAAATCAGTGGGTTTAGCAAATGGCAATTTCAAATTTATTTGGTAGCCTTCAGCAGAGAATTAACACTAAAATATTTTCTCTCTCTCAGCTGGGGTTCATTTTATGTTGGCTGCAGTATCATGAGCCCCAATCATAACATACATGTAATAACAACAGAATTAGTTTATTACTGTGGTAATGCATGTACTGAATTAGAATAAGGCATTCCTCTAGTACTAGTTCCAAGTGAAATTCAAGGAGCTCAGATCACTTTCAAAATAAACAGATTGGTGACTAATGTACTGTCCATTGTTTAAATGCGTGTTTACTGCACACGATGTGTAAACTATGTATGTTTCTCACTCACTTCCTCCCAGCACGTAATGTATTGTTCTCTAAAGTGTTAGGGGTTCCTCACCTCTGAAAGCTGCTACACAATTTTTAACGGTTTTGTTTCATGAAATGTTCAGAGAATTTGGACAGTCTACGGCAAACATAGTAAAATTAAAGGCCATGCAGTAAGTCTGAATTGATACTTTGATACACATAATATTACTGATGAAACAAGTTCTCCTGATATGACTTCCAGTTTTGTGCACTTCTTCACATAAGTTATCTTTAGTGGAGTTTCCCAGGATACAGTTCATGTTGAGTGAAGGGCTACAGCAGTGGCAGACACTAATGATAAAGTTAGGAGCACAGAGAGCACCTGGAACATACAAGATCTGCTATGAAGATATGTGTGTGTAATGTAGAGCTTGTTTTCACGGCACAGGAGTGAAGATAATATAATTCTAACGACATTTATTCACATATACAAACAGTTGGGCATTACATTTTATCTGTTGTTTTCAAATGATAATTTAAATTTCACTTCCTAATAAAGAAACAATACTACATGGTTATGTATGTGTGCTGGAACTGTGGTAGTTTGTCAAAAATTCACATCAGTGAGAAAGCGGTTAAATCTGTGCCTTAAAACAGTTGGTGCACATACATTCTGTTTCATAATTAGAAATGTTTCAGCATATAAGAAGCTGGGCAGGAGACAATTTTTGAATAATCTTCCATGTGCTTGTCTTCAGATAGGAGATGGGAACGCAAATTTTCCTTATATTCCTCTGCTGGTTCACAAACCCAGATGTTTCCACTGACACAGGTTGGTCAATGGTCCATAAATACTGAATGGAAGAATTTTTGATAAATCTATAAGATTTCTTATCAGCATACAGAAATATGCCCTATTCCACATACTCTTCTTAATGTGCCTTAAGAATTAGTTAAAGTTTAGTTCATTTCCTGAATAATTTGAGGGCTAGAAGTTTGATCATCAGTAAGAATTGTTGAGAATTTTTACTTAAAACAGACAGTAAAGATTTCAGCATTTTATTTTAAAACTGTATTGAAGAATTATTTAGTTATTAAATGTTTTCTCTTTAAAAATCTAGAATTTGTTATTTTGGCGGGTAGAAGTTGAAATTATATTTCAATTCTTTTAAACCCTCCCTCAGACACAGAGGATGTTAATCCAGAATAATGAGTAAACCATTTAATACATCTGAAATCAATTTGGATTTTAAGTAATCTGTCGACATATAGAAATTTTGTATTAGTGCTAATGCTGTTCAAGATTTAATGGCACAGCTGAATAAACACAGAATTCATGGTAAGTTGGGTAAACAGGATACTTAGAAAAATACATACATAGCTTGCCCTTTTTTAAAAAAAGAATTGCTTAGGGAAAACAGTGAAAATAAACTGAGGGGTGGTATTTTTTTAATGTGGAAAAATCAGAGGCTTATTAAAGAGCAGGAATACAGAACAGTCTTTGCAGGAAATTCAGAATATAGAACAATGTTCTGAGCTAATTGATGATTACAAGACAACTGTTGTGTCTTATATAAAATGTTTTATAGCTGTAGTGGTAGGGTAACCCTCAGTAAAATTAATAGCTGTTCTTATTTAACCTCAGACAATGGCTTGAGCTACAAAACTTGAGACAAGCATTTACTTTTTTGCATGCTTGTCACAAATGTTTATAGATGTTGGGAATATTGATTTCGACAGTTTTGCTTGAATCTGCTTTTGCATTACCTCTGCCTTTAACTGTGTTGCTGTTAGAGGTTCCTGTACTCTCAGCTGTGGTGTCCTGAGAGTCAAAACATTAATTTATTGATATTCATACAGCTAAGGCAGTGTTGACCACCGCAATTTGCAGAGTGAGTCATGGCATAGCTTAAATGTTCCTGTTTATTTAAAAAAAAAAAAAAAAAAAAAAAGACAGGTCCAGCTGTTCCCAGAAACTGCTGTGCCTTAACTGTTATATCTTGATATTGCTAATGTTTCTCAATAAAAAAATGCACTTAGATGTGGCAACACAGAAGTATTTTGGCCTCATGTAAAAGGTGTTTTCCAAGTACCTAGTAGCAGTTTGTCTACAGTCTCAGACTCCAGCTTTTGCAGAGAAAACAGTGGATGATCTCTGGGGAGAGATCAGTCTGTGCATTGGTTCTCTCTTTTATTACTTCTTCAATTGGAACCAATGAGACTCGAAAAAGTATATTACAATGCTTTTAAGTATGCGTAAAAGACAATTAGAAGGATAACTGTGCCTGGAATATGACACAAGTTCTTTTAAAAAAGAAAGTGATGCGGGTTCTGATATTAAAATCATATCACCTGTGCTCACCCTGTCTGAAACATAGAAGAAATGTGTATTTTTTCCAGTGTTTGCAAGCTTAAGTACTTTGTTCTTGTTCCAGATATCATTATAAAACCATTCACTTACACAGTTGTATGCCTGTGTAGCCAAAAAAGGAATTAGATCCCATTAGCCAAATCTTCTTGTTTGTGGATACTTTCTCTGGATTGGGCAGGGACTCATCAGACATTTAGAATGAGAAAAAGAGAGGTAAAGAAACAAACATAATTTAAAAGAACAAAAAACCTCTTCTAGAGCTAAAAGAAGGCTCTGCACACATGCTAATCTGATCATATCCTATAATTACAATTCTGTGAGAGTCTTAAGATCATTTAAATTCTGCAATTGTGGTTTTCTGCACAGAAAAGAACTGCACACCTGTAGAGAATATAACAATTTTTTATCAAAACTGCTGGTTGGACATAGCAGTTGTCTATTGTTTCCACTGGCTTTTACATTCCCAGATTAAAAGAGTCAATGTTGCTTATTGACACTGTAGGGATGGTTTTACTTGTGTTCTGAAAGCCTTTAAAGAGGGTGGAATTATTTAGGAAAGGTGGAATTATGTTGAATAAGGGCAACTGTTCAGATGCCTTGTTACTTCAGAGTCAGATAACATTCTGCATACTGTTTTGAATAATGAGATATGTATTCAAATAAATGAATTAGTATATGTCTCTAGCTAGGTGCCTAATTTCAGAAGCATTTTTAACTTGTATTATTTCTAAAATGACTGTTATTTTGATTGTTCTGGTTTTTGTTTATGAAGGGAGAAAGCTTAGACACAGAAGACAATTTGTAATGTATTCTCATCAGTATTAACTCCTATTGAAGATTAGGATGAAAATCTCAGGATTTGAGTTCTACAAATCTGGGGTAAACATTATGAGATCAAAATCCATGCCTTCAGTTTAATTCTTTCATATAGGTTCTTTTCTGATTTGTGTATAATAATTACAGGAAAAGATTTAATTCTGTTCAGGATTTTTGTCTCTTTGGCTCTTTTCTTAAACACCTTGCTCAAATGTTATGGAAAAGAATGGAGATTTTTGTTAACATGAAATGCTAAAATATATTTAATCCCAACATAATATATGTGATTCTGCTATGTAAAAAGGCAGAAAGATGGTGAGGCAAAAAATGAATGGGATAAAAAAAAGTGAAAGTGTAGATGGAGGGTTATGATCTGGATTTGTTTTGAAGCAGATTGTTTTTAATTTCTCATCAGGCCTGTCATGAGACCTGCACATATTAAATAAGGAAAACATATCATACTAAATGGCACATTTGAAAACAACAGATCAGGACAGTTTATGATTGAAAAATAATTTTAGGACTTATTTTCTTGACCTATTTGAGTTCTCTCCAGCCACCATTCTGAATGCTTCCAGGATAGATTTAGCACTTTCCATGATACACAACTTTGTCTCCCACCAAAATATGAACATTTGATACCCTTGAATTTATCATGTAATTTTTCTGCTACAACCTTAAGATTTGAGTCCTTTCTACAGTGAATGGAGACTAAAATAGAACTGTTATAATGCTTCGGTTGTAAAGGGGCTTTATGCTGTATCCTTGACTCAAATTCATTCTGTGTCTCTTGTGCTGTGTGTTCTTGGTAACACGGGTTTCTGAATCTTAGTGTACTTACTTGCCAGAATAAAACTCTTTTAATGCCGTGTAGTAGAATATGTTTACCCCCTTATTTTTATTCCCTAAAAATAGCAGGTTGCCATTTGTCACACAATAGCAATAGTGGTTGAGGCAGTAGAAAAACAGTGTGACTGCAAAATAACTTCATGTCCCTGACCTGGAGATGGCCTCTGCACACAGTTTCAGCTTTGGAATGATCTCATCTGAAGTACTGAAGTATGTTAATGCTGCAAAAGCAGCATTAACAGCATCTTATAAGCCCATTTAGAGAGGATTATGCTACTGTCCCTTCATTTAGCCCCTCGTTTATCACACAGTTGGGAAACCTTCAGGAAGCCAGTTCTTAAAATTGAGGTATTATGAGTGTGCTCTTAAAAGATATTTTTTATTCTTTGATGTGTACTATTGGACTAATGGACTTTTCTACTCTAATACTGCAAAAATGTTGTAGTTACAAAAATTAAGACACGTAGATGCACTAGTAGATAATTACCTCTAGACCTAATCAGAAGTTCAGCTGTCTTGGACAATTAAAAGCTCATTCTTCTATCTTTATGTTTTAAGATAATTTTTTAGTATAATGATACATCAGCCACATCAGTTAGATTTTTATAAATCCGCTCTTTTGTATATATTTGCAAGTATTCTGTATTTTTTTTGCTTCAGTGGATTTAATTTCATTTTATATCAATGACAGTGATTAGCATTTAGCCTGTTCTACAAGGAACTGAATGCAATATCTCTAATTCTAATAGCCAGCACATCGCTGATATCAGATAAGCTCTGTATTGTTCTGTTTAAAAAGACATTAACCCTCTCCTATAGCTAGTTACTGTAATGCAACCAAAAGCACTTTTTTTGATAAAATTATTTACCTCCTTTATTTATGAAGTAACAAGCATCTATTAAAGAAAAAATGAAAAGGATGTACTTTTTCACTCAGTTTACACGTTTTTAAAATGTATGATTTAATGTTATATAATAATAATATTTCTAAAGTACACTGTTTTGCAGTCCACATGTGCTTAGGCTGGCATGTTTCTCATTAGAGAACTAAGGTCTCTCTTTTTTTTCCTGTAATTCAACAATATTTCAAAATTCAGCTATTTACTATCAGTTTGGGGATGCCTGCAAGTCTGCAGTATAACTAAAAAGGTGGTGAGTCTACACTTTTTATAGCAACTATTTAAACCAGCTTAGTTTGGCTGGCAGGGTAGTAATTTTGCTTAATAAAAACTCTGTGAGTACCTACAGCATGATATCTGTGACCAGGTAGTAAAAACAAGCTGGTAATGGTGAATGCCTCTTACACAGAGGTTCTTGATTCTCAAAACACCTTAGTTAAGATTTTATATGCGAAGAATTGTCAAATCATCAATTATGCTTGCTGTGAAGCTTCTTTAGCGCTTGCTTTCTTGGGATGTAAATGATACTGCTTCTATTTCAAAATTGGCTTCTGGTACATAGAATATCCCTTCGATGTACTGTCACACTAATTAGTGGATTCTGCCTCTTCAGCTGGGATGTCAATTCTACTGCCGGTCTGTCCCATGTAGTTAAAGCTAAACTAAATCTTCCCTGTAGTTCGGGGCATAGTAACCTAACGCTGTGGAGGTTAAGTTGCCTGACAATAGCCTGACAGCTATTGTCAGAAATATTTCTCCTCAGAGGTTCTAAAAAAAAAATAATCCGTATTAATCTTGTAGTCTAGTGGTATATGCTTCTTGTGTCTCCTTCCACAAGAACACATTCACTTAGCACAGACTGTTCTTGAACATCAAAATAAATCTTGATCAAGTGAAATAGCAGGGATGAGTTACCCACTTTCTGAAGTGCTTGCAGACAACCTCAGTAAATGTGTTTATTTTCAGAGAATTACAAACTGGTATCTGAGGGAAAGAGGTGCAGCAAGGTGTAGCTGACAAACACGTGGAGGGGAGAACAGGTATTTCTGGCACCCCAGCATGGGTGAGATGGGTGTTAGGCCTGGGTGTAGAGAATAAGCAGTGGAGTTCTGAATACATGTATCTATATGTATCTTGACTTTGCTTTCTTCTTGCTGAGGAGAGCAACTGAGCCAGCACAGGAAAAGAAATACTAGTCTGTTGTTGGTGTGGCCCAGCAGTTAATTCATTATACATTATAATGTATAATTATAATTCATTAACCTGGAACAGGTTGCCCAGAGAAGTTGTTGAGGCCCCATCCCTGGAGGTGTTCAAGGCCAGGCTGGACGTGGTCTTGGGCAACCTGGTCTAGTGGGAGGTGTCCCTGTCTATGACAGGGGGGTTGGAGCTCGATGATCTTCAAGGTCCTTTCCAACCTAAACCATTCTACGATTCTGATTCTATGATGTTGTCTCCTGGTGGGTTTATGAAGAGAGTAGTGTGACCTTAGATAGCTTTTCTAGTGACAGTGCTCTGACTGTCTGAAATTGGTCTATCAGGCAGCGCTCTGAATTTTGTATTCACTGAAACACACTGCTGCTCCATTTCACTCTGAAAAAATTGAAAATGAGGAAGTCTTGATCCAAACTTGACTCTTTCCCATTAAGCTTCAAACACTTCATGTTAATGAAACCCCAGTGAAATCATGTGAAAGACGACATTGTCAACTCAGATTGATAAAAATTAGTTAAATAAACATGTAGGCATATGCTTAAATTGGTAAGGACTGGAAGGATTTTTTTTAGCTCAGATAGCATGAGCATAATTGAGAAGGACTGGAAGGATTTTTTTTAGCTCAGATAGCATGAGCATAATTGAGGAAAAAAGAAGCTGTTGCAGATGGTGATAGCAGTGAGAGGCCCAGTGACATGTACTTCAACTCAAAGTTTGTTACAAGGGAGTTACTGAGGTAGGCAAACATACCAGAGCACCTGCCAAATCTTGGGCTCTAAGAAACACACCTATGGACAAATCAAACTTGCATATTTGTAATGAGAGTGAATTGAATCATTCTTTCCTACAGAGAGATGCGCATGAGCAGAAAAGTGAACTGAGAAATGTGTGTCTTGGTCCCAAGGGATCAGTGCCAGAGAGCATCTGACAGAGATGAGGGAATGAGGATTTCCAGGAGTGAGGCAGTCTGTGGTGTTGGCATAGTGTAGCTACTGCATGGTCAGGGTAAGGAAGAATTACCTATAATTAAGTAAAATGCCTGGTAGAATTGGAAAATCCTGGTGTTTTCCTGTAAGGGAGGGTGTTACCTGGGCCATATAGCTGCCTTGTTTGAAACCCTGCCAAGCTGTCGTTGATTTGTAAAGGCCGAGCTAAGGGTGTGCACAGCTGTGGCCAGGATTTTCTCCTGCCTCCTCCCCCACCCCTCCCTCCTCCAGGCCTTGTTCACACCTTAACATAAAGTGCCCTTGGAGTCATTAGCAGCCAATAAAAAATTCAAGCAGCTGATTCATGGTCAGTGGAGTGGAAAGGAGAGCTTGGAGCTATTTTCACACACTCCTTTCTGAATTGCACTGTCCTCTCATCAACTACACTTGAGTTTTCACACATTTTGTCTCATTTCATTAATAGAATAAGTTTCTTTGGTCAGTAACAGTGCAAATGATTTAAGACAGTTTGGCTGAGGTAGGCCGTGAACTTGTTCTTCTTTCCTAGTACATGAAAGATGTTCTCCTTTCAAATGTTACTGTGTTATCCTGAAAGTGTTGAAAAAAAGAAAAACCCGTTTCTTTCATGACCCTGTGCATGTAGAGGAATAACTCCTTGTATGCCTGCTGAGGCTGTTGCTATTTTCTCCAAAGGTCTTTTTTTTTTGGTGATGGCATTTATGTCAAATGGTGACCTTTTATTTCTTTATTGCCTGTGACAGTATAGTTTAAATTTTACTCTTCAGGAGTGAGAACTCCACAATATTATTAACTGTGTATTATTTCTGCATATGGGCTTGCGTTTGTTTTTTTTTTTGTTTGTTTGTTTGTTTGTTTGTTTGTTTTTTAATATTTGCACTCTGTAAGCATCTGGACAATACCAGAGGCTGTAAGTGAGCTTTCAGAAACTGATTTCAAGATCTGCTCACAAATGTTAAAAATATGGATGTTAATTTCCATACAATCAGATAGCTGGAAATCAATTGATAATAAAAATGAGACATTGTCTTGTGTGCAAAAGGGAGCTTTTTGAGAGTAAATGTCGATCAGAGATATATGCAGTGAATACTGCAGGTGCTTGTATTTTGTGCTGCATTTTGAAATTTCAGTCTGAAGTTTCATTGTTTATTTGTGAATCAAAGGCTATGTGCACAATGGCTTTCCTGTGTGCAAGAGAAGGATCAAGAACAAAATACAGGCTTTTGTTTGTCTTCCAGCTGCCTAATTTAGAAGTCCTATTACCAACCATGACTTGTTTATGACTGTTTCAAGTTAGCTATTTAAGTCTAATGAGAAGTATTACAGATATCACCAGATTGGCAAATTACAGATGACTCTTACAAATACTGTAGTAGCTGAGAAAAGGAGGATTTTCTTCGCAAGGTTTTGCAGTAAGGTTTTTTGTATCATTAAGAAAGTAGCTTTAAATTTCTGGGCTGTGTGATACCATGTGATGTAGTAATTCCTAGTAATTCATAGCTTTTAAGGTTATAATATTCCGTGTGCTCATCTTTGTTGACCTCATATATAACCAATATAAAAAAAAATTCTTTGTTTTGTACATCACTTGTATCTCGGAGGGAATATCCTCAAATATCATTGAATCATAGAATGGTTTATGTTGCAAGGGACCTTACAAATCATCTAGTTCCAACCCCCCTGCCATAGGCAGGGACACCTTCCACTAGACCAGGTAGCTCAAAGCCCCATCCAACCTGGCCTTGAACACTTCCAGGGATGGGGCATTCACAGCTTCTTTGGGCAACCTGTTCTGATGTTTCACCACCCTCAGAGTAAAGAATTTCTTCCTCATATCTAATCTAAATCTACCCTCTTCCAGTTTAAAACTGTTACCCCTTGTGTTATCACTACACTCCCTGATAAAGAGTCCCACCCCATCTTTCCTGTGTGCCCCCTTTGGGTACCGGAAGGCTGCTATAAGGTCCCCCTGGAGCCTTCTCTTCTCCAGGCTGAACAACCCCAACTCTCTCAGCCTGTCTTCATAGGACAGCTGCTCCAGCTCTTTGATCATCTTTGTGGCCCTCCTCTGGTCCTGCTCCAACAGGTCCACGTCCTTCTTATGCTGGGGGCCCCAGAGCTGGACACAGTACTCCAGGTGGAGTCTCACAAGAGCAGGGTAGAGGAGCAGAATCACCTCCCTCAACCTTCGGCCACGTTCCTTTTGATGCAGCCCAGGGTGAGCTTGGTTTTCTGGGCTGCAAGCGCACATTGCTGGGTCATGTTGAACTTATATATACAGATATAAAATTAAAAATATTTTAATATATATTTATAATTAAAAAGTAAATTCATGCAATTTGTAATATTCTACTCTTGAAGCTCTCTAGTGCTGCTCTTAAGTAAGAGGAGCGTGTTTGTTGACTACCTGACCTCTCAACTCAGAGAAGAAGCAAGCTCAGCTTGAGAGACTGCCTTGCTCCCTACTCCTGCCTCATGAGATGCATCCACAAAAACCATTCTGCTACTCACTTCGTCATGTCTGTGCCTTACTTCTCCAGTGGGAGCAGATAATACAGAATACTCCCACAGGCAGTGACTTCAGCAGCCTGTTCAAGTGGCATTACTTGATCTGGAGGGGAATGTTTTATTTTGGAAAGTTGCTACCTTTCTTCTCCTGGGTCCCACTTCAGGTCAGGTGTGATGCTGTGCAGAGACGATTTCATTAATTTTCAGTTCTGTTCTGCGCCTCCCTTCAGCAGCCTGAAGATTCTCTACTGGCCTTCCTTTTTTTTTGCTGCTGCTTTCCTACTCTTTATAGTACAGCCCAAAAGTAGCAGAGAGCCTGCTATCACAGTAGTTAGTGCTCTATTGTATGTCATTGTTGAATTTCAGATAATCACTTGCTATCTGTTTCAATTTATGATTTCTATAAAACCTCATAGGACATAATCTATAAAATAGTAATGAGGACTAGCTTTTTGACCCTTGATTTTACTTTACAATAAATATATCAACACTTAAAATTTATCCTGTGAGAATTGCATGTTCAGTGAGTCAGAAACACTGTTATAGAATTAAAATTAGATATTTCTGTTTCAATTTTTGACTAACAGGACTCATAGTCCTGATGTATATTGCCCCCTGTTCTGTTTATTATACTGAATATCATACCTAGAAACAATAGGTAATGTTCATAAAGCAGGATGTGAAATATTCTCTAATGAAACTGCCAAGTTAGAATTACACTGTGGACCAATAAAGGACAGCTGTAGCTTCTTAGGAACGCATGTTATATTGCAATAGCTATTGTACGATGCTGACATTTCTCCTAACTTGTTTGTATATTGATTTAATATCATGATTGAGAAGAAGATATGTGAATTGTCTGGAATACTGAGCACCTTACAAGATGATCTGAATAAAGCAATGTTCAAGTACAGATTTAGCAGGAGAACTGCTGCTCAGTTAGCACCAGCAGCAGTTTACATGCTATGGGAATACCCTTGTAAATGTTCTGTTTGTATCCAGAATGCATCTGCCTCTTCTGGTTTGTGAGTAGTTGTCTTTGGTTCATTGGCTGACTGGGAAAAATCACAATGAAAAAAACCTTGTTCTTTGACCCACAACTAAAGTGCCTGTCAGTGCAATGCACATTATGAAAATATTTAACTTTAAATGAAATGGGATGTTTTATTAAGTCCAAGTCTTCTAGTTACTGAGGTGAGAGAAAAAATATAGGTCAGAAGGAAATGAGTAGCTGAACATCTGGGACTGATATCTCCAAACATTTTTCACAGAAGACTGACACCAAAAGCTGGGCATGCTAATAAACTTATGGATGATACAAGGCTTGAAGGCATCACTAATACAGAGGCTTATCAGAATAATAGAACTAGGATGAAAGGTCCTTCTAATAACAAGGAATTTCTGCTGTCATCTGGGAGTCTCTCATTTGGAAATAACCAATAAGAAAAAACACCAGTCAGTCACGGGACTACTGCAAGCTACTAATATTGTGCAGCTGTGAACCGATCATTTGTATTTTAGTTCAAGACAGAAAACATTTCTATTGTACAAACACTTCTAGGTCCTTGTCTAAATACCATAGTAGTCACATTTGAGAAGGGTTGATTGACACTAAAAGATGCACAAACCAGCCAATTGGGAAGATGAAAGTTTTTATTTAAAAAAAAAAAAAAAAAAAAGGTTGGCTTTTTAGCAGAATAAAAGATGGATAGTGAGTAGACAGGTTGGAAATTAAAAGTTTCTGAAACTGTCTAAAAGAACTAATGGGGAAAAAATTTGAGCTGGATATCTGCATACAGAAAAGACAGTGACCTATTATCCCCTGTATTAAGGGACTGGACATTCGTGTGAATCCATGTTCCTGGCTTTCTAGTAAATGCATGTCAGTTTTGAACAGAATGCCATTTCAAAATAAGGATCCAAAATTCTCAGCAAATTTTCAAACCAAGAATCTTATTTCATACTTACTGGGCAAATATACTATGCTGACTCTTCTGTTTTTCAGCAAATGACATATTGGCTGAGAAATCCCGTCCCAACTTCAGTTCTGCAGTTTCATTCTCTCTCAGCAGGGTACTTGCATGTTGTAAAACCAGCAGACTTCCTACATTTAGGAATCTATAAAAAGGTTCTCTTACTGATTCATCTTCTAAATGTTTTCCAGACATGATTTTGATGTTAAAACAAATACAAAAATTTGCTTTATGGCACATATGAATCATGTGACAAAACTTTTTTTTGACAAACTAGTACGACAGCTGTCATGGGGTGATGGTATTTGTGTCTTGGCAAAGCTCACCAGCGCAGGCAGACGTACCCAGAGAGTGTACCTATTCCTTGAATGCGGTGCTGATGTTTCTAATACTGTCCCTCCTTTTTATAGAACCTGAACACAGGAGTAAGTAAGCTATGTTAGTCTCCTTGTGAGAGAAGGTTTTTTTATTCAGAAAGCAAATGTTATATTATTTCTCAGACCCCAGCCTGGGTTTTAGTTATGCAAGTTATGAAACTCAGTCTTTTGTGCTGAGATATACCTGAATTCATAGTGTTAATGACTAGTGGCCTCTGCAAACAAGACAGCTAGACAGGCTTGACCCTATCCAAACTCTTACCTTTATTGCACATTCATTTAATGTGTACTGCAGACATCACTGGCCAGCCAGTCCATATCTGCTATATTTTTCCTGAAAAATCTGCGTTCCTTGAATGTTTATAAAAATTGCATGCATCTTATTCATATCAGTCAATCCCTCTCAGTGAAAAGAACTGTGGATATTTAACACCAATTTACATACGTTCAATCAATAGGATTTTTTTGTTGGTTTTGGGGGTTGCTTTTTTTTTTACAATGCTACTTCAAAGCTTGTTGCATTAGACATATCTTTTGTTTGTTTGTTTGTTGCTCTTGCTATTCCCATGGATGAATTCCAAAGGAAAAAAAAAATCGTATCTCCTTTCTCAATTGTTCATTTTGTAAGAACAACCTAATGTTAGCAGCAAGTGGAATAAAAACAGTAGGACTGGAGGGATGTAAAGGAATTTCTGAATTTTATGGCAAGGCTCAGAGCTTGACAGGAAATCTTTGCAATGTGGTTGTCATCTCTATAGTAGAAAAGAACAACTTCTGAGAGTTGATGTTTTTTCTCTCTGGGGTCTTGGTGGGTAGGTGGATGTGAGGAAACACTTCTATAAAGGAGTATTCACTTCTTAAAAATTGTTCAGAATTGTGAACCAAGGCTAGAGTCCATATAGCATCATACTGGCTAAGAGGATACCAGTGTGAAAGACAAATGGAAAGAAATAAGGGAATGTGGCACAAAGAGTAATGAATAAACACAGCTGTCCCTTACCACTTTAAAGAGAAAATATTTTTCCATAGTCCAGTTTTCTAAACTTGATTATTAATGTGAAATCAAAGATGAGACTGTAGTTAAACTTCTTGAAGTAATAATGTCTGTAGTCTTTTACTTCTTTCATGCATAAAACTATTGAAATTAGAGTGAAGAGCGACAAAAATCATACAAGTGCTTTGTCCCATCTAGGTTGCTGGGAATTTGTGCTGTAAAATAAGCTATTGGAAAAGAATACTGGTTTTGCTCAGAGAAGTCCAGAACACTTATTAGCTTTTGTACTGTAAAAATAGCAATTATCAAAATGGCTAGAAGCCAGTTTAAAATATTACAAATACTCCTGTTGTATGGTTTTATACTGCTGCCTATCCATATTGGTATTGCTATATTATGAGCCCATGAGAATATGAATACAGTGTGTTCTGTAAGTTTTTCCTAAAGCCAAACTGTTGGTAGCTTACAGCAAGAATAGGTAGTTTTACAATACCCCCTCCACTTTTATTAAGGTCTGAATAATGCAATTATAAAACCAGAAACTATATCCTGGATTCTAGTTGTAGCTACGTGTGACACTTGTATTAAGGTAAAAGCTTGTCTAAGATCTAAATATAACAATCTATTTTAACATGTATAAAGACTAAATCTCACACATTTAAATACTAAATACAATGTCCTATCTGTAGTTAGGGATGTGACACAGGCTAGCATTTGTTATCTGCCCTTAGAGCATTAACCTGGCAGAATTTAGACAGCAGTTATGGCCTGACCCTGTAAGATGTTAAATGCTCACAATCCCATTGCCTTCTCCAGCTATAAGGGGTACTCGGCAAATCTTGTAAGCAGGAATTACATTTACCAAAATAAGTCTTCCTTCTCTTGTTGTAATCAGTCGAGTTCCTGAATTAGTGGAAGCATTCAGAATCCAGTAAAAATAAAAATTGAAAATCAGCCTAAAGTTTACATTCAGTCAGCACAAAACCATGCCCAATTTGAAATTTCTAACTTTAGACTAAGCTTGGTTCCAGTCAGCAAATGAAGCTCATAATTGTATTGTATGAATGGTAGGGAATTACGATCATGAAAAAGATTGAATATTTAGAAATGGGAGAGCCTGGAGGTAGCCCCGGTCAGCGTGCAGAGCTGCAGGCAAGACACAGGACTCCTGGATGGTAAATACTTCTTATCAGTTATTCTTTGCACAGATTAAAAAAAGAAAAAAAAAAGAAAAAAGTTGTTGACAAAATTCACAATCCTATTATCTGTTTCACCACATCTCCCTGTTCCAAATACCATCAGGGATTAAGTATACTTACAGACTAATACTGATTTCAGGAGAATAGAGACTGTTGTGGTGAAAAGTACTGAGGTCAGACAGAAGAAGAGAGAACACAGATAATGAAAAATGTCAGAAGTAAAGAGAAGGAAATGACTGATGAGATAGATCATCAGCCCTCATGAAGTACGCCATGGGATGAGCTCAGCCAAGGGTTTATAAGAGGCAAAGGTGTGAAGTGAGATTATAAGCAAATACCATACATTGAAAGTTTCTCTGCTTATATACTCACATATCTGTAGCACTGAATTTTCTAACTGTACCATCTTGCACTTGCTACTTGTCCTGCGTACTTATTTTGAGGGAAGGTAAAATAGAGCTAGCTGGCTTTGGAGTTATTACACATGTAGCTGGCATCACTGCCTCTGTTTCCCTGGTATGATTTGTTTTATAGTAATGTATTTTTAATAAGTAACAATTCTATTAAAATGGACAGGTAATTGACATATGCTTGTGCAATTTATATTTTATCTCCCAGTCTTCGTATTATCTTTTGTAGTCTTTCTTATATTTTTTCTAATCATATTGTTGGTTCTTCAGAGAGGTAGATCTTGTATGTTTGACAGTCTTATGAGACATATGCAACTATATGAAGTCGTGCTACATAAGGACCAAATTCCCTAGACCTTTTTCACAAGGGAGGAAGGATGGTGTCTGTTCAGGACCGTCCAAGAATTGTAATAGTTAAAAAGTGTCTTTGCGAGTTCTCCAATCAGATCATTTTCAATAGAAGCTTTGCTGTGATTTGCTAAAGCTCAAAACCATCTTGTGTCTGGTCTTTGCAAGTTTCTGGACTACAAATGAACGTGAACTGCCTATTGAGATACAAAGTTCAAATTTTTAGTAAACAGTGAAAGTTGATTGTCTTAAACTCCAGAAATATATTGTACAAGTATGACCTGCAGAAACCCTATAGTCCTGCAACTCCACGTGCTGCACATGGTTAGAAAATGCTGTCTCCAACTGTTGCCTGCAAAAGACATTGTATTCTGAGGCATAACATTTTTCTGCTGGGATACATTAGCTGAATTTATATGTATCCCCTTAAAAGTCATAATCCAGAGAATTAAACTTTTAAAGATGTGTGATCTACCTTGTATAATGAACTTCTTTTACTGCGTAAATTAGTGAAAAGACACAATGAAGTGAGACATTTAATTTTTCTAGAGTGAAATCTTTTTAAAAGGCCAGTTAGGAAGAGGATTCAGCAACTGCAGAAACACCAATATGGGAGTTTTAAAGCTTCTAACTATTGGATTGTCATATTCAACAACATGCACTAATTTCCAATTAATCTCATTATCCATCATGCTTTCCTTAAATGTACACAAGGGTATAAACAGATATGAAGATTTCAACTAAAAAGTCACATTGTTTGCAAAATTTTGTAGGGTTGTAGGATTCGTGCCCATTGCATGTGTAAAGCATCAAATAGTCATAAGTTGCACAGAGGGTGCAACCTTTCTTTTTGAAACTAAAGGTCTGTCACATAATCAAACATTGAAGTAAAACTTCCACTAAAATTGTGAAATTCCAGTAAAAACTGGAATTAAATTATTAAGCTCTAGAGTTCTAAATCAACCTTATCAGCCTTATAAGTAGCCTATGGAGTTCTGCTCTATACAATCCTCTTTTTACAGTAGATTTCCAGCTCTCAGTTTGTGTTCTAGCAGTGGTAAGTGTACTGTGACTGTGAGTAGCTGTTTATGATGGTATCTAGCAGCTGAAAAAAACCTGAAGGAGGATGCCAAAATCCTGAAGTTTTAAAATCTGCGCTAGGAACATTTTTTCCCCCATTCCCATAGAGGACAATTTATTGACAAAGATTAAAGTTAATTTTGGAGGAAAAAAAAAACACGTAAAGAGTTTATTTTTTTTTTTCCTCGTATGCAACTTCTGCAATTTAATTGGGTGCCTTGGCACATCATATTGTGTGGCTTTTCAGTCTTACATATGTTACGAATTCAGCATGCTTTTTCTAAAAGACTCAGGTGTGAAGGGATGTCTCCTGGGAATCTGCTGCACCTGGAAGACCAGGTGCCTCCTTCCTCCTAATTCCGTTTTGCTAATTTTTAATATGCCCTTCTTTGAGCTAGGAGCTCCCATGTGTCTGATATATCTTTGCCAGGAAAATGTAGTTGTATTTTCATTGCAGTATCTTTTAAACCAGTTTGAAGTACATATGATCCTATGTTCTCCTTTTGGCAAATGTAGGTGGACTTCTACATTCATACAGAAGCAGGACTGGGGTCTAGTTGTTGATAGAAAGGTTGAAGTCAGAATTGTTCATAGCTGTGTGCAGTCCCTGTGTTCATGAGTCATGCTGAGACAGTTCTGCGCTGCCACCAGGCAATCTCATCACTCTGTTACCAGCTGTCCAGTATGGATTTTGGGCACAGCTGTAGCCTTCTCTTCCGTATACCCTTCCTGGAGGAGCTGTGTTAGAAACACTCCAGGTACTGATGCAAGCAAGAGGAGCACAGATAATCCATTTCTTTTTACTGTCCTCCTGTTTAAGCCCACTTTATGTAACTATTATCTGCCTGTTAATACTGTGATTCAGGCTTTGTGTTAAATGGAAGAAGTAAAGGGCACCACAGCATGGTGCTGGAATTGAGTCATTGGAAGTGCTACTTATAAGACACTAGTGGCTTCTCTAACTTCCTCAAGAGCTTTCTTCAAAGGAGTTATTAAATCTGCTTTGCCATAGAGAGAGCTTTGGTCCCCGGGTGCATCTAAAGAGTTTCATCTTTTTTCACAATGTTGTACTTGGCATGTATCCACAGAAAACGCAGCTGAAGAGCTGCCCCAGACAGCTCTGTCAGGGTGCAGCTTTCCACAGGGTTCCCTCTGCAGTTGTTTATAACCAATTTTATGAATATTGCTGATGGTGTAATAGCTATGGTTTGCAGGCACAAATAATAAAAACTATTTGCAGTTAACTCAAGTGCTATAATCTGATCCTAATCTCTATTTTGAATCTGGTTTAATTTATTTACACTAGAAGGAATAGATGACCTGGACTATACCTGGCATTTGACCTTTATATTATGCTTACTGGGTTCATAGCGTTTAATTTAAAATGTGGCAGGGTATATTCTCAGCTATAGTAAAATTCTCTCACTAAATGATGCAGTTATGGGTTTTTCAAAACCAGCTTGTCCATCTCTTTGTATTTTGACTTTGCTGTATTGCTGTCATTAAAATAATTTTAAAATAGTATTTTTTTTTATAGAACACAAAATCTGCAGGCGTATCAGAAAGCCCGTTTCTCCTCTTGTCAGTGGGTCCCACAATACTGACTGATCATAATTTTCTTTTTATGTGAGAGAATGTATTTCAGTGGGAGCACTCCAAACTTAGAGAACTAACTTGAGAGTTTTAATTAAATGTCTTTTGCATTTGGCTGCTGCTGTCTGTGTGTGGAAGAGTGGGATGACACAACTTCTTGGTTACTTTAGCTGTGCTGTGGTGTTACTGAGTGAAGCTTCCTCTTGGCCTTTTGCAAGAAGGAAGGCAAAGTAAAATACTTGTTCCTTTATTGTAACTGTTCATTCCTTCTGGCTGTGGGATACGTGGGACTCGGACCACGTATGAGGCAGGAAATCGTTTGTATTTGGGAAAACTGTTGTTAATGCTTATCACAGGAGCCTGAATGCACTTCCCAGTTAAAGTTTATCATTAGGTAAGTCATGGGGTATCAAAAGAACAAAGGTTGTCAATTGTGTTTGTATTTTATAAGTTCAATTATTTTCTCAGTATAAGATTGTTTTCTGGAGATTCATAGATTCTTTTTGTATTATCTAAATAGCCCTACTTTGGTGGGGCAAATGGGTTCGCGTCAGTGATCTCCAGAGGCCTATTCCAAAAGAAATTATTCTATGATTCTACTGCCTTATCCTGAATTTAATCTTTACTTCCTTTTAAGAAAAAAAAGTTTTAAATTTTTAATAGTAGACCTGAGGTGCGGGAGCACAGAGCCACCCGTGGTGCATTTCTGCCTGTGAATCATTCAGTACCTAAGTAAGAACTGAGGGACAGTGTTTATGAAGTTGTCCACGGTTCTTGTTACGTAGATGCCATCTGGCAAATGACTTTCTTACAAATGGTGGGAGTACTTCATC
The DNA here is from genome assembly GCF_965231255.1 of Vanellus vanellus. NCBI lineage: Eukaryota > Metazoa > Chordata > Aves > Charadriiformes > Charadriidae > Vanellus > Vanellus vanellus. The sequence continues at coordinate 9,541,947 of NC_138913.1, forward strand.
TCCAGTATATCATATAAAGCATGTACTGTGTGATAATCCTGAAAATGTGAACAGTAGCAAACTGGGTCTTGATGCAGGGAAAAGCATCTGGGAAGGAATGTGAATGATCTGGAAATAAGAAAACACTCAAATTGATAGAGTGAGTAATTAGGTATCTGAAAGGGAAGAGTATGAAAACCCATCCCTCTTACTGAACTCGAGTGCAAACACCAAGTCCATTCAGCCCGGGAGGTGCAAGCACTCCAGATTGTCACACTTGCCCCTCTTTTTGCTTGGCCTCCTGGTCCTATCAGGGTCTTTTGGTCCGGAGCAGGAAGAGGGTCCCCAGTAACAGGCAGTGGCCTCAGAGGATGCTCTCTCTAATTGCTGACAGTAAATTTGCTGTTTGATCTGCTCCTCTTTCTGTGTCTGTCACTTTGATTAATTTTTGTAAGGATGTTCTCCAGAGTCAAGGCTGATGATCTAAGATTAGCTGGGGTTAAAGAAAGGTCTTTGACACATTTCGAGATTGATACATATGAGCAATCCTCTTGTGCAGAGAAGACAGTGGCTCATTAGGGCATTTCCAGTGGAAGGAAATGTTACATTCTGTGCTTGCTACACAAGGAAATAATTTTTAAAGTTATAAACTATTTGTTTCAGTATTAAGAGAAAATTACTCTGTTTAATAACTGGTTTCCACCAATATTCCCATTAAAAGAGGGTATATCACCCTCTTCTCTAAAGGGTAAAAAATGTTATAACAATGAAGAATGTGCTGAGTAGACCCAGGGGATTTTTTTGCTGGAAAGGTACTAACTGGTGAAACTGTAAATGCATGACCTTTGGATTTCTGTTGAGAGCTCTGAATGTGTATCTTTGTTTTGAAAAGAGAAATTCTTACATGATTTGTGATGGAGTTGATGGACAGTATGGCTCTAAAGACTAAAGCATGAAATAAGGCAGCTTCTGAAGAAATACATATTGCTACTATGTTATGTCAGAAGACTATAAACAAGAAATAATTGTAAATTGTATTGGTCCCTCTCCAATAATTTCACTTTACTGTCCTTCCAAAAGCTGTATAAAAGCTTCAGTGGTTATCCACCCTTCAAAAACATTTAAAAGCACAGATAGACTCTGAATTCTTCCTATAAAACTATTGAACCTTACAGACTTGCGGAATATGCTCAGGAGGATGATCCTACTGAAGATTATCGTCTCCTAGGAGATAACAATCATCTTCATTTTCACGCTTCTAGAAAATTCTTGGTACTTCACAGAATCATTGAGTTAAGAATTTCTATTATCTGTATGAGAACAAAAATGTCTCCAGCCTCACTGTTTTCACATAGACTTTTGAGTACTGACGTCTACATCAACTTGATTTTTGACATGTAAAATTCTAACTAGAAAAATGGCCACATGCTTCCACTTCTTTATTTTCATCTCTTCCTGTGTTGTAGTTGATTGAGACTGTAAATTCTTTGTGCCGGTGGACGTCACTTGGTGTAAGTCTCTCACAGATCCATGCTCACTAAATTTTCTTGCTATTATATGAAACTAATCAGTTACCGTGTAGTTGATGCAGACAGGCTCTATCTCTTCTCCTGAATATCATGTTCTTTCCAATTATATTAACTATGATATAGGCATTTGCCCCTATTTGCATCCTTGCTTGAAATCCATGATGAAGTATAATCTAAAACTAAGTAGTTTTCAGTGTTAGGCTGCAAATTTTGGATAATCTTTTTAATTAGTAGTGTGTCACCCACATAACCATTGAGCTAAAATAAATCTTCAAAAGAAAGCAAGCAACAAGTTGGAGTGTATACCTTTTTCTCCAGTGAGAAATTTATGTAAATATTGAATTATATACTACTTTATAAATGGCACTAGAGATGGGTTGAGTATTCATCCCTTTCTTCTTGTTGAGAAACAACATGTGAGCTGTCCTTGATTCTCAGTTACAGACTTTTTATTCAGAATTACTAAACGGATTCTTATGTAAACATATTTCACTCTACTGAAGGATTACAGATGTGTTTTCAATACTCAGCTTCTGTGTGATTTGCTACTTTGAGGATGTGGTATTGGCACTCTGTTTCTTGGTTGGAAGAATGTAGCTCTACCAAAGACTTGAGAAACACAATCAGAGCTAAAAACGTTTTTTACAAGCTGATAGAGGAAGACAGGCTGAGTAAGGGATCTTTACATATTCTATTCTGGGTTTCTTGCGCTGAACCTTGCTAGAGGCATTGTTAAAAGGAGAAAATATCCTGTATAATATTTGATGTGATGAAACTTAAAGCATATGTATGTGTATTCATTTCTGTCTGGACTTAAGCCTCAGGCATTGTGGACATTTCTTCAAGCCCTTCTGTTAAATCTGTTAAGCATTAACCTCAGCAGAGCTGTGTTAATCATCACCAAATTTTGTAAGCTAAAGGTGATAATACATGAAGAAGGAAAGTTTGCCAAGCAAATAAATTTAACTTCATTGATATAACTCACATATCGTGTGAGAGATATTGCCATTGTTCTGGTGCTATCTATGCCCAGAAATTTGGATATGGTTTTCACCTTATTTTGTCTTAGGACAAAATACAGAGAATAGGGAGAAGATAATTAGCAGGATAAGATAAGGTTGATGATCATACCAAATGTTGAGAAAGAGATGTGCTAGCATGTACCTGATGAAACTTATAATTTACCGCTGGAAACTAATTCTCCTTGGTTTTGTATGCTATTAATCTCTCCTTGAATTCATCTGCTTAATAACTTTTTGAAACAATTTGCTTATTAGCAAATTATAAGCAACTAATTTGCTTAATGCAAATTTCTACTGAGTTTTCAATTTTTTCTTTCCTAAATTGTTGCTGAGGATCGCTGTATTTAAAAGGTAAGTATGTCCCAGACTAGGTACAACTGTTTGCATATGAACACATGGACACTCTTAATTAAAAAAAAAACATGAATTTTTCCATTCCTAAGGGTCTTTTTTTCACCTGCTTATAACATTCTTGAGCATTTGTCATTGTCGAAGCTGTAGTAGACTGAAATTTTGGCAGAGTTGTATATTTTGGGCATACAATCAGCTATTTCCTTGAAGACTTTGGGGATTATTATTGTGCCCATAGCCAGGTTGTGCAGAATTCTTCTAAAAACATTTGTATTGGAAATCAGATATAGATTCAAGAAACTTATAAGCAACTAATAAATGTTGATTAAATCGAATTCTTTATACATTTTGTCCTAGCAGAGTTGCTGAACTTCACTCTTATAAACCTGTTGTGAAGGAATTGCTATATTCGTTACTGAAATGTAGCAGACTCTGAAATGCAATTTGGGTTATTAATTATGTTACAATTCAAATATTACTAGGTAGATCAACATTCTAACTATTTTTAGCAATTTACTAGCAAATGTTTCAATCTGAATAATATTGAAACATTTTTGAAATCTTCTGGTCAGCAACGTTTTTGAGTTCCAGATGCATTAAAATTTTGAGAATTTTGAAAAACGTATGGGCAAATGTTTCTGTTGGTTTGAATATGAGTGTTGATTGACCACATTTGCAGTTGTTAGGTGTGTGTTTTCATTTGCATATGTAATGTTAAAAGCAGTCATGCTTTGGCAGGCAAAATGAGAGCCATCTAACCTAAATGATAAAATGTTGCACCATCCCCTTCAAAATGACAAAATTGTCTATAAAAGCCTTGGGAGTTTGCAGATGCTTCATTTGAAGTTCTTTATTACCTTCTGCTTTTATAGACTTTTTATATTCTTCCTGTTTTTCTACTGAGAAAATCATGTTATTCTGAGACTTGTCATCTTACTGAAGACAGCATATATTATGTGATTTGAAGTAGAACTGGAAACTAACAGTGTTGCCCAAGTTGCAGAGGCCATTTTCTGAGAAAATAATCAGTGACAGGGCATACTGTTCTCAAAGATAAACCTCAGGAAACCTTCACTAAAGAGCCATATCATTCCACTTCAGAAATGTAGCTGCCAAACAAATGAGATTGTTATAGAAGGCTTTAGATAAAAGGTGCTGACCAAATAGGATATATTGTAGTACTTTATTTTACACATTTGAATGATGTTTTTAATTTTGTGTGTTTCATGAAATATCACTCACATTTTTATTTGAGTAAATCAACATAATCCCTAGTGAGATTTTTATGGCTTCTAAAGATGTTTTAGGAGTGAAATTATTTTTGTCATCACCTTTCTGTTATTTGTGGTTATCATTGCAGTATCTGAATGCTTCACAAATGTTTATCTTTGCATACCCTTATCCAGATCTGTCTCGACCCTGACAAAGACAGCATTGACCCTGCCTGTTTCAGCATCTGAGTGCTGGTATTGGAAGTCATCCTACCTGTGTATTGTGAATCGTGCAACTTACATTTTTTTAATGGCCTAGGCTGCAATATGTAACACCTTCTCTGGAATCCAGAGCGGCCTGTTCAGACATTAATTTCTTACTTCACAGTGTAGCCAGGAGGCAAGGAGGCACAAAGAGATTAAAACAAATATTTAAGTCTTTAGCAGCGTGGAATGACTCAATGACTAGTTGCCTTTTTGAAGCATCTGTATTGACCAAAGCCCTCCAAATACTCAGCATTATTTATAACCCATTGCAAACCATTTGTACCTTATGTTACTTCTATAGGCTTGATTTTTTTTTTTTAATGTTATTTTAGTTTTTATTATTGTGCACTTGGTGAATGTATGTTTAGTCTTGTACATCAGGGACGAAATCCTTGGTTGTTACTAGCTGTAATAACTCCACCAGCAACATTTATACCTCTTTTGAGCCTATATTTCCATACTGACAGGTAAATTCAAAAAGTAGCTAGACCTTTTGATACTTTGTGCATTGTCATTTCTGCTGGAGGAAGTATAAAAATCCCAGAAATGGATGTGGACTACTGTTTAAAATACTGGAAGCTTTGACTGTCTTTGAACTTATAAATACTTATAGGTGGCATTTTAATGTCAGTCCTTAGTATCTAGAAGCTGTGAAACACCAAATTCCTATAGAATTATTTTCTTCCTTACAAGTGCAAAATGAAATCTCTTTTATGCTGTGACTTTAGCCTATCCCAAATCGTTTTAAGCTACTGATTGTTCTTCTTATGCTCTCTGTAGGCTCTTTGGTTTAATAGAATAGTTTGAGCAGCGGAATGCAGAGTGACTGATTTTATCCTGTGATTAATCTCATATAGGACAGTTGAGGGGTACTGTTGGCTTTTGGGGTTTATATTTTTTCACAAAAAATCTTTCATTTATTCATAGCTGTCTCATAAAAGATTACACAATCGACTGGGTGCTGTTTCTAATATTCTTTCTTCCGCAGTGTAGTAAAGTCAGTTAATCCACTAATAATTACAGGTAGCTTCTTTTATGAATGTTTCTGAAATAATTCAGTTGGCAGCTGTTCCTCCATCTCATGACACCTATTGACAGTAATCCTTTTGAAATGCACATCTTTAATTCTATTCTTACAAGGATCTGAAGAGGTAAGGATATGAATGCCCTGTTTTGCAGGTAGAGGCTCAGGAACAGAGTGATTGATTTGCTAAGGATCACGTAAATGCATGACAGAGCAGGGATTTGAATATTTTTCTCCAGTTCATAAGCTCACTTTCTAATCAATGAATTGCTCTTTCTCTTCTGGGAGGGAAACATGGGTACTATTTTTTAATCTTTTTCTCTTGTAGACACTTGTATGTTTCCAGTGGAGGTATGAACCTCTGCAGAGGGAATTTAGACCTAGCAACCCTTACATTGCTTTTGTTAATGGCATTTCTAGTCTCCTTAGATATTATCAGTGAATATTCCTTAACTGTGAACTTTCCCTGTCTGTGGGCCACAAGTGGAAAACCATTGGTGTGGGCTAAGTTTTATTGAATAAAGCAACAAAAAAACGCCCCAGCCATAAGTAATGGTAGTATTTTGTCTCTGTTTTGTATTTTGCTACTGCCATCTGGATGGCTCTGAATGTCACCTGGACATTCTGGATCAGATTTTGGCCCTGACTCATTTGTTCCTTTGCAATAAATGGTTACTTAAAACCTAGCCTTTACTACCCTTACAGTAAAATTTAATCCCTTTATACATTTTGTTATCTAAATTTGACCACTACTGTGTGGCAAGAAGTGAGATTAAGTTTTCTCCAGTATATCTTCTATCTTTGAGAGTAACTGCCAGCTGATCAGAAACCACACTGCTTCCTGTAACTTCACACTTATTCATCTTTGCAGAATCATCCCACTGAAAACTGGCAGTAGAATTTTGGGTAGTTTTAATTAGTGGTAGAAAAACTATCTTAGGATCTACTTAGATTGCATAAACAGAGGTATGCAACAGTTGCCTGTCTTGCACACAAGAATTTCCATCAATTCAATGCTTTAAAGTGTGTCCTTCAGTTACTTGCCCTCTGTACTCTCTCAGATGTCTTGTTTGGCCTGGGCTTCCTAGCTGAAACCATATAAACTCAGCACCAAACAAGTGAAAAACAAAGCAAATGTCTCCTGCTTTGCTGCCCACCTTCTGATTGCTCCTTCTGTCAGCCTCCTACTCCAGCTTGTAGTAGACTTGTGAACCAGACATAAATGTTGGTATGATAAACATGAGGCAGAAGGGCAGAGTTGGAGAAAATTATCAGCAAAGAGGAGTCCAAAGATAAAGTACAAAAATTATTTCAGTCAAAACCAGCTTGTCCTGTATTTGTAATGAGAATGGATATATATGCATAACTTTCATGTGTCTTCAGACATTCTACCACAATGTAATTCTGCAAGGAATGATGCTTAAATCAACGTGATTAGGTTCACCTCCTGGCTCATCTACATTTTTTTTGTGAAACTTTGCCCAGATTCTTGTTCTTTCAGTTTGTCACCTCTAAGAGGACAGTGATGACTAAATTGCCCATTTACAAAGTAAGAATAAAAATTTCAAATGTGGCAATTTTTTTAGGAGCTGGAGTTCATTTAAAACATGATTCCTGTTAGATTTTTGTCAAGTTTTTTGGTTGCGAAAAGATGCAGATGGGGATCCGGTGGTATTTTCAAAGTATCTACAAAGCAAGCTGAGGACCTAGTCTATTTGGTGATTCTATAAATCCTACAAAGTGTCATCTTTAGGCACTTAATGAAGTGGGACTAAGGCTCAGACAGAAATAAATTACTTCAGCAGTAGGAAAATACGATGTGTCTGCATGCCTACCCCAGGGGTCAATATTGGACCAATACTGTCACACACCTTCATTAATGACCTGGTCAATAGGCCACAGTGTGCCCAGCAAGATTGTGGACACAAAATTGGAAGGAGTGGCTGGTTCACCAAATAGATATGCTGCCATTCAGAGGGATCTCAAGAGGCTGGAAAAATGGGCTGACACGTATCTCACAAGTTCCACAAAGGGAACTGCAAAGTCCTGTACCAGGAGAGGAATAACCCCATCCACAGGTACAGAATAGGGGCTGACCAGCTAGAAAGCAGCTTGACAGAAAAGGACCTGAAGGTTCCTGGTGGACACCAAATTGAACATGAGCCAGCAATGCACACTTGTGGCAAAGAAGTCCAACAGCGTCCTGTGCTGCATTAGGAAAATCATATCCAGCAATTGAGGAAGGTGTTTCTTTCCTTCTACTCAGCCCTGGTGACACCACATCTGGACTGCTGTGTCCAGTCCTGGGCTCCCCAGTATGAGAGAGGCATCAATGTTGCTGGAGTGAGTCCAGTGAAGGGCAATGAAGATGATGAAGAGCCCAGAGCATCTTAAATATGAGGGGTGGTCTGAGAGAGCTGGGATTATTTAGCCTGGGATTTTGTCAATGTATATAAATACCTGATAGGGAAAGTAAAGAAGACTGAGCCATACTCTTCTCAGTTGTTCTTAGTGAACGGACAAGAGACAGTAGGCCCAAACTGAAATACGGGAAATTCCATTTAAACATAAGAGAGAACATTTTTACTAAAAGGGTGGTTGAACATTGGAACATGTTGCCTAGAGAGGTTGTGGTCTCTCCATCATTGGAGATATTCAAAATCCCAATGGACATGGTCCTTGGCAACTTGCTCTAGTAAACTTTTCTGTGAGCAGACAGCTGAACTTGATGATCGCTAGAGATTCCTGCCAATATCAGCAATTCTTCTTCAATATCAACAATTCTTCTTCAATGATTCTGTGAAATCGATGAAGAATGGCTAAAGTAACTTGAATTTTTTTGCATTTGGTGCAGGCTAGGAGAGTGAATCCTTATTGTCTGGTGGTTAACTAACTCATGACAATTTCATATATCTAAGCCTATAGTGTCCTAAATTATATACATACTTTTGAAAAATATACCTAAAGTCTTTTAGCATGGAACTGCTTCCTCCCTCCCCCCCCAACTGTGGGGAATATGGCTCTGAACCCTCCCTGAACTGTGCATTGAAACTCTCCCTCGAACTGTCAGATCTTACTGTGATTAACATGTCAAAATCTTAATATATTCTCATGCTTATTTTGAAAATGTGCATGTTAGCATTCAAAAGCTTAAATTTCTATTTTGTATGTACAGTGGTAGCATATTTGTGTGTAAATAGTTGTAGAAATGCAGAGCTCAATTTGTAAGTGTGACCTCTGGGGTCTTCTGCTTTTGCATTTGTATTCTCTGCTGGAATACTTAATCCAGTTATGTTTGCAAAGTGAATTGAGAGGCTCAGATGGAAGGTGAAACAAAGGTGCAAAGTATTATAGTTACATGATATTTATGCTGAAGCTAAAGGCTTCTGAACAGAAGAACCCAGGGGATATTTTTTATGACAAAATTAACACTTCATTCTAGGTTTTTTGCTAGTCTTAAACATTTCATATCTGAACATTTTGCAGGCCTTGCTGTTATAATTGCATCTGCGGATGATGAAAAGAAACAACTTTTACTGTTGAGAAAATCATGAACAGATGCTGGATTCACAGTAGATTACAATACACTGAGTCTTTGCAGTTTTTCTCGAAGAGGACCAGAAATTGCTGAGACTACACATTATTATGTTGGAGAAAGCATAGCAGGAACACATATTTTCCACAGTTGTGGAGTTTATTCTCCTAAGCCAGCTGAAGTCTACATACTGAAATATATCCATTCTGCTAAAAGAAATAATATAAATAATGCACCAACCTTTCTAATTTACATTAATTTTCAGCTAAATGGTTGTTACATGAATTCTCTCAATGCCTACAGTGCAAATTTTGGTCATACAGGATTGTTCATGAGGACCTAGGTTGGTGGAGTTACTCCGCTGAAACTGAGAGAATAGTTTGGCCACAAAAGAGAAAATATGCATATTTCGGATCCTGATTAAAACTGTCTATTGACCTCAGATTGGTTTAGAAGAGCTTGACTCAGACGTTCTCTTTTCCATTCACATTAAGACTGGCTATTGATTTCAGGAAAACACTAGAGAAGAACAAAAAAGTCCTAAAGGAGACGTCTGTTGTGCACATGCATATGTTTGCAGCTGGTTAGGACTTCGGGTAGGGTAGAGGCTGGAAGCTTTGGATCCTAGTTCCAAGAGCAGAGTCAGAAAAGCATAGATTGAAGCTGAAAGTCAGTCGGTGATTATGAGAAGACACTTTTAAGGCTGAAAAATGTTTTAAAAGACATATCCAAAAGCCACATCGACTTATCTGCGCTCAGCCTGTACTAATAGAAACTCTGTGTGTGAATTTATGGAGACAAAGTTGTTCTGCATATTAAACGCAAATCGGAACATTCATGCTTCTGATATTACGATAAATCTGATACAACTTTCCACAGCATGGTAATTTGTGTTTATCGGCATTCCTGTCCCCTTCAGCAAGGGGTACCTTGCTTTATGTACCTATCACAAGAAAGAGATGAGAATTTAAAAGAATTTTCTATATAAAAGCGCAGTATAAATTAGCATGCTCAAAGAAACCAGAAGTCACCTGCTTCTTGCAGCTTTCAATAAAAAACAGATCCCTCTTTAGAATGCAGATTCAGTAACAGCTAATTAGTTTAGGTAGCTAATCTTTTACACAGTCTTTTAGGTTATGAAGATAAACTAAACAGGATGAATAAGAAAAAACATCTACAGCACACTATAATAACCAATCTCTAGGCATTTCCCTAGCTTAATGTATATTGAGACATCTTTCAAAGCCAAATACTATTGGAACAGCTGGGAGAAGCTGCAGAAAAGCCTAGAATAGTGATTCATGTCTGACTGCTTTTGAGTTAAGTATAGAAGGGCTGCTTACTGTAAGATGCTTTTCAGTGTTAGAATTGGGGGTTAGGAGAAATCAGAGGAAAAAAATGAACCCAGGTAATTTTGGGGAGGGAAGGACCAACCTGATTAAATCTTTCCTGTGGCGTCATGGCAAGAATGAAATAGGGTGCTGGAACTGTATTCACCTACATGGAAGCAATTTTCAACTTAGATGTGGATGTGGAAAAGCCCATCTTACAGTGAAAAAGATCAGAAGAAATTTTTTTTCAGCTTGCTGTTACTTAGATTTACATGGCACCAGTCAGGTTTTAATGAATATTCTCAGCATCAAAATATTTTGTTGCTTTAGCAACTCTCTCTTCAGTCACCAAATTTTTGTTTTTAAAAGAAAATAAGTTCTATTTTTTCAGTGTGTTATCTATAGTTCCAAGTGCAGTCAAGTCAAATTAGCTTAAACATGACTGATTATTTTTTTTTTAATAATAAGAGTATTTTTTTTAATAAGTACTTTAGCATTCTAGGACTATGTGTACGACTCACTTTGCACACACAAGTATTTTCAACCTGAGGAGTTTTATACTCTCAAATTCTTGAAGTTGTACTACTTGCAGGTGTATGCCTTTTGAAATTTTGCTCTCCGAGGAGAAAATTTCATGTCTTAGATTTAGTTATGTCCTAATGTGGCTCCGAAAGTCAAGAATTTCTGAATTCCTTTAGGAAATATGAGCCAATCCATTAAAAATAATGAGATAGTAAAAATAAAATTGGTGATTATTTTACTTGCTCTCTGGTTTGTTAAGACTTTACATTTTAAAGTTTGTCTTGACAACTATAAAACCTAGAAACATTTTTCTAAAATAAAAGGAGAGCTTTAGATATAATCTTGTAACTCTAGGGGTTAGCTCTTTAAAAAACAACAGAATGAGACTAAATAGCAAATTGGTGAAAATGGAAAATGACAGAATAACAATAAGAAAGAGATGTATGTAAGAAAGCTCCTTTTTGTGGTACACAGTTGCTTGGATTGAAGTCAACTGGAATTTGTTACATGGTTATTTTGTTTATTAAGCCAGGAGAGTGTGTACAGGGAAGGGGCAATTTATGCAGATTATATGATCGAGGAAGTGACAGTTGTGTGTAACAACTTGCATTCAATTTATGTTTTATTGAATGTTGTCAATAGACAGCTCAGTGAATAGCAGAGCATCTGTCTATTTTAACATAATTAAATTCTCACTGATTTGCATCTCAGATCTGTTCTCTTGATAATAAGCTGTTCTGCGGACATGACATCATCTATTGAAACTATTTGGAACATTGCACAATTATTAATATATTATCACTAAATTGATAGTGAATGGTTTTCCAAGTCATAAAATGAGGGACCAGATTATTTTACAATAGAAAGGATGTAAAATAGCTAATTACTTGGACTGAATTGCCTAATTGATTTTATTCTGCACTTTGTATGTTAAATGCTGATAAATGAGGGCAATTAATACTGTAGTAAAGTTCAGAGTGTACAATGTATAGCACAGAGTGCTGAGGGAAGTTATTTCCTCCTCTCTGGTACAGCTGTATTTCACAGTTAGTCTCAGGCATTAGCGCCCACCTCTTACCATTTCAGGCTAGACTCCAAGAATATTTATGTTACCATGTTTTTATTGTTTCTGTACTTGCCCATATGTATTATATGTGTCATATGTCATGTGACATATGCTGTTTGTGCTAGAAAGCTCCAGAATTCTTTTATTGTTAACTGAATGTAAAAAACCGCCCATCCTTGAGCAGAAGTGAGGAATAGGCTCAGGAGGACTTTAAGTGCTTCTGAGATCTTCCCCCCTGTTACATGGCTTTACAGCAAGATGGTCCATATTCCTTAGCACTTGACATAGTCTCAAACATTGAGTCAATGGATAGGTTATTTTTCAAATTTTTTAAATATGAATTACATATTATATGTTGTATATATCGAATCATAGAATGCTTTAGGTTGGAAGGGGCCTTAAAGGTCATCTAGTTCCAATCCCCCTGCCATGGGCAGGTACACCTTCCTCTAGACCAGGTTACTCAAAGCCCCATCCAATCTGGCCTTCAACACCTCCAGGGATGGGGCCTCCACAACTTCCCTGGGCAACCTGTTGCAGTGTCTCGCCACCCTCATAGTGAAAAATTTCTTCCTAATATCTATTCTAAATCTCCCTTCTTCAAGTTTGAAGCCATTTCCCCTCGTCCTATCACTACATGCCCTTGTAAAAAGTCCCTCCCTAGCTTTCTTTTAGGTGCCCTTCAGACACTGGAAAGCTGCTAGAAGGTCTCCCCAGAGCCTTCTCTTCTCCAGGCTGAACAACCCCAACTGTCTCAGCCTATCTTCATAGGAGAGGTGCTCTCTGATCATCTTTGTGGCCCTCCTCTGGACCTGCTCCAACAAGTCCATGTTCTCTTGCCTTTCTCTTGTTGTGATGATTTCCTTTAGGTAGACAGATTTTAGGTACAAAATTTCTCCTCCAGGCACATAAGTCCTATCCTAAATTTAATTTGCCTAATCAAATGTTGTCTTGCCTAAAGAGCTCCCAAATGAGGTAAAAGCTCTTTGTGTGTTTTAGAGGTTATTTTGGTGGGGCAAAGGGGTCCTTACATCAAAATTAATTATCTTGCAGTTTCTCAACTATCTGAAGTTTTGCTTCTGGACATCTCCATCATGATAGTACTGAACTGTCTCATCCTGCATCTGTAAGATTCATGAAATAAGTATTCTGATGTCTATTTTGGCTGCTCGGTTTAATTTAGCAGGCCTTCTCAGAGCATGCCAAGTCCACAGAACCATAACATCCTTCTCTGCTTTGACTGAGTATTGCCACGGTTAGAATAATCATCCTGTGTCCCATTCTTTCTCTTTCTCAAAATTATTTGAACTTCCTCACCTCATCAGAGTACTCACATGCCAAACTGTAGGATTTCTGGGGTAGCTGGAAGCCATTCTTGCTACTTTTTTATCAAAGCAACTCTAAATTGTTGTGGATAAACATTTTTCAGTGGACTGGAGAAAGCCTATGTTTATCATTATAGAGAAAGCCTAGTGGTGGGGGAATCTGAGGGGGGAATACCCTGAGTTTCAGACCCTTGGTCTAGTGAACATTTCATTATTTATTTTCAAGTGATCAGCAAAAGAAAGCCTAAAACTCAGGTGTTATTTTCTTTCCAGAATGACTACTTTGGCCGCTGGGCTACATCCAAGTTTGCTTTTATCCTTTTTCTGACTGTTGCTATGAATATTTAATCAATTCCATGCACAGTGGAGCAAATTCAGCAGGAAGGAATGAGAATGCCATTAATATAGCAGATTGTCCTACATCTGTTGGTTTGGGGCCACCTTGAAGATGTTGTTTCAGATTCCTCAGACATATTCTAGAATAGGATACCTCTATTCTGGAGCCTGACTAAGTGCTGCATGCTGGAGAGGGCACTGCTGCTCCCCAATTTTCTGTTTTTTTGGGGGGAGGGGGACTTAAGCTATCTAAGTTTCTTAACAGCGAAGTGTTTGAGTATCAGATTCCTGGTATGGGGTCTAAGGAAGAGGTTTCTGTAGCCTAGAAATAAGCCAAATCAGCCTTTTCGGAGCATTGGATTTCTTAAGCAGCTCCTGCTCCAGCTACTAATGATGGTGGATGTTGATTTTCAGGCACGTACTCACCCCAGTTGCCTGGGGCCCAGCTTGAGATATAGATTTCAGGAGACAGTGCAATACTTCTGAGTTAGATGATGCCCTGTTCAGCACCGCAGTGCCTCTGTGCTTCTGCTGCCCTAACCAGGTGCTTAATGGAAAGATAAGCATCCTAATGAGCAAGTGTTTTGCAAAGGTTTCATCTCTTCTCTCTGTAATTCGGCTTAAAGCATTTTTTTTATCCACAAGGATTTTCAGAATATTCATAATAATAAAATAAAATGGTTGCTCAAATGATAAAATTTACTGCCAGTAGTACATGGAAAAGACAAGCTGTGGTTTTAATGATGCAATTTGAAAAGCATATGTCGAAACACAAATGAAACAGCTTACTGAAGAAGATCATGCCAGCTAGGTTAGCAAAGCACAGTACTGTAGGATGAAAGGCTGTGAATAAAAAGCTATGACTTCTGTCTTCCTTGTTAAGTAGCACTTTACATGACCTTCTCCAGTACTTGAGCTGCAGAGCCACAGTAAGACTTGCAGGTAGAGTACAGAACTATTTTGGTCCTGTTTTACAGATGGGATAATTCAAAGCAAAAAGAAGTGAAAGTACTAAAGTGGAGGAGATACAGAAATATTCTTTGTTTCTTTTAGCTCATAGGCAAACTTTAATCCCTGTATCATTAATCCCAGTACGTGTATGACAGTAAGGGCAGATAAGAGCTGGAAAGTGTGGCCATATCCATTTCCAATACCATTTTATAGTAATCCCAGATAGACCCAGACCTTATCTGAGCTGCATGAACCTCTCTCTCTATTCCAGTCTAGAGGCACTATTGTTTTTTCTTTAGTAGCCTCTAGAGGTACTTGAAACACACTGCCTTCTCCCTCAGTGTTTTAGGCAGTGTCATATTACAAGGTGATAAATAACTTGCCTGCGGTTTCTGCAGCTCACTAATACCAGAGACAGGAATAAAACCAGCCAGAACTTTTCTCCCTATTCATTTTCTGCTTAATGAATACTGAATAGAAATATTTGCTCTTAATGAACATTGATGGAAGCTGAAGGCTGGACAGGATGGAAAAAAAAAGTGAACAGTGTCATCTTCTGTACACAGTGACACTCTCCACATTCCTCCCATGCAGTCCAACAGATGTCAGCTTTGATGCCTCATTGGACCACTCTTCTTCCAACTGCATCATTTTCTTTTCTGCAGCTTTGTGTGCTTAGGATGATCTTTCTGAGATAGGTCGCAAAGCCTCTAGCCTTTCTCTGTCTAAACGCTACTTTCATGGTCCTGCTCTCAGGAAGGAGTTTTGGAGCAAAAGAGTCAGAAAGAATTAAAAGCAAGCTAAGTCTTGTACTTGATACGGATGAGTAAAAACATTGCGCTGGTGCAATAATCAGTGCTGTACTTGACTTGTTTGCTGTAGTTCATCTAATAAATTCTTGATTCTTCAGGACTTTCACATTTAATTAGCTGTAAATTAATTAAGATAATTTTGACTGACACTGCTGACTTGTTTTTCTGCTGCTTATAAAAAAATCATGTATTTTTGCTTCGTTGTGCAGTTATGTTTTGCTGTGGAAAAATCTAATTGTAAGCTATCAGTGGCATTGCCAGGAATCACCTTGGAGGCTGGTCTCCACTTATTAATGGGATTGCTGTCTGGTGTTTTCTCTGCTCTCATCAATTTATAAGTCTTTCTTACACATCCTAGCATTCAGGCAGTCTGCCTTTATTTCTTTTCTGACCATTTCCCTACTGGCCTCAGCAGTTTCTCCCTGGTCTTGTTTGGCTCTCTCTCTTTCTCTTCTTTTTTAGTCCAGGTTCTCCGTTATCGTTAGATCTTTAAATAGTGAAGCTATATGATGGTCTTTTATTCACTGCACTTTGTTTCTCAATCTGTTGCAGTTGCGCTAGCAATCCATACTTGGATATCTCCCACATTCTGTTTTCATAGTATTTTTCTAACAGGAACTGGGAGAGGAACAAGACTGTGTAAAAACGATGATATTTCACCATTTCTTTTGTGTCTAGTAAGTGTGGAACATTAATGAAAATAGTATCTTTACTGTTGTATGGAAATTGTAGAATAACTATTGCTTTTGTAGAGTGGAGATTAGCAGCAACAGCAAGAGCCAGGTTTCTGAGCAGTGATGAGCATGGGAGGGGAAGGAAGAGGGGGTTAGAAGAAATACTCTGCTTTTTTCCCCATAATCTTGACCAAGACATTTCATTTGGTTTCATGTGGAAGTTTGAAATTTCAAATTAAATGAAGAAACATTCACCATACCCTTCTTTTTACTCAGTTCCACAGTTATTTCATAATAGCATTGTCATCAGTATAATAAGATTAAACTGAAATTGCCTGTATTGAGTTAGATTTTGCTGAAGAAGGCACCCTGTGCCCAAAAGCATGCTTGCTTTTTCCAGCTGTATCAGCTAATCTAATAAAAGATACCATTTTTGCAAATCTCTCTTCACTTATGCCCATTCCTCATATCCTCCTAAATCAATAAATAAAGTTAAGGGAATCTAAAAATAAACTGGGCTGCTTTTATGGAAGGTTCCCAAGCATACCATGCAAAACACCTTAAGTATCTGGTTATGTATCTGCTCAACAGTATTTCTTCTGGGAGACAATTGCTAGGAAGAGTTAAGTCAGAGAGGAGTACCTGAAAGTTTTTTAGAATGTAACTTTTAGCATTTTAATAAGTGACTTATGTACAGACATTGAATCCTAGAGCCAGGCAAAGTGGTATGGTATTTTTTTTACTTCTCAGTGGTTCCTTTACTAAGAGCGTAACTGCTTACACCAGCACAATTTCATACACGACCTGATAGTGCAGATGTATTTCCTTCTTATATGCTTGATTTGAACTGGACACTCTGGTATTGTTGTAAATAAATTAAATCCGTGGCAGATAAAGAGATTTGAAGCACATTTCTTTAGTGTGTGCTGGAGGATTTCAAGCATATATCTATTAATGATGCATTGACTAACTCGTACTCCTGCAGTTAATAAGGCACCATTCTTTTGAATTTGTTAATACAATGTAATGAAAATGTTCATATTTATCTAACTTTTTGCTCCTCATCTGAAAATTTAGGATTCTGACATATGGTTATAATCTTACAAATGCAAGACTCCCTTGCAGCAAAGTAACCTATTACTGCTGATTCTAGTTGTTTGTATGAAAAAGAAGTTCACACCTTTTTTTTTTCTCTTCACCTAATCAACTTAAGTGGAACCTTCTAAGGCAATGTCAGAAGTGATACCAGTCATTGAAATGGTTTGTGTCTCACAGTTGATCTAGTTTCCATTATTTGAAATCAAAGTGCTTCCATGGTACCATAGTAAACATGAGACCAGTATAGTACTGGAGATGCTCTTAATCAGCAGACTCTGTGACAGTACTTCATAGAACTGAGACCTGAAATGTCTTTGGGGTTATACATTGACTTGTGAAGTGAGAGAGATGCCAATCTAATGACATTGTCAGATATTTCCCAAAATATCTGTTGGAAGATTTTTTTGAACCTCCCTAGCATATTATTATAGGCTGTCCTGTTATCCAGAAATTTTTGTGCTGATTTTGAGACACAGAGTACTGTCCTTACATGTGGTGTTCCAGATTCTGAAATTCTTACTTTTTCTTCACTAGTTGGTACTTAAGAACTGACATATATACGAGTTACAACTTGAGTGTAGGTAGTCAGGATTTAAATCAACAAGCGGGTACTTGTTCTGATTTTTATTTTGCATTGACCGTTGCAGTCACTCGATTAGTATGAATTTAAAGATATACCTTTTTTTATCCTTTAAAAAAGATACTGAAGCACAGTTTCCCTGAACAGTATTCCACATAAAAGACAAAATCCTCTTACAAAGCAACCCACTTCAGGAAGTTGCTTATGCATTTTTTTCTTTGCACATGTTCTGAGATAATCAAACCACTCTGAAAAGGCAGGTTATCACCTCCCCACATGAAGCGTAGTCTTATGTCTTTAATCTTGTTTGCCTATGTGAAAAGCAGGCAACCTGGAGGGAAAACAACATGCCTTTACTAGTGTCAGAACCAATCATTTACGTTAGTGCTTGAAGACTGATCTTCTACATTTTCAGTTTTCTCTGGCAGGATTCAGACTTTTGTGAAGCAGAATGAGCTCACTGGGGGAAAACATAAGTTGAGATGGTGTCAACTGAACCTTTTCTTCTTTTAAATCTACCTAAGTGTGCGGTAGGAGAAGAAACTTTTCCCTTTTATATATATACATATGAGAAAAACAGTGTTTATATGGATATTGAACTTAAAATTCTAGCTCTCTCCCCATTTCTCTAAGAGAGACAATTTGGAACCCTCTGGAAAGGGTTGGTCTACATATCAAATGTTAAATTGATGCAAGTCCAGCTTATACTGAGTTATACAACGTGAATATCTGATAACTCCTCTGTGAGAACTTTCAGTGATATTGCTCTTGGATTGTGCTTAACTACATTATGAATCATGGTAAATAAAGTGCTGTCCTGGGTTGCACCCAGTGTCTCCAGAGTCTAGGACATGACAATAAAAGAAATGTTTACCTCCCTGTTTTGTGTGAATTCTGCCAGATTAGGAAGCAAAAAGCTATACTTGCCTTTTCTTCCCTGGCATGTGACCTGGAAACCTGTTGTGCTGTGAAATAGATATAGGTGCAGTGTGTGGAGGGGAAAGCTTGAGCTATCAATTCCCATACTCAAGTAACTCATTGCTCTCTGTTTCCTATTATTTTAAACCAACAAGCGCAAGGAAACAAAGAAAAAGATGAAGCATTGGTAGCGACTGTAGAGGAAGTCAGAAGGAGACCTTGTGCTACTAAAGCATTAGTCCTCACTTGTGTTATTAGCAATGATTCAATGGTCAGGTATCAGAGTTCTTATTAATTCACCTGGTCTGCGCATTCCTCTGTGATTAGCACTCGTGAAGCAACTCGCGACCCTTTGCTGCACATTCAAAATATAATATTCCCATTTAAACAGTAAGGCGTATGGAGTTCTTTGCATAAACACTGTTAGGTGCTTGTGCGTACTTACAAGGCAAGAATATGACTGCAGTTATTATCCAATTAAACAGGCAGAACATGACAGGAATAATAAAATCAACATAATAACTCCAAGGGAGGAATTGTTAGCTAAATATTATCTATATCCCAAATACATTTAAAATTTCAAAAGTTAAGGGGATTTAAATTTTATGCTTATTTTATTTTATGAATTACTTAAAATGGTAAGGTGTAAGTCAGATACCACTGCTAGAGTTTGCAAATACCAATGAAGTCCTGTAATCAAGATTATTCAAAATAAGTCCTGATCAAAGTGAATTTTCTTTCTTTTGTCTTTCTTTTTTGCCTTCCCAAAAGTGAGTTCTGCTCAAAAACAAATGATCAAATAACACAGATTTTGACCCACACCTATGGCATGAGCTGTTACTAGTTATGGCATTTGTGACTTTTATATGAGTGGAGCTCAGAGTGGAAGTAGTTGTGTAAGGGCTAGGTTGATTAACAATGTGGCATCTGAGACGTTTTTTCTTGCTGTACCAAGCACACCAATTTGGAAGGCAATTGGGTTTGTACTGTGCTTCCAATTTAGAAATCTGCCAGTGAATTGTGCTGGAGAGGAAACTGTAATTGGGAAACTGCAGTTAGGTGATTGTGTTTGGATATATCTAGACAACCTTCCTTAAGGGGACTGGGGAGAGTGCAAAGTGAAAGGAATTCCCTTTGTTTTTTCTTGTCTTGTGTAAAGCGGTACATCTGAACTGGTCTACATATTTTTGATCAATGGGAAAAGTTTTGAGTTTAGTTTGTAGTACCCTCCTTTTTCAAACTCTGTATCCAGCTGCTTGTGCCCATGCTGAGCTGCTGCACAGCAGTGCTCCCTGTAGTGAACGATCCAAGTTCCTTTTTGGTGTGCAAAGATTGCTGTGGTTTTTGAACTACAGAACTGCTTGTGTCCTAGTATTGGACTCACTCCTCGGGACCTCAGGTAGATCATTGATTCTGAATCTGGAGCCCCTTGGGTTCATGAAGGCTTTAAAAAATATCCCTCATAGGTCTCTCAAAAGCAGCTGTATACTGAAGTTGGTCTTATGACCAGAGTGAATACAAGTGTTCCTTTATGTATTTAGGAAGTTTTTTAGCCTTTTAGGAGATAAGTTGTCTTTGCACAGATTCTCTTTTATAGATCGTCCAGTACAATATCATGAAGAGTTTGCATAAATATTAAATAAGCAGCTCAATGATCTGTAGTAAATGACTGTTTGAGGGAACAAAGTCTCAATTTGATGGATTTTCTGGCTCACTATGACAGATCTGATGTCATGCTCCACGCTAGAGTAGTTACATTGTTTCATGCTGCTGGCACTGAAAGAATCCAACCACTTCCATCAGTAGGGAAGACAGTTTGCCAGGAATAGCTTTGAAAGTAGTGATGTTCCCTACAATGTTAAATTAGATTGGACCCCTTGGACAGCTGTTTGCTTGTTTTGTTGTTTGTTTTTAGAAGACTGTCTTGATGTTAGGATTCTACTCATTGAGAGTGAGATTCAGTCTTGCAAGGAAGTAATCTCAAGGTGTTTGTCTGTTACAAGCCTTTAGAATGGGACTTGGACACAGAAAGGATAAGCTAATTCTGACTAGTAAGAATTAGAAGTGTCTTTAGTTGACTAGTATTATTTATTCAGATATTTAATCTATTACAGATACACTTTTGGTAAACATTCATTGTCTTAAATCTCCAGTGTTCACATATCAGTGCTTTCCAGATGAGAATTACGTCAGGAATAAACCCTCACTGTATCCTGTTCTGAAGAAAAGGTATGTCCAACAAATTCCTAGTTACAAATCTGCAATAAGCATTAGATCGCCTATGACTTTTTTCAGAAAGCGTCATTTATTTTTTTGACAAAAGGAACTGCTGACAATGGCTAAGAGAGCAAAATGTACATATCACCCAGAGACATCAGCATAGTCTATCTGCCCTTTGCTGACTGCTCATTTTCAGATAATTCTGCATATTTTTGCATAATGGGCATGTTGTAATTTCTATTAATGCGGTTTTAACTTGGGAGATTTTAAAGCAAAATGCCTTCTCTCTCTCTTGGCTATGACAAGCTTCTTCCTAAGTTATTATTACCATGTAGTTAGTGCTGGGTTATACAATTAGGAAAAACTAATTAGAAAAAGCAGGTAACAGTGCTGAAAATACACCAACTGTGTGCATTTGAAGTGAACTGCTACATACCGTTCTGTGAATGCACTAAGGAATGCAGTAGCTCATCTGTCTTGTTGTCTTTCTGTCAAGATTGCTTGGCTTTCTAAAAGATGTATCCTGAACACAGTCTATTGGACTCCACTGAGGAATCGGTCATATTTAGTTTGCATTACTGGAGATCAGACTAGATGATCATAGTGGTCTCTTCCATAGTTAAAAGCTGTATGTGCCATATTGCTGGAATCAGTCCATACAAAACCAGCATGTGAAGTCTGCGTTTCTGCTGAGAGCAGAAGAACAGTTTCAAGTTGGAGTAGGGTGCTGTGAGTATTTGGAGCCAAAAGTGATTCCTGTCATGGAGTAAGTGTTGTTTGGACTCACTCTGCAGAGGAAGAAATCGTGGGTTCCTTAGTTCCTCTGGTTACATCTGTTAGTAAGAAGTGTACCTAGGTCCATTCCTCCTTTGATGAACCTAACTAGCATAGACCAACTGACATCCATACCACTAAACTCTTACGCTCCCACGAAGATACTCTGCAACCAGACTGCCACTGGAAGTGGTCGCTGTCCTCTGCCACCTCCTGAATCATGCCCAGGAATTGTTTGGAAGATTGCAAGTTACCATGGGCCAAAAGCATGTCAGGGACCATTATGGCAGTCTTAATGGTAGAGATGATTACAGTCCAGTGCCCAGGCACTTTCCCTGACCTTTTACTAGCATAAACATAACCTGTAGAGTAACAGCATTTAGCTTAATTTCTCAGACTTTGTGCTTGGGATAGCTGCCTGTAGGTTGTTAGCAATGTATGAGTTATTATTGTAAAAAGAAGCTATATTTTGAAAAATGAAACTTGAAAGCTCTTTGAGGCTACTGTAATATTACTGCATCCTAGATGTGGGAAGTGGCAAAAAGAGGCATGTTGTGCTGCTTCTTCTGCTCACAGATCAGGATTATTCTCCGTGACTTTTTGTGTGTGTGTGAACCAATTGTAAAGCAGAGAGACAATGCGTTTCATGAAGATTTCAGGTACAATTACTGGAGCATCACAATGAAGAGGCGTCAATGTTAAGATTTGCAATAGAAAATGTAACTTGTTCATTTGATTAAAATTGCTGACTGCAAATTGGTTTGTGTTCTAGTTGGGCTCTAAAAGCATGAATTTGTGTCAGACAAATTGTGTTGCTTCACGGGAGACTGCAGAAGGAGGAGTTTTCTGTAGATTAGCCTCATACACATATGGCATGGGCTTACTGGAATTGCAAATGCTATTTCCTTCAGGCACTGACTCTTGGAAGAAGGAAGGAATTCAATGAAGAAAAAAGGTCACGTTATTGAGTGGGATTCTGGAGTCAGTGGATGGCTATTCATATAATGCAGCATTAGGCACTTGGCTTAACTGACTCAGTACAGGGGACAGCCTGCATTTGCTCTCCAGGGGAGCCTGCTGATTTCAAAGGCACCTACGGAGCTAATTTAGATACTGAAATTTAGATATACAAATTTTTCTTTGTTTTAACTTCCAGTCTGCCACAGACAATTTAAAAGTGACTTCTTTCTTTACATTTTACCATTTACAAGATGGAGATAAAACTACTGCCCCAATTTCCAATTACATTCTGGAAATAAGTCAGGATTCTTTAAGATACTATGCTGATAAAGCCACTACCTTTGTAAGAAAGACAGCAGGTATAACACTTGTCTCTGCTACAGCCTCTTTGTGGTTGGGTGATTGCAAACCAGCCTCTAACCAGAGCTGGGGTCCTATTTCTGCCATTCACCCCTTACTCCAATGAGAATTTTAAGGCAGAACTCTTTGACCAGTGTTACACTTGTGCAGTGTTACACTTGCACATATCTGCATGCATATGAATGAGATGGTATGTGTATTTAGTGCGTATTTGTCATTTTTTTCTAAGTCATTATGGGGATACTGGTAAAAATGGAAGAATTAAAGGCACTGAAAACTCATGTTTATAACATACCCACAGAACAACAGAACTGCAAGGGCTTTCTTTTTGTTATCCAAGGGCCTGAGTCCCAAAAACACTTGGAGAGACCACATGTTAGTGTATCCAGGTTGTCTGTCTATAAATCTATCAGTGATCTAACGGTGAAGTTTTGCAATGATTTTCTTATTAGTTAGAATCTAGATTGAGATTCACCATGTGCTTTTTTAAAAGACACTAAATCTTATGCAACATAACTTTTTTTTGTATGTATGTGTGAAAAATGAGCAGGCTTTTGCAGGTCACTGGTGGGGGCCTGTAAGTCTGGGAGAATCAGAGAGTTAGATAAAGAGATTCCCTTTGCAGCTTTCTCAAGCTAATATCTCACCCCAACTTTCCTTTTATTTTTCTCTCTCAGTATCTCTTTGTTCACTACTGCCAGCCAGCAAAACTCGCTGAAGCTCAATAAGATGAAGTAGCTAGGTCATACTGCAGAAAGTGCTGATGTGAGCTGTTTCTTAACAGGTTGAGCTGCTTCCCACACAACCCTGTGGGTGTGCTGAAACAATAGAATGTTTCTATTTGTTTACAATAGAATGTAGTGTATGTATATATGCTCTTCTTGGACTTAGGCTATGTATGGACAGAATTATTTTTAATGGTGCAGGATTTAGTATTTCTTGTCCTATGCCTCAAAAATAAATAACTTGCTATTTTATAATAGTTAACAATTCCCACCGTTTCAAGGTCCAGATGATATAAAACAAAAACCTGGAATGAAGCAGTCTGAAACTTCACTGTACATTAAAATGTTGTGGTATTAAAATGCAATGCTAAAGGGACTATGTAGTTACAATAGGAGAGGGATGGACAAAATGTGTGATGGCAGGTCTGAATGGTTTTCTGAGCATGATCCCACACTGACCAGGTAATTTAAGGCTTTGTTTTGATCTCATTTTCATTTGTACACATTAAATGAAGTGGTTAAACTTGTCATAATAGACAGACTCCTTATAAGCAAAAAAAAAATGTGGTTAGAATGGTGCATGAGGCAGGTCATTTCTGCATTTTGTGTAGGTTTGGAAGGCAGAGAATGAAGACAGAATTGAGAAAGTTAATTCTCAGATGAGGGGCTGCGTGATAGGCCAGAAACGTGTTGTAAATGATGACATAAAAAGGAGGAAAATGGGAAAAGGTGATAAAAATTTCATTTACAGCTATGTGGAGTCTCATTTTAACTTTAATTATCAACATATGAAAAAAATACATCTGTTCTTTGCATGTAAGAAGAGGATAGCCCCTATTTCCCCTGCATGCATTTTGGGAAGCTAGTGTGTTTTCTACCTCGGTTTTGAACACCTTATTTGCCAATACTTATTCCAGTACCATGTCCCTGTTTCACTTTTTTTTTTTTAATCCAAGCATCTAGAGGCACTTGACAGGCATCAGTGAATTTAACCACATGATAGATCTCTGTAAGGTAGGTTGGTACTGTCCCTAAAGTGTTTTTATAAATAGAGAAACTAAGACACAGAGAACCCTAGATAACAGACGACTGTATTTACTGGAGAAGTGGTTCAGTGTGCCTATAATATCCTTCAGAGTGGTGGCACTTTTCAAATACCTTGGAATCCTAATAAAAGATCTTTGGTATGTGCAGGACCGACAACATACCAATAAATATTGTTGTGACATGTTTATTCTTGATTTGCTAACTTTGTGGTCTGTATGGGACGATTTCCAGCATGGACTAAGATTCATACTCAAGATAGAGGGGCTAATAAGAAAATATGAAAGTCCATACACACAGTGTAAGAATTTTTTAGAATACCTTTGGAGATGATATTCTGGTGTTTACTGGCAGCTTTGCATTAATGTCACGTCTCCTTTAATTTTATTTTTCTGGTCACGTATATTAAAATTCATATATAAATAAAATCTTGGTTTGACAAAATCCATTTAGAATTTTAGCCTTAGTGATTAGAGCTAATGAAGACACAGCTATTGATTTTCTAGGGACAAGAGTGCACTTATTATTTAGAGGTTACAGTTCTGCCAATTTTCACAATATCACGAAATATTTATTTGTTATAATTCTGGTGGGAAGTCAGTATAGAAATTTTTTTTGCAGTCCCTTTTCCTGACCTTTCAAATGATTCTGTCTAAAGCTGCATTTCTCTGCCTGAAATACTAGTTATACAAGGTGCCTATTTAGAAAAGTTCAGTTCTTTATTTCTTGTACATACAAATGATCCAAACCCCATGTGGAATCAAATTTTCATTGATTTTTATAGTTCGTTCCTAAATCTACTATTTGAGAGTAGTAGTCACATAGCTAAAGCCAGCTTTTTCAAGTAAATATGGCTGGATACGTTCAAAAGTATATTGTTTGCAAAAGGTCCCTCACAATCTTACACAAATAGCTTTATTTCCCACAAGGCTCCCATTATCTTCTGCAGTAATTGGGCCATAAATGCTGGTTTTACAGGAAAATTATTTTTAAATACATTTCACATTTTAGATAAAGCGAGAAATTGTTCAAGATGCTTGAACTTCAGATAGAGCCTCATTTTAAGAAGGTACAGAATGGTACAGCCTCTGCAGCATGAACTGCAGCAGTTGTGGCCTCGCCCGCATGTTGTCACGGACTCGGATGTGCAGATCGATGCTGACTACCAGAAAGCTCCCACAGCCGCATATTGGCAAAAGGAGTTAACTGTGAAGTGTTTACATGATTTTGAAAATGGTTATCTTACTTTTGGCGTCTGCCCATTGTGTTTATTTTTCTTTTAGCGCTTAGAGCATAAAATATACAGGATCTGCAATTTCAAGTCAAAAGATAAAAGATTCTGTCTCATGCAGGATGTTCAAGCTATTTTCTTGGAGCCATTGGAAGTTTGCTGTTTCTTTTCACTGTATTGTCACGGTTTGATGCATTGGTAAGTGGTAGGCACTTTATTAACTTCAGCACATACTCACTTTTCATCAGAAAGCACTTTAAATGCTGTTTTTTTGTGGGAGGTGATGGAGTGAAAGGGGAGTAAAAGCAATTAAAAGAACGTGTACCATTATTCAGTAACGCGATCTCCCTTTTCAAAAGTACGACTGCAGCTTAACTTGTATGCACCCGTATGAAGTTGGCTTTAATTGAGTTCTATTGGGGAGTGTGGCAGAATCCCACAAGTCTGACAGACGGGGGAATCGCAAGTCCCTCAAATGCCGTCTGTGTTATTAACGTCTCACATTCAGGTTCTATGAAAACTCTTCAGTATAACTTGATATGTTGGATTGCCAAAATGTTATTTAAATAATACTGACGGACGGTATTCAGGAGATAGGCCTCATTTGAGCAAGGCTTAGCACTCTGTAGTTATTAATAAAGCTTTTAATTATTTTATCTTTTAGGAATTCCCTTTCCAATAGTTTCAACTGTAACTTAACCCCTAATTGTAATACAGGAAGCTTTAAAAAAGAAAGAGATGCCTTTCCCTGGGAATTTGCACTTAACAACTGACACTGTTCTCCACACAGCTGCGCTGCCGGGGAACCCCTCACCGTGACCTCCCCTTACAGTCCTGGGCTCTAAACAGTGACCGCGCAGGGCCACGACTTACACCGGCGCTGTTTGTTCAGTGGAATGTTAGCCCGGGCAGAGCTGTACTGCCAACGCCAAAGGTTAGGCACCCACCTCCACCCGCTGGGTGTACGTGCCCAGGCTCCGGCAGCGCAGGGGTGGCTGTGGGAGGGGGCCCGGGGCGGCCCGGGCTGGTCACAGCCGGTTCCAGCCGGCTCGCCAGCGGCCCTGCCAACAGCTGAGCCAATCAGGGGAGTGTCTGGCCCCTCTGAGCCAATCAGAGGCATCTGTGGCGCCTCTGGGGAGCCATCTGTAAGAAAGGGCGGCAAACGCTGCGTGAGGGAAGGCAGAGGCCAGGGCTGGTGGGAGTTCGTCTGTTAGCTTCTAAACTATGACTGGACAGGCACAGAAGAAACAACACAGCTTTTGCTGAGTACTTAGGGAACCCAGGTAACTTTTAAATCAGCGAAATGTGACACTGATGCCCCATCACAATAAACCAGGTTTGCCCTGCCAGTTGCCCTGCCAGTCTGGGGCTTCACTGATGGTGTTCCCAGCTGAACAGATCCATGTAGATTTGTGCAAATACAGTATGGTAGAATGATGTGTCTTGATTAAGGCTTATTTGAATAGCTTTGTTTTGAGTAAATACAGCTGCAAGGGAAAGGTACAGGCACATAATCTTGTCAGTGAATTATTAAGTATCAGCTTTTGCTGCAGCATAAATACAATTAAAGTACTTGGAAGAGAAAAAAATAATTGGTCAAAATGTTAGGAATTCAAGGTGAGGAGCTGCTTTAGATAAGTAAGGCTAATGGCATACAGGTAGAGATACATTGCACTGCCTGAGGTCTGCTGAGACTGTTCTAAATAAAACAAGTAGGCTTTGCTTCATAAACAAGTTGATTCAACTACCGAATGCCTGCAGAGGGATTTTTTGCCTTTATATTTTCATGAGGGAATAGGGAAAACGTACCTTCAATCCTAATCCAGCATTAAAAAATATATGGTAGATGTATTTTGGTTTGAATTAATGATATTGAATAATTTCTTTGAAAGAAATTAAATATCATCCTGTCCAAAATATGTAAGCTTCTATAATTTAATATTTCCTAACTGACTAATTCAGGTAGATGTTCAAACAGTTAGTAATGTATTTTGCATGCAGGGTCACTGCATTTCTGTCCCACTTGTACACAGTACATTCCCAAACCAGTGCACATCATTTTGGTATCAGTTGAACAGAAATGACCAGTATTTACGTTAATAGATCAGGAGAAGGGAATTAATACAAGAAATTAATGTCTTCATGCAGTTAGCAGGACAGAAATGAATCCAGTGAATGTAGCTGGAAAGCATGGAATAGAGTTAATGTTGTAAACACTGGTAGTATTGGCTTGGTTCTCATAAATGATAAGCAGCGGGGTGGGTAAGTATTGCATGTAATTTCTCCTTTCCACTGAACAGGGAAATAAGACATTAGTAGCAGAATCAACATGTTTTCTGTTCTGACCTGTTTATTGTTACCTTGATTTACCAGCACAATGCAATTGCCCCTTTCAGCTTTCCTCTGGTAGTTTCTTGGCTTCTAGCATTCTTTTGATGAGAGGATTGTCTCCAACTGTAGTCTGTTTAGTATCTGTAAATATTGATTATTCTTCTTCCCAAATCAGGACATATGCTAACCTTTGTCTTTTACTGATAAGTTCAAACTGCTTTGTCTTTTGCTTTCATTCTGGGTAAAAATGGTTCTTCCGTTTTTTGCAGTTGGTTAAATAACCTTGTTTCCTTTCCATGTATAAGGAAGAGAGGAGTTCTTTATCTGTAGCCTTGTCCAATTATTGTTAGTGGGAATTGTTTTCAGGCTTAGAGACTGTCACTCCCTCTTCTGTTAATTGGACTGTAAAAACTCTTGTTGCCAGGAACTTTCTGAGAAAATCCTAAAATAGATGTACGATTAAACTACCTCAGAGAAGGTAGACTACATTTTGCTTACTATAACATAAACAAAGGCACACTCCTGACATATACATGCAAATGGATTTTAAGTTCACTCTACAAGCAGCCTTCCTGTTTCTTGACCCAGACATTTTCTAAAAGTTGATTCCCTCCCACAAGACTAGAGGTGAAATCCTGGTTCCACCAAAGGCAATGGAAACTTTTACATTTTGTGCCATATATAGCAAGAGGCTGCTGCTGCCTTGAGGGTTATTCCTCTAACTCCTCCAACTGCCACTTTTGTCCACTGTAAGTGAACTGAAATGCTGTGTTGTGATCAAGAGGCTTTTAACTGATTCTTTGGTGTCCTTATTTACACAGGTCCTGACTGAGTTAGGTACACTCTTCGTGCCTATAAATATAATTTCAAACCTTCTCATTATAATTCATCTTACCTGAGAATTCTAAAAATATTTTCTGCTTCATTATATTCTTGTAAGATAGTTTCTAATGTATTCTGTGTGTGTATGAAAGAAATGTTATAATGTGTTGCTAATATTCACTAGGAAAACTGAACAACCTAGAGAATCACTACTGGAATATATTGAGCAACTGATAGTAGATTTCCCATCGCTTTAAGTCTGTAAACTTAAATTAGATGCTTTTCCAGAGTATACGCTGTTCTCATCCAAGCTGTGATCTTGAAGATCAAATAAGTGGTGAAGTTCATCAGCCTGTATTATGTTGCAGTTCATATAGGATGACAATGTATTAGAACACTTTTTTTGTAATTTCAAGTGTGGTCCAAACGTCAAAACCATGTGCTAGTTTTACTACTAGTTGTGCACGTCAGAGTATGTTTATTTATAATGTATATCTCAATCCTAGCTCATGAATATTGTCGTTGGTACAATGTCATCATTCAATGGGAGCTTCTGCCTGGTTTTGTCTGTAGTTGTTCGTGGAACATTTGTAAATAGGTGAAAACTTAAAATAGTTACAATTTCTGGATTATCAGCTTCGTTTTTCGTGTTACCATGAGACTGAGGTTCTAGAGTAACTAATATTTCCTCATTTCCCTTACAGCTATTGTTAAATTTCATTAGAATTTCATTTGGGGGCCTTTTGTGTTTTGTCCTCTCTCCTTTGAGATCAGCCATGTGGAAATCCATCAAACAAAATACCTTGTTTGCAATAGTACAATAACTTTCAATAAAAAGGAGAATATTGAAGTAACCTTACTAAGTGACTAAAATTGTACAGATGAATTACAAATGATATCTAAATGAAATTTTAGAAGATACTGTCTAGACCTACTGAAAAAAACCATGGCAAGTGAAGCTCTACCACCGCTAATCAGAGAACAGTAATTCTTTCACTCTTCTACATGTGAAATGATTCACTTAAAAAGAAATGCCCTCCATGAGGATGAAAGGTGTGAAAAAGGAAAAATTAAGCAGTTATTTTTTTGTAACAAGCAGAAGTTTTAAGCGAGGGAAATATGTGTTTGCTCTAGAGAATAAACCACAGGAAGTAAACAGGAAGTGGTGACTGAGGGCTGGTTTATGGCACCCTTACTTCAAGAAAAACCTTACTCCATTAGTCGTACTATTACATCCAGCAGAGTTACTCTTAGAAAAAGCTCATATTACGTTCTTACAAGTTGACACAGTCTGACACTACAGGAATATAGTTTATAAGTCAGCAATGAAATGTTTCCCTGTGGCAGCTCAGCTGCACATTCATAATGCACCTGAAATACTTTTTTTTTTTTTTTAAGATCTGTATCTATTCTTGGATATGATTTTCATGCAGAATTCACACAACATCCTGCGTCCCTCATGTTTTGCTCAGTTTCGTTTCTACTGCTTCTGAGCTATTACTGTCTGTGTGTACAGTTTCTTTACATAGATCCAAGCACCGATGTAGTCAAAAGGTTAATACATTGCAGGGAAGGGGGAAAGGGTTCTCAAGAGGTTATGAACCTCCCTAAGGAATTCATAGCAGCCATGATACCTATATTCCTTTTAAATGGTAATATTTGGCAATAGACTTGCATGCTTAAATTGGTAGATATGCAATTTACATTCCCCTAGTTTGCTCTCGAAGCCTCACTGTTCTGAAGCAATCTATAGGTCTGTGATAGAAGATCCAGATTTTACCGCTCAGTCTCTGAGTGACTGGAAATGACCCTCTTTTCTCAAAGGTGGGAAATCATTCTGATTTCTGTACCTCAGTCTCTTCTGCAAACTGACTGTTTCTGACTCCCTTTTGCATTTAGTCTCTTTACCACCAAATACAAAATCCTCTTAAATTTTTTTCCCCAAAACTTACCTTGCAGTATTTTGGTAGCATGATATTAGCTCACACTGGACTTTCTTCCTGGAGCCTGGTATCAGAGTCCAAATTAGGTCATTAGTCTAAAAAAGTGCAGTGGTCTCATCCTAGTCTTTGTTATGGATATCTGCAAATTCACATTGCAGAAACAATACCTCGCTCAGTCCAGTTCCACTGTGCTCTGCAGACTCTGCTTGAGAGAAAGGCTCAGGGCTTCAATAGCGGTATTGCTAATGGTCAGGACTGTACAGCTTGAGCAGTGCTGTGTCAGTATCAGGAAGCTTTTATTGTGCCTAGGTTCCTGTCAGTGCTACTAATTCAATCACTTACATATGCAATAAATTCACATGAAAAATTAACAAATACCTAGCCAGCAGCAGTGCCCTCTCTTCTTTCTCTCTTTCTTTTTTTTTTTTTTTTTTTTTCTAAAAAAACTATGTAGCTTTCTCTTAAAATGTTTGTGCTTAATGGTTTCTGGATGTTTTCAGTATCTTCTGTTTTCACCATTTGGTGAAAAAGAAATTTTTCTTTTATTACTAAATAGCTTCTCAGTATTAATCCCTGACCTTATGTGATTTAGCTGTTATTTCTAATATGTTGCATCAGATTCTCTTCTAATTACATCTGTATCATCCCTTGAACTGAAAGGGTATCTGCAGATGTCAGAGGTGGGGTATAGCTCAGCAACTTGCAGTCAATCTGTTCCATTCAACTCGAGATCTATCTGATTTTATTCTATTTTCCATCTCTAAGATCCACTACAGATAATTTTTGGTATGATCATTAGCAGTAATAGCTCTAAAGGCAGTGCAGCATATAGAGGGAAGAGGACTCAGCACTCCTTCTTCCTCCTCCTAAACAAGAATCCCTAAGGAATTGAATTCCAAGTACGTTATCTTTTCTTATTAACTTTTTCAAGAAGTTGGTGATCTTCCCTGGAAAGCTGGTGTGGGATTCTACAAGCAGTAGCCTACAGCTCACATAGTCTAATGACAAAGAAGTGCATTCAAAACTGAGGAGTACTTAAAGCAAAAGCTATGGCCCTTAACAGCAGGTTTTATTGAAACTGTCTCTCCTAGCATCTTTTAAGAAATATGGGTGGAACTGAATATATATATCCTCCTCTAACTATGAGGCAGACTGAGATTTATACCAGTTACGAAGTTGCAGTCTCTTTCTGTAGAGAAAGGCTGTTAAAGCAGCTGGTGACCACAGTGATATTTAGGACACTTTTGGTATATTCCTTCTCCTGTAGAAGTGCTCTAATGGCTGGGGCTGTGTGTCTTATAGCTGTCTTAAATGGCTGGCCTGCTCTCAAGGATCGTTTTTGACACTGTAACAAACTAAGAATCACATGGCAAGGGATGTGCTCCATATAATATATAAAGGTGTTAATCTTAAATTCCCCTGTTCACTAAAGTGTTTCATCTGAATTTAGTTATGGAGACTAAAATATCTTAATTGACTAGGAAATGCCTCTTTCTGAGGCCTTTTAACTCATCAGACAGTCTTTAGGATATTATCTCATGATGTTCTTCAAAATTTCAGGTCAATATACCTGCTAATTACTGTGTGAGGAACTCTTTCCTGCTCCAAGTGGTGTGCTTTGTTTCTAAAAGTACACCCATTTTCTGGCCCTTTTCTCAGAATTATTCAAACTGGTTCTAATGTTTTGGACAAATTCTTTCGCTTCATACCTTCTCACAACTCTGTATCTTGAAAAGCCACTTTGAAAATATACAGTAGTTAGTTTTTTGCATTACATTGCTCAACATTAGTCTGTTCCTTGTCCTCTTACAATTATCATATTATGTGTTATTAGCCTTACAAAGCAACCCTGAAACCAAACCATCTTATTTTAGAAAAATACAAGGTTTATCTATTGCATTACATTGTTATTTTTCTGCGTTATGTAATCTTTCATTGTAAGTGACAGGTAAACAAAGCTTTCTAACTGAAGTAAGCAATGTTGGCTTGTTCCTGAAGACCACATCATTTGCTAGCGTGCCCCAGTGCAGCAAACTGATTTGTGGAAATCAAAACTGGGCTCACAGTGTTATTCCATTTATCGTATTTCTTTTTTTACCTTTTATTACAGATTTTTAGTATACAACAGTTATAAAGTAATGAATTGAATGAATTGCATTACAGTTGGTTAGCCAGACACAGCTGGGATTAGACTGGGGCACCGTGGTGCAAAAATTTGTTCTAGTTTCATAGAACCAACAGATGAAATCACACAGACTTCCTGAGCTATCTGCTACAATACCTGTTCAACAAGCTTCAGTCTTAAAACTCTGACCCCTCGCTCAGGGACTGAGGCTGGTTCAGAATGAGATTTTCTGCCTTCTCATCTCCTGTGGCCGGGGGTTTGACCCTGCCATCCTTCCCCCACTTCCATGGTGTGCCTTGTGTGCCCAGTGCTGTGTCCTGTTTCTGGGCAGGATGCCCCGGACTGGACTTTACTTCAGAATTCCTTTGTTATTATTAGTTTTCCTTATCCGTTTATGGTTCTCTGTTACTGTAGTACTCATCTACTTCTTTTCTCTTACATGAATAATTGTTCTATCCATGTCTTATCAGCAGTATCCCAGAAGGAAGAGATTTACTTGGCCAGGTTTCTGCATTTTGAAGAGAGCCCTCGCTTATTTCGGATTCTATTATCTGTATGTATCTTCTGACTTCCCTACCTATTCAGTTATATGAAGAGCACTGAATCCTGCAGCATGCTGTTACACTACAATTTCCATGGGAACTCTGGCAAAAACCTTGGATTCAAATCTAAAAGTTATTTTTAAGATGACTTTTCATTTTTATCAGAATAAAAAAATCAGCTTAGGAATTAGAAAAAAAAGTGGTCTCTATAACTACACGAACTTGTGCTTCTATATGTTTAAATACATCTGGAAAACACCCTGTGAAGATGGAAGTGCTTTTATTTCTGTCTTACTGATGGCGAACAGAGGGACATAGACAATAAGTACCTTGTCCAAGTTCATATAGAAAATCTGTGGCAATGACAAAGCAGGACCCAGATCCCTCTGTAGTGCTGCCATAGCCATTGGA
This sequence comes from Vanellus vanellus, assembly GCF_965231255.1. Classification (NCBI taxonomy): domain Eukaryota; kingdom Metazoa; phylum Chordata; class Aves; order Charadriiformes; family Charadriidae; genus Vanellus; species Vanellus vanellus. Next base: position 9,575,966 of record NC_138913.1, read on the forward strand.
GGTTACATCATTATGCTGTGGATCCAGAAAGTTATTGGACAGAACACACCCATTTGGGTTTAGTCCTAGTGTAAATGATTTGTAACCAGCAGCTAAGATCCTGTGCAGTTTCAGTGAAGGACTTAAGACCTGGCACATGCACAATTGGGAGAATTTCATCTTTGCTGGGGAAACAGCTTTCAGTTGCTCTAACTGCCCTACCAGTACCTTTCCCACATACTGAACTATCAGGTAAGGAGGGCCCTTTGTTCCCACACAGAGCTGATTATGCTGAGTCTTCAGACTTCTCTCTTTCTTCCCAGATCTGAGCCAAGTGTTGCCTTTTTCAAATCCAGTCAGTAAACAACCGTTTCACAAAAATTACACAGTAGATTGAGTGCTTTTCTCATCTAACCTGTTGGAAGAAATGATCTAAAAATGATGGAATCTGCCTTTCTTACAGACAGAGTAGATAATATTTAAAACCCTTCAAATTGTCTAATAAGTATTTTAATCCTTCAACTATTTCTGCAGAAAGTAGATAATGAACCGCATACAAATGTAGTGTAAACAGGTACAAATCCGCAAAGCAGAATTTAGCCTATTTCTGTACTAGTTATTTCTCTGTGTTCACGGAACAAAGATACCCCTTTTAAGACTACTTTGAGGCAAGCAATGCTGCTTCCTACTGTGAAAAATACTAAACATAATCCTGATTGCACTGAAATTAATGGAATATTTATCATTGATTTTACTGGAACCAGGATTTCAGGATTTCACTGGATGCGGAGTAGATGAACATAGAGTAGCATCTTTTTAAATGAATCTTGCAGTACATGAGAACATGGTGCCATGATCCTCTGCCAGTAATAATATTAATAAGAAGGTGACATAATTCAGGAAATCTGTGATGAAGTTCCTGTTTTGAAACTATGCTTCTCATATTTCAGAAATTATTTTACTGCCCATAAACACAAAGTCTGATGGACTGCCCAAAACTAAAACTGGAGGGAAACAAATGGTAACCAGATACACTAAATAACTGTTTCTCCTGTTATTTAGTGAGGACCTGTAAATATAAGTCAGAGCAGAATTTATTTAATGTCTGTAATATATTTATTTTGTCCTTTATGAAAAAAATTTAACTATTTGAGGAGAAACAAATTACAAGTGTAGATGGACTCTTAAGCAGTGATTCTGTTGCTTTTCAAGAAGTGTCAGTTATAAGGAATAAAAAAAAACATGAAAAAATATAGATGCATAATTGTCTCTGACTAGTAAACTTAGAGTGTTCTGTAAAGTATTAGCAGGTCTTTGATAGGTATGTATTTAATTGTCAGTTGAAGAGGGAGTGATAGTCCTGCCATAATCTCAGTGATTTCAAAATAAAACATAAACCAGAATCTGTTATATATGTCATAGTGAAAAAAACTAACAGTGCTAAGTTTCCACTTGTAGATGAGTGTAAGTGTGTTCCTTTTCCACTCCTTGCTGACCCCTGTCCAAAAGATTATGCACTTGAAGCAACTACTTTCTTGTCTGATAAAATGCTAGGTAGGATTTTAATTTTTAGAACTGATGATTTAGCAAGACAGACTAGAAATCAAAGAACGCCTGTCAGCAGTGATATATCAAAAGCACCATGCAGGCATTCAAATCATCATAGTTGAAAAAAAAATGCTCATTGTTTATTGTGGATTAGTGTAAACCAAGCACTCTGTTTCCTTGTGAAGAGCTGTGCAAAAATCAATGAAAAACATATTATTCCTATATTTTCTATTTGCAGTTCTTCAGCCAAATGCAATTGTTCAGTTGGCACACTATATACACACATTTTACCCATTTGTCAAACTTTGCCTTGATATATATAGTCTTTCTGTCTTGTCTGTTTGGACACTTCAGTAACGTAATCCTTCTGCTCCCTAATTCTGCAAATGACAAATATACAGGATGGAACTTGAGGAAGTTTGTGTGCAAGAAGGGGTAGTAAATATTTTTGTTTGTAAATTCACATAAAATTACTTTGCTTGGTGCTTAGCAAATATACAAAATACATATGCAACAAGTTAAATGTACAGTTTTTTCTGTGATGATTGAGTCTGAGTTAATTGGAATTTTATTTGAAACTATTTCTGATATTTATCAGTGGCTACTTGAGAAAAGGGCAGTGAAATTTTGTTACTCTGACAACTATTAAACACTTTGGAAATAAGCATTTATTTTTTTGTGTACTGGCAGGAAAAATTACTTAAGTCATCAAAGGATCATCCCATTTCCTTGCTCAGTAAATTTAGCTATATGCTTTTGCATATCTTTGCCCAGCCGTTATCCAGTGATCTCACCTATTTTGGAAACTCTTTTCTAGCATGACTCCTGAAATTCTGAAATATGAGTAGCAGAGTGATGCTCAGTAAGCTGCAGCGCAGCAACTGCTAGCAACCAAGAGCTAAAATGCTCTCTCTAAAGATGGTATCAAGTTGTGATGGAGTGTTTGTGGACTTCTGTCTGCCTGATACATTGATGGACGCAAATCAGAGCCATCATGATCTGAAATGAGACAGGAACCCCAGCAATCATATCCTGAGGTAGTTTTATGAGCCTGAATTAATACAGAAATAATTTTCTGACTCAGTCTACTAGAAGGGACATGGGACTGATTATAAGACATGGTTTTATGATCCCTTCAAAGAGAACAATCCAAACTGAGTTCAGTAGGCTTTTTCTGACTAGGATTGTAAAACAGAGCACTGAGTTCTCTTATTTAAAAGCACATTTTGTAAATAATGACCGTTGCATTTATTTTTGGAGCTCAGGAGAGAAAAGTGAGCTGGTGGTAGTATGGAGAAAAACCTGTATCCTTGCTCTGCTGAGGTCAGGGAAAATATCCCTGCTTGTTCTGATAGGTTCTAGTTTACATCCTCATGCACGCACACTTCGGCTGTTATTAAAATAAATTTAAGCTTACTGTTACACAGTGTTAACACAGTTGGTGATTTCAAAGCCTCAGTGCCTGCTTGCGGGAACTTGAATACAAGATGGGGAAAAGCTTCAGTGTTTTTAGCATGAACCATTGAGTTTAGCTGTATGGGGAAAATGCGTTTCCTCTGATTATTAAGGTTTTATATGTAGCAAAACTATCAGTTCAGCTGAGTGGGAGACTTGATAAGGAAACTGGCACAGAGAGTATTCAAGCTGCTCTACAAGTAGTGAAAACGATGTTTTGGGCTAGGCAATGGGAGGAGAAGTGAGACTAATTAGTCTGTTCCTGTATGGCTCTATTAGCAGGAGGTTACTGAAGCTGTGAAGACAACCAAGCCCTGCACAGCCATAATAAAAAGACTTCTGACTTCTAGAAGTTGAGAATTTTGATCTTCCTGAACAAGAGTCAGGGTTTGTTTCTGCTGAAGTTAGAAAAATTTCAGAAGACAAAGAGGGTGTTGCTGCATTACTGAGGTTCAGTCTTCTGCTCTCACAGGCAGCATATCGTACAAAGTCTTTCATAAATTGATTGTGTTTCATCTTTAAAGTAATTAGGTTTTTTGCTTCCACTATTCCAGTTGGAAGGCTACTGGAAATCTTGATTGCTCTAATGATCAGAAACCTTCTTCTAATTTCCAACCTAAATTTATTCACAGCCGGTTAATATCCATTTGTTCCTGTGCCAGTTTTGTCCTTAGCTAATTTAGGTTTTTCCATATCTGGTGTTTATCTCCCTGATGCATTTACATGCTGTGATTATGCTCCTGCTGAGCTGTCATTTTGCTCAACAAAACAAGCCAAAATCTTTTGGTCTCTTCTCATAAGAGACTTTCTCTTCTCCTTGGTCATCCTTCTTTGGACCTGTTTGCATGCCTCTCTTCTTGACCAGGTCTGTACAAGATTCTCAATTGAAAATTTGCTAGTGGCATTGTCAACTGGCATTGATATTTTCCTGACTATTCTGGAAAAAACTCTTCTAAAACTAGAACTGCATCTGTCTTTTTTAGGGATATATCATACTAATATCTTAGAGTCATCTTATATGTGCAAGTCTTTCTTCTTAATAATTTCTAAATGATAGTTTACAGCTTACAGAATCACGGAGTCACAGAATGGTCAGGGTTGGAAGGGATCTCTGGAGATCATCTAGTCCAACCCCCCTGCCAGGGCAGGATCACCTACAGCTTAGGGTAGACATTTTTTGTTATTAATGTTCAACAGCATATTGTGCTGTTAAATGTTATCATATTTGTGCTGTTGAAGTTCACACAGTTCCCTCTGTATAGTGACCTGAAGTTCATCAGCACTGGTGATGTTGCCCAATACCAATGATGTTTCACAGCATTGAGTAATCAACATATTAGTCAACATCTTCCTGTTTCTAGCAGGTTTATGGATGAAACATCAGAGATCAGTTCCAACACTCATCCGCAAAGACCTTCCCTATTAAACTTTCCTGTCTGACAGTCCTTCCTTTAATGCTGTATTTTTCATTTCTCCATGAATGAGTTTCTTTCCCTCTTTACAGATTTTCCACTATTCCTTACTTTCTCCAGCTTCACTAATAATTTCTTTTGTGGCACCATAACAAATGTTTACTAAAGACCATAGAGATCAAAATGGTTACATCTCCCTTGCCTATAAACCCAGTTATGATAACAGAAAATGCTGTCAAGTTAGCCTGACATTATCTTCTCTTGATAAATTCAAATAGCACTTTTTCCATTTTTCTGTGTATGTTTATTTATTTAATTTTCCTTAAAGTCTGTCTCCTAAAACCTTGCAGATTATAGACAGCCATGTGGGTATCAGAGCTGTTAGTTGTTTTACCATTTTTCTCACCTTATCTTAAATCTTGACATATTTTCTATTGTCCTGTCATATGACACTATGTCTGTATTCATAATGAGACTATTAAATATTTGCTACCAAGTCTTCAATTTCATATAGCAGTTCCTCAAGCAGTTTGGGATAGAGGTTATATAGTGTACCTCTGCATGAGCTTTTGGTTCACACATTCGTAGCAATTGCAGGATTCATACCCTCATAACCATTTTGGGTTTGCACCATAAATTAGGTTATCCATAGTATGAATGCCACTGAGTATGTTTTGCTCTCCCCTCACCCCCCTCCATCATGTAACTGAAAAACTTTCAACAGTTGTTTTAATATACTTTCAAGATCTAAATAAGCTTCACTTTAGGCTACTTGTTCTCTTTCTTTCTGCCTTTGAGGAGCACTTTATCTCCATTCCTTATGTGTTCTTGTCTTAGTCATAACATTTTAACAATTGAAAATACTGGTTCAGAAGCTTCTTACAAAATTTTCCCCCACTTTCTTGAGATCCAGGTTCCTAATGCAACCAACACCTTTGGTTTTCTGTCTTTCCTGAACAGCACGTAATCTTTTATCGTGAGTGCTCCAGGCATAAGTGCTTTCTCTGTTTCCATGTGGTGTCCAGCTGTTTTCTAATAATTCAGATTCCTTTGTTTCGTTGCAGAGGTTCAGGCAAGCCTATGTATCCCTTCCAGTTTTATATACCTTGGCACATTGTATATGTTACCTGGATTAAGTACAGTGGTAATATTAACATTTTGTACTGTTCAGAACAGTAACAGCACTTCCTTCCTAGTTTCTGTTCTTTTGTCTTAGTTTTCTCTGGTGGGCATCATCATTGGAGCACCTCTCCTATGAGGAGAGGCTGAGACAGTTGGGGCTGTTCAGCCTGGAGAAGAGAAGGCTCCAAGGAGATCTTATTGCAGCCTTCCAGTATCTAAAGGGGGCCTACAGGAGAGCTCGGGAAGGACTTTTTACTAGGGCATGTAGCGACAGGATGAGGGGGAATGGCTTTAAACTGGAAGAGGGCAGGTTCAGATTGAATATTAGGAAGAATTTTTTCACTTTAAGGGTGGTAAGGCACTGGAACAGGTTGCCTAGAGAAGCTGTGGCTGCCCCATCCCTGAAGGTGTTCAAGGCCAGGATGGATGTGGGCTTGGGCAACCTGGTCTAGTGGGAGGTGTCCCTACCATAGGCAGGGGGCTTGGAAGTCGATGATCTTTCCAACCTAAAACATTCTATGATTCTATGATTTCCTCCTTTGTTTTATCTAGCAATAATACAATTCTCATCTAACCTGCTGTTGTCATTCTTATTTTCAGAAGTTTTTTGGTTGTCGTTTTTTTTATTTGTTTCGTTTTAACTTACTACTGCTGTTCATTCTTCCTTGTCTTCTTTTTTCAAAGCCACCTTAAAATTGTCCTGATTCTTGGAAGGAGTGTTAGATGACAAATAGCAAAAGATGAAAGATCTCGTCAACATTTGAAGCCCATAACTGGAAAATTATCTTCCTTGTTAAACTTCAGTGAATGACAGCAGAAATAACTTGTCACTTTGATGAGATGCATGTCAAGCTACACTTATTATTTTTTATTCACTTCTATGACGTTCTGTCATTATTTCTATGACAATAGTGTCCAAGGCCTTACTGAATACTAAGGCCATCCTTCTACTTTATATAAATAATATTAATCTGTCCTTCTGTGTAAAATACAAGATACTGACTTTTTTCCCCAGATCTTCCTATTAGGGGATACTTACTTGGATTTTAAAAAGCCCTGACAGATTACCATCACATCAGAATGCGATGTTTTCTCTCAGTTATAGTCTTTGCTTATTCCTACATTAACTTATTCCTACATTAACGTTAGCAAACTTGACCTTAGTAAATTCTGTGAACTTTAATATTCAGTGTCACTTATTGAAAAACAGAACTCTATATTCCAGGGTAGGCTTAAACAGGCAAGTATTATCTCTCAATTGACTTTTAATGAACAGTGAGTAAGAGTTCCTGAACTTTTTTCTTGATACATGTACCATTTAGAAAAAGTTGAATTAGAAAATGCAATTTGTAACAGCTTTTCTTCCCCTATTCAGGACATGCTATATTCTCTACTTTACACTGTAACTTTGGAACCCAACTGGTGACATTAGGTAGACAGAGATTAACATGAAAAAGGCTGTCTTGGAAGCCAATTATTCTCTTATTTACATCATTATAATTTCCACTTACATTCGTTCATGTAAAGATAGATATAGCTGGCTCTAATGTTGGTAAGGTAAATTTTAAAGTTTGTTTCTTCAGCTTTTGAAAACTAGTCTATAAAGCCAAATGACTGATCTAAGGGAAAAAAAAATACAAAGAAAAAATTGACTGGCCCTAAAATAAATTCATGTCAAAATCATTCTGAAGTTGTAATTTCTAAATGTCAGTGGATAAGCATATTTGAATTCCTTTTATGTATCTCATAACAGAAAACAAAGTCTTAATGTAATCAAGAAAGATTGTTTGTCTGAATTCATTGCATAGTACTTTTCTTATCGCATATGCTTTTGTTATTATACTGACAGATTTTAAATGCATAGCTGTTATTTTGTATGTTAATTGAAAAATGCTGTCCAAAGAAGTCTGTATTCATGTAACTTGTATTATATTCAACATCCATATTAGAACAAGAGGCGTTTTAAGGGATTGAGATGAAATTAACAGTGTCAAGTTACCAGAAGATAGTAGACTGCTCTAAGACAAGTGAACATAAGATAGTAGAGCGTTGCCATATTTTACAGTGAAAGTCACAAAGACTGTAGTCTGGTTATTTTTCTCTAGGAATTGCCAAACAAGATAAGCATGTGAGAAAAGAGGGTTCATGGACATTGGGCTACCCTACAAACATGCTGTAGTGGCTGTAACAGAAAAGTTGAGTTGCTATTTTAAAGCCAGCTAGTTTCCTTTTCTTGGTGGTCCTCTATTGTCTCCTAATCTAGATTTAGTTTGTGAGCAGTGAGCTCTGCTGGCAGAAAAGTCCTCAGCCATCAGTTTGCTTCTTTCTACTCGTGGCACTGAACACTACTGTGCAACATTTTTGCCTTGTGACCAAGTGCTGCTGAGAGGCGACGCATACCCCGTTGCATGTAGCATGCAGTCCTGACATGGGTGAGCTTGGTTCCATAAATGAAACTGCAGTGCAAATGTGGTAAGAGGCAAAACATTTCAAGAAAACCCTTGAACTCTGAAAAGGAGGAGAAAATGAACAAATAGGACAGAGTGAGAGAAGAAACACTGGTAAATCTATCGAGTGTCTTGATAGGCCATAGAGAAGTGGAGGAAGGAAACTTGGGGCTTATATCTATTATTCCAACCCAATAGAAGTTTAATGAAAAAGTGTTTGGGAGGAACAGCAGTAACACTGAGACATGTGACTATGATGCAAGCTTTGGTTTGTGTTTTCTATTCATGGGAATATATAATCTGATGAGACGTTTTTTACTTTCAGTATAATATGTTTCAATTACTTGATATTTTAGACTTTTACTTAATTTATTTATATGCAGATAAACCATTGGAAGTGAAACTCATGTAATGATGACTCAGAATTTCAAAAGCTTGAGAAGAAAGCAATGAAATATCCTACTGTTCATAATAATTGTAACCTGGTAGAAGAATTTGCTGAATATGGTCTTTATGATCCTCAGGAATTTTGTTAGTAATATTATCAGACAATGATGAAAATGCACAACTACAGAAAGTCACCTCCTAGCTTACATGTCATGACACCTGATTTGGAAGACAACTACTTCTCTCAGTTTTCCAGTATCAGCTATTTCTGAAATTACACTTACATTCTGTGACATGAACAACTAGTAGATAACTTCCTGTGCTGGGTATGTAAGAAAAACAAGCTGGTCAGATTCGTTCTAAGTGCTATTCCAATGCTTTTACCATTTTCATTTCTAACTATTGCAAAAAGGGTAGCAAATTAAACTAGATAGATGGTTTTAAACAGACCGACTTTAGACATCAACCCCCTTTTTTAAAAATTTCTGGAGAATTCGATTACTTAGAAACAAGATTATTATAAATTAGGACTCATTTTCTACAGATGAATGTTTATGAGACTGCATTTCCTAAAGGGAACTCTGAATTCCTGTATGTGGTTATCTTATCTTCCCCATCCTTTCATGCACCTTGTGCTACTTGGATATTTTGTCATAATCTAGTTTGTGGACTTTTTCCCAGCTTTTTGGCCTCCTCCTTTGCATAGCAGTTTCATCTACATTCTTCCATTCCGAGGCTGCTGGCCTGCCTTTTTGTCTCTCTGGTATATTCACAGTGGGTCCCATTAAACTAATTAGTTTTCAAACATGGGTAAGCCTAAACTTTCAAACAAGTGTATAAGGTAAGTAATCAAAGTATGCACTCTCTGTAGGTCTTCATGCAGCTGAATGTTTTGCTATTAATCATCAATCCTTGGTTTTAGTAGTTGTGCAGATGCATTTTAGGATATTTGAAAATGTGATTAAAAACCAAAAAGTAACTGCTATTCAGGCTTAGCATACGTGTTAGGTAATCAGAGCAGATAACATAGGTGGGGCAAAATGGATGTGTGGAAAGGTGACTGGGCTTGCTGAAGCTATGATGAAGGTAAAATCCAGGCTTCTAGATGTGTAGTTTAAAGAACTAGCAACTGCATCATGCTGTCATGAATTGTGACAATATTGGTAGATTTTAAAAAAATACAGCAAGATTTCTTGAGTAAAGAGTGCGTCTTTTGTGAAAGCTATATACTGGATTTAGACTAACATACTTATATAAATAAATGACAGCACTAGGGACTGTTGTTTTTCTATGTTTTGAATGAATTTAATTCCAGAATAGAGGGATGGATCCTTATTTAGTTAGTAAGAGTTACTCTTAATTTGCATCCAGCAAAAATACACTGTGTGCCAAGAGTTTCTGAGCCTTTGCAAGATTTTCTGCTAGGTTCTTGTAAAACTGCCTAACAGCTTCAAGGAACACTTCTCTATACCAGCATTACAAATACGCACAATTTGTACAGTTTCAGTATGCGTCTTAGCCAATAGCAGTACATCACCTACTTTCTTTGAATGAAGCTCTTTCAATGAAAATGAGCTCATGGTTTTTAGCTCATTTCATTTATAAGCAGTTCATAATCTGCTGTTCAAAACTTGAAAAGCTGCTAGTGAATAATTGGAAAATGTCAAGACAAAATGGAAAACATGCTATCATAAACACTGCCATACTATTCCACGTACTTTTAGAAAAGGCTTGTAATAATGAAAAAATTATCAGTTTATTGTAATGGAATTTTAGCTAGGCTAGGAGTTATGGTTCATAGACATCACTAGGGATCAGTCAGCATTCCAGCTCTGTGCCCAGGTTTTTAGAATTCTGTAACTTAAAGTTATTGAGTTTATGTTGATTTTAACGGCTGAAAAAAGATTCAATTTAGCATTGAATTCAATTTTGTGTTGTGCATATTCTTTGTGGGCTGCTTTATTAATGTACAAAATGCATAGCTGAGAGATTACTTTTTTTATTCATAACTGATTAATAGCTTGGGTTTTATTTATTTTACATGGTAGTGTAACCAACACTAGTAGAGTATTTTTAATAGGTTACCAAATGAGCAAAGATGGGACTTGCATCTGCAACTAATCATCCAACAGTTCTGCTTCACTTCTCCCAGTGCGTTAGCTGTGTCTTAAGTGTCAGGAAATCAGTGCAAAAATATTTTTTATAACTTCTAAAATATTTAGCAACACTTTTCAGGCCCAGGAAAAGATGTGAAGCCCTTGAGGTTTCATCTTGCAAGAATTTTCATGTGTACATACGTATTTTTCTGTAGACCATCTACGATCATATATGTATGCGTTTGACGACTGAAATCTTACTGAAATGAGAATGATTAATATGTGTCATTTCATGTAAATATGAAATGCCAATGGTAGAATGTTAAATATCTTTAATAATACAGAACATAACAGTTAAGGGCATGCAGTTGATTGCCTATGCAATTAAAAGTTTAGGAGACTAACTATCTGATCTGGAACTTGGCCAAGGCATTGTGACTAACAAGCCTGTTCTCGTGAAAAAGTGCCAGAGGAACTCTAATAGCCACGTGTGGTCAAGATTTCTGCTTTGTCTAAATTAAGCCATCTTGAAACATAACACTGCCATACATAAAATACCATGCCAACCTTTGGCAAAGCACTACTTCTGTTCAAACGTTTGTGCTGGAGAAAGCTGACTATATACAGCATCAAGGCAAACAGCTTTGAAAGCATTTATTTTGAATTTCCTAGGAAGCCAAATGCTGCCGGAAATCCCATTCTATGATTGTAATTTACCCTCCATCCATTTATAGAGTTCCCATAAAAGCCAATGGGAGGGACTGGTACTAGGTATATAAGGTACTGTAAAAACTTTAAAACATCTTATTGTTGGTTGTTAAAATGATAGACATTTTAGAACAGTGACTGTGGGATGAACTCAGCTTATGTTCTGCTTCCATCTGGCCTGCTACTGTTTCCTCAAAGAAGATGGAAAACAGCACACATTGGGTTGTACACATTGTCCTAAGAGAGAAATACTCTCTCTGTCACCTGTACAGTTGAGCATTTAGACTCAGTTCTTTTGCCATATCTGTGCAATCCCAGGGTGTGCTGCTATAACCACCGGGTTTTATCCTGTTGCAGCCTAAGTTTACTGAATTAAACAGCACTTCTTACATAACTGTAGTAGTATGTTTGTAGGCAAATAGTCTGTGCCTCTCATCTGAAGTTCTCTTTCTCATGTGAAAGCGCCACCTTAAAGGTCAGGCTTTGGGAGGTAGCCTTAGAACCTGAGCCAGTCCCTGTTATGTTTTAGACAGTTACTGTGTAAACCAAACAGGTTGGTAAATATGGCTAAATGAAATACTTATGCTTATTATAAAAGTGAAATAGCTTTGAAAGAGCTCCCGTGGCACTGTAATTCTCTGCATCCTGTTTCTGTTTGTGGTGCCGGCTCTGTGGAAAGCCCCTTCGCTTTTCCCCTAGCATTTTATGTGAAAGCAAGCAGTGCACAAGTAACACAAAAGCTAGCCCTATAGAAAGGTACATGGACAGTGGCTGAAGCAGTAACATACCTGTTACTTTTCAGAATTTTTTTTTACAGTCTTTGTGATTTTAGCTTAGGACCTTTATAGTATTTCTGTGTTGTGAGGATTAATTTATAAAACAGTAAGAGGGGAAATATAAACCTAGGTCTTTGGAAAAAACTAAGTGATTTTCTGGGATTTGGGAAAAAAAACAACCCAACATTCTGTACTATAAACTAAAAATTAAGAAGAGATACACATATTATGGCCTGATGTAGTAAAATACCCCAGGTGCTTGCTGGACTTTAGCAGTGCTTAAATACAAAGTATATTTCATCTCACTTGCAGAATCTACTGAGCTTAGTCAGAAATTCCTCACTGAAGCTGATAATGCTTGATGCCTATTCAAGATAGGTAAATTCTCAGTCTCTGTAATTATGCTTATTACATCGTTACAGTTGTTAATGTTCTCACCTTTCAGAAGTCTTCCAAGAATTAGCTGAGTTACATCAGGTTATTAGTAAAACACTGGCTCTCTAAACATCTTTTAAAGTAATTGGACTAAGGAATTATTTCTGCAGATTTTACTTTTACATCTGAGAACAAAACGCAAGGAAAAAGGGAAATGACGACTGGCATTCTAAATCAGATCTTACATTTGATCACAAGAACTTCAGAAGGGCTTTTGCCTTAAGGAGTGTAGGATCAGGCATTATATATTGGCACATCATTTTGCATTTGGATGTATAAAGTTAGATGCTTAAGTACCTAGGTAGGGTCCAGCTAAACATTCCAGCGGAGGCTCTGTGAGTGCCCAGTGTCTTTAAAAACAAGATTGTTTTTCTTTAGGAGTCCAGGTACTGACTTAGGTGCCTGACTTAATCCACCCAAGTTTGGATGGTTTTATGGTTCACCTTATTTTAGATTGGCAGGTAATTGCAAATAGTTTTCCTTAAGTTAGTAGAAGTCTTACCAGAATTCTTGGCGATATTAAGAAAGGACCTGTAATGCTTAGGTTGGGCCTAGATTATTGTGAGCGTGTGGTTTGATACTGTATGTGTATGGTAACTTTGATACTTTGTGTTCCAACATGTGTTAATAAACATTACACTAGATCATGTCATTGCAAAGAAATTAGCTCTTTATTGTCTTTGACTCACTTAAAGGCTCTGATTAAGGATATAGTAAACATGAAAAGCTCTCCTAATGCTTTAGGCTTTTTTGGGTGTTATTTTAAGAACATTAATGCTTCCTGTTAGGACAGCAATATATTAAAAAGTTTGGTTGAAGAACTCAGGTGGGTTTTTATTTTTAATGATTACAAGTGTACTCAATACAAATAGTATTTTTAATTCAGCAAACTTTTTAAGAGAATTTGGTTAAAATTTTATTATATTGGGGCTAGAAAAATAAAAAAAAAAAAGAAAAAATTTAAAGAACATCAATCTCAACATGTTTGTATGTTTTGACCTGACTTTTCTATTGCAAATTTGATTTCAACCTTGTAATGACTCAGAAAATTTACAATGCTGTGAGACATCTCAATATTCCGTTACATTTCCTTTTAAAAAGTGTTGTATTTTTGTTGAAACCTTGCAATATATTACTCATAGCAAAGAACTTCTGCTTTCTTAAAGGTAAAAATAGCTATTTGGCAATGCCCAATTCAGTATCATTAATTATAGGATTGGTTTTGTGTTACCATGAAACAATGCACACTTTAAGCTTATTATCAGAAATAAATAGTAATACGTATACTCCTTCCATTAATCACATTTTTTGTTAAAACCTGTTTGCTCTCCTATCACAAGCAATATTATGACACATTATTTATCATTGTTGAGATCAGATAACACAAACATGAAAGAGTAACTGCTGTCGTTTAATTCTAGAAAGCAGAGTGCTGAATCAGAGTCCTTACTTAACTCACGTACATTGTACACAACTCGGGTTTGACATTGACTTAAGTTTAATGTTCCTGATTGACCATACAGCAGATTTTTAAATGCTGTGCAGAATCACACCAAACAGAAGCGGTCAGCTTACACTTCCTAAGACTGCAGTTGCTCTGTAAACAGCCTTAGTACTACCAACACTACATGCAAGGCTGGTGCCACTGTACGTGATAAAAGCATTTGATCATTCCTGGCAATAAACACAAAGCCACATTGGGTCCAAAAGCAAAGAAATTAATTTGGGACATCAGTGTAAACCTTTACTCCACTTTGGCATTTCCTCCTCCTTCAAAATACACTTGGCTTTCTAAGGAAAAGCCATGTGAAGGAGAGCGGGAGTCAAGGTTAAAGTCATCACGTCCAAGGCACTAATATGTTTTTGTCAGGAGAAGCATTTTTTGCTACAGCGGTGTGGATCAATAGGATCATGAGACAAGATTTCTGCCTAAATGTTGAAGTCACTTAGACATGTGTTTGAATTCATTCTACAAAGTCATTCCAGGGCTTAGCAAAATCAATCCTCATCCCATGTTGGGAGGGAAGAATAGAAATCCATCACCTTTAAACACAACAGACTGTGCAAATCAACGGCTTTAGTGTGGCATGAAATCTTTGCAGATTTTGCAAAGCAAGTGCTCTGTCTTTTCCCTTATTGTTTGCCCTTCACTTGACATACAGGAAGAGATGCATCAAGAGGATGGCAGGAGACAAGTGTCACTTAAAGCATGCCATCACAATGTTTGCCCTGGAATGCTCCCTTGAATCTCTTTGAACCAGCAGGCATAATTAATGAATAAATATACACAGAACTTCACCGAGTTATAAAGTTGATAGAACCCCTTTTCCATCCTCCCCCTTGAGCAGAGCTAGCCCCAGATAAGCTCTTCCCTTCAGCCCTGAGCTGGAGCGCCACGATCATTTTGCACCAGTTCACTTGTTGCACAGTGCCAAGGTGGCATCTCCCCTTCACTCAACCCGCAGAAACTTCACGGAATCACGTTTCAGCGAAGCCCGTTCAAAGGGCTTCTCCTCTCCAGCCTGCTTGTAGCCTCTTACCTGCATGTGTCCCTGGTACATTCTGCTTTGTCTGGTTCAGGTGCCCCCTCAGGCCGACAGGTTGGGTGTACGCTGGGGTAGGGACACTTCTCCTGTGCACTAGACTAAAAGAAAAAAAACAAAAAAAAAAACAAAAACAAAAACGAAAACCAAAAAACCTAACCCTGAAAGAGCTATTTTTTGCAAAAGATTCAGTTTGTCCTGGAAGCTCCTTTACTGCTTTCTGTAACCCAGTGATCCGGGCTGCTTCCTTCCCTCCTCTCTTTTCCTTTCTGCCTCCCTCTCTCTCGCTCTCCCTTTTTAATGCGGTGCTGCAAGCTGCAAAGGAGCTGTTCCTCGCGGGGTGCTGGGGGGAGGCGGGCCGGACCCGGGCGGCGGCGGCGGCGGCTGCGGGGCCGCCGGGCGGGGAGCGCCGCGGGGCGGAGCGGGGCCGCCCGCTGCCGGGCCTCGCCCGGTGCCGCACCTCGCCTCGTCCGGCTGCCAGCCGCCCCGGCCTGGCGGCCCTGGCCCCGGCGGCCCTCCCCCGCCTCCTGGAGGCAGTCCCGGCGGCCCTCCCTCCCCGCTTCCCTCCTCCCTCCTTCCTTCTCTCCTCCTCCCTCCCTCTTTCCCTCCCTGTTTCCCTCCCTCCATCCCTCCCTCCATCCCACCGCAGAGGGAGCGCGCGGCATCCGGGGAACGCGCGGAGCCCCGCGGAGCTCCGCGGCCGCCGGGCGGAGCCCTGCCGGGATCCCGGGGGAACGGCGGTCCCCCGGCCCCGCCGCCCCGCCAGGGACTGGCTGCTTCCACTGCAGCAATTAAAAAAAAAAAAAAAAAACAAAAACCAAAAAAACAAACAAACAACAAAAAAAAACCCCAACCAAAACAGTAAGCATAACAACAGAAAAATCGGAGTGTCCCGGAGCCAGAACACGTCAAAACCTGGATCTGGCACACGGAGCCTCCCGGATGGCCGCGAGTTTTGCCTCCTCGCGTGGAAGGAGAGGGGGCATGCAGGGAAAGGGGCCCGTGTGTGGGCACGTCCCGGGAAATGGTTGCCCCCAAACCTGGCAGCGTATGCTGTGCCCCGCTCACAGCCCTTCGCCACCACTGCTGCAGCTGGAAGAGAGCTGCTTGCTGCTGCCTGCAGCACCGAAAAAGTTTGCCGTTGCAGAACGAGAGGTACAGGCTGTGGTCATAATTAAACTGAATTTTAGTAATATGCTTGGGCCAGGCCCTACTTTGTGCTCAGCGTATGAAGAGCAAACATGATCTGTCATGATTCACAGAAAACATCAGGAGACTTGTTCTGGCTTGGTAGTACTGCTTGGTAATGTTTTTCAACACTTACCAAAGATAACATCACATAGAAAAAAATCTGTCAATAGCTCATACATGCAAAATTCTGACCTTGTAAACTGACACAACAGGCCTGGCTAAATGCTACAAGCGAGACCTGCACCATCTTCGACCCAGCTGTTTTCTCCTCTCCCCCACCTCAAACCTTAAACTTCTAATTTGCTGAAAAGAGCAGCTGCTGCAATCTCATTGCAAATTTTTGTCCCACCAGAAAACATCCAGTGCCTGGAGTTTGCTAGATTGTGTAATTTCTTGGCTCTGAGCTCTCAATTCTTACTATTAAACTAAACAAAACTTTATGATGCTTTTGACTGACCAGAGCAATCCAACCTTAAGCACGTTCCAGTACTACAGCAATGCAAAATACATTTCTTATTTCTGAAGCCAGGACATTTGTATCATCACAGCTCCTATTTCAGCTGACTAAATATGCCTTTTTGAAATGTACCTATTCAGCTAAAAAAAATGGGCTTTTGCAGAACACGAGTTCGTAAAGTCATCAGTGATGGCACAAGCAAAATTTAGCCAATTATTTTTTCGCTTAAACTTAAAGTTTTATCTTTTAGATAGATAGCAAAAGTGGCAGTTCTCTTACATCCAATGAATATGTATTCAGCTCACTGAGATTTTCAGAACAGCCTAGGAGTTGAGCCATGTATTGGTGATAAAAGGAAATAAGAAATGAATATTTTTTGTCTAAATCCCTTAAGCTGCTTTGAAAACCTCAATTAAGAGCTGATGAGCTTAAAATACTTCTTTGGGATTGTCCATACATGTTAGACATATCTTACGGTAAAACTTCACCATGTAATACAAAAGGTGATTGCACTTACACAGATGAAAATATCAGATTTTAATTATTGTGTTTTCATTTAAAATGTGAAATATGGTATACAGATTTTTCAGATATAAATATCTGGCTGACTTTGTGCTTAATTTAGAGGAAAGTTTAGGTCTAGATGAAAAAAAAAACAAGTCCCATTTAAACTTGGAACCTTGGTGTCTTTGCTGTTTCTTGAATAGAGATGTATTAAACTCTTAAGCTTTTAGTAATCTTGAAGGGGCACATTTTCACCTTGGCTACAGTAGATCCAGATTATCCTTTCCTCAGTTAGTGTGCAGGTTTTCTATAGTAGCTGACTATTTTTAAGGCATGTGAAAATTTCTTTTTTGTTGTTAAGTACAGGGCTCATGGTTTTCTCAGGGGAGAAGCTGGGGTAGATCTCTCAATGCCAGTACATAGCAATATCTATTTTTTCTAAATCTAAATATACGTATCGTGATTTAATTTTTTCCTACAGGGTAGGAAAAAAGTACTTTTATAGTAGAAGAATTGTTAATTCAGGAATGATTACTTGTGCCATGTTATTTGTCTGTGAGGGACAAACATTGGTAGAATTTGACAAGATACAAATGCTAGATGTGAGATTTTACAGTATAGTGTGTGTTGGAATAGGCATTTTTCTTAATGCATCATAAGCAGGTGCATTCATTTTGCAGTTTGTTGATGCAGTGGCATACTGATGCCAGAATTTGACAGGATCTGGCAGGTCCGGTAAAGCCAGGTAGATCCAAGCTTTTACCTTTTTCCTTAGCAGGGGGCTAAATCACTTGGCACCAGTAGGTTGGTAATAAGGCTGGCAGAGAGACAGAGATGTTTGCATAGATAGATGGACCGATGTGGTTTCTTCTTAAGGAGCTGTTCTTTAAATATCTTTTAGTGCAAGCCACATGCACATGCAGTGCTGTGCTTCCACAAGTGTGAACTCTGCCTTTGCTCTGGCTCTTCACTAGCAGAATCTTCGGCAAGATTGTTTCCCTCTTCATCTAGTTCTAATCTGGAATCAATGTGTGATATTTATTGCTCAGTTATAGTACTATTTCAAAAATGTGTGATGGTGGGTGGGACAGAAAGCATTAATGGAAATTCTGTAATGTAAATATAAATATAAAGGCAAGTTCTTTACAGCTTAGAAAAAGGTGAGTGCCAGGACCCATGCTGTTTGTGACTCTGCTCTATTTGTGAATGTGAGAGTCTGTTTTGTTACAGGGCATGTTTAATTGCACAAGGTTCACTTACCTAAAATACTTTAAAAACATTTTTCCATTGTAGTCCTGTTTGATCTGTCTGTGTGGCTGTATTAATATTTGAACTAATGATTTCTGTGTGCTATGAGCTCGCTAAGCTTTGTTGTTTGTTATGGAAAAAATGGGAAAAATCATGGTAGAAAATATGAAAGTCGTAATGTTTGTTAAGAAAAAGAAGAGTCACCATATGGCTCAACAGATTTTAATTAATATTAAATTGCCAGGGGAAATTTTTCTAAAAAGTCAAATAAAAATCCTTTATTTTACAAATAAGTGCTCAGAATTTGTTTCCAAATACGTTTCTGGGGCAATTAGGACCATTAGGAAGCCTAAGGATAGTAATGGGAGTGCAGGGGCATTTTCAGAGATACAGAAGTGCACAGGGTGGTTTTGGAGAATCTGGCAGCTACCTAGTTACTGTCGGAAACCTGATATTTAACTGCTGCTGGGAGGCCTATTGATTTTCAGTGGTGGTAGATACTTCATTCCTTTAGACCTTACTGATACTTATGTTATCCTGTAAACGTAACAAATAGTTTTAAATCACTGACTCTGAAACTGCACAAAACAACACATACAGAGTCCAACACAATAGTGTTCTTCATTAACAAAGTGACTGGAGTGGCAAAGTCTGTGGTTTCCTTGCCAAGAAACCACATAGCAAGGGCAAGTCATGATTTTTATTAGAGAAATCATGCAATGATAAACAAACCCACACATTCCAAGTCAGAAAAGCGAATATATACTCAGCATGAAACGTGGTTAAGTGCTCTTCCTTAGTAGGGGTGTTTTTCTGAAGGTGGGGAACAGGTAACTTGAAGGAAAATGAGTTTCTATAGCTGTAAGTTGTGTGCAACAAAGTGTTCAAAGGAAGAGGCTTAAATGCAAATTGAGGGTGATGGTTAGTGGCAGACATTTCCAGCTACGTACTTTTTTCCTGCAGCTTCAGAAGCAAGATTTGGAGAGAGCACTTAGGGGAACTCAGACCTCTGCGTACATGGCAGGTGGTTGTATGCATCATTGTACTGTGCTTCTCAGATCTCTCTGAGTCTTTTGGTGTTTCTCGTGTATGACAACAGATTGTGTTGCCAGTATCCAATGGATAGCATATTGTTTGGTCATAAAGACACAGATTTGCTTCTTTGTTCTAGAGTGGATTAATGTT
The DNA here is from genome assembly GCF_965231255.1 of Vanellus vanellus. NCBI lineage: Eukaryota > Metazoa > Chordata > Aves > Charadriiformes > Charadriidae > Vanellus > Vanellus vanellus. Next base: position 9,595,459 of record NC_138913.1, read on the forward strand.
CTGGTGCATATACCTTATATAAAACATCAGTCTATTAGCTCATGTAACCATGGAGATAATAAGTAATTTGCATACATTGAAACTCTTTGGGTTCACTTAGAACTAACACCTGTTTTTTATTAAGAACTAGATCTTTACAAACATTAATACTAATAAATATTTTCATGAATAATATTTTCTGCTAACTGAAAATAATTGGCCTAATTTGTGAAAACATGGATCTGATTAAAAATTTACTACCAAAAATAACCTAGCTTATTCTTAGACTCTAGTGAGGTGCAAAAACTGTGAAAATTTAATTCAGTTGTTAATGTATTAACAGTCTTAAATCTTATTAATAACATAGAATTAAGGATTTATAATATTGTTAGTTCTGTCATTTTCTAATTGTACTTTATACTTTGTTTTCTAGTTGCCATTGTAAGGTATGAATGGTACAACCCCACATCAATGAAAACTCTAATTATATTATGTGTATTTACACATTGCTTTTATACGCTAACATGATTTATATGTGTTTAGGGAATGCATGTAAAGGAGGTGTTTAAGGTGCTTTGCATACTTTAATGAATAATAAATTTGAGCAACGCACAATCCTAAATTAATTTTAAAAAGCTAAAAGTTTTGCTAATGATGCATATAAAACATTTAATTAACAAGACTCAATGCAGAAACCACAAGTCACAGTAACAAATAGCAATTAGATTGTAAATAGCCTGAGTAGAATACTAACAGCATAATTCTTTGTTATATTGGAGTCGCACCAGTTTTTTTCACCTGTAACTCTGTGCCTGTCAGTAAATACCAGCTTAGAACTTATCAGCAGAATGAAGAAAAATAACACATTATTCCAGATTATGACCAGCATAATTATAAACTCCATAGTCCTATTTCAGTTGAAACTTCCGTTGTTACCCTAATTTATGTATAGCATGCCCGTTGTTGTTACCCCAATTTTATGACTAGGGTAAATGCCGTGACTGGGCAGAGGAGGGAGCAGTCCAGCTGTGTCGCTGTTAGCACTGTCTTACCAGTTGTATAGGTGGTGGTATGCGATGGGGCAGAGTTACTGCTACTATCCTGTGCCACTCATGCCTACATCTGAAACAAGCGCTGTGGAGAAATTGTAGCTTCCGTGGGAAAAGTGAGCTCTGAGTGGGCTTTTCACAAACGCTTGTATTGAGTTCAGCAGCAGCTAGTGCTGCAAAATGTGGCCTGTTTGAGGGAGGATACAAGTCATGGTTATCCATTACCATATCACCTGCATCAAATCATAAGAACAGGAAATGGCCTTCTATTAGATCCATCCTGCCTTTATCCTGCGTTGTTGTATTTGTTAGCACCATAGTTACTGTTTGTCCAACCGTAGATTGAGTTTCCTAGCAGAGGAGCCCTCTGCAGAGGGGCTGTTTTTGATCTGTAGTAACACCGTTCTCCACACAGAAATGCCTTACACAAAAAGGATCTTCTGCCTATTTATAGGAAGAAAGGAAGAGAAAGTGTGTCTCTCCACTTTCCCCATGCACCTGATTGCAGATTCCAAGAAAACTAAATTTTAATGGCCAAATGGGCAATGCTCTTAAGTTTTCCCAAATTTGGACCCTGGCATGCTTCTGCTGAAGTAAACACAAACTTTTCACTGACTCCATTGAAACAGAGTGCATGGATAAAGGACTTATCTGCGTAAGCGTTACAGTCTTGTAAACTGACCATTCCTCATTTATCAAGTAGAAAAAACATTTATGGAAGATGTAGAATCTCCAAGTGTCCACCTGTACTGCAGTTACTATGATTGCAGTGTAGCATAAATGTATTAGGGTTGATTCTGCAACCTCCCATTGAAAGTCTCAAAGTGTGGAAAGTCCACAACCCCCAGGATAATCAGCTTTAGTGCTTAACTGTCCTACTATTTGAAATTTTTTACTATTGACCTTATTTAAATGTGCATTACTGAACTTTATACCCTTTTTTCTTTTTGCTTCAGTCAAAATTGATGTGGAGAAGGATGTATTTCCTTTCTCTTTGTAGATGCTTTGTACACATTTTAAGAAAATTATTTCATCTCCCTCAATTTTCTCTTTTCTAGAGGTAGCAATCCTAGGTCCTTAAGCCTTGTCGCAAAGGTTGGGTTTTCTAGATCTTGATCATCTTTCTTATTACTTTCTGTAGACTGATTTATTTCAGTAGTGTCCAAAACTGAACGAGTACTCTAGTCTATTCTTGTTCAGTAGACCAGGAAAATTTCTTCATGTGTATTACACGCAGTATTTCTGGTTTTATGTCCCCCCCATATGGTGTCGCAATACCATGATGCTGTTAAGTCATGTTCAGCTTGTGATCTACTGTTACCTTTGGTGATATTCCTGATTCATTTACTTACCTGTTGTGGGTTTTTGTGGTTGATTAGTCCTACCTGACTAGAATTTTGCCACTGTATTTGCTGACTTGTATCCTACTTGTTCAAAACCATTTCTCCACTTTATTTAGACATTTTTAAATTCTGATCGCATCCTTGTCTTGTTCTCACAAGCTTTTCCAGCTTCATGTTGCCTGCAAATTTAACAAATATGTTTTCTATTCCTTTAGCCAAATCATTAATCAGAATACTGAATTATATGCTGTTCTATGGAATGCCGCTTGGTAAACCCCTCTAGTTTGACAGCGAATCATCAATAACTGTTTTCTGAGTAGAGTTAAGCAGCCACCTAATGGTGATTTTTCTAGACCATGTTTCCCCCAGCTGTTTATGACAGTATCATAAAGTTCCTATGAAAAATATCTAGTCTTTTTTGCTGGTCTGTAACGCCTGTTACCCTGTTGTACAGAGAAAACAGTCTGCATTGCTGGTTACTCATCCCCTTGCCATCTTCTAGATACTTAGAATCATAGAATCATAGAATGGTTAGAGTTGGAAGGGGCCTTAAAGATGATCTAGTTCTGACCACCCTGCTGTGGGCAGGGAGACCTTCCAGTAGACTAGGTTGCTCAAAACTTAAATTGTTTGATTAATTGTTATGGGATTTCTGCTGTAATTAGAAGAAAGTTTTCTGGCCTTGCCCTTTTTTTAATGCTAAGCACTATGTTTGTACCTCTTTACAAGTTCTATTTAATGCTTCTGTAATTGCTTCAGTCTGTCCTCAAAGTATCTGAGGGTGAATTTGATCAGGTGTAGTTATTCTGAAATCAACTAACTTGCCTAAATACTTTCAAGCCTGGGTTTTCCAGTCACTGGTGTTAGGTCTGTTAGACTGATGATCACAGCTGATCCTATTCAGTACAAAAGAAAGACAGATTTTTGTTGAAGTATGAATATTCTTAATCACTGGAGAGGTACTGCAATATGGAGGAGTTTAAAAACTCATATACCTAGCTCTTACTAATTGTTCTTAAACTACTGATCTGTTATCTGCATTTTGTACAGGTAGAGGTAGGGATTTGGAAATTATTTTCATTTCATCACTAACTGTGGAGGTTGTTAAACAGCTACTGCTCAAGTTAAGACATTTTATGATCAGCAGTTCCAATAATGTTCATCAGGGAGTATTCAAGGAATACTTAAGAATGTCTCTGGACTGTTAATGTTGTTTTTTATTAATTGATACAGCACTGGGAAGGCAAATACTGTGCCAGAATTTTAAATGGGATGGCTTAGTAATTACAGGCCTTTCAGCCTGGTGCCAATCCCTGGCAAAATAATGGAAGACTGATATGGGACATTATTAGTATAGTAATAATCAGCAATAATGTAATTGATAGCAGTTCGCATTGGTTTATGGAAAATATATCTTGTCAGACTAACTCAATAGCTTTCTTATGATATATGAGGATTGGTCAGTGAATGTTGTAGTGCTGATGTAATGGACTTTCTTAGGGCATTTGTCATGGTATCACACAACCTTTGATTAAAAAATGAGAATAATGCAAATTCAACTGGGCAACACATTAAAAAGACTTAAAACTCCTTATCTGGTAGTCTTAAATATGCAAAGTGGGAATCATTATCTAATAGGATACCTTAGGAAATGTTGGGCCATGCTCTGTTTCCCATTTATTTTCATGACAAAAAAAAAAAATTAAAAATCATTAATGGTAAATTTATGTAGATGGAATAAAGTTTGGGACTTTGGAAATAAAGTTCACTTATTAAGTCATCCATAAATCATACATGTTTCAGTAAAACTGAAGGTAATACTAGATATGTATATATACACATTTGTTTTATATATGTATTTTTTCATATATATGAACAAATAATTTAGCTTACATTTGCAGGTTGAATGACTCCATCCTGAGAAATAATGACTGAAAAGGTTTTGGGTGATTATGATAGATAATTGGTTGAATGTAGGATTTCACTGTCACACAGTCACCAACAGCCTAAAGATGGACTAAAGAGAAACTTCGAACAGGAACTATGAAGTTATGCTACTTCTGTGTCAGTAATAATGTGATAACTTCCTAAGCATCTGGGTACGTGTGAAGATTCAGATTCATGTTTCAAAAAGGAATAAAGCATTGGTGAAGGCTTAGAGAATGATTAATGGCTTGGACATTCTGTGCAGCAAGATACTCGAGGGCTTGAACCTATTTAGTTTAAGCAAAGATAATTTGTCCCAGCCTGTATCTATATAAGGCACAGAATATGATACTGGAAAACTTTTCAACATAGCAGTTTTAAAAAAATAAAATGGTGGAAAGTTGGAAGTTAGGCAACAGTAGGCCTACGTGCACATTTTTATAATAAAGGTAATAAACTGTTGAAATTGTTTTTAAAGGATCATTGTAGATTCTCTGTCTGGAGTTTTTAAAATCAAGATTTCATGTTTTTTTCTGAAGAATATATTCTGCTTCAAGTAGGAATTGATTTAGAGTAGACCTATAGTTATGTTAAAGGAATAAACAATTGATAGTTGTCATTACTGGTTTTGTAGTCTCTAAACTGATTTACTCAAGACTACCTAGTAGGACACTGGCAGAAGTTAGGATAGTACCTGCTCTTACTGATTCACAAGCTACAGTGTTATCCTTTACACCATACAACTTCCTACTAAATAAGACAGAAACTGGGATTTCTTAAATATGTTTCTTTACACGGGCATGTGTGTGTGAATCCTGCTTTCATGCTCAGTGTGGGAGATTAAAGGAAGCTTTTTTCTCGTCTGTACACCTTGGCCACAAACAGTTATAAAGCTGTACTTTTTGTGTGCTAGTGCAGCAGCATTGAAACCCTACACATGGCCAACCTGAGCCTCAGTCCCTTTCCTCTTGACAGTTGATGTCACTCTGGGAGGGCTATTCTGGGAAGCCAGGGCCAATCCCACATACAGCCTGTATCAGATGGAGAATGTGCTTTCCTCTGTGCCCTCGGAGACATCAAACCTTTTTTCATTACAGCTTTTGGCCTTCCTACGCTGCACTGGGTCCCAAAGTCATTACTTTTTTCTGCTGAGCAGAAAGTTCATGTTTTAGCTGTTGATTTTTCATAAGGCATGCTCAGTTTTTTTATTAATGATGATTCCTGCTTTTTTTTTTTTTTTGTCTGAAACATCTATGTGGGTTAAAAAGTTGCTGTCACGGATCAGGAATTGGCTGCTGTTACACAGAAAATGCATACCACTGAAAAGGGAGCACATAAGGAAAGACTGTTCTGAGTCCTGACTCTGTGGGATCCTGAACATGTTCCTGTCCTGCCAGCTCAGTAGGGCAAATCCTTATGTCCTTGTTCAGATACCTGAATGTGAGAGGTGCTCTTAAATTTTTCAGTCCAACTGGGCCTGTCCCCGAGCGATTCAATGTCACTGCTTAAGTCATTCAGTATTCTTTATGCTTGATGTAGTGTCATGTGGAGAGCCAGCACAACGATCTCTGTATTTTACAGCATTTCACAGCAAGAAAGGCAACCATGCAGAGAAGTATGTACATCACCTAGTTGATAAGAGAACAGATCCCCATTTGATTCCATCACAGGGTGGTGGGGGGAGCTGTTATGGACACTGGCCAAGGGAAAAGCTGCAGGATCACAAGTTATGTGAATATACCAGTTTCACTTTATCTTTACTCCAGCTCTCCTAAAAATGGCTAGACAGGATTAATATCAAGGAATTAATTTTTAAATAGTGAGGCTTTTTAAATGTGAGACACAGCATGTAAGACTAGTCTGTCACAAATTCTGCTGAATCTTTCCTTTTGGCTTTTCTGTCATTCACAAATATCCTGCGCTTCAGGCTCATGATTTAACGGTTCTAAGCATATTCTTAACAGAGCTATTCATTTTGACTGCACAGGAGGGGAAAATGCATTTTATCTTTTCTTCAGTTAGTAACAAAATAGCTATCTTAAAATTTTGAGATGCGTTGATGGTACCAGAGACAAAAGTGATTGAGGTCCTTTGACATACACAGAATGAAAAGTTCACTGTAGATTTTAAAGAATGCACATCCTGTGATCTAGAATATCAGCAGCGATCATCAGTTTTACAGGCTGAGATTTATCAATTATGTCTCATGCCTATGTGAGAAATGTCTCTGTTTTCACACCTGTGAAACAAGTGATTAAAGTGCATGGCTGGGCTCTGAAGTCTGTCTTTTGATAAACTGATTCTTTGGAGGCTGGCTTGTAGTTAGCCTGTGTTAGGTGAACCAGGTTTATTTTAGGTTTTCTTTCACCTCGATATGATAATATAAGACTCTAATCGGGAGGGTAGGGGAGGAAGGAGAAATATTTTTACTTTGACTTTAGGCCACTTTAACTAACTGTCCCTATTGCCAAAAACGGAATAAAAACCCCACTGGATTCAGAAGAGGCGATTTTCAAAGCAAACATGATTGATACAGTAACACAAGTCTTACAGAAAGATCTCTTGGTGCTTTTGCTTTTGCAAATCTCATCCCAAAAATGAGCCTACTTATTAAAAATAACTATACAAAAGCGATTCTGCTGTGAAGTTGTGCAACTGAATAAACATAAAAATAAAGCTTTAAAGGAGAACACTTCAAAAAGTCTTATCCCTAACTGTTGTTACATTACAATTTTTCATTATTCACTTTTTGTTCACTTTTAAGGTGGATCCTTGATTCTCTGTAATGATGTCTTTACATCATTTTCAAAAAGAAACACTTCCTCACTCTGTCGGGAAATGTTATCTCATCATGTAAACACAGGACTTAGACAAGGAACTTGTATCATCTGATCTTGTCCCAGCACTGTTTCTTTTTAAAGTTGTCACTAACACAGTCTCCCTGCTTCTGTTTTCTCAGTTGTAAACTGGGGCAGAGGTGTGTGCACCTAATTAGTTGCATGGGTCCCAGGACCAGTAGAGAGTGATAAAGGCTGTTAGTGATGATTCATCTTAATGAGGGATTTCAGGTTCAGAAAGTAGCAAGAGCAGATGAGATTAGAAAAAAAAACAAACAACAAAACAAACAAACCAATGAGTAACAGTCAAATATAAAACCACAGTTATAAATACAAACAAATCATTCTGCTATGCTTACTTTCATCATGATAGACAACCTTTCATTACTACAATACATACACAGCAATAAAAGCTGCAACATCCTGGAGCAGATCCTCAGCAGGGATAAATTCTTATAGGTCCATGACAACGGAGTTGTCATAATTTATACCTGACAAAGGCCTGTTCTTTACTGAACAACTCCACCTCTTTTGAGGTGGAATTTGTCTTTTTACCTCCTCTGTTGTAGGCTTAGTAAGTAAATCCTACATGAAGGGCTTGAAATAGAGATAGGTCTTGTGCTGCTTTGGAGTATTGCACCTGCTGTGTTGTGGCAATGTTAAGATGAAGGATTTGGCCTCCAAAGAATCCCTAATAGGAAAGGCTTTGCTAACTAATGTGAAAGTCAGCTGGTGTCCCTTGAGATGCTATAATTAAGATACAGCAGATGTTGAAACTTTTCTCCAAAAAGAACCAGTGATTAAGATACCATGTGTAGCAGACATATGCATTTGCTTAGATATGAGAGAGAATATAGGTAGCAAGTGAGGTCCCTGTTTCATGAGACAAGGAAGAATTTGCAGTGCATGCTGATGTTTGGACACTGGAGGGCATTTAGAGAATTTGTACTTTTGGAAAAAACCTACTTCATAGGTCCAAGCAGCTTAATTTTTTAATGCATTCCCCTTTACTCACTTTATTTGGATTACTGCATTCATCCTGCTTTGATCTGTGACTAAACGCATAGATGGAGACACCTTGGAGAAAATCTTGGGTCCTGTCTTTCTCTCTCTACCTTGGAAGGCCTCAAAACTCTTGTCCTTCTCTGAAATAGGGAGTGATTTCCAACTGAATCTGCGTTATTGCTCTCTGCTGTTTCCGTTTGCTAGGGAAGCCTTGCTTAGTGTATATATGCTTCTTGTGACACACAGGTTGTCTCTTTCTGATGTGCTGTAAATCCTTCCAACAGCTGATTCTGGAATGCTGATCTACCAGTCTGAGTGCATCTTCATAAATCAAAGCAAGCAAATTGCTGCTCAAGCACTGTTTATGCAAACTTGGGTTCCAAAACTGAGTGGTGTTTCTGTTAAGGATTCAGAAAATGCACTTAGACTGTATAATATTGAAGCCTTTGCTCCAGTGATGGATAAAGAGACCTTAATATGTTCAATTGAAACTTCACAATTCTTTTAACAGTAACAGGTTGTGCTATCACCCTACAAGAACTGTAAAGTGAGTTAATAGTGATCAAAATATCTACTGTACCTGCATCTCACTTTTCTTACATTACTGGCATGTTAGCTCTGCTGTCTTGTCTAAATTCCAATTTAAGCAATTACGTTCTGCCCACCTTAATTCTAGCTCCTTCCCATGCAGTCAGCACTCCCGTCAGCTCCCCTACTTATCCTTTATTTCTTCTCTAACCTGTTGAGCAGTTATTGTGAGCTGTCAAGCTATGAAGCTCTAGTCATGATTCCTATGTATAATCTACATGTTAATTTTCACAGTGCTTCCTTAGGACAAAAGGCAACATATGAGTTACTCCTTCCCAGCACAGCTATATAATTTCAGATGTAAATGTGAAGAAATAAGGCCAGCTAAAGCAATGTTTTCGGGAGCTGTAATGGCACCGTGCATTCAGTACGCTTTTATATGTGTTTAAGTTGCAGTAAATAAAATAAAATGTGTTCAGACTTAAAAAGAAATTTACTGTTTAAAAAAACCTGTAATCCTTCGAGAGTGCGAACTGCAGTTCTGTAAGTTCTCACTCTTCAGCTAATTAGTATAGCAAAAATGCTTTCAATTTCTGTAATGTTTTTCTCCTAAGCACTGCAAAACATTTTGTAAGTTTTAATAAATTTAGACTTGAAATATCATGATGATATAGGTTATCATCATCAGCTTCATTTGACAGAGGAGTGTACTGAATCTCAGAGAAAAATTAAATGACTTGGAGAGGCAACTTTGAAGTACTGACAACTCCAACTTTGAAGTTGTCTTCTCTCCGAAATGTAAGATCATTTCTCATTTCTGTAAAACAGCATTCTCAAAATACAATTTGCAATTTCCAAAGGGAGTCGGAAGAGTGTTTATATTAGCCCCCAAATACCTAAACATCTTAGGTATGGCTGAAACTGTTTCTTTAGGCCAGGGAAGTGAGTAATCACTTCCTGCAATCAGTAATTATAACCAATTCTCACTTGGCCATCCTCTAGGAACTGAGCTGTTATTAGAAATAAAAGATGAGTAGCTGTTTCCTGGTTACTGTAAACACAGGAGCAGACATAGGTTGAATCTGTATTGTTACACACTGAGGCCTTTTTTTTTTCTTTGTTTGTTGTTCTTAGATTAGCATAATGGGTTTCTGACCTATAAGTAAGTCTCCTAAGCTAGAGGGAAATGTTTCTGGTTTTGTCATGCTCACAAATACAAAACCTGAGGACTGGCAGAAGAAATGCGCCTTGCCTCAAACCGAAGTTATTTCTCTTGGTTCACTCAGAAAAACATTACAGAAATTGAAAGCATTTTTGCTATACTAATTAGCTGAAGAGTGAGAACTTACAGAACTGCAGTTCGCACTCTCGAAGAATTACAGGTGTTTTTAACAGAGCTGAATTCAGCTTCAAGTTCAAGTCAATTGCATTTGTTCTTCCACCAGCGTGTATTTCCCTCACCATTTTAAGTCTTAGCTGCAAAGAGAAGAATAGAATTGATAAGAAGAGACTATATCCTGTACTTTCTGTATTTCCAGAACAGGATTTTTCCTCCAACCTTGCTGTGTGGACTTGGACTTCCTCTGTAGCCAAAACAGTGGCATATTTCAGCTTTATGTATTGTACTAGCGTGCTGCAAAAAATTCACATCTGCAAGTGATTCTGCTACAAGGTGCCAGAATGTACTGATGCAGTCACAAAACAAAGCTGACGCTGAGATATGTATTGTCTTTGTTGGAGAGTAATAAGGAAAATACAATGACATGGTTATGTAGGTCAGTGATGTGGTCTTATGTAGTACTGTGCAACTTAACAACTGATACGAAAAGACGATGAGGATCACGGCTGGTTTTAAAAAGAAAATTCTTTCTTTCTTTAGAAAGAAAGAAGGGCACAATTGCACAATACCTGGAAATAAATGGTTTACAGAGGGAGTTTGGGAACTTTCCTTTCCCTCACGCTAGTAACACTTGTGTGTTTTATAAACTAGAACTCCCTCTCTCAGAAGGCCCTGTATGTGCCAAATTGTTCGTAACTTGTATTTAGCTTTAAAGTTAACTGCTATTTCAGACCTGAAGAAAGGTTCACATGCCTGCAGTCCCCTGTAGTTTTTACAGCTATTCTAGTTGGTCTAATATAAAAATGTAGTTCTGCTTGGCATCCTAGATGGTCATGGCTGTAACGGTATTTAACAAGAATCACTTCTGTGTCTCTTTTAATGTTGAGAACTTAAAGCACGTTGTGTTTTCTTCAGCAGTGTAACATCTCAGAGAAGTTACAAAACTCAGACTTATTGAAAGCCTGAAATGCTTACACAAAGGACAAGACAGTTTAGAAAACTGGTAATGGTTTTAACTTCTGTTGTCACAGGATGAACTGTTCATCAACTGGTATAAAAAGAATGATGAAAAATCAAAGTTCAATTCTGCATTTTAGTGGCTTTTTCAGGCATTTTAGTGGCACATCAGAGAACAGCAAAAAAGGCCATTGACTGGAATTTAATGAGATGTCTCTGCCACTTAGACATGGATTGAATGAACAAGTTGCATTTATAGATCTATAAGTTGTATTTATACACTTATAATTCCTTTAAACCAGATATCCAGTGTGTGCTGGTGAATTTCACTTTAAAGGAGCAAAAGAAATTAGATGTCATGCTCTGCAATACAGCTTTGTGTCATAGTCACTTTTCAAGTTCTTTATCTATTCTGATTTCACTGAACAGCTATAAAGACAGATCAGCGTCTAAATACACATCATAGAAGTACCAAATTGTGATGTAAATATCAGCTTCACTGTGCTGAAATAATGGAATGAAAATCGTAAAGGAAACAGATTAGGGCCTTATGGTAACAAATGAGGCCTCAGTGTTGTCTTGGGCTTATTTGGTCAGGAGTGAACTGGGATCGTCTGTTAACATTTCTACTGGTTGTTCTGTGATCTGGTTGTTCTGTGATGTAGCATTCAAGAATGTATCAAATCAGAAAAGTCCACATCCTTTTAATCATAAATCATAAGCTTTTCTGGGCAGGGACCTGGAACACTTGCCGGTTTGTGAAGAATGGGAAACACATGGCACTTTGTAAATAATAAATGGTAAAAATAAAGCATGAGTAACTATGCTGTAAAAAGAGAGCAGAAAATGCATTGAGAAATATCAACTGTCAGGTCAGAATTACCTAACGAGCTGTAATCCATTATTTGTCATTCAACTTTACAGTTTTAACTGCTAAAGGAAGGGCTGCTACAAAATTAGTTTCAAAAAAAAGTAAAAATATGGTACAAACACTTATGTCTGATTTGGCAAAAACTAGAAAACAATTAGAAAGAAGGAAATGAGAAAAATACAAAAACTGACAAAGAACAAAGTTTGAGTTCTGTTCACTTAGACTATCAGTAAAATTAATGAATGTGAAAGTACCTATGCTCTGTGATGATATTCTGCATAGTACTGAGCATCGCTGTGATAAAACTTTTTTTTCTTTTTATTGTTGCCTTCATGAAGTGCATTTCACTGATTCTATGCATTTAGTAAAAATTTTTCCAGAGAGTAAAATGTTGTTTTGAGCTGCTGTTAATGAAAATTCCCATCAGGATTTTAGAGTCTGGTGATCCAAGGGTGGCATGGGGATGAGAAAGAGAAGTTAATGTTTAGATCAAATGTTTTTTATAAATCTTATTTGTAATTTTGTTTTCTATTATTTTACGAACTAAAAAATGAACTTTATACAATATTCTCTGACAGGTCAGTCTTATGTGAGAGCAGAATCATGAGAAATTTGTAGATGTTAAATGTATTCAAAATGAAGTCATACCACTCAAGAGTTTTAAATTAAAAAAATTTATCTCAAAAATGAAACCATTCTTGTGTTCTGAGGATTGATTCTTTTTTTCTTCACAAAGACCAAAGCTGGCATCTTTTATTGCAACTTCAAAATGAAATTCAGAGACTCCTATTCTGTAAATATTTCATATAATGTAAGGACGGACCCAATCCTGCCCATGTGTACCAAATACACTACTTACTTTGAGTAGTCACATAAACCACTTTGCTCTTCCCATGTTACTGCATAATACTGTAGGTAATAAATATTTTCAGGATCAGATTATAATACTGTTGTGTTGCGGCCAGGTGGAGGGGAGCAAGCACACCGATACGATGTATGTTAGCGTCAATCTCCGCTAAGCTCCGTTTATTGTTAACACTCGGGTTACATATATAGTCATTCATATCTTGTACACGCGATCACGCATTGTTTGATTGGCTGTCTCGCTTTGTGCATGCGGCGAGCACGCAGGGTTATTTCACCCATGATTGGTTAACATTAGCATATTGTTTAGTCTTGCTCAAGCGTTATTTTTCTTGCGGACACCTGCTCTTGTTTTACTCTTTCTGCCAACTTTCCTGTTATCTAGTCTCAAGGTTAAGGCATTCTTCGCAATTTGCTATACACACGGTCTATTTTCCAAGGACTGGCTCCCACACTGTTGTGAGAAAAACATCATTGATTACTTGGATAATCTCTTCACTATAGTAAATCCAGCTTGTTCTTCCAAGACCAGCTCTGAGTTCCAGTCTATGAGTGGTCCAAGGAGACACAAAGCTGCAGAGGCACTGCTGTGACAGGCTTTCATGTGTCACTCCTGTGTCTCCACTGCTTGTTTCTCTGTATTTTAGAAAAATAACACACCAGCTCTTAACAGTATGAATTTCGCTGCCTACTCTGTCAGTAACATCTAATCTGTCTTAGTTATCTCAAGTGATCTCCACATGCATCCTTTTATTTATCATTTTCTGCACCAGAAAGAAACTTTTAGCAGTGCACATTTTATTATTCTGCTACAGCAAACTGGCACTTCATATATTTATCTTCAAAGACTGGTGATACATGTATTCCATGTATAGCAGGATGCCATCTCTGGGTGTGTATCTACCTATATATATGTATATAAAAGGGGAGAGAAAGGGTAAAGGAAAGAAGAGAATGATTGGCACTGGAAATAATTATATTTTTTGTGACAAACTTTAGCGTATTATTTATAGACAAATCTACCCTATAAAATCTTGACAGGGGGATACGTCAGTAGCATTTCCCATAATTCTTTGGTACTCACAAATTGATCCATACTGCAGATACCCTGTAGCATCTGATGGTTTTGAAAGCATGTAACAGTGGAGTGATGCTCTTTTTCCCCATGCAAGTTTTAGAGCAATAGCTTTAAGAATATTGCCAGCAAATTCACTATACCTCTCTCCTCATACAAGAACATACTAAGATAGAGAACTGCTTTGTTCTGTGAAAAGTACTTCCAGGTAATGGCTTTACTCATAGTGACAGGCAGTTGCAGTGATCCAGAAATAATTTTCAGCACTTTAAAATTTTTTGCAACAATTAGCAGGAGTCTGCAGAACTCTTCGCTGAGAGTTAGAATCAGAAAGAGCAGAGCTAACTAATGGAGCAATGCGTAAGAAGTAATAAAGAGATCATCTGCCTATACAGAACTAGAAAATGGTGATCCACAATCCTTTAGCAGAGCAGCATTTTAGAGAGCAGTCCTGTATTTTTCCATCAGGTTGTTTTCAATATTCCAGAGCAAAAGTTTTTCTTCTGTTCCTACTGCCTTTGAAGTATTTGATTATGGGAGACATTTAGAGATTTCACTGTCTGCCATCTGAAGTTGGAAATGCTCAGCTCCTTGAAAGTGCAAGACCCTCAGCAGCTGCTGCCATCTGACAGGAGGGTGCTTGAGTACAGTTTTCTTGAATATATGATGGCTACTATTAGAGATGAGCAGTGTCATACAATGAAATGGGCCTGTAAAGTGATGTGATTGATTTGCAGACCAGTCCTCACCTATGACTGTTTTTCCTGTTATATCTTAACCATATGTCCTGGTTCCGGCAAGGATGGGGTTAATTTCCCCAAGGAGCCGGCAGGGGAGGCAGGTATTCCATACCACGTGACCCATGCCCGGCTATAAGAGGCGCTAGCCGGGGCAAGGGAGGCAGTCGCCACTCGGGGGCGGGTTGAGGTGGTGCAGGGCTGGTCGGTGCGCTGTGGTACTGTAATCGCGTTCTTGTATTCCTTTATCGGTGTTATTGGTTTTTTTCCCTCTTCTTCCCTTTGTCTCTTCTGTCAAATTATAATATTTCAACCCACGAGTTTTGCCCTTTTCTGCCGATTTTTCCCACGACTGTGGGAGTCGAGTGACCGGCTGCGTGGTTCTTTGTTGCTGGCTGAGGCCAAACCACGACACCATATAACACAGACCCAGGGTACTGCTCTTCTCACTGTTGGGAAAGCTGGCAGGAAAAACCCTAAAAGCTTAAATAGAAGGTTGCTGTAGACTGTAGGAAAGTTGCAGAGTTGCAGAGACGTGCTGGTGAATAGTAAACTGCTTAATTAACAAGAAGTGCTATGACAGCCATTTTGGTCATAGGCAAGCTCGCTCTTTATACCTTACAGCCCCACAGCTGATACCTAAAATAGCTATTTGCATCTTCCAGGCAGAAAGCACATTTGAGTTCGGTGATGAGGTGAGGGGCTGTCCCGTTTGTCTGTTTCTCTGATTTTGTGGTGTGAAGGGGTGAGTTTTGGTAGGCAGTTAGTTACAGCTCAGTGGCCTGTTCCCCAGCTTGCCATGGTAGGGTGATAATTGGCCTGCTAAGGAAATGAGTAATAAAAAATAGGGGGGAGCAAAGCAGATTAAATTAAAATGGTAGGTAACTTTGGTGAAGTGCTAGCCAAAAGACCAAATATTAATTATGTGGGAACTTACTAGGGTTCTTATATTACTCTCTTTCTTAGAGTGCAGGGGCACAGAAATCAGATATGAAGTAGATATTAAATTAATGAAGATAAAACCCAATAGCTTTAGTTGATCTAGTTTTTCATTGCATAGAACAGCAAATCTTTCTTTTAGGGATTTCTTTTGAAGGTGAGCAGGGGAAGTGGAATGAGATGTGTCCTCAAGGTTTCTGAAATGTCAAACCTTGAAGGCTTCGTATACAATCCTCTAAGATGTACAATGGTATAAAGGTACTTTCTAAAAGCAAATACCAGAAGATGTTTGTGAACATAGGTAAAAAAGGATTTTGTTAAGTAACTAAAAGTTTGACAGTTGTTCAAACCAAAACAAAGACTAAAATTGCAGAAGAGTGAATGTAATTAATGGGAAGATCCTGCTTGGTGATATGATAAGTACAAAAACAAATCTAACTGCTAGACCTGTTGTTTCAAGCAAATAGAACAATGAGAGATAAAAGAAGAGTTCAACCATGAAAGCCAGGAAAAAGAATTGGAGAGGAACCAGAGTGAAAAACCGGATCATGTAAGGAAACAGAAGAGAGCACAGCTGAAAAGTGATAATAAGTAAATATAGCTAATAGTATAACGGCTCCGAACAAAACAAAATCTGGGAAGAGACTAAGTCATTTTCAGTATGAAAATTCTAGTAGGTTCCATAGTCCTTTGCTCTGTGAAGGATGTGACTAAAGCAATAACAAAGATGTTACTTTGATTAAGTTCCTAAGTCCAAGCCTGTTTTCTAATCTGCCTCAGTGTTTACTTGTTCCTGCAGAAGCATGCAAATTCAAACTATCCTGTGTCATGAGCAAGGCACTCAAGCAAGAGCAAGTGTTATTGTTGTCAATATTAATCCAGTATTCTAAATCTGAAAATGCTGTAGTAGATGCTTTAGCAAAGGGGCCAAAGAACATTGCAGGGGCTAATTATAGAATAACTTGATCAAGGCAAGTCCCCTCCTAATCAACTCTGTTAGGGATTGACTAAGGCCCTGAGTTATATGGGTTTATAGAATTAGCTTTTCAAGCCAGGAGGCATGAGAAATCCAACATCCTGTTTAACACGGTCTAGAGAACCTCATTTAATAATTCGTGCATGGAGCCTTACAACTATTTTAATACAAACATATGTGGTTAAAGCCAGACAGTTGTTATTTGGAAATGACAGGAGGAGGAGGAAGCCAACTGCGATTTTTAGCTTACAGGATTACTGTGAGCCATCAGACTCATGCAGTCATGAAACAAAATAAATAACAACCTGAGATGTATGTCAGGCAAGAAATTTCCAGTGGAACTGCGAAAGAAAGTTGCAATGTCATTTTATCAGGCATTAGAGATACTTAATTTGGAAAATTGTGAAAATTCTCATCACTCAAGGTCAAAAAAGATGACTTCAAGGCAATAACCATCTTTGTTGTTAAGAGGAGGCCAAAAGAATAGAGCTTGCAAAATGAACATAAAGTTGACTATTGCTGTGGCTGTAACTGAAGCTGCTCGTCTTGGTGAAAGAACACTGTGAAAGAACAGCCCTCTACTAAAATCAGTGGCATTGCCAGCCAAGCTGTAAAACAGCCTGTAGAAAGATGAGCTACATACAAATAGATTTTGCTCGTGTTTTTTCCAGTTTATAATGGATATGCATGTCACTGGTTATAATTAGTGTTTTCTTCTAAATTTCTGATTTACTTTCTACCCTTTATTTGATGTAATCAGTCCTTAAATTGTCCTTCATTATCTTCTCACGCAAATGAATATGCACAAAATAGGTTTACAAGTAATCCAGGACGTGCGATAGCTATGCAGCATTGGCAGGACTTTAAAGCTGCTCAGTACTCTGTAGCTCCTTTTTGTGACAAACAGAACATGGTATGTGGGTTTGAGGACTGCTAAAAAGCCTAAACTTTTCTGAATGAAGACAAAGTTTGAAAAACTGAAGCAAGTCTTTTAAACTTCAAATTCTTAGTTTCCTTGTCAGTTAAATGGAGTTAAAATTTATGACGTATTTTCTGGCTCCAGTGGGTCTTCACTTATACTCAGAATTAGACAGGTTCTGAACAAGCCGCAATTATGAATGTTTCAAGAGAAGAAATAATTGCCAAGTATTATTAATTTAATTTCTCTACCGTATTTATAGACATTATTTTTCATAATTCTGAATCAGAATCTCTTTCCATATAGAAAAGTTATGCAGGAGACAGAAGTAATGACATACTGCACGTACATACCTTAATATATGCAAATTATTGTGTTTTTAGAAATTACACATAGCAACTGCAATCTTACAAAACCTTGTAAATTAAAATGGAAGAAAATTACTTTAAAACTGCCTTGTTCATTGAGCATTTATCTTCCTACCAGACAAGAAAATAAAGTAAAAAGCAACTCAGAAAAGCCTGAGGCGTCAGCAGAACTTCTTATCATAACAAATGATCCAACTACTTATGTGATGCTAGTTCTGAAAATCAATGAGTAGTGACAATGTCTTTTAAGAAGATTGCAACACTTAATATGAAGTTTTCTTATCTTCCTAAGGACCAAATCCTGGCTCTTGGTAAAATCACTGAGGGTTTTGTTAATGCCTCTAATGAGAGCATGATCAAACCTCAAGAGTCTAATCTGAAAACGTATTAGCTTTCTGAGCGTTACCAAGAACAAGTTCAAATTAGCTGCATCACACTATGGAATAAAAATCTATACTTGCGTTTGTCTCTCTGTATCTGTGCATGCTGTATGTATAAAGGAATATTTAATTATATGAAAAAATCATATGATGTTTTCAATAAGTACTAGTGCAAAAAGGTAACACACCTTGAACAGCAAGGAGAACTGGTTAAGGCAATCAGTTAAGCTTTCTGTTGGCATCCCATAGCTTTTTGTCATTTTTACCAGGTAAATGTGCCACAGTGCAGTTTATTGTTTCTTTTATACAAAATGACCATTTTTAGAAGCCATGCTTTTGATGTGATACATATCGAGTTTATGGGAGGAGGATGTGTGTCTGGATTCTGTTCTTGTGGCTTCTCTATTTATACATGGATAAAATAGTCTGAAATGCTACCAAATTTAAAGAGCTAACATCATGTAGTTGTATATATGTGTCAATAGACAAATCGCTTTGTATTCAGGGGGCTCTTTGAATTCTCTTTGACGGGAAAACTCACCTGGCTTGGAAAAACAGACAGGCTTGACAGACTGAGAACTCCTCAATTGCACGGGCTGGTACATGGCTGTTCTTTCTCGGTGGAGTGGTTTGCCAGTTTAATTCCTGTGATCCTACAAGGACATTACAAGCCAGTGCTATACAGTGCTCAGAATCGAGCCAAGAATTGTTTTTCTTCCAGAAAACTGTGAGGAGCTAATCAAGGAAGTAGTTCTCAGTGATGTTTAGATATTTAGTCTTGACATCATGTCTATCATCAAAATATTCTACATTTAGATAGTGTTTCCTGCGCTCGCATCCTTTCAGCATGTTACTATCTATCACCTCTGTGGTCAGGTGCATAGTACTAAAGTCTTAGTGCTGTACTTTTCCCATTTGACCTTGGAATTTCAATCCACAGAAATTTGATCTTACTTTTTGACACAGTTAACTTTTCACTCTTATCTGAAAGTTTTCTTTAATGTACAGTACAATTCTTTCTTCTACTTGGTTTTCCTTTGTAGTTTACTGAGTTTACAGTAGCACACATTCTCTTCCACAAGTTTCTCTTCTGCCTTTTATATCCATATTTTCATTTAAAGCTAGGTACTCGAGTCTTAGTAATTTTCTGTTAAACTTTTGCAAACAGTTTTCTGTGGCATATTTGAAAGATGCAGTGTTCCCGTGACTTCATCCCAGAAGACAGAACAATCCAAACTGTGTGTACTTTTGCTCCAGCTTTCTGTAATGCACTAGTTTAAAAAGTTTTCTGTCACTGGTAGCCTGGTTCCCATCTTGTTTAGGTGATGCCAAATTTGTCCTGTGTAAACTTCCTTGCTGAATCTGAAATGCCCTTCTTCACACCATTTTCTCATCTCTACAGAGAGATTTTGCTTCCATGTTTGTCCCCACATGAGGTACTGGGAGCATCTCGGGGACTCCTACGATAGAGATTCCTTTTGTTCAGCTTCCTGTCTAACACCCTAAATTTTGCCACTGGACCCTGCCTGTTAATCTTCCTTATAAAGTTGACATCCATAGGGACTGTGACCCTCATAGCCTCTCCAGCATTTCCCAGGATCCAGTCCTGATGCCTCCTGAGGTGTCACACCCCAGCTCAGGCCTCCACCTTGCGAGGGTTTCCAGTGGACACTCACTATGCCTAGACCAGTCACAGTTCAGTAACATAACCCTAATGATTGTATGCAATAGTTTACATAAAGTAAGCATTTTTAGGTCTCAGAATGAAGAACCAGTTCAAATGAGCTGCAGAGTTATGATCTTAAGAAATGAGCTATTTGCTGACAGTATTCTAGGCTAAGGTATGTGATGACTCCTTTGGAGCAGTGCATTATGCACTTTCATTGAGATTAAAAATACTGAACTTTGAGAATGAAGTGGAAAAAAGCTTTTCAGTGAAGACAATGTTGCTTGCAGCCATGGAGGAATCATACAGATATTTCTTTGTGGGACCTGCTGTAAAGTCAAGGCTTCTATTTCATTTTCACTTCACATGCGCCTGGTGTTATATAAGCAAGATCTATTTTAAAAAGCCTACAGCCTTTTAATATGCAGTACGACATAGGAGAAATACAGAATGATTAAAGAGGGATCACTATTTTGTAAACAAGTTGTGAGTATCATTACAGCTTTTGCAGCAATTAAAAGGTTATATTGCTATACAGACTTGTAGGAAAGATGCTGTTACATAAGGAGAAAGAGCTAGGTGCTTTTGCTCTGTTTGTCAGTCTGTGTATTTCCTCTGTTACTGGATCTGTACAGAACTAATTGGAATATGAACTGATTTTTCATGCTTTCACTCTGTTTTATAGCTATTACAGGATCTCTGTGGATGAGTGCATGCTGCAGTGCAGGGATCTAGGCAAAAACATTGCTCCTGCTGTCTTGGCTTAAGGAGCATGAAATGGGCACGGATGCCCATTTGGTTAGTTTGCATGCATAAAAATGCAAGGCAAAACCTACTCTATTTTATGCATTTTCCTTTGTCCTCAGAGAGGCTTTTTGTCATTTGTAACTTCCTCCTGAGGAATGTCCCACCTGCTTTTCCTTGTACTTAACCATTTACCCTGAAGCAAAGAGAGATGTTGAAGAAAGGGTGCGAATCGTAAGAAATGCTGAATAGCTCTAAGCTTTCCAAGAACTTTTCTATATGGGGAAATCCTGCAGATTTTTAGGACTGATTTTTCACCAGCGCAACTTCCACATCCTATTGTGCATTTCGGAAACTGAATATCAGAATATCTGAGTAAGGCTGAACTGCTGCAGCCAGTAGATGTGTATGAAGAGGAACACATTGTGCATTATCACTAACAGCAGGTTGCATTACAATCTGGCTAGTGACCCAGATGTATACAATAACGGTTTACCCGTGTACAATATGCTTGTTTCTAGTAGCTTAGTAACCAATGGAAATCAGAGATCAGAAACTGTCAGTTTGAAAGAGCAGAGAGTAATTTAAATCCACCTGGGGCTGGTTCACAGGGATTATGTGCTCTCACTCCTTAAGCAATGTAATACCGAGTATACTGGACTGAAATGCCACATTACTGTTCATGTCAGTGGGAATTATCTATGCAGTTATGAGAAGCCAGTGTTACAAACATGACTTTTCACTGTGGACCTTTTTTTTTTTTTTTACTTTTGCTTTATTTGTATCTATGGAAAACGTTAAAATTTGTTCTGCATGAGTTTCCAAATCAGGGAAGTAATATCCAGCACCAAAGGTATCATGCCAAGAGTCAGGAAATTGCAAATCCATTCCTAGCCCTGCCACTGATTTGCTGTTGTGTGATCTTGGAGAAGACATCCAGCATGAGATTCAAGAGAGTGCATTCACCTGAAACAGCGATCCTAACTCCCAGTAATGACTGAACTAGTACAGGCATTGGAGTTTAGGACATAATTAATTTCACCCTAAAGTAGGTGTCTGAATCCTACTTATTTCTCACAGCGATAAAAGGGTAGTTTAGCATTAGTCTAAAGCTGTTTAAAGCTATATGAGAGTCATATCTCTCATCTCGCACAAAGTATATGACATTCACACCACATGTATGATTGGTGTCAGATACAGGTGATGATCTGCTGAGTTAGATAGTTCACACATTTTGAATCTGAGGTATTTGTAGCTCTGGCTGTCTGTGTTCAAAGACATCAATGTATGTGGCAAAATTGGCTGCAAATTAAACAATATTCATGAGTATCTGATAAATGTTGTTAGGAAACATCTAGCTCTGATCTCAGCACAGTTAATGATAAGTGGCACAAATAAGGGGATGGGTAGGCTGCAATGGGGAGGAAAAAGCAGCATTGACTGGCTCAGGGCAGGAATACTTTACGTTGCTGTTGCTGCCAGAGACATTGTGTCATCAAATCCAGACTAGACTTAGGCTAGCCTTAGATTTCTGTGCCTCCATTTGTTATGTTTAAATGGAGATGATTTTACTTTCCTGTGTTGGTGGGTAGCTGGAATGATGAATAAAGATAGTAAGGTGTTGTCTGAGGGCAAATGATTACCATACTTAACATATATACTGTTATTCATGGCTACAGTTTAGTTCAACAGCTGAGAGAGTGTATGTGATAGCTATTTCTTATGCTTTTACCCCAACAGAATCTGGATGGCTCTAGTCCTGAACAGTATTTACCTTATGACATAATTAAAAAGAATTCTAAAGCAAATAAGCGGCTACATGACTAAGATTCTGATGTTCTGCAATTCGTGGCAAGTAAGAGAGGCGACATGGGTAGGAATATGCGTGGAAGCAAGGCAGGAATGGTTATTTCAACTTGCTGAGGTTGTACTGCTGCCCAAAGCATAACCAAAGCCTCAAAGCCAGTTCTGAAAAAACAGCAACTCCTTTCAGGAGTTTAAGTGAAAAAGGAACTCTGAAAAATGTTTTCATTAGAAGAAAATACCTTTCATGGGGCTGAGCTCTTTAAAGGCAACTTGGAAATTCTAAACACTTGTTTTCCATTAACTTTCACAGAAAACGAGTGCCTTGACTTTTAGGACAGTTTGTTGATTGTCTCAGCCATAAACCTAATCCGTACACTTAGTCACTTTAACTTGCTCTCCCGTTGCATTGCATTAGTGAAACCCATCATGGGGAACAGTCTACTGAAAATAACTCTTTGCAATGACCATCACTTAACATCAGTTTTATTCTTCACGTCATTTAATCTTACCCAAATCATTTATAAAGGGGTGCCAGCTATCAGCTATTTAGCTCAATAGTTCTTAGTGCTCTTCTGGCACTGTATGCCAAGAGGCGCTGGACTGTCAAAGCTAATATATGTTTCATTACACATCATGAGAAATAAAAAAGCAATAATATTCAGTGGGGAAATTGAAGTACAGGGATTAAGTGGAGGCAGAGTCTGGGCTCTGTTTGTGCTATTAATTACTATTTAAGTATTAATAGCAGAGGTTCTGTCATTCCTAAATATCCCCAGACAAGAACAGGACATATTTGGCTGAGGTGTTGTAAGTCAGTCTATGTCTTAATTATTTAGAATTCGGGATAAATGGACAGAAGATGGGGAAAGGAAGTATTGACTCTGTTTTAGAGGGGGACTGAGGCACAAAATTTAAATTAGATGCCCAAGATCACGTAGGAATTTTGTGGGAGAGTCAGAAGTGGAGTTGACATGTGCTTAGGCTCCAAGACGTACTTTAAAATAAGACTGTTCTTTTTCTATATAGCATATGTAGACCACGTGGACAACACATCCTCATTCAGTTATTTTATTCCCTGAGGCTTTTCTGCCCCTCCTATCCACTGACACTTGGGAGAAGAGGATTTACTGAAGAATCTGCAGAGCAAACTGGGTCCTCTAAATGCTACGTCCATTTTCATTTTCATTCTTCTAGCTGTGTCAAAAATGTTTTGGGGTCAATTTGTCTCCTGAAAAGGAACACAAAAGCACAATGGGTCTGTATTTTGGATGCATCCTGAATACTTATGTCCAGGTCATAGAAGTATGTATCAGGAAAATTAAAAGCTGCCGGTCAGCTTTTGCTGATTGTATAGAAAGGGTATGGAAAAGTCAAGTAAAGTCATAGATGACTTTTTTCTAGTCTTGCACATCAAACTTGAGGGCATAAGTGTATATATGGCATCCGTCCAGAAGATGTTTGTGACAAAAACACTAATTGGTTAAATCAAGTGATTTTTCAAAAAGAAAAAGAACACTGCAGTCTTGATTTCCCACTGCCTGGCCAGTGCTGCAACATACTTCATCTGTAAAAATTTTTACTGATGTTACAGAAATCGTTATTTTGTTTTATTGAGGTGTGATTCTTGGACACTTACATTTTTTAACATCAAGGGCATTAGGTAGTCAACTTTATTAATGCACAATAGATGGAACCTGCCACCAAATTTGAATAGTTATGCTTTGCACTCATTTTGTGTAGTTATAAATGGCCAAAGAAAATCTATGGCAACAGAGAATCACAGACCAGATGTTTATGTTATTGAATATGGACGTATTGTGAAAACAACTTCTAAACTGATTAGCAAATAAATGCAATATGACTGGTAATCTTTTATGAGTGCCTGTGATTTCAGAATCCAGTTCTCAAATTGCTGGCATCCCCAGTTGTTCTGGGGAAAATTGCTTCAGAAAATAGTAAGTCTGACTCAAGGCTCAAGTCTTCCACAGATTCATCTCTTCTGATTGTATGTCTTGTATCAGTGAAATCCACTGTGGTACAGCTTGTCCCGTAAGGCCTCTATAATGAAAATAAGGAAAGTTTCCACAGTCTCATTTCCCAAGTTTATAGGGACTTTTCAAGTTGTGTGGCATATGAATATTCAGGTCTCTTCCCCAATGTGTCAGAATATGCTATGAATAATTTATAGCTTTAGACTGAAGTCTTGTCCTTTCAGCTTTGGAAATGTATGCATCAACACTGACTTCTCTATTTCCTGGTGTTGAAACTGTATCCTAAATATTCTTTGTTCTAAATTGCCAGCTTAACTGTGGAGGCCCAAGATACCAAAATATACGTGGTACTTGGTGGTGTTATAAAAATGGGTGTTAAAAGGAAATTTAATACCATGTGTAAATTATTACCTCCAAAACCAGAATCTTCCCTGTGCTTGATCTCTGCAGCAAAGAGTAGCAAAGCTGTAATTTATCCAACACACTGAAACTTGGCTCTAAAGCACGTTAAACTACATGTGAAATATTGTTGCTTTCTAGATGAAATCCCAGCAGACATGAACTGGACTGTTTTATCACATCTTTTTTTATTTCTAGAAACCTGTTTCTGTTTCATACACAGAAACTCCTGTCTCAAGACTAGTCAGTACTGATTTTTTAAGAAGGCTATTAAATTGTGAGTTATTTGTACATTTGTATGTGTGCCATACTTTACAATTGAGCTTTAATTATAATAGGCAACTGAAAGACTAAGATTCTAGAAAGGTGCTGTTCAGATTAGTCTTGGCCTTTCTTGTTGTTCCTAATGGGTTTTGCCATATTTTACTCTTTATGTAATTTTGACATTAATGAAGTTTCATTTCAAAAGAATTTATGGTATACTTGTTTACAAGGAAGAATAGTTTTTAGGAGAGAACTAATAGAATGGCCCCGAAATGTCTAAGTTTTCTTCCTTTAATAAATGTAAAATAAGCATTGTTAAAATAATTTCCAGTATACATAAATTGCCTGAGCATCTGTTGGCCTCTTTTGTCATCTGGTTAGCCCACTTGCACTTTCAGTTGCAATATTGTATTTCACAGCACAGTTCTTTATTTTCTGTTCATACAGAAACCTGCTAGGCATTGCTGGGAGCACAATTTTATTCTGATAATAGAAAACAACAAAAGCTTCTTGACATCCTAGTGAACGTTTGTTTTGTGGAAGCCCTGAAAACTGACGTCAGATAATTCAAAGGCAGTCTATTTTCATTTAAAAAAAATAAGTTGAACAAGGATCAAGTCTTTGTGGTGTCATTCAAAACACTGAGAGTGTGAACACGATCTAACCTGAAGGCTCAGAACCCACAAGTTAATTGATTAAAATTATAACCATAATTATTTATCTCGACATTCTTGGGATGTGGCTCATTTTACATGGCTAAAGATTTCTGAAGCGTTGCAGCATTAGATGGCTCTGCAGTATATGTAGATGCTGCTCAAGGACTGACTCTGTGTGAATTGCTACATGGAAGGAGGAGGCATAGTAGCGGTGGCCAAGCCAGCCCCTCTGGACTTCACATGCAGAAATCAAGCTTAACAAATCTCCACTCGTGAGTGCATTTAATCCCAGATCAGAGTACATGAAGAAAAAACCTGAACACAGTGAGGACATACGAGGCTTTTTCAGACAGGTTTTTCCCCTGGGCATGCTACAGAAGCTGGGAGAGACTGTGATGTAACTGGAGCCTTCAGGAAGGATTTCTGTTGATATTGCTGGACTTTATGTCTTTGAGAATGGGGCAGCAGCAGGGAGCACTCCCTAAGCAACTGGCTGTGGTTCTTGGAGGAGGTGCAGTTCTAGTTGCCAGATGCTGCTGTGGAAACAAAGGGTTGAACCTGGTCAAGTTTTCTGGCCTCCCTGTCCTTCTCTGTCCCACTGAGTGGCTTATTCAGATGCAGAAGCCAGGAAGGGCAGGGTAGATGTACCTCAGCCATACATCTTGGCTTGGGCAAAAGAACAGAGGAAGTTGCAGGAGGAGGGAGCGACATAATCTTGGAGGTTTTGGAACAATTTTACCAGAACTGAGAAAGGAGCACAAGGCTTGTGTGGGAAAGCTCTGACACATATCCAAATGGAGATGTTTGGAGGATCACAGCAGTTTCCTTTGGATTTACCCACGGAATCTGAAGATTGGCTTTCTGTTTTCTGCTATGTGCATGTTCTATTTTTATCTTTCTGCTCTCTTCTTAGGAACTTTTTTCTACTATATACTCCCCCCTCTCCCTGATTCTCCTCAGGTGTGCAGTTTAACTGTTTTGAAGTGCTAAATTAGGATGAAAATGCTATAGTATAATTTATATTTATGAAACTGCTGCAGGTATGAGGGACATAAATAACAAACAATTTGGTGAAAAGGAGGAAACCAGTGTTTATTCTCTGACGTGAGGAAATTATTGCAGTTTAACTTGTGTATTATTCAATCTGAAGCCCTACAAAAATATAAAGGAAACATAATATAAATGCGAATTTTCTGTACTTCCTGGATTTGTTCATTATTGTTTCCAAATTGATTATTGGTCTCCAGTTGAGATCGACTGTATTTCATTCACTGGAATAACATACATCTGACAAAGAAAGAAAATTGAGAACAAAGACTTTGAGACATGAGAACACGTGCAAAGATAAGTTTTCTCTATATTGTTGCACAAAAATATCTTGCTCCACTACCTATAAGATTTTTCTGAGGCAGGCGTTATCTAGCTACCTGAGTGAGGAAAGAATAATGAAACACTGCATGCCTAAGTGTTCACTTTCCTTCCATTTTATGCATTGAATGAGGTAATTTAGGTTAAAAACTCTCTGTAAATGAGAGGGCACATCCAATGAGAAAAGGTTTCCCTGTGTGAAATTTTCTGTAGGCTGAAGATCAGTTTGCCAGTTCTCAGCTGCGTGTTTTTTGAGAAGGATCAGAACTGCCATCTTTTGCAACCCATAACATTTACAGTGACTGCGCTTGTATGCTTCATGGCTGTGGGAGGTGCACCGTTGGCAGTGGTAACCGACAGCAGGGGCTGAGAGCATCTGCAGGAGGGTAGGCAAAACTGGCATGCAACAGCCTGCTTCAAGCCAACTCATACCAACAGGGAAAGATTGTTCTGTGTCAGATTCAAACCACAGGAGGCAGTGCCTTCCCTTTGGACCGTTCCTTACTAACCTACTTAGATGATGCTCAAATATGGAACTTCTACCCTCAGACTACTTCTCTTTCCAGAATGGTATGTGTTTTGTAGATATTTTATTAACTAATGTCTAATCTCACATTCTAGTCTCTGTAGTTATCAAATCAAACACGTTTTGAGACAAATTTGTTTACTGAAATCTTTATAATATTGATTGTGTATGAATAAAAATGACAAATTTTCTAAATAAGTTATTTATCTGCAGAATTTTAGTTTCAAATTCCAATATCTCAGAGATATCGTCATTTTTTGAACAATTATATTTATGGTTTTAATAGAGACTAGGTGATCTGTGTAATCTAAACCTCAGCGAAGACCCAGTAGATTCTGTTACGAAGAAGAATCTTCTTTGCCTTCATCTGCTACAAGACACATGTAAGAGAGACAAGGCAGAGAGAGGAGAGAACATATAAAATGAATGAACACGATTAGTAGAGAAAGTAGATTTGAAACTTCAACAACAGCATGACCAGGCCAAAAGCTGTTGAATGAAATATATGAGTGGGTAGATCTGCAGCTGGAACAAGTTGTTGTAGGTCAATTTTCATTTCAGTAGGCCTGTGACAAATTATCCTAGTTGAGGTGGTAGCCCTAGAAACTTCATTTCGCTTAAGTTTCTACACCATCAGGTTTCTCTGCATTGGTCCAATGTGATCTGAAACCGACAGAACTCATTTATACTCTTATGTCATATAAAAATAATGTTTATTTCCCTTAAGTCTCCCACGGGCATATATCTCACTAAAACCCTCTAGACTTGTCTGCACCCAATGAGTAAAATTTTACTTTTTGTTGAACATTAGTACAACCGAATGGAGTCATTCAACAGTCTGCTGGTGTAGCTGAAAGCAGGGTACATCCATCAGACTTGTTGGTCCCCTACGGGTCTCCTTGTACTAGCAGGAAATAAGATCAAAATGGTGAAATGAAGGCAAATAAGCCCATCTGTCAAATTAATGATAGATGCCATCCATACTTGAGAACCAAACCTAAAGCTCTCGGTCTCTTCACTGCTGATGTTTTTAATTATGGCAGTTAGACAGATGGAAGATCATTGTGCAGGTTTTATTTAAGAGGTTCATGCCATGGTAGCTTTTCTGCCAAGGGTAATCAGTTGCATTAAGGAATTTGCCAGAAAGAACAAATCTGTCTTATTTATAGATAGCTAAGTTCTAATTATTTCTCCTAAATGGACAGTCAGATAATAATGTGTAAACATAAAGCAAGCATAGAACTGCAATTACTACACAGTGGATAGCTTCCCCCAAGCTGTATAATATTTTCAAGCTTTACCATGTCACAAAACAAAAGCACTCAAATTGGGTGGTCCACAAACCTGTCTAGATTTTTAGTCATTCATTTCTCCCTGTCATGCAAAGAAATGGTTGGTTCTTTTTCCCCACTAACGATTACCTCAACCACCTTGTGTCATGGGAAATGGATCACCAGTGCACAGATCTGGTACTAATAAATGTGAAAACAAACCCTAAATTGTACCTTCAACTCTTGATAGGAACAATATACCAAAGCACAAGCAAGTCATAATTAATACCAGAAAAGATATTTCTGGTTAAAGAAAGCTGTCTATAACACCTCATGTACTTAGTGTGCCAAGCTCTTAGTGTAGTTTTGTAAAAAATATTACATTGGAAGATCGCTGAACACTTGGAAAACTGATCTCAGTCATAACTGATTTCTCCTAAAACCTGGCCTCAGTGATAACAACTCTGATCATCCATGCTGCGGTCACCTAGATGACTCTGTGTGTTGCCTGTGCACTCTCTCTGTTGATAAAAATGGGCAAAGCTGTCTGTCTTTTCTGGATTTCACATGGATGGAATGAAAATACATCACTAATCTTTTGCAGTAGATTTTAGTGGTAGAAGATTAAATGAAAAGAGTTAAAAACATGGTTATTGGGGCTGCCCAATAAAAGTGTGCATGAATACAGCAGAGGTACCTTTACATGGGCCTGCTACCACAGCAGCTCTTTCTTTTCCAATGTGCAAAGGACTGAGGAAGGTGGCAGCAATTGGAGCAGATCTAAGGTTGCATAATGGTGAGACAAATGGAGGAAAAGGACCTCAGGCTGCTCATCGTGCGAGTTTTGTGTGAAACCCTTTGTGTGTCTGTGTTCCCTCAGCAGCTGTTTATATCCTGCTGCATCCAAGTAGAAATATACCTACAGGTGGAGCTGAAAAGCCCTTTTTATAGTCCACCAGCTATCAGGTATTTTTAGGAGGTCCTAGGAAGTTCCCTGAATTGGTCAGGCAGTTGGACTAGGTGATCATTGTAGGTCCCTTCCAACTGAAATTCTATTCCATTCTACTTCAATGCCATCCTCACCAAATGCAGACTCACAAAACAGATTTCTAAATGCCTTTCCAGTGCAGTGAAGTTTCCATTATGAAGATTCTTGAAAGTAACCTTCTTTTGGTTCTTGGAACTGAGGAAAAGTGACAGTTGCATGCATTTACATTCCTGCCATAAGAGGTGGAAAGGATGCAAATGGTAAAACCTTAATATAAATACAATAATTTATACTGTAATAATGACATAAATAAGCCTCTTCAAAGGATTTAGAGCAGGTATGTGGAAAAACATTGTGTCATCTACCTTTGATGAGAGCTTCAAGGCAAATAATAAATGAGCAGATGAAACTTTCTGTAGCAAGTCATGTTTTCAAACATGTCCAAATAACATCTTCAGTTCCTGATAGCAGTGTGCTAAAAGCAAAAGCAGATCATTAAAAATAGAGAAGGTACTTCCAGATTATAGGTCTGGCTACAAAAATCCTAAAGTTTCTATTGAGAATTGCCAATGAATAAATTAAACTAGCTTCATTTCCAGTGAATTAACACCAAACTATTTTCCAAAACAGTGAAAACTAAAAATAAAAACCAGAAGAATGTAATTCCTTGTACTCTGTTTCTTGCAAATTCTGTCCCCAAGTGTTTTTGCAAATTAAACTAAATGATTGACTAGTTAGAGGCACAAAGAGAGAGAGAGAGAATATATAAGTGAAGGAAAATAAATACATTGAATTTGATGAAGCCATGACTGTACTCAAAATCTTTAAGTATGATTTGAAGGAAATCCTGAGGTAGGTATAAAAGAAAGCTGTCTTATGTGTCCTGAGTTACAGAAAGGAGAAACAACTCTCTTGTTAATAGCCAGATTCCGTGGTGATTTAAGACAAGATATCCCTACTAGGTAATGCAGAGTATAGTGTTGCAGTGATTCAAGCTGTGCTGTACAAAGCATTTACTGTAGCTGTAGGCAGTCTTTCAGACATGTCTAAATAATAATAGCCAGAAGACAGCCCAGGAATAGCCTTAAAACTACTCTTATTTTCTCCTTGTTGGGCTCTGAAAGGCTGCACAGTTTCAGTTTCTGAGACCTGAGAAAGGATTCAGGAAAGACCAGACCAGAGGATTTTTTCAGTAGCTGAAGGGCTCTAACATACTATGTACAGAAGCATTTCTTAAAAAACTAGTTGTGAATGTAGAAGATGGTATTTACAAGAGATGAAGGGATGTCATGGTTTGAGCCATTGCTGCTTTAAAAATACATGTGATTCAGACTGAAGCAGCCCATGAACTAATTACTTTGGTAACAATGCTGTAAAAATGAGCATGTGATTAATTATGGAGACAAATTCAAAATGGTCAGAATAGAAGAAGGACCACCTGAAAATGCAAATCCATTTACATTGAAAAATCAACGAAGAAAATCAAATTATTCTTGAGCCAATGCCATATATTAAGTACATGAGAAACTTGCTTGCAAGGGAATGACCTCAGCACATAATATCTTGTATGCGGCTAAGTGTCTTCCCGAGTCACGTCTTGTAGGAATACAGTGCAGTAAGATAATCTTCAAAGTATTTAGACATCAGCTGGAAGAGAAAAGTTGCTTAGTGGAGTTAACTGTGCAACAGAAGCTGAAAGGTTTTCAGAAGAGGAGCATTACAAATGGCAATTTTGTTGAGTTGTCATTACAAAATTTAATCCTGAGCCTTTTATTTGTATCCCAGAAATCTTTAATTGGAGGTAAAGGATGTGGCTGCTCTAGAAGAACAGTAGAATCAAGCTTTTGGTTTGAGCTGATCATGACAGAGACTATGGGAGAAAATGTTTCCTCTGTGACTTCTTAGCTCTGTCTCCAGTCAACGGATGTTATTCTCCTGCTTTAGAAATTGTTATTATTATTATTATATATTATTTTATACATGTACATATTCTTGTCATAGTTCTGATCCTGTGGTTTCAGATTCCTGCTGGAATCACAGGAGTAAGTTAGACCTGTATTTGCAACAGTATATTTTCAATCTATGTACACACACTTTTTTTTTTTTTTAAGTGTGATGTGCTGAGTAAAATCCTTGCTCCAGTTGTATGGAATACCTAGATGATCCAAGTTTCTTTACAGTGTGGAACTGAAAACTGAACACTTCATCCCTTTCAGGACTAAGAAAATGCATTCACCTTACCAAAAAATTATTTCCCATTCTATTAATGACTCTATTTTAGTACAGAGAGCTTTGTTTTACTTCCACAAATAAGATGGGTTTATTTGCAATCTGGGTTCACGCAGGGTTGCTCTGGGCCCCTGAGTATCCCTGTGAATAGTTGCATTCATTAGCATGGGAGCTATATATTTCCTGGAAGCAACTTTTGCAAGAAAGATTAACCAGAGTTAAGAGAGGAAGAGTTTTGTTATTTTTCCCCCTTTTTAGAACTTTCATTTTATGAACAAGGCATTCAGAGTTAGATATTCCTGAAAAATTACAAACAATTACAATCTACTCCTTAAGATACCAAATGTCAATTAATTCAGTTCAGTTAAAACGCTAACTTACGCTCTGAAAATGAGTCATTTCTCATTTAGCTACAGAATACTTCACTTTCTACTTTAAAGGGGAAGAAATTGTTCACAGTAAATATTATCTCCTCTTTAAATTTTTTTACTGATAGCATGTCTTGAATGCTAGTATTGTGCAGCTATTGAATCCATTTTCTAAGTGAGGTCTATCTTGTAGACATATCTGTACAATGTACATCATAAAAATATTAAGCTCAGTGAAAGATTATACAGCATATAAAATACAGTAGTGTTTTTATGGTTGACTTCGAATTTGCAATCGGCCAAAACATCATTAACTATCTAAAAGTCTTGGACAAATTGCTGATGAAAAGCTAATGAAAGGAATGAAGCTTGAAGAATGATTTGATTATCTTGTATCAGTTTTGATAGATCATTTTCCTGTAGAGTTTAAAATTTGAGAAAAAAATCCTAAATCTGTGCTTTGAGTAAGTCCCTTCCTTCATCCTCTAACATTTTTTCTTATAATTAGTAAGAAAGAGGCAAACAAACCACAAAATGTTTAATTTTAATTTGTAATCCAGTCATGCATTCCTCCTCTTCTATTCCTAGCTATTTTCTCTCTCTGGTTATGTGTTGGTTTGTTGGATTTTTTGTCTCCAGGATGTTCTTTTCTTCATTTTGTGTGTTTATTAAAATCCCTGCTTAAGGCAGGGAATACTGTTTAGCATCACGGTGTACTAACCCAGCCTTCTCAAATACTGTCTGCTGAAATGTGACATGTTATGCAGGAGGGACTGAAATGACTACAATACAAAGGAGTGGATCATTTTGACCTTTTTTTCTTTGGGACACAAGAACATCCTATTGTGTAGTGTTTCTTTCCACACTCTTGCTGACATAGGGGATGTCATCCTCGCTTATAGAGGACTGAGTGCAAAGCCATATGTTTAGTTTGGGGAGACAGCGCTTACTGTGTACCCATTTGTTTCTATTGGTTTTGGTTTCTCTGTGCTGTGATTTTCTGGTACATCTGAGAAAGCTCTGATTACTGGATTTTTTCATGAAGAAATATGCTGAGAGCTTGTTTTTCTCATGTGCTCTGATATTTACAGGGGTTGCGTACGAATCAGAGTATCTCGAGTTGGAACGGACCCATAAGGATCAATGTATCATAAGGATATATTGTTGTTGATTTATTTCCTGTGTATGCTTTCTTGAACAATGCAGTTAAATGTACGACATCGAAACGTATTGTAGGGTCTTGATGGGTAATTGAAGGTTGTGAATATAAATTTCTAATTGGATTTAAAAACATAGACATATTTCATCACTTATTTGAATTCTATGCAGGCAATAAGTGGATAAAAGCTGTTCAGAGTCCCTTGTAACGTGAACTTTGGGAGTTTGGCCCAGCTCTCACAAATACCTCATTCAGAGAACCTCACTGATACTAGAACCTCCTGCTCATTGCCTCAGCAGAGAGGTCAGATGGGCACTCAGCATCACATGTGCTGCATCCAGACACACACTTTGCAAAGACAGGACACAAAGATGCTGACTGAGCTTGAAACTGCTGTAGGTAGGGAGCCCAGCACCCTCTTTACTGGCTGTTTTTCTTTCTTCTCTAAATCATGTTGGAGTTAGATTTGCATGCCGATGATTAAGATAACTGAAAACTTCATTAACTTATTAAAACAGAAAATCACACCAGATTGTTTAACTCAATTAATCAGGAGCAACTCTTACAACAGATTGAAGAGTATTAGAACAAAAAAGGGCGTTCTCCCTGCATGTATGTTCCTGCAGTGCAGCATGCAGATGGTCATCTCTGAACCTCAAATCTTCAACTGTCAGACAATCCAAAATGACTTATGAAGAGCCTCATTTACCAGTCACTGTAATCAGTGCATGGCAGCTGCCAAGATCAAGCCCATGAGTACAGCAGCTCTTCCCAAGCCCTGAAGGATGGAGCTAAGGACTCAGTGACAGCCCTCCTCAATACTGGGCTCTGGACTTCACAGCATTTGCAAAAAGTTGCTTTATGCAATAACCAAGGTTTCCTGCATTTCTGTAAGAATGAATTTCACCCAGCTGAATTCTTGGGGATGTCTGTTACTGTCTTCCTTCCTCCTCCCTCAGCTCTCAGAATGCAAAATCAGCTCCAAAGAGGGAATGTGGATCACTGCATGACATAGCTGGGTATTTCCCCTTTCTTTCAGACTTTCAGCATCAGCAATTATAAAAATGTTATCTTTCATATTCCAGGATATAAGGAAGTCGAGTGTTAAATGTTTTCACCAAAGAGATGAAGGCATTCTGTGCACTGAGAGCACTTAGCTCTTCTGTGCCTAGGTCAGGTGCTATGAGGATACTTCACAAAAGAAAGAGGGATACATAGCAGGGAAAAACCTCGTGCTGTTTAGATATGGCAGTTCAGACACACCAAGCGAGATCTCATTTCCCCTCTTCCCTGGCATTTGTGGCACCAGCTCTGAATGGGAGTTCCTGCAATCTGATGCAGAAACACTTTCCTGGGGAAATAGGTGCTGTAATCTCTGTTTAAATTTAGTATGAGGGCTGCATGCCCTTGATTGCTCCTCTGGCAGTTGTTGAGGCTTAGCTGATTGATTTCTCAACTGGTGAGCAGGCATCTGTAGACAAGACATGGATCTCTGTAAAGCTGGTCACATTATGTCCTAGGATAATAAGCAGCTTAATTCAGGTTTTCAGAGGTGTCTATGAATGAAGCTGGGGTCTGTGTCACTACAGCCCCCTGCTACCAGTTATGATGTACAAAGGCTGAATTTCTCACCTCTCTTTATCTCCAAGATTTTGACATATCTTGGAAAAACAGGCATTGTCATCTGGATTCTTAGAGAATTTTTATTTTTAGGTTAGCTTTCTATGCGGCCCCTCCTTTTTTTCTTCTGCCTGCCCCCTCTTCTTCACTAAGTGCTGTTAGTGTGTATAAATGTGGATGCCTGAATGAGAAGGTGTGACAGAGATGACAGATAATGAAATAACTGCTGTCTTTCCTCTCCCTTTCCCTCCCCTCCCCTCTCTCCTCTCTCCTCCAAACATTTTCTAAAACAGCATTAACATGTGATAACATGCATTTATTGTCTCATCCTGCCTGTTCAGTGGAGCCTTTGGGGTGTGTGTGGGGGGGAATTTTCTTGTTTTGATGTAAGATTTTCTTGTATTCTCTATATTAATGCTACAGAAGGCAGCACTAGACCAACACATCATTCCTACGAGCAGAGAGGAGTAGGGTCGATCAGTGCCATGACACTGATATACTGTGCTTTTAAGGGCAGACCTATGAGTCCGTGTGTATATTAAACTAATTTGCTTTTAATATAATTTCTGTCTCAGTTTCTTTTTTATAATATGTGTCTGTGATCAGTGACCATCAGAGCAGGGAAGAAATGAAAAACCCTTGGAATGAAGCTGCATTTTCTTTGAATTTATCACAGTGAACTGCTTTCAAAAGAAAGCAAAAGAGAAGGGAAATACAGCTGCAAATGATGACAAAGGAAACCAGAATTGCTTAAACACAGCTGGAAACAATGCTGGAGATGAAGACAGTGCTTTGAAACAATTTTTATGGTCAAAGTCAGTGGCTGTATAAGAACTTCCCAAACAAATCAAATTTTCTCTCAGGCTGACATACTTTGTGCACTAACTTTTGGGAACATTTGCAATGTGTCTGGATACTGATGCAATTGTTAATAGTGTTGTTGCCCTCTACTTCTTGTGTTGCCAAAAAAAAATATGTTGTTCTCATAGTAGTCTGATAAAGTAAAGACTCTCCACTTGTCCTCAAAGTTCCTTTTGCAACCAATTGTATCAAATTCCTCTCTTTGGATTGATATTGTTGTGGTTTTTTTCTACATGGATCTTCATAGTCCTGATCTTATGATGACTATAAACAAGTAACCCACGGCTACTCCTTTTGCAGTCCAAGGGATTGAGACCCATGTTCTTACATGAGCTGAAATTTTCTTTTTGTCACCCCAAATATTTTTCTCTTTACGCACCATGGTAGTGTTTTGTTTTGGTGAAAAAAAATAAGTTCAAATTGTAATTGCTTTTTGATTTAAATTGCCAATACTGACTGTCAAAAACATCAATAAACTTTGTAGCTGACTGGGAAATATGGAAAAAGCAAAGGTAGAGTTGCATATTTTATTTTAAACCTCAAGATGTTGTAATTCCAAATAAGTTTATGTGCGAGTAACATAACTAATCCTTGGTATAAACCTGGGTCAAGAGAGTGTGGAATTATCTCATACAACACAGCATTAAACTGTGTTTGCAAAAGTTACTGATTTTGTAGGTCTTTATGGTTTCTTGTAAGGGAATGGACCAGAAGTGAATGCCGCCCCAATAAATGGAGGAGGATCAATCTGACTGTAGTCATTTCTGTACCACACGCTAAGGAGCTTATTCCTCACTGGGTAATCCTAATGAGGAAGAGCAAAATGCCATGAAGGCTTCCGGTAAATCTTTTTGTAGAATAAAAAAAACACTGACAAACCATTTGGATGACAGTGGAAGGGACATAGCTTGATGAACCAGTAATGGGTTGGAATCTGTGGATTTCTGATTTCTAGTACCACCTGTGACACTGAGAGAAAGCATAATCTTGGTCAGATTCCTTGGATTCCTTTGTCTCAGTCTCCCTGTTTGTAAGTGATAAAGGTTTTGCGTTTCCCCTAATGGAGTCTTTATGCAAAGGGAAATAAGTAGAGTGAAGAGGAGGAAAGAAGCCCTGTTGCTTATATTGAAATGTATTACAGATGAGGCTAGACAGTAATGTGTTATCTGAAAGGCTTTTATTCCTTGCTACCTGCGAGACAATTGAGCTTTAACACATGCATAGCTGATCTTGACAGCATGTCTCTTTATCTATTAAGTATCATTTACACTGCAGGCTGGCTGAGAAGAACTGTGTGCAGGGGAGTGCAATTTCGTTGCCAGAGCATTGATCAAAAGGATTTTATTTTAATGCAAACAGACAAGATACAGAGTATATATGAATGTAAAATGTAGATCTAGAACACTGAAGGACTTCTCTTCTATTAGAAGATAAATTTATTTCATTAATGAAGTGGCAAAGGATGTTTGAATTCTACTTTGTACAACTTCCAATGACCCAGCACATTAACCAGGCAACTGTAATGTATATGGGATCTGGGTACGTCACTGAATCATTAAAAATCATAGGCATTTGTCACTGAATTATTTGACTACAGTGACAAGTCATTAAGCTCCAGTCCTGCAAAGTATCACTTGGGTTTTTTTTTCCTCAAAAAGATAGTGTGTGATGAGCCCCTTAGAGGGAAAAGGTGCTTTTTCCAGTCCTGGTACTACAGCTGGTTCTAGGGAGAGCTGCCATAATCTGTGTATGATTTAAACAAATCCCTTATATCCCCTGTACTTCAGCTTACTATTAATGGGAAGAATAGTATGACCTCCTCACCCTCTTCTGCATTTCAGGGAAGTAACTGTCTTTATGTGTTTGGGCAGTGTCTAGCACGATAGAGTCCTAGGTTTGGGTGGTGTCTACAGGCACTACAACAACAAAAAAGTAGTAATAGTAATAAAATGCAAATTTTCATAATTTACACCATGAGGTTTCCTGAAATAAGAAAACTTTATTTAGGGGAGACCTTATCACCATGTCCTGGTATTTAAAGGGTGGCTACAAAGAAGATGGAGACTCCCTTTTTACAAGGAGTCACGTGGAAAAGGACTAATGGGTACAATTTACTCTCCTGGGGAGATTCTGATTGGACACAAGAGCAAAATTTTTCATAATGAGAATAATTGGCCACTGGAATAATCTCCCAGGGGAGTGGTGGATTCCCCATTGTTGGACACTTGGAAGATTCAGCTGGACAGGGTGCCGGGCCGTCTTGTCTAGACAGTGCTTTTGCCAAGAAAGATTGGACCAGATGATCCTTGAGGTCCCTTCCAACCTGGTGTTCCATGATTTTGTCTGAGAAAGTTCTTTGTAATTGGATGTAATTGCCTGCAAGGACTATTAGCTCATGTGCTTTCTAGAACATTAAAATCTGAACTGCTTTTTCTGCTCTTTAGGGTGAGAGCATTTCAGCGCTTTATTACTCGTCATAAAAGAGAATACACTTTAGTCTACATTAGAGTCACAGTCTGTATTGCTGCTGTAGTCATGAGATTTTTAATCAGTCTTACTAATTTTTTTTATAAAAATATTATTTTACATTATTTTTAAATGCCCTTAATTACTTACTATAATCAGTATAGCAAATATTGCCAGCTTGTGCTACTCATTAGGAAAAATAGTTCCTATTCAATGTAAGCCAGGGTGATACTTTCACCAGACCCTTGTTTCCATGTTAAAATTGTGAGGTCAGGTAGAGAAGACTCCACAGCAGAGCTAGTGCAAAGGTAGCGGGGAGGATATGGCAAAGATGCTTTGAGGAGTTTGAGGTGCACAAGGATGCTGCTTATGTCAGTAGCGACTTGTAATGGCACAGCCAAAGTGCTGTGGTAATCTGAGAAATACTGTGGTCCTTAAAGCTGCAAGGAGAGACTGACATTACCTGACTTACATTTATCATAACTGCTCTCCAAGCCCATATATTTGGCTTATGAGACTGCTTGCCTCTATGCTTCAGCAAGAATCACTTGCAGAAATAGTCTCGACAATAGCAGATGCAGGGAGCAGCGCACCATTTGAACTTATCTGATCTCCTCCTGAGTAAGGGTAACTAGCCAAGGGATCACTCTGCAAACAGAGCTGTACTGCTTCCAGCGCTAGAACAAATTTGTTCAGAGCTGTCTTACATCAAAGAGTGTGAGCATGTCTTTGGAAAAACAGCACAGAATCTTTCTATGCCATTTGGCAAAATAGTGTTCTTGCTATTTAAAGGTACCAGATATGGTCTCCAAAAGTTTCAAACTTTTTTTTCAACAGCAGAAAAATTTTCTGCCGCTTCTGTATAAGGACAGGATGTTGTAGTTTCCACTAGTATTCGTTCCTCATCTGAGGCTGCTAGAGAGTATCAGTGGGTAAGACGAGGACATCAGTTGACTGAGAACTGGATGGAAGCCATGAACTCACACCAAATACACCATCAGATGGCTTTGAAAATTGGCACCTTGTCAAGCCAGGACATAACTGATCTTGCAGTCTATGTCATATCACAGTACCAACTCCCTGAGCTACTTAGACTCGGTTTAAAAAATTCTGTGGGTAACTGTCCTTGTTCATTCTTTGATGCTGATCCTCTGTCTAATATCTTGTCACTGATATTAAAGCAATGTTTTGCATACTTAATTACTATTTAAATTAATGTAGCTTATAAGTCTGTGTCATCTTTTTCTGTTTTCCAGACATCTTCCAAATAGCTGAGGGGTATTGCCTTCACATGAACCTTTCTGAAATTCAGGTTTAAAAGGCAGAAGCCGTGACAGAGAAATTAACTTATCTATCTGAACTCTGAGTGGTAAGAGGTTTCATTTCTTTTGACATTTTTGTTATGCTGGGAAATCAAGTCCTTAAATCAGAACACCTCACTTATCTCACAAAATTAGTTTGGTTTCAGCACAACCCAGTAAAGAACATCTGTGGCTACACACAATATGCCATTAGTGTATCAACCAAATGAAGGGACTGTACATGGCATCTAATTTGAGAGATGCCTGTGATGCAGTTATATTTTTTCTAGTGCTAAATATAATAAAGAAAAAGTATGTGATTGTTTCAAGTACATGATGTACTTAACTATTCCTTTTTACTGTAGCGTCTGTAAAGCCCAAACGAGAAATTATTTTGTGAAGGTAAGAGAGCTTCTTGTATTTGTGTTACCTGCGTACATCTGAGCTTTTCTTCCTTGGGAATATTAGAATCTATTTTAAAAATAAAATTATTTGAGTTTGAGCAGGTTCAAGTCCTCCTCAAAGGCCCAGTAGTAAATCTATTTTAGTTCTCTTCTTTCTGAAGTACAGATGATCTTGAGATGCTGAGGTAGTGCAAGAAATTTCATCTCTCTCTCTTTTGTCTGCTAAGAAATACAACAGGGAAGAGTATCATGGGTTAATTGTGATTATTTAATCTCTTACAGCAGTTTGTTAAAAGGGGCATTGTTAGGACTTATATCTAGTGATTTCTGAAGGGTATCATCAGAGAATGCTCTTCGATATTTTATGGTTGGGGAAGTAATCTGAAACCCAAAGGACTCAAACACTTGCATTGACTAAAGTCTTTGGACTTCTGTAACTGTTTTCAGATGCAACGCAGGAGAAGCAGACAGAGAATTTAGGGACAGCCTGTCACTGTATTAAGGGACTACACCTACACAAGGGTTTCAATTTTGGGGGGATGCAATAACCAGTTAAAAGAAATATGGAAAGAAGAAAAGAAAATATGAAGAATCCTTTATTAATTTTAGGGTGGGTGGGTGGCTATCTCACATAGTTTGTGAGACAACTGGGCATACTTAAGTGAAGATGAAAAATAGATGTTCTGGTGTCATTAAAAATTAGTGGAAGTGGTTCTCCTAGGAGCCAGTTGGAAAAGATGGAAATGTAGGGAGAAATGCATTTAAATGTGTTCTCTTTAAAGTGATAGTGGAATTAAATGGACTGGGTTGAACTTTGGTGACAGTTTCTGGAAGCAATACTGAAACCAGTTTATAAAAATTTAGGTCAATGAGCTTTGGTTACGTCTTACAGATGAGTGAATAGAAAGTATGTTACTGTAACCTGCTAAACCAAGTGGATTAGGTAATATATATCTATAAACTGGGTTTAACCAGTGGCTTGGAAAAGATAGATGGCGTTTTAGGAAATTCAGTTTAAAGTGCACCTACAATTGAAACTAAGCAGTAAACAAGAGGGGATAATAATGTTGTAAGCTATGCTACTGAAAGTTCACTGTGATTGTTGGGAACTGGA
The DNA here is from genome assembly GCF_965231255.1 of Vanellus vanellus. Taxonomy (NCBI): domain Eukaryota; kingdom Metazoa; phylum Chordata; class Aves; order Charadriiformes; family Charadriidae; genus Vanellus; species Vanellus vanellus. The sequence continues at coordinate 9,636,752 of NC_138913.1, forward strand.
CCATAAAATGACTGAAAATAGGCGCCATATTTTTTCAGCTTCAGATATGAGTATCTGCTGACCTTCCTAGACAAATAATATTGTCAGGAATCTGTGATTAAAATCAATTACTGCCTAAGCAGCTTACCATCTGGAGGGAGGGAAAATCTTTCATTCTCTCGACTTGTGCATTTCATTTTTGAGTTGTGAAAAACTTGGCCAATCCACTGGGTTCAGTAACTCAGCTGCTTCCATAGAGTTCTGTTTTCAAAGTTAAAACTAGAGATAGTTATCTTATTTATCATTAATGTATTTATCTAAAATTTAAACCAATTCATTTTAGGGGGCTGTAGAGAAAAGTCGGGGGGGGAATGTATGTAATCTTTCTTTTTTAATCTAACGAGGTAATCATTTTTGAGAATTCTGATAGGTTGGTCCTGAAAACGTAAAAAGTGCCGCCTTCTAGCAACATGTATTGTTTCAGTCATTCTGACAGTGACAATGCACAGAGCCAAATCCAGCACTATCATCCCTACGCTGACGGTGGTGGTGTGACAATGGGGAGGATTCTGAACAAGGCTCTTGCTGTTGTGATGTAGACACTCATGACCCTTTTAAGGGTAATTTGAAACCAGCCTTTTGGGATACTGAATTTCAGTCAAGAATATCCCCTGTCCTTATTTTCCTAAAGGGCTATGTGGAATACATGTAAGCAGTCTGACTGTGTACCTTCTGGTTTAGTTTCTGTTTATATGTTTATAATAAGATGCTTTTTGATGAAGAATAAGTTTGCATTCGTAATTTTGCAAAATCTTTGTCTTACAACACCTGCCATGTTTTATTTTCTATAGATCAGTCAGTTAAGCCTTTCATGTTTAGAAGGTTCAATCTGCATGAAAGTGGAGAGGACATCCAGAACACGTAAAATGAAATTGTATCACACATTTCTGTCATCCTGATAAATTGCTTTAAAATAGTGCCCAGTATCATTTCCACAAAATCTATTTTCCAGAAGTTTTTTTAAAATGTAACTATCTTCTCAAATCTGGGGAGATAACTAGTATCATACCTTATTTATTGTCAGTTTTCTGTTCCTTGACTTCTTTATGAATTGAATTCAGACCAACTAAACTAGCTTTTGGGATTTCAGGTGCTCATAAGTACTGGTGACCACAATGCTTGTTAATTGCATAATAAGTTACATGGATTTTCTGAAATTCAAGAGTAACACTTCCTGACATCCGAATAGTTAGGTTGATAAGTATGTGTCTGTTTATAGAAATGCTGCATTTAAGTTATAATCCTAAATCAAATTCTCTAACTGGTTTTTCATATTAGACTTTCCTTGTGAGTAATTTGAAGCTGATAGTTGGTCTTCTCAGGTATTATATCTGCTAGAGATGTTGTTTAAATCATCCTACAAGGCAGATTGATTTTAGTTGACTTAACATAAAACCATAGAACTATGGGCTGAATATCCACCTCTGTGTTCAGCATCTGAAGTTGAAACTCACTGTATACTTTTTAGTTCTGCCATCTTCGGGTCTATCAGGGCTGAAACCTTGATATCAGTGCTAGTAAGCCTTTTTCCCAGTTTGCTGAGAGTGAAGTAGTTCACCTATTTTCTAACGGCTTTGTAAAGGCAGTATCTAAATTGTCTGTGGGATAAAATCCTCTAGGCTTCCCCCCCCCCCCCTTTCTTAAAAGCACCTGGAGACTGGGGACCACATTCCCAAATAGAAAACTATAAGGCTTCTGCCTGAAGTTTGGCTTCAAGTCCACCACTTCTGATCTCTGACGCTCTGTGCTAGTGAAGCTGGAGGTGGATTGTCACCAGCAGAGGTACTCCCTGGGTAGTATTCTGGAGCTTGGTGCTCACTGATGGATTTTATTCATTGAGGTAGCTGAGAAACAAGCAGGGTTATGATCAGAGTAGAAAGGAATGGCTCAAATGAACAGAGAAAGTGCTTTGTCGTGTAAGAGCTGTACTCAGCCATAAGCCTTTACACTTCTCTTCCATGTAAGTGACTAAGAAACAGTAGGGAGCCCCATTACTTCCCTGTATGTGGGTTATTTTATCTTCATAAATGGGAAAGGGGCCAATTGCTATTCTCCTGCTATGCAAGAGGGCAAGAGGTGGGCAAGCAAGCATGTGAAAAATACTGAGCCTTGATGTTATTTTTCGTCCTTCTCTGGAGGTTTATTTGCCGATGTTTCTGTATTTGTTCGACTGAGCCACAGCAAAAAAAGGAAAGCAAGCTGCTAGGGAAAGAGCCAAAACTTGTTTTCCACTAAAAGTGGGGGATAACTCAGAGAGATAATGAGATCATACTTTGATTCTTTGTTTTCTCAAGCTGTATTACACTAACCTGTTAATATTTAATTATAATATTTACCTGTTAGTAAAACAGCTGATGTGTTAATCAGAGTAACTTTATGGACAGTAGTTTCAGTTTATAGTTTGCACAGGCAGCTGTGTTGAAAGTATAGATGTTGCCTTGCAGCCGTTGTTTTTGAAAAATATTTCCAATTTTTTTACCAAGAGCAAAGAAGCTTTTATGCGCTAATGGTGTAATATGAACTAGTCTGAGTTATGAGCCTCTCAAGAAAAAAGCAGATCCTGATAGCACTATATTTTAATAAAGATACTTTCCTTCCCCTGTCAAAGTGAATTCCCCCTAGTTGTATATTTTTATTGCACATTCTCTACCAGCTGAGAGAATATCAGTGTTCTGCCCAATTCAGCATTAGCAAGGTCATCACTACCAAACTTGTTATATTCTGTTGTACCCTATATTAATAAATGCTGGTAATAAGAGATATGTGGATTGAATGAACAAGCTGTTTATAAACCTTGGGAAATTTTCAATTAAAACATTTAATCTTCAGGATGCACAACCTGCTAGCTTTCAAAAGATATAGACGTGAAGAATACAGGTTTAATATTTTAAAATTCTCCTATCTTTTCTTGAGTGGTTACTTGTTCTTTGTGGTTGGAAAGGCTCTTCTTTATGAAAAAAAAATATGGAGCTTTCTGTCAGCAAAAGATATTTTCAATGTAAGAACAGTAGTGAAATAAAAGGAAAGAAAAAGAAAACAAGCTGACTGTAGGGAGATAATGGCACTGGTTTAAACTATAGGCCAGCTATTTGTGGCTGTTAATCAGATATATTTACTTTATATTGACCAAATGACACAGTCCCATTTTTTGTGTGTGTGTGGTATAATGGTGATGATGATGGAGCTGCAGGTGAATGAGTTGGGCTCTATTCTGAAGCCTTAGCATCAAGCATGAAATAATCCACCTGGATTATGTTGATAGTAAATTCATCTGGCCTCTGAGATACCATAAATACACTACACATTAAGGGTGACAATGGTCTATTATATATGAAAGATCTTTGCTCAGTGTGAATTTAGTGTGAATTTCAGGTAATAAAGCTGAACACTGCAGTTCAGTGTGGCACATTTCAGACTTGGAGCACAGCCACATAAAGATGTCCAAGTTATTAAGTCCAAGTTTGTCTGCTAAAGAAGCTGTATTGCCATCAGACTTGTTCTGGCTTGCACCATCCTAGCACAACATGTCATAGGCTTTCTGTTTGGGGGTTGACTTTGTGCACCTTTCAGTGCACCTTTCAGTGCACCATCTTTCACAAATGAGCAGGATTCTCATATGTTTTCATTTTGTTGTTTGCATTCATCAGAGTAATGAGCAGTGCAAGCCTGTATTATATTCCAGAAACTTTAAATCATCCAGTGTGGCTAGGTTGCCCAGAGAAGTTGTGTGCATTTGTATAGGTTCTCAAATGGCCGTTTCTGTCATTTTGTGTGTCCTTTTTCGCTGCATCAGCTCCAGCTATTGCAATTTACAGGAGATCCAAGCAAGGTGAAGTGTCAGCTTAGAGATGGAGTGTTGGCTTAGTAACTTGATTTTAAAATATAGAGCTTTCTTTACGAAAGAAAATCGGGGTCTAAATTAATTTCTCTGCTTTTCTAGAAGCTTGAGGCTACTGTGGGTGACTTCTATGTTTAAACTGCCCTAGTCAGCACAGTAGCGGGTTACTGCAGTTGAAAACTGGGCAATTATCAGTTTCCCCACGCAAGAAATACTATATACCTAGCAAATCTGTCTAACTTGATTAGAAAAGCTGGAGTGAAGGCATTTTGCCTTTCTTTACCTGGGGGCTAGGTGTTTCTAAGCATCCTTTCTAAATTCTGCTTAAAGCATCTTTCACTTCAACCTGCTTATTTCTTCCTGTCTCAATCAACATTACCCTCTCCCTTCTGCCTCCTCACAGTAAGTACACATAAAGTGTACTGAGTATGAAAATTATCTCATGAATGCTTTTCTTGCTGATCTCTGCTTCCCTGGTTGTTGGGTGCTTTTTTTTGGTGTGATGTATAGAATTTGATGCCCTGATACTGCAGCTGTAGGAACCTGTGCCCATTTACAGCCCTAGTGACTGCAAGGGATGGGATGCCAAGGGAAAGGTGGATGACAGGGCCTTGAGTTAATCACAGCCTTGAGATCATATAAATAACATACAGATGCCCAATTACCTAAATATTATATTAGAAGTTAATAAACCAGATATTAATTCTGTAAACAGAGAAGGATTAGACACCCTGGGTGAGACAGATTTAATATAGAGCTTGAAAATGAATCAGACTCCCTGACCTCTGTCCTTGCAGTCTTGCTCTGAAGGTCAAAACCTGTCAGCAGCAGAAGTAAAAATCCTGTGTTGGACAGTCTTTGAGCATCTCAGAGTACATCATGCCATCTGCCCACCACTTCAGGGGTCCATTGTGGCCAGACCCTTCCTCAGCCAGTTCCAGAGTGTATGGGATTTACTGTAATTGGCTGTGCTTGGGGATGGTTGGCTTCCTCCATTACCAGCAGGTTCAGCCTGGCCCAGGGTGCAACAGCACAGACAAGGTACAGGTCTCATCCTCTCTGCACAGCCGCACCTTCTTGATGCTGTGGGTGCTGTCCGTTTTTGGTTAAACTTTGAACAAAGAGATTATGCAATTATGCCCTTCATCAAAAGGGTTCCCTGGAGCCAGTGAGGGGAAATGATGTCATTCTCAAGTGCTGATCTTACCATGCCACTAAAAAAGGAGGGAATAAGTACAACTTGCTCCTCAATTAGGTGTGGGAACTCATAACTGCTGCTCACAATCCAGCAGTGCATTGCTCCTACAGAAGAATTATTCCAGCCTTTCAAGGTCTGGTTATTAATTCTGTTGTGTTTTATGTATTGTAAATTCTTTTGGCTCAACCAAGTTTTAGCCTACTTCACAGAAAATGGTAAGGGACCAAGCGTTCCTATCTGGGTGCTGGTTCTGGAGATTTTCCTGGGTACATTGACTTATCTTTTGCTCGTGGAGGATGCTGAAAAACATTAACAGTCATGAAGATGTTGTTAACAGATATCACTGGTTTACAATTAATTGTAACTGTTGAGAATTTATTGGTTTTAGTTTGGAAGCTGGTTCTACTGCGTGCCCTAACATAGTACTGGGCAGCTCACTTTGAGCTAGTTAAAATCTTTAGTAATGGCAGGAAGGTACTGTGTGGTTGTGTTAAGCAGATGCCATTTGGACAATATTTTTTTTCTGATGTTTGGTTTACATTTTCACCCTTACAGTGCCAAAACCCATGGACAGTTAAAGCACTTTTGCAGTACCTTAAAGAATAATTGACAATTGTTTAGTCATAAGACAACTCCAAGAAGCCTGATGCTGAGTTTCCATGTGTGAAAAGAACAGAAATTGACTCTTGGGTTTTTTAAAGACAAATGGAAAGCAAACAGTTGAAATAAAATTAAATTGCCATTCAGCCTGCAAGCTCACAGTAACTTTTAGTGGTTACAGTTAATGTGAATGTACTTTTTTTTTTTGGTTCAGTCATTATTTTTAACAGTTGAACCTATCTAATCATTAGCTGGATTGTGAAGTCAATTCCTTTCATGTATTCAGTAACTCATCTTGTCTAAATTGTTTCAGTTCCTCAGAGATAGTTTTTGAATATGCATGACATATTTCAGCATAATAACTAGGAAGTCATTTTATGTTGCATCTCATTAGCAAAATAAAGTATCAAAACAGGTTTCCTTTGCTTTAGAGGAAGCTCTTCAATTAGCTCTGGAGAATAATTCACCTTCAGTTCCCTCACACATGTTAATACCTATTCCTGAATATTTGATCTTAAAAATACTAGACTAAATTCACTTGAATTGCATTGCATATAACTTAGTTTTCCTCTTCAAGAATCCTAGAAGACTAGACCAGTTTGGAGCTGAGTTCTAAGTAGGGTATAAACCAAAGCTTGAATCAAATAACTTGTTCTGTGCTTTGGCACAATGTTTATGGGACAGACTTCTCAGGTCTCTCGGTAAGTAGCACGAAGCAAAGCCACCGAGAGCCACTGGTTGCTCAGGTTGCTCCTTCCCATAGAGCAGGATTTAGAGGTACAATATGTGTCGGTGGTAGAAACCTCAATCTGGTGCTACTTCTACAACCCACGTAAGAGAGAGTGCAGAACTTGCTCCACAATTGTTTGATGTACCACATCGATATATGGCGTATATAAAAAAAGCATATTTATGTGGTTCCAGAATATGAGTCACTTTATAAACAAGTATATCCTTGCATACCATCTGGGATGACTTCATTCTCTGTTGCAGCAGAACACAGCACTTGCTGAAGTGTGCACTGTGATACCACACGGCACTTTAGGACAGGAAACAACTGCACTGTACATTCAAAACTAGAGGGAAAACCTATAGAGGTAGTATATGGTTCTTTAGTCAGGACACAGATGCTTTGCCTTTTGAAATCTTAGGACTATATAGTCCTATGTGTAAATAGCCACTATAACTGCTGGCTTTTTTGTTTGATTTTTTTTTTTTAATGCTTTCCCAGATGGCTGTATTTTCATATGGATAGAGATTATCAGTGGAATCTGTGGACTCAGGGGATGTGTCCCAGGAATGACTGAAAGAGAAGCATGAATAGCTATCTGCTAGAGCCCAGCACTTGTACTTACAATACCTAGTCTGTCTTTGAAACGCCTTGAGTAAATACTGATTTAGTATGAGGTTTACACTGAGTTTTTGTCATGAAGGTCATGGGAACCATGAATTTGAAGAAACCTCAGGATTTTTGTACTACACTCCACTGCTTACCTAGAGGCAAGCAATTTTGGATTATAGAAATGAAGTGCATGTAGGATCCCTGGCCTGGAGGACGAATGTTTGCCCTATCACTCCAACCTATAACACTCATGCAGCAATCTTGTAGATAGGGGAATCTGCTCAGTAAAGCTGTTATATAGTATATATATAGTAGTTATAATCACATTTAACGTGCTTTCCCTTCGTTTGCCCTCGTGTAATTTATTAGAAATGTTCATACTGAAATCAAAGCCTTCCTGCAAAAAGAATCTGATGGAAACACAAGAGATGCTACTGTGTCTACAGTATACTTAGTCATTCAGGGGAAAAGGATTATTTGTCTGGCTTAAAATTCTGACCTGACTTACAGTAAAAAACGCATATTTACAACCCTCAGCTGTGATAATATCTTTAAACATACCACACAAACATTTTTACTGCATTTTGTACACATCTTGTGAAGAACGGATGTGGAGCTTACTGAGCCTTATGTACTGATGGTTGTTATGAAAAGTCAGTAAAATACAGGAGCAGTGGTGTAGGAAAAAAGCTGTGAGTTGATGTAAAAGGAAACAAATTGCATCTCGGTGGGACATGGCCTGGACAGAGCAATCATTCTTACTTCTTAAGTAATTTCCATTTCTCCAGAGAGATGATTTATAATTAATGCTTGTTGTTTACAGTATATTTATGCCTGCAAAAAAAAATAAATAGAAGTAGACATGTCCTTCATCAAGTATCCCAGCATGCAGGCCAGTAATTATTCTTATGTAACTTGTATTGTATGTAGCATAAAGCTCCCATGCAGTGCGGAACATTGTGAAGGGCTGCTAATACACCCAGCAAGCACAAGTTAGGAAAAAATAATTCTTTTGAGTGAGACTAGAGAAAAAAAAATACTTTTGACTCTCCAACCCATCTGTACTGATGTGCAAGCTTGATGTTTGATGCTGTCATACTTGCAGAAAGTGTAGGTGTAGCAGAAAGGAGCTCTTCTCTCCATCCTTCCGCCCCTGCATTGCCTGAGGAAAAGCTCAGGTCCTGTGCTGGAGGGCTGGGAGAGATCCCTGTGGGAAGGTTCCTCTGAAGGTTTGGATCAATCCTCATCATTTGTATGAGTAAACCTGGAGGAGCTGCTTTGCTCTTTGGACCAAGTGTCACAGTTTATTCCTGATCCTAGATTCCCTTCTTTATCCAAACCCTGCAAGTGTTGTGTAGATCTAGCTCGGAACTTAGCTCCCGTGGATAGGCATTTCTGCCGTGCTACTTGAGCTTTAACTGCATAATCTGTGACTGCACAGCATGAACTAAGGTATGTTGAATTAAGCAGATTACAAATTAGAAATATTTCCTCTTTGCATTAACTTGTTTTAAAGTTTTGTTTTGATTGCAATCCCACAGCTTTAAGCAGCAGTTGTTACTTTTTTCACAAGTCCCTTTAGGGAATCTCTGGCCTGGTTGACCCAGCTGCAGAACACTTGATACTGTGAAGTTTCTGTTACTAAAAGAAGATAAGCTCGCCACCACTAATATTGGCTGCAACTTAAAAGAGGAACATACATTTCTGAACTGGTTTTAGGAAATAAAAGCTTCTAAGTTAAAACTGGATCAAAACACATCTTTATTATAGGTATTTTGGAGAAAATCTAGATATCAGACAGACAGACAAGTTTGATATATGCGAGTAGTAGCTCAAGGTTACTTGATCAGAATTCAGTAAACCCCCCAGATATTACATTTAATTTACATCCTCTTCTAGCAAGTAGGACTTCAACTTTATGAAAGCCTTAAGGAGAAAATGGGCCGTTTCTGTACTGGGATCTGAACTGAACAAGTGCCAGGTTCAAACTCAGCAGACTCTATCTTGTCTGTCTCCTACTGAACAGATTAATTTTAATTGATCCATAACATAAACAGTTATAGTACTGACATGGCTCCTGACTTTTAGAATTTAAATTCTCAGGACTCTGCATCTCTCCTGATATTTGGTAGTTTTAGTAAACCTGTGGCTTTTGCAGTCCAGTGGTTACATAGGCAAGCCAGCTTTTCCTGTATTGCAGTTTGAAAATGTGGCTGGTGTACATCTAAAATTTCAGAGACACCCTAAAAAATGTAAATACATTATTTGTGTGGGAAAGATTCACACTTTTAAATAAACCTCATGATTTTTTAAGGCCTGACTCACAATTTTAATGCTAGTGTTGGCACTATTGCTGGTTTTCTCCAGATGGTTCTTTCTGAAAGGAAAAAAACTCACAGTACCCTGTGGGACACTTATCTTGAAATTCAAATAGCAATGGCAGATATGCAAAAGAAAGAAGATGAAAAAAAAGAGACTGCACAAATCCAACAATCCCGGCACAGATGTTTAAAGCTGGATTATATCTTGTCTTATCTACTCAGGGATGTTCAATAAAATTAACCCAAATGAATTTGGATTTGAAATGTATTAGTGAAACCCTATTAAATTGTTTTATGTGTATGCAGTCAGAATTTAAATGGCCTCAATTTGCTTTAGTTTGAGTCACTATGAAATGAATTAATGAAACCAAGTTATACCACCTTTATTTTTGAGTGAAAGTCCATCCATTTAGTAGAGCTGATCTACATAATTTGCCTTAAATTGGCACCTTTTGGTTAATTCAGCTTCTTTTCCTATGTGTCCTTGACATATCTGGGAGATAGCAAAGGGTCAGCAAAGGAATGAATGACTGTCAGATTCAGTGAGATTCTTTCTCCGTTATGCTTACCTCTAGATTTTTCAGACTTCTAATATACCCTGTGGAACATGCTGTCTTCCTCCCCTGATGAAGTCAGTGAAAACTCAGCTGCAAATGGTCTGAATTATGTATATTGCAGATGATGTACTTGTGTTTCTTTAAGCAGATGTGCATAAAGACCCAGCCGAGGTTGTTTTGTTGTTCCACCTTGCGAGCATGGAACTGCCAGCAAAGGGCACCTTCCATTTTCAAGTTCCCTGCATTGCATAACCATGGGAAGAGATGGACAGAAAGTATACCAGCCAGAACCTGTGCCCATTTTCTGCATCTGAAATCAAGGTGGCAATTATTAATACAAGCAACGGGGCAACAGGGCAAATTGGGTAGAAAACATACATAGGCTTTTTTCTACCAAATTAATCCTAGTGTACAGCTTTGAGCTAATGTGGGCTTTCTGCTTTTGTGCTGCCTGCTGAAAGGCAGGTGGCACCTGATACACATGAAGCTGGAGTGCCACAGACAGGTAATACCAGATCCAACACAGAGCTTGCCGATGCACCACTAGCTAGACAATTTTTTTCACCTAGTTTTAAAAGGCAACAAGTGGTTATACCATATCCTATGTTTCTCATGTGATGACAGTGTTTCTGACTTAGTGCTAGGGGGCCCAAAGGTGGATTTATATATTGTCAAATCTGGAAAAGGTCTGAATGAAACACTACAATGCTCCTTGCTTGGTGTTGTCAAAATGGAAAGCCTGGAAAATGAGTCTCTGTCTTTAAAACAGCGCGTGGTTATGCGAGGTTTGGATTTAATGGTCTAGGGTATCCTTTTTAATCCTGTCACACTTTTTAGCTTTTTTTTTTTTTCCATTCTCTATGCTGCATTCTTTCACTTTGTGCAATCAGTGGAAGACTTGTTGAGTTATGGAATAGAAGGTGTTGCCCATTACTTTAATTATTTGCTCTAACTACCGTGCTCTCTTTCAATTTTAAGAAACACTTCTCATATCACAAGTATCATTTTCTAAATCAGTACCTAGCATTTCAGTGATAGAGGTCTTTAAAACAGAACTTTGATTTTAATAAAAATGTTGTTAAAAGGAAGCAGGTTTTGAGAGTCTCTGGTGGCTTTGAACTGAAAGACATTGCCAAAAATCTGGAGAATCACACAAATCTCACTAGCGTTTAGATCTACCTTTAATTTACAAGTAGACTCTTGGAAATATTTTAGGAATCTAAACTGTTTTATAATAAAATTAGATCCCTGTATGTGTGTATCCAGGCAAAAAGGTAGATCAATTTAATTATGCTCCATCTGGTAACATAGGGAACATTTCAAATCAGGAAATTTTCACAGCAAAACCTTTTCTATCTCCATCAGCTTGTAACTGGAAAGCAAAAAACTACATAGAACGTTCAAATCTGGTTGTGGAAGGGTCTGAAGTTTAATACAGATTAGTCCTCGGGATACAAACCTTCCTGTCCTTAATACCAAGATAGATTTTTCTTATAGCTGCTTTCCTATTTGCCACATATCTTGCCAAGAAGTGTGACAGAGATCAAAAGTGTGATTTGATCCTCATTGGAAAGTACTTAGGCAAAATATATTATATTTAGAAAGCAACCAATATCATGTACCTACCCTTCGAAATGATTATTTATGTATTTTCAGTGTAAGTTGTATTTTGGGCTAGCAGTTCTCACTACATGTTCCTTTGCTCTTATTCACTATGGAGAATATATGGAACACTTGAGCGGTTCCCAACAAGCCCAGATGAATAACTGTGAGCTATATATGCTTCTGCAGGAGTGGGGTTGGGGTTGTGGCATTTTCACTAGTGATTAAATGTCTTCCAAACCTATTCATGCTGCAGTGCTATAAATGATGGAGTTTTCACATTAATGAAAGGAGCCCTTGGAGCCCTCCAGAGTGCATAGTTCTATTTTTACATTTCACTGTCAGAGAATGAAGAAAGATAGGCCAATGTGTTTCTTTTTTTAAAATGGCAGGAACAGAAATTCTGCCTGTTCTGGCCGCCATTCAAGTGCCAACATTGTTAACCGTTGTTGGGCACAAATTCAGATCTCATACTTGTTACATCATTTCATCAGGGGGATTTTTTTTCACTTACTTTGAGCTCATTAGCAGACCTGATCTAAAAATAAACATACACAGGAAATCTCAAAATGCTCCACTATGAAAGTGATGTGGTATATGGTCTTAGAATGGGGTTATAATTTGGAGATCAAGCTTGAAAGTCCCCAAGAAATGGTGCTGCAGCTTATTATGTTGCTGTTTGTTCTGTATTATTAACTGTATCTTGGTGTTTGTGAGTACAGAAAGGGGAGAAGTTTCAGTCCCCTGAGTTTGCTTTTCAGGGAGGATTCTGTCATCCTCTGGATGTTCTGGAAAAAAAAAAAAAAAGCTTTTGATTAAAGCAGAATAGAAAAAATCTTCCATCCCTAAGGTGACTATGATAAAAAAAATAAATTAAGAGCAAAAGGGAACATAGAATTTCAGCTTCACCTGATCTGTCTGTAAAGGTGCATGTAGCTGTATTTGCATAAATAGTACTCTTTCATCGAGACCTGATAAGGCAGCAAAAATAATGGATGCTAGACAACAAAACTGAAGTAATGTTTTCTTTTAGGCTAGTATTGCAACAGGTTTGTTCATATTCTGTTTTTGTGAATAGCAAATCTAGAATTGCATAAAAGTAAAAGCTAGCTTCATGCCACTGAGACAGCCTCGACTCTGGCATTTAAGATAAACGGTGTGAGAGGTCATCAAGTTTCAGCTCTCTGTAAGCAGGAAGAAATTGTATTGAAATTGGAATCCTGAAAGGGTCTGCTAATTTGCAGCTTCCTTGAGAAAAGAGAATGGGGTCTCTTGAGTGAAGCTGCCTATGTGTAGCTTACGGGTAAGCTCAGACATGTAATGTACCAGGCATCTCAGCATGAGGCTTCTTCTAAGAGTACAATATTCAGTTGCTGTTGGACTGGTTCTCTTAAAATGGTTTCAGGCATATATAAATGAGTCATAAGTGAACAACAGGAATAAGTAACTGTATGCAGGAAAGAGGTTGCATTCTTGAAGCCTTTGGGATTCATTTAAAATATGTTGATTTCTTTACTTTTCCTTGTTTTCTGGCTTTGGTGAAAAGATTTTAAAATGTGAGAGGGGGGAAAAAAAAGCAATATGCAATAAATAAAGAAATCAAGACATTAAAGTTGCAAAAAGCATGGGTCCCAGTGCTATCACAGCCTTTGCGTCATCCTCACAAGTGGCCAAGTCACATCCCTTGGAAGAAACAGAGGTCAGGCTCTCTGGAGGAATCATTATGTTAATCACCAATACAAAGCAGTTAAAGAAATTGAAGAGATTAATATCTGAAGCCTATTTAAATTTAATATATTGTCTATAGTACCTTAAATCAGCACCAGGGAAGAAGAGAGAGAATGGAGGACCAGAGCTGTTCCAAAGCAGTTTTCGTCTTGTTAGAGCTCATTACAGTTGCTTAAAATTTGATGTTCTATAATGCCATAACTTGGGTAGGTGATAGACTGAACTGCAAACAGTGTTTTTGATAACTGTGCTAAATCTAAACTGCTATTTTAATCAACTGTAACACTGATAAAAATGCGTGCAGAAGACACATTGCTAGTATAAGTGCAGTGGTATTTGAAATCAATATAATCCGAGCAAAACTATGTTCCTCTGCTTTTTTCTTAGGTTTCTATGGAAACCTTCTTGGAGGTGGTCTGAGGAAAAGAAATGTTAAAATAGAACAATAAAATGTGTTATTTATACATGCAAAGTAAATATCCTTCCTGCATTTTTTTATGGAGGTGAAAATGGGATTTCATCATTTAATATTCTCCCTCAACAGACAAATGAACTATAACCCAGTCTCCTTAGGGTTTACTCTTCTGCATTTGGCCAGCATGTTTGCAGTCATCTTCTATGCTAAGCATCTATTATTTATTTGTTGTATCTTACTAAACTATCTTTATTTTTTTATCCAGCAGCCTTTACAACTTGTACCATGAAGAGAATGTCTAAAAAGTTATTTTGAAATTACAGCTCTGTTAAGCTGTAACTTTTATGGAGTTAAGATCTGTTATGCTCTTTATGAACATAATGTTCCTTCAGAGTTTAGCCAGAAGACTATAAAATTCAAATCCATATTGATAACATCACCATAAATATATATTAATAACAAGTGGTTAGGAGATAGTGTGTACATGTGTTCTTTTAATGAATCCTTGCTGCATAGAATGGATTTTCACTTACCCTAAAACAACTACATATACCAGGTGTGACTGTTTCGATACAAGTTTCAGTTTTGTATCTTCATATTTCAGCATACATTTTTTGTTGGTTGTGTTCGCATCAGTCTGGTCGCCTGCCTTTGAAGGTTAGCTTCTAATCTGAACATACACTCTAGTCTGTTCAGTAAATATGCAGCAACTGACACGAACTGTATTACTCTGAGGAAATATTGGGGGGGCTACTGAACCCTATGCTGGGTTTAATCCCATAGCAGAAGCTAGCTTTCCAAAAATAGGTGTTCAGACATGCCATAGCCACTGCATGCTTAATGTCTACACAGCTCCTGCTTTATTTCTTCTCCTTCCAGGTTTGGAAAATCTCTTTTGGGGTCTGCTAATAGGGCTCTCCATTCACTATTAGGTTATCTTCCTTTTCTCTCACGTGTTCTTCTCCTGTCTGGGCCCATTAATAAACCTCTGTAATCAGGGAGAGTTTTAACCCTCACTTTGGGGGAAGCGTGTGTGTTTTCTCAGGCTCTTGTCGGAAGTCCAGTGCAGAAAGTAATAGGGAGCCTCTTCTAGCTTTCTCTTTTATGTATGACAACAATTTAAGGTCATAGTTTTTTTCATTCCTGCAAAGCTGAGGAACTGCATTACAAATCTGTGAGCCCCATCTAATGAATCTTCTCTGTTCAGTATTTGCTGGTATATACTGGCATCTTATTTCTTGAGCACTACAGTAACAGGTACCAGATGAAGCTGGATGACATTGAGCAAATCATTTGCTCACCAAAAACTATATTTTTAGTATAATTAATGCTATGATTTAATCTAAGTCATGATAACAGAAGAAGGAGATTATTTTCTGGAGAATAATTGAAATGTTTTGTTCTGCTGTTTCAAAAATATAAGATTTCAGCTTCATTCAAGTCTTTTGATTTGAAGCTTAGCTTGCTTTTCTTTTCCAGGAAAGGCTACTTACAGAGCACAGGAGCCCTTTAATGTGCAGGGGCTCTAAAATGATGCAGCCTCTGTCTTAACCCTTTATACACTCAACCTTGCCACAGTACAAGAACAGCATGCAAGGGGGAGCAGAGAGCGACAACTCCGAGCCCGGAGGAGTCCAGGCGCAGCTTTTCTCAGCCAGTTCCATACCTCCGTGTACAGACATCTTCCTGCCAAGTCTGCCTCTTTCATCTCCCTGCTCCCTACTGTCTGTATTGCCTTCATCTATTCTGTAAGATAGATGAAACACTTGTTCTGTGCTGGCTAGCATAGCAGTAGCTGCATCCCCCAAACTCTTCTGTCCTCTTTCCTTTCTGTTTCCCTTCTCTCTTTTACCATTTCAACGCTTTCTTTAGTTTAAGCTAAGTCCTCTGGCTTCATTTCTATCTGCAGTCCTTGCCCCTTTCAAAAAACAATTGTCAGTGTTCTCTATTTTTTATGTAGTACTCTTCAAGAAATATAGGGTTAATTTTTTCTCATGGAAAAGCAGTAAAACTGAGGTCTCTAATGTGCTGCCTGTGGCCACACTCAAGGCTGAAGCCATTTCGAATTTGTGGTATTATAGCACTGGACAGGTAAACAGAATCCAGCCCCTTACTTTCCATTTGCAAAAAAGTAATCCCACAGAGCTGTGATAACTAGTGACAGGAGGTATAAAAGCTTTAATGCTGCATTTGCAAAACTCTCTGAGAGTGCCAGAGGTCTTTGCCAATGAATGTCAGAGGGTCTGAAGCAGAAATTGGTCTCAAAATTGCTGCTAATCATTTCCATAAACCATTTCTAAATGAAAATGGCTTAACTATACCATAGAACAGTATGCTTTTCTTGTAACCAAGGGCCTAGAATAGCATGGTGTTATGATTTGGAATTTGTGTAAAGAAGAAATCAGGCTTCTGGAGTCTCATACACTGCAGAGCGGTTGGCCTTTGTCCCTCTGCTACCCACTTCGTGGTCGCCATCTCTCACAGCTCCCTCATTGACTGACTGGTGCTTCAGTCTCTGTCCTCCCCCCTGACCCTGCAGCTGGCCATCTGCTTGACCACCCGCACTAGAAAGGCTGTGGCCTGCTGTGGTCTATGCCAATGTGTCCTTTACCCTCTATGATAGTCCAGTGGTTTTAGAGTTAAATGGCTTGGATGATGTTTCTGATACCTCAAGCATGAAAAAGCAAGTGGTCTGCATGAAGGCTGCATACAAATCTGTGCTATGGAAAGGTTTCTTTTACAAATCAGGTCCTGATTGAACTGCTAAATTGCACTCACACAGTGGTGTCCTGCCCATGGGTGTATATGCTTGGTGAATAGACAGGGCATTTCTGCATATATTTTTACAGACCCTAGGGCATATCTATTCAGGAGCCGGAAATTCTGTGACTGATAGGTTTTGATGTTCAAAAATGTTGTCTAAAATAGCTGAAGCACAAGCAAATACTTTACAAACATTTTGAAGAAACTGGAGGAAAGAGAGATCCTATCTGGACACAGGAAAGGGAGAAGAAGGGAGGAAAAGAACAAGGACCCAAGTGTTGAAAATGAGAAAGGAAAAGGAATTAGTGGCTCTGAAGGAGCAAGGC
Source organism: Vanellus vanellus (assembly GCF_965231255.1). Taxonomy (NCBI): domain Eukaryota; kingdom Metazoa; phylum Chordata; class Aves; order Charadriiformes; family Charadriidae; genus Vanellus; species Vanellus vanellus. The sequence goes on from NC_138913.1 coordinate 9,653,481, forward strand.
AATGGATGAAAAGACATGTTACTGGTACAGAGTCTAGACTAAGGATGAGCTAGAGATGGTATCGACCAGTTGCTTTGGAAACGTGACCCAGCAGAGAGGCATGGCATAGCTGTGCCTCCTTAGAGCAGCATTTCTTGCTACTCAACCCAAGTTACAGAAATACCTAAAAGGCTGAGAGTGCAGTAGCCCTCTCATTCCACCACCCAATGAAGTCTGCTTTGAGTTGTACTGTTAGGGGTGTGCACAATCCCTCCATCAGCCCTACCTCTCTGATGCATCCTAAATTAGAATGATTTATCACACCCCCACACTATGATCTCATTTTCTCTCTCTCAAGTCTCTCTGTTGTGATGCTTAGGTTGAAATCATCAGAAAAGGGGTCTTGGACTACATCTGGACTTCATCTTCACTGTCACCATGGCTCTTCCATTTATACTTCTGATGGATATTATTGCTCTATCTTGAAGATTGTCATTTTCAGTTATCCTATAAATATTTTTTTAATCATTATATAACCTGGTTGTAAGATTGCCTAAGGAATTTGTTCTGATACCAGCTAATCATATTGAAACCAAAAACAACTCATAAATGCGCTAAGTGCAAAAAAGCTACCAAATATACAAATCTTTGCCAACTTAGGATGCATTGTCAGTGAAAAATGGAAGCTGTATGGAAATCCATCAAGTGCATTTATTAGTGGTTTCAAAAAGCTTGAAAACCTTTTCACGATGATTAAAAATCCCCATCACACAGCTTATTCAGTTGCTACTTGAAAGCTAATGGTTCTAATCCTTAGCCAAGGCATTCTTTTTCTTGGATGCCTTTCTGTATCCAGGTCTCCAAGTGCAGAGATGACCTGCCACAAAAGGCCTCCCTTGCATGGTGCAGAGTATGGAGAAGTTCCCTACACTCAAAATCTTCAAAATCTTGAAACCGTTTAATCCCTTCCTGGGTTCCACATCCAGAGCCTGTCTGCCTAGAGGGTTGTGAGAAGCAGAAGTAGGTAAGGAGACACTTGTTCTTAATAATGCCAAGGGTACCCCGGAAAGAGAATCCACTTTCTAGGTTGTCTCTCCTTTCCTGGCATTCTGGCTAGTATGTCCCCAAGGCAGACATGCTGCTGGGCTGCTACTTATCAGAGCCACAGCAGAAGATCTCAGTGGAGGGGTGGCATGGAAAGCTTTAGCTTTTGTCATTAGGTGGTGGAACCTTTTTATGTGGAAGACGTAGCTGTGCTCTTGGAGTATGTGTTGAATTGGGAAGATGAATTCAGGAGAAGGACACATTTTTGTCATGGGACTTGATATGTACACACCCTACTCCCTTGGATCATCGTGGGAGATAAGACAGGCCCATTTACTGAGCTTTGTTCTTCAATAGACATCCACTAGAGGCACGTCAGGACTTTTCTGAAAATTAGGAAGTCCTCCAGCCTGGCTCATTGACTTCCAAAAGGGGTTTGCTGTGAAAGGACTTCCCAGCCAGATGCATATTGTCTCTATGCCTATTGTGTTTGGTTTATATAAGCACAAACAAATTGTTATTATTATTTTTTAAATCAAGAGGCCTACACCCTGATACAGTCAAGTTGCAGCAAGAATAAATAGATGATGAGAAAGGCAAACTGTTCAAATGTAGCCACAAACAGCAGTCACATCACATGCCCTGACAGCTGAATCCAGTGTCTAGCTCTTAATAAATCTGTGCCCTGGAGCATCTCCAAAAGGTATATTCCTCTGCTAGACCTGAAGCTCTGCAGAGGTGGAGGTGGCACAAATAATCATTTAAAAAATTGTGAGAAACCATCAGCACTAACATAATACTTCTGTCTTCACAGCACTGAGCAATCAATGAATTGTTGACTCTTCAAATAGTCCTGCGAGGTAAGCCCTTGCTGTGCTCTGCCCTAGGGAAATACTGTAAATGCCATGTGATGCCCTTTCAGGCAAACCAGTTTTGTGCTTTAGAATGATTTCTGAGGCACGATAAAAGTCAAGTCTGGCAGTGTCTATACAAAAAGATGATTTCCTCCAAGGGCAGGGCAATCCATCCATGCCTTCCAGCACTGCAAACACTGATTTTTATCTGTTTGATATTGTGTGTATGTCCTCTTGTATCTTCTTAAAGTCTATGCTTTCTGAGAACCTGTGAACATTGTTGTACAATCAATAAATACACTGATAATATTGTAGGTTCTGCATAAAGAAATAACTTAGGACAACTCTCATATTTGTTCCATATTAGTAAAATTTATCCTAAATTAAATGAACATCATGAAACTGCAACCATAAGTACAAACTTAAATTAACCTACTTTTTTCAACAATGCTTGTATTTCTTGTGCTCCATTTTCATAGATATTCTAAGAAATTATTTCCCTGACAGAAGCAGCAAGTATAAAACAAATATATAAAGGGACTTTGCAGAATGGAAGTTTTAAATTGAAAAAAATGGCACCAACCCCCTAGTTTAGAATTTCATTAATTAGAATACAAAGATCTGTTTTGTATGACTGGAATTTCCAATCAATTCACATCAGACTTTGAATATTGAACATCTCCCAAGAAAATGCAGTTGCAAATCAAGAATTATTTGTGAAAGTTGTCTGGGGAATGTTCAAGAAGCTAGCAATCTCTTCTAAAATGATTTGCAATTATACAGAAGCATAATACACCGTTTAAACCACCACAGTAAGTTATTTGTACAGTTCTATTTTAGCAGTAGACTCTATCCATGAATCCATTTCTGGAAAAGTCTTTATAATTCATGGAAAATGTGTATGCACATTTGCAAAAGTTAGTTGAAAATAGTCACTTGTCTGCTTATCCACAGGGGGCTAAGCTTGCAGACAAATTATAGTAGTACAATGGCTGCAGTTATTTTTGAAAGTGTTAGGGACTGTAAGATGCTGGTACAGCAACTGGAGAGACATGAAACACAGAGACATGAAAGCAATGGTAATTTCCCCCATGCCCCCCCCCCCCTTTTTTTTTGGCTAGGTCCTTTGACCAGCTGCAAAAATTTTTGTCAGCTGCTGAGTTTCTATGGGTTCACTCCACCTGACAAATGACTCTGCTGCAGATAGCTAACCTGACTACAGGGCACCTTTGCATGCCCATAGCAGTGCAAAGTACCCAAAACCAGGGAGAGGAGCAGCCTGCATTGTACACTTAATCCACAAATATCATCCACGTGAAGGAGATGTGAAAACTTATAAAAGAATGGCTAGTTTCATTCTTTTTCTACTGGTTTCAGCTCTACAGCTCTTTGTCACTGACTAACCAATATTGGATTGCATGACATTAAGACATTGCAACATGTCTAAAACTTGCATCTTGCCCCATGCATCAAGCAAACCAAGCAATAGTATAAATAAATAAAGAAGTCTTTTACTGTGAATTATCTGTTGTTTCCTTATAAAATAGTCTGCTCAGAGCCAGAGGAACTATCCAAAATCATATTGAGCAGAGCTGGAAAGAGTCTTTCTGTCTATTATAAAAACTGCTGAAATATATTTTTGCTCATTTTAAAAATAGTGGGAATATTGCAGCATGCCATGACTGACGCCTCTTTTAGCACAAAAAGGCAGTAATGGAACATTGCAGTGTTATTCTAACATGCCAGCTATCTCATTTGCTGCACAGTCAAAAGCTGGTTTTGAAAGTAATTAGAATGAATACAGAGCCAAGTTTTTAAGTGCTAAGTAATACAGCATTTTAAATTCAAGTCTCTTGCTGTACAGGGAGAGACATCAGCCTATAAGGATTGGACAAATTTCTGGTCTTGAGAGCTCATAAATATTTTTCTGTTTAGACAGAAAAGTTGAGAATCAATGATAGGAACTACTGAAGAGATTATTAACTGCCCATTTTTTATATTTTGTAATGTGTCTAAAAGATCCATTCTCTTGCTTAACATTCCTTTGCCACAAGAAGTAATAGTCAAACTAAACCAGTCATTCATCCATTGGCACACTTTCCCCCAGCTGTTCTCCCATTGAATTCCCTTTCCTTCTGAATATTAAGTCTTGGTAAGTTGCTCTCACTTTGAAAGCCAGTTAAAATAAAGTTTTTAGCTTTGGCCTGGTTGTGAAGACTGTCTTTTATCAGGGAAGTTGTGAAAGTTGATCTCTAGATGAACGCTTTACTGGATATGCTTTGAAATCAGCCTCCCGAGAAGGATCCAGCTCATGTGGGCTCAGCTATAGCAATATGAAGTGTTGCCAACACCAGATGTTGAAAATGTCTGCCAGCCATTTGGGAACCCCGAAAATGGCGTAAGAATTACGAAATGTAGAAATAACAGCTTAAAGGGCTTAGCCTTCACTTCGGTGAACTTTGGGTTGTTGTTCAGTCAAATCACAAAAACTGGCAGCAGTGGGCATGCATGGCGCTGGGAGAGGAGAGATGTATTTTTCCAAGTACATTTTCAAGCCTTCTTTGCGGATGGAGCTTCAGCCAAATTTGAACAAAAGAAGAAGCTAGGAAGTAGCTGATGTACAATAAAAGACAGCAAGTCATTTGTCACTCATCAAGATTTTACTTTTTAATATATGTGCTTTGAACAAGTAGGCCAGATTGGCATATACTCTGCTTGCCCCTTGAGGCGGTGTGGGCACAGTCTTTGAACTGAAGAGGATGGTAAAATTCCCAGTTTCAGCAGATGAATTCAGCTGCTGAAGTATGTGGTAAGGTAAGATATTGGCCAGCTTGAATTTGATACATACACTTGAGGCTCAACTAGGCCACAGTACTTTGGCCAAGGCTGGCCCAGGCCAGCGGCCATGACTACACTTGGGTAGCACATTTTTCTCCCTATGCAAGCTCTGACATTGCTCCAGTTCCTGTAATGCCGGTTTCTTTCATCTCCAGCCAGGCAGCTGTCTGAGCAGTTTTGTGGAAGAAAAGGGGTTTCTGTGCTCATGCAAACTGATGGGTACAAACTGAGGAAATAAATGCTGAGTGAGGAGGAAAAAGCCCAAAGGACTGAGACAGATGGGGCTGTTCAGAGCTCCGAAGGGAGTCTCTGCTCCTTGAATTATCTTTGTATATCAGACTCGGGATGCTGTGTGTGGGTGCCATCCAGCTTTTAGCAGTATTATCCACTGAGACACAACTATGACTAAAAGCAAAAACCAAAAAAGTGGTGGAAGAAATGGTCTCTAAAAAACACCTTTTCTCATTCACTATTGCTTTCTTTTCCCGGATTCACTTTATAGACCTTTCAGACAAAAGCATAACATTTTCTTTGCTCTCTAAGGGAAAAAGGAACACTAGATCCAGTGAACTGAGAATAGAATATGATGGTTTTCAGGTTTTGCAAATAAAAACCAGCATGTGTTGTTTGGTGAGGGTCAATTGGGTTGAGTTACTTGTTGTTCATTCAGACTTGGCCAACCAAGGACCATTCACTGAACTTGTCTTCACACACTGAATGTTCTAGCTGTTATTTATCTAGGTATTTATTTATCTTCCTCACCATGTCAGACTGCCTCCTGTGCATGCCACAGGTTGTTTTGTCTGTAGACAATTAGCTAAGAGTGAGCCAGTAAACTAATAAATAAGTTATCAGTTTGCACATATAGATGGTAGTTCCTGAATTTTATATAACTTGTTCTGCACTGCAGATTTCCTTTCTGTGGCTATATATGAGTATTCTTAAAAGCTGGTTCAGAGTTTTCTTCCAGATTCACATAACACTGGAGGCTCAGTGGTTTTGGCTAGGGTCTGCCAATGATGATGGGAAGGGTAAGACTTCAGTTCAGGAGTCTGAGATACCTACTGCAGTCTTGAATGGGAGGTGTGAAAGTTACCTTCCCCTCAAACACTACATCAGCCTTCAGTTCAGCTTAGTGATGGGATTGCTGCTCAGTGACTTGCTTCTTTTCTGTGCATTTTTACTATCTCTCCAGGCCCGACATCCTTCCTTCTCTCCTATTCACGCCCCTGAGTTCACATACAATCAGTTTTTTAGAGTCAGGGGACCATCAATTCAAACTTCCAGATTAAAGGACAAACTTTAATAATAGCCTGGAGGCATTAATAAGCACTAATTCGTTAAATGCTGGAAGATAGCAGGAGCAGAAAAATGCTTGATTCAGAGATAAAGTGACTTAAAGCTAATTAGATCTGTTGAGCAATCCAAAAACATGTCAGAAATTGGCAAGGACCTTTCGCAATTAGTGAAGTTCATTAAAAAAAGACTAATAGCTAGCAGGAGATAGGAAAGAGCTTGAAGTACACATATATATTTTAACTAGACTTGAAAAGAGAACTGTTCTTGTATCTTAAGGAGTTTGCTGATTCTAAAATCTTCTGTATCTAATTCTGAACAGCTGAGACAAGTACTAAGGGGTTTCATTTAGCATCCAGTAAGGCCCCAAACTAGCAACACATTTTTCCAGGTTCTTGGTTCACCCACTGTCAGTAAAGTATTCCAAATGTGTGCTTAGGTTCCATTGATTTAAATATTTATTGCTGGCTCTATTAACAGTTGCAAGAATTAATTGTGTCTAATCATTTCAGTAAGAATTATGAACCTGCCTGTTAATCTTTATCCATTTTGTATTCCTACTTAGGGATACATTTCTTCTTGAAGAAGGCCTAGCTTCCTTTGCATGGTAATGAAGAATACCTAAAAAAGTTGTTCAGGCATACAATGACTTAAGAAAAAGTGAATGCACATGCCAGTTATTGTTTCTAGTAGAACAATCCTCTTTTGCGAAATGCTGTCCAAACCATGAATAAAAAGACAGAATGCACCTCGGGAGTTTAAACGTTTATTACAGAGGAAAGATTTATCAATGCAGGATGTACACACGAAACATTTTGTGAATCCCCTTGGGAGGAGCTCTCCCTTTGGAAACTTCACTCTGTCTAGCTGCTGAGAAAGCTTACACAAGGATGGCTCAAAGATTTGCAAGAAGAATGTTTAGCTCATGAATCTTTATGTAACTCTCCTCTCCTGTGTCTCTGGCAAGTATCTTTGTTGTACTATTCGCTGACCAGCTGACTAGCTTTAATTGCCTTTAGTACTGAGTAACTGTACCAACAGCGAGTGAGACCATGCTGCCAGCAATTAAAGGGAGTTAGTTGTTTTTTGGATAGTGTCAATACCTTGATGTTTTTCTGGACACCCAAAGAGTTTGAGATGTACAGTGAGAGAAATGCTTTTCTGTGCTGTATTTTCACATGAAAGGTGGGTTCACAATGCTAACGAATAAGACGCATTTGCATGCACTTACTGTGCATATCAACAACCACAGCACATGCAGGCATGACAGAAACCAGTGTGTGTGTACAGACTGTAAGGCAGTGGGCTTCAATACTGGGATCCTGAGTGGTGGTGTAGTGCAAATCAGTGGAAATGATCATGGTTGACTAACAGGTGAAAAGATAGAAGAAATGCAGTTCTTTGCATATTACTGTTTGTCTATGATTAAAAAAGAAATGACGTGCTACAGCTACAGGTTAATATATGGCATAATTCTGCAATCCTTCTCTGGCCAGATTCAGACATGAATTCCAAGTTGCTAAGCATCCTTAGTTTTCTAGGGCAAGTGGTGGAAACAGCAAGTTCTTAGCCTTTCCATGAATTGGGGTCTATTAGCTTAACGATAAAAGTTGCCTGAATGGTGGCTTTAGAATCACACTGTTACACAGTTATCTTGCAGTTTAGCAATCTTACCTAATATAAAAACATTAACTGGCACATCTGTCGTCTTGTAGAAAAATTCATATCAGCTTCTGGAATACACTTCGTCCTTTTAATTCTTGTACTGCTGTTTTCTACAATGGGACACCTTAAAAAGACCTAGATAATCTTGTGACGTTTTCTGATGTGTAGAGTCAGCTTACAGATAGTTTGTACGCTATTAATGTATGTGCATGTGTTTTATGTTTTGGAGCCTTTCAAATTATAGCTTTTGGTCTTAGTAAAATTCTTTTTTACAAACTTCTAAACTAATAATGTGCGTGAAAGTATGGCTGTCAGCTAGGCTTGTAAGTATATTTCTTCCTATTATGTCAAAATCAAATATAGAAAGGTTATGCATCTTAGCCAGTATCTAAGGAGAAAATGGAGCTCTGGGACTTCTGTGTCTTGCTTTCATATTAAAGCTGCTAGTCTAAAGGTCTTTGTAGCAAATGGTCTGCTCCTGCTGCTGGTGATATAAAAAAGTAGCAGTCTCATGTGTAGGCATAATCATCCTCAAAATACAGGTATTTCATTTTTTGATTGCACTTACACAGAAATCAGAGATCAAAGTAATAAATTTTGGTCAAGCAACATTTTGCCTTCAAACATGACTGTTCCCAAATTAAATTAATTCCGTTTTAGACAAATCAATTCATGTTTAGCATAAGGAGGGCTCTTGAGTTCAGATTCTCAAAAATCAGCTGGAAAGGATAAAGGTTGAGCAATTATTTTTACGATTGGCTGCCCATTCAATTTCTGTTTCTCTAATGGGATTGTTCACTGAGTATTCTACCAAAAGCACGGAAATTGGTTAAGCTAATTCCACTCTGCAAAAAAGATGAAAACCCATAACATGGTATTTAGCTGCTTGCTTTCTTTACAGGTTCTGCCGAAGCTCTTGTACTGCATTTTAATCTGTATAACTTACTTCAGATAGTTTTGACAGAGGAAGCTCAGCACTGACTTTCCATTGAGGCATGCTTCAGCAAAACACCTACACATGTTCTTCAGTCCTATTGCCTTTCGTGAATAAGCATGCAGCTAAAGACAAGCTGTTGCTTAAATCTCTCCTTGCCTTTGACATTAAGAGGAACATTTATTAACTTGTTGCATATTGTTATCACTTCATTGATATGCAGTGAGTGACAAGGGTTTATAACAAGTAGGGATCTGGATAAATATAATTCATAGGGAAAAGCATGATGTTTTTAGCCGGAAACAAAAACTTGCCAAGGAACTCTGGCAATCTATAAAATCACATTTAGCTATAACAACCAGTTTAAAAAAAAAAAAAAAGTAGGAAAGTTCTGAATATCAGACTGTCTTCCCACATGCACTTCTTCCGTGGATATGACTTGCCCTTTGCAATTTGTACCTGCACCAGCATTAGTCTCTCTACGTGTTTCGCTACATGGCAAAATGCAGCAGGGAAATGAAAAATCACCTGCCCACGCACACATTCCCTGTGGATTATTGTACAACTGCAAAAATACCTGTGCTGGCACAAGCAGGTGCAGACAGGGGTTAAAGATGGGATAAATCCTGCTCAAGCAGCCTTAGGCAATTCTAGTCATTACTGTGAAATGTTAGCTTCAGGTTTTAGAAGTACAACAGATGTATCAATAAAGCCCTCAGCCGAGGGTAATACACCCTTCTAGCTTGGGTATATAGATGCAAATCAGAGTCCAGGCACAGGAAGACTCATAGTCAGGCAAACAACAGAAAACATAAAGACCAATTCATTTTAAATGTGTTCAAGTTTACCTAATATACAATCTCAGTTTATAAGTTGATCTGATGTAAAATTTTAGTGGAGTTTGAGTTACAAAATTGCATGAAATATTTATGACTTTTTAATGAAATTCTACAGGGCTGAATATTAGCTACATAATGGCTAATCCTCTAACAGTGCCTCTGCTCATGTGAAGCTGCTTTGGGAATGAACTTCCTGCTGAGGAATTTCTTAGACTGGGTATTTTTAAGTAAATAAACAACCAAGGAGTAAATGACCTGGAAAAAGCTGAGATATTGAATGAGTTTATTAAGCATACAAACCTTTGCCACTGTTCAGTAGAACTTCGTGTTTCAAAAGATCAGGCAAGATGCAAATGGCTGGGACATATGTCAGGGGTACAAGAGAAGAGTGTGCTGCAGCAGACTTACTGTATGGCACATGGGGCAATAAACCAAGGATGTCTGAATACAAACCTTCTCCCAGTCATTAGCCTGAGAAGGAAAAATAGTGGAAATTAATGAGTGCTAGAAGTAAGGGGGAAAACAGTGAAACAGCTCTGAGATGAGGATGGGTCTACAGAGCAGCTGAGCCAAGAAGCAGCAGCTGGGAGCAGAAGGAGCTCTGCTCTGTAGAAACAAGTTCATAGAATCATAGAATCATAGAATGGTTTAGGTTGGAAAGGATCTTGAAGATCATCGAGTTCCAGCCCCCCTGCCATAGGCAGGGACACCTCCCAATAGACCAGGTTGTCTCAGTTGCAGCCTGACTCCCACCTGGGACCTGCTGATTGTGGAAACATAGCACCACTCCCCGTTTCCAACACAGATTAATGTGTTTTTAGTTCATTTATTACTAGGAAGTACACTGTGGGGCAGATTTATAAAGATACAGAAGTACTTAACTCCTGTTGTTAACAAAATGCCATTGTGTTCTAACCATTTAATTTCTCTTGATTATTGAAATAAGTTACTTGCTACTTAAAATAACCAGTCAAGTCATGAAAAGGAAAATTATTTCCTTACTGAATTTTAATTCCTACTTAAGAATAGGCTCTCACTGACTTTTTAATATAGGATCAGTAGAGAGTTCAAGTGCTTAAGATATATCTCCCTAACAAAAAGAGGAACAAAACATGTCCTATCAGAACAGTAGCAAACAAGTCTTAACCTTGAAATCTGTGCCCTAGCTCAGTCTTTATCACATCACACCTACTTCACAGACCTAAATTCTGCTGTGACTGGAGTAGAGAAGTCTCTTGTCCATCAGGGAAGAGGTGAATTAGAGAGGATGCTCTTAATCCATGACGAAGAGGGAAACACAACCTGCAAACTCCAGGGAGTGTCACATTCTACAAAAATTACGAGAATCCTTAGGAAATGCAGAGTTAGCTCCATAAAAAGTTGCACCCTGTGTAGACTCTGATATCCCCCGTGGTTTGTCCTGCCAGCTTTGTAGCTGTAGTGACAGGGTTTTGCGAGGCACAGATACTTTTTTCATACCAGGAAGGTCTGCAGGGGCTGGGTTGTAAGAAATTGTGTATTCTTTGCCTGCAAGGAAATACAAGAAAGAGCAAGTGCTAGAACTGCTAGTTCCTTAATTACTAGCTACATTCAGTTGGACTAAATCCTCTAAAAATAGAATTGATTTTATTTAACTTATCACAATAGCTTTATTTAATCTAGAGCAAGCATGAGCAAAGCTTATTTAAAAGCTGACCAATCTTTTTAATTATTCATTGTTCTTCAGTTACTTTGTAATGTAGGAGGAAAAACACTTAAAGTTTTTTTCTTAAAGTGGCTAAATCCATATTCATCTTTAGCTTGGTTTTCCCATTGCTTTTGAGGAGGTAGAGAACCAGTTTAAACTGTGTCAGCATTTGGCTATGACCGAATTGTAGAAAATTATTTTAATTGATTTTTATGTTTTGAATAATATGTTAACAGGCAATCATTGAATTTTGCTTATGCATACAAACAAACAAAACTCATGGGAATGTGTAATGTTAAATCAGATGTTTTACATTTAGGCTCAAATCTTAACCAATAACTTCTAAATCCGCTTTTGTATGCACATGCAAATTTCTATCAAAAGCAGTGCCAGGGACTGCAGGGTTGGCCTACTAGAGTATTTTAGGACACTTTTCTAGCAAATCTGATTTCTTAGACCCAATCTTCATTTGAAAGCAGAAATGAGTCTGTAGAAGTCAGTGGAATTACACAGTTACAAAATTGATCTCACCCCTGAGATCTTATGCAAGCGAAGGGCAGAAGGAAAGCCTGGACGCCAGGCATCCTTTACATGCCCTTGCTCTCAAAAGAATGGGAAAACTGCTTGGTCTCTGGCATGTATTGATTGGATTTGGAGGTGCAGCAATTTAGTTCTCTACCCCAGGATTCTTGTGGGCCCCAGGAGATGGAGGAAACATGCAGCGCAGTGGAGCGAACAGTCTGTTCCAGTTCTCTGCACGGAAAAGAGGAGTCCCTGTGCTGACACTTCAGCATGTTAATCTCCCCTTCTTTATTGCCCTTTTGTTGCCGGAGTGCTATTAAGAGACATTAGCGTAAGGAGAGTAAGGAGAGTTCAGTACTTTGAATTGTAGGCTTTGCTTGTAATCTCTGCTAGTATCACATACAATGTAAATACTATAGGAAAATTCATGGAAAGATGAAGTCTCTGCAGGAAAGGAACATTTAAAGGCTATTAATTGAAAGAATCACCAGGGAGGAAGGAAGAGAGGAGATCAGCATAACTGGAAATGAAAGATCTAAAAGATAAAGCCTTTCCATCACTGCAGTTCAGCAGCATGCAGGAGTTGAAGGCAGATGCTGTGTGATTTATTATTTTTCTGTGTGGGTAGTTCATATATGCTCTTGTAATATACTGTAACTCTGCAAAACAGATTTGTGCCTTCCTTCCCTTTTCGTTCTGTTTTACTTCCTGTATATATAACTTTTCTGTGCATTTAATGATTAGGACATTAAAAACCCTTTTTCCCAGTTACAGACAGGTATTATGAAAATGTTCCTCAACTGTATTTTTAGTCTATATTAAACAGTCTCTATTTGGTGTCTGTTAAACAGGGAATACCAGTCATATCATAATAAGAAAGGGATAAATTTATTATTGAAGCATAATGTAGCTGCTCAGAAGCACTGGCTCTATTTTCTGCTTTGCCACTATTGCTTTATAATCCTAGGCAAGTAGCTCCAAATTTATGGGTATTTGTCTTTGATTTTTATCCCATTTTGGGTTTGTCTACTTAAAGTTATTTATCAGGGTAAAGACTTTTTCTCTGTCTTTCTGTGTATTTTGCTTTGTGCTCTAAAACCCTGATCTGAAGTTGAGATCCAGGCACTGCCGTAGTTCAGTAATAGTGATAGATAATAGTAGCAATAAATCAGGATTGAAAAAAGCAGTTCCTCTGACACTTGGCATTTACTGTAATGTCAATATGCAGAAAGGTTTGAAGAAAGTAGTCTGAATCATGCTGCTGTCATTCATGAAATCTCTGAGTCTTCTCAAATTGAGAGTGGCATGCATGGCTAATATTTGGATTGAGAACTCCGAGAAAACTTGAGCAAGTTTTAAAAAAGCCTGCACTGAAACTTATGAACTTCATATCCATAATATTCAGCTCTTGGTAGCAATTCTGTAACCAATGGTAAGGGCAGGGTTTGAAGATTTTACAAGCATGACATCTGACATGACTAAAATACTTCATTAGTGGCTTCTACAGGGACTTCTTTAAGCACCACTGTCATACCGTTGATTGCAACGTGAGAAAGGCAAGACAGCAAGAGGCAAAAATGCTCAATTCCTAATGACATTACAGCTTTTACAGACCAGTAATCCTGGGGCCTTAGTGAACTGCAGCTTTGGAATTAACAAATAAAAATACATCCTGAGTCAGTGCAGGAAGAAATTTTCTTTCTCAGCCTAGATCTGGACAGGTATCATCACCAAAGACCCCCAAGAACCTTTCTATAAGGACATGTGTATATGATTCTGATATCTTAGTAAAGTTAGAATGCCTAGTATACACCAAAACACAGTTTAATTTAAAGTCAGTAAGGATTCCATAAAATTTCTTGCAAGGATAGACAAAGCTGATCCCTTGTCCAGTAGGATTGTTTCATAAATTCTCTTGGCAGTTTCACTAGGATCAACTGCTCCTTCATCCATTATGCAGAGTTGTGTGCTTCTAGAAGATCTTGCCCACAGCTGTATGCATTTCACTGATAAGTGAAGTAACTGCAGTCACTTAGTTCAATAGTGTCTGTGGATCCTGCCTGAGCTCCAGGTCCTGTACAGCTGCATTTTGTAGAAATCTGTAACGAGCATCTGACATCCTGGAAATGGGTGGATTACGATGGAAACTGGAAATCTCACAACAGCAGCATCACTAAGCTTAACCTTCTCAATTAGGACGCCAGAACCAAGGGACTCCAGAGAAACACTGAAATGAGCCCAGTCCCCAGGTTATCTATGATGCAAAGGTAGTCTGGAATCACAGGCTTCACACCAGCGCCATCTGGGAAGCCAGGGCTTTGCAAGAAACCATCCAGAAAAATTTTTGGGAAGTCCAGCAGCTTCCAGCAGTTCTCTATTGATATGACCTCTGTTTTGATAAATAAGTATTTTTCAACAAAAAATTATTAAAACATTTTTTATCATTACTACCTCTAATCCTGAACTGGTCCTGATTTTCAGTGTGGAAGACAGGCATCAGTTAGGGCTATTCACTTGTTTTCCATCGAGAGTACAAAACCTAAAATCCATTCCTTATATGCTGTATTATTCAGTCATTTTTTCTTGAGAAAATCTGGCAAAATCAACCCAATAAATTTTAATTTTAAAATTTAAAAACGATGGGTTTACTCCTTTTTGCATTGTGAGTTTGAAATCTTTCTACAGGCTGTGTTTATATTTCTGTTGTAAGACAGTTGCTAAATAGAATCAAAGAAGGTAGAGATGGTAAGAACTTACTGAACCGTTCAGTACAAGCTTTCTGCGAGGTTATAATTGAAAAGTAAAAGAAACAGGCCTTTTATTTAAGGATCCTCCTGATTCAAATTTGCAGGATTGATGGCATAGGGTTTTGAATTTTACAAACAGAATTTTCAAAAATTAATGACTGTTGCAGTTGAAAGTGTGAAAAGGAAGCAGAAATTATTTCCTAATGACTTAGTTAAAATGTTATTTTAATTTTCACAAGAGACCTTGCTTTTCAAAATTAAGAATCCTCCTGGAGAATCCAGCTCTGAAATGGGATTGATTAAAAGATAAGAAATTATTTATTGCATTCCTAACAGAGTGATGAAGCTTTAGAGAAACAGGTTTAATCTTCTCTTACTTTGCAGAAGAAATGCAATTTGAACTTCATCTAAATGTGTTTTTTTCCTCCCTTCACCCCAGCCAAATGTAGCTACATTGCAGTGTTTAGGTGTTGCCAATGAACCTGACTCAGATTTCTTCATCATTATTGTAGGTAATGGCAATGCTACAAGCCAGACAGTGCCACTTCTGATACCTTTGGGACTTCTTTATTGCCAATGCAAAACAAATTCGGGAAACAAATCTGGTGGAAAAGCAAAAATTGGAACCACAGTCGGCTCCCTGTCCTTCAGGTGCAACTCTTCAGTAAAACCTTGGTTTTGTGACTAGCAGAAACAAGCTGTAGTCTGGAAACCCAGCAGGAACAAATCTTTGGTGTGCAAAGTTAACATTCTTAAATACCTAATTGTAGAGTATTAAGTTATTTTGGTGGCTTTTGTATATGAAGGTACTTAGTCATCAAGCAACCAATGATGAAATTGTGCAAAGACTAGTTACCCAGTTAGTTATATTGCCATAGGCTTTGCAAATATGCACAAGGGAGGATAAAATAGAGTTAATACAGGGTCATGCTCTTCTGAAAATGTTGCCAAATCCATAGCTTTCAGAAGAGTTGCTCCTCTAAACTACTGTCTCCAAATATGGTTATTATCCTTATCCTCCATATGAACGAAGTATGTGCAGCCCTCTCAGCTGGGCAGCGTAATATGCTTTCACAAGAAGAGACAATTATCTTAGAGAGACAATTATCTTAGAGAGACAATTATCAAACAATCAGGAAATTTGGATCATGTTTGGTTATTCCTTTGGGGTTTTAAAGAGCCAGAGAGGAATATGGTCCATTTTTATGGCCTAAGTATTCCTCATCATAACAGAGTCCTACCTCTTTTTCATAGAATCATAGAATGGTTAGGTTGGAAGGGACCTTGAAGGTCATCTAGTTCCAACCCCGTGCCATGGGCAGGGATACCTCCCACTAGACCAGGTTGCTCAAAGCCCCGTCCAACCTGGCCTTGAACACTTCCAGGGGTGGGGCATCCACAACTTCTCTGGGCAACCTGGGCTAGTGTCTCACCACCCTCAACAGTAAAGAATTTCTTCCTAATATCTAATCTAAATCTCCCCTCTTCCAGTTTAAAACAGTTACCCCTCGTCCTGTCTCTACCCTTCGTCCTATCACTCACCTATTTTCACTAAAATGGTGCTGAATCAGGCAAACCTATGCACTGTGGAGCAAAAAATATATGCATGTTGGTTGGTTTAGTATGAAAAGGTAAATATCTCATTTCCAGTCAAATTCATGTTTCAACAAAAAAGCATCCCAAATGTGCCAATCACTACAGGAGTGAACAGTAAGTTACTACTTTTTTGCTGCTGCAGAATTTCACCCCTAACAAAGGACAGTCAGAATAAGCCCCATAATCTCTTTTTGGAAGTACCTTCTCCAGCCCAGGTGTATCATCCTGGATGCCTTCCCTCTCCTTCGAGAGGAATAAACCATGGCTCTGAACTGTCTGTGGGGTCTGTGGGGCAGTGAGGTTTTGTGCTAATCCTGTCCATTATCCACTTATCATTACCTCTGCAGGTTCCTACACACAAGGCAGAGCTGTGTTTTCCCTACACCAGTGCACAGCTCCATGCCAGTTTTCTCAGTCTTTCTTTCAGGCCTTGTGGAAATTCTAATGGAAGCACTAAATCATTATGCTGTGGAAGGGGAGCCTGCTTCGGCTATTAGCTGCAATTAGCATTCACCCTTCCCGTTTTAAGTGAGCATGCTGCTCTGGGCTCCCCCTCTAGTACAACATTTTGCTCATTTTAGGTCTTGATTGTCTTTCTAGTAAATAGGTACCTTGAGAATTGCTCAGCAATGATTGCTATCATAGCTCATCATTCCTCAAGACTGGGAGTTTATAATAAATTTGTACAATATTTTTATAAACAATGGCTAAAGGAGTTATGCAAATGGCTTCCTTTTATACCGAAGAATAGATTAACATGAACTTAAAATCTGATCATTTATGCTTTACATATTGTATTGTCATTTATATTTATGAAATATGGCTGTAAAAGGCTCCAACCACATTACCTTTGCATTGCGCAGCTCTAGGGAGCAGCTTACAAAACTATGGAAAACCCTACTGGGTTAGATAATGACCCTTTCTAGCTCTGTTCTGCCATTATAGGGACTAAACTTACCAAAATACTGGTGTGTCTGGGAATTTCTTTTTAGTAAGTGGGCCTTTGATGTACAGTACATTACTGTTCTTGAAACACAATCAGGGAAATACCTGTCAGCCACAGCATATCCTTTTCTGCAAGAATATACCTTTGGGTCTGTGCCAGCCCATGATGTACCAGAGCAACCTCTATTAGATGGCTTTGTGCCATGAAACCAGGCCAATTGCTAGCTGAAGACAAAAGTCAGAGTGCAAAAGATTTATGGCCACTTTACCTTAAGCTGTACCTGCTTGAGTGCAGAGTTGCTATAGGAACCTGGTTAAAGCACCCAAGGTTCCCTTTTGTTCAAGTGTCATTTTCAATCCCATAACAAATCCACTAATTTACATGGGAAAATGGTAACTGGGCTGATAGGCTGTTGCAGTTAATCCCTATTGGGAGAATCCACTGAAACAGATTCAGAAAAGGAAGGGTCAAAAGGAAGAATAAGAGTTGGGGACGACGACATTTTTTTATTTAGTTTTTTTTTTAATACATGTTTTCTCTTTTTCAGTGTTTGAAGGCAAGGTAATTTTAGTTAAAATAAGTGGGAAAATTGTAAAGTGAAGAAAACATGATTTGGACAGGACAAGAAAGGCTGTACAGAACATCCTAAGTATGAGCAGCAGGAAGCCACTTTGCTGTGCCTAGGTGCCCCATGACAGCTCAGGTGACATGGGGTGACAGAGCAGAGAGGTTTGGACTGGGATTTTTAAGCTAAATCATCTGCTTTGCATTGGAGCAGATAAACCATGCTTGTTTGACCATTTTGCTACTTCACTGTAGTAAAGTCCAACGGAGGGTGAAGCACAGAGCTAGGAGTGGTAACTGCTTCAGAGACTCTAACAAAAATATATCTCTCTGCCACCATAGTCACAAGCCCTTTGTAACGCCTATTCCCATCTCCACTAAATTCTGACCACTGTAGTAACATCTGCATCTGGGAATTAGGGAATGAACCGTTATAGTCATCATCAAACAGGCCTGCTTTGGATTAAAAGTTTACCAGACTGCTTACTTACAAAGGTACTGGAATAGCTGTCTGCTCCACCTTCTGCTGTTTGCACAGTAAATAACACAGGCATACAGCTATCCTCAACATGTGCAGGTGTTCTCAATGCATAAAAGTATAAAGCCTGGCTTTCTGCCTGCCTGGACAGGCTTCTAAGACACAGACAAGAGTGAACTGATAAAGAAATATCGAACTGTCAAAGGAAACTTCTACCCTTCTGTGCTCAGGTCACATTTTAGAGAGACGGTTCTTCCACAGAAGGCTCGTTTTAGGAGAAGAGCGGGAAAGTAATGTCTTTCTGAGTGCCCAATACTTTGGGAGGCTGAATATTAAGGTAGGCTTAGATTAAAATAATCATTATGTAGCAAAAACTTCTGTAGTTCCCACATTCTATGGAAAGAAATATGTGGCTTGCAAGTATTTGTCCTGGTTTGAGGTAAAATAGAACCAATTTTGTTCAGTAACTTTGCTTCTTAGCTGGGCCTCTCCTAACTACTGAAATTAACTGCATATTGTGCAGACAGTGTTCACTCTCTCAGAGTGATAAGACCAATGTTTATAGCTGATGCCCAGGCATGGGATGCAGAGAGGCTCCTGCTTATACTTATTGCTATAACCCCCACGGCCAACCAACTTTGTTATTTGCCCCATTGAGCGGTCGGAAGCGGAAAAGCATAGTGGGGTCCCACCTGCGGGAAGGAGCATACAGGACAGGTGACCCAAAACTGACCAACAGGGTATTCCATCCCATCTGTCTCGTGCTCAGTATAAAAGCTGAGGGATCAAAGGGTCAGCTCTCTTCCTTCAATGGCCAAAGTCTGAGGAGGACTCTGTTCGTCTGCCTGTGATCCCGATCCTGAATCCAGATCCGGAATCCAGTTCCTGTCCGTCATTGAGTCCAGCCTGGGACTGCCCCAGTGCCAGCTGGTGTTGTGATTGTCATCTCAGGAGCTTGATACGGTTTTGTATTTATTTTTCATTATTTCTTTTTATATTATTATTAATATTTCATTAAAGTAGTTTAGTTCCTTCTAAACTCATAAGTCTCTTTTTCCTCCTCTGCCTCTCTCTTTGAAGAGGGGTAGAGGGGAGCATCTGTCGGTCCCATCTGGGGTCCCCCAGGTCCCCAGTAGCCGATTTGGCCTAAACCATGACAGTATTACTTCTTTTCCTTTTTAAACTGAAAGCACACCAGGATCAACAGGCAAAATTCACCCTTTTTGCAAAAGACTGCAATTCCACAGGCTCATACATACAGTCTTTCCACATAATGGCTCTCTGCCAAGGTCCCATGGCAAACATTAAAGCAGAAATAGCAGAACCCCTCAGATCAACTCGCTAGCACTTGAAGTGCTGTTTAGAAACATGTCCTCAGTGCTCAAGTGTATAGCCAGCTAAGTCAAATCTGTGTCCTGAGCCAAAATTCTGTCCTGAAACTGCTATTGTGACTAAGCTGAGGGTGGTATTAGAAGGTATTAAATATTTATTTGGGGATTCTGATGATGCTGAACGTTTTTTTTTTTCTGTGGAAGCTCCTATCCCAGTGACCGTAAATGAAGAACAGGACTTGGATGAAGCAGATGGTTCAGCAGATGGTGACTTGCTCCTTTTTTAACCAGGCTTTTGTGTAAATGGAGTGTGGCATGGATCTCTGTATGCTTTTTGACTTTGAGAGTGTGTGCTTTTAGGTTTTAAGAAGTGTTTGATTATGAAACCATGTATCATGATGATGATTTGGATTTTACTGGCTCTTTTTTTCGGAAGTTCTTCAAAATTTAGTTTGTTTACTGATTTATGAAACCAACACTATCTTTGTAAAAGGGGTATTTTGTTGTTGATTTTTAATTAAATGGGAGCAGCCACAGTCCTTGAGTGTGGGACTGGACAAAGCAAGATTTTTTTACTGTCTTTAGTTTTTTTTCTCTTTTCTAGTTTTGTTTCTCTACCGTTAGGCTTAGCTTTGCTGACTGCTCAGGGCATTAAGATTTCAATGAAACTGAAAGAGAAAAGAGCCAAGAGGTAGCTGAAGAAGGGTGAGATGTGAGGTTCACTTTGCAAACAGTTCTGTCGAGCTGTCGAAAGTTCAACAGTCCCAAGCACCTACTTACCATTCCTGTGCTGAAGGTAACAGCCCCCTCAAACCTGCCAGCAGGACTGCCTGTGCATGTACTCCCTAACCCATTTTATTCAAAATTAGATGGATTAGTGAAAAAATGTACTGTTGAACCAACTCAACTAATGTGCCTCATTTAGACTGATACAGGTTAAGAAAAAGTCACATGAGCAGCTCTGGCAGCAGATCTGAGGCAGCATAATTTCTACCACAGGAAATTCGATGATTTGCAGTGAGGATTAGATTGAGGGTGGCAGCATATTACACTGGCACAGCTGGAATGAGAAGAGCATGTCCTTTTGCTAAGAGTGGTTAAACCAAAACAGTGTCTTCTGTCTCCTTTAAGTTCATTTTCTTGTAACTCACCTGTGAATTTGCTTCTAATTTCACGTTATTTCATCAGGCCACTGAGTGGTCTTCTAGGATCCAGCTTTTAAGTTGGAAAGTAATTGAAGATGGTGTCCTTGTATCTCATTTTATGTAAATTCTCCTATCACGTAGTATCCAAGTGCCTTGTAACCTTTCATTGGGAAAGGGAAATTTTTCACTTTTGATGTTTGTTCTTTTGTTCATTATTTTCCCAGGTAGGAGATTGCGTAGGCAGAGTGGTGTTTTTGCTGGCAGAGTTCACAGGTTTAGCAGACTAAAATATATTTTGGTTTCTGAGCCAAAAGACAAGCTACTTGCGGAATTGTCCAGCTTAACTTTGTCTCCTGCTTGAAGTGTTTCTAAGCTGAATATAATGAAGATCTATTCTAAGTATTCCTAAGGGATCTCTTCATACCGAATCTGGAACTGATCCATGGGTTTCCACACTTTAATCAATGCACCGTCTAATATTGATTTCCTTCAGAAGTCAAAACGATTTGTTTCCCTTCCCTGGAGACTTTGGGTTTTTACCTTTGGTTGCAGTCCTTGAATTAATATGGAAATTGAGAACATCACTTAGGACTGGCCTCACATGCAAGCAAAACGTGCAGTTGCATGAAGCCAGGTATCCCATGCATGCTCAGACACTCAGATGATTGCTCTGTCTCCTTCTCTGGCAGCTGGACGACTCACACAACTCTTTGCTCATCTCTCTCTAAGCTTCTTTGCCTGAGGAGAATAATAAGTGACTTATTACTGATCTCTTCCCGCCCCCCCTCCCCTTTCTTTTGATAGCTCTTCCTCATGTCTCTCTGGAGTAAAGGTCAGCACAGTTCTCTCTGGAAATTTGCTAAGGCTGGTAAGGTAATAAGGAGCTGAGTACAAGCCAGAAAGCAGCTACATGGAAAGCAGCCATCTTTCCTATCATTAATCCATAGTCACCTATAGGTGACTATCTACAAGCAAAAAGTTTCAGATTTGCAGCTAAAGCCTAATGCCTTTCTTCTAATCAGCATTTCTAAGCTGCCCATAGGAATGATCATAACATTGCCTGTGTGAGGTATCCTTTCGTTGTTTGGCAGTGTCAAGGCAGAGCGGCTCCCACTTGCTTTATACCACATAAAACTGGAAATGAAATACTGGGGAATTGGATGTCAGCATCAGGGTGTTCCATGTTAGAATTACTCATGTAAGCCTCAGTATCACAGAGGACTGAGTATCTTGTGCTGTCCCCTTCCTCATCATTGTTTCTGTGTGCACACTCTGTGCTGTACACATGTAGATACTCTTGAGCATAAAGAAATAGCATCACAAGAGAAAGGGCACTTGCAGCAGTATAGAGGTCATCAAAGTCATTCTTTTAAATGACGTATGTGATCTTGTGAATTTGTCACAATGCCAAGGGAGTAGAAACAATTCCTCCTGGACACAAAGACATGAGTGCAGGCAGTGATGTAATCAGTTAGGGTCATATCCAGCCTCATTTGAAGGGTAAGGTTCTTGGTGGTGTTAAATGAAAATCTGTCCTGAATTTGTCATGCCCGTATGTCATCAGTAACAACTTACAAAACACACCTCTCATTTTAGATCCAGGTTTGCATCTGTTCCAAGCAAAACATGTGCCATCTCCCTGTATATTCCTAGCAAGTCTATATTAGACAACACATGAGTAAGCTGAAAGTGAAACAGGAAAAAGTCTTTTCTGTATTAGGGGGAAATTAATTGCAAATGGCTGTAATTTTTACCTGGCTTTACATGAATGTAAAATCTCAGTGGAGAAAACATCTCAAAATAATTCACCATATTTCAGTGACATATGAAAGGTTATTGTAGCTGACATACTATCCCTTAGGAGAAACATATTTTCAAATGTTTCTGAGAATGTGATGGTAAGCAACATATAATTTTCCTAGGGGTGAAATCAATCAAAAAGGTATAGAAATTTAGTAACCAGTGACATCACGACTGATGCTTCAGTTGTAACTTGTCCATCTGTGTTTCATCGGTCCATCATACAGGTAAAGGACATCTTTAAAATAAGGATCCAGGCTGAGAGCAATCCATCCCTGGATACTGAGATGCCAGATAGCTGATATGGTTTATGAGAGGTTGTAGCTTCAAAGGAATTGATTTATAAATGTCTTCTATTTTTAAATATGCAGCTGGATATCTAGTATGATTTACAGAAGCATCTGACTAGCTCATATGCTTAATTTTCATTGATTAACAACCAACATTTAGGTGCTTCTATAAATCTCCCTAGCTGTTTCTCTTCATCTTTAGGTACATAAATGCTTTGTAAGGCTCAAGCAAAAAATTCAGGGCCTAATTTTCAAAATCTCAGATGTCATGTGACATCAATGGCCAGATTTCCAAAATGCTCTTTTCTCAGCATCCTGAACTCTTGCAAATTCTGCAGATTCACTGTTGTTGTTTGATATACACTTTTTCAGGAATTTTGAACTCCTAATCTAAAAAAAATTAAGCCATATTGCAGAGAAACATTAAATCTGAGAATATAAACATTTTAACACTCATAGTTAAGGTTAAATGTTTTTCTACAATTACAGAGATGCAGAACAAAAACCCTGTGAAGTATAATTCTGTTCTAAATAAATATTGTTGGTGCTTTGCTTAGCCTACTGACTTTCTATATCAAATACACTCATTTTACATTTTAAAATATCTTTTATGAAGTGACAGGTCAGGAATAAAAAGTCAAATACGTTTCCATCTGTTATTGCCGAGAAAAAAATTTCTGAAAGCTAGACTCTTTAGACTTCTAGACCTATGCAACCCCAGTGCCTTCAGGGAGACCCTACAAAGGGAGGTAATGAAAATGTAGTAATTCTGCTGTTGTACAGAAACAAATTTTCATCCTCTTAGGTGCATCAATTCCAGGAGTTATGGGAGAGCAAAAGTTTACTTTTAGCATTTAAGTGAGCAGCAGTATCAGAAGAGCAGTCTTGTTGAACAAGAAGGTGCCACTATTGCTCATCAGAAAAAGACTGCTTTAAAGGGTTTAAATAACTGTGCTTTATTTAATATTCAGAACAGCTATGACTTGCCAGATTTTTTCCTAAGAGAAGTTTCTGCTGGGCTGGCACTGAAATTCCAAGTTGCAGAATTAAGACAGTGTTTAACATCCGATTATAATATAAAAAAGAAAGCAAATGGTGTCCCATAGAAATGCTGTCACTAGTATAAACATGGTGACATTCCCAAGTGCTGCCTTTGTTATTAATGTTCTTATTTTTCCTTATATTTACACTTTGGCAGTACAAGGTCACGCCATATACTAGCATGACTTTTGGAATTGTTTACTGACATGAATATTAACATCTTGTACAGTTTCTTCTCTCCTTCTTTCTCCTTCCCTATTGTCCCTGCTTCCTGTTAGCATCTCAATGTGAATCAAAATTAGGCCAAAAGGATTTGAGGTGATAAAACCTAAGATGAGTTATAATTAAAGTGATAGAACTGTATTGCTGAGCTCCACTGTGCTTTGAGATATACTGCCAATTTATTGGAAGTGGATGAAATGTGCTGTTATAAATTGTCTGCTTTCTAAACTGCAAGACTTTTTAATAGGAGAGAAGTTACAAGTTTCTAGTTGTTTTGCAAGGCTATAGTTAGGGTTGCAAGCTCCTATTTTTGGATACTTTAGTGACTACTGTGAGAGTTTGTGTGATAAGTAAGACTGGGAAGGCAAATTCACATCTTGCCAAATTAGCACCCTCTACGCACCCATTCTTCTGCTTTTTGTCCCATTTTGTGCAAGACCAGCTGCCCTTGGCAAGGGTATAAAAGAAGGTGCTATCCGTATGTATGCAACGTTGTGTATTGTAGAATCTCTAAGCATCTAAATGGATTTCCTCAGCCGGCATGTCAGAGTGCCTAATAGTTTTCGGGTTACAGTTAGGCCTGAAATATACTTTGTTTGTTTGTTTTACTAGAAGTTTACTAGTTTTCTGACATTTCTTTAAAATTAGCATAAATACTTCAAAACCAGACAATATGGTCAGAAAGATTTTTGGGAGATCATCATAATTCCAGAGAAAGTAAGAAAATACTCAGAAAGTAAAAAAAAAATAAATAAATCTTCATATATTCAAACCCCAAGTTTAGATTTTAAAATCACAGCAATTCAATTTCATTTTAATAAGATTCATGGATATTTTAAAAAATAGTGAGGACCGAGAATTGGTTTCTTATTGGGATGCCAAGCATGTATAAATCTGACCTGATCTAATACAAGCTTTCCTAATTCAGAATAAGCCAAATGCAAGTTAAGCTCAATTATACATGAAAATGACTCAAGGAATGTACAGTTTAAAAAATTTCAATAAATTATGTATGAAATTGAGTCATTCTGCCACATTGTTGTCACAAATGCAACATGTCAAGGACACCACATTAAAAAAAAATTGTGGGTGAATATAAAAAACAGAAAATACAATTACCTCTGACTGTTGTTAGACTCACATTTTTCTGCCAGTTAAAATTGAACCCAAATAAATTAAAAATAATTGACAAAATCTCCCAGCAACCTGAAACCTTTTCCTAAGCCTGGTACACTCGCTGAAGTTTTCTTCCTGTAGTTGTGTTGACTCCAAACAGATAATAGCTGTGAAGCTTCCAGCAGATAAATATGGCATTTTCATAAAGGAAATGTGAAGAATATAGTCTTGTCCCCACACTCTGGGGAATCCCCAGGCTGAAATAATGGTTGGATGAAAGGAGCAGTCACGATCCCAGCTCTTTTCACACTGCCAATGCTACTTGAGGCAGACAAAGTGCATTCTTCAGATCAGCTCATATATCTAAGTACCTCTTCCCACCCAGCCCTGCCTCTTGCAGTAAGATCTAGCTCTAGTTAATTCAAAGGGACAAGGGTGATTCCACTCACGCCTCTTTTATAGAAAGGCCCAGTCACCTCTCCCTTCGATGTCAAACAGGAGCAGTTTCCGCGGTTTATCAGTGCTACTCACCGGTACACGTGAGAGGAGAAGAAAAGAGGTTTGTGGCAGAAACAAAACCACCCGCAGCTAGGACAAGCTGTAGCCTAATTAAACTTAACTGTCCCCAAGTGCTTTCTTGACAATAGTTGCTCAAAATTACCTAAACTAATCCACTTTCTTAAAACCCCCTAAGGCTTTGTTTTTCCTCTCGTTTATTAGGATTTTACCTTTCTAATTCCCATGATTGTGATAATGTTGCTTTTGATTTATGCTGAGGAATCTGCAAGCAGAATGTGGCCCCTAGGCATTAAGACAGAAGTACTCATCTTGAGAGCTCGTCAGGCTGAGAAATGTTTTCATCCCTTGCCCACTAACATTAGTCCCAGCACTCTCCATCTGCCAGCAAGTTGCAAGCTAAACTGTTTATTAAAAGTTTTTGAGAAACACCAAAGTTAGGCACTGAAAACAGAAGTTCACACTCACTTGAATAGCAGATTCAAGGCCTCAGAAAGAAAAGGAAAAAACTTCCTTGTTAATGAGAAAATATAATCTTCTAATTATATAACTCCTTTTTATTCTAGAGAACCTCATCAGTTTGGGCTTGACCTTATCTTTCTCCCCATTTGTTCACCACTTACGTATTTTCTATGTGGTGTCTCACAATTAAGGGGACTGTAGAAGCAGAATTAGGCCCTTTATAAGTGAGTAGCTTTCTAACTATAAATGCGTAATAATCTACCACTTAACAGAAGCCTTTGAGAGGGCAAAAGAGCACTGCAGTGTTGTGTAACGACTGTCATGGCCGAGTTCAGGAGAGGAAGAGAAGATCCCAAATGGAAAAGGGAGAATTTAGGTGCATAGATAAAATGAAATTAGAAACGTGCAGTTTGGCTGTGCTGGCATTTCAATAACAGCACATAATAAGATCTCATTGAAAATTTACTGGAGGAATATGTTTCCTTTGGAAAAGGATGATAATGTCAAAATGTAAACATTTGGCTGGACTGTGTACTTGCCTCCCCAGGAATTAGGCAAGGGAGGGAAACCTGCCTGGTCTTGGGCACCCTGCCCAAGTGCAGCTGTTGGACCCCATGTCCTGCATTGCCCAGGCCAGAGCTCACCCTTTGCCTAGCTGTTTTTTTCCCTGAGTTTTAGTCACAGAACAAATAACTGTTCTGCATGCCAGCATACAGAATTATCCACACTGCCCCTTTTCAACCCACTGCTAAAAAAACAAGTTAGGTCTTTGCAGAACGGTGGCAGGACTCTAGCCCCCATCTCCAGTCATCACCACATCCCAATGCATCGAGTGTGCCTCTGCCGTGTAGCCCTAAGCAGGTGGGACATATCCTGTGCCACATGTTGTGATGCTGGGCACACCCCACATGATTGCTCACCTTGTCCCATTTGCTCAAAAGACTTCTGTGTTCTTGGGAACAAACTGAGTTGGTCTGATACTGAGCAACTCCTGAAGAACTGCTGGCCTGGAGAGTCTCATAGAGATGGGCCAGACAGCTGCTCCTCGGTTGATGAGAAGTTGAATGAAATTTTCCTTCATTTTTCTAAAATAATAATAAATAAATCAATTAGTCATCACAGGAAATGTTGAAATATTTATTTTCATTCTGAAACTGGAATTTTAATGTGGGGGTTTTTTTTCAATAGAAAAAAAAAATTCTTCAAGAATTATTGCTTTGGTCTAATACCACAAATACCTCTCTATTTTTCTAATAAGCCTTCAGACTTTTACAAAAATGTCAGGGACCTTGACCATGCGGGGTTTTTTTTTTAACTTTAGGAATAGATTAGGTTTTTCTTGAAGCCTGATGGATGTGTATACTTTGCCCTTAACCACGTGTTTCATTTAATTGGTATTCCATTCATTTTTCCATGTTTTTAATGAACGTACTTATTTACAGTCTTATTTTAACCACAGACTTGCACTGGTATAGTTTAA
The DNA here is from genome assembly GCF_965231255.1 of Vanellus vanellus. Lineage (NCBI taxonomy): Eukaryota > Metazoa > Chordata > Aves > Charadriiformes > Charadriidae > Vanellus > Vanellus vanellus. Next base: position 9,680,873 of record NC_138913.1, read on the forward strand.
AATATGAATTTAATCTAATATGATCAAATTAGTGCGGAAAAACTTAGGTTTCTTTTAGTTCAATTTGAGTGGTTTATTTTTTTCATTTTATGTTACATTGTTAGAAACATTTTAATCTAGTTGGCAAAAAGCTACTCTCCTCCCTAAAATAATAAGATATGTGAAATCTTTTGCGTTGATGTAATTACACTGGTAGAAAATCTGGTGTAAATTATATGAATGCTACTTTCTTGTCTAATCATCCGATGTGCACTACTTTTAACGAAACCTATAGATTTCCTTACTTCTGTTGATGGATCTATCTGCGAACATTTGGCACTGGAAAATAATACAGCCTTAAAAGGGCTATTTTATATGCTTGGCAGTCAATTTTCTCTTTAGGTGAATCTGAGTAGTCATGTAAGGGCTGTTTTTTCCCCATTTCAAACATATACAGCAGTCTTCTGGACCCTTTCCTAAGCAATACAAGACATCCAAGCACTATATTCTGCCCTCAAAGGGTGGATTTATGCATAGAGGTAATACTTCTGTTCACAAAAGCAAAGCCTGGAGCAGTCTACATTAACAATTACGATCCAGTATTTGCTAAAGACCTTTGATGCAACTCATTGTGCTGTTACAGCTGTGCTTTGGTGGTTACAGAGTTCAGCAGTTGAGAACATAATGGAGAAGGTAAAGTGAAAGCCGTTGTGACCCTAATCAGGTTATGGGCTAGATTCTACTCTTAAACATCCCTGAACCCATTCAGTTTGCACATATATAATGAAAACTTTGTAGGAAAAAATGGGGATGAGAGACAGAAAGAGGATAAACACAGACTTATGTATCCAATAAACTAGAGATTATTTTTTCTGTTTGTCAGCTGAATATAGCTGCATCCCACAAAATTCAGTCTCTGTTAAATGTGATTCTCTGCATACTTTGATCAAACCCACAGGAATGTACTAGAGAGAATACAGCTCTTTCCCTGCGCCCCCTGTTATTTTGATCAGCTTTGATCTCTGAGGCAGCTGTTACTTGAAAACTTTAAGAAATAGATATGTAATTAATAGCAATGAAACTCTTAAGATGTAAGAAAGAATTTTTGATAACAAAAAGGACTATAATTTTATCTCTTCAAGACAAACACTAATGTTTACTAATTTTATATAACATACCTAGCACATTATGTTCATCTACCTAGTTAATGAGGATGACTTTCAGTGGTTATACCAGATGCTTGTTCTGAGCATTTGGGTACTTCAAGAACCTGAATCTCATTTTCAGGTTAAGAATGGACCTAAGTATCAGTAATTTCTCTTTGGAATTCTTTGACACATCAAGCTGTTGAAAAGGCTTTGAAATCTGCTCTTTTCACTGAGATTTCTGACACACTTGAGGATTTTAGGCAAGTGACTTCACCTCTATGTACCTCAATTTCCCCATCTAGACACTGAGAATAATAATACATGTGTATATTACTTTGAGACCTACTGATTGCAAGAGCTGTATGAGAACAGTACTATTTTGTGCAATGCTTCCATCTTGATAATCAGAACAGTTTGTCTTTAATTTAAAGTGACAAGAAGAGACTTAAATGAAACCAGGGCAGTTTGTGGATGTACAAGATTCATTTTTTTCATATATAGTTCTTTTTTCAGATGAATGTATACATTTCTTTGGGGATTTATTGTATACAAAGTCTTCCCAAAAAGCTGAGAGTTCTCACCTCCCTTAACTGCAACTTATTGCTCTGTGTGACAGATCAGACTGTGCTGCCCTGAGAAGCATCTAATGATATTCTTAGAAGCCTGTTTTTAATCATTTCAGAGCAATGATAGTATTTTTAAGATTTTTAAAGATGCAGACTATCTGAAAAAAACAGAGATTAAAGGAGATAAAGAAAAGTTACATTCTGTGCCTGCAGCAGGCAGTAATCTCAGTCAAATTCTAGCTCTGAGTCAAGTAAGGTTTACTCCATCCCTCTTCACAGTCAGTGGAGGGGGAATTTTTGACTCTAATTAGACCTGAGGAGCTGGGCTCCTGTTAAGAGTTTGTTCAGGAGTGCAAGAGAGGTGAGCTCTTGTTTGCATCTTTGCCTGCTTTTCACACCTGGGGAGCCAGCATTAACAAGACTGTTCTGGAGATAAATAGTGCCCCGGTGACACTAGGAACCAAAATAGCAGCAGTAGTGTAGCAGGTAACCCTTCGCAGCCTTAGGCTTCGCTGATCAATCAGCAGAGCTTTGGAGAGCCGGCAGCCCAGAGAGTGCCTGGCCCTTTATCCCTTTATGATGATTTCTCATCCTCCTCATCTTTGGCATGTTTTAGTTTGGACCTTGTTAGATACGTGATTCAAAGCAGTATGCATTAGAGCCCAGGCATACAAGCATGTGCAATTAATAGTAGATTTATAAATGTCACTGGCTGGTATCTTCATTGTTGTGGCACACAAAAGGCTGTTCTGAACTCAGGACTCCTTAAGGCACAAAATCAATGAGTAAAATTGTTTAAAAAAATACATGTCTGTAGAGCTTTAGGTTCTTGTGCTTCTCTCTGGAGTAAAATGCATTAGTTCCCTGGGGAACTGTGGGAAATTACAACCCCTGTTCTAATTTTCTCAATAAAAGAAAATTTAAAAGCCCTCAGCAAGCACTCAGGAAATGGCACTTTGCATTTGATGCTTCATCGTGATAAAAATATTTGTTCAGTGGAAGAATAACTGTAAGAGAACATTTTAAGGGCTTTTACATAGATTTTTTCCACCCAAACTTACATTAGACATAGGCCAGTCAATCACCTGAAATACACATTCCAAAAATCTTTCCAAAAAGTACAATGTAACTATTCTTTGAGAAAAAGGAAAGTTCTGAGTTGGATTTTTTTTTTTTTTAAATGGTAGCTTTTTCCATTGTGACATTTGAAAGTTCAGATGTGACATTAATGGTTTGTGGAGATGAACTGGCCAGTGACTCACAAATGGCTCCTGAATTTGCTGTTCCAGGAAACAGCAGGCAAAGGAAAGCTGTAGTCTGTCAAGGGTTCAGCTGTTTGATCTGCCGCCTCGTACAATCTCCAGGCATTATACGCTGCTCTAACCTGTTTCCTATTATGTTTAGTTGAAGCTATTTTTGAGTTAGTCAGCAATTATATATTGTGCTTTCTCTCTGCTACAAACCTAATTAAAATAATACTGGTACGGGATCTATAGTTACGTATTTGTTTTTCTTGGAAAAATGTTTGCCTTGGCTGAAATAGGGGTAACACGGAGGCCACAGTGCGATAAATTCCAGCCCTACTTTGCCACCTGATACCATACTTCTGAGATTATCTTTTCTCAAATGTTTCTTTTGCTCTAAGCCACAGGCCTCAAATTCAGAGATGAGCTGAAATAACTGCTGGCTGAAAAAGTTACAGATGATAGAGATATCCACTGGAACTGGATTTTAAAGAGAACATTCAGGTTATACAGAAAGGAACACGAAATTATATGTCATTAGACATGGATACGGTTTCCTGTAAATGTTTTGAAAAATATAATTATTGACTAATGCATTTGGGCTAAAATCACTGCTGCCCTAAGTGTTGTGACTTCAGCAGTGTTTGCTGTCATGCAATTCTGACACACCTATATCAATATTATGAGAAAATTTGTGGAGAGTGATTTAGCTTTCAGAATTCACAGAGATTTCAGCAGGTTTTGAGGAGGTCCCAGAACACTGCAAAATACATTCAGGGGATGGTCACAAAAGAATGCAGAGGCCATTCCTTAACAATACATCCCTGTTCAACATATCACTTAAACATATGCTCAGTCCAGAGGCTTACAGATTACATTGTTTTATAACCTGACCTCTCCCAATGTCTTCATCTTGTACGTGATGAAATCTGTAGGTTCTCTTGTTACATCTGACTGAAAGAGGTACAATAGCGGAAGAGGGTGCCAGCCAGAAGAGAACTTCCCATGCTCAGGTGTCGTGAAGGGCACATCTACACCACACAATGAAATTGAGAGCAGTCTAACCTCTTTAATGCTATGTTCCTGAACTAATGCGCCTGCCTGTGAAGCTGGTGCTATTACCTCAGATTTGGCACCACACCAAAGCAGCTATGTTTTGGTCAAGACCTCAGTGCTGTGTGCACTGTCAGAATGTCCTAGTGCTGGTCAGCAGTAGTGATAGGTTCTCCTAATGGTGTGCCTATTGCCATAGAAAGTTGCCTTCGGGATTTTTGTGTAAAAGGCATAATAAAGTTGAAAGATATGTCGTAGGTCAGACCGTATATTGATGTGTAGGTTCTGAATTATCTCACAGCCCAGAGAGCTCATCAAACTTAAGTTGAATTCCCTATCAAGCATAAACGAAGGCAGGTGTTCCCGAGGGGACTGGGTGACGTGAACCAACCACAGGTATCACCCAGTGTGGTCACGTACTGGGAGAGGCTGCGCAGACCCTCAGCATCACTGCAGCTGCCTCCAGCTCTGTGTAAGCCACCAGGGCTTGCCCTGCTGTGGGCTGGGATTTCTGTGCTGCATCGCTTAGAGGCACAGCACAGGAGAGCACCATTCATTTTTCTCCCCTGTGGTTTGGCACAAACAAATAATAGCTGGAACTAAAATGGTTAGCATAGGTTTATTAACTTTGAGGAAAACAAATCATAAAAGGGTAAATTGAAATTAACTGGGTTGAACACAGGGTAAATCAATAGGTTTATACAAGGGTCACAAAAAGGGAGGACTTTCTTCTATTCTGTGACATTCTGCGAGGACAAGCTTGAGGAAACGCATAAGACAGAAAAGAAAAGATTCTGAGCTCTAGCTAAATAGCAATGACCAGATGTTTTTAGCAGGTGCTGTAAGCCCTGAACAGTGGGATTTTGCTACATGATGTCTTATTTGTCTAAATCCAAAAAAGGACTTAGACTAAGGCCAGAAAGATGCAGGTGGCTATTAGGGGCTCTGCTTCCAAAAGCTCAATGGCATCTCATTTGCTCTGGCTGGAATGCAGAAAGAAAATTTCTTTTCAACAGACAAGTGATCTAAGAATAACTCCCTCAAACAGACTTTCAGGCTTCTTTTGTATATAGATATTAAACAGAAGTAATTCTATGACTACTGAGACAAATTTTGTTATTAGGAATTTGCAGAAAGTTCTTGACGATTTCAGTTCACCACCCAGGGCAGTTTACGTTATGGTTGCATAGTGTATTATGATAATGTCTAAAGCTGCAGGCTTGCATGAGCTATTGCTGCAGGCAGTGATTGCTGCAGTATCTACTATATTACTAGAAACTGATTGAAATATTTTTGAGTATGAAACATAAAATTATAATCTGTGCAGTGAATCACACTCTTTATCATAAATATATCTATGCATATATACACCACAGTTGTAGTTGTCTCCATTCCTGGAATATGATTCAATTGGTATGATACCTTTTAATGTAAGCCAAGCAGTTGTTTATTTCCTAAAGCTAATGGTAAGTCAAGAGTAACATCAAGATCCAGTTTGATAATTAGGTGAATGCTGGGTTAGAATAAGGTGATTAATTGTACAGTAGAGATCAGTGGTAGGTCCTGGGAAAATACAGTCACTAATAACCTAGACAAAGAAGTAACTCATGTTAATTAAACCTCCTGAATGTGCTTTGGATGTGGTCTAGATAAGTTATGAAGAAAAGGATAGAAAGCAACTGGGAAACAAATAATGTGTTTCTTGAAGGTCTTAAAAAACTTGATGAAATGCAACAAAAATTGGATTCAACACAGAAAAATGCCAGCTAATCTATCTAAAGAAAAATAATTCCATTGTACATACTTACTGTGAGGGACAAATCTGGAAAGCAGTAATGTGAAGGACTGAGAAATTGTTAGAGTGCCTGTGCTCGTGCAACATGAATAAGGAGGTAATTGTTTATCTCCATACAGCTCTGATAGAATACATGCATTTCTAGGTAGCTCATTACGAGAAACAAATTGAAGGTCATTCAGTATACCACAGAAATAACTACTGAGGGATTTTTGAATAGACAAAAAAGGGAAGATTGGAATGGATCAATATTTATCGGTTGGTGAAAGAAAGGTTAAGTGGTTGAGAGTCAAAGAACTTGCCAACAATTTACAAATGGGATAAGCAGCAAGAAGGAAGAGGAATTATTTAGGATGTTCTGAGGCAGAAGGAAGGAAGAAATGAAAATTTAGGTTGATACTAAGATAAAAACTCTGATACAGAAATGAACTATACAGTGTAACATTCTCCCAGGAACTACTTAAACTTCATTGCTTGATGAGTTGGACAAAGTCTTGACTAAATAAATTTCAGTGAATAATTTATTTCTGTTAGCATCAGGACATGACCTTCTCACAAACTCCCATTAACTTCAGTGCCTTTTGTCTGTGCCTTATGAAGCAGCAGCAGGGACTGTTAGCGCATGGCCGGGGTACAGGGGAACTCCAAACAAATGCAGTTCAGACCCGTGACAGGACTTGGGACCAGTCCAGCCTCCAAGATGAGGCTGTATAGATCTACATTAAGAGAGTATCCCCAAAAGATTTTTAATCTTGTAAGTCAGGTTGTATTAGAATATAGACTACAGCAATTAACTTCTTTATCTATAACCAACTCTAAAGTGGACACAAATTTTGAAAATAATGTCTGTCTTTGCTGTTTGCGAGTTTGCAGATTGTGTCTCTCCTTTCAGATTTACTTTTTGACAACTCAATGACTTTCTGTGCTGGTCCTTAGCAATTTTCTTCATGGGAGCACTAAGTATCTCACTGTCTTTGCTTGGGCTACAGGCAAAGCTTGTTACTGTGATTTTCTCCTTCTTCTTTTGCCACATTGTGTCAGTGGGACCATCTTCACTGAACAGGCTCAGTCACTTCCACGGGAAGGAGCAGTCTCCCCATGGGCTAGATGGGTCCATTGAACTCAGACACGCTTTTAAGGAATATTCGCAGAGCGAGAACTCCCAAATCCAACACTTGCTGTGCATTGCAATGTCCCATAGTACTCATATCCCACCTGTAGTTCAAACAGGTTCAGACAAAATTAAAAGCCCCTAGACTGTTTGGTAGCATATGTGAAAGTAGTTGCAACCTCAAATCACAGATGATCCAGATAAAAACGTACTAAAAGCTACTGCTGCACGTGGCACTGACAACTTGGTTGGAAGTCACAGTTTAGGTGTGTTGCCTAAAGATGAATCAAAGACAGATTTCCCACAGGAATCTTTGCAACCCAGTAAGATACTGGTGTGGGGGAAGTTTTTGTTGATGCTACCACAGCGTGTTCATATGATGCCAAGACTAAGTTATACCTTTACATTCACATTAGTATTAAATTTAGTAAATAAAGGTCTATGCAATTATATCCCAAATCATTTGAGGTGACTAGCATGAAGTAGCCCATAAGTGCACCACCTTTCTGTTGGTTTTGCTTTCTAGGACAGATGAAGAGACTGTTTTCACTGACAGGATCCTTTTAGTTTTAAAGTGTGTTTTTCTCTGTAGAAATGTCCTCTGGTGTGGTTTGGGGGTTGTTTGGTTTGTTTTTTTTTTTAATGTCAATATGGGAGTACAGTGCGTGCCTGGGAGCAAATAATGACTCTAAGATGATTAACATGTTATTATTAAACTACGGGATAATCACTGTCCTGTGAAGTGTCAGTGCATGCATTTCATCAGCCCCCATGTGACTGCAACTCCTGTGCTGAACTCCCAGTAGCTTTGATCTAAGGAGAATATTTTTCCTGGTCAGCTGCTGAATGTGACCCCTTCAGAACCGCAAACAGCATAAAGAAAACAAAGGTGGATAAACACTACTAAGTCACCCAAAAGAATAATACTTTTTTGTGCCATTTGAAGTAAACCTAAGCTGACTTTTCAGATGGCAACATACCGGTGGGACCGGTAATAGTGAACAAGCTGAAGCATAACAAAGTGTGAACTGCTCAAGAAATACAGCTAATTCTGCTTTTCAGACTGGCTGATGAGTCACACACAAGGCACCTGCATGATGAAATGGACCTGTACCATATACTACCACTGCTTGTGCACTGGCCAAAATGCGAAGCCTGAGTTTGTGCCATGGCCTTGAGTCCATGCCCGTCTGGAGTTCAGTTGGGTAAGTTAAGGGGTTTAGTGAGCTGAGCCCAAGATCAGCTCCTTTGCTGACAAGAACTACTGCGAAGAAAACTAGAAGTGAGGGCCTGCCCCTCCTTTCCTTTAGGAGTTGCTTTTAAGCTGAGGGTTTACCATTGCTTTCCATTGCTTTCATTGCAAGTGCAAGGTCCTGCACCAGGGGAGGAAGAATGCTAGGCACCAGTACAGGTTAGGGGCGGACCTGCTGAGAAGTAGCTCGGAGGAGAAGGATCTGGGGGTCGTGGTAGACAGTAAATTATCCATGGCCCAGCAATGTGCCCTTGTTGCCAAAAAGGCCAATGGAATCCTGGGCTGCATAGGGAAGAGTGTGGCCAGTAGGTCGAGGGAGGTCATTCTCCCCCTCTACTCTGCACTGGTGAGGCCACAACTGGAATACTGTGTCCAGTTTTGGGCTCCCCAGTTCAAGAGGGACAGGGAACTGCTGGAGCGAGTCCAGCAAAGGGCAACTAAGATGATTAAGGGCTTGGAGCACCTCCCTTATGAGGAAAGGCTGAGAGAGCTGGGACTCTTTAGCCTGGAGAAGAGAAGGCTGAGGGGAGACCTTATTATGGCGTACAAGTATCTAAAGGGTGGGTTGAAGGAGGATGGAGCCAGGCTCTTTTCAATGGTTCCCAGTAACAGGACGAGGGGTAATGGGCACAAGTTAGAACACAGGAAGTTCCGTTCAAATACACGGAAAAACTTCTTTACGGTTCAGGTGACAGAGCACTGGCACAGGCTGCCCAGGGAGGTTGTAGAGTCCCCTTCCCTGGAGATTTTCAAGACCCGCCTGGATGCAGTCCTGAGTAATGTGCTCTGGGCAATCCTGCTTTAGCAGGGGAGTTGGACTAGATGATCTCTAGAGGTCCCTTCCAACTCTGAAAATTCTGTGATTCTGTGATCCCCCATGTTGCTTTGCAGCTGTGGCTGCACCAAGCTCTGACTTCCAAAATTGGACCTGGACCCAAACCCGCAAGCTGAGTTTCCTGGCTTGGTGCTGCCTCGTCACTAAGGACTCACTGGGGCGATCACTGGGCTGTGTCTGACCCTGGTTACTGTCCCCAGCCCTGATCTGATGCTGACTTGCTGATCTACATCCCAGCTCCTTGGTGGGGTCACTGCTCCCACCGGCCTCCTTGTCGTGCTCACCACCCAGCTCACCTTCCCTTCCACATGCAGGTGGCCCTTGCTGCTCTCTGGCAGGTTGTCACTTCACTGGTTTCATGAACCTGAGGAACTGAGTTAACTCTGCTTGTTTTGGGGGTTCAAAAAAAAAAATGTGGACTGTCATTATAATTGCTTTCCAAGGTCCAGCATGTTGCAGAGTCAACAACTGAAGTCAAATTTTTAAGTAATGGTGTATTTTGCCCAATAGACTGAAGGCAGATAGAGATACCCTGTGAAGCGGAATGTTCAAATTACAGGTCACCTGATGATAGTCTTTAATTTCTACCATCCTGCTGCTGGGTCTTTTCAGCTGTGAGAGCCACCCTACCAGATAAGAGAACAGTGGCTTTCGCCACTGAAAAATTCATTTGTTTTGGTTTTGGGGTTTGCCAGGGAACCAGCATTTAATCACTAAGATGTGTCATGCTGCTAAGCTGCATGACAGCTTATGCTCCAAAGGATGCCCCCCACTGAAAATGTAAACCATTTAGGCTGTATATTTTTCTACCTCAGGAATCTACAGATTTTCGCTAGTAATGGCTTTCTTTTTTTCCAGCTAAATTACAAAAAAGTGTTTGCATTTCCAGTCTGGTATCAGTGAAGCTAAATAGCTCTTATACCCTTATCTTACTTTACAATATATTTTTTTTTCTCTATGATCATTATTTTAAAGCATGAAGGCAATAATATGTTTTCCCTGTGAAAAAAGAAAAAAGATTTGTATATCACACTAGCCAAGCTGCTGCTTTCTCCTGCTCTTTCTGGCTTCTAACATAGCTCTTAAAGAGACCAAATGACTGTTTCATCTCCCAGCTGTGTGAGATGTAATTTCTGAAGTAGAATACAGAGGATTATGGCCCATTTTAGGTACCAACAGGAACCTACTGTTGCTCAGTCTGCAATTACAGTATCTTAGACTTCTCTTTATAACCCTTGTTATAACGGTTTTGATCCCTCCATTTGCCTCCACTGAAGATACTATGTATCTTAATCTACATTTTCCCTATAATTTCCCTGTCCTATAGCCTCCCTTTATTTGTTGTTGGGGTTTTTTTTTTGACAGCACTTTGCAGCAAATGATTTGTCAAAGACTCTAGATAGTTTCTGACCACCTGATACTCTAAATCATTTCTCTGCTGCCCACCCCTTACAAGAAGATGCTGCTAGCTCTGGTTAGGGAAGACTTTTCCTTTTATCTTGGCACTCAATGCCAAAATGACCCTTGCAGTCAGAAAGGGTCAGAAACACTTTTCACATTTTGAAATTTCCAAACCTCTTCTGGATTGCAGGACCCAAAATGCTGTTTTGAGGCCGTACGTTATTTGAATTCACTGATTTTGAAGAAAATCTGTTCCTTGTATTTTTCAGATGTACTTTGTGACCACTCCTGACACAAGGCAGGCTTTTTCAGTTTTAGAGAATCAAAGCACTAAATTTGCATTATGAGATTAAAAACCAAGTTAGAAAAGTGAAAGATAAAAAAAAATGGAACACTGCATTTAAGGACCTGACAATAATCTATTTCCCTAGCTGTCACTTAAATTTCTCAGAGGTACATTCTGGCAGTGGGAGCCAACAAGACAGTTCAGCCACATCTGCTTGAAGCGTTACTTTTCAGGACCAACCTTCTCGTGGACTATTAACCTTCTGTTTAAACTTTTGATTGTATGTACGGTATCTAGAATTAACTAAGCCTTACAGCACTTTTGAAAGTGCTACATCATTTCCTGCCAACTTCTCAACTTAAGGAAACATTGTATTGGAGCTTTGATTAACTTTCACTGTCAGTGAAGATACAGATTAGAAGTTGACCAGACTAAATTATGTTTATGAGGATTTTGTTGATGGCTTTTTATAGACAGTATGTTGACATTTTGTACAGATGGAAGAATTTGGATTTCTTTCTCCCACTTACTGCTCTCCTACACACGTACACACAGTCCCTCATGTAGGTATTTGCCAGTTTTAGGAGGATCAGATCATCACAATTACAAGAGGGTAGTTTTAAACACCAGTGTTTTGAATTTGTATGTTTATTTTGCACTCACAATCAACTCAGCACAGAGTTACATCTGTTATAGGTTAGTCCCACAAATTGATGCGAGGAGACGGAGCCAATTAAGACTGAAGTATTTACTTAGCAAGCGGCAGCAAGCAAAACAGCGCTGGGCAGCCCGGGAGTCTCACTCTGCTGACGGCTCACGCCCGGTTCCCGAAAGTCCCTGGTTTTATACTCTTCTTTTTCCAGTATAGGCGTACTCTGCATCTGCACGACATGACTTGTTGCTAGGGGGTCGTTTTCTGCTTTCCTTTTCCTCCTGGTTGTCGCAGGGATGAAAGATTCATGTCTTCCTCACATCATGTACTCTTCGTCTTCATGAGCCCCCCTCCCCTCCTCCAAGTCTTTTTCACATCCTACTTTGTTTGCATAACCTGACCTTTGCAGTTTTAGCCTTGCTCGCTCAACAGGATGCTGGCTATCTTGCAACAGCTGGTTCAGCAATTGCCTTTTTGTAAAACAATGTAACAATGTAAGTTTCTAGGTTTGGTGAACAAACAGCGCTGAGCTTATCACAATTCCCCCCTTTTACTTTTTACTATTTTGTTCATCAAACCGCTTAAGCGCTTGTGCTTGAACTTTTATTATGCTTGAGATAACCTACTGTCCAGATGGTCCTTGAGCGACTGGTTGGATCAGCAAATGATCTTCTGTTACTTATTACACATATGTAATTAGTTGTGACAGCAAACAATTCATTTGCATATGTAAGAAATTTATTTGTGGTACTAATTCTCATCCTTTTTTAGGGCAGAATTTGCAAAGGTATTTACATGCCTAACCTCCTTTTAGATTTTTTGAAACCTTCTTAGGCACAATTGTGTGACTTTAGCTGCCAATACCTTTAAAAACAGAGAATTTGATATCAGCATCATAGAATATGCTACAAAAGAAAGATAAATGGAATGCATAATTTTCATTTCAGTTTGTCTCTGTATTTGATTTGGGACACAACATTAGAGGCTGGTTGTTTTGCTGTTTTGGGGTATTTTTGAGAGAGAAATTCTGGCCCTTGCTGTAGTTTTGACATGGGTTGCTTACTTCTACTCTAAGTCAGTGATTGTTACCTGCATGCATATACTTCTTTCTTCCACAGGAGTATTATTTTTTCACATTTCAAGCTACCTCCTCTTTTCTTGTTTCTGCTTTAGATTTTCATTTGTTTCAGAGCTTCTGTTCCCTGTGATTAGTTATTTGAGTTCAACCGCCTTAATAACACAAGAATCCAGAGAAAATCAACAGATGTATATTACTTACATTTCAACAGCCCCAGCCAAACAGTGTCTGGACTTTGACACTTGATTGCACTGATGTGTTGTGATTAATGCTTTCCTAATTGTAGACAGCAGTGCAAGCACAGAAAGTTTAATGACTGATTTCTGACTTTCACGCTTGACCTGAAACCTGCTGAAGTCAATGGGAGCCCTCAAAGTCTTCATCCAAAATCCATCAGAGGCACTAAACTTCCCATTAAAAACAGTGGAAGTTGTTTCTGTCTCAGTCTTGTGCCTTAGTCACTGAGCCAAAAGGCAGACTGAAACACCAGGCAACAGATTTTACTTACAGACTTCAAAAGTTTTATGATACAAATTGGAAACATCTAATAATACATTATAAACGTAAGGGTAATTATGAAGTTCAGAGCAGATATAATTTTTTTTTTTCATGGCTTGTTAATTTACTTGCAAATCAGCCCAGCTTTCTGGATTTAACACTCTGAGGAATTCACCAAATGTTTAAACAAACAACTATCATATACATACATCAGTTTGGCGTTTCACTATTCCTTTTGGACTCTGCTTTTGGTTGTGGATTGGAAAAACAAACCTAATCTGTCGGGAAACTGATGAATGTCTACATGTGAGCGTCGCTACTTACTGCTGTTAGTTACTGGAATTATACCCTGCAGATAATACTGGGATTAACTCCTCTTTCTATTTGCAAAAGTATTTGTTAATCACTGTATTTCCAGAGAATCCTTATTGAGATAAAAATTAATTGTAAATTATATCACACCAACACAGCTTATCAACTTTAATGGGAGTTTCACCTGCTTAGGACAAAATGCACTTTTTGATATATTTTATTTGTTTTAAATAAAGGTACGCTCGTGCATTACATGGGAGCAAACATTAATATAATTAATCTGTATTGTGAAGTTGCCAACTACTTAACTCTTCATGAGTTAATTAGAACAGTTTAAACTTTTTAATTTTAGTGTAGGTTAAATAGTGACAAATTTTAAAGAAGTTAAGAAGCTGCTAATTGGTTTGTGACAATGGTTGCATGCCTGGTTCATTGCAAGCAATTAAGAAAACAACTTCTTAATTGCTCTTTAGCCAGTATTTATTAGGCATGCTGCACAAATAGAATATTCGAGCAACTGACCATGAGATACAAAACCAAAAAAGTTGTTTTACTCAGAATAGAACTCTAGCTGGTTTGGATCTTCAAAATACTTTAGAGACTTCTTTGAACACCTTTGGAAAGTTCATTTTAGAAAGACAAGAATTGCTGGAGAAAGACCTTTACAATGAAAACATGAATACTGGTCTACTATGGAAGAGATGAAATAATTAATAGTAGTTGCATGCTTAAAGTTAAGCATCTCCTTGTAGTGCTTGCAGACTTGAGATCAAATATTCTTACTGTATTTTACCATACACTGGAAATATAATTTTGGGTTGTAAGTAATGGTCTACTCTGCTGACTGGAAAGTTGCCATTGCTGGCTGTTGCAATGACTTATTCTAAAGCTCAAAACCCAGGATGACTCTCCCTTGCTATAAAGCAGTAGATACAATCAGTCTACGGAGTGTGAGAAGCTGGAAAATTTAAAAACAAAAACCAACATAAAAACCTGTCTGCATGGCATACCTTTTGCTGAGTCCCTCATGTGTCATAGGAATTTGCTCTGTAGGCAGTATTTCTAGATACGTTGCAAGCTGTACAGGTGGGTGTATACATATTGTCTGTGTCATGATTACCACTAAGTTGCCTGACTGGTGTTGCTGTCAAATAAGCAAACCTTCATTCACCACAGCCTGGTTTTTCATATGTAGGTAAAAAAATGTCAATGCCGTTTCCTTCAGTAACATTTTCAGTCTCACCTGAAAACTTCAAATACTTGTCACTAATCTGCAGGCACAAAATGCACAAGCAGTAATCCTTACAGCTATACAAAGGCTCAGCAGTGCCACTGCCTGCAGTTTGACAGAAATCACCCGAAGTCAGAGGGGGGTTTTCAGCTGACATTTCTTAACTATTATTTCTGTTGTATTCCAACAGGGTCTAATTGTTAATTCAGAACCCGGGCAGTTTCCACAGTCCATCTTTGCGTGTTTACTACATGCGACCGACTATTCTTTGTCTACACATTGCCAGAAATCTGAGAAGCGCAAAGGTCCATGGGATCATAAGCAGGTGCTCAGCATATCCCCAGGTGAGTCTACATGTCACTGAAAACTCCCTCTGTCTTACAGACCATGCCAAACCTGGACTTAACGATGAAATTGTTAAAAAGGGAAATGCTTGAATAGGCATAGCTCGGGTTCTTCCATTGCTCCGAGTTTGGTGTTGTTTTCACACCTCCTCCATCGTATTTGGTGATTATGCCTGCAGAGATAATGTTTTCCTCAAAGTAGAGCTACTAACTGGCTAGCAATTATTTTGTGCTGAACTTCCCTTCATCACTCTTGAGCTAAAATAATATCTTGGATATCAAGTCATCTTTGAACAATCCCTTTGCTGCTTCGTAAACTAACAGAAAGTATGAGCAGCAGAACTGCTTCTGGCAGAATTTGCCAAAAAACTGACAACACAGCTGGAAGAATAGCTCTTCATATTAATTCTCACTTGTACTATTAGTTTCATCTTTCTTTGCCCAGAGAACATATTTAGTTGAACATTTCACTCCCATTTGCAATAGGCTAAAATTTATCTCAAATCTGCTGAAAATAATACTTTGACAAGCATGACCTTGGAGGATCTAATCTTTTGGTCAGTGGCAAAATGTGACTCTTGACACAAAGGCCTTTCTTCCATGCGATTTTCTTGTAAGCTTTACCACTGACACTGGATACTTGGGAATGCTTGAAAAGCAGCTTGACCGTGTTGCGTTCAAACTGTGCTTGCTGGAGTTTGATGAAAATCTGCTTAGTATTTCACATATCCACTTTGAAATTCTATCATTCCTCTCAGGTTTTGGGTTGTTCAGGGGCCCTGTCACCGTGAGTTTGACCCTGGGTTCAGAGCTAGCTTGGTGTAAATTCATAAGATTTGTGTTGTGGGAGTTACAGGCTGCCTGATGGATTTGGGGAGCTGTCTTTTATCATGTATTGACCTAAACTGTCAGAAAATTTACATCAAACTCATTCAGACATGTCTGGTTTCAGAGTATCTGGAATGCTCCTCTTCGAGTAGGGTGATGTGTTGACTTGTATCTCTTTCTCCTGCAGAATCAGGACACTTCCTGCCCACCCTCTTTGTTTATTTAGCCTATGGACGAAGCACTGTCCATCCAGGCAGTTCCTAAGTCAATGGAACAGAGGATTAATGACATCATAGCATATGGAGCGTGCCCCCTCCTCAGACCTGGGGTCTCTTAAGTTGTATCTGTACCCCTGGGTTTATTCCATACTGTTCCATTTAGCATTATCACTGACTGAACTGTGGTGGCTGCTATATCCCTTTATCAAAAATATTTCCTATTGGGTAACTGAACTAAAACAAGCCAAAATTGAAAAGAAAAATAAAAAACCCACCACTGAGAACATGCAGAGATATTTTTAAGAGCACAGTGGATATACAGGCAGTTATCCCATGAAAGAAAAGGATGGCAAAAGCTTGTGTGTGCTGAGTAAGGTGGAACATGCACAATACACCACAGCCTTGCTTTGCTCCTGAGTCCATTATTGTAACCTGAAAAACATCAAAGAAAATTACAAGTTCATGTTCACATACCCTGCTCCGGCAAAGCTTGGGAGTATTTTAGTACGTATTATTTAGAACGTATCTCCCAAAGCTTGGGAGTATTTTAGTTTTTCTGATTAGGATAACTTCAGAATTTGTTTGGCTCAGTTAAAGAAAGGATCACTTTAAATATGAAGTTAATCCTCATGTTCAGGGGCAACTAATCTACATTCGGTGTGTTAATATGATAGAAATTACTGAATTTCCTAAAATGTAATTGATTTCTACTTATAGAAGAAAACATCTGTAAGATTAGAGTCCATAATTATAGGTGGCTCAGCTTTCGCCAGGATTTTTTGTTGGTATGTTAAGTCCAGAAGCCACAACACATTTAAAGTATTCATAATGCCTTACTCGTACATTGTGTGTGTGTGTGTCTGCATATTAGACTGGAGGAATGCTTACACAAGCAGAGTTTGTGCTTCAAACAACTTTTTTTATTTCTAGCTCTTTGTATTTGCTAAGCAACGCAAATTAACTCTTCCTCAAAATACCACTCCCTCAAATAAAACTGCCGTTATTTGCAGTTGTGCACCACAGTTCAGGACATTGCACTGGCAGTGACTCATCCAGGGAAGGCTCCCTTTCTGCGCCGGATCTTTGCAGGTGCATTAACCTTCCCATGTCAATCTGTCTCTTATCAGTCTTAGTATCTAGAAATTTCCATCTAGCCTTCGTGGGTTTTTTCCACCATGGTAACCAGAAATCTAAGTAGACACCTGGTCTTATATAGATCAGGAAGATTTTAAATCAAAACCCTGACAGCTGTTTGGTACATAATAAGTGTTATGCCTCCTTTATCTTTTGTTATATTAAATCAGGGGGACATGAAATGAAAATAAAATACAAACTTGCCCTTCTAGCATCTTCCCTAAGTCTGCTATACCAGCTATATCCCTGCTGGCTTTGAACTGAGCTTCTGAGACCAGCGTCTTTGATATGATCCTTGCCCTCTCAGTCATGCTGCTTCCTAGAGGAGTTTGTGTCACTGATCTGCTGACAGCCAGATGGCTATTTTTTCTTCAGCACTGTACTGAGGATAGAAGTGATATTATGCTGTTTGCAGCGGGTTTTCTCCCCCATCTCCTTTAAAATTAATTATTAAATGGGATGCCAGGGACAAATTATTCTTAGGGACTGAAGAACTGGGATCTTTCTAATAGACTTGGATTAATTCCAGCTGGTTTTAAGCACCTTTCTCCATTAGCTAGAAGAGGTGATTAGCATGAAGAGCCTCCTGAGCTAAGTGTCTTTTTAGCATCTAAAGTGAGCGCTGGTGAAACGAACCACCCAACCCTGCATTAGGCCGATTTTAATGGCTCAACTACCATCTCGGTGCATCGTCCTTCCCTCAGATAATTGCCCATTTTCCCCTCCGCCTCGGTACCAACCCGCCCCGCCCGCCGCTCCCAGGCCCGCCCGAGGCGCACGGCGGCCCCCCGCCCCCGGGCCCACTCCCTCCGCGCGGCCCTGTCCGTCCCCCCCACGGGCCTCCTCGCCTGTCCTCTTCGCCGTCATTTAGTGCCAACGTTTCAGAACTGACAGAACTAATGGAGAACCCCCCGAGCGTTGTGTTTCCTCACGCCTGAAGAGTCTCTGAAACAAACACGCGCCAGTTATCGGCCGGGAAAATGTATTTCGCAGGAAGCACCGAGGCTGCGCCTCCCCAGAAGGAGACGCGCTGCCGAGGAACCACTCACTGCCTTTTCTCTTTACAACCCGCATTTGGTCCCGCTGTTGGTACACCGGGAGCCGGTTCGCGCCGCGGGCCCGGGCCGGCGGCCCTCCGCAGCGCCCTCTCCCGACATGGCCGCCGCCGGGACAGCAGGCCGGGCCGCCCGCCGTCGCTGGGCCGGAGAGAAGTTACGTAGCCGCCTGCCAGCTGGGTAATTGTTCCCCTTTTAGTGTTTATGTTTTATGATTCTCGCAGGGCGAAACCTGGAGACGAGCGCCGCAAACAGGACGGGAGCCCCACCGCCGCCGGTGTTGCCGCTGCCCCCCAGAGCCAAGGCACGGTCCTCCTCCTCCCCAGGGGGCGCTGCGCCCGCCTGGTCCCAGCCCCGCTCTTGGCCCCGCCCCTTCACGCGGCGCAGATTCGTTGCTCCGTGGTGTGGCGTCAGGCCGGGCGGAGGGGTGTTTCCGGTTCCGCTTCCGGTTCCGGGAGAAGCGGTGGCGGGATGGACCGGGAGTTGCTGCGTCAGGCGCTGAGCTTCCACGGCCCCGAGCTGCTCTCGCTGCTCCGCGCCGAGCAGCACGACAACCCCGACTTCCGCGGGCTGCTGCCGCCGCCGGGGACTGTTCTGGAGCCGCCCCGCGGGGCCCCGCACCCGCCGCCCACCTGGTGAGGGTCGAGGGGAGCGAGCGGGCCGTGAGCGGGCCGCGGGGTGTTTCTCACCGGGTTCTCCTTCCCCTAGGAGAGAGGAGACGAGCGTTGACACCGAGATAAAGCGCTTCATCGCTAAAAAGGCTGATCTCCTTTTTGCTCACTCGTGGAAGCCCAACGGACCTCTCTCCGACACAATCGAAGAAAATGAAGGTGAGCCTGGTCACGAGCGAGCGGCGGCCCTCCCGGGAAGGTGCCGCTTTGTAACGCCCGCTGGGGAGTGTAAGGACACTGAGCTTAAATTAGCAATGTTTTTGAAAACAGGATGAAAAGGCTGTGCGTAAACTTCTTGCTAGAACAAATAAATCAGATTTTAACATGTTTTGCTGTCTTTAAGCATTTTGTGTTTTCAGGCTGTAGCTTGGTCGTTTTGTAACTGTGAATTTCTCATATGTTGCAGAGTATTATGCTGTCATGCCTCCCCTGGAACGTTTCATGGAGGTTCCCAGGGAAGACAGGAGAGAATTTTTTTTTCGAGACATTGAACGTGGCGATATCGTGATTGGCAAGATTTCTTCTATTCGTGAATTTGGCTTTTTCATGGTGTTGATCTGTCTGGGAAGTGGTATCATACGAGAGATTTCAGATTTAGAAATAACTGTAAGATATAGCCTTAATTGGTGTTTTGTTCTTGATGAGTAGTAACTTTTTAAAGTATTAGTTGCCTGTTGCATCTATTAAGTAGTGTGCGTAAAGGTGAAACTGAACTTTGGGTTGGTGGGTGGTGGCTGAATTTGTGGGCAGTGTATGATACTTTGCTGAGTCAGCAAACGCTTCTTTTTGTGGCCCATACTCAATATTTATTACTCTTTAGTTGAAAAGTTCATCACTTAAAGATGTGTAATTTTTTATTCAAACCAAGCTATGCTTTTAACTATCACGGCTTCAATGTGCATTAAGATTAAACTAATCTGACATAATCTTGGGAAGAAAAAATAAACTTTGGCTTTGTTAATGGTATTGCTACTTTTTTCTATTGCAGGCTCTTTGTCCTTTGAGAGATGTGCCTTCTCAAAGCAACCATGGAGATCCTTTATCTTACTATCAAACTGGAGACCTTATTCGAGGTAAGTAGCTGCAAAAGTTGCCAGGAATCTGTTTGCTTTGGTTTTGGGACATTTCTGTAATTTTATCTTAACTTTTATTGTTTCTATAGCTGCAGTCAAGGATGTTGATCGTTACCATGAGAAGCTCACAGTGTCACTTTACAGCTCAGCTCTTCCACCTAATCTTTCTAATACAAAACTAGGCGTAATTACTTCTGATGACTTCCCATTACATTACAAGTAAGATTATGCTATTCAACTGTATTCACTAGGTGTATTCAGTGCATCTGAAGACCATCTTTGTCAGACTGTTCTTTAAACTTGTTGATGGGCCTTCTGATTTAATTGGATGATTATATAGTTTTTGTTGTCCATCTCTTTAACTTTCTTGTTTCTGGATGTGTCAGGTGTGTTTGGTCTTTTAGCATCTTTCCCAAAATGTAAGGAAAGTAAAAAGCAGAGTGAGGTAGCTGTTACTGTGGGACTGTGTTAACAAAAAAAAAAAAAAAACCACAAAAAAAAAAACCAAACCAAAACAACCAACCCAAAACAACAACAACAACCCCAAGAAACAAAAACCTTGGGAGACTGGAATATGAAACTCTTTAAATTTTAAAATTACCCTTAGAAGACAGGACACAGCACTCTGCAATTTTTGTAGTGTTTTTGTATGTCCTGGAGATACCTAGATGGGTGCTAAAATATGTCTCAAAAGCTTGCTGATGCTAAAGGGTATAAGGGGTGCTAAATAGCAGGAAAGTACACGCCTGTAGAAGAGAACAGCTTGTGAGCAGGAATAAATACCAAAATAGGCATTTTTGTTTTGAATGTAATTATCATAAAATAGAGTATAGTGTCTGGGAGGTTTTGTTTGTGTACATTGGTGCTTTTTTTTAAGGCGAAGCATGGAAGTTGCTAATACAGCAGAGACATTTGAAGAGGTTTTGCATCGTTCCCCAGGATTCGCTAATCCATCGTTAGTTGAATACTTGGCAGAAAAACTAGGACTAAGTGAATCAAATCCACCGTCTTTGATGAGAAGTCTTCAAATGTAAGTGATTTTTACGTTGTTACTATCCTATAGCTTTGTGGAGATTATTCTAATCCACTGAAATAGGCTTGCGAGTGGAAGTCCTAGACCACTTATACTTAAACCTTTTTCATTTTGATTTGCATGACTGCAGCTTACATGTCCTTAAATATTTAAAAGCAAACTCTTCTAGAGTAAGAAATTTACATTTGAAAATCTGTTGCTCTGAATAAGCAAGACACCTTATAACACCAAATAGTTTAGGAATTTATTGCTTAGATCTTTTCAAAATCTTTGCGTCGAAATGCAGGATGTTTAAGTTTTAATGTTTTCTGTCAGGTGTTTATAC
Organism: Vanellus vanellus; assembly: GCF_965231255.1. NCBI lineage: Eukaryota > Metazoa > Chordata > Aves > Charadriiformes > Charadriidae > Vanellus > Vanellus vanellus. Next base: position 9,701,995 of record NC_138913.1, read on the forward strand.
ACAATGTTTATTTCAATAATAGATCTGACCTCTTTAGTAAAATTGGTTCAAATGTATACAACAATTGATGTTGTGAGCCCTATATATAATACGTCTCAAACCAGGTGTGAATATGGTGATTTTTCTTAAATGTACTTCAGCGGGACTAGTTCAATTCATCACTTTTATAATGGATTTGGATAAACTGGTTTCAGAAATACGAAAGAACGTTCCTGACTGAGAGCAGTAAAGCATTGCATAAATAATATTTCAGCTGATTTTGACTGCATTACATGTTGTAAGTTTAGTTTTGTAGATTCGGAAGGCCAACATGATATTTTTGTTTCTTTTTTCCTTAAAGGAAAAATTTTAATGAAGAAGATTTTGCTCCTGCATTGCGGAAAAAGCAATCTGCATCTTGGGCCTTGAAGTGGTATGTGATACTTACTCTTGTAAGACCTTATTGTTAGGTTAGATTAGGCTATAGGTTATATTTCTTAAAACAAAATACACATTGAACCAGTTTTTCTTCTGCATGTGTATTGATGTAACCAGGAAGATCTTCTTGAAAGTAACCCTAACTACCAAGTGGCTGCATGGTAGATAAAGCCTCGTGATTCAGTTCCAAACTACGTGTCTGGTTTAAGGGAGAACTTCTTTATTATTATATTATAATATAATTTATAATTATGTTTGTAATAGCTGGCCCGTTGATGAGATGAGCGCAAGATTTGTGACAATACCAAATACACAATTTTCCATTTTATAATTGGGTGTTGAATAACCTAATACTGCTTTTGATGCTATTTAAGCCTCAGACTGTAAATTCAACAAGTGCACTTACTGTCTTTGAAAACTTAAATGTATTTCCCTGGCTGCATTTGGAACAGCAGCTCTGCGTAGGTGCTATTGCTGTGTGGTGTATTTGGGCATGCTGCAGTGCGGAGGAGGCAGAAGTAAGAGAGGCTTTTCTCCTAAAAACATATCTTATTTTTTTTTGTGGAAAAACTTCTTTTGAAGCTACCAGCTCAAAAAAAAAAAATTGAGTGAAGCCTCAGAACTTATGGTATCTATGCTAACAAAGCAGTGTTTTTCTTAAAACAATAATATTTTGCAACTTAGATTAATTGCAGGAAAAGTTGTTTATAATGTTAAATTAAATATATATTTTAATTCTTAAGTCTGTAATGAAGAGTTCTGAAATTCAACTCATATCAGTTCTCTTCTGATAAATTAATATCTTTGCAAATGTAGAGCAAAGGTTCACCTAATATGAAACAAAAAACCTCAAAATATTCCAGTTTGAGATGAACTGGTTTTAGTGTGCTGTCTACCCATCTCATCTCGTGTCATTGGTCTAATGGTGATTTTTAGCTTTTGGATATAATTAGGCCTGTTCCAGTTTAATAGTGGTAGGTCATACATAGTTTTGGCAGAAAAGCGCTTAAATATTCATTCTGTAATTGAGAAAGAGTGTAATGTAGTAGCACGATTTGCAGAAATGCTGTCCAGTGCCTTAAGATTTTGGATTAAAGAAAACATGCTGTTGTGGAATTATGTCAATATTGCATTAATTTGACATGCCAGTGTTAAGTACATGATAACAAGGTCAAGTTTTATTACCTATCACTTGTTTAGAACCATAATTTTTGAGTTTTTGACGGTATAGAATCTGCATAGGCTAACTGTACCTAATATTCTCTAAATATTTTTCTCCAGTGTGAAGGCTGGGGTTGATTATTTTAAGGTTGGGCGCCACGTGGAAGCCATGAATGAGTACAACAAAGCTTTGGAAATCGATCCACAAAATGTTGAAGCTTTGGTAGCACGCGGAGCTTTGTAAGTCTGCTTGTTTTCATTGGTTTCTCTACTTTGTGAAAGACAAAGGTCACTAAAATCTGTGCAACTCTTCTCTTGTTCTAGGTATGCAACAAAAGGAAGTCTGAACAAAGCCATAAGTGATTTTGAAATTGCTTTAGAAAACTGTCCTACCCATAGAAATGCAAGAAAATACCTCTGTCAGACACTTGTGGAAAGAGGCGGGCAGTAAGTGTTGGGGTTATGGTTTTGTTTGGTTGTTAACAATTTTCCTCATAATATTTTTTTAATACCATTCTAGTTAGGATACAGAACGGCATCTTTCCTTCCTAGCTATGTGTGATAAAAAATAAAAAAAAAAAGTCTTTGTTGGAAGTACATCTGCTTGTGCAGTTGGTTTGCGCTTTCTCCTCTGTCCCAGTTAAAATCCTGGCAAAATATTTGAGGTTTAATCCTTGATATCCTTTCACTGGTAGGTTACCAGGCTTGCATAAAGTCTTTTGAAGTGTTTGAATATATTTCAATAGGTTTGTTGTTTCTTTTTTTTAAAAGAAAGTATTTGTAACAAAATGATGTTCTGTTACTCTTACTGAAATATTAATTCACCACTGTAAAACAAAATTTTACTGTTGAATATTCAGGGAATAGAATAGTATTACTGATGATGATTAGGAGGTAACGTGTTAGAAATAGCATTTTATTTCTTTACTGGGGGATGGTTAAGAATCATCTTAACCAAGATGATCAAGATAGGATCTTGGATGGATGCAGTGGTAGTGTCATAGTGCAAATAAGAAAGGTAGTCCTAAAAATAAGAAAAAAACTGTCAAAATCTGTGGCTTAACTATATATGAATTATCACTTGAATTTTAGATTAGAAGAAGAAGATAAACTACTAAATGCTGAGAATTACTATAAAAAAGCTTTAAGTTTGGATGAAACTTTTCAGGAAGCAGAAGAGGCCTTAGTGAAACTCCGTAAGCATATGCAGGTGATTCTTTACTTTCTCTTCCTATAGTGCTGTCAATGACAATAAATTAACAATAAATGAAAAATCATAATAAGTGTTTGCAACAGGGAGAGTTTAAGTTGATGGTTTGTCTTATTCTCTACTTCCCTTCTCCACAATAAATCTATTACATTGAGCATTATGGCTGTACCTACCAGAAGAAAGGTACCTCTTGGTGACTCCAATATGTTGAACGTGATAGGAAAGAAATGCTAAACAGTGGAGACAGGGAAAGAGCAAAACCTGTTAACCCTGTCAGCTAAAGCAAGGATAAGACTATTCCATTATGCAAGCATGATTAATAATGTTAAATTAAAACATTCTGTGAATACAAACATGCAAAGTTTAAAACACTTAGGCAATGTAAATAAATGTTGCAAACCATTGTACTGGCCGGATCCTTGTCATCTGGAGTAATTACAAAAAGATAGAGTAACACCAGGCAAAGCTAACTCACAGGAAGATCACATGAGAGGGGAAAATAATAGGTGATTTAAAGGAAAACAGCAGAAGGTGGAGAGTAGGTGAGCCAGCAGTTTTGAGTCTTCTTAGCTTTCTTCTGTTTGGTTTTTTTTCCTCTCTTCTCTTGCACGCAGCATGTTTCCCAGGTGAGCCCTGGTGGGGTCTCTATATGCTAATCTGAGTTGTCTTTTTTTCTTTTATTTACCTCCTGTACTTGTTTTGTCTTCCAGAGAGGATCAAAGGGTAAAATAGAGCACTGGGGAACAGGCTTGATTTGTTTTGTGCTCCTTCATGTAAGGAAGCACATAGACTGGGGTAGATGGCCTTAATCAACACTTCTTCAGTTGGTGGAGCCATAATGCTTACAGGCTGTGTTGAAAGAAGGGGTAGAGGAGATACGACAAGCTTTTTAATGAAACTGAAGTACATGGTAGATAAACTGTTGTATGGCATTTGAGTACTAGCTACATTTGGCTGCTTTAGAAAGGGGTGTCAGTCTCAGTTAAAACAATGAAGAATATTCTCAGCAAGTAGGAGACAAATTTTACTCTCCTTCAGCATTTTCTTGGTATAATGGGTCATTGCAGCAGATGAAAACCATGATGATAGCTATTGTTTGTTGGTTTGCATGGCCTTAAATGCAATTAAGGGTTTCCTTTATTGTATCTGTTAAGACAGTTGCTAAGATTTGAAAACGATAATCAGACTTTCTGCTCACTCTGAATATGAATAGAACTACTCTTTAGGGCTGGAGGTGGAAGAAGTCTGGTCTCTAATAGACTTAAGTAGTTTGTCTTTAAGGATTATTCATCTGATAAGATGCTTTTCTGCATTTACATGTATTCTAATATGTAAGTCTGATACTGTCACTGTTGTGCTAGAATGGCTAAAACAGCACTGAAGTATGTTTTCCTGTAATACTGATTATGTGTTTTTCTCCAATGCATTTTCTTCTGAATTGGACCGTTGTTGCTGTGTCTGACATCTGGTGCTGCTCATCACCAACAAACACTTGGAACATGATTTCATACGTAAACTATGCATCAAACTGGTCTGTGAAATTGTTACAAAATGGTTTGTATTTAAACATGGCCAACTTAAATGCATTTTTAAATGGGTTCTGCCATGTTTTACTTGTAAATTACTATACTGATACTTTCCCTCAAACCTCTTTTTTTTTTTTTTTTTTTTTTCCCCCTTCTCCATGTTGCTAATACTGTGTTGCATATTCTATCTATACCTTTTGGGCTCCATGCTTCATGGTGTGCTGGATCACGGGTACCACTGCAATGGCTGATCAAATATATTTTTTAATGGAATAAAAACTGCAATATGGTCCTTAATGAAAACGTGATAATCACAATGGCTAATGCCAAACTCCTGAACAATATTAATTCTTGATCTGGGAATCCTGGTAAAACATCCCTGGTGTAATTATACGTTTGAATGGGGTTGGGGACATGGGAAAAAATACCCGTGTTTAACACTTACTTTTAATGTAATTTTTTTATGATGCTTGGGTTCAAAAAAGAAATCTTTGGAAATGAGGGAGAAACAAGCTGCCAAAGAAGAGAGACAGAAAGAAAAGAAAGTAGAAACAAGTGCAGAAAAATTGCGTAAGCTCTTAAAAGAAGAAAAAAGGTAACTTCGTTATATTCAGTATACTGATTATGTGGTGATAAGACTGAACAATCCATTTCCAAACAGATTGTCTAACAGTTAGCTAGGTAGAACTTGTACCTAGGTAAGCTGCTTTTCCTCCGGAATATTTTTGTGGGTAGTGTCCTTCAGTGCATATAACCCTTAACGGAGTTATATGTGGAAATGAAGTTGTTTGCAAATACTTCACGTTGCGAAGTATTTTTTAAAGTTTAATGCCATATTAAACTGGGAAATATGCCTTTTATAGCAAACTGTTCAGTGGATTTAATCTTAATTTTTTGATAAAGAAATGACATTTGAAATTGTCTTGTCAGGCCAGGCTCAGTTTCTGTTCATCCTTTACTGTCCAATCTCAGCCAAACTCTGTGGACTACAGATTTGCTTTCTACATACAATTTTTGCCTGATACTGAAGATTATCTCACAGTTTAATTACGTTTTTTAGGTTGAAGAAGAAAAGGAAAGTGTCAACTTCCTCCTCCTCTTCCTCCTCCTCCTCCTCATCAAGTGATTCTCCATCAGATGTATCAATTTCTTCTTCCTCTTCCTCTGATCACAAGAAACGTAGGAAAAAGCGTCGGAATAGATCCGAGTCTGCCCACAGCTCCAAAAAATGCTCAAATAGAGCTTCTTCCCATTATAAAGATCAGATTAGGAAAGAGGAGTGGTATTCGCCTCCAGCTGATACCTCTGCTTCCTTTCTTAACCAAAATTTTGAAGTGGAAAAACTGCTGGAAAGGCAGGACAGTTTAGTGTGTCCAAAAACAGAGGTGAAAGAGAAAGACAGACACTGTTTTTTTTCGAGGACTTCAGTTGATGATGAAGACACTTTTGGAGGTAGGTCTGAAGATTCAAGAGATTCTTACAGTAGCTCCAGAACTCTTCCAAGTAGTAGCAAAACTGAAAAATACTGTAAAACTGATAGATTTTTCTGCAGTTGGAGGGGTTCTTCAGGTTCATACCGTAAGTCAGATGATAAACCCAGGACACATTATTTTAGGAAATTAGAACGGGATGTAGAGGGGAGAAAAGAGCAGTTTAAAAAACATGGCTTAGGTCAAGACAGGTATTATATGTCTTCTCCAGCAGGGTCTGACTATTCTGGCAAGTCAGTGGGAAAGTACAGATCGTATTCAAGCACCTGCTTACGTGAAGGTGATAAAAGTTACGATAGTGATAGGTATGTGGTAAGTCAACATAAAAATGAAAGTGAGTATAAGAGTAGGAAAAGAAGTTATGAGGAGACTAATAAAACAAAGGAACCAGATGAGGAAACGTCTTTAAATGGTACAACACAAACAGAAAGTGGTATTAAAAGAAACTTGCCCCAGAACTTAGTTAACATATTTAATCAAATAGCTGAGTTTGAGAGGGAAAAAGGAAGTAAGCAGAAGAAAGAGTAAAGTACCTAAGAAAACGCTATTCTGATGAGTGTAGTTAAATGAACTTTTACCCGAGTATCTCTTGAGGAAATGCATATGAAGAGTGATGGAAAGGCAGAAGTTTTTCTGCTTGCAGAATGTCAAAGAGTTCTTAAGGTAAAGATTGTATGGTGGAAAGAGAGGCAAGGATATGATACATAATATCACAGTTATTCAAAAATCTAAGTTTCCTGTGCTCTTAACTTGGGATGTTCCTGTACAATATTATCTGTCTGATGGGTTGAAATCCTCTGATACCCCCAGACTGTAGTTAGTTGTGGAACTTTCATCAAATATGCACTTTAACAACAGATGGGTTTTGTTTGGTTTTTTCATCCCCTGGGGTACTGTTGATATTCTAAACTTCCAGCTATAGAAAGGGGATTACTGAATGAAAGGCGTGCCATCAATGGATGTAGCTCACTTGCTCATTAAATTTTCTTGACTTTTCTTAATTTTGTGTCTTGATTTTTGTTAACGTCGCTGGGATGTTTCATACTGGTGCACTGGTTATATGTGCTGCTTAAGCGAATAGAACCCTCCAGTGTTTGCGAGAAGGCAAGTGTATTAAGTTCTTAAAATGCATCAAAAACATTCTTTAAGTAATGTAAAAAAAAAAAAAAACCCTAACTGAAGTAGAAGAAGAGTGAGTTTTAAAAAAGTGTCTAGGTAAGTTCAAGTGTGGACCTTTTGGGTTTTGTTTGTTTTTTGTTGTTAGGTATTTGCTTTACAAGTAGCTGGAAGGCAGTGGTTGCACTGCTGCGGAAAATGTTTTGCTCTATTTACAGTGAGTTCTCCAAAGACAGTTGGCAAAACATGCTAAGGAGCTACTGTCTGGCATACTATACAATAGCAATTGTACTTCAGCTGCAAGTTTTCCAAGTAATTCCATAGATACAGGTCAGTTGCAGAAAAGGTACTGTAATTTTGAATAAGAAAAGTACAGTTTTACTGACTTTAATCATATACTGTCATATTTCACTTAAGATACGATCTAAGATGACTATTTGATTAATAGTCAAGGTTGATCTTAAAACGAAGCATACATTTTCTTGCCTGGCCTGTTGCAAGGCAATTTAAAATTGTTTTGACAGCAGTGAGATGCCAGTTTACTAAAATTAATGGCTTTAACATAACTCTCCTTTTCATTATAAGAAAAGTGAATTAATGGTTTCTGAAGAGTTTTGCAAATCTTTCATTCTCCAACAGCAAAATGAGAAAGTAATTTAAAGGTTAATTTATTTTATTATGTAAAACATATGCTTAACACTCTCCTAGATATTTTTTTGCATGCTTTAGAAGAAAGTTAAAACATTAATTTCTGATAGAAATTAATACTAAGATTGCTAGTAGAGCTTGATAAATAAGTTACAGACTAATCAATTAAGAAGCCTTAACTAGTGTGAAGCCTTTACTATGGCCTTCAAAAGAATTACTTAAGACTTTTTTTTCGTTTACAAATATCGGAGGTGCTAGCTCTGCTGGATGACTGTGAATCAACAGCAGCTGCTTCCGCAGGAGTGTTGATAGGCAAGCTCAGATCTATGACTTTGAGTGATGGCATCTGACTAGAGCCTGAACTTGTGCTTCGGGAAGATCTGAAAGACAAAAGTTTACTGTCAGTGTACAGAAATCCCTGTATGTAAAACAGAGCTTCTAATGGTGGCTTACATCAAAGCCATCCAGCAGTAGTGGTCATTCAAGGTAAGATCCCTACATAGATCTTTGTAGACATGACCACTAACCGCTTAAGTAACCTGTGGGAATGTTGTTGGATTGTAACTGATTCGACACGTTAAGTGCACTAATAGTTGCATGTATGTTGAACAGGGGGGAAAAGGTATCAGTAAAAGCATACACGTCTCTCTTCCCTCCTTAATTAGGAAAGGGAGCTCACAGTACCAAGTGCAAAATGTGGCCGGAGCTCAAGCTTGTGCTTTTCTCATGTGAAACCAGTTTAATTACAGCACAGTTAGCAAAAGTAAATGTAATTATTCTGTAATTACTGTTTTATTTTAAACTGTGATGGATGCTGAAGTAAACTTAATTGTGTGCTAGAAAAATCTAGTAAACCAAAGGTGGGACACTATGAGGAGAAAGTTTTTATAGAGTGTTCAGGAAGTAGAGACAAGATTGAGAAGACCTTCAAGAGTGAGGAATTGGGTCACTTAGGGACTGATTTTGCTTGTTTAAGCTTTTAACTTAAAAAAAAAAAAAATAATAATGCATCACACCAAACCCCAAAAAAACACTGCTAGCACTTACCTGGTAGAAGCTAGTGAGCTCTGTGTGGATGGTGATCGAGAACTCTGACTACCACCAGCAGAAGCAGTCATAGGAAGCTCTAAATTGGACTAGAAAATTTGAAAAGAAAAAGAAAATTGATTTAATGGTTGTATAATAGGACTGAGTGTATCAGGAGGGTTTATAATCCTTTGTATTTGAAGAGATGTTACAAGCAGATGAATGTGTTTTTCTATTTTACCATAAGTATACTTCATTGTTGAATTTAGGAGTTGCCCTTGAAAGACACTCATCAGTGGACCACAGCTGTCAGTCAAGATATTGGTGGCAGTTAACTGGAAAGCTCACCTGGTGAAAGTACATTTGAAAGGGTGTAGTTAAATCAGGATTTGCTTCTAGAACATCAGCTAACAATTTGTCGATGGTTCTGTTGAAGCTTTTCAATTCACGAAGATCAATGTCTCTTTCTTCCCGTGTTTCTGTTTTAGCTTTCTTCAGAGACTGAATTTCTCTGGATAGTCTGGAACACTTTTAGCACAAATATTTTTAAAGCATTGCTATTATGAAAATGCAACACTTTTTCAGAAACCTGCTAAGTTTAAATTCTGTGGTTTTAACCATACTACTGTCTATCACTATAAAGTTAGAAGTTGTCATTAATGAATATACAGACCTGTTTCATAACCCTTTCTAGTTTGGGCTTCTGTTCTTCTATGTCTTTGTTCAGCTGCAAAATAAGAGCTTGTTTTGCCTTCTTTTGCTCTTGGAAGAGGGCCTCCTGCTTCAGTACTGTATCAATTTTTTTTTCCATGCTCTGCAAATTCATTCGAACAGCAGTTTAAGTTTATAAAGCGGTTCTGATATCCTTTCACTTTCTGTATTACTTTGTGGGAGGGTCTGTTACGGCTACTACTCGTTACTAAAGGTAGCTCAAGCAATTAGTACTAAACCAACTAAAACTAAGTAAAGTTTGATGTAAAGTTATCCACTACCTGCATTTAGTGCTCAGCCTGCTAAGTTAAGAGTCAGCTAGCTTTCTTGAGAAAGGTAGAGCCTTCTAAAAAATCATATCCCTTCATACAAAGCACAATATATAAAAAGAACAGGCGAAAGTTTGTCCAAGAATTTCCTGTTCTTTCAATAGGATAGCTTGCAGGGATTTAGCTACATGCTGCAGCCTTGTCTCTTTGACCAGAACTTTTGCTGGTATTTTACCTGGAGGTTTTCCTGAAGTTCCTTGATCTGTCTTTGTTTGTATCTGTATTTTTCATCAACAGCCCTTTTCTCCTCCTCTAGTTTCATTTTTTCCTCATATTCCTCACCTGTGATACCAAACAATGAGGCAGCATTAATGCTGGACAAGCAGTGTATGCAACTCAATTTTCACTTTAAAACAGATTGCACTTTAAAGTAACTGCATCACAGAGTATGACGATATTAGTGTTGGGAGTATTGCAGAGACCTCAATGTTTAAGGGTTTTTTTTAATACTCTACTACTAATTCCAAATCACTGTGAAAAAGTAGCTGGCTTCATAAGAGAGAATGATGTAAGAGCTACTGTTTCCAGGGCCAGCAGAGGGCACAAAAGTTAAATAATCAAATGTTTTCTAGACTCAAGTTTAAGTAATTTCTCATGGTGATGCTTTTTATACACCGAACAAAGAAAGTTCCACTGAAGGACAGCAACCTTATGAAGTCTTAAGTGGCAACAGAAACAACAGATGAAGATATTTTCAAGAATTCTGAGGAATTTCCAATATCCCAAAACTTCTCGTTAGGTAGTCCGTATTTTAAAATCTGCTGAGACTACACTAAAATAGTGCAGTTTAAGTTCTACTCTTCCTCATAATTTTCCCAGATGACAGGTTACTACTTTTTTCCCCCGCTTCCATGTGAAAATCGGAGATAATTGTTGTGTAGCCAAGGGATTGGTCTTCATCACTAGAGTACATGTGCCTAAGCTGCCTGTGTAATTGCTCTGGGTACAGTTTTGTGCCCCAGCTGGTTGAGTCTACCACGAGAAGGCCAGTAGTGGCACAGCTTGTTCTGCTTATGTAACTTGAGTTAGCAGCTGTGTGTGATACAGCACTACAGAGAAAGTGGTGCTTTTTGTACTGTGCAAAGTTTTGTTCACTAAAGCTATGTACTTCAGTGGGCACTCCTTCCTTTCTCCCGGTAATGGCTTTTTTTCCCCCCAGTAATTGTCTTTATGCTTTACCTCTTCTGAATGCTTCCATTCACAAAATTTATATAGGCTTAGAGATTTTTCACATAAATCAAATGTAAGAATGTAAATATTAGTTAATTACACCTTATGGCACTTTCTTCTGTGCTTATTCTGCTGAACTATTCAGAGTAGCATATGAATTACACTCCCTTTTGCTACTGTCAGTTTAGTCTCTCTCTCTGATTCATTCTTTTGTGCCATGGAACTTCGCCACTATATACCTGAGTTATACAATCATCCGTAACTCACACAGCAATAAGCAATTTCTATTTTACATACTTGTCTCAGTGACTTCCTTGAAAGAATTTCGATAATTGCTGTTACAGTTGTTAAGTACGCACAAAGTGTTTTCCAGAGCTACAATTTCTTTTTCAGCTTTGCAGATCTTTGCATCTAAATTGTCACCTTCACGTTGAAGTGCTTCCTTTTCCTGTGCAGCCTGAAAAATAAAACTGATATTTTAGGTGACTGCACGTATACTGAAAACATTAGGACAACTATACAGGAAAAAAAAAAAAAATAAACCTACGATATTTACAGGTTAAAATCCTAGGTAGATATGGGGGCATATCTGTGTTGTCAGGCTTGAACTGAGATTTGCGTTACTAGGTAACTGGAAGGAGTAGTTATTTACAGTATTGGAAGTTCTTTGAGGTATTTCATCCATGTGCATTTCATTATAAGTATCTGCCTCTCCATCTAAGTTCACCAAGTCCTGATGAGCAGTATCCACACTGCATACAAAGTAGTTTCCGTGCTTTGTACTGCTGATGTGAACTGCAGCACATGCTTCACATCTGTTTCCTTTACCCACAAAACCCAAGTAAGTAATTTTATAATGTACGATCTCAACTCTGAGAGAGTGTTAGAAGTCATCCAGTTTGTCTGGAAATTACTCACTTGTAAGTCTGTTCTTCTGATCAGTGAGATTTAAGAAACAGAGCTAGCGGGTGAAGGAAAGTAATTTCTATGGTCCCTCAGAAAATGTGAGATAGTGAAAAATCTCCATAGTTGTAGAAGGTATACACCCACAGTGGTTTTACTGAGGGTCTTTTGCTGTGCTAGATCTCACAGTAGCAGAAATACCATCATTAAGAAATTTAACACTTAAGAATGAGAAAAAGATGGACTTCAGAGCCAAGATCACATCTAGAAGCATTTTCCTTTAAGAGGATATCAGATAATTTGTGGAGATCAAAAATAACAGATTTTTGTTCCAGAATCAGGGTATTGCATTATGGATAGAGACTGATATTTTTAATTTTTTTTTTCTCCAACAAAAAACTGAACTATGCAGGGGAAGGTTGACATTCTTCAACGTCTAAACACCATATGGTGAAATAAATACTTAAAAATAACTCTGAAGGGTAGAAGGATTTAAGATAATGTGGGACTGTGATAAACTTGTTTCCAGCTTATATCAGATTACCACAAGGTTTCTTGTGTCTTTGTAAGTTAATAAGCACTGAATTGAAAATTTTCAACCTGCTCAAAATTAAGGGCTGACCACAGAAATTCATGTGGAATTGTTGTATCACTTAACCAACCAATAGCATCAGATTTAGACTGAAAGTAAGCAGTAGGCAAAGAGGTTGTCTTAGTTACTTGAATAGAGCCCAGGGAAATCTATAGCTTCAATACTTGCATTATAATGAATTATGTTGATAAAATACCTTAATTATATAGTAGGTATGAGTTTTCTCCTCTTCTTCCAGTGGCATCATGACAACAGTAAGAATTTCATATCTGCATCTCAGTTTATCAATTTTATTTAGGCGATCTTGAAATTCAGCACTGATTTATTTGGGGAAAAAATAAAGGGGTTGAGAAAGTGTTTTGTGGGCAGTTCTTGCTCTAACACTTTAAATTATTGGTGTTATTCCGTCAGCCTGCCCACATACTAGGAGGCAGTAGCAGTTGTGCTGCTACTGGTTTTTGTTGCTTTCTGGGTTCTCCAAGCCAGTCATCCGTTCTTCTGGTTACCTACACTTCTCATGCAGTTCTAACCTGAGGCAAATTTATTTTCATATTCCAGATCATTGCAGCTGGGGAGGCTGTGCCACAGTTCTTCCCAAAAATTTTTAAAAGTTTGGCATTTAAATCCTACAGCTGCACAAGCTGCCCCCTGCTGATATTATCTTAATATTGCCACTACTAGCTGAGCATAAGCAACAGTAGGCAACAACCCCAAATCAAATTACATGGAAGTATCAATTAGTTGTATAATTATCACAAGGAAAAAAGCCACACAGTCTGCACTCTCAGTGAGCAGTTAAGCCTTAGTCACACTAAATCACTCTAATTTCCTATTGTGTGGGGTGTGGTTAGCAGAGGAGTGAATAAAAAGCTTGCCAGATTTCAGCAGTTCAGCTGCTGAAGTGTTGATTTTTGGCTGGATGTAGATACTGGGATTTCAGAGCTAAAACTGTCACAGATAACTTTTCCCCTCTGTAATAATCAGTGCAAGGTATTTCATATATGGTTGCTTTATAAGAGGATACATACATAATTCAGAAGATTTAATTTTGTTATATAGGACACACAAAGGAGAGCTCATGTGTTAAAAGCATGAAAAACCCAAAACAAATCAAAGAAAGAAAGCACGGTTTTATCAAGCAGTTGGGAGTAAACCCTTTATAAAAGCAACTTTTCTGTTTTAAATATTTTGTCATACCTCCAGACACACTGATTTCACATTTCCTGATTATTTTGAAAAATGCACATGACATGTACTTTAAAAAGATGTCTGCAACTGGGGTTTCTTCTCAGTTCTGTAAAGGATCGTCCCTAACAGAATAAACAGTACTCTCTTGTTCACCAAGTTCTTAAAGCTATAGGCTGGATTTCAGAAGAGGGATCTCTTGCTAGCTTCAACTGTCTCAGTATATAACTTTGAGCAAGACTTACTTCATTCTCAGTTTCTCTAATTGGTGAAATTGGGTAAAATGCTTCTCTTTTTTCAGTATGTCCACATGTAAAATATACTCTGGAAAAGTTACAAGTTTAATTTATGTAAGAGTAGTTACCTTAGGTGTTGCCGTTCCTGATCCACAAGTCTTATCTGGGAATCCAGCATTGCCTTATGAATCTTAATTTCCTCAGTTCTTTCTGCTATGGCTTTCTCTAACTCCAGTTTTTGTTTTTCCAGTGTTAGAACTTTCTCTGTCTTATTACACAGAGTATCTCGAAGGCGGTTCAATTCCAGTTTTAAGAGATTGTGTTCGACCATCATCTCCTAATAAATGCCAAAGAGGTCTCAAAATAAGAAAGTATCATTTTTAATTATGATATTTATGATAATTATTTTTTTATAAAGCATCCATTATTTTATCTTTTATTTATACAACTGTAAGACCCATTTTGCTCTGCATTTGAAAATGTTCTCCATTTCTCATTTGCTAACAGTTAACACGGTGAGCGCGATAGGGGTAGGCTGTGTCCTGAATGGTTTTATACAAATTCATCAGGCTTTCTGATTCAGACTGAGTTATGGGTTGTTAGACGTTTACATCTACGACTTTCTTTCAGTTAGCATCATGAACGGTAAGACTATGAAGGTGCTTTCAAAGAAATTAAGCAGACCTTACAAGGAATTTTCTGAAGCAGTTAATACCTCACTTGAACCACTGTAACTGTCTTGGAATATGTTCTAGATTTAGTATGTCTACAAGTCATGTTGTTAGTTAAGCAAATTTATATATACCAAAACTCATGAAAAGCAGTAAGTGGTGAATTTCAATGGCACGCACACACTTTGAATCGTTAAAAAAAGTAGTCTCTTACGGATCCCAAACTCTGGACTATTTCTTTTCTGAGTTCCTTTATGCCATTGGCTTTTTTCTTTTGTTCCCCTGAATTTCATCCTCAAAGAAAAGTTCCAAGGTAAGGAGAGTATTCACTGAGGAGCAAGTGCACCAGTTAGGTCAACAGCAAAACTTCCCCTTGCTGCTCAGACCCTGTATTGTTCTAGTACCTTAGTGCTTCTTTCAGGAAGGCTACAGCTTATTGCAGGAAAAAGTGTTCAGTAATTAGAGGACTGGGAACTGTTTTTTTCTGTTTATCAAAATATAGGGAGAAAGACTGCCATTTTATTTCTAATACCTTAAATTAGAATGTAGATAGGTCCAAATAATCTGCTGGAAAATGTCCCACAATTTAATAACAAAACTGTGTCAAACTTAGTAGTTGGCATCACAGATGGAGAATAAAAATTCAGTGCTAGGTAAATATGTCCTTAAACAGTAAATATCTTTTCTATTTCAAAGGCAATCGTTTCTCAGAAAAAACACACTGACCAGGTGGATATTGTAGCACAAGTAATGTGTGATTAAATTGATAACTCAAAGAAACTTTATGCTGCATACACAGGAGATGCAACACTGCCTAGTAAAACAATAGCGATGAAAATGACTTCAAAGTTTGGGAAGGAAGGTGTAAGTCAAGAAACTACAAAGGGGATTCTTACGGATATAATGATGTACCACTGTGGGAGGCAGACAACAGCCTTCAAATCAAGTCATGAGTTTATGTATTTTAAAAACCAAACAAACGTGTCCTGTATTAGTAAAGTTGCAAAATAATACTGTACCTGCTTAATGGCTTTAGCTTTTTTTAACTCCTGATCTGATCTCTCATTGAAAAGATTTAGTTCATCTATCTTGATCATCATACCGCTTGTTTCTTCTCCCATCTTATCCATTGCTCTCTTGATGAAATGGACATCACTCTGTTTCCAAAGTAAGTTATGTTTAATTTATTTCAGTGAATGTAGTTTGCACCAAAACCTACCAGTTAATTTTAAATGAGATATTTTTATAAGTCCTGGAACCAGGAACCATCTTCATCTTGTGCCCATATGCAGCTCTGCAAACAGTGCCCAGAGCATTGCAGTCCTCATGCAGAGTGCTGTTGCAATATTCATGTCATTGCTTGTTTTATCTGGAGTGTAGTAGTGTTATTTATACAATATAGGTCTTTCAGCCAATAAGGCAGTTCTGATACAATAATGTATTTTGGTCTAGATAAAAAAATCTGGCGTGTCTGAATAAATTCCCGGAGGTGTGCTTCAATGTTTGATTATACTCACTAATCAAATTTTGCATCTCCTCAAAACTGAAGTGTGGGCACCAGTTGCCCAACATTAAACCCTGTTATTGCATGGATCTCCAGGTAAAGGGCTCTCCTATAAGAGAGACTGAGCAAATTTCTTCTTAACTATCACTTTGAGAAACCAGCTGTGATGTTTTATTCACAATCTGACTTTCATCTTTGTATGGTTTCTCTTTGAAAAGAGGTTTCAAAACTTGCTAAAATGTAGCCAATTAATAAACAAATGCATTTCTTATAAATTGGCTACAGGAAAACTGACTGGTTCGTATCTACAAGAAAGATAAGTGCATTTTTTAGAGAATTAATGGTGGTCACTGGATAGTGGAAAACCAGAGAACAAGCACGTATATGCAAAATTCTCACACGGGAATAAAGACAGAGAAATCATAGAATGGTTTAGGTTGGAAGGGACCATAAAGATCATCTAGTTCCAACCCCCTGCCATAGGCAGGGACACCTCCCGCCGGCCCAGGTTGCTCAAAGCCCCATCCAGCCTGGCCTTGAACACTTCCAGGGATGGGGCATTCACAGCTTCCCTGGGCAACCTGTTCCAGTGTCTCACCACCCTCAGAGTGAAAAATTTCTTCCTAATATCTAATCTAAATCTACCATCTTCCAGTTTGAAGTCATTCCCCCTCGTCCTATTTCTAAATTACGTATCAGGATGGGGTCAACTAACTCGAATATATTACTTAATTGAAGGGACAGTTACTTTCTACAATTTTAAATGCAACTGTATTTATAATTTTATGAAAAATATAAAAGCAAGTAGTAGCATCACAGAATAACATTCTTTTTCTACATGGTCCTAACAATAAATTCAGACACTTGCAAGCAGTCAGTCACATCTTGAAATGAAAGCTAAGCTTGCCTTTACAACATTTCAGTGCTTGTCTTCCTGCTAAGGTGCCGCAGTTGTGCAGTAATGACTTATTTTTCTGGAAGGTATAGAGAACATACGAAGTTTTCCACACAGGTTAAACAAAGTTCAGGTATCTTTTAATCTAAGACCAAGTTATTAATCAATAAGACCCAATTTACTCAATTCACTGAGGTTTCTAGATGTTTACACAGTCAACCTGATGTTCTAAGGAAGTCACCTGAAGTTTCTTGTGCTGTGCACGTAAAACATCATATACATTTTTCTTTTCCTCTAAAGTTTTCTTAAGTTCAGCAACTTTTGCTTCCAAAACTTGTTTTTCATCTGCATTAACCTCTCCTTCTAACCGTGACAGCCGTCTCTGTACTTGCTGAATATAAAAATCCTGTTAAAATAATTTTTAAGAGAATTAATAGTCTGAGATAAGCAATTATAGCCTTCCCATAAGGCTAAAACACTGCATATAAACTTGGATCTAAATGTTGGCTTTAGGACAGTCACCCAATTAAGCTATTGTTTTATAATAATTTATGGTTTATAGACCTCATTAACAAAATATTCTTAGATGACTGATGTGCAGTGATGGTTCAGGAGTAATCTTCTAGAACAGTAACAAAGCATACTCAGCACAGTCTGCTGTAGGGAGGCTTACAGTGGAATTCCCATCTTGCTGTTAACAGCGTATGCTGATATAAAAGAGCAAATTTTCAAAGTGGTGCATAGGAAATATGCACAAAATCCAATTAGTAAATAACAGGAATTTGGCATGTACCTCTTGCTTTGGCATGTACTTATTGCTTTAAAGTTTACCCTGAGGTGTCTGGTTCAGAGGGATCAAAGTAAAGAACTGATTTGAGAAATTACTGGGAAAAGCAGCAGATCTAAAAAATAATGAAATACACAAGTGCATAATGTAGGTAATACTATAGCAAATTTCACTTATTTCAATTTTATCCATATATCTAGAGACAGAAATAAATGCAAACTTCAAATTACACTGCATGGTATTTCCAAAATGGGAAGATGTTGACAAAGATTACAGAACTCAAGCAATTTACTCTCATTAGACCCAAGAAACAATCATAGTATGAGAGTACGTCAATATTTTACCTGATTATATATTAATTCTTGTTGTTTTAATGCATCTGCATCAAGTCTGTGCAGTCGACTCTTAAGATTTTTAAGTGATGTTCGACTTCCCTCAATTTCCGCTAGAACACACTTCTCCTTATCCTTTTGCACCTTTAACTCTTGAGTCTTCTTGAAAAGTAGTTCTTTTAACTGGTTCATTTCTGTTTCTTTTTCCTGGTGACAAATTAAGTAGTAAGAAATGATTAATCACATCAGAAGTAATTTCTGAGGAATTATTTGCCTTTATTAATCAGTATATGTGAGTATTTGAATAAATATAATACAAAGCTTTTCAGTGGTTTATTAAAACTTGTAATTGTGTGTACATGTATGTACATATGTGTGCCTATGTAAGGTGGAATCATTTTGTTTGAAAAATTAATTACACATTTTAAAATCACTTGCTTATTCTCCGAGGTAAGTTGCCATCAGTGCAGGAAATGAGGTTTTAGTAGGGTCTGTTGTAGTAAGACAATGCTGGAACAAACTGAAACAGTACTGAAAACAAAATTGAGATTATTTTCTTTTTATTAGCCTAACAAGGAAGACAACTTTATTCTTTCCCTCCCTCCCTCCTTCCACCCCACCCCCCCAATAACCAAAGACCTTCCAAAGCTCAGGCCGTTCAGCATGCTGGTTTCCTGTAAGGTACATCTCTAAAATGAGTCACGTGGCATCACAATCATGTTACAAGAGACTCACATTTAACTTGAGTATGGTACAGAGGTTGAAGATGCACATTTAAATTAATATAGCAAAACACCTTACAATTCACTTTTCTGCATTGATTACAAATGTGCTTATTCTTGATTTTTATATGTATACATTGTGAAATTTGCTTGGGAACCATCTTCCTGGCTTTAATAACACTGAAAGATAACTCCTTCTCTAAGAGTTCATTCTACCAAACAGAATTTTTTTGTAGTTGAACTAGCTGTAATTGCAATTCCAAATCCCAAACTCGGGAAGTAAAAAGCAGGTGTAAGTTTAATATGAAATCATTATGGCCTGTAGCATTTTACAGTGAAGTTAGCAGGCTTTGGATCATGCATGAACAAAGGAATTTAATTTCAGAAGTAAACTGGTTTTATGCATGTGCCCAGTTCTGAGCTGTATTTCTGATGCTAGTGAAAATAATGCATTTGTCTACTAAAACTGGATCACAATTTGACCTTCATTTTGTAGTCTTTCTTGCATATCTAAATTCATTTATTTAATAGAGATTATTTCTCTCCCTTTAAGTGAGGTTGCTAACAGAGATAAGATACTCAATGAGCTTCACTGTGCAACAGTGTTTTGCCGCAGATTGAAGAGGCACAAGTATCACAGAACTAAAGCACAAAATGGTGACTTTTCATCCACATTGTTCCTGTAAATATCTCTTCACAGTAAATTAATAGATGCAGCAAATAGCCATGTGTGTCTAATGGTGATGGAAAGCATGCTTCTGACTAATACATTACAGACATTGTTCAAGAACAGTTCATCCCAGTTAAAATATTACCCTGAAGCTGCCAAGCTGCCAAGCTCAACGTCATCTTAGGTTATCCGCCACAGATAATGGTTTAGCCACCCTGGTAACAGTCTTAAGGGGAAGTAAATAAGGTTTTCATTTTAATGAAATATTATATCATTCCAACTTGTTTTCAAATTATCTGAGAAACCAAAACAGTAAGGCAGGCCTGTAATTTAAGAACACTCACTATGGGAGAGATACCCCTTCTCTAGTTTCTGTATGACTGTTTAAAATTTACAATTAATGCCCATGGAGTTAAAAAAAGTTTGAAAAATAACGCTCAGTCTGCTGCAAAGGACTATTTCACATACATGCTACAGGAAACACAAAATAGGAGGAGAAAAAAAAAAAAGGATGCACAGATACAGCTTTGTTGTCACTTGTGTGGGAACACCTGCTGTCACATTCATTTAACCTGGTCATCTTACAGTAAAGAAAGCTTCAGCATATCCCATACTCAATTGCCCAGCAAAATGTAAAAAAATATTTGTAGCAAGTTTAGTCAGAAGCTAAGTAGTAAAATACTTCAGGAGAATGAGTAGCAAAATGACAAAACAGTAGAAACATTTCCTGAAATGCAGGAAAGTTTGGATGATTGCATTACAACATTGCGTTTATTCAAAAGTCCTTTCATCAGATGATAATGAATTAGGACATTTCTATTCCTATACTTAATTTGCATCATAAGAAGTAGGGCTTGAATTTAAAAAAAGTATTATTAGACATATTAAAAAAATAGTCACCATATTACAGCCTGTTCATGCCACTTCCCAGATAAAAATCTTTATTCATCATGAAAATTAAATCTAAAGTGATCCAATAATTATTTAATAGTCCAAGTTAGACATAGCAGAGTATCATGTAGTAGAATTAAAATAATGAAGAGGAGACTAGGCCAGCCAAACCGGATTAAAAGATTTCAAAATCTTTTTTACTCCTAGTTTACCAAAGTCATAGGTCTTTGCAGGTTTATAAGTTTTGGTGGTGTTTTACTAAAGCCAAGAAGTTTTCAGTGGTAATGTTACTAACAAGTCATTCTGACAAGACTCTCGCTCCTTAACAACCTTATTGATGGGAAACTGACAGAAGTTGAAGGACCCTTGCTCCTCAACAGCCCTTAAAACAGAATGTCTGGAGATGTGAATTCCCAAAAGAGCTAAGCAAAATACAAGATTCTGAAATTTTTCAGTATTGTTACGAAGCAGAAGCAAAACATTACTATATCTTTCTAACAAAATTTGCCGCATTCCAGTAGATAAATACCATTTCAATCAAGCCAAGAAGGTGTAAGTAGCTTTTAGCTGATGTCAGAGGTAAATGCCCTCTTCCGTACGCTGATGCAGTCAGAATACTGGATTTCTATCTGATCTGTACAATGAGAGTTCCTGTATCCTATGTTAATATATGGGGACACCATCGTCTGAATCACTAGGACCACTTACTTTCCTCCAGTGTTTTCCCAACACAAATACCAACATATCTACATGCACGTTACTTCGTCATTTGATGAAATAGCTACATATCATATTAGCACTTACATTCCATTTTAATCCATAAATGTTTGTTCTAGATAGAACTTGCAAATTCAAATGGATTCTCATTTGCAGAAACCATGATAAACATTTTACCTTGACAATTTTTTCTTTGTCCTTTAGTATTTCTTCCATCCTCAAAGCTTTGTTTTCTGAACTGAGTGTCTCCTCAGTCACAAGCTTCAGCTTATTGGAAAGACTTGTATTTTTTTCATTAAGAAAGCTTAATCTAAACAAAATTACATGATTTAACAAGTTAAATGTATGTTGCATATACAACACTGCCAAAACCAAGCAGCATACCTTACTGAGCACTTGCCTAGTAAAGCAGGCTAAACTTGAATCTATGATAACCAAGGCCCTAACTGATTTTTTCATGCCCTTTAAAAACAACGATTACCCAGGAGTATTTCCTAAGTTGCCCAGTGCCGGAAACTGTGCAGGACATGAAGTAACCAGAAAGTTGGAGGCTCTAATCTTCAATAATATTTAAGGTTCTTTGCTAGCTCAAGGATGTGATTATATTACTAATCCTTACAAATGATATTTTTAAAGGTCTGTTTCTTACCTGGCTTGTTTTTTCTGAATTTCTTTCTTCAGATTGGTTACTTGTGTTCTCAAAGACTCTAGATCAGATGCAGTTCTGTCCACAGTGGATTTCAAAGCATCCAGCTAATCAAATACAAAATGGAACAATCAAGCTCTTATTTACTTTGGAACGTTACGATATTTAAAATTGTAGGGGGCCTATTTATCGGAAAGTATTCTGTGTCTTTTGACAGTGTTTTCCAAATAAGAAGTGCTGCAAATTCTGAGATGCTGTAAATTGGCCCAGCTAGTAAACTCAACAGAGCAATTTATGTAATCTGAATACTGGGGCAAAATACTTAAGAATACAGAATGAACTATGAAGATGCTGTGTGCTGCAGTTCTTGTCCAACAGCACCTGTATAAGTGGAACCATGGTTT
This sequence comes from Vanellus vanellus, assembly GCF_965231255.1. Lineage (NCBI taxonomy): Eukaryota > Metazoa > Chordata > Aves > Charadriiformes > Charadriidae > Vanellus > Vanellus vanellus. Next base: position 9,723,954 of record NC_138913.1, read on the forward strand.
CACAGAGCACAGCTGTCTTCGAAGAGATTCTTTGTGAACACGGATACCCTTATGTATCTACTAAATATTTCTAATTCAAACTTCATTGGGATTTTTATAACTGTATTATTTTGATTAAGATAAGGGAACACTGTGACAAAAATACACACATTTAATTTGGCAAAAAATACATGACAGCACGCACTCATTAAACAGGATAGGAATACTTTACAATTGGTCATTAGTCTTCACAGTATCATTTAACAGTGTAATTGTCTTCACTTTCACAGATGAAGAAACCAGATCAAGTGTATGTATAGCAGGTCTCTCTCTGTACCAGAATGAGAAACCGGGAGATCACAAGTTGTCAGCTCAACTGTAAGTCTGTTTCTTTCCTTGTTTCTCACTTAGGTTCTAACACCTAATAGTGGGAGACTGTTTCATTATCACATTATGTAGTATTAATTGTGAAAAACATCAAGCAAGAATCTCACAGTTTAAAGATTAAAACGTAGCAATTCTGTGAACCCTCAAGTTTGCATGAATTATAGGGTAATCTAATAGCCTACACCTTGTTTGAGCTACATACAGTTTAATTAGGATATCAGTTTATGAACCACCTGCTACAGAGCAGCTATCCAAAGTTGAGGCAACAGCAGATGCAGTTTTTTTTAAATTACCAAACCTGCTGAGTAGCCTAGTGTTACCTAAGTAAGTTTTCTCTTAACAAGAAAACGGTAATACAAGTGTATCCCTTCTCAAGAGGCGTGCAACTTGAATTCTCTCTTAGAAATACTGCTACAGGCATTTAAGTAATTAAACAGCGCAGCTCATTCCTAGCTTTAAATGCAGATTAAATACAAATAATAGAGTAAGTATGGACAGCATCAAGCAGGGCTTGATCACAGGGCAGCCCTATCCTACTGCCTTTTGATTAGAAAGCCATGTGAAAGCATTTGTTTGTTTTAGTGTTGTGTTTTTTGTTTGGGTTTGTTTTTTGGTTTTTGGTGTTTTTGGTGTTTTTTTTAAGAATGTTAACCTGACTAGAAGGGCCACCAACACTCACTTCTGAGAGCACGGGATAGCAATTGTTTGGAATCTGGAAGAGTTTTCTCTTATCTTTATACAATACTGCCGTCTACGTATGCTAAAGGCAAGACACATCTGCTTCTGAAGCATCTAATAGTGTTACACCATTTCAGAGAAAATTCATTCATTTTATACCAACACAACAGAGAAGACAAGCTAATCTCTTCACCACTATCAATTAAAGGATTAAGTTGAGGGTTCAGATCCCAATAATCATGAATAGACTGAGAAAAGCAGACATTTTGTTGAATTATTGAGTCTAGTCTAAAACCAGAGAAAAGTAAATGCTATTCGTTTATTTCCTCCATCTAGTCAAAAGTTAAGAGTTTCAGTCTGTTTTTCTGAACTGTTTGGTCATGCTTACCTCATCCTGCAGCTGAACCCTGTAAGCATCCTGAGCTTGATACTCATTTCGGAGGCTAGTAGCTTCCCGTTCAGCAGAAGAAATTTTCTTTTCGTATTCCATATTATTAAGAGTTTCATTTACCAAAAAGGAAGTCTTCTCTTTCAGCACAATTTCTTTCTTCCTGATCTCCTGCTTTATCTCTGTTATTAGCTATCAGGATAAAAACATTTTAGATTTGCTTGCATTAATTAAGATATGTTAGATTAATAAAGGGCACAGCCAGAAGATAGATTGCTGTTAAGACTACTCTTTGCATGGGACAGCCTAGTTATCACATAATTCTTAAATTACTTTATTCCACTAATACATCGCAACACCAAATACTAAAATTGTTTTGGATTAGAAACTTCAAAAATATTCCAATAATTAAAAAAAAAATACACCATAAACTTGTATGAAATAAAAATAATTTTGATTGATTGAATAGGGAAAAAAGAGCTATGTGAACAAAACTTCACATAGACTTGAAACGGTGGAAATGCAAGAGGAAAATTACTAACAGTAGTGATGCTTACTTTAGCTGATAGATTTATAGCTATTCAGTGAAAATTGTGTATTTTGAAAGATTAAGTAAAATATTAGCTACAGGGAAAAATATACTATAGTTCAAATGTAAAAACAGAATCTGTTTACAAAAGCATCAGTAGGACTATTCTATGAACAACTAATATATGGAATGTTGGCCAGAGCTGGGTTTTTTTGTTGTTGTGTTTTTTTTAATACCTGCTTATTGTTGGTGTTGGTTTGTTTTTTTTTTTTAATATCTGTTTGTTATTTTCAGGAATATTCTGGCCTGAAATACTATGAAATCTAAAATATTTTGTCTCATTTAGGCTGTTATATTTTCTGTTTATTAGGAGTTCTTCTGGCTTGTCATTTTCTATTAGTATATTTTTTTAGTGTTGTATCTTAAGCCTGTTTAAACCATGTTTCTGCTCAGGGTACAGCTAATACCTATATGGACAACATAACAAAGCTGGTATTCTTTCAGCAGGAAAATATCATACTATCAGAGCTAAGGATTTAGGTAGAGCCTTCTCGTACATGCAATTATGCTTTCCTCCCCCTTCAAAAAAAGCCATTGTTACTTTGGAATCCACATTTATAAATTTTTCCTCTACACTGATCCTTCAGGCTTTTTCTGGTGCATCTGTTCTATTGCCCTGCAGAACTTTCTGAGGAGTTCACCCTTCTCCTGTCAAAGCCAGGATAAAATATACTTTATTTGTACCTCTCACCATTGTACTATCTGTGCATAAGACACTGACAAAACCAATGATGACTATATCTTTTAGAAATTAATACTAACTCATAACACCTAACAGGATCTTTTTTGGATTAGAAGAGCGCTGTTGCTTCTCTCCATTTGCAGAACGTACTGAAGGACCAATTTTTAAACTTAATGTGATTATTTATCATAATTTTGAAATAAATGTTAGTTGTGCATTTGTTCACAAAGGTAGCAGTGGTAATTCCTTCAATAATAATCTTCTATTTTCTTTTGTATATTGCATCCCAGACACAGAATCACCTTCATGCAGTTGACTGTCCTTACACTGTAATGTCCTGTCTTCCTACTTCTTAGATTCTTAGCTCATAGAAAAGGAAATACTGAAACTGGCATGCTTTGCATTTTCCAACGACCTTGAGATTGAAAATTAAACCTTACATAGTATCAAGCAGAGTACCATTACTTACACTGAGAGATACTGCTTTCAAAATAAATTCTGCATGTATTTCAGTTATATCTGAACTTTGAAACACCTTAATAGAATAGAGATATAAACACAAAGAGAACACTGAACATCTAAAAGACCCAGTCATTCCACATGCAACTGGCAAAATTCCTACCAATATCATAGACACAAAAAGTAGGGTGATATAGTGATATGGGTCAGTTACAGCAGCTTTACCAAAGCACTGTGATCAATCTGTTGATCTCTTTTCTGCATCTGTTGTATTGCATTCTCCCACTGCCTGATGACTTCTTGCCTTTCCTGATGAACTCTTCGAAAATCTTCAGCTGTCTTGTCAAGCTCTATCTGTTCAAAAGAAAGCACCCCCATAATTTTAGATTTTAAAAATTTCATATATAACAAGATATCTCCAAGAACCTTAAGCACAAACCTGAGCTGTTATGGTTTCTGTAAGCTCATTATCAAGAGCTCTGCGCTTCCGATTTGCTTGCATGGTCAACTTTTCTACTTGAAGGGTTAATGCCTAAAATGAATTGATACAAAAGTATAATGTATTTGAAAACAAATATATAATGTCTTATAAATTATTAAAGCTCTGCTATAATTAGGGGTAAAATTACTGAGGCATCAGTTTTTGTTTCTGTTTTAGAGGGGGAAAAAACCCAAACAAACAAACGTGAGAATCTAGCCTCCCAAATTTTTGGTCACGCAAGAGGCCACAATCTCTTGTCAGCCCTTGGGACCAGACTGGAGTCAGGCTAAAGCAATCCTCCACCATGGATAAATGCATATATAGTGTCCATCAGCTATCTCACTGTTCCTACTAAGCTGTGTGTGTGACTTGCTAACATTAACAATATCAGTGAGACTGTTTGTGTAAGCTAAAGTTTTTGGGTTAAGTATTTAATGAGTAAAAATCAATTTTCTCCTCCCTGTATTTAAAGGCTGAAAAGAATATTAACTAGAGATACTTATCTCTAAATTAATATATTTGAGAACTAACCCTTACAAAGTCTGAACTTGTGACTGGAGTGTCTATTTATACCATCGTTCATTATTCTAGGCAGCTTTACTGAAATAGCTGTACTTGGTTCTCAGTGCTATTATTAACAAATTCAGTTCTAATGGGAAAATCTACACTATTTATCCTCTCTTAATTCTACGGCACTGTTTTCTAGACTTTATTACCCATTTGTGCACGTGCTCAGAAAAACTAAAATTTTACGGAGATGAACAAACAAAGTAATCTCTTCAATTATGTCTTTCACCTTTTGTAAAGATTGTTCTCTCTGACGTTTAAAATGGACCTCATATGGAATTGCACTGTTATGCTAAGTGGAAACTAGTTTAAACACGCTGTTGTACAAAATCTCATCTCCGTCTTACCTGACTTGATAACATAACAAAGTCTTCAAATGCTAAAACCACTCTCTGCTTTGTTTCTGAAAATGGCTGCAATTTCTACTTACTCCTAGTTTCCCTTCATCTTGTTGTGCATACTTCTGGATTGTAATAGCATCATTATCTATACGATTCGATTCCTTTATCCAGTTCTCCAGAACTTCCTCATCACAGTTCATCTGTTGTTTCAAGTTTTCCAGCTTCTTAGTGGTTTTACTTATAGTATTCTAATAAAATTAGAGATAAATTAAAGGGTCAATATTAAATGTCTAATATTTTCTTTGCATGGTAACTGAAACAACCAGTTAAAGCTACTGTAACAAGTTTGCATACATCTTCTTGTCAACGGAATTGCTAGTTTTCTTTTTTGTTAATTGTGTATTATACTTAAGGAACGCTAATACACATCCTGGTCTTAAAAAAGAAGCAAAACAGGAAGTTACCACAAACTTAAAATGGAAATAATTTTAAACAGAAAAGTCAACCTCTGGTGAGATATACCTATATGTGGGATACTTATTCCATATGTATCTGGCATAAAGAACACTAAGAACTGTAGTCTTTTGATATATAGTTAATATTTTCTAAATCTTGACCAGTCTATACAAGGAGATCCTCAGTGTCACTCTACTTGCCTACATAGGGAAAAGTACATCCAGATAATTTATTGTAGTGTATAAGATTTAATTATAATTAGCTATTCTTGACTTACACTATTATTTCTGTAAATTTAAACGGGGACAAGTCATAAAATCTAATTGCAACATGGGTGTTCTCTTAAAAAAAATTTTCCACCTTACTTCTTGACTGTTTTTCTTTTCTCTTAAGGAAACAATCTCATCTTCCAGTCGTTTAATGTCTGTTTTGAGATGTTCACGTTCTCTCTCAGCAAGGGCTTTAAAGTGTTGTTCAGTTTCAATTTCATTCTCTCTGGCTTTGTAAAAAGACTAGCAAATAATACAGTTCAACATTTTACAATAAACAAGAGGCATATATCAACAAAAAAAACCTTTTTTAACATACAACCCAATCCCAAGTCAGAGATGGTATGATTTTGTCATGTAAATATAGGAAGTTTCAGAGCAACTTTATTGTTTGGATTTTAGTATCTCAAATATATGTATTCTAATATATATATATACACACACATATTGTATTGTATCAGATATCCACAGATCAACCGTTTATAGCTCTAAAAAATCAATTCAAAGATATTTCACCCAAGATTCAGAATCTTAATATTTCAAAATCAAAATCTTACTCTCTTGATTATCAGTGGCTTTACGTCAGATTCAGGAGGCACAGCAAAAGAAATCTTTTTATTGTTTTGTGCAGACACAGAACACTACCAGGCTGGCCTATAGCAGCATCTCTATATTGTCTACTCTATCCCACAAAAGTGATGTAACGGGTTTTTTCCTTGTATAATAACAAATCTGTTACCTACTGGAAACTTCTCTTAAACAGAGGCTACTGTGTGCTGTCTCTTTCTTTATGTGCAGATTAAAACTTGACTCTAGCACAAAAAAAATTTAGAAGTTTCTTAAGGGGGAAAAAGAATTAAAAAAAAAAATTAAAAAGTTTCTGCAGGGAAGTTTCTATAGACTTTTTCACCTAGGATCTTTTACTTGAAAGGTGTGCAGCTTTGACTTGTGACTCTTTAAAAATCTAAACCACCCATTTTGGCCAATTATCTCAGAGTGTAAGTGCAGACTTGCACCATAACCATCTCATTTCATTTTTCATGTCCATGAATTAACTCTTCACTCGCATTTCACGATTAACTCTTGACCCTTATAAAGATTATAAATTTGCTTTTCCCTTACATTGATGTTTTATTTTCCTTGACCAGATTTGTCTTATCATCTACAAAAGTCTCCATTAGTAAGAATTCTAAAATGATCCTTCTTGGCTTTCTTCTAGGTACAGTCATTTGATCTTGGATGGGCTTTTTTACAACCGTCACATAATACCACTGAGATATATAGTTTAACTCTTGTTTCCTGTGGAAGTCCTGGAATAAAGTCCTGACAAATCTCTAACAAAGTGGGCAAAACATAGGGATGCCAGCAGCCGAAAGGTGCTCAGGTTACAGGTCTGTCTGGTAACATGGATCTGCTGGAGGTAGCGATTTACCTGAGTGAAGCTGAACTCCTCTCTTACGTTTTTCAAGTGAGATGTCATTGCTTCTATACGCTCTTCAAAGTCGGTCAACTCATTTTGCAGGTTTGCTTTTTCTTTTTGCATCTTCTGCAGCTATTTAAGAGTAAGAATTGTCAAGTAACTGCTTTTAGTTGAGTGCTTATTGCCTGCAACTACTTAAAAATACAATCATTGCAATTACTAATCAAAAACTGTAAGAAGTATGCACTACGTTCCACCAAAGTAGTGAAATGAGAGCTTTCAGAAGAAAACCCGGAGCTTTGCTGAGGGATGGCACAGCCTCCGCCGGCCCAGGCGCCCCGCCGGGCTGCCGAGGGGCGCGGGGTGCCCGCCGCCGTGCCGGCCCCGCTTCAAACGGGCCGGCGAGCCCCGCCATGCCCAAGAGTTAAGGCGAGGGCCTCGCTCCCCGTTTTCCCCCGCAGCTTACTCCCCCCTCTCTTCCCGGGCCTCGGCGGGCAGGGCAGGGCAGGGCAGCGCAGCCCGGCGGCGGCGGGGAAGGCTCCGTGCCGCCCGGCGCCCTGAGGCGTGCGGGGAGGGGCAGGGCCCTTCAGAGGCGAGGGGCCGGGCCGGGCCGGTGGGGGGGGGCTGCCCTCCGGGGGAGCCCTCCGGGGCCGCCGGCGGGACGCGGATTCCTCTCCCAACCCGGCCTCAGCCCCGCGCTCACTTTGTCCTCCAGCGCCTTGTTCTCCGCGTTGGCCACGGGGACGGCGTAGCCATCGTCCCAGCGCAGCTCGGCCAGCACTGAGGCGGTGGAGCGGCTGCCGACGCTGTCCATGGCTGCTGGCGTCAGGCGAAGGGGAACGGCGGCCGGGCCGGACCTGGCGTCGCCGGGCCCCTTAGCAACGGCGAGCCCCCGGGGGCCGACCGAAGGGGAAGTCGCTGCGGCGGCAGCCGCCTACCCCCCGCCCCGCCCCGGCCCTTCCCGCCCCGCCCCGCCGCGGCCGTTGGCGGCCTCCGGCCCGCGGCCTCTCGGCCGGCTGTGACCAGGGCGCGCTGGATTTGGAAGTTTCTGGTCGAAGCGCTCACACCAGGTCGTACGTAGGGCTGTTGTTAGCGGGGTTACCAGAGCTGCCTGGAGACCGTGACCGTGCTGAAGTGGAAGGTGTCAGACCTGGAGCCTTCGGCTGATGCACCACTGGCAGCGCCTCAGAGGGCCCCACGCAATGGCCTCCCTGCCACAGCACCAGCTGCATCAAACTGGGGCTCAGACCAGGCAGGGGAGCTCACCTGGTGCTGGTCGCACCTAACAACAGATTTATTGGAGGGTGCATGGTAAACGTCCAGATTCTGGACAGGCCTCTGGGTTATCTCCCAGAAACAGGCAGGTAGGCTTCCCAAGCCAGAGACTGCATTCAAGTGACCGTAAACACTAATGCCATATCCTTTATAATCTTGGCTGTTACCTTTTTGAACCCATCTGTTCTTCTGGGATGCAAATCATCCTGTGCCATTGAGTTCCATCGTTCATAGACAGAGAAAGGCACGCCAGGGTTGGCAGGAAGCGTAGTCTTGCTGCAGAAACCCTCTGTTGGTGACTGTTTGCCCTATTGTCTGGCTGGAACATCTGAGCTGCCAAGTTTCTGCATCAGCACAAAGCTTACTCTCAAAAAGGAGAAAGCAGGAGGTGAGGAAGAAGTCTCTGCGAAGACTCCAGTGTGAAGGATATAGCTTCACATTATCAAGTAAAGGCATCCTGAAAAGGTTGGATGAATATTGCCTTCAAAGGGATGACAGGTGAAAAGACATTAAAGGAATTAATTACAGCCTGATTAAAAAGTGCGTGAGCAAAACAGTAAGGAGCACTGACAAATGGTTGGGAGGTGGTTTGGAGGCGTGAGGAGTTTGCAGTGAGGTTTGTTACAAAACATGGGCCTGTGGCATAGTAGCAACACTGATCGTAGCAGGAGACATTGATTTTCCTAGATATCTGTATATGTTACGGAATGATATTTTCAGAGAAGAAAAGATCGCTGAAGAACAGTGAAAGTCAGGCCTGAGGAGGATGCATCAAAAATGGCAACTTGCAGCATTGATGGTCTTTGATTGTTGGTCACTTCACTGATTATCCCCCTGAGAAAAGTCTTAAGTTAATCTAAAAGTACGGAAATAAACAAGAAGAATAAAGAACAATGTGAGGAGGCAACCTGGTTTCTTAAAAACAGAGGAATGGCACAGGGTTCAGTGCCTCAAGCTACCTGTGAAACAAATACAGAGGACATGAGGAAGATCTTTTTTGCCTTTATTGTCTTACATGGCACGGTGGGCTGTGGATCGTTCTAAGATGTACTGAATAATATTTTTGATGAAGCAAGCTTGGCAGTCCTGGTAAACATCAGGAAATGTAGTGGCTCGAGACAGCAATTGACAGCAAGCAGCCTTCTGCATCTTCCTGTTTGCCCTATGGGATGTATGAAGTTGTGATGGCCAAAGTCCTCTGTTTTAATCTCCTTGCTGTACGCTTTTACAGCCTGCAGCTCAGTGATGAGGTCTATCTGATGCTGAGATTGATGTGCAGAGCACAGTTAGTGGTCTGCCAGAGGAACATGGAATGGTTTGACTTGCATTACCAGTGCGGACAAGACAAGTCATCTGCAGGAGGATAAAAGATAGCTGAGATATATGGCCATTAAGAAGAAGGGAAATTTCTATGGGCAGAAAAATCAGGCTTCTTAAGATATATATATATATTCTTGATTCTAGTATATGTGGAGGAGACTTCTAGAAGATTGACGTGGAGGCAGCTGGCTTTTCAAAATGAATTCTTAGGACCAGCAGCTCTCAGCACTGTATCAGAAATGGGGATAAGCACAAAAGGGATCGGTGCAGAGGTGATGCATTGGTGTGATAACAAGGCGGAAGCTCCAGCTGTTTGGAAGGTGTTGGGTGAAAGGGTTTCCTGCTAAGTACTGTGCTTTTTGACCCACTGGAGGGTGGCATGCCAAGAGCTAGGTATTGCAGAGTGCAGTTAGGTGACCTGACTGAATGAAAAGGTTGAATTCCGAAGACACTACAAGCTACTAGAAATACAGCAGAGACTACAATGGCACATCACCATGTGTTAGGGGCCCCTTCCTTCCTTATCCAAAATGAGAACCTCCTTTTACTCACTGTATGTGAAAATAAACACAACTCAGCTTGCGGAGACTTTAAATTAACATCTGCAAGGCAATGTGGCATTGAGCACATGTTAATCTTGTGTTATCCAAGCACAGCTTGTGTGTTAAATAACACGAGACCGCATAGTGCACAATAAGTGGGAAGCAAATTATTGGATACTTGTTTGTTATTAGGTGAACAGTCAGTCCTGTTCAGTAAGGTGTCCTATTCACAGGGATCCAGTGAAAAAATGGTAATTTATAATCACGTACCATAATGCATACATGCAAGAAACCAAATTAAATCACTCTTGATGCGGTCATTTAAAACATCTACTAAACTTTTTAATTTTTGTAATCGTAAGTGTTCTGTTCATGTGGTTTTGGGAGTGCAGTATTTATACATAGTTTCTGAACAGTATAAAGTGTCATATGAGTAAAGAGTATAATTTCACAATTTTCATGGAAATGCCACACCCCTTGATTTCTCTTGCCTGATTCTGACTAAACAAATCTCCATGATATGCTTTTGTTTGTGTGGCTTTTCCCTTCTTCTGCCTGAGGTAATATATTCTGTAAGTGCATAAATGTTTGACAGACATGCTAATCCAGCAGATGGTGCTGCATGTCTGTGTATTTAAGGGTGTTTTTTTTGTTGTTTTCTTTTTCTTTTTTTAACAACAGTTATCAACTGCTCAGTTAAAAGGGAAAATATAATTCCTATTCTTAAATATATATACTGTACACACAGAAGATTTTTTCTAAATTATGTGTTATTTTTAAAGCTGTTAGAAAAACAAAAGTAATTGTAACATGACAAACTATTTTCCTCTGTTAACATTCCTTTTGGACTGAATTTTCAATTATGTAGACCACTGTGCCCATTTGTTCAAATTACATAAATGTAAACCCACTGTTTCTGGCCTTTAAAAGACTTATAGATCCTCTTGTGCCTGCTAAACGAAAGAAAATTTTAAAAAGACTTTTTTGTTTGTTTGTTTATGCCCAAGCTCCTTAAATAGTTATCCATGTGAAAATACAGATTTCAATTATGATTTGCTTTCTAGCAAGTGATACTTCTGTTATCTAAAAGAGAGGAAAACATTTTTCCTGACTGTATATCTAAGCCATCTACTGAAAAAAAGACTAATTTCAAGGGTTATTTGATTATTTATAACTAAATCAGTGTAGCCAGTTAGTGTTATTTAATTGCTATTTATAATAAATTTCACACGTGAACCTTTTCCTCTGTAAGTCGCAGGGTGTTTTGTAATGGCACACATATAGGACACATTATATCTTTTCTTTCAGATGGGTGCACTAAGACTGCTAACACAATGGAAGAAGCAAAAATGGAAGAGAAATTGAGGGGACTGCACAAGTGAGTGTGAGATCAGAACATGTGGGAAGTTTGAAGGTTGGAGAATCTGGAATGATAGTGACTTATGTGTTGACTAAGAATCATAGAATGGTTTGGGTTGGAAGGGCCCTTAAAGATCATGTAGTTCTAACCCCCCTGCTATGGGCTGTGACACCTCCCACTAGACCAGGTTGCTCAAAATCTGATGTCTTTATTGAAACCTGGATCTCCTGACTCAGATAAGAGAAACACAGCTGTATAAAACTGAAAACTGCTCATAATCCAGGTCTGATGTGTTATCCATTACATATAGTCCATTGCTAACTCATGAATGATATAAATTGACACCAGTTTTAATACATTGTTGTTAGGGGGGGAAAAAAAAAAAGACAAATGTAAGCCAAAATCAAATACCTCTGAAGTTTCAGGAAGTCTAAATTTGTAACCAATAGATTCTCTTTGGCCTGTTCTATACTTTTTGCATAGTTATGCTGGTGAAGGCTGTGACTTTTGCTGGTACAGCGCTGTGGGCATGGGCTTTTGTGTGGTGGATATGGGTGCAGAGGAGAAAAAACGATCCTTTTTCTGGAATTTTAATTTGAAAAATTACTATAAGCCATACTAACAGGGTAATGTATTTTACTTGTACAACTTGAGTTTTCACTTTGAGACTGTGACAACGTATCCCTTTAAGTATAGACAAAAGCCTATTTTATGTCAGTGGCAAAGGGTCTGTTACAGCCCCTTTGAGCATCAGCCAACAGAGGGCACTGCAGCCAGCAGTCTGGATGGTGCCCAGTGGGTTAGGATGTACGTTTTCAAAACACTGTTCAGAAAATGTTCATGTAAAACCATTACTAGGTTTTATTTAATAACCTCCTAACCCTCTCTCTCTCTCCTCCTCCTCCCCTGTGTTCCTCTAATGCCTTTTACAGCTCTTGCTGCACAGCGTGAAGCCTTAGAGCTGTATTCATCAATGACTCACACCCTTGCTTAGGGGCCAATTTTCATGGAAGCTATACAGGAAAATCTTGAAATGCACCTATCTCATGCAGGGCACAAGATGATTTCTCTATTCATTACTATTCCAAAAGGACTTGTTGCCCTTTGGAAATGTTCAGATATTACTTACATTTGTGTGTGCATGCATATGTGTGCAGAGCTAACTTGCCTTTAGATTTAAGTGTTCTAAAAATAAAAATGTATTGTTATTATCATTGACACTAGTCAGCAGAAAGGTAACTAAGGATCTGCTTACACTGAGTGGAAGCAGGCAAATGCAAAAGAAAAAGCAGCGCTGTGCCTTAGATGAGCAAATCCTACAGACTCAAGCACAAAACTTGTTAAAAATCACCTTTTTGTTTGATGCTATGATTAGCAGCCTTCTGAGGAATTTGGGAGTAAAGCCAAGGACTTACTCTGAGAAACTAAACTGCACTTTTGCCTCCAGAAGTTATTCATGTAGGTCAAGGTTATAGGACATTTCTAAAACCTTAGAAAAAAACATGTTCCTTTCCCTTAAGACATCACGTATTAACTCAAGCTTTTAAATTTGTGGGGTAGAGAGAGATAAAATCATAGAAATTGTTAGCCAAAATGACCTTTCTGTTTAAAACCCATCTGACAGGAAGGGAGTCTTTAATGCAAAATTGCCAGTCATAGAATAATTACGTTCTGAGGGGTTGCTAATTATAACCAAAATTACTTTAAACAATTTTGGGGAAGAGACTGAGACCTACTGCTTAGCATAAAGCAGTTTTATTTACGCATGTACAAAGTAGTTTACATCCCTACAGGATTAAGCTAATTGCAATATTTCACTGTAAGTTGTAAAAATTGTGTCATGCAATGATGAATCAGAACTGGTAGGAAAAAAAGAGGGTAAAATATACTTTTGCTTTTCATTGTTTTTCTAACTTAGGCGTTTCAAATAATAATTCTAAAAATAGCATTTTCCTTCTCTTTGTTTCTTAAACAGAATGGAAAAATCTCTTTCTGCAGATCAGGCCTATCCAGTGACATTAATTTCTACCTTCAGTCTGCTCAGGTGAGTTCTCAAGAATGTGTTAAAGATCAAATTTGTTTTTTCTCTATTCGTTGATATTGTTTTGCTAACATAACTTTTTGCTTCGCAGATCTTTTTTTTCCATGCTAAGATAGCCTAATGAGAGAGCATTGTCTTAGAAGCGTGCATAGAATTATTAAGCTTCACATGTATGTTACACATAGCAGGAAAATTCAAGACCCCATCAGACCTGAAAAATAGGCAGAGTTCCATAAAGGCAGTAGCATGATCCTTGTTTTAAAGGTGATGAAACAGAGGCCCAAAGAGGTGCCTCACATTTCCCAGAATACAAAATAGGAGATGAGAATTTTCTACTTGCATTTTGTTTTCAGACACAACTTTTCAGACACCTATATGAAATTAATTGCTATTTTGTTTACATAGGGTAGCCTGTATCTAGTTCTTCCTTTCTAAAGTCCATTTGTGCTGTGGAGAATGTGTAGGGATTGTGAATGTACCTGTAAGTAACATTCCACAGTTGAACTAATTGCCAGGCCAAGCAGGGGACCACAGTAAATAGGTGAATAATTTGATCCAAGATGGATTTGTAGTCTACCGACACAGCCTGAAATCTTCTAATGCTTTTGGATTTGACTGTGAGCTGTTCATTGTTGTTTGAGCCTGTTCTTTTCTATTACCATATTTTCTCGGGATATCATTTCTGTGTACTTTATCTTTGTAAAAGGCCACATCTTTACCATATTTCCAGGGAGTAGACAGTAGAAGCGTACAAAATTTACTGCTGTAGACCTAAGTACAGCAGATAAAGGTAGTGCATTACAAAGTTCTTGCCCTCAATCATGCAGAAGGCTCTCTATGCTTCTGTAAGCAGTGGTATGTATGTGGCTACACTGTGATGGGAGAAGAGTTAACAGCAAACCAAAACATTTTCTGCAGCAAAAGGAGATGGAATCTTTTCTGAGCAATTACCTTTTATGTAATAAACAATGTCAGTGGTCAATGGAGTGAGTTTTCTTACCCTAATCCCCTTCCATTTAACTTAAAATAGAAATGCTGTTAGTTTGACTAACAGGTTGGTGTATTGTGAAGCCTGGCCATACATGGCTGCATGTTAAGTTTAACTGCCAGCAGAAGTATTACTACAGCACCCTTTGCCTACCCTTTCCTTGAATAAAATACAATAAACAAATAAAATGCATGCTAGAGCTTCAGTGGTGTTAGGTGCTGTTGGCAGATGCGTGTATTGATATACTGCAGTCTGTTTGGAATACAGAGTATGTTGCATTCTATTAGGGATTCTATTTGCGTCATGAAATTGTGAGTAGCTTCTCCTGTACTTTAAACTTCTATTGACTCTGAAAATCCAGCTCTAATTACTAACGGATACTTTCCAAAATAATTTAATTTTGGTAAACGACACATAACCTGTTATCATTAGATATCTACTGGCAACACAAATGTGCTTTGACTAACCCTTAAAGGAGGGGAAGGTTTGCTAAGAGAGACGTGCAAAAAGCCATGATAGTGGTTAAGGTGATGAAGAATTTAAAGATTACAACAGCATATCCACGTTTCTACGTACAAGGTTTGACTTTCAATGAATGTGATTTTCCTTATGGATATGGTGAGATTTTTGGTACAGAACGACCATACAGCTGAATATTCCATAGCTGAATAGGCTCCAGCTCAGTTACAGGAAAGACCAGAGCTTCAGAAAAGATCAGAGCTTCAAGGCAGCATGCTTATAGTTTTCTCTGTGTTACATACTAACAGCGTCTCCGTCTACTGTTCTTTCTAGTGAAGTGCAGCAACTGTGATCTATTTCCTGACTATCAATTTTCCTGCGTCCTCTTTTTTACTTCAGAAATACACTTACTTGATGAGTTGCACTCACAAAAAAGGGGGAGGGGAGGGCACAAAATTCGAGGTAAGGAAAGTTAGTCCTACTTAATATTATCAGCAGTTATATACAAAAGTAGTGGAAACTGCAAATGGATCCTTTTAATATTTTATATTGTGGTTTTTATTTTTGGAGGTTTTTTTATCACTTCCTTTATAAACAATGTAATGGTAAAGCAAGGGCAATGCCATGGAAGGTCAGTGGCCTTAGTTATAGGAAGCTGATCAAAGAGAATAACCTCAGTCTGACCTTAGCCATAGCCATTCCCAGTGTTTTGCTGGTGTTGAGTAACTGCGGCTTCTTCTGTTTCCCACTTGTGTCTATGAATCCTCAGTGCTTGAATCCTTCTGCTTCTGGCGTATAAAATCCTGTGTCTGTAATAAGATTCTTCATTTTCTTCCTCATTTTGGCAGTACTGAAAGAATCAGAACAGTTGGTGATTGTTTAATTTCTTAGTAGTTCTGGTTTTTATGGAAGGAAATTGGCCGCCTTCCTACCAGCATAGGTGGAGCCAGAGAATGTCCCAGAGTTGTCAAGGCAACAGCTTTTGCTTGGGGAGGAGAAAGTGACAGGAACATCCTCCAGAGAACCAAGGTCTTTTGTTGGATGTCATATAAACACGTGTGTGGTCCCTTTACTGCGAACGGTATCTATTTACTGGTTAGTGAAAGTACAAGTTACACAGTGCAACGTAGTGAGATGGAACTTACGCTTCTGACAAAAATGTTCAAATGTATACACAGATATATAATTGCAAACCTAAACTGGGCTTCTCTTCAATGTATTTGTTCTGTTGTGCAAGGTCATTACATGGCCATGTTAAAATACTGGCATAAATCAAATGTTTTGAGCCTTTTGGAAGGGAAAGGGAGCTTGGCTTTCTCTACTACCTAGAACTTTTAGCAAGCAAAACTTTCTGCTTAATATTTTCATCACTATTCAGTGCTCCAGAAGGAGGGTGTCTATTGATCTAAACTACCAGCTGAATTCTTATGGTGATATTGCTTGCCTTCACTGGGAGATGTTTTTCTCATGCTGGATAAACCTTAAAAACAGTGAACCAGATCCTTAGCTAGTATAAAGCATGTAGCTGATCTGAACCAACACAGCTATGCTAAATTGTATCTGGTGCAGACTGTGGACTGCATGAATTCAGCATGGAAAATGCCATTGCAAGAGTTCTAGAAATGCATATAATCTAGGAAAAGTACCTTTGTTCTGTCATGATGGCAGGATCCAACTATTCTTTCTGCATTGTAATATTTCTGGAATTTCTGCTCCCTCAACAGCCAACAGTTAGAAAATCTTACATTTGTGTGTTATAGTTGGAATACTCAATGCATATTTCTATGGAGGCATGAAAAATGATCCGTTTCCCTTTAGACACACAATTAGGCTATCAAGAGTTTAATAACGTATTTTGTATGGGGAGATCAGATGCTCCTAAGACTTGTTGCTGTGCTTAGTATTTGATATGCAGTGTTACCATCTTCATACAATAGTTACTTGATATCTCTAACGTGCATATTTGTTGTCATGTTACTGCTGTATGTAGAGTAAAATACTATGTAGGACATAGCATAATCTTGTTTGATATGATGATCCTGTAATTTTCTTTAAAAAGATTAATCTTGTAAATACTGTAAAGTTATATTAGTCATTGCAGTAAGCTGTTTAAGATTTATGTGCAGCAGCATTATTTATATTTATAGCCAGTGACCTTGATACCTTGCACTTACAGTTAAGTTGAGATGTTTTTCTGTTACTTTGTTTCTTTATTTTCTTGGTCTAGGTTAAAACAAAACAAAACACTGATGTTTCATTTTTTGATTTACAAAAGAACTTCTAAACTTTTACAAACTGTCATACACAGTTACACATAGATTTCAGAGCTATTTTGATAGCTATTTTGATTCCCATTTCATGTAGTCATTTATGTCACTGGGGAGTGAGTAAGGTACACCTACAGATACAAAACATTACCTATGAATTAGGCTCTTTGAAGTGCATTTTGTTGCAGTATCAGTCATTGCAGAATGAAGTTCTGAGCCTACAGATGAAAATAAATACAATCCCTTTAAAAGGTAGAATATTTGAATTTAGGTTGCAACATAGACAGTTGCATGAAATGATCTCTCCTGACATGTCAGCTGAAATATCAGAAATCCTTTTTCTAATCTCTTCCATGTAAGATGGCATGGGGACATAGATACATATCAACCGTAAAGACAAACAGCACAGCCTTTCAGACAGGCTCCGCAGGCTGCCTATAATTCAATCCCCTTTCTCCAGCCTCTCCACCCACTGGTTGAGTCCCTCGTTGCCCTTCCAACACCTAATGCACTCCTGACACAATGGAGGGAGGGCAGGAGCAGTGTGGTGAAAAATTAGACACTGCAGACAAAAACTTGACAGACTGTCTTTCTCCTGGTGTCACAATATGAACTGGCCGAGTGAAAAATAATGGCCATTATCCCGTCTCACTGAGTGACTTAAATGACTTACAGCCACATGCAGAGAAAGTTCTTTGGACTATTTCCATTGGGTTTTTTAATTTCATTTGCATGATAAGATGTACAAGGTGGATTTTTGCAGTTTAAGCAGCTTCATTTTTCTCTGACTCCTGTGTAAAGTAAGGATAATTTCACTGAACTCAGTGGAGTAACTTCATTATCAAATGGATGTTGCAAGAGAGCTTTCACAGTCCTTAGGCAGCTTTCCAGTTGTTGCTTCTCTATGCTCATGATAAGCTCCTATTTACATCTTTCCAAAGACTGAGGTTTCTAGGCATGCTGTGCATTCAACCAGCATTGTACCTGTGACTTTCTCAGGAAAGATGGCTCTGTATGAATGGTGTAGGTGCTGTAAAGGTCATAATTTGAGGCAACACGCAGGAGCCTTCTGCACCCAAGCAGTTTCTACATTGGTAACAATCTGGAAAATGTAGGTATTCTAATAAGTACAGTGTTAAATTTACAACATCACAAACACTGTCTCAGGTTCACTTGAATGTGAGCTTGAATGCTTGTCTTTGACATTCCAGGCTATTACCTATATCCTGGGATGCTGGCCAGGCCTCTCTTTCTTACCTGTGTCAGAAATCCACTTTTTGACTTGAGATATTTTTCCCTCTGAAAGTTTCACTAAAATTGGTAAACTCCTATGAAATTCTGAGAAGAACAGTTTTCTTGAAGAATTCCCGGCAAGTTCTTTACAAAACCTGTGGTAAAACCAATTGTTCTCTGCCTCCATGTCCAGTTACTCATGCCAATTCAAAAGCATCGCCATGGACTTGAGAAGAGCAGCTGTATGAGCAGAAGCAGCCAGAGTCTAAATGTAAGAGGAGAGGAGAGGGACCGTGAGCTGTATGGTACTGTAACTGCTATATCACATGAGAATTTGAGCAACAAAACCTCGCTATCCCTCATTGTGTGCTACAGCTTCTGTAATCTGACCTTACCAACAAATCCTTTAATTGCTTACAATTGGGGCCATGCTTTTATACATGCACAAAAGCCAGGAGAAGACTGCTTGTACCTATTCACCAGTTGCTGTTAGTGTATACAGCTCTTAAAGCATACTCAGTGCAGCTGTGAACGTGGTGTGCTTTCAGAGCTTTCCATGTCCTGTCCATGCTAACTGCCATCTGGAGTGCCTATAGACAATGCGTGCGTGTTGTGTTTGGAAGGTCTTCTAACATACCAAGGCTCTGCATGTACCTGATCATAAGGCTTTCTCTGGGTGTGCCTTAAGCCATGCTTGTATGAGTAGCATGTCTGGTCTTGAGAGCACATTGAAATATGACTTGAGAGGCAACAGAAAATGCTGTTTGTCTTTTATTTATTACTAATGTAGATAAGATACTGTAAATAATGGCAAGCCAAAAAAAATCAGATTGTTACAAGTGCAACATACCAGAAACTGCTTTCTTTCCTTTGCAGTCGAAATGTATTTACCAATCTCTTCCCATTTATTATTTCTGATGGAAGCAAAATCTTACCACAGGATTAGCCAATATTTCATATGCCTGAATCCATGTTCATTCTTCCAACAGCACTGTTCATCTTTTCTCCATTCCTTCCCTTTTTTTGGAATTTGTAGTTAGGCAGAGCAAGGTGTTTTCTCAAACTGCATTAAAAAACATCTCATCCTGGTTGTTATTCTCCCCAAAAATGCATACTATATTTTGTCTGCTGGTATGAAAGTGAAGCAAAAACTGCTGCAATGTGTGCTGCAATGAATATAAAACTACAAAAGTTGAGAACCTGAAATACAGTGAAGGACTTCTGATTCCATATTTAATATGCATTAGAAACATGAATTTAGTTTATAGTCAAATAATAATTTTATGAATTATTACTTGCAGAAAATCAAATAATAATGTGTGCTTTTTCCTTTTTTCACCTTTGTTCCAGTGTGCTAAAATAATATTTTTTGGCAGTGTAGCACTCTGTTGATGAAGCCTGAAGTACATGACAATATGACTGAAATTCATTATCAAGCAAATAGTGTAGTGAACTTTGCAGCAAATCATCACAAAGTAATCTTGCTTTTCTCTCTGGCCTTACTCTAAATGCGATTTGCACTCTTATGGAAAGAGGACCTTGTGCTGTTTCTGATGTTACATACAAATGGTTTTGCTTTGTAAAATTTCCATTATGCCTGTTTACATTTAGAAGCAACGTTATTGATTCAAGCTGTACTGATTTGAAAGTAGAAGTCTTTAACACTAAGCCACTTCAAAGTTTCTCATAAATTTGTGGCATTTTGCCAGCGTTGCTCACGAAACAGCATAGATCTGCTGGAAGGCAATGCTCCAGCTGCAGCAATAAGCAGAGCCAAAAACTAATGTCCAAATAGAAATTATCCAGTTCGTGATTTTGCTTTGATCACCAGATGTTTGTCATGTGACTTCAGCATTAGAGAATACGAGAGACGAGAAAGTGGATGGTGTGATGCTTAGCTTAAATTTAACACAAGAGCTCATAGCTCAACAACAGATATACACAAACAGTTAATGGCTTTATCCATTTTGGTTGAAAGATTCCTTGTTTATCATGTCGTGGCTTACAGCAAAATATGTCCCCATGCAGAGTTTTGGTTTGGTTTCTTAATGCTTTAAACTTTGAAAGATTACGGAAGCAGGGCAAGGTACACTCCAGGTTAATAGATTACTCTGTTTTGATTGGTAATTTGTTTCTATCAGGGGCCCAACTATTCTTTGTGTCCTGGTTTATAGTGATGTTAGTAAATTATAGAGAGTACTATTCTTGGCTCCTAAGGGTTGCAGAATTGGATTTGTATCTTTTTCCTGGTTTTAGCATTGCCATTCATTTGATTTAACTTCCTCCAATACAGTGTACTTGAACGAGCTTTTTTCAGCTTCTCTTAGTTATGAATTAGTTGAGCCATTTCAAAATGCATAGAATTGAAAGGACACTTTTGAGTTTTCAAGTCGTAACCCTTGATCATCTCTGTCAACCATCTCATATAATGCAAAGCTCCGTCTAAAATCTCCTTATAATTTTTTCTCTTATTAACCTCTCAGTATGGCTGACACAAACTTTTGGTGCTCTAGGGATTAAAAAGTCTCTTGAAATGTCCACCCTAAACTTATTCAGGATCTCTTTATAGTTACTTATTCAGATAATAGAAATATTATATGATGCACGGCATAGAATTTCTAAGTGAATTTGGGAAATTAATTAATCTCTATGTTTGACTGTTGTCCCAAAGCACAAGTACTTCCCCTCCATCCTCTCCCCTCTGGGCACACATTTGTGTCCCCTGCTGCGTCAGGTAATTGTGAATTCCTTTACTGATCTATGCCAGTATCTTAGTCTGGCAAAAGTACACTGTTTTGAGAGGATAGTTTTATGCTGGAATAGTGAACGAAAACAGCTCAGCAAATGGCCTAAGAAGCACATAGAGAGGGGAGGACAGAGGCAGGGCCTGGCAGTTACATCTAGTTTAGGTTGCTGTGGATATATAGTCTTGATTCTAGTTTGATAAAGCTATGATAATACTTTATTTTCCTATATTTTGTCCATATTATCTGCTTAGTTTTTAAGCTCTCTAGATCAAAGACTGCGTCTTTTAGTGAATTGCACAGTGACGACCACAATGAATGCCCACGTTTAGGTATCAAGACAGTACTGCTATAAGATCACAATAGAAGCAGCATGGGTTCTTTTGATTGCTTATCTTCTGTTACACGTTTTGGGCTGTGCTGCAAACGTATCCAGCTGTACTGAAAACAGATTATATTCTCTGCAGATTATATTTCAGTTTATTGTTTATGATATAATGGGTCTTTTTAATTAGGTGGGTTTGGGTTTTTTGTAGTGCTTCTTCTGAGAAGCATAGGTTTCATTAGCTGTATAAATACCCACTTTTCTTTATAACATGAAGTTTTTTCACTTGTGAACTTCCTTGACCTACTTAGCAGTCCTAAAAGCAATTAGTTTTGAACCCTTTTTTCTCTATTAACCACGGAAGTGTGTGATAAAGGTTTACATTACAACATAGGTTTCTAATATAAGAGAAAATAATGCCACTTATTAGTTTGGAATCTGGACAAAAAACATGTATTCTATAATAGGTGGTCTTATGTGAAACAATATATTCTTAATATTTTTAACAACTTTTGAATGTACTGTCTCCACCCTGCCCTGTAGTATTTTGCATACGTCTGGTATTTCTGGGTCTGTTTCTTACAGCAATGTTGAGAAAATTTCATGCTTTCACATTTTTCAGCTGTAATACTATTTACTTCGAAGAGAAATGAATATCCTCTCGTATTCTGCCAGGTCCCTCTCTAGACTTCCACACTGAGGTAGTTTTATTTGATCCTTTTATGCCAAAGATTAAATTTCCACAAACCATGTGTTGTATGGTGAGATACCAGTGCTTATTTTCAGGGAATATCTTATGGAAAGTTCTGTGTTTGAAATTATTTGCACTCAAATCCAAAATGCCAGTAGCCTTTGTTTCAGTAACAGAACACCTGATTTGCTCTCACGCTTCCAGACAGAGCCCATTTCCCAATACTTACGTATACTTTCTGTCTTCCATTATGGGGCTAATTGCTTAGTTCTTACTTAGGAAAAATTAGTAGTAGTTAAGAATACTAATATTTCAAAAATAAATGCATAAACGTACATTGAGTCAGTTGCTGGGAATGAATTGACTGAGGAGTTCTGGATGTGCATTAGATTTAGGGTGTAAAAGTTTGAACTGCGCTTAACACATTTCTTCCATAACTTTATGCAATTCAGTAATTGTAGACTTTCTGAAATGTTCATTTAACTTACCATATAAGTGCTATAGGTGTTTCAGAGCCTGATTGCATTGTCTATGTTCAGACAAATACCCACTGTCTGAAATGAGGAATTTTACATTCAAAAAGTTCCCCTGTAATAGGAGTTTTGCCTGAAGAGAGGAAGCTGGATCAGTCCCACATGTTGTAGAGACTTAAAATCAGGAATTAATATGCAGTAGAGCTATGACAGTGGCTTTAATTCTACTCACATTAATTTTCACCGTTATTATTAATTAAACCCTGAAAATCAGGGATTTAATAGAAACTCTGGCAGACCTTTAATTATAGCATTTCAACAGTCTTATAGTATAGGAATGTCCTCTACAAGTGCACAGGACATTCTGTACTTGAGAGGGTACAGAAAGAAGTCATAGTTTCTGGTGTCATTTATGTTCAGACCGTTTTTGAATTTATGACAGGCTTTTACTCAGTGTTGTCTGCTGCATCTGGGTAAGTTATATAAAGTGAATACTTTAATTATCGTGTTTGAGAAAAATTTGGAAGCAGAGCTTTTTAAATTTTTTTAATGCAAATGCTCATTATTATTCAAAATTACTTGTCATTGTTTTAGGAGAATGTATTTCAGTCTATGGATTTCTCACAAGCTATTTATGTAGCTTATTGCATTATGCTCACAGATCTGCCTACAACGTCCATTATTTAGATTGCGAACTTCTGGCAGGACCTTTATTTCTCTGTTTGTCTAACATCTATCATAGTGGGATTCCTGTGTGCACCCATAGTATAAGCCGTAAACTGCAGTAATTCATCACGGGTGATTTGTATCACTGTGTCTAAAGCCTTTGCATTATATGTATTCCATCAAGGCCTCAAGATGAACTGTTTAGGCCTTGACTGCGTAGGGGAAGAGTTATATCAAAATGTGTGGTATGATTTACAGATACTGAATTGTCAGGAAGGATAGGAAACTGCAGGGAATAATCAGATATTGTGGATAGCAGTGTTCCGTAATGTTTAGTACATTACATTTCAATTTATTCAAGCATATAACCATATAATACGCGGTTTTATGTGTGAAACACAGTATTACACCCTACCTGCTAATTTTTACAATTTTATCACAAATTTTGCAACATATACTTTCCATTAAAGAACATTGCTGGATTCAAGTGAGTTTATGATAATTGAAATTATCATTGAAGGGTGGAGGGAGATGGACGCAAAGTTTGAACTCTGGAGACTATGGAGGAAGTACAGTTTAAAAGTCTCAAAACCAGAGACAAATTTAACAGTATTTGTAGCTATTAACAATATTTATGACAACATTGAATGATTTTGGAGAAGCTGAGTAATGTTTTTAAATGTTTTTGACATTGGTAAAAGCTGATGTTTAATGACTGATGTTAGCCACCTGTCCTCTTGATTAGATAACAGAACTGTAAGAAATGAGAGAAAATACGCATGTTCTAAAATTAATAGGGAAAGGAATTTGAGGACTTCTGTCTTTGGTTCCAGCAGATTCAGAGCTCCACAGTTTCTTTGCAATCTAGGTCTAGTTTGACACCTACTGGTAACTTCTCATTCTCCTATCTATGCAGAACCTTTTTTTTATGGGTGGACATTTAAAATACCTCATTGAGAAACCATTTGTTCTTCACTGAAATTTCAATTTGCTGAGGAGAGCCAGGGAAACTAGTTTCACATCATACCTAAGTCAGTCTAATAGCTACTTGCTGCTTAACAGAGCGGTCTGCTCACCCTTCCCTTTGCCAGCAATATGCTCTCTCTGCTTCTATTACCCCACCCTGGCATTTATTCAGTTCCCTGCTAAACCGGTTAAGGAACCTCAACTCTCAGAAAACTAACCTTACAAAAAAAAAGTAGATGTTTTTCTCCTGGTTTACTTCTGTGAACTGTGGGAGCTGGTGCAATGGAGGTAGAGGAAGAGCGAGTCACCCCCCCCTTGGTGGCAGGCAGCTGTTAGATCTGCTGAGGGCTGGCCAGCGTTGTTTGGCTTTAGTCCTCTCTGAGAATGCAATACGAAATAAAATAATACCTATAGCAGATAAAAAATAAATATGCATTTTATGTAAATTTAGTGAAAAACACTGAAATAATTGCTTCAACTCATTAGGAAAGCTGCTTTAGTATGAGAAGCGCAGAGACTTCTTCTTAGCAGTGCCAGCATTGATTGGCTGGGTTTAGCAAAGCGCTGTGGATGTCAGCTATGGACAAAATTGTTGTTAGCATTAGAAAATTGCCTGCTGTGTGGATGGGCTTAATGCACTATTATATGGTATGGATGCAAATTTAATAGCCTTGAAAATGGAGAGATTGAGCCTGAAACCTGTAGGGCATGTCCTTGGCCCAAACTAACCCACACCACTTCTATTCAGGAGTCAGTCTACCGAAGTGGAAGGCGTTGAACTAGTAGCTGATTAGAATCAGGACCCAGTTACGTAAAAGGGAGATTTGACTGGGCAGGTGACCACAATGGCTTTTTGCTTTTTTTATATTTGTTTTTTTTTCAAAGAGCAGAGTAGCTATCAGTTTAAATGCACATGAAATACAAACCCGAAGTGTTAAAATGACATTTAGAAATAGCATAACAATACAGACAATATTAAAAGAATGCCATTTGAGAAGGTGTCCTTCCTCACACAGTAATGGGATTGCCACTGCTGCTCAGCACATCACAAGAAAGTTTTATCTTAAAAGACCAAAATAATATCATTAACAGAAAATTAAACTTAAAGTCACCATGAACTATGGACTCAAAAGACCCTCAAGAAATGAAAACCAATTGTCTGTTGGAAAACCAGGAGGTCAAGTAGTCATTGACCAACCAAAAGCTGCACCGATTGCTGAAACGTACAGTACTTTCAAATCCAATTAACTGTTTCAAGCAGACAGTCCTCATTTTCTCTTTCATCAGGAAGGGAAATTTGCAATCATATATTCCAATGAAAGTTAAGTTGTTTTGATCTGATAATTGTCAGATGTATTTATCTTAATTTGTGAGTTTCTAATGCTAAAGCTCCAAGCTGTTCAGATATAACAGAAGTACTGGGAAATGAGGTACAAAATGCTGGAATTCAAATTAACCAATAAATATATTTTAATATATATCAGCAGGACTCTAGAGGATTCCATTAATGTTGAAAAATAGAAAGGATTTAGGTTAATTTGGTAAGAAGGCAGGTCAGAACGTTTACAACAGTGGCATAGAATTGTATAGAGATGCAAAATTTTTCAAGAGAGCAGAATTTTTTCAAAAACGCTGACTCTAGCTGTCACAGCCCTGCCTTGGTTAAATCCAGTGGAGAGATATGAGGACTTTCTAATTTGCTTTCCCTCTATTTTAATAATAGCTGTGCATAAGTAATTTATGAAAGGCCAACCAGGCAGTGGGCAACAGAAAATTAAACTCATTTTATCTGAAAGCAGGTGGATTTCTATATATCATTAGCATGCATAGAATTCTCACAATGTTATTTCTCATACTGATGGAATGTAACCAAATAATATATGAGTTTTTTGCTTATGCACGAGTGAAATTTTTAGATAAAAGTGCCAGCCCCAATGGCAATTTTCTGCAAAACGAAAACTAATTCTGCGAAGCTTCTTATTACTGGGAAGACTCATTTGGCTTGCATTAGAGACTGACATAAGTGACTTTAGGATTTTACTAGCAGATTAGATGAGATGTGCTATATGCAGTAATATCATTAGAGAAGGTAGCAGCAGAAGCAGAAGAGTTTGTGGCACTTAAGGACACTGGCACAAGTGAATTGTTTTCATTTATGACAAGCCTTTAAATGATTTTTTCCTCCTGATTAGAATATGCTTTAGTTTTAGGTTTCCCTCACCGTTCCCCAGATTGAGAAAAAAGCTTCTGCCTAAATTATTCCTCATGTTATTTCACCCACTGATACTAAATCTATTGTATATGCCTGCCTTATCACCTGTATTGCCTCGAGAGAGGCTAGATTTTGATGAAGAAAACAACACTAAAACTAAATAAATGTATGGTCAATGTTATTCTGATCTAAATGAGGATAGAGAAGCAAACCACATATTTCTCTACTTGCTCCATTTTTACTCTTCATTAACAGAAATATATTTGGGATCTCTGCACATATTGTTCAAAGTATTTTAAAACAGCAACAAATATGCTACAAACATTTACATTACCCAAATGGAGCTTTCCTTTTCTTACCTCATAAAACTCTGTTAAGAGTTTTTTCTTTTAGTTGTGATACCCAAAGGCACATCCTGCATAAGGCCATATCATATCGTATCATGTTTTACAATGAGGATGGTGGAACAGCCAGGTAGTTTGTCTCAAAGTGAAACTTTCCATTTTCTTTTCTTTTTTAATTCGAGAAGCAGTAGTAACAGCTACCAGGAGTTAGCGGTAAATACTCCTGTAATGGGTTGTATTAGTTCGTACTCATTCTTTGTAGTTGGCAATGTATTTTGTTCACATTTGAATTTCAAAAAAGACGGACGATATGACTGTGCTGTTGGAACCAATAACACTGACCCAAGTCATGTGACAGAGGTACTAGTCCTTTGTAACCCTGACCCATGTGAGGTGACTGTGTCCAGCTGTTCTTCAGCTGCTTATTCAGTTTTGTATGTCAGCACTCATGTATGTCACACTTATATGACTTTTTTATATTACATTACTTTTTTCTTGGTTTACTCTGATAGCAAAGTTTATATTGTCCTCCATATTCAGTACTTTTACAGAGCTATCTTGACTACTAAAGGCCGTAAGAAATAGGAAAATAAAATCCTCAGGTAAACTGCATGGATATATATGTAGAATGACTATGTTAACTTCAGCGAAGCTAATCCGAGTATATAATGCTCTACTTAAAAACCAGAGTTTGGCCCGATGTAACCAATATTGAAAACAGACTTGATATTAAAGAGAACCGTAAGTTATCTTCTCAGGTGAAAATGCTGGTCTCGGCCATACTGAAGCAAATGCAAAATGGTTCTGCTGAAGTCAATAGATTCCCTTCAGACTTTGCTCAGCATAAACAGGGACGGAATTTGGCTCTGTTGTGACATGGACTCAGCTAGTATGTTAAATGATAATGAGTAGAATTCAAATGGTAACATTCAAGCAGATAGACTGCAAGGCTCTTTACGCGCTCTGGTTCATAAAGTCTTTCCCTGTTGCAATCACTTGCCACTGTTAGCAAATGTGTAAGAGAGAGAGAAGAAATAACTGAAGAAATATAAAAAACCTGAAAACCTTCCATACTGAGGTGCACAGACATTTTGCCACCATCTGCTGAGATCTGTCTCCTGCTAGCACGGGAGAGCTGAAATATAAGGACGGGTATATGTTCTCATTCCAGATCAGCCTTCTCCATTCTGTGTCATCTTGTGATCTGACCAGTGCTAATTTTTATATGATGCTACCACCTAGCAGAGAAACTTACAACAAGGCTATCTGGAGCATCTTAGACCACTAAATCTGTTTCTTGCAATCACAGACGTGTCACATAATTCTGATCATAAATGTCTAAAATTCCATCTTAAAGCAAGTTAAGTTCTCCGCCCCCACATTCTTTATTGGAAAACTGATCCAAGACCTCCTTCCGTGAAAAATTTTCATGACAAATGAAATGTAACATCAAATTTGTTCTGTGCTGTCTGCTATAGCTTAACTAGCTGATGTCCTTCTTCTGTTCTCTTTGCTTTAAATTCAGTATTAGTTATGGAAGACCTGCACAGTAGACCTGGAGCTCCGTCCTGCTATTCCATAGTCTGCCCAGATACTACTTCCTGAGTCTTCTGGCATTATCCAGTTGTACATTCAAATAAGTAACTCTTAGAAAATCCAGTTCAGCTCCTTCAGTGCTCGGAAATGCTTTTTTCCTGTGCAATATTCCCATTTACCTTTGATGCTTAACTTGATAAGTATACCAAGTGCTCCAGCACTTGCGGCCTTAACCATAAGACTTCCGTAGGGCAGTACAAAGTATTTCAGTTGATTATAACAGCGATTAGAGCATAGACAAAAGACAGAAGTGAGAACAGAGAAAGTAGATAATTTGGTGGAAGAACATTAGAATAATTTTTCATTGCAAATGGACTAAAAGAAGGTGTACTTTTTTCTCAATTTGTATCTTCCTTTTTGTCATATTTTATTTCCTACTTAGTTAGAACATTAAAGTCAAAACAGGCATATGGATATGTCTTTATTTTTCCCCCATTTTCATTTAAATATACAACATTTGAGGGTATTCAACCATCTACTTTTTATTTGCAGCCAGCAATCAAAAAGTATTTTCACTGTATTATTAAAACTGAAAAATAAATACTATATTTTTAATCTTAAGCGTTTTAAAAACGGAAGGAGATACTTTCCAGTGTCAGTATGTCTAGCTCCGAGTTGCTTGTGTTGGCATGCTGCTGAAGGCTAAAAACAGCTTATACAGATTTTATTTGTTTATAAGGCAAATTATAAAATGTTCCACCAAAATAAGTAATGACAATTTTTGTCTACATAAATGTGCATGTAAATGTAATGATGTTTGTTGTCATTTCAACATGACTACCATTATTGAAATAGAAGAGCCAGTACTAATTCTTGCTGTCATATTTCTTAAAAAATGAAAATAAGGCATTTAGAGAAGCGTCAAGGTTTTCAGTGTTGATCATTCATCTCCTGCATGCTCTTAGAATAACACCCTCAGCAAAACAGTCAGACAAAAGCTAACTAGAGTTCTGCTTTCTAATCTCTTTAAGAAACATACATTTGAAGATATTTTCCAACTTCAGAGTGTTCTGAAACTCAGTGAGACCTTAATGAGTAAGATGTGAGGTTTTGTCATTGTCTTAAGGGTTGCATAACTTGGGCACAGGGTAAAAACCTGAAAAAGTCTGCCTTTGTTCTCATCAGCCAAAGGAAACCGTTCTCTTTTTTTATTTAATACTTAGAGGTTACAAATTGTGCCGTGATGAGCTCTCAGGGTGCCCATCCTCCAGTGAAACTATCCATAGGATAATAATTGATAACATTCAGGCCAAAACCCCCTCACAATTGAGCTTATACGTGATTTGAACATAGTAGTGTCTTTTCAAACTCCTTGAAAGTGGGAGTTCCTCTCCTCCCCTTCTCTCATCCGGGTTTGCATGCCATCCCCAGTGAGCAGTGGTTCCGCGGACGCAGGGGAGGGGAGCAATACTCACTCACTCCCTGCAGTTACGTACACTTCCTTTCATGCTCTGGAGAAATTTAGTGCTGGTCGCTTAAGAAAAACTGAGCGTGTGGCAACTGATACTATTTAAAACTTTTCAGAAGTTTAATTTCTGAATTTTGTCATGATTCCTACAGCTGCCACCAGCCACTCGACTTGGGCTGGTAAGACCTCGCACTGATCGCTATATAGATATGCCGTCCTCTTTGTGGCAATGTCTTACTGTGGTCTTTAAGGTTTCCTCTGCTTTGGCAGATGGCTACAGCATGATCAAGAATGGAACCCGAAAGTATAATTCCTACATAATAATGACTATTTTAAGTAGGTTTTATGGTTGAATAGATTTAAGAGTTGAGAAATCCTGAATTCCAGTCTTGCCTCTTCCACCAAAGTGGCACATGAACCCAGGTGGGAAGTGTCGCTGAGAGGAGTGTTGTCACCCGTTTTTTGAAAGAATGTCTAATTTTTTGTGCCTAACTAGCCATGCCTTTAAAAGGCTGGAGTAGTCACACGCCTTGAAAATAATTTCAGCTTAAAACTGCAGACATGCAAAGTCTTTGAAACCAGATGCCTCACATGTTTCAGAAAGCAAAAGCTGGTTTTGAAACATTTTCATTTCTCCATGCCTCAGTTTCCCCCAGGTGCTGGCAGGATGAGATAGTACCTATGATGTGAGGGCAAGAGGGATATTAATTTAATAATATCTGTGAGGTACTTTGAATATGTGAATGATACTAATTACTGTGTGCTTTTCCATTCTGAGGGCTCTCAAAGCATTGGGCAATAGGACAGGCAGAAGTCACAATGACTATGACACAATTGCAATTACTATATTCTGCACGGTAGGGGCTGCCTCCTTCCAGTGACTTTCCGGAGCAGCAGAGAGAGGTCAGGAACACTTATGGGGTAGAAAGGTGGAAAATGAAAGGCTGAAGCTGTAGGTTCACCTGAATCCCAGAGCTTTGGGCAGGATTCTGCCTAGCTTAATCCAACAGACCTTCTGCTAACTATAAAACACATCTCTAAGAGAGAGGCAAACACAAAACCAGCAATCTACACAGCATTATGAGACTATTTTGGGGAAATAACTCTGACATAGGTCCTATACATAGCTCTGGTCATAAAACTCAGGAAATTATTAGAAAACTTTTCTTCTTCCTTTTTAAATTGATTGAATCCCCAGATACTGCTTTAATTATTCATGCTCATGATGCGGTATTTTGTTCAGCAGTTTCTGAGAAGCCAGCACCACAATATGCTCACCGATTGTTACTGTCATCATAAACTTTCCCACCATCTTTCGTCTTATGTAAATTTAATTCCAAACACACCGCTTCATGCTTTATTATCTCACAACAGCAATTGCATTTGGCCCTTTGATTCATCTGTGGAGAATGCATTATGAAGCAAAGCATAAATATCATAAAATGGTTAGTTCATGGGGCTTCTAATTTCAGGAACATCACAAAATGCTAATTCGTAGTCTTCCTACTAGCACAAAAAATATATTTCAGTCAATGTCGTGAGGGTAAATCCCTGCTCTCGTCCTTCACTTGGAAAATGCTGCAGCTTAAAGAAACTTAAAAGCTCTAATAAAACTTGCAGCAAACCAACTTGCTGGACTGTCCATCTACACTTCAGTGTATTCTGAGTGAAAAAAATAAAATTAAAGAGCCTTCAAAATAGTCTAGGATGGGAAATAAAGTAATGACAGAACAGGTTGCATTTTCTTCTCTTTCACCTGCCATATATTATGGGGTGCAGTTGTTTTCCCATTAGTGTACTTCATCTTAAACAGTGGCGAAGCTGCACCTTGAAGGTAATTTGCTAATTGTAGTGGTATTGAACCACAGAAAAATCAACATCATTTAACTGTGTATGGCTCTAGAAAGAGAAAAGCCAGCCCATTTGGGCAGAACTCACAGGCATCTGTTTGCAGTTAATTGGGGAGTGTATGGCACAGGCGGGAAGTCTGGGCTGGGAGAGAAGAGAGCATACTGAGTAGACAAAATACGAAATACACTGCTTACAAACCCCAGTCCTGTTAAGGGTAGAGGAGGCACACTGTGCTTTTCTGCTTTATGGTGCGTATGTGTGAAAACTTCATCCACAGATGTTGCTATATCGATTTGTCCCTGTTTTCAAGTATAATTCATCTTGAAGATTCATGGACTAGGCAAATATACGCAGATTTATTTTGGCTTATATTTAACACCATAAGCAGCAGAAAAAGTTCAGACAAAATTTTACAACTGTTAGAGGCAAATGTGGGGTGTGCTTGTGTGAAAGAACACGAGGATTGAGACAGACTGAAAAGCTGGCTAGGCTGTCTCTAGGCAGCTCTAGCTTGCACAGCAGATCAATAGGTTTTAGTGCCTTGTTAGAATTTATGAAGCGATCTTTGCAGAAGATAATTTCCTTTTCAGCAGTCATCAACTCAAGACATTGAATGCTACTTTTCAATTTTCTGACATATTTGTCTTCAATTCCTTTTCTTCCATATTTTAACAAATATGTTGTGTTGCTTGGTGTTTTTTTCTATCTTTCCAGCAGCAACGTGAGGTCATTTCTGAGATCATATAAAGCCCTGTGCATATTGAACAGCTCAGTGCGAGCTAAGTGAATGTGCTTACTTACAGAAAGACTGGGTTGCCGAGACTCCTGGCTGCAGCTCTACCGTGCTCTGAAAGAGCAACCTTTAGAGCAGCGCCACCATGACACACTCCTTATGTCTCCCTTGGTCTGGTCACCGGCCTTGTGAGCTGTGTGTAAGAGCGTGTGGGCAGGGTGCTAATAATCTGGGTGTACGTGAGAACATAGGACTCACATGCTATGGAGGTTGCGTTTTGGTTCTGTTTGCCATTTATTTCTGTAGATGGTGAGTAATTTGGGGTCTAAAGGCAGAGAAAGCAAAGGACTGGTTAGCTTCTGCTTTTCTTGTCTATTAATTATAGAGCTTTTCTAAAATCAGGACTAAATCATCTTGTTACACAATAAAATTTGTCAGGTATCCTTGTCTCACCTTCCATGTCTGGTAACTAGCAGCCTGCTGATGTTTGTATGGATGTGGTCCTTGCAGGAAAAAAAAAATGCAGGTTCACCTACTTAGTTCATATTTCTGGTAGTCTAAACCTGAAGCTGCTCTTAACTATCATTTTCAACAATAAAACCAGCATTTTTTTTGTAACTCATGCTCAGAATTACTTGAAAAGTCATGAAGTTAGCTTATCGGCTGGTGCAAATTCAACCTAATTTTGCTAGCATACACAGAGATATATGATTTACATTAGGATATAGTTTGTTGTCTCTCAAGACCATTTGTGCAGCAGGACTATTGTATTCATCAGTAGGCGTTCTGATAACAGCACATCTACTCCTGCTATCCTGCAGCCAGTTGTAATTACATATGTATGCAGGAAAATACTAGCTGCTCCAATTGTTTTCTTTTTTTTTAAGTTGGGAGGATAGCAGTTGGAATAGGGAAGAAATGGGATCCCCCACCTAGTACAGACAGTGCTGTTTTTTAAATTTTGGATCATGCTTGCTTAGGATCAGAACATTTCTTTGTGTAATGTGGCAACCTTGATTTTTGTACTGGCTATCAAAACGGTTGAGTTTGTGATTTTATTCTCTGCAATCATCATCATTATTGACTCTTAGATGAATAATTTAGATATGTTACTTTTATGAAGACTGGAAGGAAAATTGAGTCTGTATCTCCAACACCAGCACAGAGTTTGTAAATTGTATTAGGATGGAGTTTCTGAAATCCGGTCAGTGCCGTAGATTATTTTATATAAGAATGGAAAGGAGTAAAGTATATTTACTGCAAGGTGCATTTAAATTTTCAAACCTGTAGGTAAACTTCAACTTCTTAATATTAATAACATTGCATTGGTAGGAAAACAAAATTGCTCACCTTGTGTTTTTATATTTTCTTTAATTTTGGATATTACAAACAACATAGGCATGGAAAGCCGTAATAGCCCGTGATTTCTAATATTGGGTAAAGCACAAATATAAAATATACTTGAAGCTCAGCTCTAAGTAGATTATAAACATTTAATATAGAATGTTATCATAATATTCAGAGCACCAAATTGCAGACTTCTGTCACCCACTTTCAGGCATGCTTCTGAAGATCATAGTTAATTCTGCTGATTTATGGTAATGCTGTAGCACTATCATATGCAGCATCAGAAACCACTAACAAGCTTAGTATAAGCTTGGACTGAAATGGTTTGAGGTTTAAATTTCTGTAACGATTATAAACTAGAGGGAGTGAAATCCCACTTCAGCAAAAAAATAAAAGTGTCTTGTTACAATTCAATATTGCATCCTCTCTCTCTCCCCCTCTCATTCCAACCCCCCTTACTTTCTCTGCTCTCTTTAGCTTCTCTGAGGAGCCATATTTGAGAAAAGTAATTTTAAATTGTGACTGGCATTTTTAAATTTAAAAATAATCCTTTTTGTATGGTAATGCGCTTTATAATTAAGAGACACAATGTTAGCATTTATTGGAAGTAGAAAAAAAAGCTAGGCTGAAAAGTATTAAAATCAACTAGATTTTTTTTGCCCATTTCATTTGAAATGATAACTATTTATAAAACAAATCTGATGACTTTGTCAACCCTTTCCATAAACATTTTAATAATGTATGTCATATTTGACTGTCTCAGGGATACTATGGACTGCAATTACCATAAAACCTGTTTCAAAACTCAGTCTGAACTTAGGGTTAGTGTGAAGCTAATGAAGGCGTGCAAAGAGAAAACATTATGAACCAGAACTTTAAAGGATGTAAATTGCAGTGCTGTTGCTTCATAATAAAATCAAAGGAACTACAGTAACTTATAATTGTTGAGAATCTACCCTTGCATGGTTGTCTTTATACACCAGGCTCCTCTCTCTCCTGTGCCTTTGTGAGAGCTGTGCTCAGTAGCCATTTTTGGCAAATGGCCAACACTATGCTACAAATAAAGAACTTTAGAAACCTTGTCATTGGTTTAGGCAAAATTGTAGATTCCCTACTCCCGTTAGCCAAAATTGCTTTTTCTCTCTCTAGCTTTATGAACATGTAAAAATTGCCCAAGATTTTGAAAGGATTTGAAATGTTTACTTTCTGGACATCAAATTTGATAGCAACGATCAAATCATGATATCTGACTATAAAATCTTAAAGAAAGCTGGTTTTAAAAGTTATCTCAGTTTGGGCAGGTAAAACAGGTAAGACAATTATAAACCACCCCTCCCTCCCCCTGTCCCCCAGTGCTGTCATTCATCAAAATTAGGGTCAAGCGAAACAATCCAATGAAAAACAGCTACATTTTTCCTTTTTTTGTGAAACTTGTACTGAACTGATTGTTCTACCTCAGTGTAAGCTGTTTGATTTTGTAGAGTTCTGTTGTTTCCCATCTTTTAGAAATCAAATTGTGATGAAGTATCAACGAGAACTTTATTATATTGGGCCAAATTCAGGCATTCCTGTTGCCTTCAATGGAGCTATAAAGTTTTTTAAGGCAAGAAAAAAATCACTTTCTATTTTTTCTGATTTATTGATGATGAGCCATATTTTGTTTACAGTAATTGTAATTGTACCTCAGTACTACCATTTTCATCTCATATGCTTAAAAACAGGAATCATGACTTAAATGAAACTCCTAATAATTTTCACTAGCACCTTTTCCCAAGTTAGTTCTGTAGAATTTGTCATCTGAATCCAACAGCATCAGAAAGTGGTACAGCTGTTGATTGTATGGAGATGACTTTTACCTTCATCATGGGGAAATTGGTGCTGCCACCAAACATGTCATATGATCAGTGTCCACACAGAATCATGGGTTCACGTATACTTCAGCACATCTCACACTTAAAGCAGCACATGGAACCCACTGCCTTTCTGTTGAAAAGCTGAGAAAGGGAATCAGTTCTTCTGGGATCTGAACGTGTGTCTCCAAGTTGTTCAGCTGGTTTGCATCTGCTGCCAAGGTTACTGATGTGGCCAATGGTCAAAGCCTTTTATTGTAAAAATGGATCTAACTGGTTCTGTTTCTTTTTCTCCATCAGCCTAGCAGAGATGTGAAAAGGAAGCCACCAGGTTCTGTAAGGTTTGGGAGGGCTCATCATTTGGTGTTGAAATACCAACTCCACATGCTACAGCTTTCTTTTCAGGATGTCACTCTCCCGCCTCCACACTCACCACCAAACAAACATAGAAATCTACTACTGTTCTCCCCATGCACTCCATTTTCTTCCAATCTGAGAGCCATTTGTGTGTATAATTGAAAATTAGCAGTGCAGCTGTTTGAAGAGAGTAATTTATCACAGCACATTGTTCGCTCCTGACACTTTAGACCTGGCTCTAACAAGGCAGTGGTTGCTGGGGGTTGAGCTGCAGAAAGTGATTCGGCTGTAATGCCGCGTTTCCCCTGCTTTGTTGCTAATTGTAGCCTCTTTTTCTCCATTGAATTGGGAGTTGAGTAAAAGAGCTTGTTTGCTCTGTGCGACGAGGCTGCCAGGGCCGCTTGGGCTATTATCACAAGATACTCTTGATCTTTTGAAAAGCAGGAAATAGAATTTTTCTCCAACAGGGAAAGTAATTTGCGATGCGTCCATTAGTTCTTCATTAAAGCAAGATTAAATTGCACGGCAAATCACATCTGTGTTTGGATGATTAAAGGGTGGCATTTTAGAGGCCAAAACTAATTACTAGCCAAAATGAATGGGAGTGAAAAAACAGTCATGTTTTTACATTAGATAGTGTGGCTTGTAATTAGATTCAAGCTAATTCCACTATTTCTTCTCATTTAATGAGATGAGCCTGTCCTCATCTTTTTCTAGGCCATGCTAACAGCCCCAAATGTATAATTTTGATAATACTGAGAGTTTACTTTATTGAAATTTCTTAGCTACCTGCCACAAGTGACTGTTCTGTCTAGTGGTGCTTCATTATACATCAACACAAGCTACCATGCATGGCCCAAGCAAACACCTCAAGCATTTATATGTACGTATATTTACATAACTATGAATTTGTGTGTCTGTATATACACACACATATATAAATATAATGCCCATGATAAGTATATACATTGTTGTTAAATTAATACAGGAATGTTTGAAAGAGTATTGAAGGAAAGGAAGATAGGTCTCTGCATATCTGGAAAGTACATATCTCCATGAAAAATTCCTTTAATTATGGAGATTTGTAGGGGTAGTTGTTCTTCAGGCATGAGAAGAAGGAGGTAAATATGTGCATCAAGTGGTGAATGATTGAAATAACACAGTTATTTCCCAGATTTAGAAAAGGAGGTTCTGCCAGTTGTTGTTAAACCAATAACTCTCAATAGACACTTGAAACTGATAGCTGGGGAGTTGGACTAGATGATCTCTCGAGGTCCCTTCCAACTCTGAAACTCCGTGATTCCGTGATTCCAAATGACCTACTAATTCATTAACTTCAGGATATACTATATTCCTAAGATCAAAAATTCTTGTTTCTCATAAAGAGATGCTGCCAGTGAAATGGGGTGCTATGTCTCCTCTCGTTGGCTTCCTATACTGAGAAGGAAGGAGATGTAAAGGGCCACAAATTGGATGAATATGAGGTGCAGAGAACAGGTGTTGTCCCTTGCTTCTAGTCCACGGGGATCCTCTGGAAAACAATAGTATGGAAATATGTACTGGAATGTAATGGGGATAACTTCCTGACACAGCTGGTGAGAGAGCCAACTAGGGAAGGTGCCCTGCTGGATCTGTTGTTTGTAAACAGGGAAGGTCTTGTGACAGTTGGAGGCTGTCTTGGGAACAGTGATCATGAAATGATAGCGTTTTTGATTCTGGGAGAAGCA
This sequence comes from Vanellus vanellus, assembly GCF_965231255.1. Classification (NCBI taxonomy): domain Eukaryota; kingdom Metazoa; phylum Chordata; class Aves; order Charadriiformes; family Charadriidae; genus Vanellus; species Vanellus vanellus. The sequence continues at coordinate 9,761,425 of NC_138913.1, forward strand.
AAGAGGGGGGTCAGCAGAACTGCTACCTTGGACTTGGGAGGCAGTCCTCCAGGGCAAAGGAGCCCAGGAAGCCTGGATGTTTTTCAAGAAGGAAGTCTTAAAGGCACAGGAGCAGGCTGTCCCCATGTGCCGAAAGACAAGCTGTCAGGGAAAAAGACGGGCCTGGCTGAACAGGGAGCTAGGGTTGCAACTTAGGGAAAAAAAGAGGATTTATGGCCTTTGGAAGGAAGGGCAGGCCACTCAAGAGGACTACAAAGAGGTAGTAAGGCTATGTAGGTTAAAAATCAGGAGGGCCAAAGCCCAGCTAGAACTAAACCTGGCTTCTGTTGTCAAGGACAACAAGAAAAGTTTCTATAAATATATTAGCAATAAAAAGAGGACTAAGGATAATCTCTGTCCTCTAGTAGATGGGGCCGGTAACATAGTGACCAAGGATGAGGAAAAGGCTGAGGTACTTAATGCCGCCTTTGCCTCAGTCTTCAGCAGTAGGACCAGTTGTTCCCTGAGTACCCAGACCCCTGAGCTAGAAGACAAGGATGGGGAGCAGAATGAAGCCCCTGTAATCCAAAGGGAAATGGTGAGGGACCTGCTTCAGCACCTGGAGGTGCACAAATCTATGGGGCGGGATGGGATCCACCCAAGGGTACTGAAGGAGCTGGCGGAAGTGCTCACCAGGCCACTTTGCATCATTTATGAGCAGTCCTGGATAACCCGGGAGGTCCCAGCTGACTGGAGGTTGGCAAATGTGACACCCATCCACAAGAAGGGCCAGAAGGAGGATCCAGGGAACTACAGGCCAGTCAGTCTGACCTCGGTGCCTGGGAAGGTCATAGAACAGATCATCCTCAGTGCCATTACACGGCACATGCAGGAGAATAGGGTGATCAGGCCCCATCAGCACGGGTTTGTGAAAGGCAGGTCATGTGTGACAAACCTGATCTCCTTCTATGATAAGGTGACCCGCTTAATGGATGAGGGAGAAGCTGTGGATGTTATCTACCTGGATTTTTGCAAGGCTTTTGACACCATTTCCCACAGCATTCTCCTGGAGAACCTGGCTGCTCATGGCCTGGACAGGTGTACTCTTCGCTGGGTAAAAAACTGGCTGGATGGCCGTGTCCAGAGTGGTAGTGGTGAACGGAGTTAAATCCAGTTGGTGCCTGGTCACAAGTGATGTCCCCAGGGCTCTGTGCTGGGGCTGGTTCTCTTTAATATCTTTATCAATGATCTGGATGAGGGGATCGAATGTACCCTCAGTAAGTTTGCAGATGACACTAAACTAGGGGGGCGTGTTGATCTGCTTGAGGGTAGATTGGCTCTGCAGAGGGATCTGGACAGGCTGGACCGATGGGCCGAGGCTAATGGTATGAGGTTCAACAAGGCCAAGTGCTGGGTCCTGCACTTGGGTCACAACAACCCCATGCAGCGCTACAGGATTGGGGTGGAGTGGCTTGAAAGCTGCCCGGCAGAAAAGGACCTGGGGGCGTTGGTTGACAGCCAGCTGAATATGAGCCGGCAGTGTGCCCAGGTGCCAAGAAGGCCAACAGCATCCTGGCCTGTATCTGGAATAGTGTGGTGAGCAGGACTAGGGAAATGATCATCCCCCTGTACTCGGCACTGGTGAAGCCCCACCTCAAGTACTGCGTTCAGTTTTGGGCCCCTCACTACAAGAAGGACATTGAGGTGTTGGAGCATGTCCAGAGAAGGGCTACAAAGCTGGTGAGGGGTCTGGAGGACAAATTTTATGAGGAACGACTGAGGGAACTGGGGTTGTTTAGCCTGGAGAAGAGGAGGCTGAGGGGAGTTCTTATCACCTTCTACAAGTACCTGGAACGAGGTTGTAGAGAGGTGGGGGCTGACCTCTTTTCCCTGGTGACAAGTGATAGGATGAGAGGAAATGGGTTCAAGTTATGTCGGGGAGGTTTAGATTGGATATTAGGAAACATTTTTTCACTGAAAGGGTTATTAAACATTGGAATAGGCTGCCCAGGGAGGTGGTGGATTCGCCATTCCTGGAGGTGTTTAAAACAGGGTAGATGTGGTACATGAGGACACGCTTTAGAAGTGGTTTTGTCAGGGTAGGTTAATGGTTGGACTTGATGATCTTAAAGGTCCCATCCAACCTCAGCAATTCTATGATTCTATGTTACCTGTTCATTAAATTTCATTGCAGTTACTCCCTAAGACAGGCATAGACATGGCCAAGTGTCTGTTCACAGACCTCCAATAGGGTAGAATAGAGCAGTAGCTGGAGTGGGGCAGAGGGAAAGGAGAAGTGCAGAGAGTACTCTACAACAATGCCTCTGATCCTCCAATTTCCAGAGAGGTCACTGGAATTTGGGAGTAAGCCTGTAACTAATTCTTGAAGATCGGAATATTTCTCACTTCTGTGCTCCCAGCCCTATACCCAATAGAGCATTCAGGAAAAATCTTTGAGGAGATCAGGCTCTGAGAGATATATAGAACAAACAAACAAAAAAGCATGAAAGAAATCTTGCAGTCAGGAAGACAGACACCTTGAAGAACTTATAATTTAAAGGCCTATTCTGAAAAAGTTTACCATTACTGGCTGTTAATTTCTTTTCATGAGCATTTTCATGAGCATCATCATAGTGGCATTTTAACACCTTTAACATTAAGAGTATGTAATCAGGCAATTGCATGGACTTTAGTACCTTCTTTTGAGCATAAATTTGATAAATAAGTGAAGTGTGTATTTCCTTTCTCTTCCAATTCTCCAAGTGTTTTTTTTTTTAGAGATCACCAACACCATTCTAAGGGGAATTTGCCTTTGTCTGTATTTGCCCTATCCTTACTATTCCTAAACATTTGTTCTTGGCCACTGTCAGGAGAGAGAACTACAGAAAAGACCTTTGATTCAGTCCAGGATGGCAATTCTTATGTTCGCAGCACTTTCTGCTGCACTAGTCACTGCAGGTTGGTCCATCGTGAAGGACTTCTGAAAATGTTGTAAACTAGTTTATAATGCATATGTGTATGTAGAGTATATGTACTTTCATAAAACAAATTCTCATTTGAGCAATATCAAACAGTTCCCACTCCCTGCAAAATTCTCTTCATCATCGGTAATTTATTAGGGCATTTTTGGCTAACTTTTCTTTTGATGCCTTACTGTCTTCTGTGAAATTGGGGCAGTCAACATTGTGCTCCATTTGTTTGCTGCATTCTTTTTGCTAGTTCATTGATTTATATTCACTATAGAGATTTCCACTGAAGATGATATTTGTAAATTAGAGACATGAAACCACCTCCTGGCAAAATACCATAGGGGCAATTAAGCTTATTTCTGATTAATTTTTAGAGATTCGGGATTTCTGCTAGAGAAAACAATGTATTCCATGATTGCCAGTTTCATCTAAATTTACTCTTGACATCATGCAAATCAAATTGTGAAAATACTGCAGAAGTTCTAGCAAAGGAAAAGGTAAGCGTCTTGACTGCAAAACTGAAAATACAGTTACAAAGAAGATAAATCCCCCTTGATCATAGAGTCCTTTCCTGCTTCTCACTTAGGAGCTTTCCGACAACTTAGCCACAAGGGCTGCTTTTATTGTATTGTGCCCCACAAAAGTACTTTTCAGAGATTACTTGTAGTTGTGTCTCTGAGCTGCTAGTTGTTGCTTTTGTCTCATGGAATGTCCGTCATGAATTTCATTTTTTTAATTTTTTCTTCCTTTTATTTAATCTGATAAGAATGTGATTTTAGTGACTTAAGTCTCTACTATGTATTTGTCCTGGTTTGCGGACCACGATAGTATTATATGTGTTATCTCTGGAGATTGGTTTCTGACTAATGGACATTAAACTTGCAGCTTGGTTTTAGGGATTATCTAATGTCAATGTAATAATCAGGAGTTGCACATGGGACAATTTTAAACAGTATTTCAAAGTTATAGTATGATTTTATTACATGTATAATATAATTAATGTTCACTCTGCATTATCTCTTACCAAACTGATAGGCATCTTTCTGCTGCAATCCACATATTATATTAATAAAACAGTTGAAAAGGTTGGTATTTTGAGTGTTTTGCCTAAACTACTTTTCCCTACCCTTTATCAGTTTTAGGGACTTATGCCATTGCACCTGCATTTGAATTCCCTTAATTATAGGGAACCTTGCTTGCTAAAACAAGAAGAGAAATGTGTTCATTTATCATTGCTTGTAGCTAGAAAAACTATGACTGACGTCCCTGCAGATATTCTGGCAAGCTAAAAGGCTTCTTACAGCTAATGGGGGTGGCTAAGAATTTTTCTGAAGACAGAAGGGTCCTATTTTGTTCTAAAGACAGTTTATATTCTCTAAATTGGGGATTGCAGATTTCAAAACTTTTTTGAGCCCTCTGCTGACCTTGAAAGCTTTCTGCAATGATGGAACCAAAATCTGGAATAACAAGCTTTAAATTCTGCTTCAAAACCACTTATATATCCTGTATTTTTGGCTTCCTAATGTATTTCTTTGCAACAGTATATACAACCATGGGTCATGTAGTTTTCTGAACAATATACTTAAAAATGAAAGATTTTCAAGTTCTAGAGAAATTAGTTTTGGCTGTGGCAGTGGTTCCCAGAGTGTTTTCTACCAAATACCATCCTCAATAGCAACTGGTGTACATTTTGTTTGGTATTTCCAGACTCCCCATGACTGGTCTATCAAAATCATAGCCTTCCAGATGAGTAACAAGCATTCCTGCTTTTTTTTTTTTTTTTTTCATCTTTCCGGATGAATAGTTAGCAATAACTTTTGGGCTCAATCATCCAACTCTATGCATGCAAATAAGTCATCCAAACAACTTCAACTTCACTACAGTGAGCTTAAAAGCCCAAGATAGGATAAAATACAGGTCATAATTTTTTTTATCCAAAAACAGAGGATCTATAAAAAGTTACAATTAGTTCTGAGACCTAAAGAGATAGTAAGAGACCAGATTATCTTCCTTCTCCATATATATAAAGGTCAATCACTCAAGTTGTTTCTGGTTGTTTTCCAGAGAATGAAGCATAACTGTTAAGATGTAAATACCATTACATATTGCTGTATATGTACACATACTTTTATTTTTTCTTTAAGAAGTCATTACATTTGAGGACCTTATAGTCTAAGTGAGATACAGTAGGACTTGATAAAGAAACAGATGACATCTAGCAGACAAAGAATGGGAAGAGAAATATATGCCAGACTACTAGATCATTACGTTTTTCAAAGGATTCACACAAACAGTTGCCACACTTCTGATGGGGGTTAGATAACCAGCAGATGAGTTGGTAACAGTGACTTCTTAATCTTCTTTAACTATATCGTATGTATTTGTATGGTTGTGTCTGTAGGATGGCTAGAAAGTTCAGTCATAGCTGGAGAAATACTGGGGGAAAAGTGAGTGGTGAAGAGGAATGTGTAAGAAAAGAGGACAGTTTTATGGCCTGCAGCAGAAGGAAAGGCTTTCTGGGCAAAGATACCATGAGAGGTAGGAAGAAGGTAGACTAGCTTATGAGGACAGCTGCTTTAGCAAGATAGAGTCAAGATTTAGCTGGAAACAAGGAGGGGAGCCAGCATCATATGATTAGTGCTTGCTTTCACTGGTATCATAAGTGAAATCTCAGGAATAAAATTTTATTTGAGACAGAATAATTTATTTAAGTCATGATCTTGGCATTTGGGGGAGATACTACAATTAAAAAAGTTGATCAGATCTTCCAGTAACAAATCCTGTACTATGACAAGTAATATTCAGGTCACACTTCTCCTTTGAAGTTTTAATGGCCACTACAATTTTATGTTAGTCACTCACTTATGTTTGAAGTAAGCGTGCAAAGCCTTAGCTGTCTCCATTTGTCTATAACTACTTTAGAAGCTTCTGAAGGCACTGAGCTCATAAAACTGCAGGCTTCAAAGAGCTTATTCAAAGATTCCATTCTGCTGCTGCCATTTATCAAAGGGGCACTTTTAAAATATATATCTCTGTATAATAAAATGTTTTTTAAAATATAAACCTGACAGTGGGATGATTGAAACAAAATCTCCATTGGCTTCAATGGCAGCAGAACTGAGTTCCATAGTTTTAAAGACAGCAATTAATATTTCTACAAATAATATTATATTCAAGTAAGTTGCAATATATGGAATCAGAATTCATCTTTTCCTCTTATTTTTTTCTCTATCCTAATTTTTTGGAACTTCAATGTGAGTTTAACCTTGAACTTTAAATAAAATTTGAAATGTAACCCCATAATACTGAAAATTATTGTCTCTCTTGAAGAAAATAGAAGCTCACTGTTTCTAAGTAGAATTCATCCTACTGGGCAGATGCAAACCTGAAGAGTCAGTAGAATGTTAACGTTAAATTGTAATTTATTAAAAAATAGGACAAGAATTCTGTCATTTATCAGTCCCAGGACAGATCTTTCAGACATCTACTACATGATGCTGGATAAATTACATGGCATCGAGTTATTTTATATCCCCTTTAAGAATAATACTAGCTACCTGCGTCACATTCTTAGTGGCATGCTCTCTTGTCCAATCCAGTTCCCCAAAACACAGCGGCAGACTTTCCGTGGACTTTACTGTTTATTAGATCAGCCCTTTAACTCATCATCTTAACTTCTTTAAAGAATCATGGCCTGGGGGGGAAAGTGGTAGTGGATGTCTACAAAATGGATATGATATCAGCCAGCAATGATTTTAGAAATGCTCTTTATGGTTATAAAGTGCTCCTACTCCTTCCTTATACCGACAGCTTGATCGCTTGTTTTGTTTGCTCCAACAGTGGACATCATAACATCACAATCTGTTGCCATGGAAATGGCTGTGATTTTGCAAATTCAGCTTTATGTCTTCACAATGAAATCAGACAGAAAAAAAAAGAAATGGGCAATAGGGAAAAAGCCCTTGTTTAAGGACAAAAGCAATTTGATTCTAAATTCAGGCCTAAAACGTTTGACTTCAGTGGGTTAACTCCCCATACAAGCACCTTTTGAAGTTACTACTTTTCTATCGTTACCTACCTGGCTTCCCTGGTTGCTTTGGGAAGGGATGACCACATCAAGTCTGCTTGAACATTGTCTAGCAGAACGGCCTGATTCAAGTCTCTGGACTTATTATAGTACAACAACAATGATAGAATTATCATGATGATATTGTAAACATAGCTAATAGCTTGGGAAATAGCCATGCAAACACAGGACTTAATGAATTTTCTGCAGTTTCACTGCTGTAATTTATGTACCACCTCAAGCATGTAAAAGCCTGCATTTTGAGTGTATTCTGTTGATTCACACTTTGGCTACATTTTGAAATTGGCTTGTATAACCATCCCAGAAGAATTACTTCACTTCTGCTATTCTGGAGTAATTTCCCCATGTAAGTAGTTTCTTTCCCATGACAAGTGACTTTTTTCTGAAATAACTTCTTTGGTTTGGATAACAGTAATTTTTCTGAAATAAAAATATTATTATTATTTTAGAATAAAATTCCCTACAACAGAAAATATATTGGAATACCTAAATGATAGGTATCTGGTAGATCCCCAGGTATCTGGAGACTGGCAGATTATTCAAAGCTAATGTGGATACTGACTCCCCCCACATTCTGCCTGCTGTTAAACTTTGCTCTTCTCTGTGAGACAACCCCAAAATAAAAACCAAAGATGTGCAATTTTGATAAAATCTGGGGCACAAGCTGTGACAAGTTACTTTGATGGAAAATCTTAGGTGGAATTTATAATCAATTTATTGCAGATTTAGATCTACAGAGGGCTTTGTTTTTAAAGTGGGACTTAATTACCAACATTTCCTCAGATCTCCTCAGATGCTCCATCTAGTTGCCGTTCAGTGGATACATTTCAACCCATTGCAGCCAATAATGTCTTTTTCATCAATCAGTCATAGGATAAAGTACTGAAGTAATCCCAGGGATGAGAGTTGGAACTTTTTTTTTTGCTGTACAGTGGTTTTTAAAGGGAATGTATTTCAAGACTCCTTTGATCAACAGTATTACTTGGCAAAAATACTTTTTCTTTATTGGATGGATAAAATCATTGATCATTATGGTTCAGGCCTAGCTAATGAATCTATATAATGTGAGGTTGATCAGACCAAATGTTTATGGTAGAAAGAATAAAGAGGCCAAGGCAATTATGGCAGTAAATTGACTGAATATTGTGAGAGTTACTGACAAAGTTGTCTTTCCAAATTATAGTGATAGCAAACAGTTCCAGACTTGGACTGCATTCACTAGAAATATATACCTTCGCACAATTACAGAAAACAGAATTAGAAAAAAGGTTAAAAAGAAGGACAAATCGGTTTTCATAAATGTAGGACAACTGTAAAATATTTCAAAAGCGCTCCATGAAAAGGGACGCAATAATGGGTATAGCTAAGCTGGCATAATTGTATTAAACCTCAGCTTAAATTTTGCTGTGTCTATTTCAAACCCAAAGACAGCGATATGCACTGAAAAGCTTGTCTTTTTCCCATTTATAGCATTTGCTCTAATAAATTGTAGTACCTTTCTCCACTTTGTATGACTTGCTTATACAACGCAAACATGCTCCACTCAGGAAAAACTCTTAAGGTATAAAAGCAAACACACATATATGAACAAACGGCTTGTGGACAAAGCTGTTGTCACATGGGAGCAGTTCTCTGAGGCTCTAAATACATTTTCAAAGCAGGATTTTGTACCTGATTAGTTCCTGGATATAAATTTCAAAATAAATATTGGTATTCAGTGAAAGATAATTACTAGAGGCATTGTGAACCTGGCCACTTACTGTCAAAAGCAAAAGCTATGCTTGTTTAATAATGTGAACAGAACGGGAACTCTTATGTCTGAACCATTTTGAATCACGTGACAAAATGAAAATAGCACTTGAAACAATGCAACAGGGATCCCATGTGAATTTGGATTGAGGAGCAGGCTGCAGAATCAAACTATCAACCATGTCTATTGAGTAAACCTTGTCATCTGATCGGGATTCAAATGCTTTTCTTAAATCTCTTAAGCACTTTAAGTTCTTTGTGTGCTTTTAGCAAAAGGTAACACATTGTGCTGAACCATTAATGCCAAAAGAAAGTTAAGTAATTAAAATAATGGTTACTGAATAAATTTCGACATCTACTAAGGTAATAATAAACTCACTGTTGAAAAAACAAGATGAGGATCCAAAGATAGTGGCAGATACCATGAGTGCATTTTGAAATGCGAAGTATTGTTATTTTATATTTTTTAAAAAGCCATTAGTTTGAGTAGAGCCAACTTAGTAAAGGAGGTTCAGAAATGTTATGTCTGTTCTTAGTAGATACCTCTTTCCAAATTTTCTTCTTTAGCCTTAACCAAGCCCAGAATTAAAAGCCATCAAAATGCCATGAGCTGAATCTTTAGGGTTCTAGAAGAAGAATAAGTAATTATCCCTGGACTGCTTATCTGAAGTAAAACTAATTAGTCCCATACTTTAAGAGACAGACTGTACTACACATTAACAGGGACCACATGTCAGAAAAGGATTTACGGTACTAACTACATAGAAGTTGTATTCACTGGCAAATTCATCAGAGCACTAAAAGGAAGGGACAGTTGCACACCTCAAGGTAACCCTTTAAAAAGGACCCTTACATGCTGAGGTACCTGGGCAATGATCAGTTGCATGTTCCACTCAGGCTGACACTTGAGGACAGTATGACTGATATGCTACAAGGAGGATTGGCACAGGGAAAAAACTTATGGAAGTTAAAGAAACAAATTATTGATTATTTTTTAAGCCTAACAAAGCACAAAAACCCCTCAAGAAGCTTATATAGGATGAAACTTTCTCCTAGATGGTCACCCAGTGGTGCAATCTTCTGATCAATTCTCATTTTAAGTAACGAGTTAGAATAGAATATGCTGAATAACAAAGGCGTCTCATAATTTGGCCAAGACGTGATTCCATGCAAGTTCATAGATAATGGCTTGTAAGTTACAATTGCCTCACTTTTGTAATTCTCTGTTATATCAGTGGAAGTATAATACACACTGACTTTTATGGTCACAAGTACTAGAAGAAAAATCAGCATAAATACCAGAGAAATTGATTTAAAAAAAAAAAACGAACAAAGTATCAACAACATAATACCTTTTTCTTAAACTGAGAGTATCACTTATTAGAATTACCAGATCTGAGACTTAGAGGCCAAAGGAAAAGAAAAATGTTGCTAATTGCTAACAAGAACAAGAGGTCCCAAAATGCTTGTTACCGCAGACCAAATGAAACATGATAACGTTACGCCTATTTCAAACTGAAAAAAAAAAGATAAATTTCAGACAGTGGTTGCTAACCTGGGAAGATAACAGATTGTCTATTCTCATAAAAGTCATTCAACCCGGGTCAATTTTACAGGAAGAATTGAAGCTCCTTAGCCAAAACTCACTATAGTCTATGAGGATATAGACAGCATGAGTGAGGGGTTACATTAGCTACTGTAAGTAGTAATTATGTAGTTTACACATATTTTTTTTTAATCGTTATTCAGATATAGCTGAGGTTAGGCGATAACAACTGCCTATTGCCAATGCTTTTGTTATACCTTTAACACAAAGGCTATTTCTAAGCTTGCGTGGGATTATTTTTCTTGTATAATCTCATACAGTAATCACTATTCAGGATGAAGAATACTTCAGGAGACTGCTTTTTAGGCCTTTCCTTACACTAAGCAATTGTTCTTTTTCTCTATCTAGCTTGCAAAGGTCCTACCCACCACTCTCCCATTCTGTTAAATCTTCAGGAACGCCCTGAAGCGCCCCTCTCCTTCATTGTGTCAGACACTATGGGTGTCCTCCTAATGCCCTCCCATCGCCAGTTGTGAGTCCTTCCTTCCAGCCTCACAGGGGCTCTTTCCATCCCCTTACCATTCACTCTTCATCCTTTATACATACTGGACTCTTGTGGCTCTTTCCTCCAGACCTATCTTTCACACCATTATTAATTCTCTTATTCCTACAGTGAGAAGACAAGCAGAGATGAGATATTTTGTTGTTACGCTACATGCTGTTAATCGCTTTGATCTGTAGACAATTACAGATCATATTGAAGCTTCTGGTTCTGCCAGCTTTATATGTGAGCTTCATATATTCCCTGTTTAGCTTTCTTTCTCATTTGATTCTACTTAAATCTGTAAATACCTATGCATTTATGCATAGGATGTTCTTTGAGAAACTGTGGAGCTGATTGGATGTATTATTCAAAGTTTCCGTGTTACAACCAAAAAGACAAATGACACCAACCTGAGAATAAAACCTTGCTTCATTTGGCTACCTGTGTTATCGGCAGCAGTTTTCCTGGGGTGAGCTATTTGGAGGATATACAGAAGCATGTGTGACTTTCATGTTGCTATTAAGGTGAAGCCATTGTGACAAGAGCTGTGACTAGTTTTCATAAAGGTAGTTTGAAAAGACAAAACCAGGACATCGGCTTTACTTCATAGGTAGGTGAAAGAAGGCAAGGGGCACAGCCAGAGGAACTAGGAACCAAGAACAGCCAGCTAGAGAAAGTTCTGTGATCAAAGTCCAAGAAAAGGTTTTTTTTTTCATGAAATTTGCCATTAGAGATATTGAGGAGGCCTATGTATTAAATTCCTGAGTTTTGAGGCACTGTAATAGAGCTGTCAAACAAAGATAGAAAGTGCTACTGTTTCCACTAGACATGACAAGCTAAGGATTCCCAACAAAGTAAGCTGTTGAGGCCACCTGAAGAGGGATAATGAAAGTGATTACATCAGCAAAGAGGAAGGAACAATCCAGGTAAAGAGTTGGTGGATGTTTGATCTTGGAGGGTTGCTGTTACCTCCAGTGCAGTCATCCAAAGCTGTCTAAAAATTAAATAGGCTAAAAGAACAAGAATGCCTAGGATTTCTTCCAGGAATTTCTGTAGTTACCTACTAGGCATCAAAGGAGACTTCTTTTGAACCTTCAAATATACAAGGAGGTCACATGCGCTAGTGACTGCAGATTTGGTAACCTATTATTCATTATTTTCTTTTATTGATTGTTTTACAGTCCCCAAGGCATATGTGTTGCTTTCTGTGCCACAAAAAAAAAAAAAAAAAAAAAAAAAAAGGTTCTGTAAAATCTTGGTGTTCTTTACAGGAGTAACAGCAGCTGTCTGTTGTTGTTAATGACAATGGCAACCTATTTTTTTCCCTATTAATTCTGATTAGGAGGTCTTATATGAATATTAAGTCAAATTTTTATGATGAATGATCTCCTGCAACCAGCAAAAAAATGTCAGGTTGACCGAAGATATTTTTTCATTTAAAGATTACCTTTAAAAACCTAAAATCACAACAAATTAATGATTTGGCTTGACCATTTTGTTAATTTTATAAAAAGAGAATATTAGATGCAATACTTGGGTTATACTGACATTCAGGACAAAGAGACAAGCCAAAGCAATGAGAAAATTGTGGAAAGGTAAGCTGGAACCCACAAATATAAATAGCCACTAATTAAATAGCTCCAGTTAGAAAAATAATAGACTTGTTTTATAACTCTAGGTGGCAGCAGTGGAACAAAATAGAGAAAAATGTATGATTATGATTATACTTGCTCACTGTTAATATAAAACCCGTTAATTAAATACTGCTGATGGTGTTTCTTGACACAATATTACTTTTATGCTCTAGATGGCAGCAGCATCACAAAATACAGAAAAATAAGATTCATTGTACTCGTGCTGTGTCCAAATATGCAGCCCCTTCAAGTTTTTGGAGGTTAAAGTTGGAGAGGTCGAAATGCAGATTTCCTGTAGGCAGTTTCCCGCCACAAAAGAAAAAAAAAAAAAACAAACAACAAAAACACCCTAACAATGACTGTTAAATATCATGTACAATTAGAGGTAAATCACTTCTGAAGTAAGGCTGCATTTTAGCAGACTTAGAACATTCTGGGTTTTACCAATGGGGAAACCGATGTGCAGAAAACATAAATGACAGCATGTCTCCAGCTGGGTGTTGTATACTGATCCTTAAAAATCTGTGCCTGTGCGTACCTGTCACAGATCTTGCTTTTGTGTGTTAGGAGAATTACAGCTTTTGCAAGAGAAGGCAGTAACAGTATCCGTATCATGCATCCAGTCTTTAAATTATAAGTTTATGCATACATCAGTTCAGAAGGACTTCGTATGCGTAAGTCTGGTCAAAAGACTTTGAGGTGAAAAGAAGCTATTTGCTTTAGATTGCACAAAGTTTTGGTAAAACCCTTTTTGAATATTGTTTGAATAGAAAGCATCATAGGTGCCCGCTCAGCAGAAGGCTGATCTGGAGGTGGAACCACATAACCTCAGCTCCTCTGCTTTTTCATCTCCTGATGGAGACAAGGCCCCAACTGGATGAAAAGCTGAAGCGGTGCAGGAATAGCTTTGTATTCAAATAATCACCTGCTGGGTGAGGTCACACAAAATTCTACAGAGAATTATTTAAGTATAGCAAGTCTGTTGTTCAGATTGTTGCGGGTGACTATCCTGTGGAATTTTACTGCTGTTAACGGCCAAAGGAGCAAGTATCCACCAGAGACTGCATGACAGGCAGTGTAATACATCACCAAGTGTAAACACTGAATATTAAGGGAAATCCAGTGTATGAAGACATTTCAGCATGAGAGGAAAAAAGAATTGAGTTTACTGCTGAGCTAGAAGATGGACTTAAGGAAAACAGAGCACTCACTTTCTCCAGCTGGCTGGTGCATTATCTTCAGTCTCAGAGGCTTCCTGAGGGCTAAGAAGGGTGCCACCTGGTCCAGTTTTAATTATGGTAGGAGCACATTTTGTCAGACACAGATTATTGCCCAGTGCCATGGTAGGGTCACACTATGGAGGTGACTCCTTTGACGTATTTTGTGAGCGTGCCTTGTTCAAAATCCGTATGCTGAGTGAGATGACCAACTGGGATCTGTTAGTATGATCTATGAGTAGGACTGTGTGAGAGACCTAAATGCTAACTGGGGGCACATCAGGTTTTTCCTGGACCACTTAATATTCACTCAATATGGAAAGGTTCTTGGTCTGTGCTGTTTATTGGGAAAAAATGGATTTTAATTAAATTATTATTTTGTTTTAAAAAATTATTAAATCTGTCTAGAAAAAAAAACACCGTTTTTGTCAGCTATTGATATATTGGATTGGGATTAAATAATGAAATTAATTAAATCATCAGATCATCAGTTCCACAGACTGACTGTGAAATCTAAATAATTCATTATGAGCTTTTTGATTATAAACCCTAAACAATTTCATCTGCTGAATCTGTAACTCCAAAATGGTTAATATTTTGATAGGGAAATTAAAAAAAAACCTCTAGCACCTGAACAAAACTTTCTGACAAGGATATGAAGGTCTCCTTTCATTTCAGTTCCTCTATGGTGGCTTCCTTTTCTCAAAAGTAAGCTTATCCAACTATTGTTTCAGACTACTTAAAACTATTATAAAGTTTTCTGGCACTTTTCCCAGATAAACTACAGTTGCTTATAATGAACTGGCCTAAGTGCATTTTAAAATACTAAAATTAAATTAAAAATATTTTGGATGTCTCTCACCAAGGAGAAGAAAGGATTAAAGCAGATAAAGGAAAAGGCAAATACTGAAGACTGCAAAAAGTCTGCAACTCTTCTGTTCTCTGTTCTTATAGTCTCTTGGAAGAAGAGGTGAAGTAATCCAAGAACCAAGTGGTGGTGCTGGTACTGTGCTTCTCGCTACAGGCTTTCTTCACAACCCAGAAAGAAGCGCTGGGCTGCACAGACTGCTCTGAAGCTCTGCAATTAGATGTGCTGAGGCTTTTATTTTCTGGTGAATACCAGTTGCCACTTGGACTGTGAAGCGTGCTACAAGCTTTTTGGTGGTCCTTTATAACTTCGTGGTTGCAAGCCAGTGATGTGTATGAGATCAGAGTTTTCTGAGGATTAGACATAGCTTAGCCGCTTGTCCTGTAGGTACAAGTACCTGCTGGGGGTGTTGTTGCAGGGAGACAGTGATTCCATGGAAATAGTATTTTTTTTCTATTAAAATGAGATTCCTGTTGAACTTAACACTGTGGCATTAATTTTGCAAGATGTGTATGTGCACATTCTCTCTTTTACTCCCTCCATGCTGTAGCCAGATTCACAGACAAAGCTGTTCTACTGGTGGGATGAAAAAGCACAGTGAAAGTAAGGGTGTTGTATCCTTCACCTGGGTAACATCTCTCTGTTCCTCCTCTGCTTTGAATAGATTCTTTTAAGGCTTGGACAACTCTTAATAGTAGAGATCCCATTAGCTGGTGCCAGCTAATGTTGCTGATGGGATGAGGGCAAGGACTGCTGCTGCCTTCTCCATAGTAATATTAATATATATAGTAATAGTAGTAGTGTTCTTTTCTGCACGCCATTTAATTTGTCAGCTGAATAGCAGCTATATACTGGAAGAGACTAATCAGCAGGGTTAACATTTTGTTTATTTCCTCTTCATTGCAATTACTTCCAGTATTTCTTTAGAGGGGAGTTCCTGTGGCTGAGACTACAATATACTTACCTACTGTCTGACCTACTGTTTAGTTGTACGGAGAAAGGACTGAAGATGTGTTCTGGAAAGAATATCTTGAAGTGGAGTAATGCAGGAAGAGGAATGACACAAAGCTATAGAATGTCTGTTTTCTTTGGAAAGGAAAAAATGCATTAAGACACAAACATTTTCTGCATGTGCATGAGTGCCCGGCTCGCTGATACAATGCCACTTCATTGAAGTGGTCCTCTCAGCCTGTGAGCTACCATCGTTAGCCAGAGAGACATAAATTACTCTTTGCTTTGTGAACTACTATAATGATGAAGCATAGAGGTGTCTTAATTTACTGAAATGAGACAATGACTGAAGACGCTGAAAAGCACTGTCTGAGATTGTCACAGAATCCCTGCAGCAGAACCTGGCTTCTTTGAAGTGTTCTCCAGCACTTTTTTAATTTATTTTTTTTCTTATGCTTTGTAGTTCATTCCTGTGATTTCTAACACACAGCCCCCTCCTCCCCTCATTCACAGTCTCACACTGTAGGCTATACTGGGTAACCATAAATCTTCAAGAAAGTGATTCACCAGCACCTCGATCTGCCTCTGGTGGATATTCTCTAATGTTAGTGCCTTGGAAGTACCACTAGAAGCAAGGAAATTCTTCAACTAACATTTGATTACTAAAGAGATCTTTGCTTAATAGCTTGTGAAGGTTATGTAGTGAGAAGGACTTCTGTGCAGGTAATCTAAACTGTTCCCTGGTATAGATGATTATGACAGGATCTTTCATTAGAGGTCCATGAAATAAAAGTTACCCAAAATTATAAATCATTGTATCAGAAAGGAGAAGTGCCACGTGGGTGCAAGCACTGTGCTGAAACAAGTAATCTGTCATACTGATCAGCATAAAGTTTCTGATAGAGCCGTTCTGCTCAAGTCTTCTTCACTTGCTTTTTGCTGTTGTGTGATAATGCAAAGCAGAGATGTGCAACCTCGGTAGCTAAGAATTGGATTTCTGCTTTACAAAACCCTGTAACCTATACCCCCGCCTCCCATCTACAGCTGCAGTCTGTGTCCCCTCTCCCAGCAAGCAGCCATCATCCTCTTTCACACAGCAAAGCCACCTTCACCGCCTCATCAGGCAGCAGCTCTCCTGCCCTGTCTCACCTGCCCAAGCAGCCTTCAGCCTACACACTGGCACAGGCAGCAGCACCTTGCTTATCTCCTCAACAGTTTACCATCACCTCCATCGCGCGTAAGCAGCGATACTCTTCGCCGGTTGGTCAGCTTTCATTTCCCCTGAAAGTCCCTGCTAGTAGACCTAATTTTCTGTGTCTGTAGAAGGCTGCTGCAGAAGGAAGGAGGAAGAAGTAGGCAAAAGGTCTGGGCAGGCAAGGGGAAAGGCTGGAGCTAGGATGGGATTCCAGCATAAGAGCTGTCTGCTAGGCTGAAATGGACTGTAGTGTTTTCACATACAGGCAATGAAGTTGGCCTTCTCCAGCTACAGGTTAGATGTACCCTGACTGAGATGAAGATCTTCAGTCCATGTTCTGCTGAACTTCATAGCTTGGGTTCAGCATTAGTGAACGTTATGGTGTCTACTTAGTGGCTTTTAAATGCTTTTTAAAATAACCTCTCCTCCTGATGCACACAGGCAGCACTGAGTCACCCCAAATCCCAGAAGATTCAGTAGATCTTACAGTGATGTAAACATCAAAAAATTCACGGTTTGTTTAGTAACCAAGTTTTAGCAGCATGTTTTGAACTGAAGAACTGATTCAAACTTAGAATCTCAGAAGAATCTCAGCATTTCATACTGAAAACAGCTATTATCTCTGAAGCATGAACAAGCTGCACCAATAGCATTCTCAGCTGAGCACGCAGGTTCTTAGTTTGGTTTTGCTGATAACTAAATAACTAAAAATTAACAATTCAGCATAAGTCTTAATATAGACGTCTCTCTGTCTGGCACCTGCAAGACTTTCCTCCAGTACTTTCTCTCTCTTAATGCTGTAAACATCAGTATTAGCAAGAACTGATTCAGCAACATATACCCTGAATTTTGGAATAGTGACTTGGCACCTGAGCACAACACAGCTTCAAAAGGACTGTACTCCCTTACATCTTACCAAGTCTTCTCTTAAAAGGTTACATGTCAAAATGTCGCCAGGCTATATTACCAGACTATTCTGAAAATGCAGAGTATCAAAGTAAGATTTGGTATTTTGTTTATGATACTATTTCTATTCTGATAAGGGGACAGGCAGAGATATGGGTTTTTTCATAAGCAAGTTAACCCTTTCTTTATGTTCAGTCTTATCTACAGCCTTCTAACTGCATTTTACTCCACCTAATTTTTCCAGGACCAACCAGGTGAGAGAGTGGGACAGCAATTCTTCCACTTTTTTGTCCCGTCAACAGAATTTTTTACTAAATTTCATGTAATTGCATGTGTACACATGTATTGAATGAAGCTGGGTAGATGATACAAGTTGAAATTTGAAAGGCAGAGGTCTTGACTGACTGGAAGTGAAAGCCTAAAATATGATGTGTGCACAACATGGTGAAACACTGGAACAACAAGCTCTAACTACAGTTTTGACTCCAAGGTTACGGTGTCAGGTCTTGGGTTGCAGGTTTTCCAAACTGAGTGGTACAACAGACATACCCTCTGCTTTTAAACTGATTGAATTTTGTGCAGAATCATTGGCAGATAGTGGTAATACATCTACTCTAAGAGAAGAACATGTAGAAAATCAAGCATGAGATGTGTAAAATCAAGTAAGATGTGTAATCTCATTATCAAAGAGAAGCCAAAGCTTTGATGTCAACAGGAGTGCTTCTGTGCACTTTGATACAGAATTAATTTCTGTAATCTCAATTATCTTTCCTCTGTCTTAATATTTTTATTGCACCATGAAATAGTGCTTTCCTAAGAGAGAGCAAACAGTTTGGGGATTTTCTTTTCTTTCTTTTTTCAATTTGCTTTGGGTTTAGTGGGAGCATTTGTTGTAAGTTGAGTTGTTGAGAAAACGGGAATACCTCTGTCCAGAGGGACAGTAGAGGATGTATTTGTCTTGTACGAGAGAGGTAGGTGGCATATTGGCCTTATGATGGATGCACAGGAATGAAGAGTGATAATTCATTCAAAATCCCCAGTTGTAATATTTTGATGTATTATGACAATATAATCTTGTATGTTAATAACAGATTATAGTATGTATATTTATAGGGCAGTATTTAGCCAGATGAGATTTGCTTATGTAAATTCTACTACCTGTGTTTGAAACTGATAGCAGCTGTTAGTGATAGTGGCTCAAAGAAAGGCATGCTGTAGCTTCAGACTTAGGTGGGATTGTCCGTTTGGAGAACTCTCTCTGTGGTTATTTTTTTCCTCCTCACTCTCTCGAGTATTCCTAGAAAAATATATTTCTTCCAAGAACTCTAGCGTTCTTCTAATTTGGTGATATTAATTTAATTTAGTTGTGTGCCCTTTTCACAGACTTAATTTAATGTGCCCTATTCCTCTGCCACACAGAACAGGAACAAGTGAGGAAGAACCAAAACTTTTCTGAAAACAGAAAGAAAGGCTTTATTACATGAAACTTAAAACTGAAAAGCAAGAGTGATAGGATTTCCATGCAACTGAAAGATTATCTTCTTTAAATATGAAACTCATGTTTGCTCTGTATGGGTAGACTGTTAGACTGTATGTTCAGCTCTCTCAAGAGGCATTTAGGACTTCAAATGCAGTAATAAATTAATTTGCAAGATAGAGACAATAATGAAAGATTTGATTTCAAACCACTGTCATGAAACTTTTGTGGGATTTTCAAACATTAAAAAGCATAAATGACAGCCTTATTTACTTGCGTAAATGAACCCACCAATGAAGTAAAATTTAAGATTGACAGCACTAGGAAAAGAAGCTCATTTTTTTATCTACAAAGAGATGTGACTTACAACAGTGTTATTGCTAGCTTTCTTTCATGTCACTTGGCCACACCACTTCCCTCAGAGGCCGGTCACAACAAAGTGAGGGCAGATTAGAGATCTGGTGTATGCAGTCCTTGCTTTTTCTTAGATAACTAAGGTTACTCTTGGCAACAAGGAGGTGATCAGTTGACACCCATCATCTAAGAAAGGAAACCATTCGTTTACTCAGAGGCCAATACAAAGCTACCTGATGGGAACAGTTTTATGTCACTATCTATCAAGTCTAGAGCACAGCTACCCAGCCTTCTGTGACATCAATTTTATGCTGAGAGCACAGCAGTCTCAAAAACACTGAAGAGCCATTTACTTGTAAAGTACAAGAAACATCTGTCAGGGGCTAAAAGTGTTAAAGAAATGCTTAACCGTACCAACTTAACCGAGTTGGCAGATTCTTAGGCTCAGATTACAGGGAAAACATTAGCAGTGAAAGTCCACAAGATTCATCCTAATTTATCAGATTACTTCCTCAGAAACTCTCCTTTTGAACTGCTCTTCAACAGAAGAACAAATGCGTAGACTTCAATGCTTAATAAAGCTAAAAGCTTCTCCCTGGGGTAATTGAAATTTTTCTATCAAAGGGTAGATAGACCTGGTTGCAGCTGCAACAAAGAAGAAACATATAAAGCCAAGTGGAAAGCAGTTAGACAGCATTGGTGGTGTAGGACCATTGAACATGGTCTTGCTAATTGGAATCTATAGCACAGGACATTCAACTACATGCTGGGCAAATGACCCTGAAAGTTTCAAGTCTATCTAGTATAAAAAAAAGTTCAGATGTAAAAATAATCATACGAATGATGGATTCTGTATCCTTGAATGGGCATAACCAACCAGAGATCTGGGTAACTGGCAAATTTCTTTTTTAAATAAGGCCCTTTGAGTCCCATATATGCATCTACTTTCACAAGCATTTCAAAACCTGTCTTCTAATAATTTCACACAGAGCTTTCAGAGAAGCAATGTTCAAAAGAATGAAAGTAATGAAACACAGCAAAGTTTTACATTTTTATTTCTGTACTTTGGGAAAATTCCTATTGAAGACAGAAGGCAGTTCAAATTGGAATTGCTTTACTGCCAACAAAAATGTGTGACTCTTGATCTAATGAAAAATTAGAGAGATTGAAAAGCAGAAGTAGACTTAGGAAGGATTTCAGTTACAGCAGGATGCAGCCCTTATTGCATTTGTAGTTCAAACTGTGATCTCTAAGGAGACCTAAATTGCTCCAGACTGTGGAATTTGGGGTATTTGAGACTTTATTTTATCAGAAGAACAAGTATGGGCAGCTAAGACATCAGACTTTATTGTCTGCATTTAGAAAACTTATTTTATTTTAATTTAAAATAAAATATCACTTAATGATAAAAATGTTCAATTCTTCAAACATTTGTCATGTGAATGGAAAGTTGTTCAAAACGGTTCCATAAAGTGAAACTTGTGAATTTTTTCAAAGTTTCCAGTCCTGCAAACTGATTTGGATAAGCATACTTTTATTTTATACAGAAAAAGCCATTGTATTTGTGAACGGTATTGGTATGCAAGGATTCACTGGCTCAAAATCTAAACTGTCGTTCTCACACGCTCTGTAGCTTTGTGAGTACTACAGTATTTCTGGGAAGTGAAACGGTTTAAACAAAAAAAATTAATTACATCTATACTTCACAATATGCTAACGTATAAGGATGTCCGAACAAGCTACCCTGGGCACTGAAAACACTTTGCCCATGCTTTTTTGTTGTTCCATGGAGGCTAAGTACTCTACTGACAGGCAGGGTATCTTACCTTGGGTGCAACACTATGTTACACGGCTATGTTGTTTCCCATGCAAATACTACTTCATTCGGAGCTTAGTCCAGCAGCTAGAGAAGATGCGACATTGCCTGTGTGGTACAGACATGCTCACACAGCCCAGACAGTAAAAGAACCGCAATCAAATTCCTGCTCTGGCAGGAATTCTGCAAGAAATAGGATTTCCCAAATACCAGTGAACATTATGTTACACATGAATTAGACTTGTGGGTTCATGTAGTTGATGTCTTCTACCATCTCTTGTTATGTTCTTTTTAAATGAGAAAAAGCACGTGAATGTCAGAGGTGACAATCATTTATTTTCATGTATTCCCTAGAACTGTTCTTACTCTCTTGCCTTTCCTTTCATTTATCACCCACTTTCTCCATCTTCCTTTTTTTTCTTACCTCATCTTTTTCATTCATCAAACTTTTCTTTCTTCATCAAAGCCTAAATTGTGAACCTTTCTTTCTCTGTTGTTTGAACCTTTCTTTCTTCTGCTGTTCTTTTCCTCCTGTTCTTGACTTTTCTCTTTTATCATTTGTCTCCTCCTTGTTCCTTGCATATTTCATCTGTTTGCATTAATACTGCTCAGCCCCTCCTTTTAATGGCCCTAATATATTTGGGTTCTGATAATTACCCATTTCTTTCCCACTGCCTAAAGCAGCATTTCAGACGTTGGGCAAAGGACCTCCGTTCCGATGTATCAATTCAGCCCAGCAGGAAAAGTCCAGGGCTGGAGGTGTAACTCCACTGAATCAGCCCAGAACAAACAGGCATGCACAGTTGTGGAAAGAGCATGTTGAAACACCCTCAGTTTTTAGGGCTCAGATGATGAGTCCTGCGGCAACAAATCACTGGTGAAATCAGGTACTGCAGTGTCTAATATGGCAGAGAGCATTTGGTATCAGGATATCAAACATCTGAAAAAAAGGAAGTGGAAGTATTCCAAAGGCATGACATCCTGAGCACTCGTGCAAGAATATTATCCATTAGATTAAAAGGATGGTCAGTTTTGTTGTATCTAGCAGAACTGTCTACTTTATCACCAAAGTAGCTTCATGAGTTCTCTTTTTCATCTCAACAGATAGGCAATCTGGGAAAATACAATGCTATTAATGGAATGGTATTTTTAGAAAGATGGAAAAAAGTAAAAGGCAAGAGTCCAGATTTTATCCCACCCTCTTCAATGGCATTTGTGATACAACTGGGACACACATACCAGAAGAAGGTCATCTCAGTTGAGAGAGCAATCACAAAAGTCACAGAAAGCCTATTTTATCTTCTTGATAACTCATTTCACTGAAACACTACCTGTTCCATACTGCCTCACTGTATCTAACAGTAGAGCAGGGTTTGAGGTAATGTATGTTTATATGGTATCAATTACTAGCTGTCTTGCATACATCAAAATGTGCATGTTTAATCCCTTATTTTGAGTATTAATATTTAATTTCTTAAAGTCAGTACCTATGAATAAAGTAATAGAAAAGGTTCCCCTGATTTTTTGAGGGCATTGAATATGATCTATTTTGGGAGAGCAGTTGATGTTGAGATCCTGACATTGACATATCAACATTCTTTGTACTTTGTGAAAAGCTTATCTTCACCCCTAGGGCACTGAGACTCTGTATTTATCTGCAGTTTCTTTACATATATATAATAACAATATATACAACAAACACATATATAGGTAACATATGTGTATATATAAATCTGTTGCTCTACAGGTGGAACTTTTCAGAGGAACCTGAAAATATGTGTCTACAGAATGTTTTAAATTCTTGTTCTGCCAACAAATTAGCAGAAATCTTTCTTCTCAACTCCTTCCTTTCTTGAAGAGCAAAGATTAAGCCAACTAATTAAAGTCATTCTCATATCCCTTCCATTCAGATACTAAATAAAATACCTGCCCAAGTATTTTGCTGTATTGTGGCCTTCAAAAAGTAAAGAATGGCAAGACAGAAACCTGCTTTTGGAACTCTCGACAGCGGAGTACCTTGAGCTGACAAGCAATGCCTTCTTGAAATGATTTTGTGCTTTAGATTACATCAGGTAATCCTATAAGAACAGAAATAAGCTTTTCACTTCGTTTGCTTAGTTTCACACAGATGCATTGCTAACTTCTTCCTACCTGTGACGTCCCTCCTTGCTCCACTATACTACATTTCTTCATTTGGATTGATGTGCATCCCTCTGCTATTCCAGACACACCTTTGTTTAAGAGCTTCTGATTTGCTTTTTGATGTCCTGTGGCACTAAATTCCTATGCCTCAGATCATTTATTTATGATAGCAATGTGCCCACTGTTCACTGCCTCTTGCAAATATTGCTCAGGACTTCATTGCCTTTTTTTTAGCGTAGGCCCTGACTTTAAGAAATTAAATACTAATACTCAGAACCAGGAATTAAACATGCCTGTTTTGATGTTTGCAAGAAGTAGCTAGTAATTCATATCACATAAATCTACATTACCTGAAACCCTGCTCTGGTCCAGTCCAACACTAGAAATGCAGATATCCCTTTACATGATGCTAAAAGTTGGCCTAGATGTCAAGTCAAAACAAAGGTAATCTAGACTTGTCTGAGGATCAAACAAGGACCAAAATTGTATCAGCAACAGAGGAAAAATAATACTTTCCTTTCCTGGTTTCCATTGAAAGTATTCAGAAGACAGAAATTATTCATTTGGGGTTGTGTAAGCAACAACAGTGATAGGAAGGATATAACTCTTAACACTTGGAGATAAGAACTTCTAGGCTTGGATGTGTAAAGCTAATACTATGACAGGCCTTTCCACACCACTATTTCACCATGACTTCACACTACCAGAGAGGGCCCTTTCTGGTGCTCAGTACATTTCACTTCCTGACTTGGAACAAGTCAAGCACAAGCCAGGTTATTCTTGATCAGCTGCATCCACACAAGCGTTCAAGAGAGGCAGATGTAAAGTGCTAATGAAAATAACCAAACCAAGCCAACCCCATGAAAAGCTGCATTGTGAATGGATGCGCTTCAGACCATTGCATAAAGTCCATTAAACAGGAGTGTTCTCATTTAAGTTCATTAAAATTTCAGTGAAATGATTTTGCAGTTCCTTTGCATTGTGCCAGAATGAACATTGCGCTTACAGCAGGCATTGTCTCCTGCTTCTCTTTGCTTTTAGAATCACATCAAACTTTTAGTTTTATTTTGCTTACTTTCCTGTGCTGCTGCTGACAAAAATAGGAAGAGCAGCCAAGCAATGGTAAGCCAGAAGTTCATCCAGTGTGAAAAAACAAGCTTCATATGTTATCATTTGGTGTGAAATTACTTTCACATAGTAGTCTGTTGCCTGGATGTATATTTTTCTTTTGCTGAGCATGCACATTATCTTGTGGACTTTGAACAAATGAAGCCTGAATCATATTACTCATCATTACTTCAGCATAAATACAGACAGTAGTCAAAACCAATTTTCTTTTAATATTGGTTGTTGACATCTTCCTTATATAACTTAATTAGCTCAATGGCTTTTTCTTTTTTTGACTGCAGTAACAGGAAGTAGAATAGTAAACACCTACTGCATTCTGTGGATTATTAGCACTTTTTATCCTTCTAAACTTAGGAGGTTTTTAACCCTGTAACTGTGGAACATTTTAAGTTCATTGTATCTAGACAGACAGATAAACGTGAGTGCTATCAGCTGTAATGCACACAAAATTAACTAGCTAGATTTTCACAAAATTAACTAGCTAGATTTTCCCTTTCAAGGTATGTGTAAATAACTACAAAAGTTAATTTACAATAATAGGAACACTTATGATTTCTTCTTTCTCTGATTTCCATACTAGACAGAGGGTTATAAACTGCACTGCACAAAAATGTTTTTACATACACTCACTTAGCAACACCTTTTGTGGATCCTATTTTCAGAAGTGGTGTCTGCTTACAGTACTTGCAGATGTATCCGGGTATGGCACACACAGTTCAGCTAACCTCCAGACAAATATTCATTCATTTGTAAAGGTCAGGAATGCATTTGTAAAAGGATGCTGAAAATTGGTAGAAATTCTTCTTCAGCTCAATATTAAAATAGTGCAGTGAAAGACAAAGTAGAACAAAACACAAGCTTTTCTTTAGGAGTTTTCTTTTCATTTTACAACAAACCACTGACACTTTACCGCAGTGGCAGCCCAACAGGATGATGTCTATCGAGACCATATGACTTAATACCAGTTTTGTGCTAGAAAATATGAGATGCCCCGCTGTACTTGCACCAGTCTATTAGAGCTTATTTTACAGGTCTCACAAACTTCCTTCTGCTACCGAAGTACAATACATGAAACAAAGAAAACATACACATAAATGAGTAAACCCCCTGCACTGGGAAACATGTAATTTTTCAAAAGAATTTTCCCCAGACTTTTTCTGAGCTATAATGTAGTTTTGTTGGTTGCTAAGACATGAGGCCAATATGATCTTGTAATATCCTTCAAATATTCATCGGTGTTGCTTGTCTCCACTGAGGTTTAAGGATGCACAGTAATTTACAGAGGGTCTAAGTGCTGCCACTTGCCTAAGCTTCTGCTAAGGTTGGAAGACTCTGGATGGACATCTTTCATAGGTGTCAGCCTTCTGCCAAAATTTCAGAATGAGCAACTAAACCAAAGAGGTTTTTACCCACTTAAAGGCAATGCTAGATTAATATTTTATCATTATTTTATTTTTTTATGGCACAAGTTGCTAAGTGTTAGCATTTCCCTTCACTGAATGGAATGTAAGTCCCAGGTTATTACACTCTGCATTTGTAAGTAAAGGAACAAGTCTGAATTCAGTTAACCTTGATTTTTGCGTAATTTTTTTTTTTTTTTTCACAAAATGTGCTAAGTATGATTCTGGGGTTTTATTTTACTGAAGGGTAGGGAATATGTTCAGTAAAACACAATATCCCTTGTTTTGGTATCAGCAAAGGCACTAAAGATAATTGGCAAAGAAGTAACCAATTAGTTTAAAACTACAAAAATTTTTCAGAAGTAAACTCTCAGCCTACTAGTATTTTAAGAGGGCTATCAATTTGTGCATCTTTTCATAACTAAACATAATCTTAGTTAAAAAGATCATTATTCAGAGGAGTTATGTTGTTGATTCCATAGTTGTCTCACTCTTGCCGGAGTCCCTGAAAATGGCTAAAATTTGTCTGCTTTTGGGTAAGATGAACATTTAACAGAGTCTGGCATCAGAAGGTTCCAGAATGCCAATTCCATTCGGACTTTTGGTTACATGGATGATAAGATTTCCATGAATTCTTTTTTGTATGAACCAGAACATATCCAATCTTGATTTAAAAATTGCTAGTGATAGGAATTTAAAGAGGCCTTTATAATTTTTTCTCCTACCTGGGTACTTGCAGACTGTGACCAAAAATCATTCTTTTAAAATATTAAAACTCTGCTATGATACTATGTCACTGTGAGTTACATTTTCAATCCTTTTTTTCGATTCCTGAATTTTAGACAATGGCATTTGGAAGGATGGAGTTGGTTGTTTATTTGTTGGAATCAAAACTTTCAGTCTCCTATGTGGAAAACATGGTTACATTGCTCATGATATATCACCATCATAAATGCATTTTCTGTCCTAAAAGTAGGCAGGCTTTATTAACTTTCATTATTTCATTTTGAAAAGCTCTTCCAGAAACTTCCTCAACTTCCCATTTTAAACTCTAATTTCCAGACTAAATTTATTAATGGTCAGCCTATACCTATTGGGGAATCTTTTTGCTAGTCTTGTTTTCTGTCTTTTATGGCCTTAGTCTCTCATTGATTGTTATCCCGTCTGTGAGCCTAGATATATTTGAAGACAACAGTCCTAATCCTTCAGTGTTTATTTCTTCACCCTTTATTTTGCTCACTTAAATAAGCAAACCCTTTTTCTGCTCTTCCCAACCAAGCACCCCAAGGAGACAGAATCCTGCTATTTCTTGCTTACTGTCCTTTTGGCATGATGAAGCTTGCTCTTCCTTCTGCTTTGCCGAACAGTTTCAGACGATGGAGAGTGGTTCAACTAAACTTACTCATAGCATCTCCCTGACCAGAACTGCTCTATGAAATGTAGGTTGCAGTTTCACTGTGTGTGTTGCAAAATGAAAACAAAAACCTAATCACCTTATGTAGCCTTGTGAAAAAAGCTGTAACTAGCTACTATCAGAGGAGGACTCTTGAGGTCCTGAAGCTGGGTAAAGATCATCCCTTTTCTTATTTCAGTAAATACTTAAAGTAATTTAATCTAGTAGCTACTTTAATTTACATTAAGGGAAAACTAAACTTAGAACAGATTCATGCTCACCAGTCTGGCTGATGTGCTGCAAACTATTATGGCCCACAACCTAGTAATAACCCTCTTCTACCCCCATTTTCACCTACATATAGCAATCCACTTCAATATTAATCTGTAAACAACCCTGTCACTTTAACTACTACCATGTGCACACTTCCAGAAAAACAAATTTTATCAGGCAAATTCAGATGCAGATTGGCTCCAGCGTGAGTTCTCGTTATCATTATTGACCAGAACTGTCCCCAGTTTTGCAAATGTGAACACCCAGGCACCTCACGCAGTTCTGAAATATTTCTTATCTGTGTCCTGTTTTGCCCATGCACGGTTTGGTTTTGCTTTTTCTTTTTTAAACACTGAACACCTGAACAGAGTTGACATTAAGAGTTTGTCTTGGAAGCTGAATAAATGAACCTCAGGGTATTCAATCTCAATGAAAACTTTTGGCAGAGAATTTTTGTAGCACAACTTTTATCAGGTTTCATACTTTATCCTGGAAAGTCCTGAGTGCCCTCTGCCAATAGGAAAGAGAGCACCTACCATTTTGCATGAAGGACTCTCTTACCTATGCATGGCTTAGGCAACACTGACGGAATAAATTTTGGGTTATTTCTGAAGATTTAAACAATATAATAAAAGCTCCCCTCCAACATTCCTGTGGAATAAATAGTAGGCAAGAATGAGAATATTCATGCACACAGCATTGGAAAAGAGTAGATCACATAATTACTTTTTTTCTAAACAGTACCTCATAATCAAACAAAGATATGAGTTACTCACTGGAAAAAACATGGTGTTCTCTGGAACAAGCACAGCCTATTGGGGTTCTTTCCAATTAATTTGTGTCTCATTTCCCTTCATGCTTCACCACAATAACTCAAAGCATTACTGTCCACAGGGCCTGTAACTTAAGCTCCACCTATGATGTTCAGCTCTTCCCCAACAAAACCCTCCCAGTTCATCGCCGTACCCTCAAATTACTCACTGGACAACACAGGTGTAGAGTATAATTGGCCAAGGAGTTGCATGCCAACCACCTGGCATGTGTCGGGGCTGCCCAGCAGCACGCCAGCTAAGCCCATGATGTTGAACCTGTATTGTTCCCTCAGTTGTGGTACATCTGAGCCTCCTTACCCAGCAGCAGCTTTCTCAAAACTTTTAGGCCTGTATTACCTGAAACCCACACCCCTCTGACATAGTTAAAACTGCGCACTTCCAGTTGCAGCAAAAGTTACAGTGGGAGATTAACATGGAGACACTAAAAATGGAAACATTTGATGGGTAAAATACCATCACGTACTCCTGTTCATTTGGGGCCAACATCTTACAGCAAAGGTCAGCAGGAAGGACATTTGAAAGTACCATTATTGATACTTAAAGCTATTGCAAAAATACATGTATTTGGCAAAGGTACAGGCCTTTCATCGTCTGCATGACTAAGCTTTTGTGAGCATTGAGCTCATAGCAAAATTCGCATCTGATCACGTTGCGAGGGTCATCAAATAGCACAGTCATTTTATTTTTTTACTCTGCAGCAGTACGTGGAGGAAGGACAGACACACTCTGCAAGCGGGCAATTCCCCGCTCCATGTCGGGGCACGGGGCGGCCTCCCCGGGCTCCTGAGCAGGGGCCGCTCGGGGTGGGGCCGTGTCGGGGTGGGGCGGCTGCTCCGCGCCCCCAAAGCCAGGCCGGAACACCGGGCGGGACAAAGACAGCCGAGCCAAGGGTGCACCGGCACCATCTTGACTGCAGCGGGCGGCGAGCCAGGCCGCCTGAGGCAGCTCGGGAACGGAAGGTGTCCCCTAAGGCCCGGCCTTTTGAGTCGTTATTCATTTAATAAAAAAAAAAAAAAAAACAACCACAAAACACCGCATTTTCCCTGCAGCGCTGACTGCGGCCAGCAGCGCCAGCGCTGCCGCCGCCTCCTCCATTACCACACAGCGGCCGCTCCCACGGGGCCCCGCCGAAGCTGCCGGGCCACCTGCGCCTCGGGGCGGGCGCCTCAGACCCCCCTCAACCGCCGCGCCGGGCTGCGGCGCGGGCCACTCCCGCGGGCCGCGGCGGGGAGGGGCAGGCGGCAGCCGGGTTGCCCTTCCCGCAGGGAACGCCCCGCTCCGCTGGCTGCCCGTGTCCCCCCCGGCCCGCGGCGTGGGCAGACCCACCGCGCGTCGCGGGGGGAGGAGGGGCGGGGCGGCGGAGGCGGCGCGGCCCTCAGGCGGCGGGGGGCGGGCGGAGGGGGAGGGGGAGCCCGGCAGCGCTCCCCCCCGTGGTGACAGTTTCTAGAAGCACGTCCCGGCGTCCTTTGCGCTCTCAACATGGAGGAGCTGACGGTGGAAGTGCGCGGCTCTAACGGGGCCTTCTACAAGGTACCGGCGCGGGTCGGGGTCGGCGGCGGCAGGGACAGCGCGGTGTGTGGTGGGGAGGAGGCGGCTGGCCGGCGGTTCCCGCGGGTGGCCGGTGGCGGCGGTGGGGGGAGGCCCTGCGGCGGGCGGCGGAGGAGGGGGCGGTGAGGGGGGAAGGGCGCTGGGGGAAGGTGTCTGGGTGTGGTGTGGTGTGGGGGGAGGCTGCGGCGGGGAGGGGGGTGTTGGGGGCTGGTGTGAGGGGGGCGGCGGGGATGGAGCCGGGGCGGCGGTGGCTGGGGAAGGTGGTGAGGAGGCGGGCTGAGGAGGGCTCCTCTCCAGGGAGGTCGGTGTGTGGGAAAGGGAGAGCGCTGGAGGGGGGGGGCATGGAGGGGGGGGGGAGCGGATGCGCAGCGCGGGGATTTGCCTGGTCTTCATTTTGGAAAGGGGGGGTGGGCGGGCGGGGGGGTGTGGTATTTTGGGAAGAAGTAGGGGCTTTGGGTGGGATGGGGTGAACTGAGCCGAAAACAATAATTTTAAAATATTCAAAATAATACTTTAAAGATTTCGAGTTTATTTATGTCATCAGAAAGCTTCCTTCACTATCACCCTCCCTGGAATGTCAGGATGTTACAG
Source organism: Vanellus vanellus (assembly GCF_965231255.1). Lineage (NCBI taxonomy): Eukaryota > Metazoa > Chordata > Aves > Charadriiformes > Charadriidae > Vanellus > Vanellus vanellus. The sequence continues at coordinate 9,792,025 of NC_138913.1, forward strand.
GATCAATGCAAAATACTCTCAGCTGTTCCCCGTCAGTCATTTTCCTCTAAGCCTGGCTTCAGATGTTTAAGAATCCCAGCTCTTTTTATGGCAAGAGCCTTCTGTCTTCCTTTCCAGGAGGGCTGGTTCCGGCCAGTATTGTGAGCGCGCAGTGTAGCTGTGTTCTGGGAGCATTTAATCTCAGGACTGTCTTTAGCTATTGTGCCTAACCGCATACGCAGTGTGGTATTGCATGTGCAATATTACACTGGGGGGTGTGGGGGTGTCCTTTTTTTTCTTTCCCCTGAATTTCCTGTATGCAGCTGTGGATTTGGCTTGGAAGTCATGTGGTAATTGTACAGTATGTAAAAGCAGTTGGTGTTTAAAGGATTGTAACCAGCTGACTTCAGGAGTTAGTATTTTCAACTGGCTGTCTATTAAAAGAGACAAATAGGAGATACTCTTATGGGGAAAGAATTTAATAGGGTAAGCTATATCCCTTTGCTAGGTAAGCCTCTTAAATTTTTACCAAAATCGCTAGGGAATAAATTTTGTAAATGAGGCACATTTTTAGTTGGACTTGAAATACCACAGAGAAACCGACATCAGAATCGTTTGTGTTTAGAACAGAATACTGCTAAATAGAATCGATTTTTTTTTTTTTTTGTCTTTTCCCCTGCCCATCACGAAGCCCAGAATTTGGAGATGCTCTTCTTAGCTTTCCATTTTCTACCTTGTGATCTTGGACAACTTTATAAACCATGGATTAGTTGTTTCTTCTGCTTAAGAGGAATGTGAGGCTAATGGGAGTATTAGGAGGTGTACTGAATTCTTGGACAGAAGAGATCTGTGTACACAGAATTTATTACAGTAAGCCTGATATGAAATGTGCAATGATCACATCTCCTCTTAAATCAGTAAAAGTTGTCAGGCTTGAATTAGCACCATCATGCATTTCAGTCCTGTGAAAAGTGGCTAGCAAAAGCAAAAGTTTTACTTAAAAATGGCATTAATGGGTTTCAGATCAATGAAACGGGGATGAAGTCCAGTGATGGCATCTTCGTGGTGGATGAAGTTAGGTTAGTGTGATTGGACCTACAGTTACCAAAGCCCCAACTCGGAATAATCCACTGTTAATGTGGGGTGGGGAAAAAGGCAGAACCTCCCCCAAAACCAAAACTGAATAAACCAAACTGAAACACTATTTCAAAGATTATTCTTCTGAGCCATATGCAGTGAAATGTGTGTGTCAGTGACTCCATTTTGTGAATCTTACTGTTGAGGTAGGCAGAGGTTATGCATGCGTTTTGGAACTAAATAACACTACTAGTAACTTTCTGTTTTAAGTTTCTGAAGCAAAGGAGGGAGGCGTGTCAGTCTCTGTTAGAAAGTGTCCTGTTTTGGACACTGATAATAGCATTTGTAAGATAATGAGAATAGATAGACTCATCTTGACTAAGCCCCATGTCACTGTATAGAAGGTGGCAAAAATTTTCTGAAGAGCAGAATTTTTAAGATGGGATGAAATTTGAGGTTTGCCCTCAGAACAGTCTGAATTCAGATTCATTAGCACAGCGTACCTCCCAGCAAAGGAGATGAGAAGGATCCCACTATGCCAGCAGAGATAAAACCCAAAATAATTATGTAAACAATTACATGGCAGATTTTTTTTTTTAATGAGTTGTTTATATGATCTGCAACTTAGCTGTAGTAGTACAAATGTAGTGATTAAATCTGTTGGAGCATTATAGTGGGGGGTTTGGTGGTTATTAGACATATGACCATGGTAAATAGTACTCTTTATAGGTTCTTTTGTTCCTTTAGTAATTGTTCTTCATTTTAGTAAAATGCAATTTTAACAGGGAATTCTTCATATGTGTATTTATACGTGTGCACAATGGTTGCTATAAATTAGGAAGGAAAATTGTATTCTTTATTAAAATACATCAAAAATTAAAATGTTTTTCATGATGCATAAATCCATGGAAAGTAACTGTGGTTATGGTAGACAGCCCAAGATAATTTTTTTAATGGTGTCCTGGACAAAAAAATATTATCTGAATTTACCCTTTTATTTATAAATCTCCAAACCAATTTATGCTTTTTTTTTTTCCTTTGGCTTTAAATAAGTAATGTAATCTGGAGAACAGGACAGGATTTATCTTGTAATTTATCCCAGTTTCTCAACCAGTATACAGCAGAGCCAATATTTAGCCACTTCCTGCAGCTCAGGAGATTTTGCATATATCATAATATTGAGCACCCATTGTCTTTAAAGAACAGATGGCACTGCTGGGGCTCAAAGTAGTCGTGGTCTTCTGAAAAAACGATGAGGTTTATGTTGTGGAACTGGGAAGAAAATGGACAGGGCTGATGAACCCTACTAGTTAAGGGTTTGCATGTATTAGAGGTCTGGTGAGGACTTCCTGAGAGCAGAACACTCAATGCTTTCTAGGTGAGTGCTAGATTGCAGGTTAGTTTTTATCTTTGGGACATCAGAGTAACTTTTTTTATGTGAAGTGGCCAAAAATACCTGGATTTTTTAAGGTTCTAAGTAGGTTTGAGACTCCCAGCCTCATTTTGGCCTGACTGCAGTGTTTTTAGGATGATGATTGTCATTAAGATCACTGAGTATTTCACAGATGGTTGAGGCTGGCAGAGACTGGGGGAGGTCATCTGGTCCACAGCCCTGCTCAGGCAGGGCCACCTAGAGCCAGTTAGTTGCCCAGGACCATGTCCAGATGGCTTTTGAACATCTCTGAGGATGGAGACTCCGCAGCCTCCTTGGGCAACCTCTGCCCATGCTCAGTCACCCTCACAGTCAAAAAAAAAAAAAAAAAAGCTTCCTGATGTTCATACAGAAAGTTCCATATTTCAGTTTGTGCCTGTTGCCTCTGGTCCTGCCAGTTGTGAATGGTGTCTGTGCAGCTCTTGGCAAGAACAAGACGAAAGCGTCTGTTTTATCCAGTATCTCCCTCAGCCTGCGTATGCTCACTTGTATGCAAGCTAGAGCCCTCGTTCTGCACGTTATTCGTGAGTTCAGATGTCAGCTTACATGAAATGGGTTGGGTCTTGTAATAAAATGAGACCAAGGTACATAAACTGAACTCCAGGTAACTTCCTTTACCTGAATCTTTCAGGGGCATCTGAATAACTGAAAGATCCATTGCGTTCTGCGTTGTAGGGACTTACATGTGCTGAAAACCCACCTCTGGTGTGTTGCCTGTCCTTGCGCTCTTTCAGTTCTAGAGTAATAGCTATTTACATTATGCAGGGGCATGAAATAGATAAAAATGTGAATTAGAATGAAACTCAACCTTTAATTTACATGTTCTGAAGTGCTTCCTTCTTGGTCTGTTCCTCTTTCAAGAGGTGCGGTTGTTCTGGTAGCAGGACTAACCAAAGCACTGGTAGCAGGAGTTGGCATAGGCCTCAAGGTAGAGACTAGCCAAAATATTACTAAGGGAAAGAATGATGAAAGGGAAATACACAGCATTTCTCCACATGTACAGTGTCAAAGTGTGATGAGCAATTCTGTGTGAGAAGTTTATGCATTGATTTTAAAAAACATAATGGCTTTTTAATTTTTCTTAGAATTTTTAATTAGTGACTTTGAAAACAACTCTGTGAGTTCTTCTGAACGGTCCTTAGCTTGACAGTTATTAAAATAGGAAACTGTCATTAAGAGTATAGCTTACACAGCTGTTTGTACCCAATTACTACACCAGGAAACATGGTAACTGGAATGACTTTTTTTTTTTCTTTAAGGATCTCAACTGTCTTGTCATGATCAGCATTTATTTATTACGTCTAGCTCTAATGGGTGGGAAATTTCAGACATTTTAAAGTTGTTACTGATCTCTTGAAAGTTGTGTAGACTGGTGCAAGAAGTATCTGTAGTCATTATTGCTGTTGACGAGCCATTTGCTTGACCCTTTTAGGCTGATAAAAGGGGGGTGCCACAAGCAGTGATTATTGATTGCTGATGTGCATGATAAGTGGAGGGTGTCTTTCAGAAGTTTTGTGCTTTGGGAATATGCAGATGAAGAAAGCAGTAATGTGACTCATTTGGGCTTTCCCGAACAAGCCTAAACCAGGGGATTCATTGCTGAAGTTCTTGCATAACTGTCATAAGGACCCTTGAATTTACATATGATAATTATGATTGTGAATGGAAATAAGCAGTAATGTAACGGATTAAACTGTGGTTGCTATAATAGTTCAGGATCTCTTTCTTACCTGATGCCTGCTTGTAATGTTTGTGGCAAGCTAGATCTGCTTTCTTTTATCACTTCCTTGTATGAGCAGGTGCAGCTGATCACTTCTAATGAAAACAATACTTTATGGAGTTCAGTCTTTTTTGTCCAGTGATTTGATTCTTTACAAGTTTCTTGTGTTTGCTTTTATTTTTTTAGATTTTTTTTTTTTCTAGGGGGTCAGCACTGGATACATCCCTTAAGTCTTTTATGCATTTGTTGCATGAAACAGTTGTACCTGAATGTTAGTTAAAAATGCTAACAGTTCTTGCCTCTGAAAGGAGTGAAAGGATTGGTAATTGGATATAGGCTTCTTGACCTTTACGTCACGGATTCAGAAACAGTCCTGGTACCAGATGCCAAAGCGTTTACTATTTGAAATTTGCTCAGCAGTGAGTAAGGTGATCTTAGTATAGTTTTTAGTGTGCAGGTATGTGTGACTCAAAAGCCAACACAGTGGGTATCCCTGGAAAGAATGCTTGCAGCTAAACTAACGGCACCTCATTTTTAGATTGGACTATCCTGTTTGGGGGTCAGATAAACTTAAGGAAGCAAGATGAAGAGGGAACTTGGATTTCATCTGCCTGTTACACGGATTTTGTGACTTTACGTGGAACTAGATTTAAAAAAAAAAAAGTGTGTGTGTATATATACAGAGACATACAGTTCACTGTAAGGGCACTTCAGTAAGTCTTGATCCGTTTATGTTATCAGCAGATCCTAATCCCAAATCCATGAGCAAAACCCAGGTAAAGGGGGAAGAGAGTGTGTGTGAGTTGTGAGATGAAGAAGTCTCAACTGTAGCTATTTTGGTGGCAAATTATATTTTCATAATTTCCTGTCCTTTTGTTCATACTTAACACGATATGGCCCTGTGTTAGATTTGCTGGATCTCTGATCCCAAACCTAGGCAAGAGTCCTAGTGATGTTACCCCTTCTTTTTACAGGTGCTAGTGCTAGGAGCCTGACTTTTACCAAGTGAGTGGCAGAGACAGGTCTGTACCAAAGTGCCTGGGGAGCCAGCAGGACATTAATAGCCTGTAGTACAGTATAGTTTCCTGTCTGCCTCATGAGCTGGGCTGCAGCAAGCAGGGCATACATGGACTTCCAGAGATCCAGCTCACAGCGTAAACTGAGTGACTGACACTGATATCTGGACAGTCCAAATCAGAGGTCTGGAAAGATGAAGTCACATCAGTTTTTCTTCCCTTCCTGCCCTCCACAGATTTGTATGTGGTGTAAAACACACAAATGTTACGCATAAGCTTACTTGCTGATAATACAGTTCATCACTGTGTGGTTTTGATGCCAATATATTTATTGATGATGTGTTTGGTCTCGTTAGCTCTGCCTCATCACCTGTGTTTGGAATGAGGGTACATGGAATGATGTGTAAGGAACATAGAACATTTCAAACTTAGATATTGGCATTATCTATCTTAGGCAACACTGCTAAATTAAATTTCAGTAATGGAGTACCTTGTTCATTTGAGCAAAAAGTTAAGATGATGCATCATTACTTAATTTAGTAGAAAATGTTTTTGATACAGTATCAGACATGACTAGTGCAAGCTTAGAGTGCAAATCTATTTATATAGGTTACCTCACTGATAAAGAACTCCCGTCAAAATTCCTAGTTGAAAACCAGGATATTTACTTTTCTGTTTTATGTTCATCATGACCTTTCTGAAGAAATCTTGTGAATTTACAGGATTTGATACAACTTTTTATATAAAAAGATCTGCGTTGTGTTTCAAAATATCACAGTTTTTTTGTAAAACCTTTTTTAAAAAAAAAGTCTAGGCTTTTCTTTAAAAATTAGACTAAATCTCATCCTGACATGCATGAAATCTCTCTTGGAGTTGTGACAGCTGATAATGCTTATAATGAAGGTCAGGGTTGTAGGTAGGAAAGCAGTATGCAGGAGTTTTTACTTTTGACAGATGTTTTAATGATACTTTAGGCATGTTTCTTGGCAATAACGGAATAATTTCTTATAAAACTGTATTTAAAACCTGTTGAATTCTGATCATTTCTAGTTGTATTACAGATGAACCACACAATCTATAATACCTCGTAGGCTGCAGTGCTTCAGTTACTGTAAATGGGATTCCTTCCCCACAACTGTAGAGAAGTTGATAATGGTAGGAAGAATTATATTTGGGATTTTTGACTTTTATGTTAGTCCTTCACTATTAGTCTTGTGTTTATACAGTTAGGCTCTGATCAGACTTTTTCAGGCCTCACAACAATATAATTATTTAAATTATTATGCAATTTTATTTAATGCTTTGCGTGTGTCCATTTGTGACCTGAAGTGCATACTCAATACGTGTTATATTTGATTTTGAGTGTTTCCCATATATGAATACTGTGGAGTGAAAGAGTTTGAGAATGCTGTTCAGATAATTTCAAGCAAGTTACTGCATACATATCTGCTAGCCGTGAGTCTGCGTTATATTCTCCTATGGGAAGAGCAGTGTGCACGATTTGAACTGAAAGACTTCCTTGTGTGAAGGAGTTCCTGAAACTCACATGGTGCTGTAAAATGTACAGATTCTGTATTGGAATTTGTACTTTCGATTTTTATTAAAAAGTGTTCAATGTTTCTGTTTATGCAGCTGACATTTGTACAGTGCCAGCTGTTAGTCTGCTGCTAGTCATATCTCTGCATTAGTGTTCCACTTCAGCTTTCCCTTTCTTCAGTAGGAAGTTAGCTTGAAAATCAGTTGTGAATATTAAACCTGTTTGTACTGTTACATGGAAAGCTAGACTTTCCAGGATTTTAGACAATTAGTCCGTTACTAGGTAAAGTCAATGCTGTCAGGATTCCTTTTTTCCACTTCTGTCTTATTCGTGAAACCTGCAGCTAGTCAGTGGATTCAGGATTTTCTAAACTCTGCACACTATTGTGTTCTGAATGTTTTTCAGGTGTTTTATGGTACCTGATTTTGAATCCCTCTTGATTCTGATGTTCTGTTTTTTAACAAAGGAAAGATAACTGAATTCAGATCTGCAGAATAAATTTTTAGCTACTATAGCCTGAGCTTACGAATGAAGTACGTATTTGCCCCTTCCCCCCCCCCCCCCCCATGTTGAGTACTGTGAGAGCATGTAATAACATAAATAAGAGGTAAGGTTCAGCTATGAAATAAAGCAGCATAATGAGGCAAAGACTTGATATTGAATCACAGACTCTTGGAACGCAGATAAATGGCTGTCCATAGTAGGGAGTTAAATCTCTTTTTGTAAACACTGCTTTCTGTTGATAAGTTGTCATTCAGCAGAGCGTTGGATGGCATGAACTCAGTGCGCAGTGCTGTGACTTGGTTGTTTTGTCCCTGGATAGAGTTTGAATGGATTGTTATTTCCCACACTATGCTGTGTTAATTCCTCCCCATGTTGGGGCATGTTTAAAGGGGACATAAATTGAGTAAAATTTCTGCTTTACCTCTGTTAGCTAACACATACTTCAGGCAGTAAAACTTTGTATGCTCTTTGCCTCTTTAAACAGACATAACTTCAATATTCCTGTCTACTGTACCTGTGCTGAAACTTCCTTGAAACTGAAAGTCCCTGATTGCAGATCTATTTCATTGCCAACTCTTTCAGTCAAAGAAAGAAATCTGCCTTCCTTCCCTTGCAGTGGCAGGGCAGCCTTTGGAAGGGTTTATTTTATTAGGAATGTACTAGGTGGTTCAATGAGGAGATTTCTTTGCTTTCTGGTGACCTGCTTTGTTCAGGATTGTCAGTATGCTTTCTGCTAGAACCAGTCTTCTGTGTTGCTGGCAGATGGTTTTGAGTGAAGTTCAGGGAGCAGAAAAGCAGGTTTTGAGCAAATACCTTCACAGCATTGCTTGAGTACGAGTTCAAGTAAAAGGAGATTTGTTTATATAGGCCCTTTGCAACCAGCTGTCAGTATGGGCTCCTTTACTGTCTGTCCTTACATTGAGGGATCTCCTGTGTCAAAATTTATCTTTCCCTGAGCTGACACATAATACCTCTGCGGGCTAGTTGCTCCTTGCACAGTTGACACATTCTTCGACCTCTTCAGTTGGCAGTTTCTTAAATGGATATAATCCATTCAGCAGATTTCCTGGAACTTCTCTTAACATAGCTGTGCAACTCTCTTACTCCTCTAAAACTGCAGGTTCCTCCTTGACCTCCTCTGCTTGGGCAAACACCTGGCTACAGCAAAAGCAGGAGTAGTTTGAAAGGTCTTTCTTTCCCTTTATCTGCCTTTTTTTTTTTTTTTTTTGTTTTGTTTTGAACATGCCTGCCTTCCTTAAACTAGACACGTAGGACCTTAATTTCTACATGGATACTTGAGGACAACTGTATCTATCAGGGTGTTCTTTGTCTCTAAGTTTTTGACATAATCAGTGCCCCCTAAAGAAACTCTTTGTTTTTCAAAAGAAGGAAAGGGAGATGGGATTTCCCCTCAGTTGTTCCCAAAATGATCATAATGTGACACAGAAAACCATGAAATGTATTCTGTTTGTTTCCCTGTGGGGTGCTACAGGTGTTTGGCCTCATACAGTCCCTAATTTGGTATGTGAACTTGCCAGATTTTATCCAAATTTGCTGCCATACTGTTCTGAAGGACAGTTATTTGGGATTCAGTTTTGTGTTGAGAAGAACACCTATAAAGCGAACAGTGCTACGCGCAGCTATTTGACGTTGTATTGTGAGTTGTACTAATTGCCCTGGGCCTGGGTCTCTCGTTTTGTTCCCGTAAAACAGTTGTGAACGCTTGTAGATAAAATAGTAAACTCTGATAGTGAGTTTTCAGTTGTAAATGTGCTGGTCTGATTTAAACAGTCATTTGAAACAATCCCTGTGCGCTGTATTTCTTGGAATGGCCAACTAAGAATATCAACAACCTCATGTGAACAGTGGGATCGTGTCTTGGAACTTTCCTAAATTGGAACCATAGTATTAGTGGTGGTCTGCTGTTTGGCTTAGTTTCAGGCTGCATTGAAATTGCTGCCTTGTGATTTCATACGCATTCTTATAACAAAAATGTTTTTGTTTTAGGGATTTATCAAAGATGTTCATGAGGACTCCCTCACAGTTGTATTTGAAAACAAGTAAGTATTTTATTAAAAAAAAAAATCATTCAAGTATTAGGTTGTTATTTCGGTTTTGTGTTTCTGGTGTTGTTTTTTGTTTGTTTTGAAAGGTATAGTTCTAGAAAGCTCACTATTCTGTGCACAGTTTCCGTGAACTACCTTCTTGAATCACTGTATCAGAATTCAGTTCATCAGTTACGGAGTCCTTTGCATTTTTTGGTATCTTTAGTAATGCCCATAGATGTGATGGCCAAGTTTAATTAAAATAATAATCGTTGGCAGAGGCTAAAGCAGAAGAAGATGGAAAATACCAAAGTACTTCTATTAAATAAACAGTTCTCTATATGTCTGTATATGTATCTGTGTATTCTGAGGAATGCTGATCAGTGTTCTCAGTCAGAGAGAAATAGATAGAAGTATCCTGAAGGTGATTGGTTTTTATTTTTAACTATTAAGTAAATAAATATGCGTACATATCCAGTCTAAAGACCCGATTTTTTAGTGGAAAAGAGTGCAAATCTGTAAGTAAATCTGGAGAAAGAATTATCTGAGAGGCCCTCTTCGTTTAATATATAAACACAGCAGTGCTACTAGGGACTTGTAGTGGCAAGTCAAAGATAATCCATGGGATGGTAAAGTACAAATGAATACCAGTGTTCAGACTGATAACACCCTGGATTACCTGGGAGATTTCAGGGCTAATTTCAGATATTCTGGGAGCTACAGCCGTTTTCCTGTTTCCCTTCCAGTTGCTAGGTGGAGATGCTAAAAATGTGTCAGCTTGTGTTACTAAACTCTGCCAGCACTAACCTGTAGATTAGTCTTTGAGACTTTCTTCAAGAAAGATTGCTGGGTAATAAAGATAATACTATAGGGAGTGTGTATTTATAAACAGTATTTTATAATCCTGATTATACAATTCTAGGGTGTGTATGTGTGTATATATATGTGTGTGCGTTTATATTTGTATACATATATACACATGTATAAAAATAAACCCTAGGGGTAGAAAGAAGTAATCCTAGGTTTACCCTGCAAAGTCCAGTCTTTGTTTCTATTAACCTGTGTTTTCTAGCCCTTCCTTTACGGAAGATCGTTAGAAGATGAGGTGGCAACCATAATTTGCACTAACGCTTGCTGAGGTGATTATGGAAGTTATGTCTTCTAGGTTTTCATACCCTCACCCCAAAACCCAACAAATGGAAAAAACAAATTGGGTCCTTCATGCTATCCATGGTCTGAGGAGATGTGACACATTTTCAGTTTCATATCCAACATCCATATTACTTTTCTTTAAGGCAGGAGGCTCTTTGCCTTCAAAGTATGTATTTTCACATCAGAAACCAAGTAAGCTAAAGGAAGTGCCTGTGGTTCACAGCAGGGGTCTAATTGTTGGCAAAGACATTTGTTTAGTGTACATGTCGTCCCTGTGTTTTACAGAAAGTCTGGCGGCAGCAGCAGCCCTCTTCCAAAAAGGATGGGCTACCACATACGTCAAGTGTTTTGTTGACCAAAAATAGGTTTTTTAGGAAGTGTGTACACAGTTCTAGTCAAATTACTCTGTGTTGTAAATCTGATAAATTATTACCCTTTTTACTGAGTTCAGTTCGTAAGGGCTTTAGTAGAATCAAAGTTGGCAAGCGTCCTCTCCTGAGTGCATCATTCGGTTGTGATAGTGATCAGCACCAACTAAGTAGACGCATCTGCTTGGCTAAAGGCAGTCTAAATTGTCAGTTTGCATTTTCTGCTATTGTTAATCAGTCTTTATCTACAGCTATTGTAAGGTTCCCAAAGTTGGTGTATTAGCACAGACTGCTAATGCAGATTTTGTGGTCATAGAAATAATTAATCTCTGGGCAGATATCCTTGATTCTTTTAAGACATGTTTTTTGGAGGTAAGGAGACGGAGAATGAACGCAGAAGCTTCAGGAACTGGAAACTTTTATTACTGTATAAGACAGAAAGTTAGATCTTGAGGTGCAATTTTGTATAGGCCCATTGGAGCCTGAAGCAGCCATTTGAAATAAAAACTTCTCCGTTGTAAGAAGCAAGCACCTCCTTTTTTTGTAGTTTGTACCAGATATTTGGGATAATCCTTCTGACTATTAGGTGTCAGTTCTGTCAGATCCTCTTAGGTAATGTATAGCCAGACACAAGTCATTTCTTAAAACATCTTGTTTTGCATTTCATCAATGAGATACTCCAATTTTTGACTTTTTGCCATCAAAGCTTTGACTGCTCGTATTCTGAGAAGTGAGCATTCTGTGCACTTTTCCACTGTTTTATTAAAAAATACCAAAACATCTTGCAGCTGATAGGGGTAAGTCATTATTGGCCCATCCACTTCTAGTGGATGGAGTTCTTTAGATGATTAGAGATGGAACCAAAATTAACCTACTGCTACTTCAAGCAGATTTTATTGAAGGTACAAGGTGTCTTCAATCATAGTATCTCATTGTGAGGGGTTTATAGCTTTCTGTAAGCTCCCATTTGCTAGATTCTTTAACTACAAGGCACAGCTCAGATTCTCAAGAGAACTTTAAGTAGCTCACTTGAGTTTGTGATGTTTTTGATTCTTGCGTTCAGTTATTGTTATGCTTGTACTGTTTCTAAACTGAGGTTTTATATACCCTATAATTTAGGGAATGTGTTTTGTCCTCAAGTATTACAATTTGCCTTTGCATCTGTGAGAGTAATAAATTCTCGAAGTTTGGGAGGGGACAGAAAAACCCAAACCCTGAGTTTAGGGACTATTATAGTGGCAACAAGGGCAATTGAATTGCAAGTGATTTTTGTCATCCCCCTTCACCATTTCTCAGAAACAGAATAAGATTTAAATAGCATTTTATGGCCAAAATACCATCCAGCTTCAGGAAAAGCTATCCATAATCTTAATGGGTTTTTCTTGTTTTTTGAAGTTCCACTGTTGTTAAAAGAAAAATAAAGTGTATAATAATGGCTAGAGCAAAACTATAGGGATACCGCATATCTTTATTAAGTGAGGTACTTGAGTGTAAGCTGTCTTTTCAGAGAAAACATAGAATTGTGTCTGTCTTGTAGAAAGTTGCAGAGGTACTCTTTGCTCTTAATGCTGAGACTTGTTCTGCTACCTTAGGCTGTTCTGTCTGCATTGTATTAGAAGTAAGCAGAACAAATTAATTGCAGAAATCCTTACTGTTACAAGTGGGTTCTGCATCCTGGCTGTACCTGATGTGAACTTTGATTAAGATGGGCATTAATGATGAACATAGGAATGCTTTGACAGATATTGTCAAAGTCCCTCAGCTATTCTAAGTTAATAAGATTTGGGGGGGGGGGGGGGTATTTCAACCTGTGGAGAGCCTTCAGTTGGGTTTCTGACTAAAAGAGTGAGGAACAGCTGATGGTATTCTGTGACATTCACAGAGAAGAAGGAAAAGGAATTTCAGGAGAACAGAGAGGATGGCAATTGGTCTAGTAGTCTTTGTAAAATGCACCTAAAACATACGCTTCTACAAGTAAAATGCTTTGAGAACCAGCTACAGTAAAACCAGCCTTTTTGTGTGACAAGCTAAAATTTTAATTTTATATGCCTAGTAATTGGTATTGATAAACAGATAAAAAGGTGTATTTTGAACTGAAACGGTTTGCCAGACACTTACTAGGGAGTGTTAACAAGTTTGTAGGTAGAAATGTAAAGTTTTGTTAATGATCAGGGTCAGATTTTCCTGGACTACTTCAAACATTGATGGTAAGCAGTTGGAATGTTAAGTATGAGGTGAAGAAATGGATGAAGCCCATGGTGGACTGTAAAGATAAGCTTACATCTGTATAAAAAGGCTTTATGACTCAAACAGTAGAAATGTAAGTACCTCCTCTAATAATATTTTCAGTGGGGGTTTTATGAAAGCCATTTATTGAACCTAGTCAAGTTAAATTTTTCAGTTAATTTAAAAATCATTTTGTTATTAAATATCTTCCCAGATACTATTTTTGTGTTGACGGGATTGTTTTGTTCCTTTGTTTATAAGGTTTGCTTTCTAGCAATGAAGAAACAGACTTGATAATACGAAAAGAGTGAGTTTTAACTAAACTCAGTTCTAAAAATAAAGCTAAGAAAACAACAGGAAAATTATAGAAATAATGTGTAATGTCTGTTCAACTTTCAGTTGGCAACCAGAGCGCCAGGTACCCTTTAATGAAGTCAGATTACCACCACCCCCTGATATCAAGAAAGAAATTGGCGAAGGAGATGAAGTGGAGGTGAGTTTATCCTAATGAACTGTCCTGATACATAACTGATTGTCCGCTTGAGGCAGTGATGATGACTGTAAGTACATTAGCAAAGTGAAGTTTTAAAATGGAGCATGTCTCTAGTAGTGGATTTACTAGGCTTTCAGTGAAACTGTGACATTTCTTTTTTTTTTTTTTTTTTCACAGAGCTACCAATGGAACTTTCTCAGAAACTAAATTTTAAAATAGCTGAGAATGTTTCAGAATTAAAAAAAAACTTAGGTAATTTTCATTTTTGACCTTAAATGGAGCTGTTGGTAATGTTTTGATGTGAAGCTGTAATAAAGCTCTTCCAATAGCAAGAGTATTAAACCAGATGAAATATCTGGTAGGAAATTGTGTGAATTATACTGTTTTACAGAGAAACAGTGTTAATTAGAAATGACACATTAAACCAGAAAATTAAAAGTTGCATGTTGTGTTCCCAGCTTGTTGTATTATCTTTATTAATTTACTTTCCTTAAAATCTAAGTAATGAGTTTCTTTAGGATACCTTTATGGTTTTGGGTTAGAAATCATAGAAACAATGTAGTATAGGTGCTGGGATTTTCTGTTATTTTATTTGAAATACATGTTATTTGTTGGCTTTGTTAGAGGTTAAATGTAAAGAATTATTTTCTACCTGCTTGCTATTGCAAAACTTACTGTTTAGTCTGCATGCAAATGGTTTTGGCGTATCAGAAGTGTGTAAAGAGTAAATGAAAATCACAGAAGATGAGGAAAATGAAAGCTGCTGAAGTCTTCTGCTCTGTATCTGATCTTGCATTAACTTGGTAGCAGGTGTTAAATAAGAAATGTGTAGTCATATGATAACAGTTTATTTCAGTAGTCCTAGCTGTATCAAGCAAGCCAAGGACACAACAAAAATCTTAATTGTGGAGTTACTTCTATGTGTGAACTTTCAGTGTGAAGACAATGTTTGGATTTAGTGAGGAGCTGCCCCTGAATAAGCATTGAGCCAAGGTTTTGTCTTACTGACAATTCAACAGAAATTTCTAAAGGAAATCTGTTCACAGTACTTGTAGTGCAAAATAATAAAAATTTGTGCAAGAAGCACGTGCCTGGATAGTTTATGTAAAAATTACTTTCATGTGGAATACTGTTCCATTTTAATGAAAATTGGAAAAGTTGGGATGTTCTTTCTTTATTAAATGTTCAGGCAAGTGAATTATGTCTGTATGTGCTTTTGAATGCTTCTTACTACTTTCATTTTCAGGTTTATTCTAGAGCAAATGACCAAGAACCTTGTGGCTGGTGGCTGGCAAAAGTTCGAATGATGAAAGGAGAGGTAAATTATTTTTAAAACCTACTTGTTTCATGCTGTTACGTTAAATAGAGTAAATATGAAAGGTCTTCAGAAAAACTATCAATAAAGTACTACAGATACAAAAACATGACAAAACAGAATTACACACTGAGGTCACTTTGGAATGACCCATTCTGCATTACACAGCTGAGGGTTGTGTTTTTATAGCTGAGCAAGTAATTTCCATTATTAGTACTTTATTGCTTGGAGGGCTGTATGCATACATAAGAACAGGACTTCTAATAAACCTAGTTTCTGAATTGAACTTGGTGCTAAAAATGAAGTAAAGCAGTATGCTTCACCTGTGATTAAAGTCTGTTTAAAGTCCATAAATTAAGCATGCTGTAGCTGTTGATGTGTGTTGCTGTGGGTTCTTCTTTGTGTATGCATTTCTACTGAGTGTAGTGGACACTGGTTGGTTTGCTTTTACATATGTCAAGTCCCTATTTTACATTGACTGTTAGAGTTGCAGCTGCAGAGTAAGTTGTAGATTCAGACACTTGGGTGCGTAGAGCTATGGTGGTGTCTGATACAGTCTCATTAAAGCTTTATTTTGTGAAATGGCAGGAAAAATGTTTTGATGCTTCCACTGTATTAGATTCCTAAAACCAAAGGAAATGGGGCTGAGGAAAAAAAAATATTCAATTTCTGATATTGTTTAAAAACTCTCAACAAGTAGTAACTGCTACTGAGCTCTGTGAGGGCAAGGTGGTGGTGAACGGTTATCAAAGGAAGATTGTGTCTTCATTATTGTGGATGAAGAGCTTTTTAAGAAAACAAGAAAAGGAAACAAACTGATTGAAATGATAGTGTTTGTCATTTGTGGCTAATCTGCTTCTCTCATGTCACAGAAATTTAGAATTTTACTGTCAGTTACTGTGCTATGCTGATTATTTAAAAAAAAAAAGTCGTAAAAGAAAATATTTTGATTCTGAATTTAAATGCAGTTCTATTCAAATCTTAATTTTCTAGTATTTTTGACAGGAATAAAAAAACTTTTTTCATCCTCAGATGGCTGTTGTCTTTATACAGCATTGTCAAATTACTTTGTAGAATTGTCCCCCCCAAAAAGCCCTCACAGTTCAATTTTGGCTTCTTTGTGCAGTCTTTAACATGGTTCCATATTCAAATCTTTTCCTCAAAGTAAATGTGAAATTCAGAAACAAACCATGTATCTAATGATTGTTAGCTTTGTGATTGTTCTGACAACCAGAATTATCTTTAACTATAGGAGTTAATTTTTTAAAGCATACAGTAGTAGTTCTCTTAAATTCAGTTGTCTGTTTACTGTTTATTTTTCATTGCTTAGCTTGTTTTGTGATATGTTTCAAAGCAGCTTTATATGATTAGGATGATACCTAAGCTAAACTTAAAACTAAAAATTGGAAAATAGCCTGTGGGAGGGTATGTCACGATATTAGTGGTTTACTTTTTCCTGATACTTGAGTAAATTTGGTGTGGTAACAAAAGCAGATACCAGTTTTGAGAGAGGAAGAGAAGAAAGTACTGCTCTGTTCCTAAATTGCATACAGGTGGAAGTGAGGATAGGAGAAGGCTGCATCCCTAACACAAAGCCAGGCTTCAGGGGTGCTCTGCACACAAGCTTCTTTATATTTGTGTGTGTTGGGTGGAAGTTTAGGAGTAGACTATTAAATCATCTTAGTTCTCTTGCCTTCCTAAATTTGGGATAATGTGTATCAAATGGTATTTTTATTTTCCTTTTGATCTTACATGATTCACAGGTAGTTTGCACGTTGAATCGGTGGATTTGCCTTTTTTTTTTTTTTTTTTTTACTGTTGCAGAGCAGGTGTTTCTGTGAAGAATGAGTTATGTTTGCTTCTCTATTAGGTATTTTTTAGAATCATAGAATGGTTTAGGGTCAGAAAGGACCTTGAATATTATCGAGTTCCAACCCCCCTGCCATAGGCAGGGACACCTCCCACTAGACCAGGTTGCCCAAGGCCACGTCCAGCCTGGCCTTGAACACCTCCAGGGATGGGGCCTCACAACCTCTCTGGGCAACCTGTTCCAGTGCCTTACCACCCTCAAAGTGAAAAACTTCTTCCTAATGTTCAATCTGAACCTGCCCTCTTTTAGTTTAAAGCCATTCCCCCTCGACCTTTCGCTACATGCCCTAGTAAAAAGTCCTTCCCCAGCTCTCCTGTAGGCCCCCTTTAGGTGCTGGAAGGCCGCAGTAAGATCTCCCTGGAGCCTTCTCTTCTCCAGGCTGAACAGCCCCAGCTCTTTCAGCCTCTCCTCATAGGAGAGGTGCTGAGTAAGAATAATAAAGAGTGGTCATATATTACTGTGTATATCCAGCAGCAAAATCTTTAGTGTAAAATATGCTGTTAGAACAGAAAATTGTTGGTCTGTAGAGTTGGTGCTGACCAGTGGTGCAACCATGCTGAATAAGAGCTACAGTAAACATTTTGAATTTTGGAACTTGAATGGGACTAAAGTAGGTATTTGAAGAGGGATGGGCTTGTGGGGGACTGAAATTATACTGATACAGTGCCCTGAATTCATGGAGGTACCAGATGGGTACTGAAATGTGTCCAGGCTCATTTGTGTAGAATTGTAGCATTGTATCAACTCAGATTTATGTTTTAGTCTATATATTCATATTTTGTGCTTTCTTGTTGATGCTGGTAATGCTTCTGTGTCGTTGTTCCTCCTTACTGAAGTTAACATTTAAAAAAATTCTTCCATAGTTTTATGTCATTGAATATGCTGCTTGTGATGCCACTTACAATGAAATTGTCACTTATGAACGACTCCGACCTGTGAATCAAAATAAAACTGTCAAAAAGAACACATTTTTCAAGTGCACAGTGGACGTTCCTGAAGATCTGAGAGATGCGTGAGTAGCTCTGCACACTTCATAAGGCATTTACTGTGCTTGAGGGGGGAAAAAACTACTTGGCTTCTATTTTAGAGGCCAGTTTACAGGTCCCTGAAGAACTTTAAGGGTGGCTGTGGCTGCAGTAGCTGGTTTGGAAAGTGCTGACTGGGGTCCCTGCTGAGGTTTTGGGGTGGAGACAAAAAGCAAGTTCTGAGATGGGAGCTTCAGGTCTTCCTTTGGACTTTTACAGGTGATACGCTCACAGTGGCCCTTTGGTACTGAGACTTGCCAAAAAAACACGATGGCATAGAGTCCACAGAGAAATAAGCACTGGAACCATGTTAATGAGAATGGGAATGTTACCAGTTTCTGAACAGTCTTTGCCATAAACTTTTGAAACATTCTTGGTTCTGATCATGATATTACATATTCTGTTTTAATGCAGCTTGTTGAAATAACAATCATTTTGTCTCTTTAGGTGTGCTAATGAAAATGCACATAAAGATTTCAAGAAAGCTGTGGGAGCATGTCGAATTTTTTATCATGCTGAAACTGCTCAACTAATAATACTGGTAAGTAATTATTTCTATGTAAATGGTGCATGAATTTTCAGTATGTTATTTATGGGAAGTATATAGCCAGCTGTATATTTGTATGGAAAATGGTTTAACTTGTCAAGCTATGGAAACTGTGAGAGATTTAATACAAGTAGATGTGTTTACGTTTTATCTTTGGGGGCAGGCCTTTTGGAGGGGCTACAAGTACTGCACTGCATATGGCCTAAATTCAGGAGCAGCTTTTAGTCTCATTGTTTTTATGATTTTTGTCATCCACAACTGAGTGCCATTTCACTGATTTGTGCAGATGGCTCAAAGCTAACTCTAGCTTGCTCTGCTCTGGAGCAGTAGATTTCCCCCTGTACCATATCACATTGTGCACTTTGACCTACAGCTGGGTTTCCACGTGAAGAACTGCACCAGTTCAGTGTAGCCATTAGAACAATTCATTCACTCAGATTCTTCTGTGACAGTTTTCTCTTATTATGTCGACTTTTCCCAGCATTAGTTTCTCTTCACAATTCTGTTTACTTAATATTATCTACTTGAACCTCATTCTCCAGAATTGTGTTTTCCTTGCTTATTTCCTTAGCTCTGCCGTTCAGACAGTGAGTGACAAGTATGTATATGGTAGAATGATGTTTAATTTGTTGGTTTGGGGAACATCAAGGGGAAAGAGTTACTGTGTATATCCAGCAGCAAAATCTTTAGTGTAAAATATGCTGTTAGAACAGAAAATTGTTGGTTTGTAGAGGTGGTGCTGAATTTCTCATGCTTTGTTTTAAGGAAGACTAATGTCCACGTAAGTACTGTAAACTTAGATTCTGTTCATGATTTAGTTTAAATAGGTTTCTGATTTATCCTTTAAATGTGTATTTCCTTAAAAAATGAAACTTCATTTTCCTTCTCTTTTGTAGTCTGCCAGT
Source organism: Vanellus vanellus (assembly GCF_965231255.1). NCBI lineage: Eukaryota > Metazoa > Chordata > Aves > Charadriiformes > Charadriidae > Vanellus > Vanellus vanellus. The sequence goes on from NC_138913.1 coordinate 9,811,236, forward strand.
GAAGCAACAGTGAAGAGAGTGAATATACTGAGTGACATGCATTTGCGCAGCATTCGTACCAAACTTATGCTTATGTCAAGAAACGAAGAAGCTACAAAACACTTAGAAGTAAGCCATACTTTGTAATACTTGTTGCTTGAAATTGAGCACATAACTACATTACATTGAGTGCATGTGGATGAGTCTTATTTTGTTTTCCCTTCAGTGCACAAAACAGCTTGCTGCAGCATTTCATGAGGAATTTGTAGTCAGAGAAGATTTAATGGGACTTGCTATAGGAACACATGGCAGTAACATACAGCAAGCCAGAAAGGTTCCAGGAGTTACTGCCATTGAACTTGAGGAGGATACTGGTACTTTCAGAATCTATGGAGAGGTAAGGGGAAAACTTTTTATGAATCTGATGAGCATTTCACTCTGTATCTGCTTTTAGAGTGGTGAGAGCTGTACCCAGAACTAAGAACTGGAAATATCTGAGTAGTCATCTGAGTGTCTGTATGCATATTTACACTATGGCAGCTTGTACTTTGTGTATTTGAAATATAAGATGTCATTGCAGTGGTGACTTCCATAAGACGTGTTCTGTCCTAATCAGACTGTAACTGCACTGTACATCTTGGTCAACCTGAGAAGTATCATTTGCTTCTATTTTACTTGATCAGATTTATTTATTTTTTTCCTTCAGGCTGTATTTGCTGTTCTTGTTGGTTCTCCCCCTCCTCTCTTTGTAGTTGATGTGGGCTTTGCTGCGTGGTGTCTGCTCCTCTGACCTAGCCAAATGTGTTAACGCATATATCTGCTGCTTCTAGCCCTTTTATTTTGGAAATGTAATGCTGGCTTTGGCAAAATAATGCTGGTTTGCTCCATGCTAATTCCATTTGTGTGACTCTAACTGATGTGCTTTAAATCTCACAAGTGCCTTAAAATGTAGCTGGTCTTTGGAACAAAACAATGGTCTGTTCAGGAGGCAGAAGAGTAGTGACAAAGATGCCACTGTCACCAGGGCTCTGGGAGCACATTTCTTGAGGGTTTTTATCCCATTCAGGAATCTGTGGTCTTGAATTATGTTCTATGCATGTCAGGAGTAGTAGCTGGTTGTGATTCGGGGGTCAGATGAAGTTGATACTGCTGAGGGGAGGACGAACTTCTGTACTCCACAGTATCTCTGAAGTTCTGTGTCCATTTTTTGGAGACCTTGAACACTTCCAGGGTGTCAGGGTGGCAACAGATCCTTCTTTGACCTAGTACTAATAGTAAATCACGTCTCGTAGTTCATGAAGAAGAATTAGACAAGTTCAAACACCATAGAATGTCTGGTGTATTCCAGTTTCAATCTCTTTAATGTGAAGGATGTGATGCTGAAACTTGTGGAAAGGTTATGACTGTCACCAGCCTCTTACAGTAGTGCACAGCAATGATTATAAATACCAGATGCCCCCTAAATAAAAATGCCTTTAGACACATCTAGTCTTGTCTTTCCTAGAAGTGATAGCTGCTTCTAAAAAAGCTGGGCAACCTAAATACTCCATGTGACAAGGGTTTCAGCATCTAGGTATATTTGTCTACTCTTTTTGCCTCTTTTTGGGTGAAGCTGGCGAGCAGCCAGGCCCTAATGGCTGAATGCACAGGCAGATGGTTTTAGGCTCTGAGATATGTGGGAGTTGTGATCCGGTGTCCTTGACATTGTAGTCAGGGTTGTAGGGTCTCCCATAGCTAACATTTTGCATACAAATAAAAGTTCAGTTTTGTTCAGGGCCAGAATCTTTGAGGGAAGGAACAGAAAGATAAATTTTAAAGAATATTGGAAATCTATGTGATTAGAAGGAAGCTAAACTGTATGGGATGCTGTTTGTACTTTTTCTTTGTCTGGTCAAGACCACTTTGATTCCAAGACCCTTCTACTTCTCCCTGAACTGCTGCTTGTTACAGAGACCACAATATTGTGAACTTCAGAGCTTGGACAGTGAGTGGCTGTCCCTACTTTTGAAATCTTGTGCTTCCCCAGCAAGGGAGAGCCTTATCAGAAATAGGAAAGCTTCTCTTAGACCTTCATTACTCGTAAAATTGAATTGCATTAAATTCTTTTGCAATTCCTAACACTTGAGCTTCTTCCATCTTCTGCCACTTTTTTTAAGATGTTTAACTGTATGATAGCCGTTCCTTTGGATAGAAGAGTAGCAAGACCTTATCCTTCCTGGCTTTTTACCTTTGGAGACAACAAGAAAACTCGTTTTTCCTTTGGAGCTTTCATGGCTCAGTTCCATGTAAACTAGGAGACTAATATGCCTTTTATTTTATTTCTTGAAAAAAGACTCATATCACAATGGAAAAAGCATTGTTCCCTATCATGGCTTAGGAGGACTTGTCTTTATCTGCATGAGATAAGGCTTTTCAGATGACTCCCCGTGGTATTTTTGGTTTGAGGTTTGTTTTTTGTTGTTTGGGTTTTTTTTTCCATTGGGGAATGTCTAAAAGAGCTGGAGAGACTTTTGAAACCTTGTCCCAGAAACTGATGTGAGACTCCTGAGACAGATCCACCATTTGCAATAGGAGTGCACTCCACCAGTGTGTAGCCACTAGACCTACCTTAGTGGCTGTGTTACAAAACATTTTCCCTAAAATCCACAGCCATACAGTTCTCGTTTGACACTCATTTGAAACTTTCCCGCTGCAAAAGGTATAATGCTGAGTTTAGAATAATAACCTGCATTTCTTTCTATCAAAGAATAGATATATAAAGAATATTCTTCAGGTAACTTGGACGTGTCTTGATTGTATGGGCTACTGTGTGAAGTAACCAAAGCGTGAATGGACGTGTAGACTGTCACTCAAAGTTAGAAAGGTAGTTACTAGTAACTGCAATTCTTTGAGGTTTTTAATCCATTGGCACACTGATTTTGAGAGAGAGAGAGAGAGAAATTATTTTTCTTTTCCTTTTTTGAATTACTGACTGCAAGGAACAGAGAATACATTGTCCAGATCGCCTTTACGTGCTATCTCACGTTGGGGTGTGAATGAGTCATAGAGGTTGTGCTCGCACAAAAGTCCTGAGTGCTTGTGGCAAAGTGTAGATATGCGTATGGGTGCATTGGAGAACCGCGGTTACTCGCAGTTCACAGAATCACAGAATCATCAGAGTTGGAAGGGACCTCTAGAGATCATCTAGTCCAACTCCCCTGCTAAAGCAGGATTGCCCAGAGCACATTACTCAGGACTGCATCCAGGCGGGTCTTGAAAATCTCCAGGGAAGGGGACTCCACAACCTCCCTGGGCAGCCTGTGCCAGTGCTATGTCACCTTCACCGTAAAGAACTGTTTCCGTGTTTTTGAACGGAACTTCCTGTGTTCTAACTTGTGCCCATTGCCCCTCGTCCTGTCACTGGGAACCATTGAAAAGAGCCTGGCTCCATCCTCCTTCAACCCACCCTTTAGATACTTGTATGCCATAATAAGGTCTCCCTTCAGCCTTCTCTTCTCCAGGCTAAAGAGTCCCAGCTCTCTCAGCCTTTCCTCATAAGGGAGATGCTCCAAGCCCTTCATCATCTTAGTTGCTCTTCGCTGGACTCGCTCCAGCAGTTCCCTGTCCCTCTTGAACTGGGGAGCCCAAAACTGGACACAGTATTCCAGTTGTGGCCTCACCAGTGCAGAGTAGAGGGGGAGAATGACCTCCCTCGACCTACTGGCCACACTCTTCCCTATGCAGCCCAGGATTCCATTGGCCTTTTTGGTGACAAGGGCACATTGCTGGGCCATGGATAATTTACTGTCTACCACAACCCCCAGATCCTTCTCCTCCAAGCTATCTCCCAGCAGGTAAGCCCCTAACCTGTACTGGTGCCTAGCATTCTTCCTCCCCAGGTGCAGGACCTTGCACTTGGTTTTGTTGAACCTCATTAGGTTCTTCTCTGCCCAGCTCTCCAGTCTGTCCAGGTCACACTGGATGGCAGCACGGCCCTCTGGGGTGTCAGCCACCCCACCCAGTTTGGTATCATCAGCAAACTTGCTGAGGATACACTCTGTCCCCTCATCCAGGTCATTAATGAATATATTAAACAAAATTGGACCAAGTATTGACCCCTGGGGGACCCCACTGGTTACAGGCCTCCAACTAGACTCTGTGCCGCTGATCACAACCCTCTGAGTTCTGTCCCGCAGCCAACTCTCAATCCACCTCACTGTCACCTCATCTAGCCCATACTTCCTCAGCTTCCTAATGAGGATGTCATGGGAGACAGTGTCAAAAGCCTTACTAAAGTCAAGGTAGGTGACATCCACGACTTTCCCCTCATCCAGCCAACCAGTTATAACATCATAGAAAGCTATCAGATTGGTCAAGCATGATTTACCCTTGGTAAATCCATGTTGACCACTTCCAATAACTTCCTGTTCCTCAACGTGTTTGGAGATGACATCCAGAATGAGTCGCTCCATTACCTTCCCAGGGACAGAGGTTAGACTAACCGGTCTGTAGTTCCCTGGGTCCTCCTTCTTGCCTTTTTTGAAGATTGGAGTGATGTCAGCCTTCCTCCAGTCCTCAGGCACCTCTCCTGTTCTCCATGACTGTTCAAAGACGATGGAGAGTTGTTTATATTTTTATCCTGACACTGCTTCTGTGAAAGCAGCCACTGTTCCTTCATCTTTACTTGGGAAAGAATTGAAAAACATACCTCTGAGGCAGAATATTGTGAACTCTGTAGTTAATTGTGTCCTATTTGTAGAGTCTATTGGAGGTGAAAAATTGCTAATGTGTGTTGAAGTTTGGATCATGTTAGCAGTTGCACTGAGTATGCAGCATAGCCTCTACGCCCTGCAACAACTTCCTCTTCATCTGGTTTCCATGCTTGATTGCTTGTTTCATTCTCTTGAAATCCAGTTAGCCCATGTTTCTTGTGCTCGCATTTGACCTCAGCCAGAAATAGAAGTTTATAAATTTTTTGTTCTTCTAGGAATTCCCTGCTTTGAAAGATGCAAGAGCTGGTGGTACTCTCATTTCACTTATTGCCTAAAAAATGACAGATGGAAGGGCAGAGGCATTCGTGTAAAATGGAAACTGCTCAAAAGCTGTCATTGCTGACTAGATGCTGATATTCCTTCCTTAATTCTACACTTTTGCTGTTGCTAATTTGAAGCATCTTCATAGCCTCAATTAACTGTCAGTTAATTTCTGTCATTTAATAACAAAGCTATAAGAGAACGTTTATAGGAGTCGTCTCCACTGGTTAGTGACACTGACACTGTCCTATCTTGGAAAACATTGTAGATGAACTGTGGTCAGAAACCAACATTCTGGAAGGAGAGTGCCTTGGTTGTAGTATTACTTGCAATGCAGAGGTGATACATGATTGGGACAGGTTCCTTAGTATCATACACCGTTTAGTGATCACTGTAGAGTTCAGGTTGCAGTAGTGTCATTCGCCTGCAGTTAAGGAGAGAGTTTTGCTGAAGGTATGTGTAATTCAGGCTTAGTTTCCAGTCAAGCATAAGATGGGAGAGAAACAGAAGCAAAAGAATTTTTGTAGAGAAAACAGAAGACTTCCCACCTGTAGTCAGTTCTAAACAGGCTTGGTGTGCTGTGTCTGCACGTTCCTGTGCCTTCTTGCAGTGTTGTTACTCCTTTGAATCCCCTGTTTGTCTGACGGCTGCCAGATTCTCCTGTAGAGCACCGTGCTCTGAGCGTAGCCTCCAAACGTAGCCACCCAGCCTTTCTCCAGCAAGTCCCTCTCCTGAAAATACAAGTGGGCTGTGTGGTGGGCAAGCCTTGGGAGGAGTAGCTGCTTCTGTCCTTCTGGCAGCGTTCATTCACTGAGGATTAATGTGTATTTGCAAACAGTACTTGGTATGAAGACTTTGCGTGCAAAACGGGCCTATCTGTTAAGCAAAGGTTCTGTGACTGATTCTGTTGTTTTCTTTCTGTTCTCTTGATTCCTGAACAAGAGAACAGAATTTTCATAGAGGAGAGAACTTCTAATGGCTGTTTTATTTAGACTGCTCTGAAAAATCAGTACACCTTTCTTATGGAAAAAGCTGTAAAGTCACTGCTTACAGTGAGCCTGTAAAGTTCTGTGGAGAGATTGCCCTTCAGCCTTGGAAATGTCTCTATCAGGTGACAGAATCTTTAGATGCTGTCAAGAGACACAGAAGTCTTAAAATTCATTTTCTCCTTCCCCATTTTTCCTCATGTGGCCCTCTGGGAAATGTAAGAGCGTATTGCACATTAAAAATGACGTTAAAAACTGCAAAATAAATTTATATTGTTGACTATATTGATGGTAGCACAGTTTCTTTTGGGAAGCAATGGATGCTTCCAAAGCAGTTTAGAGGAAAACGCAGAGGTTAAACTATAGAGTTCAGGGAACTACAGGCCAGTCAGTCTGACATCGGTGCCTGGGAAGGTCATGGAGCAGATCATCCTCAGTGCCATCACACGATACATGCAAGAGAATAGGGTGATCAGGCCCAGTCAGCACGGGTTTGTGAAAGGCAGGTCATGCCTGTCAAACCTGATCTCCTTCTATGACAAGGTGACCCACTTGGTGGACGAGGGAAAAGCTGTGGATGTTATCTACCTGGATTTTTGCAAGGCTTTTGACACCGTTTCCTATAGCATTCTCCTGGAGAAACTGGCTGCTCATGGCCTGGACAGGTATACTCTTCGCTGGGTAAAAAACTGGCTGGATGGCCGTGTCCAGAGAGTGGTGGTAAATGGAGTTAAATCCAGTTGGTGTCCAGTCACGAGTGGTGTCCCCCAGGGATCGGTGCTGGGGCCCGTTCTCTTTAATATCTTTATCAATGATCTGGATGAGGGGATTGAATGCACCCTCAGTAAGTTCGCAGACAACACTAAACTAGGGGGGCGTGTTGATCTGCTTGAGGGTAGATTGGCTCTGCAGAGGGATCTGGACGGGCTGGACAGATGGGCCGAGGCCAATGGTATGAGGTTCAACAAGGCCAAGTGTCGGGTCCTGCACTTGGGTCACAACAACCCCATGCAGCGCTACAGACTGGGGGCGGAGTGGCTCGAAAGCTGCCTGGCAGAAAAGGACCTGGGGGTGTTGGTGGACAGCCGGCTGAGCATGAGCCAGCAGTGTGCCCACGCAGCCAAGAAGGCCAACACCATCCTGGCCTGCATCAGGAATAGTGTGGTGAGCCGGACTAGGGAAGTAATCATCCCCCTGTACTCGGCACTGGTGAGGCCTCACCTCGAGTACTGTGTTCAGTTTTGGGCCCCTCACTACAAGAAGGACATTGAGGTGTTGGAGCGTGTCCAGAGAAGGGCTACAAAGCTGGTGAAGGGTCTGGAGGACAAACCTTATGAGGAACGACTGAGGGATCTGGGGTTGTTTAGCCTGGAGAAGAGGAGGCTGAGGGTAGACCTTATCACCCTCTACCTGAAAGGAGGTTTTAGAGAGATGGGAGCTGACCTCTTCTCCCTGGCGACAAGTGATAGGACAAGAGGAAACGGGTTCAAGTTATGTCAGGGCAGGTTTAGATTGGATATTAGGAAGCATTTTTTCACTGAAAGGGTTATTAAACATTGGAATAAGCTGCCCAGAGAGGTGGTGGATTCACCATCCCTGGAGGTGTTTAAGAAAAGGGTAGATGAGGTGCTTAGGGACATGGTTTAGGAGTGGTGGTGTTTTTATCAGGGTAGGTTAATGGTTGGACTTGATGATCTTAAAGGTCCCTTCCAACCTCACTGATTCTATGATTCTATAGTTTTATGGCTTGCCCGTAGACTTACGAACTACTCATGCACTGCGATGTCGGGTGAAATAAGATACATCATCCAAAGTTTCTTTTAACATAGTATTCTTGTAAGCTGAAGTTCCTGTGAATGCTGGTAGGACCTCTCACGAATTTATTTCTTTTCAGTACAGAATCTTTGTGATAATTATCGTATTGATTTTTTTTATAAAAGAGTTCTAGATTTGAAAATTGTTTCTTGATTTTGGAGAAAAAGAAAGTAATTAGCTGTTTTTTTCCCAAATAATGTCTACCAGAAACTGCTTCAAGATATTTGTAAGATATTTTATGTCTGGGTTTTTTTTGTAATAAGTTGCAGATAATATTTTGAAATGTCTTGAAATAGCGTGGGAAAAGTTGTTTTATTCATTACTGATGCTTTGCTACTGAATTTTGTTTCTGGGCATTTTACTCAATTATTTTTCTTTAACATTTATTTCAAAACTAGATTAATCTTGTCTCTATTCTTCTCTTTTTGAAAATAGTTTTGATGTTTGGAAGGCTTGCAGCTGTTGCTACAAGGTTTTATTTTTAACATATTACATTCACAAGTAAACTCCTTTTTCTTTAATTCATTTCCAGACTGCTGATGCAGTAAAAAAAGCTAGAAGTTACTTGGAGTTTGTGGAGGATTTTATTCAAGTTCCCAGAAATCTTGTTGGTATGTAATACTGCTAAAACTTGGGGAAGGGGAGCCTAATCCGCATGAAAATTTAGATGCCAGCAAAATACTTGATTTTTCCATTTAAGTAGAATGTGATTTAATCTTTTAAAACTATACGTATTGGGGAATTAATAAGAAATTACATGTATCATTGTTCAATACTTTGTCAGGATTTTAACACTTAAAATGGTTCGATTACAGACTTGTACTATCTAATTTAACAGTAACGTTTGAAGATCAGATTCTAGTAAAATTGACTAATTAGAAGTGCTGAAACTAAATTCCAGAATTTAACGTGGAAGTACTGCAGTTGAGTTGAAAGACTGACACAAGACATCTCGCATGTTATTGCTTTCGCCTGGGTTCAGATTTGGTGGAGGTGGTGGTTGGATGGTGTGGAGCTCTGTATCAGTGAGCAGTGCTTGTCAGTCTCATGATCAATCTAGAAATGGGCCTTTTTCTATGTTTCAGTTTTATGAAGGGGTAGCTTCCCAGAATTTGTAAATGCGTATTGTGGTAGTTTCTGTATCATAAGCTGCCTAAAGGTGGGGCTGATCTCTTGTTCCCTTGCAAGAGAAAAACACGTCTTTCCTTAGTCCAGCCTTCACAGGCTGCTTTTTCCATTTCCCTCATTCTGCTGCTCGTGCTCCGAGTCTGGTGGCTCTGTGTTCCCAGCTCACAGGCAGTGCAGGTATAAGGGAGCGTTACAAGTACAGGTGTTTGACCTGATTCCACAGCAGTTTGGATTATCCAAAGCAGAAATTAAAAGCTGTCCTTTTACCTCTTACGGTTTTGGGCTTAGAGCTTGGATATTATAGGCTGCATCATTTAAATAATTCATGTGCAAGCCCCTAAAAATTAGACTTTCAAGGTTTTACAACTTGAGCAGGTTAAGATGTAGCATTTTGTTATGTTAGTTGTTTTTTTTTTAATGGGGCCTCTGCAAATTATTTATCTGATGCAACTTGATTCTCTCATCTACTGAATGTTAAAGCTTGTTTTAATGTTCAGCAAATTAATTGTTAGTTTGTACATGAACGCTTTTTTTTTTTTTGTAATCTCATTCAGCAAACCTAGTTGAAACAAGGAACTTCTTGAAATATAATGTTTTACAAATTGAGGTTTTGGCAGAGGTTGGATAGCATTCTACTTAATGTGAATGTACCCATATAGGATTCATGGCACTAGTCATAGTAGCGCATTTAATTGGAAGTGCTACTTTTAAACAATTACAATACCAATTTATGACAAAGGCAGGCATCTTGTCCAAATCACATAAGCAGACATTTAGCTACACTTTATGAAGACACCCAAGTTAGAAGTAATGTAGTGATCATTAATACCTTGAAGGTATCGTACTATGCCCAATGCATTTCCTGTACCAAGAGAGAAAAGTGCTGTCTACTGAATTGCCGGTTTAAGCTACTGAAGCTCTTTAGGACTGAGGACTTTTTCCCAAATACTGGCTAACCATTAGCCATAGAAAAATGTTTGACACTATAATGAGTGTGGCTTATTTTAGTAGTAGTAACAGGATCACTGTGCGAAATGAAATTGTAGGTATACAGAATGATTGGCTGTAGCATGTTTTTTTAAGACAAAAAGATACAAAAACCCCCTTGCTGAGCTATTTCAACTGTTGAGGAAGTGAAACAGTTTTGAATACTTTTTACACTTTACTTTGATCATGTTGATATCTGCTGTAAAGAACATTCTTTATGGAGTATTCGGTCACACGCTTTTGGCTGTTACACCCTTTTTTCAGAGGTTCTGCCTTCCTTTACTCATAATGTAACCATAAATGTTTTAACTGCCAGATACCTGTAGCTGTGATGAAGAAATGTTTCTGCATAACTGTAGTTTAAGGAAGAGCTAGTGTTTTTTAGTAAGGGAGCAAAGGAGTCACTTTTGAGATTTAAACATACAAGTTCTGAAGAACCTTTTGGTTTAGATATCACACATGATGTCAAAATAAATATTAAAGATAATATGGGAAGTTTGGGTAATACTCGTTTGTTGTAAAGTTAAAATTGATTTTCAGAAAACAATTACGTAGTTTTTTACTTTTAAGAGGCTCCCAACAAATGTATATTGTATATGCCTGTCAAAATGCCAGGGAAGATTGGATGAGGGTACATGTGGAGTCAGGGGGTCCAAATAATTTTGATATATAAATTTAAAATAGAGATTTGCAAAACTTTTGTGCCGTTTTACTTAGTCTGATTCTGTTTGAAACTTGTGTGTAGTGGTGGTCTTCATCAATACTTGTCATTCTATGCATATGCATAGTTTAATTTTGGAAGTTTTCACCTCTTCTGGCACAGAGTGGGCTTTTCTTTGTGTTTGGTTTTTTTTTTTTTTTGTACCTCTGAAGCAGGAGAAAACTTTGAAATAAAATGAATGGTAAAGGAGAGTCAGGTGGTTGTTACAATTATGTTATACATCATTTAAAATATCAAGAAACCCATTAAAATATTTTGCACATGGGTGCAAAATTAACCATTCTTGCCCTCTGAAGGAAAAGTTATTGGAAAAAATGGAAAAGTGATTCAGGAGATTGTAGACAAGTCTGGAGTCGTCAGGGTGAGAATTGAAGGAGATAATGAAAATAAACTGCCCCGTGAAGATGTAAGTACTTCATTCTTTCTTCCTATGATGAGGTTTTTATTTTCAAAACCAGTCATGTGAAATCTTTTAAGAAAGAATATGTAGGAAAATTGATGCAGAAACTGAGAATTTCAGGGACATGACTCAAATGAGCTAAAGTGCTACCTTACGGCATGGGAGTGGAATCACTGTTTGCTCTCTGCACTACTCTGCAGTTTATACATACATCCTTCACAGCCTCTGCATTTTTTTTCCATGGCCAACCTGTAATGGTGGTGATGTCCATGTTAGAAAAACATGATGTCTGTGGTTTTCTAGGATAGATGCTTGTGGATTATTTAATGAAGCAAATTCTGTAACTTCTCTGATATCAAGAGAGCAATTTGTAATTTTTTTTTCGGACTGGTGTATTGCAGTAAATTTTATATGAAACAATTCAAGAAAGATTTTCTGCTGATGTCTGCTGATGAAGCAAGACTTCTTTTTTTTTAATCTTTCTCCTATATGTACTTTAGCTGCATAACTGATTTGAGATTGATAGGGTTAATAGTGTTCACATTTTTTAAGTATATAATGACATAAGATAAAATCTTCTAAAGGTGCTTCATCTGTACAGTTGGTTTAATTAACCACTGGACACTCTTTGGTAAGCTATGGATGCCTCTGCACACCCACTGTGATAAACATGCACAGCAGTGGCATTGCATGGGGGAATATAAACACTATGTCAAGTTACCTCAACTGCCAGAATAGGTTGTTAGGAGAGCTGGACAGTCTTAAGTCTGTAACATGTAAGCCCCTAGCCTCACCCCAGTCTGAGCGATTTCCAGTGCATCTGTCTAGCCCAAGATCCGGTTACTGTCTTTGCTTGTTTAGCTCGCCTTTATAATTTAAGCAGAGATATTTATTTTTTTTTTGTAATTTAAATGGAAAGCATTGTTGTGATGATAGTGTTCTTCCTGAAAATGAGATTTGACATTTTGTTTCTATAGGGAATGGTACCGTTTGTATTTGTTGGTACTAAAGAAAGCATTGGAAATGTCCAAGTTCTTTTAGAATACCACATCGCATATCTAAAGGTAAGTGAATTTCAGAAGAATCTGTAGAGGTAACTTTGGTTAAGTAACAGAATTTTTGAGCAACAACTTTGGTTGTATTTGCAGTTGACAAACTGTTCCTCTGTATATCAGGTTTTAAGGTTTGGTGCCTTCAACACACCCCTTGCCCATAGGTGTTACGGAGGTCATGGTTACTCAGTACTGTTGGTGTTGAAAGGACTGGACTGTAAAGAACACTGTTTTAAGTGGCATTTGAGGAGTAACACACAGCTTTTCTTGTCTGTGTTAGTGTTCTGTTGTTCTGAGGTTAATGTTCTGTTGGGGTAGGATGGAATTTTTAATAGTATCACACTAATACTATGTAGTATTAGAACAATTACCCATTTAGATTAGCTGGCTTTCTATGGAGTTGTGGTGTTGACTTAACAGAACTAATGAATGAAATTGAATCATGTTATTTTGTCAGTTTGGTCTTCTTAAAATTTGAGTAGAAAAGCTGTGGTTTGACTAGAAAAGCATAGTTAAAAAGGGTAATAGTAGTCCTAAAAACAGTCTTTCAGCATGGTAATTTAAGAGAAAGATCTTGGATTTCTTCTGAAACTCAGAGATTGCAGAACTCGGAGGTGAATTCCGTTATTTGCAGTCACCTTCAAGGTGGTATTAACTCTCCTACAGGAATGCTAATTTTTAAGGGGACTGGATCGATGATGGTATTTTGTGAGGGGAAAGAACATTTCTTTATCAGCAATATTTTTTTTTCCTGTTGTGTAGGAGGTAGAACAACTTAGGCTGGAAAGACTCCAGATTGATGAACAATTGCGTCAGATTGGTATGGGTTTCAGACCTTCTTCCGCTAGAGCTCCTGAAAAAGAAAAGGGTTACACCACTGATGAGAGCACCCTCTCCTCCGTGCAAGGTTCCAGATCCTACAGCGGAAGAGGGAGAGGCCGCAGGGGCCCCAATTACACATCTGGTTACGGTGAGTTTTCTTGAGCATCTGTTGGGAAGTCCTCGGTATACTTTTGAATCCATAACGGTCTCTAGATTTCTTTGTGTTCAGCATAGTTGGGTGAAGGTAGGGTTGAAAATTTAGAATTGCCATTTTATTTTTTTTACATAGCTCAAAATACCTAATTAGATTTACATTCTTGTTGAAATTAAGTTTTAAGTTGAAAAAATGAGCAAACAGAACTCTGGCGAGATCTTGTCTTTCAATGGTAGTAGTTACATCATACAAAGTTGGGAAAGAGAAAGAGCTACAGGTGCTTTTTAGGAGACATAAGTGAAAAAAGATATCTGGAATTAGCATTATCTCCTCTGATTGAGGAGGAGAAAAAATAAGTGCTTGTCTGTGACCATGGCCATCTTATGAATGTATTTTTGAAAACTAAAGCAAAATAATTTAAAATGGAGAGAGAAAAAAATCCTGTTTTTTTTTTTTTTAATTTGGTCAGAACTGGTTTGTTTAAGATGTAGTGAGATTTCTGATATATTTTTAAATTACAGAGGAACTGCTATTCAGTTCCCTAGAGGTGTGCACATTCCGTTTTTCTTCAGCAGCAGCTCCCCAAATGGAGACAGTCTGCAGCTGAATATAGATTAATTTCAAAGAAACATAGGTGCTCCAGTAAACAGGAAAAAAAAAATCTGTTGATTCAGTACAGTAAGTTATTCTTGATCATCTACATGTAGCTCATTTCTATTACAAAATCCGACAAGTTCTTCTTTTGGATTTTCTAGTCTGTCACTGACTGTAGCTTCCAGGATCATGCCATGTTGGTCAGGTTGATTGCGATGTTTTTTACTATTTCCCAATGAATTGTTTGACTAAACTGTAATGAAGGGTTGTTCAGTTTGTTTATATACC